>NC_062214.1:20846877-22096877 GCF_902686445.1 Sciurus carolinensis
GCCGGAGCAGGAGAGCCAGGCGGTGCTGGGCACGGGCACAGGGGCAGCCACAGAGGCCTCGCGTCCAAAGCAACCGACAGGGGCGGGGAGTGGGTCCACCGGACTGAAGCGAGGCCAGTGGGCAGGGCAGCCCAGGAGCCAGGGCCACCCGCGGTCCTGCTGTGCAGGTGGGGAGACTGAGGCCAGAGAAGCAAGGGCCGCCCTGCGTCCAGATGAGGAGGCTCCTGGGGCCGGGTGGTGCCGGAGGACAGGCTGCCTGCCGTCAGCTGACCGGGCCAGAGGCTGGCGCCTGGCAGCATCCCCAGCCCGTTTTTAAGATGCAGGGGCGGGAGCTCCCCTCCGACCTCGGGGGCAGGCGTGTGCCCCACACCCAGGACTCACTGGTTGGGCTGAGGCTGGGCGGGAGGGTGCGGGTTCCCTTCTGATGGGAGGCAGGGCTGGGGCTGGGCGTATGGGCCCGTCTGTTGTGTGACGCTGTGCCCACCTTGCTCAAGCCCACCTCAGGAAGAGGCCACCAGGCCCCAAATCTCCACCACCCCCTGTGTGGGCATTTGCATTTTTTTTTTTCTTTCCCCATTTGACCCTGGGAATCACCATGAAGGAAGGAAGGTGAGGCTCCAGGCCCCAGCTGAGGAAACCAGGGCTCAGAGAGGGCTGCCCAGGCCAGAGCAAACCAGCACTTTCTTTGTAGAGTTGGGGAAACTGAGGCACAGAGAGGGGCAAGGACTTGTCCAAAGTTACAAAGACTCAAATCATAGGGGAAGAGCTGAGTTCCTCCAGTCCAAAGCCTCCACCTCCCCAGAGGGGAAAACGAGCACAGAGAGGGCAGTGACACACCCAAAGCCACACAGCGAATCAACGGCAAGACAGGGATGAATATGAGGGCCCCTGAGTGTCCACAGCCAGACACAACATGCCCTCTCAACCTCTCAGGGGCCTCAGAGAAGTCAGCGGAAGGCGCAGGAGGCAGCAGCGAGAGGGGGGCAGACTGGCCGTACCAGACTGGGCCAACGCCCAAGGCCTAAGGTCTAGGGTCTGAGGCTACAAAATGAGGCCAGAGAGTCAAGTCCTGGGGGTCCCCAGGTGCCCAGTGCAGAGGAAGGCTGGCAACACCTGCCCTCAGCAAGCAGAGCTCCTGACTGCCCACACTGGCCCTCATGGGAATCTGGGTTCCCAGCCGAGTTTGGGGGTCTCCTCACAAGCGCAGGGCAGGGCAGTTTTAGTATGGGGTTCAAGGTCCAGGACTTCGCTGCCTGGACCCTAGTGGTGTCTGAGAACGTTAGCTCCAGAGTCAGGGGCCCTGGGCACCAGCTGCATGACCTCGGCTCCTGCACGTGGAGTCCGGGGTCTCAACTTCTGGTCTGCCGGTTGGGGACAGTTGTGCCTTCCGCTGAGAAGGTAAACCGCCAACAGGCCTCAAACCGCGGCTGCTGACACGCACAAGCCACGCGTGGCTTGGCTAAAAGGTAAGACAGCACTGACCCCTCTCCTCGGCGCCTGCCCTGCTCCCTGAAACAGTCCAAACCCAAGCTGCAGCCGGGGCGGCAGAGCACGCCTGCGATCCCGTACGCAGGAGGCAGAGCAGGACCATCACAAAATGGAGGCCGCCAGGGCGACTGTCTCAAAGTAAAGGGCTGGGGACGTAGCTCAGGGGTGGAACGCCACTGGGTTTGATCCCCAGTACCACAAAAAAACTAAATTTAATTAAAAAAAAAATAGTTCCAGTCTCCAACAAGGATTTGCTGTGTGACCCTGGGCAAGCAGCATACTCTCTCTGGGTCTTATTTCTGACATCTGTAAAGAGGAGATAATATTTGCAGAACCTCCCTTGCATCAAGCTGGGCTCAGAGTACACTGAGATAATGATCATGATTACCAGCTGGACCTCAGTTAGCCCACCTGCCAAATGGGGCCATCCATTCCTATCTTCCCACGTCAAAAGCCTGAGAGGTTCAAACCTGCCTCAGGGCTGTGAGCCAGCTCCGCCCGGATGGATCCAGCCTGGTGAAGGAAGCCAAACCTGGCAGCGGAAGAAACTGCAGCACCGGTCGATCAGGCCAAGGCCTTTGCTGGCCAGCCTTCCCTGGGGCCTGGTCCTCATCAGATGGGAGGAGAAGTGTTGGACAGGAGTCCTGCACTGCCTCCTTACACCACCACTGCTGCTCACTGGCTGTGTGACCTTAGCCAACTGGTCTCACCTCTCTGAGCCTTAGGATCCTTTTTATGGGCACTAACCCTTGTGTCCAGTCAAGCTGGTAACATCCAGCACGTGGAGGCTCTGGAATCTGGAACACAGGTCAGCTTGACCAGTGATACTAACTTGCTTGGGCTGTGGGACTGGTCAGACATACCGTGGGGACTGCGGACAGGCTGGGCAGCTAAACAAGGCCCAGCCAGAGAGGAACAGGCCCAGGGCTAAACCAGCCAGAGCCCAGGTAGGGGGCAGCAGGACAGTTAAGCCTGCAAACCCTGGGACCTGGGTCCTAGTCGTGGGGTGAGGGAAGGGGGAGGCCAGACATCCCTGGAGGATGTGGAGGCAGGTCCTCTGGGGCTCTGAAGTCCCGAGCTGCCTGCTCCATGCCCGGCAAGGAGGCAGAGGTCAGTTGAAGGGCGTTGCCAGGTGGCATCTGCTGGAAAGCCCCCAACGAAGCTGCTGGAATTCGGGTGTGGGGAGGCCAGCTCGACTGTCTTCCAGAATCAGACCTCAGGCCCCAGCAGGCCTCCTCAAATCCAGGGCCACACAGCACCCAGCGTACTAAGGCCTGGGGCCACTTGGCACCAAGACCCGTGCCCCAGGTTGTCTGCTGCGTGAGGACCCGACCAGCCCTCTCCCTCCCCAGACTCCCAGCCCAGCCCCCAAAAAGGGCCCCTGCCGTATTCAGAAAGCCAGCCTAGGCCATAAGGGACCCTGAGCCTCAGCGGTGGAAGGACATGCGGGGGGTCCCTGGGGGAGGTTCGAGATCCCAAAACCTCACATTTGGGTGGCCCATCTTCCACCGACCCCCCCAAGTCCCCTTATCTCTCCTCTTCCTCTAATGCCAACCGTACCGCTGCTCAACTTCCAGGCTGGCGTTGGGTGACCACTCAGAGAGGAGGCCCCGACCCAGCAGCCCCGCCACCCAGGGCCCTCCAGGACACCCAGGGGCTTCCCACTGAGGACACTCCGTCACTTCCAGCCCTCCAGGCAGCCCCCCACTCCATCCTGGAAAGCAGGAAGAAGGGAGGGAAGGGGCCAAAGGAAGGAGTGGGGGTCGCCCTCTGACCCTGATGAACGAGGCAGACTCGGTGTCCCAGCCTATCCGCCCGCACACCTGGGTTCCAGCTGTGACCCCGGCCGTGACCCCGGCTGGGGGCTGAGACGCCTGGCGGGGACCCCGTCCTGCGGAATCCTCCTCTGCAGGAGCCTTTCCCCCTCTGGGTTCTGCTGTGCTGCACACCTGAGACCCTCCTACGAGGACCACGGGCTGGAGAGCTGGCCATTCTGCCTAGCACCCTCTACTAGCTGTGTGACCTTGGGCAAGTCATTTCATCTCTCAGGCCTCAGTTTCCTCATCTGTAAAATGGAGTAAATAAGAGTTCCCACTTCACAGACTGTGATGATTCATAAACAGAACAACCCACTTAGGTCACTCTGCGAAGGCCCTGGCTTGTACAAAGCGCAACGTGAGCACGTAGTGCTGGGGTGCCTCTGCCCCAACACCAGCTGGGCACTCTGGAGAGCCAAGCGGCGGGGACGGAGCGCCAGAATCGGGCAAACCAGAGCAGCCCCGAAGGAGCTCCCATTCGGGGGAAGCAGATTCAAACAGCTAGTGGCAGAGAATGGAGCCACACCCAAACTGCGGGCTGGGGCACAGCTCAGGGACTTGCGTGGCCTGTGCAGGGTCCGAGGTTCAATTCCCAGAACCGCAAAAAACAAAAGCAAAACCAAAAAGGTCTCTGACGTACTGAGGTAGGGGGGTGGGAATGGGAAAACCCCCACCTGCCAGGACAGCGACTTTGAGAAGGAGGATGTCACAAGTCCCAATCCCGGCCTTGTGACTTGGAGCCATGCGACCTTAGACAAGGGCCTTCACAACTCTGAGCCTCAGTTTCCTCATCTGCAAAATGGAGACGCCCTCTCCCCATCACGACTGCCTGGCAGGACCAGAGAAAGGAGCAGACAGGAGGGGGATGTGGGTGAAGACTGGCACCTGGCGCCTGTTTCCTTTCACCTCACAAAGAAGCCAGTCCTGCCCTGGACCCTGAGGGATAGACAGGAGCTGGCTGCACAGGGGAGGGGCAGGGTGCTCCAGGCAGAGGGAACAGCATGCACAGGGAGACACACTCAGGGACGGTGGAAATGCCCCCCTCCTTCGCCAGGCCTTTGAGGACACTTGGAGATGGATCCTCTCTACCCTCCAGAACCTGCCGCCACCCAGAGTCCTGCAGGCCGAGGCCCTCCAGCCCTGCACCTCCCTGAGGGGCTGACACCACAGCTCCACCTGCACACGACTTCACTGTCCATCCCCGTCTCTGTGGCCATCATCACCAGAGGTACACCGCAAGGCCAGGACGTGACCCCAGCCCACCCTCTGCCTGCCCCTTGGCTGGGGCTGGGGCCACAGGCCGGCTCCCAGACGCGTTCTGGCCCCTCGCCATGCTCTGGCTCCAGGAAAGAACGGACAAGGCCTTCTCCACCCGGGCCCCCTGGGCCAGCACTGGACGCCGCATGCAGCCTGCGCTCACTGTGGGCTGACAGATCAGAAGGGGGACGGGAGAATGAACAGGAAGGGGGGGCAGAGGCGGGAGGCCGGTGCCATGGCAATGGAGCACACCCAGTTTCAGTCTGTGACCTGCTCAAGCCAGGGTGGGCACAAGAAAGCTGGGAAGTTTGGAGCAGTGGGGACAGCCGAGGGCCAGAGACCACAGGCAGGAACCTGGGGGGTGGACGCACATGCAGACAGCAGCACCCCAAGCCCAAGCAAAGCGCCCACCCAGCCCGGGCCCATGAAGTGGGTACACACCTGACATCCACCTTCCTCCTAAGGGCCAGCGAGAGAGAAGCGGAGAGAAGGAGAAGCTGAGAGGTGCAGACAGGGCCCAGGATGGGCAGGGGACCCCACTGGACTGCCCAGGGTTCCAAGGTGCTGCTCCCTGCCGGCAGTGCCTGCACACAGGCCGGAACCCCACCTCCCCGCAGGGGCCAGCGGGCCATGGGGCAGGGGCACTCACGTGTTGTTGACAATCTGGAGCCGCTCCCCTTTCTTGAAGGACAGGTCCGTCTCTGTCCGTGACTCGTAGTCATAGAGGGCCACAAAGGTGGTCACTCCACCTGCGGGGAGGGGTAGAAGCGTCGGACCAGGGGAGCCTGCAGGCCGGTGGGAAATGCAACCAGAGGAGTGGGGCTCATCCTCCCCAGTCACCAGCGATCCACCCGCGGACGCCGGCACGTGAGCTGCAGTCACGGCACTTGCGAAGTCTGTGCGCGCCTGTGGGGCGCGTGGGGCGCATGCATCCTCCAGTCTCAAGTGTTGGGCTTCAGGTGGCGCTGGGTGCACCTTGTCTGTGTGGTGTCTGTGTCGCCCCTTACTACTAGAAGCTCCCCGGAACAGGCATCTGTTCTGTCCCCAGACCCCGGCTCGCAGTAGGTGCTCACAAAATAACTGGCTGAAGGAGCCAGAGAATTAAGGGCCCGACACCCGGCGTGGGAGGGGCTGCTGTCCCTCTGGGGATCTGGAGGGAGCCTAGCTGCAGGTTACCGTCTACCCAGAGGTCAGGTGCCCCCATGTTAAATGACAATCCCTGCTCCATGCACCCTTCAGCTCCCAGCAGTTCCCTCCCGCCCTTTGTCTCGGGGCACCGGAAGCTTCCAGGCAAGTGAATGAGTGTCTGTGGGTCCGTTGTCTCGCGTGGGTACATGTGTGCCCGAGGGGTACGGGCTCTCCAAGCGTCTGCGCATGCACCTGTGCATCTGGACACCCAAGACCGCGGAGTGTCCGGTGTCTCTATGGGCACTGTGTCTGTGAGTGTCGCGGAGGTGTAGACCCCTGGCATGTGCACGTGCCCGCGGCGGGAGTCTCTAAGATGCCCAGGCTCTGCCAGGGCCCGCTGACTGCCGGACCCCGCGGCGCCAGCAGAGGGCGCAGGGGCGCACTCGGGGCCGCGGAGTCGCGGCCGCCCGGGCCTCAGCCGCCCGCCCCGCTCCCGCCGCGAGGTGGCAGCCTCGGCCCGGTCCCCGTGCAGCCCTTGCCTCTGGGCCCGGCGTCCCCCCAGGCCCCGCGATAGTCTGCATGTGACTCTCCCGGAAGGCGACGGGGAGCGCACCACACCTGACGGGCCCCGCAGCCGCCCACCCGGCCACGGGGACTCCCCACGGAGCCCTTCCCCTCCGGGGCGCGCCGCCAGGCGGCCGGGACACTGACCGGCCAGCGGCCCCGCCCTCTGCGGGGAGGTGACGGTGTCCGACGAGTTGAAGCCCCCGAAGAGCTTGGGCTCGGCGGCCGCGGGGGCGAAGGCGGCGCCCGGGCCGCGGTGGCCGTCGGCGGAGGCCGGCTTGCTGGGCGTCTGCGAGGCGGGGAAGGCGCCGCCCGCCGTGTGGGTGCCCTCGGCCGGCTCCAGGCTGCGGCGCCGCTGGCTGGCGTCCTTCGGCTTGCTCTTGTTGCTGCCCATGGTCCTGGCTGCAGACGACAGGACCGCGGTGGAGGAGCGGCTGGGCGCGGGCAGGGCGCCGCACACGCACTCACAGATGGGGAAACTGAGGCCCGCGAAGGGGGCCAGCCTCGTGGGGTGAGATGGCCTCAGCCCCAGTCCCTTATACTGAAGATTCCCCTAAAGGGCTCCTTGGGACAGGGTCAGGCACGGAAGGAACACCCCACGATCAGAAGCCCTGACCTCCCCACCTCCCCTCGGCCACGGTTCCAGGCCCTCTGAGTCATGTCTATGTGCCCAGCACCTGGCGCACAGGAGGGACTTGCTTCAGGTTTGTTGAACAATTACACGGCTGGCTGGCTGAAGTTGTCTGACACCGGGAGGCGGGGAAAGGTGCTAAAATAAAATTGCCATGGAGGCGGCAATCCAGGGGCGGTTTGGAGGCGACGCCTGGAAGCCCACGCCAGCCGCCGGGCCTTTGCATGTGCTATTCTAAGAAGGCTCTTTCCTGACCCTTCACCAGGGTAACTCCTGCCTCCTTCAGTTCTCAGTTCAAAAGTCACCTCCTTAGGAAAGGGTCTCTAAATTCTTTCACCAAATTAAGCCTCCCTAATTTGTGCCCCTCCTTGATTACATGTGCCCCCTTTTTAAAATTTTTCTGGGATTATGTGATTTGGGTCCTGGGTTTTTGTCTGTCTTGTTGGCTGCTGCGCTCCCAGTGCCTCTCTAGCATTGGGTGTGGCACACAGCAGGTGCTTAATAAACAGCTGAAGGAAGGAAGGCCCAGTGAGGAGTCCAGGGTGAGGATACTCCTGTGGGAGGCCCAGGGAACCCTGGAGGAGCCAAGGAGAAAACTCCCAGTGAGGGGCCCTGCCTGCCTCCTCGCCCGTCTCCCACCCCTGCCCGGCAGCCCAGCCCCACCCCAGCCGTCACCTCACCTGGTGGAAGGCAGGGCCGCCCCAGAGGATCTGGGAAGCAGCCTGGGGTCTCCGCTCAAACACCAGGTATGGAGTCCAAGGTCTGGAACTTCGGAGACCCTACTCTGCCTTTCCAGGCTGTGTCCCCTCTCTGGGCCTCGGCGTCCTCATCTGCAAGTAGAGACAGACAGCCTTCTCAGGGCTGTGAGGTGAGGAGAGACGCCATGCCGGCCTCACCGTGGGTCACTGCATCAGGCCCTGCTCGGGCGGCGGACGCGGGAGCCCCGCCTGCAGTGTTCTTCCCCTTCCAAGCCAGCCCTGGGGAGGGCGGAGCAGGGACTGCAGGTGCCCAGGGCCGGCCCTGGAACTGACCCCCAGGTCCAGGCCTCAGCTCTGCCCCTACTCAACCGAGTGACACAGGCCTAGCGCCCTGCGCCCCTTGGCCTCCGTAAACAGCAGGGTGCTGTGACCAGCCTGGCGGCGCAGCACCCCGAGCCGCCCTGCACATCAGCTGCCCTGCCGTGATGCTGGACGCACCGCCCTGGGTTCTGATGGTGCCCCAGGATGCTGACGGCCCTGCAGTCCATCCGGAGTTTTCTCTGAGAACCCACAAATGTGGAAAAGTCCTTTGACGGGTTGGGACCTGGGGCAAGGCTGCCTGCCCACCTGCCGTGCAGGACCCAGCTGGGACCCCTCCTGGTCACAGGCTGCTCAGCTGCACAATGGGGATGAGGCCTGCATGCTCCCGGGGACCACCTGCTGACCATATGGGGCTGAGGAGGCCCTGGGCAGACCAACTCCAGTGCCCAAGGGGTCACCAGGCCTCCCAAGGGAGAGGCCACCAACCTGGGGACAACCCATTCTACCAAGGTCACGGTGTCCATCAGCCCTCATAAAGCTGGCGTGCCAAGGGAGCTGCTGACCAGCCCCCTGCATGGCAGGGCCCACCCGCCCACTCCCACCCTCGGATGGCCAGGCTGTGGTGGGCTGGGCCTCCCTTGCACAGTCCTCAATAATGGTGACCGGGATACGTCAGAGTGGACTCTGGGAAGGGCGGGAAGACATAAAACCTCCGAGGCCCTGCACCTCGAGGACTGACAGCAGGCCACTCGGACACGACCATGATGAAAGCAGGTCCCACGAGCACTCTCGACTCGGCTCCCTGCAGCCAGGAGGGCCTGGCACCCACGAGGGGCTCTGGGAATACCGCAGGGCACAGAAGCGCACTTCCGCAGCCTGCTTCCTCTGGCCAGGGCCACGGTATGGGGGCTGAAGATACTCCAAGACAGTCAAACGCCCCTGAACCCACACCTTGCACGGCATGCACCTTGCTCTAAGCACTTGGCAAATACTGACTCCTTGAATCCTCACAGTCTAGGAGGTAGATGTTAATAGTGTCCTATCGTACTGATGAGAAAGCTGAGGCACAGAGAGATTGACGAACTTGCCTGAGGTCACACAGCACTGTGGAGAGTAAAAAGAAGGGGAGGAAAGAGGACCATACTAGGCAGGCAGGAATAAGGGCTGTTCAGGGGGTCCTCCTGCCCTTATGGCCTCTCACGGGGAGCAGCCAGACGCCCAGATAGAAGGGAGTGAGCACCCCAGCCCTGCTCCTAGAGACAAGGTTTTGGGCCCTCAGCAAGGCAGAATGTTTGAGGAAGGACAGGCCCATCTAGGGTGGGGGCCTAGTCTCAGCACAGATGCCAGGCCGCCTGACCCTGAGCGATAACAGCCTCCGGAAAGCCAGGGCTCTGTCCACTTCCCCAGGACACAGGTTCTGCACCCCAACGCAGAGTCACCATGAGTTGCCCAATGGAGATGGGCCACCCAACCCACCTCGTTCACACTCTGAGGTGGAGCCGGCCCCTCGGGCGAGGGGAAGCAGTGGGAGCCCTCCTGGGGTGCCTGCAGAGCAGCTCCTGCCCACACTCCCACTCCGCCCGGCGGGCTCTCCTGCAGCTCCCACTCCGCCCCAGCACTGGCCAAACCCGTCCTGAATAGGCTCAGCCCCCCCCCCCCCCCCCAGCCTGCGTCCTACCTCCAGGCCTGTCACAGGCTCGGACCTGGCACTGCAGGGCACCCTGCCCAGCTCAGTCGTGCGTCCGATATTTGCAGGCACCTACCATGTGCCAGGTCCTAGGCTGGCTCTGTCTTCTGGAGCCCAGGGTAGCCCCTGACCCCTCCATCCCTCCAGCCAGGGCCCTGTCGTCCTCGGCCCTCAGCCTGCCCTCCTCCCTGCCACCAGCCCCATCTCTGCAAACCACACAGCCGGAGCCTCCCCTGCTCAGTACTCTCCACGGAAACCAATAAGAAGTGTCCATCAGAGGGGACACCAGCCTGGTCAGCCAGGGGACACCTGTGCAGCCCTCAAGAGGAGCCAGAGCTCAGCATGGCTGACAAGATGCTCAGGAGGTGACCAGAGGACAGTGCCCCTGTGCCACAGGACTCTCGGGAGGGCTGAGAGGAAGCCTGCGAGGTGTCCTGTGGCACCACCCGGCAGGTGGGAACTGCCGCTACTGCTGTCACACAACGGTGTGTGCGCGTGCGCCTGTGTGGATGCACATGTGCTCTGGAGAAAGTTCTGGAAGGATTCCAAATACTTCACAACGTTTCGCTCAAGGAGCGTAGGCTGGGGAAAGGAGAATCCTTCTCACTCTATATCCTGTGTCAAATGACATTTGCGAACTGCTTTGTCATTTTTTCTTTTAACAAGACTTTAACACATCCGAGCATCTCCCATCTTCCTTCCCCTGTGGGCGAGGCCTACAGTGGTCGCCCAGGCCTGCCCAGGCTGCAGCTGGTGCTGCCCTCTCTGGCCTGTCCTCTCACCGCCCAGCCCGACCTGGGGACACTCATGCACTCCCACCTCCTGGCAGACACAAACCCTGGCCCCTGCCCCAGCGCCGCCCTACTGACGACCCAGGGCAAGCCACCTTGGGTGACCCTCAGCATCGTTCTCATCTTCAAAATGGGGACGTTACCACCCCATTTAATTTAGATTAAACATAAGCCCTTGGTAGACAGCACACAGCGTGGCCCACGGTCATCCCTGTCACCAGAGGACAGGAGGAGCAAGGCCAGAGGAGGTGGCAGGGCCTTGAATGACAGGCGCAAAGTTCAGGACATACAAACGGCTGATTCTCAACTGTCCTGACAACATAAGGTCCCAACCATGTCAAAGGTGGGACCAAGGTTCAGAGAGGCTAGAACCTGGCCTGAGGCCACACAGCAAGGGTGTGCAGCAGAGCAGCACTGGGTGCTGGCAGTTCCAAAGAGGCATCAGGATGCACCTCTGGTGCCCTGCCCACGTGCTGGCATAGAGCCCACTGCCCAAGGGCACACAGAGGGCAGAGTGCAGCCCTGGGCACTCCTGAGAAGCACAGGCATCCAGGAGGGGCCAAAATGCAGGCCCGCAGCCAGAATGCCAGGAACAGGTGCCAGCTTGCCACTTCCCAGGCACAGGGCCTGGTGGGGGGCTCTCCGCCAACCCCTCTAAGTGGGACTTGGAATGATCGTTCCTACATAACTGCTGTGGGAAATCACAGGATGGTATTGAAAAAGCACCCGGCGCCAGGAAGGGCTGGATAAATCCCAGCCCCGCTGTCCCGCTGAGCAAGAGCCTCCCGGCCCAGCCCCTCCCGCCACCCCACTCTGCGCCACACCAGGGCGCGGCCCTCGAGGACTAGGCTGGGAGCTGATTACCAGGGAAGGCCTCAGAAGCCACTCCCGGAGGGAGTCCAGAAAAGAAGAGCCGTGGCCCTGGGCTGAGTGTGTGCCCAGCCCTAGTCCCCAGGGCGATGGCATCTGGAGGTCAGGCCTTGGGAGGTAATTAGGTCATGGGTGGGACTGGTGTCCTCAGGAACTGCAGGAGACCAGCGCTGGCTTGCTCTCTGCCATGCCAAGAAGACAGCGGTCTGCAAACCAGGAAGAGGGCCTTGTCAGACCGACTGCGGCACCTTGACCTTGGACTTTCCAGCCTCCAGAACTGGCAGAGGGCATCAAGGAGGGGCCAAAATACAGAAATTAATATTCAGGGTTTTGTTGTGGATATTGTTCTATTGTTCTTGTTATACGTAAATCTTTTAATGAATTTTTTAACTGACACATAAAAATTATACACACATATGGGGCACCATGTGATGTCTCGGCACATGCACACATTATGTAACGTTTAGCTTAGATTACACATATCTAGCTCCTCAAACGTTTTTCATCTCTTTACAGCGAAAACATCCAAAATCCTCTTACCTAACCTTTTTAAAATATACAGTATGTTGTCATTGTCATTATTCTCTCTAGACACTCTCCTGTTCAGAACACGAAAACTTCTCACTGATGTTTAACTATAACTTAGTATCCATGGATCCAACTAAATGTTTGTTGTTTAAGCCACACAGCTTATGGTATTTAGCTACAGCAGCAAAAGTAGACAAATGTGCATGCCAATGCAATTAAGTCAGAAAAAGAAATAGAATAAAATGGATTTAGAAAAGAGAAGATTATCATCTTCAGATGGTATGAATATAGATCTGAGAGATATGAGAGAATTACTGGAAAACCATTCAACAAAAAGCAAATAAAAATGGGCTGGGGTTGTGGCTCAGTGGCAGAGCACTTGCCTAGCATGTGTGAGGCACTGGGTTCAATTCTCAGAACCACATATAAATAAATAAAATAAAGGTACACCGACAGCTAAAAAAATATTTTTTTAAAAAAAGCAAGTTAAGCCGGTCATGGTGGCGCATACCTGTAATCCCAGAGACTCAGGAGTCTGAGGCAAGAAGATCAGGAGTTCAAAGCCAGTCTCAGCAAAAGCAAGGCACTAAGTAACTCAGTGAGACCCTGTCTCTAAATAAAATACAAAATAGGGCTAGGGATGTGGCTTAGTGATCAAGTACCCCTGAGTTCAATCCCAGGTACTTGCCCCCAAAAGAGCAAATTAAGGCAGCAGGAAATTAAATTGATATCCAAAGATCAGTAACATACCAAGAGCAATCAAAACTATAATGAAGCCATGCCTGTAATCCCAGTGACTTGGGAGGCTGAGATAGGAGGATCACAAATTTCAGGTCAGCCTCAGCAACCTCACAAGGCCCTAAGTAATTTAGTATAACCCTGTTTCAAAATAAAAATAAATAAATAAGTAGCTGGGGATGTGGCTCAGTGGTGAAGTGCCCCTGGGTTCAATCCCCAGTACCAAAAACAGAACAAGCAAAAAAAGAATCATTTGACCCAGAATATCCATAGTGCCAACTTATAAATAGAAGTATATGGATAAGACTAGCCAGAAAATTCCTAAAAAAGAGTAACAAGAGAAAAATGACCAACCAGACTGTAAAACTTACTAAAAGTTCACAGTAATGAAACCTCTGTGATATCAGTAGATAGATCAATGGAATAGAGAGTATGAAAATTATCTTTAAATACAGGAATTTAATCTGTAATGAGTGGCATTTCACACCAGTGAGGCAAAGGTGAGTTATTTTTAAATGGAGTTGAGACCAACAATCTGTCATGAGAAAACAAATGAAACTGGATCTCAATTTTACTCCACATGCCAATAAATTCAAAATCAATCAGATTTAAACCACAACCAAATTGAAACCATAAAGCTCTTAAAAGGGGAGGAGAGAATAAATCTTCTAAACTCAAAATGGGGAAAGCATTCCTAAACACAATGCAAAACCAAAAATCACTTCTAAATGTATAAATCAGTCTACTTAAAAATCTAGACTGGCCAGTGGCACACGCCTGTAATTCCAGCAACTTGGGAGGCTAAGGCAGGAGGATTGAGAGTTCAAAGTCAACCTCAGCAACTTAGTGAGACCCTGTCTCAAGATAAAAACTATAAAGGGCTGGGGATGTGGCTCCATGGTAGAGTGCCCCTGGGTTCAATCCCAGTACCAAAAACAAAAACAAACAAACAAACTGCCTCCAGGCTTGGTAAACATAAACCAATTCAGGGGAGGGGCAGGGCCCATGGTAGAGCACTCACTTAGCATGCTCCAGGCCTGGGTTCAATCCCCAGCACTACAAAAAATTCAAAATGGGAAAATATTTGCAACTCGTGATAGACGAGAGTTTTTTTCTTAACATATAATAATGTCCTGCAAAATAAGAAAAGTGACTAGATGGTTTACAGAAAAAGCAAGCATACCAAACGTCTCCTAAACATATTCAAGACGCTCAGCCTCACTCATAAATGCAGATGAAAACCATAGCAGCCCGCCAGCACCGCAGGCCGGCGGGCCTCCACCACGGACAAGCCTCCATGAACCTAACAGCAGTGAAATCACACAAAGTATGTTTCCACCACACAGAGAGCAAGAAACCGATGACAGAAAGAAATCTAGAAAATCACACACACTTCTCGGTGGCCAAGAAGTCCAAGAAGAAATCAGAGAAAACCAGGAGATGCTTCGAGGTGGAAATGAAAACACAGAACAGTAAAAGAGAATCTAAGAGAAGTGTGGGTCGTGAACACCTGCATTCAATAAAGAAGAAGAACCATCTCCCATCAGCAGCCTGACCTTTCCCCCTAAGACACCGGCAAAGAAGAACGAAGCCAAAGTAAGTAAAAGGAAGGAAATCATAAAGATCAGAGCAGAGATTGCTGAGGTAGGAAAACAACAGAGAAAATCAACAAAACTAAAGATTGGTTCTTTGACAAGATCAACAAAATTGACAAACCTCTAGCTCATCTGAACAAGAAAAAAAAGAGAAGATTCAATTTACCAAAATTAGGAATGAAAGAGAAGACAATACTCCTGACCTCATGACCCAGGCCTGTGGTCCCAGCTGCTCAGACGCTGGGGAGGAGATCGCAGGTTCAAGGCCAGCCCAGGCAGCTTAGCACAGCGCTGTCTGGCCCTGTCTGGAAATCAGACACCAGGACGGGGTGCCGCTCAGCGGCGGGTACTGGCCTAGCACATGATCCAATTCTAGTACCACCCCCCACACAAAAAGTAAAAATAGAAAAGAAAGACGGTGCTAAGGGTCTACTAGGAACAACTCCGCCAACATTAGCCAACTCAGATGAATTCCTAGAAAAACACAAACTACAGAAACCAAGAAGAAACGGAAACTCTAACCCAAAACAAGTGAAGTGCTCAAGGGGCTGGGAACTTGGCTCAATGGTAGAGCACTTGCCCCCCATGAGGGAGGCCCTGGGTTCAAAACCCAGCACAGCAAAAAAATAAAATGAAGCCAGGCGTGGAGGCGCACACCTGTGATCCAGCGACTTGGAGTCTGAGGCGGGAGGATCGAGTGTTCAAAGGCAGCCTCAGCAACTTAGTGAGGCACTAAGCAACTCGGGGAGACCCTGTCTCTAGATAAAATACGAAAAAGGGCTGGATGTGGCTCAGTGGTTAAGTGCCTCTGGGTTCAGTTCCTAGTACCAAAAAAGAAAAATAAAATAAAATAAGAAGATAGCACTTTTGAAATTTCACGCACACACAGCCCTGGCTCAGAGAACTTCCCTGTTGAATTCTTCCCTAGGGAACATCCCCAACTCATTTCATGGAGCCACTATCACCTTGATACCATGACCACACAAAGATATAGGAAAAGAAAATCATGGGCTCATATCTCTTATGAATATGAATGTAAAAGTCTTCAACAAAATCCTGGAAAACAGGATCCAGTGCCATGTGAAAATATTACACGCCATGCCCAAGCCCCCCCCAGTCCATACAAGGATGGTTCAACTTCTGAAAATCAGGTAAAGCACCCGCCATACCAACAGAACAAAGAATAAAACCCACACGATCACCCCAAGTAGGAGCATTTGGCAAAACCCTACACCCCTCCATCATAAACCCCACCGAAAAGGGGTTTTCTCAACCTGCTAAAGGGCAGCTCCTCTCACTTGGCATGAAAGGTAGGGCGCTCCCCGCCACCGGGAGCAAGCACAGACGTCCACTCACGTCGCCGGGGCTCCAGGGTGCACCGAAGTTCCAGCCAGGGTGATTAAGGAAGACGACGAGATGCCAGGTACCCAGACAGGGGAGGAGAAATAAAATGACCTCTGCAGGCAACAGGACCCTACACATAGGAAATCCTAAGGATTCCACTTTTTAAAAAATGTCAGAACCACAAATGAGTTCAGCAAGGGTGCAAAGTACAAGATCGACATATTAACAAAGGCCTAGAGCTGGACACAGTGGCAAGAGGACCCCAAGTTTGAGGCCAGCCTGGGCAACTTGGCAGAACTGTCTCAAAACATAACAAAGGATCGGGATGTGGCTCAGGGGTAAAGCACCCCCAGGTCAATGCCCAGTACCACCTAAAAAACAAAAAAGGCCTGCGACGCTCGGGCGCAGGGCCCACACCTGTGCGTCCAGCCACTCGGAGGCAGAGGCAGGAGGGTCCCGCTTCCAGCCCTGGGCACCCTGGGGAGAACTGGTCTCACACTAAAAAGGGCTGTGCATGTGGCTCCGGGTGGAACAATCGCCTCGCACGTGTGAGGCTCCGGTTCAAACCTCAGCACCACAAAGAAAAAAGAGTCAAGACAACCCAGAGTGAAGGAAAATCTCTGCAGATCATAAATCCAACGAGGGACTGGTACCTAAAATATATTAAGAGTTCTTACAACTCGGTGACAAAGAAACCCCAATATAAAAATGGGGAAAAGAACTTAAGATCTACCAACGGCCAATGAGCACATGCAGAGCTCAACAGCACTGTCACAAAGGAAATGCAAACAAAACCACAGCAAGGCGCCCCAACCCCCACCAGGAGGCCCTGTCAGGCGTCCTGGACCTGGAGCCCGGTACTTTCTGGTGGATGTGAAACAACGGAGCACCCTGGGAACAGGCCTGGCATTTCTCAGGCCAAACAAAGAATCACCGTGGGGTCCAGGACCTTGAGCCAGGTGCAGATCAGGAAGGAATGAAAAGATGTCCAGCCCGAGGCAGGAGGGCACAAGTTCAAGGCCAGCCTCAGCAACTTAGTGAGACTGTCTCAAAATTTAAAAAATCAAGTGCACTGGGTTTAAGTTCTCGGTGGTAGAGCACCTGGGTTCAATTCCCAGTTTAAAAAACAGCAACACGAGCGTGTACACACACACGTTCACCACGCACCGTTCCCAACAGTCAAGCAATGGACCTGTGTGTCCATCAACTGAGGACGGATAAAGGAAACGTAGCAGACACAACAGGAATGCCAGTCAGCCCTTTAAAAAAGGATAAGATCTTGTCATTGGTGACAGCTCGCATGGGACTGGGGGTCACTATGCTAAGTGCAGTGAGCCAGGCACGCAGACGGAGCTCAGAGGCTGAGGAGGTGGGCTGCGGCTGGGCGGGCTAAAGGGATAAAGATGGTGTACCTTACACTGTTTTTAAAGATCAGGAAGGAATTGTCTTTAATGTTTCCACCATAAAGAATGACAGACCAAGCGACAGGCATGCTCGCCATGCCTGAATACCACACAGTGCACAGGCGCGCGGACGCAGCCCTGGGTCCTCCTGCACACGTGCGATTTCTAGCCAATTAAAGCATCGTAGGGCTGGGGATGGCTCAGTGGTGGAGCGCTCGCCTGGCATGCATGAGGCCCTGGGTTCAAGTCCCAACACCACAAAAAGAAAGAAAGGAAAGAGAGAAAGAAACATTTTAATGTGTTCAAAACAGATATACATGACATATCCTCAAAAAGAAATGGTATTTGGTGAGAAAAAGAAATGAAGTATGGACACGTGCCGCCCACGACATGCGTGAGCCTGGAAGTGCTACACAGCGACACGGGAGCGGGGCGGCTCAGGGGCAGAGCCCCAGTCGCACGCACAAGGCCCTGGGTCCGTCCCCAGTTTGCGCTGCGGAAAAATAAAGGTCCCTTTACATGAGATGTCCAGAACAGGCCCATCTACAGAAGGAGGAAGCCACCTCTGCCCCCGCATGGGGGAGTGGGGTGGGGGTTCACGTAATGACTAATGTGCGCAGTTTCTTTTTGGGGTGACGAAAGTGTTCTAAAATCGACTGTGGTCAAGGTTGCACAACTGTGAAAATACTGACCACCATGGGACTGCACTGTAAACAGATGAACCATGTGATGGTTAACTTGATCTCAATGAAACCGTAGTATGTTTTTTAGAAAATAAACCACGCTGAAGCCACCGTTCATCCTCAGTTGGCAAAATGACACCTATAAGATTTATCCCAAAATTAGGTGATTTTAACCCTAGGTGGGTGAGAATGAGGAGACCAGAGGATCTGGTATACATCAGCCCTACTTCTCTGAAGCACAAATTGGCATGATTTATCCAAATCACAACTGCACTGGTCGACTCTGCAGTTTGGAATCCACCCTACAGGTGTCCTTCCACACAGACACGAAGTGTGTGATAAGCAAAGGGTGGAATCGACCAAAACATCCTTAGCTAAGTAAACCAACATGGTTCCATGCATGCTGTGGAATACTATGCAGCCATGAAAAAGACAAAAGCAGCACAAAACAATCTCCAAGCTTCATCATCAAGAGATATGCATCATAAGATGGGTCTGATGGTTAACATCTATAGTCCCAGCTACTTGGCAGGCTGAAGCAGAAGGATCGCTTTAAAACCCAGGAGTTTGAGGCCAGTCTGGGCAACAAAGCAAGACCCCATCTCAAAAATTAAAAAAAAAAAAGTGGGGAGAGGGGCTGGGGATGTGGCTCAGTGGTAGAACCCTTGCCTAACATGGCCAAGGTCCTGGGTTAAATCCCCGGAATTATAAAAAGCAGAGAATGAGTCCAGTGAAGAACAGACTGTGTACTATCTCATGTTTAAAAACATTTTTTTAAATGTCCATGCTCACATGTGCCTGATCTCCCTGGAAGGACACGCCGGGCTCTGCAGCGGTCGCCTCTGGCAGGGAGACCCGTCTCCTTCCAGGCTGTCTGAACTGATTTTTCTGCCGAGTGTGCGCACGTGCACATGGAAGCTTCCTCCTTCTGAAGGGCCAGCGCGGGCTCACCTGGCTTCAGATCCGGCTCTGCCGCTCACAGCCACCTCTACCAGCCTCTGGCTTCCGTTCTGCAAAGGGCAGGACGAAGATCACACCCCAGCTCGGCTGACACGGAGGGCCGCGTGCCCAGCCAGCCGGGGCTCCCTGGAAGTGCAGCACCGTGGGCTAGAGCGCCGTTACTGTGGACACCAGGGACTGCTCCAGGGACTGCTCCCGGTCCCAGGGAGCCGCAGCAAGTGCTCGCAGAACCAGCGCCTCCCCGGCAGGGAGAAGCTGGGGGCCTCCTGGGCGAGGTGCCTTGACAAGGCCTCGAGGACGAAGATTTGCAGAGGACTGTGACCCTGGCAGAGGGAGCCGGAGCACAGGAGGGGCGGAAGCGAAGCCCTGGGAGACCATCACGGGCACCCGCGGGCTCCTTCAGCAAAGCTCGGCTGAGCACCTGCTCTACTCCAGCCACCCTGCGGGCAGCACCAGCCAAGGCACGAATTACAGAGAGCACAGGGCAGGCACTGAAGGGCGGGACGGAGCTCGCCGTCCACACTCGGGAAGGGAGAGGGACTGCCGAGGGCGCGGAGCTTCTGAAGAGCGCCTCCCCACTCATCTCCAGCCTGGAGGGAAAGGCCACCGGCTGCCTGGCGTCCAGGCACAGGAGGGCGACAGCTGCTGTCTCACTGGGGCTGGAGGAGGGACTGGTTCTCAGGTGGCGACAACGGCGATGTCCGGGACAGGCTCCTGAGAAGGGCACTGCCGCTAGCCTGGGCCTGCCTCCCTGCCAGTGCAGCGAGGGAACTGGGCACAGAGCAGCCGAGCTGCCTGCGGGAGCCACGGCTGACCCACTGGTCCACGGAAACCTGGGCACCAGGCCAGCCGGGAACGTCCTCACCGCTGAGCTCTCGAGTCCTCGGCAGGACCGCTACACAGTGACCCAGGAGGGGCTCAGAGAAGTCAGGCGGGGCGTCTGGGCCACTGCCCAGGCAGCAGAGGGCCAGGTGAGGTCTCTGGCTCTGGCTCTCCGGCTCCCAGAGTCACTGGTCCCAGCTGGACTCGGAAGGAATCCTTATACTGGGGACTAAGGAAGTTCCCTTGACCAGTCCATTTTCCAAAAGAAGAAATGGAGGCCCAGACAGGGAGATGAGGCCCCAGGCCTCCACACTGCTGAAGACCCCGCTCCCACCCCTCAGCGTCTGGGCCAGGGCAAGAACCTAAGAGGAATGGAGTGGACGTGTCCCCAGCTGACGTCCCAGCCTCCTTGTGGAGCGGCGCGCCAGCACCAGCCACCAGCCACCCACAGAAGCTGAGGCTGGGGCCCTGAGGCGACGGCCCTCCCGCCCTCCACACAGATGGGGCCTTGGCCCGACTCGCTGTGCTCCCGCACATCAGGCTTCCTTGCTCGCCTGGTCGCTCCGTGAGGTTTTGTTTGTTTTGGTGCAGGGGCTCAAACAGGGGCACTTAACCACTGAGCCACGTCCCCAGCCCTTTTTATTTTTCGAGACAGGGTCTCGTTAAGTTGCCTACGGCCTCACCAAGTTGCTGAGGCCAGCTTTGAACTTGGATCCTCTTGCCTCAGCCTCCTGACCCCCAGGCCTGGTATAATTCTCAAGTGGCATGTCCCAAGGCCACGGCCTGGGCACAGGGTGTGAGCAGGAACGTTCTTCAGCCCTTGCCGAGCACCACCAGGAGCATCCCACCACCCGCCCCACAGATGCGGAAACCCGCGCAGACAGGTGGAATAACTGCCTGGGATCCTGGTTCCTGGCAGCTGGTGACAAGTCCCCCCACCGACACACCTCCCTAAAAGGGGCTCCCTGCCAAGGCCCCTGGGAAGGAGCCACAGAGGGAGTATGGGGGACCCCAGTGGCAGGGGGTTTCTGAGTGGGAGGTCCGGCAGAGTGGGTCGCTGTCGGCCCTTGGACCAGGCATGAAGAGGTCCAAGGAAGACCCCAAGAGGGACCTGATCACCATTCAGGTCAGGAAGGCCTGGAAACCAAGCAGGGACACCAGGGCTCTCTCAGGGTCCTGGGGAGGGGTGGGGGACAAAAGGACCCGTCCCACAGGGTCCTACCAGGCACAGAGATCCCTAGCTCTGACGGGCTCTCGGGGCCAGGAGACACCCAAATACGGTGGGCTTCCTGGAGGAGGAGAGCTGGCTGATGGAGGCCAGGAGGTGGGGTGACCCAGCAGAGGCAGCTCCAGCCACTGCCTGGAAGGGGCCGCAGGAGCCCCTGGACGCTCTGCCTACCACACCACTGCCAATCTCTCCCTCCGCCAAGGCCCACATCCAGAGCAAGGTCACCAGGAAGGAGGGAGACTGGGTCCTCCTGCCATGGCAGCCCCTCGGGCTTGGGGGGCTTCACCCCAGGGCTCACTGTGGGTGGCAGGAGGTCACAGCCCCAATCTTGGGAACACCTTCCACGCTCTCCTCTTTCACACAGAAGTCTGAGGCTCAGAGAGGGGGATACCCTCCCCTGGGTCACACAGCAAGGCTGAGGCCTGCTCGTGAATGAAGATGTGGGCCCAAGAGCACCGAGCTGAGGAGGAGCCAGCGCCAGGGGTCCACCGGCCAGCTGGGTCTCGGACACCCAGCCAGGCAGCACGTGATGGTCTGAAGAGGGCTGAGCACCACTGGCCTGCAGAGGGCCGGGCGGCAGCGCCACGTGGCCCTGGGCAAGCCTGCCCCAGGACACGGGCTCTGGGCCTAAGGATCCTCAGCAGACGCCCCTCAGGATGAAGGGTGACGTGGGACACGGAGGGGACAGGTTCTCCTCCCAGCTCTCCAAGGTCACCTCTCCCAGCCCTCAGCTGCCCACCTCTACCAGCTGGGGCGGCTGGGCTGGGGGAGGCGCCAGCCGGCTCTGCCCGCGTGCCCGCTGTTCCTGCCAGCACTCGGCTGCCTCCGGCTCTGGGAACACAGTGCCCCCTCCCGCCCACACCCCACAGCAGCTCCCTCCAGGGACACCAGTGGGCAGGAGTTCCCAGTGGCCAGGCCCTGCCACATGATCAACCTGGGCTCAGAGCCCACAGGTAAGGCCACAGAGGCCCCTTACCCACCCATGAACAGGGACTCTGGCAGGTCCCTGAGGGACAGGGCACCTGAGCCCAAGGGGTCAGCAAGGTGTGCAAACCCCAACGCTCCACCCGCTCCCTGCGGCTCAGGCCTGTGCCGGGGCTGCTGCCGCCCTCCTCCCCAGCCTCCGTGCGGCTCCCTGCCCGCCAACTCCAGGGCACCCTGAGGCCGAGCACAGGCAGCGCCAGACCCTACCCGCCCCTCCTCCCTGGGCTTCCGCAGCCCCAGCACGTGGGGACTGAGAGCTGGACGGCCTGGTCCAGGGCCTCCGCGGGGCCGCTCCCTCCCTAGGACTCCTCCCAGGACCCCCACAGCTCGCTCCCTCCTTCAGCAGGAACCCCTTCCCTGGCCGCGGCCGGATGGCAGCCCACCTCGGTGACCCAGGCAACACGTCGACCCTCCGTTCCACCTCAGACCACGCGGCCTGCATCACCTCCGCGGCCCGTCTACTGCGCCTCTGCCTGCTCCATGGGACGGTGGGCGAGGCAGGGTGGCCCGCCGGCCCGTCCTCTGCAGCGTCTCCGTCTCCAGAGCCCCTGGCTCGGGAGTGGAGGGGTGGATGCATGGACGGGTGGTGGGTGGATGGACCTCGCAGGGCCCCACAGGGTGAAGAGGCAGCAGGCCGTGGCCCAAGTCTGTCCCACCCGGCTGCCCTCCGTGGCCACCCTGGGGCGGCCCGTGACCACGCGGACGCACATGGGGCAGTGTGCAAGTCTGAGAGGGCGTCGGGCCCCAGCCCGCCCAGACAGGCCCAGGCCCAGAACCTGGTGTCGGGAAGTGCCTGCTGAGTGAGCAAGGAGCCACCGAGGCCGTCCGAGGGCCGGGGCGGCCGGAACGTGTCTGCTCCTGCGTCCGCGGCCCCAACAGGCCCGAGGTGGGCAGGCCTCACACCGGCTCTGCCAGGGCAGTCGGTGGGGCCGCTGCAGGCTCGGGCTGGCTGGCAGAGACGGAGGTGCTTCTGCAGCAGGCCGCGCCCAGCGGGCCGAGCCAGGAGGGGAGCCCTGCACCTCCTGCTCCCGCCAGCCCTCGGACACACATCTCGCGCCTGCTCTCCAGGCTCCTCCTGGGCAGGATGAGGGCCCCCTGCTGGACCCCAGTCCCTGAATGGCACTGTTGGGGACAGGATCCCTCCCCACTCGGGCCTGTCCCAGGCCTGGAGGCCCAGAGGGGAGGATTTAACCAGGAAGGAGGTGAGCTGAGCCCGGGCAGCAGCAGGGACCTGTACAGAAGACCTGACCGTCCCAGGTCCCCCGACTCCGTCCCCCATGTGGAAAGTGTGTCAGGCATGGATTTCAGGGACCTTCAATCTCAAGGAGTCGAGTTATCTGGAAGAAGCCACTCCCAGCTCCCACCCTGAAGCCCAGCTCTGGGGTGGAGCTGGTCAGAGTCCAGGTGGACACACGCCCTTACTCCCCCCGACAGCGCAAGGCCCCTGCTGACTACCAAATACACACTGAACATTCCTGTCCCTTCCGGTCCTCCCAACAGCACTGTGAGGTAGGGACCATGACTGTGCCCGTTTCACAGTGGGGGAAGCTGAGGCCCGATTCATATGGCAAGTTGGAGTCTAGGCCCCCTGACCACTCCATGTCACAACGGAGCCTCTACCTCCTCAAGCCAGTCCAGGACAGGAGACAGGTATGGAGTTTAGCTGGAGTTTGGGGGCCAGAATCTACTTTCCCAAGCCCCTAGGTCCCCTGGGCCCTGAAAGGCCAAGCCAGCCCTGCCCACAGGGCACCCTGGGCTATGGGTGCCACTCTCTACCTGTTTTCTCACCCTGTAAGATGGGTGAGAACATCAGCCTCACCTAAAGGACACCCGGCGTTCAAAGCTTCAGGAGCTCAAAGTCCTCCAGAGGGCCACCAGGGCCCTGCACGGGCCTCTACCAGTTCCACGCCTTCTCTCATTCTGCTCCACCGTACTGGCCTCTTCCCTTTCCCCAAGAACCCAGCACACTCCTGCCTCAGGCCCTTTGCACATGCCATTCCCTCTGCCCAGAGCCTCCTCTCCTCACCCACACTCCTCACCCTCGCCTCCTCTGGCCTTGGGGACTGACGTGTCACCTGCTCTGACAGGCCACGTATATAAGTGGCAGCACACCCAGTCAACTCTGCTCCCCTCAGTCTCAGCTCAAGCCCCTCCTGGGGAAGGTCCTTCCTGCCTGGACCTCAGCTCTGTGGTGTAGAGCTGAGGCCACTGTACATACATACTCCCTGGGGACAGGGGCCACTTCTGTCCCCACAGGGGAACACTGTGGGTCTAACATTCGGACCAGCAAACAGCTGGGATGCCTGGGCCCCTTCCTGTGAGATCAGACACCGACCAGAACACAGAGCCTGACAAGGGAGGGGACAAGGTCACTGCTGAATGAGGAGGCGGATGGATGGATAGGCAAGGGACCCACAGAGGGCCTGGAACTCAACAGCAACACCTGGGCCCCGAGAAGGTGGCCCAGAGAAGGGAAGGGTCCACCCAGTCCATCTACTGGAGCCAGCAGGGCGGCTGAGCCCCAGGCTCCCCGTGGCACAACCTGGGGAACTGGGTGGCGAGGGCAGGAGGCCCTGCTCCCCAGGGAGGGGGCTCCCAGGCTCCGTCGCCCATCACAAGGAGCTTTGTCCTCTACGGGCCTCAGCAGCCAGCATCCCAGCACCCGGGGCAGCCAGGGCCCTGCTCCAGAGCCAGGCTCCAAGGCTGGCTCGGTGCCCGGCCTACAAGGTCTCCTCTTGTCCTGCAGGAACCAGAGGGAGGCTCTTTTGAAGATGGGGAAACCAAGGACTAGAAGGAGAAGTCACCTGGCCCAAGTCTCCCGGGCAGAGAGCGCGAGGCCCGGGCTCCAGCCAGGCCCTCAGCACTGCAGGCACCGGGCCCACCTCAGCCCGGGCGCAGGGCAGACCTGCCTGCACCCAGGGGGCACCTGGACCCCATGAGGCAGGGAGGCCAGCCCCGCCCTGCAGGCCTCGGAACCCGCGGTGGGGCTGCAACGCATGTCCCCACATCCTGCCGGAGGACAAGGGGCTCCCTGCGCCCGCCACTCTCCATCCTTCCAGACCTGGCCACCCGCCCAGAGGGCACCGCCTTCTCTGCAGGCCTCTCTGCTGCCAGGGCAGCCACCAAGGCCACCTGGAGCAGCCACACTTCCCGAGCCAGCAGAACCACGCGCGGGCGAGCCAGGCTCTCGGGGCCTCACGCCGACAGCACACAGCCCGCTTCCTGGCACACCCTGCCCTCTCTCGTGGGTGCCTGCTCGCCCTCGAAGACCCCAGCCAGGCCTCCCCTCCTGAGAAGCACACCCCAGGGCCCTGCGTGGCTCCCAGAGCATCCCTGGGGTCCCCAGCACGACCACAAGACCCAGACCAGCCGCCAACTCCCTGCCCAGAGAACCCAGGGGCAGAGTCCAGGAGCGACTGGCAGGGCAGGAGCCTGTGTGCCCACGAGGCCCAGGGATCTGTGGTCTGGGTGGAGCGGGAGGAGGGGGAGCTTTGTACAAATGGCCAACTGGTAACCAAACCCACGTCGTTTCTAAAACTAGGGCACAGGAGAGAAACGGGAACAGCCGAATTGTCCCCAAATAGAACTGTGGCTCATCTGGTTCCGGGGCCTCGGGAACACCTGGCAGGATGGGGGAGGGGAGAGCAAGAGGCCACTCCCAGGGCACGGAGAGGCTTGGCTGGAGGGCAGGGGCCAGCACCACCGTGGCCAGTGCGCCAGCCGCCCCTCAGCTCGGGGCCAGTCTAACGGAACCACTGAGCCACCGGGCTCCCTGAATGCCCCCCCGCAAACCCCCGATCACGTGGATCCTCTGCCCGGAGGGCTGTTCCTCCTGCCAGCCAGGATCCTGCCCATCCCTGCGACCTTGACCACTGCTGGTCAACTTCACTTCCTCAAAGCCTGGTGTGGGAGGGCCCTACAAGGAGCAGCTGCCCCATGTCACAGATGAGGACACTGAGGCTCCGAGAGAGAAGCAGCCAGAGGCCGCAGGCAGACAAGGGGCCATGGGTCGGCCTGCTAATAGGCCCAGCCCTGGAGACCTGGTCCAACGCAGGACAAAGCCCCTGACAGAACAGAAGCCCAACAGAAGACCTCTTGACCCTCACCCCTGCCTAGGGTGGCAGACTAAGCAGCCAGTTGGTGGCACACACCTGTGATCCCAGCAGATCGGGAGGCTGAGGTAGGAGGATCCCAAGTTCAATGCCAGCCTCAGCAACTTAGGGAGGCCCTAAGCAACTCAGCAAGACCCTGTCTCAAAATAAAAAATAAAAAGGGCTGGGGACGTGGCTCAGTGGTTAGGAACCCCTGGGCTCAATCCTCAGTACCCAAAAACAAATAAAAAGGGCTGAGGGGGAGGGTCAGTGGTGGAGGGCTCCAGGGTCCAGGCCCAGAAGCACACTCCAAACCAGAACCATCTCTGCCCAGAATGCACAGGCCCACGGGGAGAGGACAGCCACGCACTGCAAGGAGCCCAGAGCCAGCTTCCGTGGCTAAGTGCGGGTGGACGTCACAGGAGGACACGTTCACTATCCCATTTCCCAGATAAGGACACTGAGGCTCCACATGGGAAGCCCCGGAGCAGATGGATCAGGAGGCCACCCAGTCTGGGGACAGGAACCTGGGCTCTCGGCCAGGTTCATTCCCAGGGGCTGTTTCCCCATCTAGAAAGCGGACGTGCCGGGAGCCGCTGTGACACGCTCCAGGCCTGGCGGAGGCTGCTTCCTGACCCCTGAGCCTCAGTGGCTGCCATTGCTCTCCTCTCCAGGTTGGTAGAAAGCATACCAGCTGAATCCAGGAGTGCTGACCATTAGCCGGCACAGCTCAGAGGCGAGTCCAGTACTCCTTGGGAGTCTGGAACAGGCCATGAGGCCATGGAGGCGGAGGCACAAGGTGAACTGACCTCCAATGTCGCATGGCAGGTGGAGGAACCTCCATGCTGCCCAGAGCACGGCGGGAGGACTGGCCCCCCATGCGGCGGTCAAGGCCAGCAGGTCACATGAGGTGGGCCAGGCCTGTGGCTCAGGAGGCTGCTGGGACAACCCCAGGCAAATCCCTCTGCTCTGAGTTCTTTGGTGAAACAGGGCCAGAGCACAGTCACAGGGGCTGCTGAGCACAGTCACAGGGGCTGCTGGTTGGACACAGCCTCCAACCAGCATGGAGAACGGGTTCAACAAAACTGGAAGGCACAAGAGACCACGGAGGAAGCCCAAGGGTGGGCCCACTGGAGCTGGATTCCTTTGGGATCTTGGACATGGAAGGGTTGGGAACATGGACACAGGGGCACAGGCCTGTAATCCCAGTGACTCGGGAGGCTGAGGAAGGAAGATCCCAAGTTAGAGGCCAGCCTCGGAAACTCAATGAGGCTATGTCTCAAAATAAAAAGGACGCAAGGATGTGCTCACTGGTGAAGTGCCCCAGGTTCAGTCTCCAACACCAACACGAGCAAAGAAGCAGAGGGGCTGGGACCGAGGGCGGGCTGCCTCCCTGCACAGGGACCCTCCCTGCTCTGTCCCTCCACTCCTCTGAGCCTCTGAATCCTTTTGACAATAAGTCGAGGCTTTCGTGGAACCCTGGGGAGACTGGGGACTCAGTGGGGTCGGCCATCCCAGTTGCCCAAGCGGAGGAGCTCTGCAGGAGCCCAACCGGAGGAGAGTTTCCTGTCTGCGGAGTAAAGATCATTATGTGGTCCGTCTCCCTCCCAGCCCTGCTGGGGACGGCTCTGTGACCTAAGTGTGGTGCCACACCCCCAGGAGTGACAACCAGCACGTGTCCCAAAGAGGCCGAAAGAATACTGTGACTTGCCACCCATGACAGAGTGGCTGGAGCCGGGAGGGAGGGCAGTGGGGGAGCAGAGGGCGGGCAGAGGGAGGGCCGCCTCCTGGGGCCACACACCTTGGCACTGGAAGGGCACTGAGCAGCAGGGCCACTGGGCCTTGGCCCTGCGGAGCCCAAGGCCTGGCAGCTGGACCGCCCAGGGCAGGCAGGAGGATAGCATGGCTCAGGGGATTGCAGGGCCACTGCGTGACAGGGAGGGGGAAGGGGGAGGTTGCCCAGACCAGCCTCAGGGAGCCCTTCCTGTGCAGCCTGGGCCCACCCCTGCCCTCTCTGAGCCTCAGCTGCTCCCTAGGAAACAAGGGCAAGAACAGCCCTGCCTCTCAGGCCAAGCAAGCAAGGACCCCAAGTGCCAAAGGGTAGCCACCTTTGAAGAGAGGGGACCTGGAAGGCCAAGGTGGGCCACCAGGGTGCTGGACACCCTGGCCAGCACAGGTGCTGGCCCCAGAGGGCAGCTCGATCAGCCACCCAGCCTGCCTGCCTCCAGCTGAACCCCCACCCTGCTCCACAGGGAAGGCCACTCACAGACCCAGTGGCCAGGCCCAGCCCTGGAGATTCCCAGGTCAACTGGCCTGCACGGGACCAGGACTCTGTGTCACGGGAATCGCCTCCGCCATCACACAGCCCTGGCCATCGGCATCCCCGCTCCCCAGCTGTGACGCTGAGGCTCAGAGCAGTCGTGGCCCCTGTCGCACACCACACAGGGGGCCACACCAGCGCTGGAACCCAGAGCCGAGGGCTTCCCAGGTCTTGCCACTCCCACCACGTTATGTCACGAGCACCCATCGGTGTCTCAGGATCTGAACGGAGGGAGACCAAGAGGCAGGTCGCCAGACCCAGCACCACACCTGACCTCTACCTGGGAAAGACGCCAGCCAAGGGCCTGGGTCCACAGACCACTTGCTGGGTGCCTGTGGCCCCAGCCCTGCGCCTCTCTGAAGCTCAAGCTCTTCTTCTGTGTGATGGAATAAAAGTTCCGCTCGCCCTCAGGGGCAGTCTCACTGTGACCCAGCCAGGGAGACGCCACGTGAGGGTACTGACATCAAGGAAAGCCAAGACCATAAATTTGGACAAAGTAGCCTGAGAAAAGCTAATCAGACCTTGGCAGGGAGGCCGGGCTTCCTGATGCCACTCCAAGCCAGTCCCCCTCCCCAGCACCCAGCCCCGCCTGTGCCGGCTTCCCAGCCCAGTGGGCCCAAGGGTTCGGGAGGACCCATTCCCACATTCTCAGCAGCTCCACAGCCATGACTCCCCACCCATCCTGGACACTCTCAGTGCCACACGGGCATCTGGAGGTCTCAGATGGGGCTGCCCCTGCAGAGTCCCCAGCCAGGTCCCCGTCCAGGAGCCTCAGTGAGAGAAGAACCTGCACCATGCAGATGAGGAAATGAGGATCCAGACAGGAAGGACTGGGCCATGATGGTCCAATCCTCCTCCCTCCAGCTTCTCCTTTTATTCTGGAACTTCTCTTGGTATTTGAGGTCGGGGGAGAACAGAAGGGACGAAGGTAGGGGGAAGTCACTTGCCCAAAGTCAAGACATCTGTATTTTTCTCCCAGCTTAGATGATCTATCCTGGGTCTTTCTAGCCTCATTTTCCTCATTGTGAAGAGAGAAGGTCTGAATGGACCAGGAATGACAAACTCATGGCACACATACAACATCTCCGACCCTGTGCCCACAGCAGACATTACTAATCTATCACAGTTCTCCTTCCCACGAAGTCAAGAAAGGGCCTTTGGGTCTGTGGGATTTGAGTTCCAGTTCAAAGCAGGACTGGATGCTCTCTGAGTCTGCAGAGGGAAGGGAGGGGACAAGAAAGATGTACGGTTCACTGGATCTCCAGCGATCGAAGGCACAGACCACACGCGCAGACCGAGTCCTCACGACGAGGTGTTCAAAGGTGTTCAAAGACGCTAAGTGACTTGACTTTGAACTTAAGCTGGGAATGAGGCCCAACACAGGGAGGCCCCTGCCCGGCCTCCCTCCTGGGGAACCGCGATGCAGAGCCAGCCGCCAGGTGCCACCCTCCCTTGGCCCTACTAGGTACAGGCCCAGCTCCCCCTGGACAGTTCAGGAACTGGGTCAGCTCTGGTCAGGCGGATGCCAGTGTCCAGCTCTGCCCCGTCCCTATCTGCTAAGCACCTGGTTGTGTGAAGGACTTGCTCTGTCCTCCTGGGACATCCTGGAACCGTGACTCCCCAGCCCACCCCCTGGGTGAGGACAAGAGGCCCCTCTGAGGAGGTGCCCTCCCAGGAGCTCCAGGGGAAACCAGTGGTGTCCCGGGGAGGCGGGGCGGGCAGCCCCCGGAAGAGGGGACTGTGGAGCCCCAAGGGTAGAGCAACGGGGCGGCAAGGGGGCAGCACTGGCAGAAGGCCCGCAGTGGGGGGACCCAGGGCCGCTGCGGTGGCTCTAAGGCCCTGGGTGGCACCAGGCACGGGGTTAGGGGTCCAGAGCCCCCGCCTCAGCCCGACCGACCACTGGGACACCCTAGAAGAGAGGCTTCCCTCTGCAGGTCTGGGTATTTACTTCAGGAAAGCGCAGCTGATCTCACCTTCGGCAGGCTTCGGGAAGCTCAGCGGCACTAGACTCATGGCACAGTCCCCAGTTCAGCCTTCTCGCGCACAGAGGAGGCACAGAGAGGGCATCGTGGAGCTCAGGGTCACCCAGCACATTGGTGACCTTAGCTGCCAACTTCCTCTCCTACATCAGCCCTGCCCAACTGGCACCTTCAGACTAAATGAGATCATCCACTCAGGGCCTTGACCACACAGCTGGCAAGGCCACACCAGAGATGCCAACTGACCTGCCCAATGTAACAAAGCAAAACAAGTCCCGTTTTCTGAATATCTACTGTGCCAGGCACTAGGCACACAGCCCTCCTTTAACCCTAATCTGAAACCCATTTTCAAGATGAATAACTAAGTCTCAGAAAGATACAATGAGCTGGGTGTGGTGGCCACGCCCATAATCCCAGCAGCTGGGGAGGCTGAGGCAGGAGGATCCTGAGTTCAAAAGCCAGACTCAGCAACCTAGTGAGACCCTAAGCAACTCAGTTAGACTCTGCTCTAAATAACATAAAAAGGGCTGGGGGTGCAGCTCAGTGGTTAAGGGCCCCTGGGTTCAATCCCTGGTACAAAGGAAAAGAAAAAAGAAAGATACAATGAATGACTCAAATACACAGTCAGAACTCGAACCCAGGCCCACCTGATTTGCAAGCCCTTACCATACCTTTGGTCTCCACCTCTCTGGTCAACCTTCCCTGTTCTCTCTTCACGCTCAGCTTCCATCCGCCCTGTATACATCTTCATCCTTGGCCCGCACCTTCTCAAGCCTTCCGGCTGTTTAACTCCTATTCTACCTTCAAAGCCCAGCCTCACATGCCTCCTCCTCTTGAGACCTGATTAGCCCCCATAAAATACCAGAGTCCAGTTCACACATCTATTTCCATCAGGTACCTTGGTCAGTTCTGCACTCCTGGCCTCCAGTGTGAGGCTGTTCACCGTGAGGGAGACCCATCAGCACCCTAGTAAAGATAGAGGCCAGGTCTCTAGGGCCTCTTTACCTGATGCAGCCCGTCTGGTAACATGGCCTCACCTCACTTCTCACACACTGACCTCACTCTCTGTTCCAGCCTCCAGGCTGTCCCCTTGCTTCTTCTCCACAACACCACACTCCAGCACCTCAGGGTCTTTGCATATGCACCTCCCTCCCCGAGGTTCCACCTGAGGACTTCCACATGCTTCCTCCAAGACTCCTCTGTACCCCAGGCCTCAGTCTGAAACCTCTGCACTTCAGTGATTATCTACTGGCTTATCTGGCAGCCTGTCTGCTACTTGGCTTACTGTCCAGATTCTACCTTCTGGGAGACTTTTCGTAAGTGCCCAGCAAGTACCCACCGCACTAGCCGCAGCCCACAGCCCAAAGGGGCCCACGGAGTAGCTGAGCAGGAGGGAAGAAGGAGTCCCACTTGCAGTCTTTGTGGACTGAATGGCTGCTCCCCCAGCTCAGGACCACCTCCCAGATGTCTCTGATCCCCTGCAGCCCCTCTGCCAACTGGCCACTGCTCGACTGAATTCAAAGCACACGGACCATAGTAGATGCTCAGTGGATACTTGTATCTAGGCAGGTTTGGGGAATGGAGTCAGCTGAGGCCCAGGGGATGAGTGGGAGAGGGTCTGTCAGCAGGCCACTGAGCTACTTCCTCCCTGATGCCCCTCCTCTGCCCCCAGCCCCAGGTGACATCAGGGGAAGCCAAGGTAGGAGCCCTGGGAGAGCCCGGGGGACAGAAGGGTGGGGTGGGGCTCCTGGGATAGGGGACCCCAGCTGATCCTGGAAAGCAAGAGCAGAGGCCGCCTGGGCAGGGGAGGCTGCGCCTGGCAGGGATGCCCTCAGGCCTGGGGTGCACTGGGCCCAGGCAGGCAGTCAGCTGAGAGCAGCGACACACCGTAAATCACTTCCCCGGGTGGAAAGACCACATCACCGGGCACAGGCACACCACGTCACCAGAGTGGCCTCGTGGCTGCCACCCATCACCAGAAGCGGAGTCTCCCCATGCGCCTGTCCCACACTGGGCGACCACTACGCCACTGGAGGGGCTCACGGGCAGCTAGCCTGGGGTCTCTGAGGTGCAGGCTCTAATTACAGCTTCAGAGTGCGTGGCCTTGGTCCTCGGGTCCCTCTCGAAGCCTCAGTTTCCCCAGCAGTGAAATGAAGATAAGCAAGAGCCCTACCTCCTAGAAGGCGCTGAGGAGGTGCCAGTTACAGCAGGTGCCAGGAGGTGCCAGGAGCAGCTGCTGATCCTCCATTTTACAGCTTATGAAACTGAGGCCAGAGAGGCCAAACCTAAGGTCCACCGCTGTGGCTGGCAGGGGGCGCCAGGGCCATTTCTTCCTCAGGGGGTTCTGGGATACCTTTAGAGGCACCAACCAGCCCCTCTGGAGGTGCGCTCCAGGCAGCCAGCAAGCTGCCCTCCTATCCATCTCAGGCAGTCCGTCTGCTGCGGGACTCGTCTACTGAGCACCTACTGTATGCCAATTCACAGATGCAAAAGCATAGACTCTCCGCCTGAGGAGCCCACTTCACACGTGGGGCTCAGGGGCCAGGCCCTCAGCCTCAGTCACCTAGCGACAGGAGCTTAGGTGTCTTGACTGCAGCCAGGGGCTGAGAAGAGGGTCAGCAGCAGGGCCAGGGGGGCCCACCCTGGAAACCAAGCCTCATGCCAGGTGACCCACAGACCATTGCCCCAATTGGACAGCATCCGTGAGCTCATCCGTGGGGCCTGTTCAGGGCCCCAAGCTCTCCGCCCACTCTCAGTGCGCCTGAAGGCAGTGGGGTGGGCCTGAACGGCACCTGCAGGTGAGCCCCTTCCCTCGGGCACCACCCTGCCGTCAGCCCGGCGGTTCCCACGCGCCTAGTACCACTGATGGGGACCCCAGCTCAGAGAGGGCAGACAGCTGCCTGAAGACACACAGCATGGCAAGTGGAGGCCCCGAGGAGGCCTCAAACTCACCCCAGCCCTTCCCCAGGGAGGCAAGTGGACCCGGCCTAGTGGCGAAACCCCCAAACTTTTGCCAACTTCTGGGCTGGCCGGTGGCTGGGCCTGCTCAGAGGCGGGCCGGGCCATGAGGACCGGGCGAGTCAGGCTCGGTCCCTTGCAGCCGGCAGCAGCAGGCCCCACGCGAGGCCCCACGAGGGCTGGAGGTCCCGGCGGCCCGGCCGGCGCCTCGGCCCCGCGCCCCGGGGCGCCCCGCCACCCCCGCCCCCAGTTGGCCGGGCCGGGGGCGCGGGCGGGGCGCGGGCGGCGCCGCCGGGCGCGGGTCCCGCTCCGGCCTAGACCGGGCCGGGGGCTCGGCCGCCCGCCGCCCGGGGCCGGGGGTCCCCGCCCAGCCCCCTCCCGCCGCATCACAACAAAAGGCCGCGCCGGCGGGGCCGCGGCTCGGCGGGGGCGCGGGCCGCGGCCGGGGGCTCGGCGGGCGGCCGGGGCGCTCACCTGGGCCGCGGCGCGCGGCGACAGCCTGGAGGCGCAGCCCGCGCGGCCAGCGGGTCGGCAGACGCGGCCTGGCCGCTCCGGCTCCCGGGCCGGAATGGATTCCGGGCCGGAGCGACGGAGCGAGAGAGAAAGGAGGAGGCGGCGGCCCGCGGGCGGGAGCGAGGGGCGGAGCGGCGGAGGAGGGGCGGCCGCGGCCCAGCCGCCCGCGTCCCCGCCGCTGCCCCCGCGGACCGCGCCGGCCCGGGTCCCAGGCCCCGCCCCGCCGCCCCCGGCCCAGGTGCCCCCGCGGCCGGTCCGCCCACCCGGCCCGCCTCTCCCGCCGTGGGCGCCCTCCTCCTGCCCGGCCCGGCGAGCGGCTGCGCTCCTTTTCAGGGTCCGACCCGCACACCACCTGGGCTGGGTGGCCCGCGGTGCCCCATTTCACAGGTGAGGACGCTGAGGCACTGCCAAAAGCCCGCCTTGACTTCGGCGCCGACCTGGTCGCGGGGGCAGTGTGGGAAAGGGCGACGTTTCTTTCCACCCCGGGGTGCTCATTTCCCGTGCCTGGGTGTGTTACAGCTGCAGCCTGGAGGTCCGCGTCCACTGTCCTGCCGAGGAGCGGGCTGAGCCGGTGCTGCTGCAGCGAAGAAGGCTTGGCACTTCTGGACCCCGTGGGGCAGGAAGAATAGCAAGAACTAGGGACACTGAGGAGACCAGCTTTCCGCCGTGAAGACTCTCCACCATCCTGTGACTCAAGTGCCAGGGCTGCCCTATTGGGGGTGGACACCCCACCCTTGGCTCCTTACCTGTCCTCCTGGAATCATGGCACCGGGATCTGGTTTAAATGACCACCACCTGCTTCCCTTCTGTTTCACAGGTGGGAGGCTAGGCCGCTGGGCTTCCCTGGACAGAGGCCCCTGATGAGAGAATCTGGGAGGGGCATCCTCGGAAGTGAGAGGCCAAAGCCTCAGGGCGCAGTAGAGCTTCCAGGAGAGCAGGAATGAGCAGGGCCTGGAGCCTGCCTGGTCTGGGTTCACCAGCAGGCGAGTCACCGCGGCTGGGCCTGTACACGTCCACCCGCTTCCCCAGTCCAGTCCCCTCTCCCATCAAACTGAAGTGAACACTGAAGGATAAGGATTTCAGCTGCTTTCAAACATGGCCACAAAAAAAAAAAAAAAAAAAAAAAAAAATTTCTGGGAAAGCTACACTGACAAGTGTCAGTGAAGGCCACCAGGTTTGTGCCCAAAGAATGGTGCCTCGTGTGGAGATCAACTGAGGCCAGAGGGGGAAGGGACTGCTCAAGATCTCTCCATGAAAATCAGCAGCACAACCAGTGTCACAGGCCCGACCAGGCTGCTGAAATGGTGCACTTGTTTGCAAGGCTGGCTTAAAGATTAACCGCAGCTTCCCAGGGCCGGGCGGGCCGGCTGGAGGAGCAGGTTCCTCGGCCTCCTTCACTCCTGAGACACATCTACTGGCCTTCCTTGGCCACGCTGGCTGGGGTGGGGGAGGATATCCTTCCGGCTGACGTGCCGGAGCTGACTCTTACCAACTTGCAGGAACCGATTGTGTTCTTCCCAGTGCCATCTTCAGTGGTGTCACATCATTTACACCTTGGAAATCAGCAAAGGCTACAAATCAAGCCTTCGTTTTCCTTTCAGAGAACGTGTTGTTAAATATTTGCCAGCATATTACTAGCTTCGCCCCCAAACATTAGAAAGTTCTGGACTTTTCTAGAGTTAGGATAATAAAGAACTTAAAAACATAAGACTTTGAACCCACAGACCTGGGTTCAAGTCGATTCTACCACTCCCTGGATGTGTGACGTAGAGCATGCAGTTCTCAGAGTCTCAGTATGCTCATCTGCAAAATGGGCCAAGACAGCACGTACCTCAGAAGGCTCGCGTGAGGAGGACGTGAGTTGGGGGACATTCAGCAGTTCTCACTGTTTCTGGCCCTGCACAGTCACAGGAGAGGGCAGCATGGACACGCATCTGCAGGCACAGATGCAGCCTGCCACCTGGAGCCTCTGCTGACTTGGAGGGCCCTGCACAGCGGCTGAGGTCCTCAGAAGGATGTGGCCAGCACAATGGTTTCATTATCGAGCGGTGGAAGTACTCTTTATTTTTAACCACCCCTCTGGGCCTCTGCTTAGGCTGTAACCCCCGCCAAGAATGCCCGCCCCGTGGCCAGTTTCCCACCCTCCCCATCCTTCGAGGTCCCGAGTAAATGCCACCCCTGCTAGGACATGTTTCCTGACACACCCTGATGGAGGCACATCCCAAGTCCATTCTGGGTGTGTCTGTCCCCACCCTGAGAGCAGAGACCATGGCCTGGCTCATGCCCAGCACAGAGCAGGCACTGACCAGGGAGCGAGAACTGACTTGAAATCCACAGCCGAAAGTTCAAATTCTAATTCTTCCCTTCACTGATGTGTGACCTGCCTTCTTGGGGCCTCAGTTTACTCAGCAGTAAAATGGGGGTAAAATCCCACCCACCTTCCAGGATTATGCGTATGGGAGACTTGCTGGTCTAACCTGGGGGGCAAGTGGTTCTGTGTACATTATTTTACTTAAAACTTTAGTTTTTAGTAAAACAGCAACTCATCGCTTAATACCTGCAAATCATCCACCATTTTTAATGAAAAGGACTGGCCCTGGAACAACAATAGGGACCATCTCCCAACCCAAAGTACCAGTAGGTGGTAGATGCTATTTATTTATATATGTATGTATTCAAAATGGGGATCTTGCTGTGTTGCCCAGGCCTGTCTGAACTCCTGGACTCAGGCAATCCTCCTGCCTCAGCCTCCCAAGTAGCTGGGATTAGCTGGGTGTGGTGACACAGGACTGTAATCCCAGCAACTCAGGAGGCTGAGGCAGGAGGATCACAAGTTCAAGATCAGCCTCAGCAATTTAGCAGAGCCCTAAGCAACTTAGCACGACTTTGCCTCAAAAAAAAAAAAAAAAAAGGCTGGGGATATGATTCGATGGTTGAGCGTGCCTGGGTTCAATCCTCAGTACCAAAAACCAACCAAACAACAACAAAAAACCAAGCAGCTGGGACTACAGGCACATGCCACTGAGCCTGACCGTGGTGGATGCTATTGACGTCGACCTTGTCAAGATGGAGAGCGCTGACACCCAGCCCTTCCTCTGGAACCTCCTCCCTCTACCCGAGTCAGAGCTACAGCTGAGAGCCCGATGCGGGGAGTGGGAGAGGCCCAGCTGCTCACCACTGGCAACGACCCCATGGACCAGAGTTGTCCCATGACAGGGAACAGGAGCACTGCCCACCCTCCCCCGGGGCCCTGGTGGCCCTGGCGCGGGTGGTGGCCTGTCTGCCCTGCCCAGCCCCAGCTCACCTTGGAGCAGTGACTGAGAAGCAGACCTTCCCGGGCACTCTGGGGCGCTCCAGCCCTGCTCTGCCTTCCCCATGCGGTTTCCTGTGAGGCATCTACTGGGAAACACCAGGCTCAGGACTGCAGGACGGGCTGGAGGGGTGGCCAGGCTCCAGCCTGAGGCTCTGGAATGGGCCTGGCACCTCCTGCCCCTGCCCGTCACAGTTTACAAAGAGATGTCTGGATGGGGTCCCAGCCAAGTGCTCAGGCCCCCCCTTGCAGGAGCTCATCCCCTTCCCTGCCACCTCCTGTGGCAAGACCCTCCTGAGGCCTGGGTGCTTGCTTCTCCCTGCCTGCACTGTTCCCACCGCTAGTCCTTGGCTAAGCCCTATTCCTCCTCCCTGCCCTCGGCTGATATTTACTGAGCATCTACTAGGTGCTGGGGTCTGGGCCAGGGGCTAGCAGCGTGAGCCAGCCAAGCCTGGTCTCTGAGTTGGAGGAGCACAGAGGCCTAGAGGGGCCCCTGTTCTGGGGGAGTAGAAGCTGGCAGAGGTGGCCAAGTGCACGTGGGCCAGGCAGGAGTGCAGGCAGAGGACCTGTGAGCAGGGACAGGCTGGAAACAGCCCAGAGTGGCAGGGGTGCTGGGTGCAGAGTGAGGCAGGAGGGTGACTGGGCACCCCCCAGGGCCTTGGGCCTCTCCCGCTGCCTGAGGGGAAGCCAATGCCAGCAAGTGCAGAGCCCTCAGGCGTGGCTTCTGTCCTAGGAGCCGTGGGGAGCCAGGGAGGGTGGCGGGCACAATGGGGGCAGGAGGAGAACAGGACAGGCATGGGACAGGGAGGCCTCGTGTTGATGGCAGCCCTGCCAAGGGGGCGTCCAGCCGCCACAGGTGGCCAGCTCCCAGAGGTGGGCCTGTGTGCACAGCACGGATCGTGCTCGGGAATGCCACCAAGCCGCCGGGAGGCCTAAACTCCATGGCACTGGAGAAGCGTCCCCAGCATCATGAGAGCTGGGCGCAGGCGAGCTCGGTCTCCCTCAGAGGCCAGCCATCCGAGGGGCGGCTACGCACCCGCAGCTCCGCCAGCGTCCACCCTCCCACTGGGAAGGGCTGGGTCAGCCACACCTGGGCAGGCGGAGCTGAGATGACGCAGCTGGCATTGCCACCGGGCACCGTCCCAGTGTTCAAGCCCTCACGGCCTCACCTGGGGCCCAGGGCCGTTCATAGGCAGGAAGCCCGAGGCCCAAACTGGCTCTGCACAGACCAGAGTCTGGAGGCAGACGTGGAGGCCAAACGCGGAAAAGAATGCGTGTGGAAACGAGGGGACAAGTGTGGGCCAATCACCTCGTTCCCCACAGGTCCCCGGGAGGCCTGGATAGGGACATACACCCTCCCAAGGCCACAGAACGTCACCGGGTCACTGGCGGGCAGCGCTGCGCCCTCAGCCCAGCCCAGCATCCTTCCACCATGAATGCCTATGAGGAAGATGAAAGGAGCCAGGGCCCTTGATCTGCGTGCCCCCAGGGAGGCCAGAGGGCAGCCGGAAATCTGCAGCCAGAGCTGTGACCCCTGAGGTCAGAGGGGCTTGGAAACCTGCTGGGCAGAGGAGACCGGTCGCACAGGGGGACTTGGAAGGACAAATAGAAAAAGAATAATCCTGACGGCCCACAGTCCCTGCGCGGAGGCTCCTGACCTGGTCCTGGGGCTCCGGGTGTAGCGACCAGTCTATTCTTTGCAACACAAGGAGGTAGGACAGGAGATACCTGTGTTCCCACTGTAGAGATAAGGAAACTGAGGCTCAGAGGGTGACACGACATGGTGAGGAAGAGCAGGGTTTCAAATTCAAACCCCAGCCAAGTTCAAGCCTGCCTGGACCTGGACCTCCGCTGGGGCTCGGCCCCACCGAGGAGACCAGACCCGTGGTGGCCCCCTCTGCACCTTGGCATCTACCTCAGTTGGGTGTCTCCATCTTCCCCAGTTCCCAGGCTTTGGGAAGATGGACGGCAGCCATGTTTCATGGGAGTACTTGGAAAAGTAGAAACTACAGAAACAAAAATGCCACAGCCCACCAGCCTCAGGGAGGGGCGCTGCCCCCTGCTCAGGTGTCCGCCACACAGGGACTTCCTTCCAGGCAGTGCCCACAGCGCAGCAAGGTGGCTGGGTGCAGGGGAGCGGGTGCCTCCCTCTATCATGGAGGGATCCAACAAACGCCTCCTTGGCCAAGTGACCAAGGCCAACAGCGATGGGTCACGTTGCTAACAGGTACCTGTGACGTGATGTGAGGAGCATGGCATCTGACATCTGTGGTCTCCCTCCCAGGAGCCGAGCCCCAGCTGAATCATGAAAAGAACATGAGAAAAATTCACAAGAGGGGCATTCTTCAGAACACTGACTCATGCCCCCGAGGCTCAGAGGTCAGCCTGGCATGTAGTGGCACACACCTGTAACCCCAGTGACTCAGGAGGCTGGGGCAGGAGGATTGCAAGTTCAAGGTCAGCCTGGGTACCTTAGCAAGATTCTGTCTCAAAATAAAATATAAAAAGAGCGGAGGGCATGGCTCAGTGGTTGAGTGCCCGTGGGTTCAATCCCCAGTACCAAAAAATAAATAATAATAAATTCAGAGCAAAGGATGGAATTTTAGGACAGAGAGGGAGCTAAGAGTTGTCACTAGACACTTCTTTCTAAAGCTGGGGAAACAGAGGGTGGGACAAAGAAGTGACTTGCCCAAGGTCCTACTGTAAGCTTATGATAGAGTCTAGGCTAGGATTGAGTTTTCTCAATGTCACAAAATTTATTAACTGCCTACTGTATACAAGGCGCCATCCTAGGTCCTTATCGTGGTGTAGGCAGGTAGGGAGGGTCAAAGATTTTCCCACGGGGTCAGCACCTCCTCTGGGTCACAGGGACACAGATCGTGCCCTTTGGAGGCTCCCAAACCAAAAGAGGAAATGGACCTTGAAACACTCTGAGCAAGGAGGCAAGAGAGCCAGTGTCCAGGAGACCCACCATCTGCATCCCGTGTGACCTCCAAGTGGCTTCTGAGTGCTGCAGGAACTCAGAGGAGGGACATTTGTCCATTGACCTTGGCAGGGGATTCTCAGAAGGCTTCCCAGGCAGGGGACGTTTGGGCTGGGTCTTGAAGCATGGGAAGGAGTTTACCCCAGCCTCCAGAGCTCACAGTCTGGTCCAGAAAGGGGGAGACACGTCAGACCACTCTCTCAGCGGATTCTCCACCACCGGACTTCCCTGTTTCCCGGCCTCCCTGGATCCGTCACTGCCTGAGCCAAGCGGCGGGGGCTGGGCGGGGTGGGGGCAGGGCCAGGCTGAAGGAGCTCCAAGCCTGTCAGGAAGGGAGCCGGCCCTGCCTCCCACTCACCAGCTGAATGTGGCTGGTACCACTTCCCCCTCCTGCTGCCGCTCAGGAATTAGCCAGGCAGGCTGGGGGTTGGGGGCCACCCTGACACTGGGCCTTGAGCCTCCTTGGTCCTCCTCTGGCCTCTCCCAGACAGTCCCCATCCAGCCTCACATTTCTCCTCCTGCCTCCACACAGCTGCCCACTCGTGGTCTGCGCCAGCTTGTCTGCTGTGGTCCAGACCCCACTCACTCTCCTCCCAGACCCCTCCCTGACCACTCACATCCCTTGCATCTCAGGCCAGGTTGGGAACAAACTGGCCCAGGCCCTGCCCTTTGGAGCTTGGGTCTGTAATTCTGTGTCCTGAGCTTTGTCCACACCCTGGGTGGGGAATCTGAGTCAAGACCCTCTGCAGCCTCCTGGCCTTGGCAAGTCCCTTCTGCTCTCTGGTCAACAGTGTATCCATAGCTGCTCAGGGAAGAGGCACCCTGTCCAGGGGGCCTTAGGGAATGGTCAGACACTTCACCCCATCCTGCCTACCCCAACATAATTCCCCCAAATCAATTAGCCTCCTTGTGGAACTAGTGAAAGGCTCACACGGGACTCTGATTCATCCCAGCGGCTCAGGAGGCCGAGGTAGGAGGACGGCGAGTTCAAAGCCAGCCCCAGCAACTTAGCAAGGCCCCAGCAACTCAGCGAGACCTGCCTCAAAATAAAACATAAAAAGGGCTGGGGATGTCGCCCGGTGGTCAAGCGCCCCTGGGTTCAATTCCTGGGACCAAGAAAAAGAAAAAGGAAACAAGCATGGGGGCCCTGGAAGCGGGACCACCGCAGGCTGAATGGCGTCCTTTGAAGCAGCAGTGGAGGTGGGTCTGACTCTTCCTTCAGAGCTGTGTGGCCTTGGGCAAGTCACTCAACCCTCCGCCTCCACTTCTCTCACTTGTTTACTGAGAACAACGGCCGGCATCTTGCATGACTGCAGAACAGCGAGCAGCCACCTCAGGTTCCGCCAACCAAGTGAGCGGCTCCGACAGCCTTCGCAGGGACGATGTGGAACTATCATTTTGAGATGGAGAAAGTTATTAATGTTTCTAAAAAAGTAGAGATAGGAAAAACAGAAGGGAGAAACGCTACCATATTACTAGCAGTTGTCCTTGGGATTGGGGGCAGTCAGAGATAAGCTTAATATTTCTTTCCTTTGTATTTGTCTTTTTTTTTTTTTGGTACCAGGGGTTGAACCCAGGGGTACTTAACCCCTGAGCCACATCCCAGCCCCACCTGTTTTTTTGTTTTGTTTTGTTTTGTTTTGTTGTGTTTGAGACAGGTCTTGCTAAGTTGCTGAATGAAGCTGGCCTCAAAGTAGCAATCCTCCTGCCTCAGCCTCCCAAGTTGCTAGGATTACAGGATGCACCACAACACTTTATACTTGTCTTTATTTTTTAAGTTTTCTATGTTGAGTTGATGTCACTTGGGCAACAGAAAATAATGTGATTTTAAAAGTCCCCTCTGGCTCCCCCTAATCATGGTGACTCTGCTCCCCAGCAGGTCTGTATCTCAAGTACTAGGTCTGGTCACATAGCTCCACAGCCCAAGATTCCAGCGGGCCATGCACTTGGCCTTCCCCCGCCCCTGTGGGCGGTCCCTAGAGGTGAACCTACTGCTCTGTTGTGGTTCCTTGCTCATTGTGGTTCCTTGCGGTTCCGTGGTTGCTCATTTTGCTTCTGCCCTGGCCCCACCTGATGGGGAGGGAGAAACACCAGGGGAGGTGCCCGCTCATTCCCATGGCATGCTGGGACCAAGCTCTTTCCCTTCCCTCTGGCCTTGGCTCACCTTGCCTCTGGGGCTGGGGCATGGGGTGGGCAGGACAAAGTGATGAGGAAGGGACTCCCTCGCCTGGGTTTGGGGCCTGAGGACACAGTGGGGTTAGCCCAGAAGGTTCCATGGTCTGGTGACCTCCACTAGACTTTTTCTTAGCTTGGCGTCTCCAATGCCTCTCAGTCTTTTGGGCCTTTTGACTAAGACCAAGTGTAGTTTGGCTTCTCCAGAGGCAGAGCCCAGACTTTTACTCTTTGGGGGGTCATCCCAGTCAGCCAGCGTGGGGGCAGGAGGAGAGAGACAGGAAGGAAGAGGAGCTGGTGTGGTGGCATTGTGGTGTCCCCGCTGCAGGCCCAAGGGGAAGGGCCTGCCCACTGAGCCCCACCCCAGCGCCCCCGCCTGCCCCCGTCCACCGGGTCACCCTCCGGGCCTTCCCCTCTCACTGGCTCTCCGCATCCCAGCTTAGGAATGGCTGCTCTGTCCTTCCAGGAACTCGGGTCAGAAAGCTGACCCCCCCCCACACACACACACACACACGGGGCGTGGTGGTGCTCACCTATAATCCCAGCGCCTCAGGAGGCTGAGGCAAGAGGATCGCAAGTTCAAAGCCAGCCCCAGCACCTTAGGGAGGCGCTAAGCACCTCGGCAAGACCGTGTCTCTAAAGAAAATAAAAAGGACTGGGAATGTGGCTCAGCGGTGAGCACCCTGGCCCCCAACTCCCTCTGCCACCCCTCACCCAGTTCCGCCTCTCTTCCAGCCCCCGTGTGTCTCTCCCCTGTGCTCAGCCAGACACTGTCCCCATTCATCCTGTGACAGCCCTTGCTTTGCCCTTTCCAAAAACCAGCTCTGGTCCCTCAGCGGCTTCTCTGCCTCGAGTTCACACGCGAGATCGCGCAGGGCCCTGCAGCTCCTCACAGCTGGCCGCTCCCTGCCCATGCCCCCCTCACCTCAGCCACTGCCCACGCCCTCTCTGCTGGAATGTCCTTGCCTCTGCTCCCCGGTTAGCTCTGGTTCAGTACTGGGACCTGTCCTCGGCCCTCCCCTGGGAGCAGAGCCCCAGGGATGGCATCGCATCCGCACGGCGAATGTGAATGTTAGCCCACCCGTTGCCCCGGCAGGCCAAGAGCTGCGGAGGCAGAGGCCGGCCTCAGGAAATCAGCCTGCGCCTCAGCATCACTCAGACCAGCCCTCACTCTGACCCCGCTTGTCGGGACTGAAATCTCGGGTCAGCTGGAGCGGGCCAGGCAGGCAAGCCTGCGCCTGAAGCTAGCGCTCCTCTCTGGCTTCCAGGGCAGGAACTGAGCCAGCCACCCGGCCCAGGTCACACCCTGAGTCTGGCCTCACCTTCTCCCTGTCCCTCTGCCAGCTCAGGGAGAGGATCCGGGGGTGGATATCCCCGGAGGAGCCTGGACGGAACTCAGTCACCGAGGGCCCCAGGAGCTGGCTGCCGCCTCTCCCAGGAATGGCTGGATCCGGGAGGCCTGGAGTTGGCAGGGAGGCTCCTCCCACACCCTGAATTTAAACCAGGCCTCCCGCCACTCGTCTACACTCAACAGCCACCACAGCTGCCTCCCAATAATTAAACATCTTTAATCATCCAATAATCAAATTAGCTCCCTGGGCCTTGAGCTGGGGCCTCCCCATTGCTGCAGTTGCTTCCAGGGCCTTGGGGCAGTGTTGACTCACTTGACTCAGCAAACACTAGTGGACTCTGTCAACAAGAGGAAGCTTGCCCCACCCGCCCCCAAGGAGCACAGAGCAGGGAGGGCAGTCAGGTGGCCTCTACCTTGGACCAGGTCTAGGAGGAGTCCTTCAGCAGCCAGGCCCCTCTACCTGCCAAGTGCCAGAAACTCCAGGCCCAGAGAGGCTAAGGAACTTCCCTAAGGTCACAGAACCCAGATCTGAAGATCTAGTTGAGGCTGAGGGAATGGATGGGGCATTTAGTGAGTCTGGGTGGGTACTTACTGGTACTGGTTAATAAAACTAATCAGCCTGCTTCGGAGTTCACAGGGTGGTGTGAGAGGTGGTCCCCACAGCAGAAAAGAAACCTATTGGTGCAGAAAGACGGATGTGGCCCAGGCTAGGACTAAAGAAATGAGGGACAGATGGGGAGGGGGTGAGGAGCTTGGGAGCAGGAGGACAGAGTTTCTTCAGAGGAGGGGGATTTAGGTAGAAGCTTGAAGGATATGCCATCTGAAGATCAGGGGAAGGGCGTTGGGGCAGAGGCCTCAAGGGGGACGCGGGCTTGAACGGATCTGGTAGAGCGGGGGATGGGGGGAGGACAGAGGGAGTGAACCTGGTGCCCTTGGCCTGGGCTGTGCAGAGGGGCCTGGGAGGTGGCAGGGGTGACAAGGTCTAGCCTGTGTTTCTGAAAGATCCTGCTGGCAGCCGGATGGAGGGATTGAGAGAGGGAAGTGGAGGCAGGGAGGCCAGCAAGGAGGCTGGGAGCCTTCCAGGAGGGAGTAAAAGTGGCTCAGCTCTGGCAAGGGAGGTGGCAAGAGTGGGTGATTCTAATGCTTTGGGAGAAGCACCCCCAGTCCTTGCTGATGCCTTAGGAATGTGGGCACTCAGAGAGGGTGAACTCCAGACTGATCCTCAGGCTTCTCGGGGGAGCTGATCACTGAAGCCTGGGTTGCAGCCCTTGAGGGGGAAAGTCAGGAGTTCAATTTTGGCCAAGTTACACGGGTCAGACCTAGTGGACATCCATGTTGATGAAATGTTGATGAAATTCATAATTTAACCAGTGCTTGTTTGACACACTGCCCCAGGCGCTAAGTGCCTTTTATGTATTAGCTCATTTAACCCTCTCACCACCCCCTGGGAAAATCCCCATCCCAGGGATGAGGCTCACCCATGTTGCGTGTGGGATGAGAAAGCCAGGCAGAGCCCCCGCAGCCCTCAGGAGGAGCCTGCAGAGGAGGTCTGGGCTCCCATGAGGGGTTCCTCCTGAGTCAGATGTTGGGGAGGCCAGGCAGGGAGACAAGCGTCCAGGAAGCTGACCACAGAGCAGCTCAGGCTGCCCGCAGGAAGTGAGGCTGGGAGGTCCTGGGAGGCAGGGCAAAGAGGTGGACAGCAAGCAGGCCTGGCTGGGAAGGCAGGGGCAACAGCCTCTGCGTCAGGGACTGAAGATCCCAGGACACTGCCATGCCCATCCAGGGCCAGGGACGCCAGTGACGTGTCCAACAGACACCCCTCTCTGATTCCATCTGCGGCGTGCATCTCAGTCCTTTGTGAGTCTGACCAGCTGTTCACCCTGTGGCAATTCTCCCGTGGAGGGAGGACAGGGCGCGGGGTCAGGGAGGGAGGGCGGGAGACTGGCTCTCAGCTCTCCGCGCTCAGAATGTTCCCACAGGAACTTGGGACTTGGTAGAGACTGAGGGGGCTACGGGTGGTTCCCTGATGCCCTGGAGGAGGAGCGTCTCCAGGCCACAGAACAGGAACCCTTCACCAACACGTGGGCCACTCCAGAAGTTCAGCTGTGGGGAGGACACAGTCGCCAGCTGAGCAAGGCATCCGCCCATGGGTGCTGGAGTGGGGGACTTGGGCCTTGAGCCACGGGGCTTGCCCAAGGCCTAGTTCCATCTGGTCACTTCCTTTTATCACTGCCACTGCACTAACCCTCCAGCACTGTCACCGCCCTTGGAAACCAGCTTAGGGCTATCCCCTGAATTCCTACCATAATGTCTCGCCACAGCCTATTATAACTGTGTGTCCACCTGGCCCCACAGATCGAAGTCAGGGGCCACGTCTGATCCACCTCGGTGTCCCCAGGGCCCAGAAAAGGGTCTGGACAGAGCAAGGCTTCCACATGTTGGTCCAAACAGACTTCAGTGGAACCGCTGGTCCCTGTTAAGGGCCACTGGCCTGCTTCTCCTCTGACTTGGGAAGCAAAGTACCACAACTCCAGTTTGACCCTTCTTCCGAGTGACCAGATAGGCGCAAAGTCTCAGGGGCCTTGAAGGACAGGAAACCAAAAAGAGACGTCAGGCTTTTGCGCCTCGTGTCCAGAGGAGGACATGGAAACCTGGAGCAGTAAAGGCTCAAAGCACAGACCACAGGCAGGGAGGCGCAGCGCGCTGGGACGGACGGCCTCACCCTGCTCCGGCCCCGTGCACAAGGCCACAGCCCAGCTTTCCTTGTCTGCGCAACGGGGTTGGCCCTGCAGTCCTTGAAAGCTCTGCCACTGTCCAGTTCCAGGAACGCATGGGCTCCGGCCCAGCGCGGGAGGAGGGCCTTCAAAAGGCCACTGGTCATCTCATGGTACCCCGAGCTCATGGAGCAAGACATCCCCAGGCAGCAGAGTGACTCATCCACAGCACCCTTTGCCAGTTCTGGAGAAAGGCAGACCGTGAAATCCATTCTGCAACTTTTAAAGAGGACAGAAACAAACTCCAAGATAAGTGTCTTCTTGGGGATGGAGACCTAGGAAGTAGGGACAGACATACTTTTCCTCTTTATTTCTTCCTTTCTGTTTTCCCTTTTCTTCCTTGCTTCCTCCCATCCATCCATCCATCTTTTTGTTTTGTTTTGTCTTTATATTGGAGATTGAACCCAGGGGTGCTCTACTACTGAGCTACATCCCCAGCCCTTTTCATTTTGAGAGAAAGCCTCACTAAGTTGCTGAGGCTGGTCTCAAACTCGTGATCCTCCTGCCTCAGCCTTCAGAGTTGCTTGGATTATAGGCATGCATCAGTGCACCCAGATATTTCAGTTGTTCTTGATGCTAATCATGTCAGAACTCCAGCCATCAAGCACAGCATGAGGAATTCGTGTGTGCTCCTCTTACACTGAGCAGAGGGAAGCTTATTGATCTGCTGAAGTTAGATGTAATGTGACCCAAAACAATGTGGAGGGAGGTAATAGGTAAGTCTGGCAAGGGATGCTGGGTAACATGGAATAGTAGGGATGGCAAACTCCAGGATTCCCAGAAAACCAATCTAGCAATACAGAGACAGATGGAAAGTGCTGTCTCTCGTGCTGAATCACAGGATACGCACGCCCTAAGTTTATGGCTTTTATACTCAACTCTAAACTTGATACATTTTGGGCTGGGATTATAGCTCAGTGTAGAGCTCGTGCCTGGTATGTGTGAGGCCCCGGGTTCTATCCCCAGAATCACAAAAATAAATACAAAATAAAAGTGATATTTTTGGTTTCTAATTTGTAGATGGTCAGGAGTGGAAATAAACTTGATCTCCTTGACCAACTGCGATATGAAAGCTATGGAGATTTGGGTTCTAACTCACTTATGATTCAAACGAGCTCAGCAGCATCAGATTCACTTTCTCCATTTGTAAAATAAGGGAAGAGAACAGGTTGACCAAGGAGAAGGGGTGATGTGTGAGGCATGGGCTTTGAAGTCACGCTGTCTGGGTTCTAATCTCATTTTTCTGCAGCAAGTCATTTAAAGTTTCCAAGAGAAGAATGTCTACCTATGAGCCAGGAGTGTGGTGCTTACCTATAATCCCAGTGACTTGGGAGGTTGAGGCAAGAGGATGGCAAGTTTGAGGCCAGCCTCAGCAACTCGGTGAGACCCTGACTCAAGATGAAAACTAAAAAGCACCTGGGTGTAGCTCAGTGGTAGAGTGCCCTTGGCTCAACCTCCAGTATAGCAAAAAAGAAAAAAAAACTCTGGAGGAACCCACTGGCCCCCATGGCGGCTGTACTGGATCACTGGAGTAGATCATGTAATGTAGGAGTAGGCCGATTTATCTTGGTAGCTTTAGGATGCTGGTTTCCCTGTAGGTATGATTATGCAAACCAAAGAATCTAGGAAAGAATTACCAGAGAAGGAATTAAAAATCAGATTTTATATGAAAGCACCTACCCTGACCCTGAAAGAAAACAATTAACAGCAGCAGCAGCAGCAATCAAACAACTTTTTTTTGGTGGGGGGATACTGGGGCTTGGACTCAAGGACACTCGACCACTGAGCCACATCCCCAGCCCTATTTTGTATTTTATTTAGAGACAGAGTCTCACTGAGTTGCTTAGCGTCTCGCTATTGCTGAGGCTGGCTTTGAACTTGCGATCCTCCTGCCTCAGCCTCCTGAGCCGCTGGGATTACAGGCGTGTGCCACCTCACCCAGCAGCAATTGAGCAACTTTGAACACAGAAATCCATAACATCTCCCTCAAGTCAGTGTGAACTTTGGGACCAACCGCATAAAATATTATGTACAACAAAATAAATTTTAAAAATCTACTTATGAGATTTGCCGACAAGATAAATGACACTGTGCACAAAGAACATAATTTAGTGCCTGGTCCACAGGAAAAAGTTTATTGTCATAATTTACACATAGTGTGGCTAACAGGTACCTGTAACAGATAACGACAGCGGCAGAGGCAGGAAACAATGCAGCGGGACAGAACACTCCCTTTAGGCTTAGGGCAGTAAAGGTCCCTAGCTGTATGGGGCAGGAGTCCCGAGGCTATTGACAAATTGTGCCCACATAAGGACTGTGGAATGGACCCTCCAATAGAATTTCACCAACTCTCTTGCCTCGATGTACCCCAAATTTGCTTCCATATAAAAGTAAAAGCCCTGCTGTGTTCAGGGCCCAGAGTTTGGGAATTATCCCTCTGGACCATGGTGCCACTATTAAAGTATTGCTTCCAGATCTCAATGTCCTCACCCTCATTTCCTGCTGCAAAACGGCCAGACCCTAGCATTCAGTCAATTTTGCTCGCTTCACGGTGTACAGTACTTCATTGTTTACAGATACTACGCTTTACCCATTCTATTGTTGATGAGCATCTGGACTATTTCTCGTTTTTGACTATTATGAGTAAAGCTGCTCTGAACATTCTACCTAAAGGTTAGTACAATACTCTTGTGGACAAATATTTTCAATTCTCCTGGGCCTTGGGTATTACCTAGGAGTGGAATGCTAGAGTCAGGTAGAGGCAAGAGGGACTTTATCTTCTTTTCTTTGTTTCCCTCCTTCGGTTCTGGGGATTGGACCCAGGGTGTTCTCTCCCTGAGCCACATCCCCAGCCTTGCCAAGGGCCTCGCCAAGTGACTGAGGCTGGCCTTGAACTGGCGATCCTCCTGCTTCTGCCTCCAAGCGGCTCCCTGCCGGGTGCACAGTGTGCCTGCACTTGCTGAGGAAGCTCCTGGTGGTGGGCGCTCCCATGGGGTGCGTGGGAGTGGGTCATCCCACGTCCTCTCCAATGCAGGGTGTGGTCAGCCTGTCTGATCCTAGGCCTTCTGGGGTGCTCGGGGGCAGCGCAGTGTGGTTTTCATTTGCATTTCCCTGATGAGCACTGGTGAGCTCCTGCCAGGAGCCCATGTCGTTCTTTTTTTGTTTGTTTGTTTGTTTGTTTGGGTGCTGGGGATTGAACCCAGGGCCTTGTGCTTACAAGGCAAGCACTCTACCGACTGAGCTATCTCCCCAGCCCCCCGCCCCATGTAGTTTTGTTCTAAAGGTAGTTCCTTTCCCTGCACAGCCATGCTGCTTTCAACCTCAGATTCCGACAGGTGAGTGGATGAGGAACGTCTGTAATATCAGGAACAAGCATGCGCTCAGCTCAGGCTCCTCTGATACCTTCGGGTCACAGGTCTCGGGGCCCTGAGGACGTGCATGTCTTCCCTGGAAGCCATCACAGCCGACATCAGGTGGAGGTGTGTCCCCGAGGAATAATCAATAGCGCTGTCATCACTTATAAATTACCCACTATGCTCCTGGCATCTTGTAGATGCAGTAGGTCCAATTTTTACAATAGCCCTTTAAGGGTGTCCTATGACCTTACTTGAAGGATGGAAAATCAGAGATGCAAACCGGAACTCCCCTGGCAACACATTGACTACTCTGTCTCCAAGGGATCCAGATCCAAAGTGTGGCTGTCTGGCTCCAAACGCACCTAGCTACATTCTGGAAAATTCCATCCTATATACACATACAAAGGAATAGTACTCAGCTCAGAAAAGGAATGAAGTGGGGCTGGGGTATAGCTCAGTGGTAGAGTGCTTGCTTGCCTAGCATGCCTGAGGTTCTGCGTTTGAGCCCCAGCCCAGGGTGGGGAAAAGAAAAGGGATGAAGTCCTAAAGCACATTACAGCATGGATAAACCTTGGACCCATTATGATAAATGAAAGAAACCAGTCACAAAGGATCACATGTTCTATCCACTGACATAAAATATGCAGAATAAGAGAACAGATGGGTGATTTCCAGGGACTAGGGTGAGGAAGGTAATCAGGAGAAATGGCTTAATGAGTTCAGGGTTTCCCTTGGGGGTGACAAAATGTTTGTAAACTAGTTAGCGTATAACTTTGTGACTATATTAAATGTTGCTGGTTGTACCCTTTAAATAGTTTATTTTACAGTATTTGTGTTAGTTTTTGTTGCTGTGACAAAATACCTGAGAAAACCAACATAAAGGAGGAAATATTTATTTTGGACCATGGTGTCAGAGATTGTAGTCTCTGGTCACTTGGTTCTGTTGCTTCTGGGCCTGTGGTGAGGCAGGACATCATGGCAGGCAGTGCAGGATGAAGCAAAGCTGCTCACTTACTGGTGGCCAAGAAGAGGAGAGAGAGAGAGAGAGAGAGAGAGAGAGAGAGAGGGAGGGTTGGGAAGAGGCCAGGGACAAAACACACTCTTCAAGAGCAGGCCCCAGTAACCCTCTTCCTCCAACTAGGCCCGCCTCCCAAAGTTCCCGCCACCTCCCAACGATCCATGGCCTTACAGATTCACCCACTGACAATGAACCAGTCACCTAGAAGACCCCACCTATGAACACTGCTGCATCGGGGATCCGGCCTTCAGCACGTGAGTTTGGGGGGACATTTCTAATCCAAACCATAAAAGTATGTGAATTTCCCCTCAATAAAGTTAAGAGATAAAAACTAAACTCCATCCGAGTCCCTTCCTCACTGATGAGCATGACTTTACCATTAGTAATCGGCCCCTCAGGTAGTAAAACCTCTAGCTCCTAGGCCTGATGTTTTTTCTTCACTGTACAGAATCCCCCTTGAGGATTCCAGGACAAAAGAGGAAGAAACAGAGTGGGCATTGGAGTCTGGCAGTCTAGTTCAATCCCAGGAATCTCCATGGTGATAATGTTACTAACCTCAGAGGGATGCTGTGAGGACTAAATGAAATCATGTATGTAGCTGGCATAGTGGTGAACATCTGAAATCCCAGTGACTCAGGAGGCTGAGAAAGGAGGATTGCAAGTTTGAGGCCAGCCTCAGCAAAAAGTGAGGCCCTGTCTCCAAATAAAAAATAAAATGGGGATGTAGCTTAGCGATAGAGCACTTCTAGGTTCAATCCCTAATACTGTCAAAACGAAAAACAAACGAAAAAAACATACATGTAAAGTGCCTGTGCACCCATGTACTATTTAATCACTAATCGAAACCAAGAGCACTTTACCACTGAACTACAGCCCCACAGCCCCAGTCCTTTATTTTTTATTTTTTATTTTGAGACAATGTCTTGCTAAGTTGCTTAGTCGAGCTTTAAGATTGCATAGGCCGGCTGGGGTGGCTCAGTGTGTAAGGCACTGGGTTCAAGTCTCGGCACTATATATAAATAAATGAATAAAATAAAGGTCTATCAACAACTAAAAAAAATTTTTAAAAAGGATGACGAAGGCTACTTTCTTTTGAAAAGTGGTTTATTTAATCAACAAATGGAGGCTCTAAGTCTAAGATGGGGCGGCCCCATTGATTTGGCCTCTGGTGAGGGCTAGTGGCTAGTGGCACCATGTGGGAGCACAGTGGGAATCCTGGGGTCACAATCACATCACCAGATAGGAAACCAGAGGGGGACTCGGATTTTTATTTATTTGCAGTACTGGAGATTGAACTCAGGGGTGCTTTACCACTGAGTTACATCCCCAGCCCTTTTTATTTTGAGACGGTCTCTAAAATTGCCCAGGCTGGCCTTGAATTTGCAGTTCTCCTGCCTCAGCCTCCCAGGTCACTGGCATTATCAACATGCCACCACGCCCAGCAGGCTCAGACTTTTTGTAACAATTCACTCTCATGAGAACTCACTCCAAGAGACTAGCATTCTCCATCGAGAGCCACGCCCCAAAGGTCCAAGGACCTCCCATTAGGCCCCACCTGGTTTTCTTTTTTTTTTTTTCAGTGCTGGTGATTGAACCCAGGGACACTCTACCATTGAACTAAATCCCCAGCTGTTTTCAGCTTTTATTCTGAGACAGGGTCTTGCTGAGTTGCTGACAATTTATAAAAAAAGAAACCTAAATGGACAATGAAAACAAGAATGTTCAACTTCACTAGGAACCAAGGAAAAACATTAAAACAAGAAGATACCAGCTGGGTATGGTGGTGCACGCCTGTGATCCCAGAACTCGGGAGGCTGAAGCAGGAGGATTGCAAGTTCAAAGTCAGCCTCTGCAACTTAGTGAGGCCCTAAGCAACTTAGTGAGACCCTGTCTCAAAATAAAACAAAAAAAAGGGTTGGAGGGGCTGGGGAGATAGCTCAGTCGGTAGAGTGCTTGCCTTGTAAGCACAAGGCCCTGGGTTCAATCCCCAGCACCCAAAAAAAAAAAAAAAAAAGGGCTGGGGATGCGGCTCAGAGGTTAAGCACCCTCACGTTCAATCCCTGATACAAAAAAAAAAAAAAAAAAAAGGGAAAAAGCCTCTTGACATTGGCCAACAATTTTTTGAATGTGACAGTAAAAATACTGGCAGCAAAGACAAAAATAAAAAAGTAGAACAACATCAAACGAAAACCTTCTGAGCCAGGTATGGTGGCGCACACCTATGACCCCAGTGACTTGGGAAGCTGAGGCGGGAGGTGGAGGAAGGAGGATCACAAGTTTGAGGCCAGCCTGGACAATTTAGCAAGAAAATAAATAAAGAAAAGGGCCGGGGCTGTAGATCAGTGGTAGAGCACCCCCAGGTTCAATCCCCAGTACCACAATACAAAAACACTGCGCAGCAAAGGAAACAATCAACAGAGTAAAAAGGCAATCTATGGAAGGGAAGAGAATGTTTGTGAATCATATATCCAAAAAGGGGTTAATACCTAAAATAAATAAAGTCAGTAACAAAAAAGCCAATTAACCTGATTTTAAAATGCATAAAGGAACTCTGTAGACACTTTTCCAATGAAGATACACAAATGGCCAACAGGTTATATGAAAAGGCTCTCAACATTGCTAATCACCAGAGAAATGTCAATCAAAACCAGGACAGATCAGCTCGCACCACTCAGAATGACTGTTACTGGGACAAAGCAGAAGGTAATTGTCGGCATGGATATAGAGAAATCAGGACCCTGGTGTTCTGGGGTGGGAATGCACCTTGGTACAGCCATTGTGAAAAACAGTAAAACAACTCCCCATAAAGTTAAAAATAGGACTACTGTGTGAGCCTGCAACCCCACTTCGGTTGTTCATCCAAAAGAAAGGAAATCTGTGCCTTGAAGAGATACTGTCACACCCATGTTCACTGCGTTATTTACAACAGAGAAGAAACAGACGCAATCCCAATGTCCACACCTGAGGAATGGATAAAGAAAACAGTACACACAACAGACTGGGACTCACCTACCTTTTAAAAGAAGGAAATCGTGCCATTTGTGACAACATAAATGAATCTTGAAGACACTGCTAAGAGAATAAGCTAGACACAGAAACACTGTATGATTTCACTTCTACATGGAATCTAAACTCATCAAACTCATTGTTTTAGTCAGCTGTTTCGCTGCTGTGACTAAATGACCTGACCAGCACAACTGTAAAGGAGGAAAGGTTTGTTTGAGGGTTCACAGTTTCAGAGGTCCTCATCCACAGAAGGCCGTCCCTATTCCTCAGGGCTCCAGGAGAGACTGAACATCATGGCAGGAGAGGGTGGTGGAGGGAAGCAGCTCACATCATGGTGATCAGGGAGCACAGAGGGACTCCACTCTTCAGATGCAAAGCCACATCCCAATTCCCACCTCCTCCAGCCACACTGTACCTGCCTCCAGTTACCACTCAGTTAATTCCAGTAGGGATCAATTCACTGACTAGGTTAAGACTCTCAAAACCCAATCATTTCTCCTCTGAACCTTCTTGCATTGTCTCACAAGTAAGCTTTTGGGGGACACCTCACATCCCAACCATAATACTCATAGAATCAGAGATGGTGGTTGCTAGTGGCTGCAGGGAGGGAAGCTGTTGGTCAAAGGGTACAATGTGTCAGTTATGCAGGATGAATAATTTCCGTAGGTCTAAATATATAGCATAGTGACCTTAGCTGAGCTTCACAATGCCACCCAAGAACAAAAAGAAGAAGATGCCAGAAAGTCAGCCAAGAAAGACAAGGACCCAGTGAATCAATTTGGAGGCAAAGCCAAAAAAGAAGAAATGATCCAAAGGCAAAGTTTGGGACCAGCTCCACCATCTAGTCTTGTTTGACAAAGCTACTTATGACAAAGTCTGTAAGGACATTCCCAACTGTAAGCTTAGAACCCCAGCTGCAGTCTTTGAGAGACTGAAGGTTCAAGGTTCCCTGGCCAGGGCAACCTTCCAGAAGCTCCTCAGTAAAGGACTTCTCAAACTGGTTCCAAAGCATGGAGCTCAAGCAATTTACACCAAAAACACCAAGGGTGGAGATGCCCAGCTGCTGGTGAAGATGCAGGAAAAGGTCCAACCAACCAACTATACATTTGGGAAAACAAAACCTTATTTTATATGTACATATATATGCATTATTATATTTTATTTTTTATTAATTATTATATTATTATATTATATATGTATGTATATATCATGGTGATCATAAAAATCATAGGGTAACATATTATACTGAATACTTGAAATTTTCTAAGAAGGTAGAGCCTAAGTGTCCTACATACATACACACAATGATAACTATGTGAGGTGATGGATTTTTTTTTTTCTTTTCTCTTTTTTGTTAGTAGTACAGGGATTGAACCAAGGGCCTTGCACATATTAGGCAAGCACTCCACCACTGAGCTACATCCCCAGCATTTTAAAATTTTTTCTCTTGAGACAGGGTCTAAATTGCCCAAGCTGGCCTTGAACTTGTAATCCTCCTACCTCAGCCTCCTGAATAGCCAGGTTTACAGGTGTCCCATCTGGCATTGTATTTTAATTAGTTTGTGATTATTTCACAATATATACATATTTAAAATTGAGTTGCATACCTTAAAATATATAGTTTTAGCCTGACATGGTGGCACAAAACTGTAATCCTAGCTACTCAGGAGGTTGAGACAGGAGGATTGGAAATTTGAGACCAGCCTAGGTAACTTAGCAAGACCCTATGTCGAAATAAATTTTAAAATGAGGGCTGGGAACTCCAAGGGAGAATCCCCCCTGGGTTCAATTCCCAATACCACACACAATAAATATTTTTGTCGTTGTTGTTATTTAAAGATGCTCTTTAAGATGGAGAGGACCAGAAGAGCAGGCTTGGGGCTATAGGAGAAGAGACAGGAAATTGCCTTGAAGGCCTCTTAGATAGTCCATTGGAGATACTGAGGAGGTCAGATGTGAGTCTGGAGTTAGGGGAGAGGTCTTTTTCAGAACCCAGGGACACCTTACCACTGAGCTATATCCTCACTTTTGAGACAGGGTCTTGCTAGGTTGCTCAGGCTGTCCTCAAGATTTTGATCCTCTGCCTCAGCTTCTCAAGTCTCTGGGATTACAGGCATGCACCATTACACTTGGCTAGGGGAATGTCTTGAGAGATCTGGTTGGGAATGATCAGCATTAGGGCAGCACAATGATTAGTTACAACTTGACTAGAAATATCATTAACATTATCTCTGGGTGTCTGCGAGGTTATGTCCAGAAGAGATTAGCATTTGAATTGCTGAACTGGGTAAAGCAGATCATCCTCCCCAGTACGGCAGCCTCATTCAATTCCTTAGAGTCTGAATAGAACAAAAAGGCAGAGGAAGGTTGAAATCTCCCTCCCTCTGCCTGCCATGAGCTGCGACACCATCTCCTCCTACCCTTGGCATTCTCAGGCCTTGGGACTTGGACTGGAATCTACCATGTAGGCCTCAGCCTCAGCTTTCCTGGATTTCCAGCCTGGAGATAGATCATGGGATTTCTCCATCTCCATAATTGTCTGAGCTGATCCCTTATTTTGTCATTTTCAATAAACAACAGGAATTTATTTCTCATGGTTCTGGAGGCTGGGAAGTTCAATGTGCCAGCAGATTTGGTATCTGTAAAGGCCCATTTCTTGTGTCGTAGATAGCCATCTCTTCACTTGCTGGGTCTCTTGTAAAGGTGCTAGTCCCATTTATGAAGACTCCCCTCCCATGACCTAATCACCTACAAAAGACTCACCTCGATACAAATTTTGGAGGCTCATAAACACTCAGTCTATAGCAAGAATCTTACCCAAGATCATGTATTAATTATCTATTGCAACATAACAAACTAATGTAGTGGCTCACAACAGTGAGCATGTGTTATGTCACCGTTTCTGCTGTTTGAGAATCCTGAGCTGGTTAGGTTAGGTTGTTCTGGCTTAGGGTCTCATGAGGTTGTAGTCAAGATGTAGAGCCAATCCCCAATAATAAATCTCTCCTCTTGGTTCTGTTTCTGGAAAACTCTGATGAGTTCATGTGGAATTTAAAGCCATGAGTCTGGGGCTGGGGATGTAGCCTAGAGGTAGAGCCTTTGCCAAGTACGCTCAAGGCCCTGGGTTCAATCCCTAGCACTGCAAAAATAAAATAAAGCCAGGAGCCTGGATGAGATCTCCAAGGAGCATGTGGAGAAGTCTAGGGACTGCGGTTTCTGCATACAAAGAGGACAGGGACTGAGGCCTGTGCCCCTCTGATGAAGAGGAACCAGGATGAAGGGGGAAACCCAGGAAAGGATGAAGTACTGGATGCCAAGAGTCAAATACTGCCCGCTTCCCACTGCCTACTGTGCGCATGGATGAGGGCTGGTGGAGAGGATGATCACTCTTGCTTTCCAAGGTCTGGCTGGCACAGCACTGAAGGAGATGAGAGGGAGCTGGGCCCTCCAAGGCAGCGCTCCTCCTAGGAGCTAGAAGCTGTCTCTCCTACACAAGCTCCTGTTCTGGAGGCCTGGCCCCCAACTCTCCTGGCAAAATTTCCCTCTGGCCTCAACTCTGCCAGTGGCCGGGCTGCCCCAGGTCTGAGATGATGCCCCTGTAGCTCCCAGAGCACCTGTTGGTCCCCTTGCTGGAGAACTCTGCACACCAAGCCTGCTCACATGCCCGTCTCCCACTCGTCCAGGTGCTCTAGGGCTTCCTGGGAAGGCTCCTTGTCGGCAGCCTCACTTGGGGCCTACTGTGTCACTTGACAGCTACAGTCCAGAGGTGTGTGTGTGGAGCAGAAATACTCAGCAGAAGCCCCTTCTCATGCTAGTGTCTGGCCAAGACCAGCCCTGTGTTATGCAAAACCAGACCCTGGACTTCCTCTTCTGAACCCTAAAGTGCTAGGAGACCCTGCCAACCCCTGCACAGGACCCTCTCAGCACTGGTACCTATTGACACTTGCTAAATATTAGTTAACCACCAGAAAAGGGCCTTGGACTGAGTCACAGCCCCAGGCCTGGCATTCTCAAGTACCCTAGACTTCAGGCTCCCATCTCCACAGAGATGACAGATGCTCATCCTCTTCACTTCCCATTAGTCTTGACAACATTTGGGAAAGCATCTGGCAGGATAAAGAGCCTGAGATTCTGGTTTACCAGAAGTCAGGGTTTTTCCTCAGCAGCTGATTCAGGGCAGCATGTGATTAGACCCACCCAAAGCCATCAAGTATACTGCACTTGATCTTGCTCAAGCCGCTGAGGACAAGCAGTGTCTTCCTCAGGCAAAGGAACCTAGGGAGTGAGTGGAAACTCTCATGCCCACAGACATTCACAAGTGTTTCCAATGACTAAGGGCCACACGAAGCTATTGGCTGGACCCTTCCTGAAAACTTGTTCCAGAATGGCTTGGTCTGCAGAGCCACACTGATCAAAGTTACCCACTGTTCAGTCACCCTCACCCCACACTGTCCCATTCTCTGGGGGGTCTACTCATTCCCTCACTCTGAAGGTAGGGACCCAGCTGTTCCCTTTCCCTCAGCAACAGACAATACACAGGCAGATTCAGCATGCAGGGCAGTTTATTGACCTTTACTTCCCCAAATAACATTTCCTTAATGGTCAGGGAAGAAAGACTGAGTGGAGGGGGATATGCAGGTAGAAGCAAAGGCACACCTTGAATGTGTTAGGAAGGGCTGAAAAGAGGTTGGACTGAAATTGACAAGGCGGCTATTTCAGGAGCTCAGAGTATTGCACTCACTTAGCCAAGTCCGTTCCATGTGCTAGAGGAGAACCCAGGTGTTCCTCAGGTCCAAGCCTTCTGGTGGCTCTTACACCAGCCATCTTTTGGAACTGGTTGTTGCAGCTAATGAGAGACTATCATTGCAAGACCACAGTGTCCTGACCTGAGCACACAGGTGAGACCCTGGCTCCACCTACAGAGCAGAGACGAAGATGCTGAGTAAGCAGGAGGAGATCTGCAGTTCACAAGCAGTGGGAGAGGGGTGTGCGTGTCCACATTAGATAATGACTCCAAAACACAGTGCGAATCCACAGCGGGGGGGACTACTGCCTGGCCCAGTGATTACGTAGGAAACGTAGCTGTGAGCTGCCCCACTTCTGAGCAACCCTCTCAGTGCAGGACTTGCTCATGGGGCCTTTCAGTACCCTGGACTTGAAACCAGGACCCTGAGCCTGGATGGAGAAAGGAAACAGGATGTTGATTCCTGGGTGGCTGCCCCCAAGGCCTGCCTGGCTCCTCCACTTCTAACCGCTTCTTCTTGGTCTCCTTCTTGGGTCTCTTGTTGGCAGAAGGAACAGCAGCCTTGGGCTTCTTTGTCACCTCTGCACCTCGGGGTTCAGAAGGTTCTGCCTCCTGCATGGTGATAAAAGAAGAGTCCTGCTTAGAGGAATCAAGTCTGACAAAAAGGAACTTTACACACTGAAGCATGCCAGGGACACCGAGGATGAAAATCATCCTGTGGGACCCCAGCGTTTAAAGTAGGTAGCATCTGGCTCCCTCACTTTCCAGTCACGTGACTTTGTGGGAAATTCACCTCCCCTTCCTGGGTCAGGGTTTACCCTGTGACAGGTAACAGTGATGCACACCTTGGCGGGCTGACACGAGGAGGCACACATGCACAGAGAGCACTCAGAAAGTGGTGGCACACCCTTGGCTGGTCAGTCAACCTGCGTGAGGGGGAGCTGTGGCAGACCATGGCTAGCTCTCCTCTGGTTGCTCTTCTTTTCCTCCATGCAAACCACAGAATGTCAGGGCTGGGGGGAAGAGAGCAGCTGGCCAGTGGGCAGTCCCTCTTTTGCGGAGCCTGGCAGAGGTACCCCTGCGGGGGAGGACAGAGGCAGCCTCCCTGCAGCTGGGGCAGCTGTTTTATCTACTTCATACATTGTGATTTGGTTCCTTATAAAATTTAGGTGAAACAAGCTTCTGCTATTGAAAAAAAAAAAAAGGTTCAAAACCACAGAGGCAGTCCTGGTCTTTGCTGTGCTGATAAAGGTGGGCACCAAGAAGGAATAGGTCTGCCCTAGGCCACTCAGGCTCACGTCAGAGGAAATCTGGAACAGATTCCGTCTGTTTCTATCTGGTGCTCCTCTCCTCTGCTAGGTGATAACACACAGCATGGTGTGGCCAGAAAGGACATCAGAAGGCCAGGCTGACTTAGGGAAACGCTAACCATAGCTCAAGGCTCCATCCAGCCCACAGGCAAACTTCACTTGGCCTACAGAGTTTATTTTTAAAAAATTTAAGCCAATTGGGAGACTTTTTAATATGGACTCCCAGCTTCTCTTCCCTTTTTTTTTTTTTTGTTTTTTTTTGTTTGTTTGTTTGTTTGGTGTGGAGGTTGAACACGGCACTCTACTACTGAGCTCCCCAGCTCTTACTATTTTTTATTTTGAGACAGGGTCTTGCTAAGTTGTCCAGGCTAGCCTTGAACTTGTCATCCTCCTGCCTCAGTCCTCCTGAGTTTCTGGGATTCACAGTGTGACACTGTGCCCAGTTTCCCAAGTTCTCTTAAAAACATAGCTGGTGACCCCGGCCCTTCAGTCCCCTGTGGTGGCGATGGCTCATGAGAGGCTGCCCCTTAATTCAGGTGTGCACACCCACCTCCCCTACCACCCTGCTGCTTCCAGCACATGAGAGGGAAATGTTTTAAAGTTTTATAGTACTCCTGACACTTTGCCTTTTTTTTTTTTTTTTTTTTGAGACATGGTCTTATTAAATTGCCCAGGCTGGCCCTGAACTTGAGATTCTCCTGCCTCAGTCACCTCCTGAGTCACTGTGATTATTGGTGCACACCACCAGATGGGTTTCCCTGATCCTTATGTAAAACAGAAAAATGAAAAGCAGGCTAAGACTACTAGGAGGGAGCATACTTCTTCTCAAAGACAAAAATATCCCTCTGTGTCTCATTTGCCAACCCCCAGTGTCCAGCTTGCTTTCCTCTCTGACCTTCCCTACTCACCCAGGTCCCCTGGGACCTAGCCCTATCCAAAAGGAGGGGCCCAGCTGGGGGTGGTCCCTGCCAGAGGTCCAGCCCAGAGGTCTGTCTACTCTCTTATCAGCCATCACCTTCTCCAGCCAGTCAGATAAGATACCAAATGTGTGAGTCCTCCAGGTCTAGGCGCCCAAGACCTGATCTTCCTGAGGTAACAGGAAGCCTGTCCCTCTCCTGGCCTGCTGGGCCTCCTCCCACCCAAATTCAAAATGATGTGCGATGTCAAAGGTCCCCCACGTTGACAGTTTTATATAACTTGGCCAAAAAAATAAAAAAGATTAGCCCATTAGAAAAACCAAATCAAACCTCAGGGGAGCCAGTCTGACAACTGCTGCTCTGAGAGCCACAGCACCCGTGGGAAAGGCTGAAGTTCAAGGCAACCCAAGAGGGCACCATGCCTTTGGGGGCCCCGGGAGCTGAAACTGCCCACGGCAGTACTTCTGCAGCCAGTGGAAAGCAGTCAGTCCCTGAGTACCGTGGGCGATGAGTGCTTTATGCCCAGGCAACTTGCTGAGGCCCAGATCTCCAGGATGGAGCCCCCAAATCTGAGCTCAAAGCTGGGTGGCTCCTCCGGTTTCATTCAGTGGGGCCTTCCTCATGCCACAGACCCTCTCTGTGGCAACATCTCTTCTGGCACCTCCCAGACCTCTCCCCTGATCCAGCTGTCTGTCAGACAACGGGGACAGTCATACGCCACGCTCCTCCAACTCAACTGTCCTCGCCTCAGCACAGCCTCTTCTCCAGCAGGTAAGGCAACCAAAGTCCAGGGACCTCACCTTCTACCTGCTCCCCACTGTCCAGTGGGTCATCAGGACCGTTGATTAAACCGCTCCCTCTTGACTCTGCCACTCTCTCTGCATCCAAGTCCCTACCCAGTTCCGTCCACTGCTAATCAATCTGCCTGCTGTCTCTGTCCCATTCCTCGAACATGCCAAGGGAATTTTCCTAAAGCATATTTCTGACCATTGCTCTTGCTATCTTGCACACCTGAGACGGCATCTAAGGTCACCTACTGGCCTCATCTGAGCCCTTCTCCATCCCCATTCTGGTCAGGTCCCAGGGCTTTTCCCGATGACCTCTATCAAGAGAAGCACCCTTTTTTCCTTGGTCACTCAGTAAACTCCATCTATGGTTTGGTCCTGCCCAAGGAAAACCTCCCTCCTCCAGCTGGAGCATCCCCTTCACCACCCCTACCCCAGGTATCCAGGAACCATTTTTCTTTTTTTGGTACTGGGGGTTGAGCCCAGGGGCACTCTACCACAGAGGTACACCCCAAACTTTTATACTTTATGGGACAGGGTCTAAGTTGCAGAGGCTGGTCTCAAACCTCAGCCTCCCAAGTAGCTGGGGTTACAGGCACTCAGGTACTTAGGAACCTTATAATGCCACTATTATTTTACCATAGTTACATGTTTTCAAGTCATTTTCTATTTGCCCATGAGCTCTTGGGACAGCTTCAAATGTTGCTGAATGAAATGAAAGAAGAGGCAAGGTTTCCCATAACCATGGGAACTTCACTTGTTTATCAACAAGTGAAATTACAACACTTAAGACCCGACCTCACTTTTTCTATGGGCACCGAAGACCCCAAGCAGTCTTCAAATCCAATATGCACACCCTACAGCATGGCTAGGCATTGCCACCAATGACAACAACACAACAACCACAACAGTGGCTAGCGGTTTTCATTTATATTACGCCAGGTCCTGTGTTATGTGGTCTGGACAAATTTTAGTTTAATCAAGTACTATGCTGAATGCCATTTCATAAACAAAGTAACAGACACTGAGAGGTCTCAGCAGGTGAGCAGCAGGGCCAGGATTTGAACCCAATTTCTTACTGCTCAGACAGGGATATAGCCTGGGGATCTCAGGGTTTCCTGGGGCCTCAGGGCTATGGAAACCTTGAATCTAGCTAACTATGAAATCTATTTTCTCTATTTGGCAGTCCTGGAACCACAAGGTGACTCTGGAATGACAAGAATGGCCTGGTCTAGATTCTATCTGTAGAAGGGTCACTCAGAGTCCCTTGTTTGTGACGAGAGCTCCTACAGGAATCAGGAGAGTGGGCTGGTGCTCAGAGTCATGCTTTATTCCTCACAGCTGAAAGCAGGTCCCTGTGGGTGCATGTACACGTTACAGTCCCCGAGTCATCTGAATGCATGCTGTCTCCTCCCCCTCCAGGCCTCCCCCTCTCCCCTGGGCTCAGGTTCTGGCATCACTGCTCGTCCAGTTACCCAAGCGAGAAAACCATACAGTTATCCAAGTCGCTTCTTAGATCCCTCGTTTCCCTGTGCCCCGACATCCACTCTGTTCCCAAGTCCTGTCCATTCTACTTTCCAAGGGGCTCTAGCATATACTGGTTGGCCACCCCAGGTCTTCCTGCCCTTCCCTGGAATCTCTCCATTCTCATCAGCCTCCACACTGCTTTCAGAGTCTATTTTCCTAAAACAATGACAAGAATTCTGATCATGTCTGTTCTTTACTTTAAAAATGTTGCTCACTCCCCTTTACATGAGATAAAAACACTCAGCATGGCCTTCACGGCCATTCTGCTTCGCCTCGGCCTTGTCTCTAGGCACGTCCCCATGGGCTGCACACATTGGGTCACTCTGGTGACGGGCCAGCCAGGAGCTCCCAGACACTTCTGCGCTCATCCACTGCAGAGGTGCTTAGCATTCACCCCGTCTGCTTGCATCGAGCATGTGCAGGCCCTGTGGCAGGCCCCATGGGGCGGTGGCACACGCACTGGGTGGATATGCTGGCCTCACATCGTCAATTCACTGAGCCTCTTCATGACCAGCCACCGTGAGCCACATTTACATGCAAGGAAACTGAGGCTCACTGAAACTGGGTAACTGGCCAATGTGGCACAGCCACCATCCCCAGCAAGCAGTGGGGAAGTGAAGGTGGCTGTTACACACATGATTTGGGTCCTTGGATCCTAGCCACACAGAGCCTACAGTGCCACTTTTCAGCTGGCAGGAATAACTGAATAAATGACTGGCTTTTAATTTTTCCCAGAAAGTGCTGCTGGTACAAGCCAGGCAGACAGCAGACCGTGCACCCCACAGCCTTCATCTTTAAATCTGGGAAGCCCGCAACTCCTCCAAAGCCAGACTTAAGTTTCCTCAGCAATCACACTGTGGAGGGGAAAAGAAACCCCTGCTGCCAGGTGGCTCCTGGGTCTGAGGAGGCGTCTTCTGTGGACACAGGCCCCAGCAATAAATAAGTAGCACCACAGCCGCTTACCAGGCCAGAAAATTGCTGCTATTCATCAGGTTCAAATAATCGAATCTGTGCCACAATGCATCAAATCCCTTCCAGCAGGGATGGTGCACAGAATCTTATGATTTCCACACTGCAGTCCAATATGGATTTAGTCCTGTAAATCAGGACAGAACGTCATTCTCCGCAGACTGAAACCATTCTTTTCTTGAAAATCATCTGAGGAAAGAAAACCACCAGGCTATGCTGGGCACCCTCATGACCTTATCTCACTTCTCCTCCAAGAACTCTGGTCCTCTCCTCATGGCTCAGGATGGGAGGCTCAGCTAGAGCAAGAAGGGGCCAGTACTCAGAGCAGTCTACCCACGGCTCAAGCTCCTGCTCAGCCCACTGCGCCTCTCCCGCCTGAGGTCCTGGGCGGGAGAGGGGCTAAAGGCCTTCAGAGATGCAGCTAACGCTGGCCTTGGGAAGAGCACAGGCCCATTTGAAACAGAGAGTGGGGGAGGCCACCCACGTGGGCTCGACTGAACAAACGAAGACACAGAGTCCAGCATGCACTTGGCAGGCAAGAGGAACTATGATTAGAAAGAACAGCCTTGGGAGCTCATTCCAGACACAGTTCAGCACGACTCCACGGACCCTTCCTACTAGCTGCTCTGTGGCTCCCTGTGTGTCCAGCTGCCTCTCTCACGAGTCGGTACACATCTCCAGACCCTGCCCACCACACAGCAATCCCACAGGAACAGGTCATTAAGTAAAAAACAGCCTGCTTCCCAATTCAATTCTGAGCTCCTCCAGAGCTTCAAAAGAATAAAAAATAAAAGCAGAACCCCAAAGCCGGTTCTGCAAGCCTATCTCCTAGGGTGTTCAGAATGGGTACACGCTTGCCCAAGTTCATTGTGTATTTATGCACCCCTCACTGCCAACCAGGGCCTAGTTTAAAATCAAGACCCTCATGCAAAAATTTCCAACAGGGTTCTGGCATTCCAGGCCACCACCCCCTGTACCCAGAGAAGCTCCATACTTTCCAGGGCTCCAAATGCTGCAGGGCTTTCTGATAGTAAAGTCTCTGTGTGGACATCATGTTAAAGTCACCACTCTCACCATCCATCCGTTCTGAGTTCTTCCCTACCAAATCATGTTGCTGGGCATCTCTTGTCTTTGTCTGTCCAGCACCCTCTTCCCACGGAGGCCCTATCCTTTCCCCATCCCATGGGGTTCTGGGGACCCTCAGTCACTGTGGACATTGGTGTGAGCAGCTAAACATGGCTTGGTTAAAGATGGAAGCCGTCCCCTCCTACCTATGGGCAAGGTACAAGCATGCGGCCAACCAGAGCCCATCCGTAGGATTTAGAAAGTGAGCATAAGCAGAGAAATGGCTTCTCTCACCTATAAATTCTGAGTGACAAGGATGCTGACGGGCTGCTGCAACTGTCTTTCCTAACACACTGCAAGGACCTAAGAAGGAAGACCACACTCCCAGGAAGGCCAGGAGATGGAGACAGAGCCCTGAAGACTCCTTGAGCTCCAAGTCCAGTGTGCCTTGACATTCCCACTTCCAGAGCCAATCTCATTTCTGTTTGGGGAAGCTGCTGGAGCTGTCTCTGAACTTCCAATGGTAAGAGTCCCATGAACACAAGAGACAAAGGCAATCAAGCAAGACAGGAGAGCACAAGCAAAGGTGCCTGCTTTCCAGGAGCTGGCAGCTAGCTGGGATGTGACATAACATATGAAGAGATGATATCAGTCAACATTTAAACTACTAGGAGTTTATGATTAATTACCAGATGCATTATTACTATCTGCTTTGTGAGTTGCTAAACTAAAAGTCAACAGCTTGCTTAGGGCTGACTGGATCAACATTCAGTGTAGAAACTGATCCAAAAGAGGCTTGGGAGGTGAGCAGGCAGGATTCTGGGGAGGGAGGCAGACAGATTACCCACCTTGACTTCCTTACTACCCACTCCTCAAAGTCTAGAATTGGGTTCCACCTCCTTTAACTATTGCATTCCACTGAGGGAAAAGTTGAAAACTGTCTCCTCAGAAAACACGCCTGAGCTGTTAAACATCACCTTTTTGCCATTTCAGGAAGCTCACAGACTCCTAGAGTTTATCCAGGGACTCCCTTGGGAGCCAGAACCCCCTGTTAAGAACTTTATTCTACTGAAACCCCACTCTAAGGAGAGCAGCCTGAACAGGGCAGAGTTGTCAAGCTGGGCCAGCCTTCCTCCATCATCTCTGGGCTTTCTGCAAGCTTTCCCTAGGTCACTCAGTGTTTTGGGGGGAGGTTACAATCTCCTGTCCCCTACCCACTGTTCTGCCTGTCTCCTGAGCAGCGAGAGGAATGAAGACCTCAGTTTGTCTGCTTGGGTCCCAACTCCTGTGGGAATGGGCCTTTTCTACTCTCCACAGGGCCAAAGTTGTCCCAAGCTGGGTCAGCCACACAGTTTGTTCCCTGAGGATTTGGAACTGGGACCAAGCAGGAAGGCAGGCTCTCTGAGATGCTGCAGCTGAAAGATGTAAACTTTGGAAGCTGTCATGGTTGTTTCATCTCACCACAAGGACAGTGAGCAGAGGAAGCAGGCCCTCGTGAGAAAAGTGAGAGAGGAGAAGGCTGGAGAGAAGGGGCGGGGCATGCAGACAGTAGGGACAGAGTCACTGGTCCCCACCCCCTCCCAGGGGCCCCTGCTGGAGCTGTGCTCTTGGGTTCTGGGACAGCACCTTCATCTTCTTAGATTGTCTGCAGTGCATGGAAACTACTTCAAGTCAGGTGCCCCAAGTTCAGGTGTTTCCTTAATCTTCTTATGGGGTTTCAGGGGAACTGGGTAGAGTGGAGGCTCTACCACTGAGCTACATCTCCAGCCCCTTTGATTTTTATATTTTGAGACAAGATCTCACTAAGTTGCCAGGCTGGCCTCAAACTTGTGGTCCTTCTGCCTCAGCTTCCTGAGTCTCCAGAAGCAAGTCATTCTTAGGGTTTCAAGTAAGAATGCTATGTGAATGAAATAATTCCCAAGTCCCTATGCCCAGCTTCCAACTGGCTCTTCCTTTTCCAGTGGGGGATTTCAAACTTAACACATCTAGAACCAACCATCTTGTATCCTCAAACTGGTTTGTGCTTCAGGAAAATCATCTAAGGACTACATTAGTGGCTGCATATTAGAATCACTTAGGCACTTGAAGAAATACTGATCTGAGATTCTGAAGAACAACTACATCAGAATCTCTATGGGTGCAATCCGGGCCTTTGAAAACTTCCAGATGGTTCTAACGTGCAGCCAGGTGGAGAACCATGGATCATCACAGAGATGGGCAAACATCACTTATCACTTTCTTCCACAGCCTAGAAGCAGCCTCAGAATCCTTTTCACCACAGTCACCATACAGCCAATAACTAACCAGAAAGAATAATATAAGGATGGTATATTTCAGAATCTGGTCTTCAAAAAAATGTTTGGATTAAGTGTGGCCCAGGCCTCAGTCAGGCTCAAGCAAATGTTTGTTTTCTCAGGTCTTAGTTTAATGAGGTGTCAATAAGAAAACCTAATTTGCCTTAGGCTCCTAAAGACATGGAATTGGTTCCTTTCTCTTACTATGAAAAAGAAGGGGGTGGGGTGGGAAACATTTGTATGTGTTTTTTTCCTTCCCTGATTACCCCCAAAAGAGCTTTCAAAAAATCTGCTAAGTACTGAAACACTGAAGTCATAAACTAGTTGCAAAAAAAAAAAATCGGCTTACTGGAACAACAGGAAAGACATTCTTTTGCTTTTCAAAGGCTTTCCCATCATTTGGAGCCAAAATATTATCTTCTGACCCAAAAAGCCACTAATCAACCTTGTTCCTATGGGCTGAGCAAGAGGGACAATTTCACCCTAAGCAAAAGGGAAAGGGAACAAGATGGTTCTCTGGGTTCTCCCACCATCACTTAGATCCTCGCTCCCGCCCCCTGCTACCCTCCACTTCCAGGTACCTCCCTACTTCCCTGGGACTACCAGGAATCCCCCAAAGCTGCCTTCACTTCCAGGGCTCCCTCTCTCCCTAAAATCTCCCTGGCCCCAAGTGAAAGCCCTGGCTTTCCTCTGCCACATCCAAATCCCCGACAGCTGTAGACACCACCTCCAAGCAGCATGGTGCCAGCCCCTGTCCTCTCTTTCCAATCTTGTTTATGCACACAATTCTGTGTTTCCTCTCTCCGTGCACTTAGAAGTTTGGAGAGTGAGAGAAGGCTTCCATATGGGACACAGGAGAAAGCTGGCAGAAGAATCCCTGTGTAATCCGGGCCATTTTTGATGCCTTCGTGCAATAAAAAGTTGGATTAATGATACAGTATTTTTTATCTTTTTGCTACTGATCCATTGAAAAGCTGTAAAAAAAGAAAAAAAAAGTTAAAACACTGAGCTTTAGTTACAAAGGCAGTTTCTTTGTGGAGCACCGCTCCCCAGAACAAGATAAACAAAAACAAGATGTGCTGTACAATATTTATAGTTTAAAAAGATGAGGCTGTTGTCCCCAATTAACCTCTCAATGATGGGGGTGGGGAGACAGAGGTATATTTTTGAGTCCTGTCAACTCCCTGGCTCAAAAAGTCACTGGGTCCCTAAATGCCTCAAAGAGATCAGGGAAGGGCCCCTTTTTCTGCAAGTTGGCTGGACTGACCCAGGCTCTGCCAAGCAGCTTCCTACCCTCTCCAAACAGCCATACCTCTTAACTACAGCTCTGCCTACAAAACCAGAACAGTCATCACCTCCCTCCCCTGGGACTCCAGCAGGCTTCATCAGCAGCCAGTGACAATAAAAAATGTTGTTATTTATAATACCCAATAGCATGCCAAGCCTGTGAGGACAGAGCCCACGAGCACAGGGACTGTTTTTAAAGTGTGGTACAGTTGAGAGTGGCAAACTCCATGGTGACCTCCTTAGAAAACCACAGTAAAAGGCAGATGGAACCACCAGAGGCCGAGAGTCTGTCCACCTCCACCAGAGTCTTTCCCGCCCTGTGGCTGCTCAACCCCAGTATGCTGAGCTCCCAGGTTCTGTCCTGGGCCCTTTTCCCCTCTCACTCCACATTCTCTCCTCTGGAGAGCTCATCATCCCTTCTCATGGCTTCCTTGACATCTCATCCACACCCCAAAGCTGGTCAACACTCAACCCAGAGCCACTGCCGCCTCTGTAGATGTGGAAATCCTCTTGCTTAGTGGACAGAATCACCTGGACATGTTAAAGTCTATTTAAAAACACTCAGGCCAAGCATGGTGGTGCACACCTGTAGTCCAGATACTCAGGAGGCTAAGGTAGGAGGATCCAAGTTCAAGGCTAGCCTGAGCAATGCAGGGAAACCCTGCTTCAAAATTAAAAAAAAAAAAAAAAAAAAAAAAAAAAAAAAAAAAAAAAAAAAAAAACCAGAAAAGGCTTGGATGTGGCTGGGTGGTAAAGTGCTTGCCTGGCAGGCTGAAACACTGGGTTCAATCCCTGTCCCATCCGATGCCTGCTTTCTCTCGGGCTCCCCACACATCTGTAATCCCCTTTATCCTTCTCACTGCACAAGCAGGAGCTCCAGGATGTAGCCATCTCTAAAATAAATGGGTCTCCAGAATATATTATATACTGTTAAATAAAAAAGGAAGGAATAAAAACTGCATTTAAGAGTATGCTATCTTTCATAAATCAAAGGAGGGAATATGAATATATATGAATATATACAACACACACATATATATATGCATTTGTTTATATTAAGAGAAAATCAATAGATCAAAATAATAAAGATAAATCACAGTAATAAAACTGGTTCCCTACAGGGGGAGAAGAGAATAGGGTAGAACATATGAGATTAAAAAGAAACGTCTGTGAATATATCTTATTGTATAATTTGACTCTAGTAATGTATATAAATGTTTTCATATAATTTTAAAAGAAACTAAATAAAAAAAGGGGGGTAATCCCTGTAAATTACAAACAATGAAGCACACTCACCTTACTGTACAACATTGTGGGGAATATACCTATACAGAGAAGACTTTTTCTTTTTTCTTTTTTTGCCATTCTAGGGAATAGAACCCAGGGTCTCACACATGATGCTAGCTAGGTAAGCACTCTACCATTGAGCTACCACCCCAGCCCCTACTATACAAAGAAAACATTACTAAACACAATACTGTACAGCACACCCTCCCACAGGGACATATTCCAAGGCCAAAAGAACCATAAAGAAATCTTAAATTTTCATTCCCAATCTGATTGTTAGTAGTGAAAAAAATTATTTTAAAACTATAATCAGTATGTTGTAGGTATACAAAATAGTTAATATTAAAAACAGAAAGAACGGAAGAGAAAGAAAGAAAGAAAGAAAGAAGAAAAGAAAGAAAAGAAAGAAAGAAAGAAGAAGAAAGAAAGAAAGAAAGAAAGAAAGAAAGACAAAACAAAACACCTGCTTTCCTTAGAAAGTCATGCTTACAAGGTTGGCCGTTGGCTGGCATGTGGGAACATGACTTTGGAAGGGTACCCCAATTCCCAGAACTGATAAGAGTGGCTTACTATGATTAAGCCATTTGAGCAAATGATATGGTCTATGTTGAACACCTGCTTTCTCTCTGGAAGTCTGGAATTTGGATTCAGGGTAGGTAGACAGTGTGTATGTGATCAGCCCCCAGTAAAAACCTGGGTACAGTCCCTAAATGAGCTTCCCTGCTGGACAACAATTCATATGATTTGTCACATCCTGTGTGACTCCAAGGGAAAACACTCTTGTGCCTATTTTCCTCTAATCTTCACTGCATGTACCTTTTCCCCTTGCTGATTCTGCTTCGTATCCTTTCACTGTGGTAAGTCATAGTTGTGAGTCCTCCTAGTGAATCACTAAGCCTGGAGTGCTCTTGGGAACCCCTGATATAGCAGAACACAGCAAATAAGTCATTTTGTTGTTGTTACTAGGAAACGAGATTCCAGCATAAGACCAAGAGATATAAGATACTAGTATAAGATCATATTTTTAAAAAAAAAACACTATAATCTTAAACATGAATTGAAAATACCAAAATGAATTCACAACTCTTTTTCTTTTCTAAAAAAATTATTTAAGCTGGATGCAGAGGCACATCCTCCTTATTCTCAGCAAATAAGAAGGCTTGAGGTTAGGGGGATTGCAAATTCAAGGCCAGAATCAGTGAAACCTCATCTCAAAATGAAAAATAAAAAGGCCAGGCAATTTGGTGCATGCCTGTAATCCCAGCAGCTCCAGAGGCCAAGGCAGGAGGATTTCAAGTTTGAGGATAGTCTTAGCAATTTAGTAACTTAGTGAGAACCTGTCTCAAAATAAAAAAATAAAAAGAGCTGGGGATATGATTCAGTGCCCCTGGGCTTAATTCCCAATACCAAAAAGAAAAAGAAAAAGGTTTGGGGATGTAACCCAGTGGTTTAGCATCCCTAGGTTCAATCCTCAGCACCACAAGAAAATAAAAGAAAGTTTCAAAACTATATGAAAACCAAAGCATTATTGGCCCACATTGGAAGATGTTTGAGCTCAAACTCACTACTCTAAAAATTGATAAAGGCAAAGAACCAAGCATTTATCCTGCCTTTCAGTATGAGAAGCATTTTGGAATATTCACATAGGTGATAAGAAAAAAGGTTCTCACTGAAGAATTCCAGCTAATACATGCAGACGGAAATAATGGACCTAAGCAATGATCCTGAATGGATGTTAAAGTCACCCTGGTGAAAGAGTGATGGGAGCTTTTTTAATAGAGGAATCAGGTGACACCACCTGAACCAACTGGACTCTATAGGTAAAGAGTCTGGTGTGGCAGTCACACGCCCTGTGCCTGGTGATGGGCAACGCCAAGTACACAGCACTGGTCATAGGGTGCTCACACTAAATAACCTGCTCTGAATGGACTCGGGCCTCAAGACAGAACTTCCTGTGGTACGGACATCTGGGAACAGAGAAAGAAACATGTTAAATGACCCCACAGAGGCAACTGGCCAAATCCTGGGATGTGGAAATCACAGAAGACAAAGATTCCTTTCTCCAACAAATCCATGTCAGGAGAAAAGGTGGTGGGTAACAAGAGTGGGTGGAAAGAGGGTGTTACAGTTTTAAAATGAAGACATTTACATAATAAATCAAAATGGCAAAAAAGCCAACCATTCTCATTGAGTCCTTCTCTTATTTAAAACCCCCTGGGCCCTGGCAGTCCCGCTCACCATGTCGCCTGTGCTCTGACCAGTCATGTTCATTCAGTTCCTTGAACTAGCCTGTTCCTTTACTCCCCAGGTCCCTTTCACAGGCAGGTCCTCTCCTTGGAAAGCTGTCCTCACCCCTTTCCCACTTCACCTGGCAGAAGGCTACTCATTCATTCCCTCTCAACTTCAATATTATCTTCTCAGCAAGGGGAAGAGCCAGCTCTTACCTCAAGGTATGTCAGCACCCCCACTCCCCGCATTACACACCTTCACTATGCCCTGGACTCCTTATGAGAGCAAAACAAAAACAAAATTTTTTTTTCGGTTCTGGAGATTTAGTCCAGGAGTGCTTTACCACTGAGCTGCATCCCCAGCCCCTTCTGTTTTTTTAATTTGAGACAGGGTCACACTATGTTGTTTAGGGTCTCACTAAATTGCTGAGGCTGGTTTTGTTTTATTTATTTATTTTGTGTGTGTGTGGTGCTGGGAATCGAACCCACGGCCTTGTGCTTGCAAGGCAAGCACTTTCCTGACTGAGCTATCTCCTCAGCTGGTTTTGAACTTGCAATCCTCTTGTCTCAGCCTCCCAAGCTGCTGAGATTACAGGCATGCACCACCACACCTGGTACAAATTCACTGTTTTAATATCTGCCTTTCCCATAAGGAATAGAAGCTCCTTGAAGGCAGATATCTTTCAGCATTCTTTGACATGTAGTAGGCACTAAATAAAAATCCCCATAACAGATGCATGAACAAGTACTAGTTACATGGTTCAGGTCAATAGGTGGGAATTCAGGGACATATCAAATCACTAAGGCCCAGGATCGCCTACTGATCTTGGTTGTGGCAACACTCATGTTAATACCCAGAACCCAGACTGGCACGAAACGTTAAGGCTCACAGGGAAGGACTTACCACCTCGTGGGACTTGGGAATGGGTACGATGATAGCCAGCACACAGATGAGCTGGAAGATGGCCCCCAGGAAGAGTCCATACCGTAGAAGGTTCTCCAGGAAGGTAGGCTCGGGCACCCTCAGGAGGTGAGAAGTCTAGGTCGGAGGCCATGGCCCAAGGCACCTGCTGCTTGAGGTCTCTGACTCACCACTCTTTACAGTCAATTTCTAAATGCAAAGGGTAAGCATCATGTTTCTAAAACTGTTTCTCTCTCTCTCTCTTTTTTTTTTTTTTTGGGGGGGGGGCAGGGTGCTGGGGATCAAAACCAGGGCCTTCTACACATCAGGCCAGTGCTCTACCACTGAGCCACATCCTCAGTCCCCTGTACTACTGATTTTTAAATGATCCTGCTTGCACAAACACACCATACATATAAGACTTATAAAGCAACTATAGTGAAATGTTAAACAGTTCTTGGATCTAATTAGAGAATAATTAGAATAAAGACATTTACAGAATAAGAAGCAAAACAACAAAAAAGCCAATCATTCACAGTGAGCCTTTCAACTTTTTCCAAGTTTTCCAAATATAAAGTTAAGGGGCTGGGGAGATAGCTCAATCGGTAGAGTGCTTACCTCGTAAGCACAAGGCCCTGGGTTCGATCCCCTGCACCCAAAAAAAAAAAAAAAACAAAAACAAAAAAAAAAAACAAATGAAAGTTAAGAAAAAATAAATAAGTAAATGCAAAGGGAAATACTTCAACAAAGACTAACAATCTCAAATCACATCAGTAATCCCAGGGACTAGAGGGGCTGAGACAGGAGGATCCCATATCTGAGGCCAGCCTCAGCAACTCAGCAAGACCCTGTCTCAAAGTAAAAAATAGAAAGGGCTGGGAAGGTGGCTCTGGGGTAAACTGCTCCTGGGTCCAAACTCCAGTATCAAAAAAAAAAAAAAGACCGGCATGGTGGTGGCACAGGCCTGTAATCGTAGTAGCTCTGGAGACTGAGGCAGGAGGATCACAAGTTCAAAGTCAGCCTCAGCAACTTAGTGAGGCCTAAGGAACTCAGTGAGATCCTGTCTCAAAATTAAAAATAAAAAGGGCTAGGGATGTGGTTCAGTGGTTAAGTGTCCCTGAGTTCAATCCCTGGCCAAAAAAAAAAAAAAAAAAAATCTCAAATCAATGCACATTTACCAAAGGATTGTTATGTTTCAGGTTTGGTGTATTCATTTATTTACCCATCTAGTCACTTCACTCAACAGATACTTATTGACTACCAAGCACTGAAGAGTGAGCAAAACAGACAAATCCCTCTTCTCTTAGGATCCCTGCTCAGGAGGGAGGCAGAAAACTATTTAAATACACTGAGATAATGATATGCCAGGAAGGTTTGGGAAACACTTAAGAAAGACATCATTTTATCTTACATGGAGTGACAGCAAAGTCCTCTCTGAAGAACAGAGATGAGAATGACGTGGCAGAGATATGAGGTGAGAGAGCACTTGCTACCTGAGGGAAGCCTGGTACTGGCAAGAAGAAAAGCAAGTGCAGAGGCCCTGGGGCAGGACCAACTGCGCTAGGCAGGAGCAAACAGGAGGGAGAGCAGAAGCAGGAAAGACCAGAGGGGAGTGGGACAGACCTTGCAGGGCCCTCACGCTTCTGATTTAACTGAGTAAAATGTAAAGCCACCAACAGATTTTGAGCAGAGAAGTGACATGATCTAAATTATTTTTTTTAATGGGGGGACGGACACCCAAGGGAGGGGACAAAGTGGACACAGAAAGACCAACAAGGAGGCCATTGCCAAAAACCCCAGACAAGAAATGCCGGTGGCATGGACAACAGGGGCAGCTGTGGCCAGTAATGGCAGGTCCAGCCTCAGCTCACCTCCCTTTCACTGGCACCCCATTCCTAACATCTAGAAGAACTGCGCTCTTTTAAAATCCTGGGTCTCTGCCAAGGAGCCTTCCCCACTGACTGCCATCAAGAAGTCCCTGCTCTACCTACAAGGCTGAACGGAGTGTCACCCCTCAACATGCCTTTCTTGTCACCCTCCTCCGTCCCTGTATCACTGGACTGTTTCCTCTCTACCAAGCACCGACAAATGGCTTCCTTCTACCCATCGCAACAATAAAGGGATAAATGTACATTGGCATCAGGTGCACATGAATCCACAGCCCTTGGTGTTTGCAGAGATCTGGGCCACAATGCAATCTTCTGCTAACCCTGGGCTATCCAACATGATGACCACAAGCTGCACATGGCGATCTGGACTCAGAATGCACAGCTAGTCTGAACCGGGATGACTGTTAGTTTAAACACATGCCCAATTTCAAACAATTAGTATAAAAATAAGAATGTAAAATACCCATTAGTAATTTTTATATCAATAACATGTTGAAATGATAACTGAGTTAAACAAATTATATCTCTAAAATTAATTTCACCTAATCTGAAAAAGAACAAAGTTGACAGATTTATTTTATGGTTTCAAAACTTACTATAAAACTATGATAATCAAAAAGCATGGTAGTGACAGGAAAAGACATTTGGACCAATGGAATAAGAGTTCAGAAATAGGGCTGGGGATATAGCTCAGTTGGTAGAGTGCTTGTCTTGCAAGCACAAGGCCCTGGGTTCAACCCCCAGCACCGCAAAAAAAAAAAAAAAAAAAAAAAAAAAAAAAAAAGAGTTCAGAAATAAACATTCACATGATCAAATGACTTTCTTTTCTTCCTTCCTTCCCTTCCTTTCTCCCTCCCTCCCTCTTCCTTTCTGTTTTCCTTGCAATACTGGGGATGGAACCCAGGAACACTCTACCACTGAGCTATATTTCCTGTTTTTCATTTTTCATTTACAATTTATTAGTTCATTTTAGGTACACATAACATTAGGGATCATTTTGAATAATTATACAAGCATGGAATATAATTTGCCCTAATTCAGTTCCCAGATACTTCTCCTTTTCTTCCTTTCCTCCCTCCCCCATTTTCCTTTTCTCTATTCTATTGATCTTTTCTTCTATTTATTTATAGTTTCTTTTTTTTTTTTTTTTTTTTTTTTGCAGTGCTGGGGATATAGTTATTTTTTAATTAGTTTCCTGTGGATACACATTAAAGGTGAGATTCACTGTGGTATATTCACATATTTTTTATTAGAGATAGGGTCTCACCAAGTTGCTCAGCTGGCCTCAAACTTACAATCCTCCTGCCTCACCCTTGAGTAACTACAATTACAAGTTCAACTAATTTCCAAAGAAGGGAGGAAAGATCCTTTCCTTTGAGTATGGACGAGATGATCTTTTCAAAAAATGGTGCTAGGAAATTGGATACCCAAGTGCGCAAGAATAAAGTTGGACCCTTACCTTGCACCATTTAGAAAAGTTAACTCTACCTGGATCAAAGAGTTAAATGTAAGATGCTAAAACTCAAACTGCTGGAAGAAAACAGGGAAATTTCTATGACACTGAATTTGGCAATGATTTCTCAGATGTGACATCAAAAGCTAACACAAGAAAAAAAAACCAGGCACAGTGAATCGCACCTGCGATGCCAGTAACTTGGGAGGCTGAAGCAAGTGTTGAGGACAGCCATCACAACTTCCTTGCTTCAAAAAAAGGCTAGGATGTAGCTCAGTGGTTACAGTGTCCCTGGGTTCAATCCCCAGTACTGAAGAAAAAGGTAAAAAAATTGAACTTCACATCAAAATTGAAATTTCAGAGCACGAGAGGCCATCATCCAAGAGAATGACAAAGACAACCTGCCAAATGGGATTATATATCTGTAAGTCCTGTATGTCAAAAGGGTCTAGTATTCAGAATACATAAACAACTTTCACAATGCAACATCACCACCAACACAACCCAATTTAAAATGGGCCAAAGGACTTGACTAGACATTTCTCGAAAAAAAGATATACAAAGACCAATAAGCACATGCAAGACGCTCAACGGTACTGGTTGTCATGGAAATGCACATCAAAACCACAAGACACGACTGTTTACCCATTAACATGGTTATTATTAAGAAACAAGGTAGGGGGATAACAAGGTCTGGTAAGGATGTGGAGAAACTGGAATCTTTATGCAATGCTGGTGGGAATGTAAATGGTACAGCTGCTGTGGAAGACAGCTTGGTCAATTCTTCTATAAGTTAAACAAAGAATTATCATATGATCCAACAATTCCACTCCTAGGTCTATACCCACATGAACTAAAAGCAAACACTCAGATACCAATATTCACAGCACCATTAGTCACAATAGCCAAAAATAGAAACAACCAAGAGTTCAACTGATGAACAAATAAACAAATGTGCTATACACATGTAATGGAATATTATTCAGCCACAAAAAGGAACAAACCTTGGACATGTGCTACAATATGGATAAATCTTGAAAACATCATGAAATGTGAATAAATGTATGTGAAATAAGTCAGACACAAATGGGCAATTACTGTATGATTCTATTTATATGAGGTTCCTATGATGGGGAAATCATAGGGACAAAGTAGAATAGAGGTTACCAGGGGCTTGCGTGAGGGAGGATGGGGTTTTGTTATTTTGCAGTGCTGGGAATAAGCCTGGGACCTTGCACATGCTAGGCAAATGCTCTACATCCCCAACCCAGCAGTTCTTCTGTAACAGGTATGGAGTTTTTGTTTGGGGGGATGAAGAACTTCTGGAACTAGATAGTGGCAATGGTTATACAACACTGCCAATACCACTGCATTTTATACTTAAAAATGGCTGAAATGACAAATTTATATACATTTACCAGGGTAAAATAAATAATTTTACCTATTTATTTTTAGTACTGGGGATTTAAACCCAGGGGCACTGAACTACATCTCCAGTTCTTTTTATTTTTTATTTTGAAACAGTGTCTTTTTAAGGTCACTAAGGCTGGCCTTGCCTTTACAATCCTGCTGGCCTCTGCCTCCCAGTAGCTGGGATTATCGATGTGTGCCACCATACCTGGCCTTCTATTACATTCCTGTGGGACAGCTGGGGGCCCAAGAGACTGTGTGAAAGACCTTCATTCCCCTTGGCTCTGCTGTGCTCTGCTTTGCCATGTTTTCCCAGCATGAAGAATGGCTGAAGGATAATAGAGTGGCCTACTAAGGTAAACGAGTGGGACTTACACAACTGTGTATTGCTTCCCTTTTAACCTGGTCACTTCAAAGGTTTGCTGTGTGGCCAGCAGGGTTAGCTACTTTGCACATCAGTTCTGTCTACTTTGAGAATGGCCTTCAAAGTCTGAGACTCATTTAGTTTTTTCCCCAGAATCCTCAGAGCTGGCAGACCTTCATCCTCCCAGGAAAGGATCTGACTTCTGGAAAGAGGCCAAAACCATCGGGTTCCAAATGTGGTGAATCAGGTGGGGCATCATGCTCAGGAATACCATTTTTGGTCAAATACAAGGTATCACACTCAGACTCCAGGCAGATTGTTTGGAGTGGCTCATAAACTGGCCCTGAAGTGAATTCCAAAGCAGCTGCCAGAACTTCACTGGGAGAACAGCACAGCCCCTCTGGGGCACCAGCACATGGATCCCAAAGTTTAAGAAAGTGGTCTCATTTCTCCAGTTGCACCTCATAAGTAAACTGTCCTTGGCCCCCAAGCTTTATTCTAAGGCTGTAACAGGTCTGGGCTTATCGATACTCAGTTTTATTAGTGTTACTAACAAGCAACATTATTATCGATATTTGGGGTGGGTCTACAGAAAGACAGAGCAGGCAACAGGAAATTGGAGGCACAGAGTTTGACTCTATCAGCAACAAGCTACACTTTGGGTGATCTCTTGACCTCTTAGAGACTGTTCTCATGAGCCAAGAAACATTATCTATTCAAAATATAATACATTAGGCTTTTTTTTTTTTAATGGCAACTAGGTAATATATAACAAGAGTCATAAGTGATATATCCTTTGACCTGAATAAACTTACTTCCTAGAATTTACAGAAAGGAAACCAATTCAAAAGAAGAAAAAGCCTTCAGGTACAAAAAAATTCATGGCTAGTGCTATTCATAATACTGGAAAACAGGAAGCCACAAAGTGCCCAACAGTAAGGAAGCAGTTGACCCAATTACGGCATATCATTGTAGTCCACTCTGCTAAAGTGACAATCTACTGGGGATTAAAACACTGTGTTAGCAGGTCAGTGAATCTCTGCAATATAATACTCATTGATGAAAGCAAACAATTGTATAAATAATGTAATTGCAATCACATCTAAACTGATTTTCCTGGCTAAGATCAAGAAACACAGGAAAATGTAAATAGTTGTTGCTAAGGTGAAGTACTCCTGAGCTTGAATTTTTTGGAATGTTACTGAAACAATGAATCAGTTTAAAGAAACACTTGCCTACCTACTTCCAGGACTTTTTGCTATGGTTGGTTCAATTATGTACTGCTCAATAAAACTTTCTGCAAGGATGGAAAAGTTGTATATTTGTTTTTCTCCAAATGGCAGCACACAGCCACATGTGGCTACTGAGTACCTGATGTGGTTAAAAAGAGGAACAGAATTTTTAATCCTGAATTTTATTACTTTTAATGAACTTAACTACAGTCAAACGTGGCTAAAAGTGCCCTACTGGGAAGCAGAGGTGCACCAGAGTTCAAAGGTCCGCAAAACAAAGGGCTCTAGTCATAATGCATGTGCTTCAAAGCTCTCACCAGCTTCTCTCCTCGTCTTCTTGGCACCTTGTGTTTTACTTCCCAGCCTGCCCACCATACTTCTGAGTTTTCTTTTCCTGATTACAGAAATCGAATGCGTCCTACTCAATCTTCAGATCTCATCTAGGAGTCGCTTACCCACCCCTGAGACTCTACTACCTGGGACGGGCTGTGATCCCCTGGAGCCACTGCAAATCGTTCGCCGGGTATTATGCACAGCACTTTATGAATCAGCTTCTCATTACCTCCACAACCACTCTGAGAGGTGGGAATTACTACCAAGGATGAGAAAACTGAGGCTTGGAGAGGTCAGGTGGCTTCCCGGGGGATCACTAAGCCATGAGGCAAAGTCAGGATTCAAACGGGCCAGCTCCTCCACAGCCAGAGCTCTTACCGCAAGGTCAAGGAGTGGCCCATCAGTGAGCCAAGGAAACCATTTGGAAGGCAACAACCAGCACTTTCTCTTTTTAACTTATTAGCCAGCATTTGATTTTATAAAATAAATGGCCAATAGGAAATATAAGAGTATCACATTGGTTAAGGGCCAGTATGGAATGTCTCAGATCAGAATTTTTTTTTTTTCTTTTTGTCCTAATTTTTTTATTATTATTATTTTTTTTATTGTAAACAAATGGGAACATGTTGATTCTCTGTTTGTACATGGCGTATCAGATCAGAATTTAAAATGTATTTTCTGTGTTTTAAGAAATCTTAGGGAACCATTCATCATTCTAAGGACTGGGGCTTCATCTCTGAGTGAAAGGGGAGCCACTGGAAGGTTCACTGCAAAGAAATTAGATGAATCCCTCTGGCTACTGTGTTGAGAATCGAATACAGAGGGAAAGAGTGGAAGCAGAGACCAGATGGGAGCCCATCGTAACAGTCAAAAGACAAGGCCAGAGCAGTGGGGATGGAAATGCTTGGTTATAGATATATTCTGAAAGAAAACCAACAGGACTGCTCAGGTGAAATCTGAAAGAAGTTAAAACAATCCCTGATGAAGGGGAAATGATCTGCATGGTACTGTAATGGTGGCTAACAGACATTAACATTTGTCAAAACCTATAAAATTGTCAGGTGCGGTTGGTGCACGCCTGTAATACTTGTGACTCAGGAGGCTGAGGCAGGACGATCATGAGTTCAAGGCCAGCCTGGGCAACTTAGTGAGACTCTGTCTTGAAACAAAAAATAAAAAGGCTGGGGATATAGCTCAGTGGTAAAGCAACACTGGGTTCAAACCCCAGTACTTGGTGGGTAAAAAAGCTGTACAATTTGTAAATTTTACAGCACAAAGAGCAATTTAATGTATTAAAATGCTTTAAAAACATTTTTAAAAAGGACAGGTCCAGAAATCTTAGGATGGAATGCAGATGGTGCCACTCTGAATCCAAATGTATTATAAACAACTTCACTGAAAGTGTGGAGGGAATAAGATGCTGACCTACATAACTTTAGAAATGAGAGCGGTCTATAAACTGAAGGCAAAGAAACATACATATGAATTATACTCTAGCTGATAAAGTTGCTTCCCACAAGGTTACGCAGGTAAACAAGTCTGAAACCACTATACATCTCTACCAGAGAAGCAAAGGGATGGTGGCAGTCAGGTATGTCATAGATGGAATGGAAGGTTACAGTTAAGAAAAGGAAACTAGAATAATCCATGTGGTAATAAAGATGAGAACTGGGGAATCAATATGCATAGATACAGTTACATATAGAAATATTTATAGACGTGTTAAACACATATGTCTCCTGTTCTGTCCATTTATAGGGCTTAGAAGCATGGCCAATAGCAATGAGCACAATTCAAGCCCACATATTAGTTTCCGGGCCATTTTCCAATAAAAGGAACCAAGACTCCTTGGAAATGGCTAATTCCAAGACTGGGGCAGAAATATACAGGATTGACCCTGAAGCACAAAAGTATGTACCGTGCTTAACCAAAACTAAAAAAACAAATGAACATTTAGGAGGTTACATCAGGAGAGCTCCCAATAGCAATACTTGAAACAATCAGAGCAACAAAAAGTAGTAATGGGTTATAACCCAAAATACAAATAAATACCCATGAGTCCATTACTGATATGAGTAAATGTTTCAATAAGTAAATAAATGGTGGAGCATAGAAAAATCACCCATGAAAGCCAGGCACGGTGGTGCACATCTGTAATTCTAGCTACTTAGAGGCTGAGACAGGAGGATCACAAGTTTGAGACCAGTCTCAGCAACTTAGCAAGACCCTGTCTCAAAATAAAAAATAAATAGGGCTGGGGTTATAACCCAGTTGTAAAGTGCTCCTGGGTTCAATCCCCATTACCAAAATAAAATAAAATCTCCATGGAGAAGCCCACATAATTTATGTAGATACTCCACTTTTAAGTGCATAATTCCACACTTCTGAGTGTGGGCTGTAGATAATTACTTTCTTCCAAGAGCATACATACAGTATGAAGATGGGGTGAGAGGAGTAACTTTACAGTAGAAAAATAAAACCCTGACTCCCGCCTCTAACCAAATGACTTGGATTAACTTCAACAGTGATAACTCACACTGGTTCTCTGCACTCTTGAGCACTTTCTCTCTGTGATCTTCCTCCCTAAAACCCATAACCCAGTCTAAACAGGAGAACTGACAAATCCCAACTGGTGAGTTACTCAGCAAAGTATCTAACCAGTAAACTGCCAGGATCACTCAACTAGGGAAAATCTGAGAAACCATTACAGCCAAAAAGAGAGAAAGGGGACAAGACTATTAAAGGTACTGTGAGAACCTAGATGGGATCCTGGTAAGAAGGGCATTAGGAAAAAACTGAAAATCTCAATAAAGTAGGGAGTTTAGTTAATAATGTATCAACATTTGTTTAATAATTTGGCAAATATACCATTTGAGAACTCCCTTCAGTATAGTTAGAATAATTTTGCAAATCTAAATGGCACACACATGTAATCCCTGTGACTCCAGAGGCTGAGATAGGAGAATGGCAAGTTGAAGTCAGCCTGAGTAACTTGGCATGACCCCCTCAAAAATAAAAAGTAAAAGGACTGGGGATGTAGCTCAGTGGTAAAGCACACCTGGGTTTAATTCCCAGCACTCACAAAAAAATTGGCAAATTATACTATAATACAAGCTTTACGAATGTGGTCTTTTTCTCAAAATATCATTTTTTTCCACACTCTTCTTGTGGTGAGGACACGACGCCTACATGATGAGATTAAGTGAGGTGAATGATGTAGGCACTGGGATGTAATGTTAGGCTACTATGAACTGTCATTTGCTTAAGTTGATCCTGATCCACAGGCCCATGACAATTGTGGATGGCTGGATGTCAGGAACAGGTAATGCTGATGGCTGGCTAGGGATTCTTGATAGTTTGTTTTTTGTTTGCAAAAACATTTCAAAGAACACTATAATCAGAAGTTATCTCTCTCTTTTTTTTTAATTAATCAGTGTGTAACCTCAGATGCTGTAATCCTTTGGTAATCATATAAGTGGTTTAATGCTGTATTCATCTAAGGACCATATTCATAATTTTGTTCTTTAGTGAAAACTCAAAACACTTTGGCAAACTTTGATAACATCCACATTGCTGGTTCTGCTTCAGTTTCTTCTTCCCCTTCCTTACTTGTCAACTTGATGGCCTTCAAAGTTCTCCCACATCTACTGGAAAGGTGGCAGTTGCAACCTCTTCAATAATTTTTATATTTTTCAGTTCAAATCTATCCCTGAGTCTGTGTCCCTGACCTGCACTAAATGACTTCATGTTTCAGGGGATCCCTTGCAGAAGTCTTCACACAGGCTCAATGCTTTCTGGTGCAACACACTGTGGACAATAGGAACATTTTCTCTTCACCTCTTCCACCCACAAATGCAATGCCTTTCCATCTTCACTAAGCAGTTATCACACACTGTGGCTGTAACTTTTGCAAGCTCGGTGTGACAGCATGACTTTCTTCTTTCTTCTTCACAATTTCATGGATAGGAGATTCATTCCTATCATAGATTTTAGCAATCTCGCCTTTTTTTTTTTTTTTTTTTTTTCTTTTCTTATTAAATTAGCTTAAAGGAAGCACTTTTTGGCTTGTCTTTGGCATATTCAAATTGCCAGGATCACTAATCTTGGGTTTGGAGCCTACTATTAAGTAAAATGAGAGGTGCCTAAACACAAGTACTGCAGTGCCCCATCTGATAACTGAGATGGCTGTTAAGTGACCACTGAGAAGGCAGCATGTACAGCATGGATTCATTGAACAAAAAGATGATTCACATTTAGGACAGGAAGGAGCGGGGTGGCGCGAGATCTCAGCACGCTACTCAGAACACACGATTTAAAACTTATGAATTGTTTACTTCTCAAGAGTTTTCCACTTGATATTTTCAGACCCCAGGTAAATGAAACTGCGGATAGGTGACAGAATACTGTATTCACCTCCCCCTTTCCTTAGAGAATTAATGCATCCTCAGACACCAGGCAGGGCATTCATGGTCTCCTGTAATCCTAGAACAAGCCTATGTGCCCCATTTACAGAGGAGCAAACAGAACCAGAGCGGAAACACGACTTGCCCACTGTTGCACAGCGATGCTAGGCACACTCGGGATCCGAACACCGGACAGACTTACTCCAGAGCTGAGGCTCCACCTGTTGGGGGAACGGCTGGACTTGAGGAGCCCGGCGTCCCGGCCCAGGCTCTGAACTTAAGCCCTCCCTGGAACTCCGATTCCCCACTGCCAGTCACTGGCCACCGCCCGCCCTGGGAGTTGTCGCGCCAGCACCCGCCTCCTCCCCCCGGCCGGGAGCCCCGGCCCGCCGCCGCTCCTCCGCACTCACCTCCCGCGCCGCCGCGCCGCCGCGCCGCTGCCCCGGAAGTAGCTCCCCGTGACCCCGGGTCCCGGAAGTGACGCGGCCGGAGCAACCCGCGGGCTCAGCTCCGCCGGCGTGCCCAGCGTGGTGGGGGGAGCATGGCCGCTGTTTTTCGTAGGGCTCTTCTCCATTGCTCCGTGAGCCTCGCAGAGGGGCTTGGGGAAGGAAGACCCAGACCCTCCCGATTCTCCGAGCCCTTTATCCCCTGGCACGTTTCAGGAAACGCTTAAAGAAGCCTTCATTCCGTGCCAGGCCCTGAGCTAGGAGCCCGCAGCGCCGACGGAGACGAACAGAAACACATCATTGACAGAAGCAAATCATAATTCATTGGAAAAACGTGCACCGGGCGTCTCTGCCCTCGGGGATCTCACAGTGTGTCGAGGGAGATGGAGTGAAATAATTAAATGAACGTGGGATCATAATACGCGTTTGGAAGGCAAAGGACATTCTGATTGGAAGGGGCGGGCCACATGGTTGGGGAAAAGGAGGCCTAGTTCATTAGACAGAGTGCAGTACCCAATCTGCCCCGAGGACCGGGAAGACTGACTCCGGATGCCCGTGCCCTTTGTCTTCTCCCACACGAAATAGGGCCGACCGTGTGACCCATAGGGCGTGGTGGAAATCATGGAGTAGACTGTGATGAAGTCAGAAAAGGCATTGCGAATTCCTCTTTGCTCTCTTTGATTACTCATGGGAAATCCCATATTGTGAGGACACTAGGGCAGCCCTATGGAGAGGTTCTCGTGGGTAGTCATCAGACCTGCCTACAGCCAGCTCCAACTCAAGTCAACTCAGCCAAAGGTATGAGCCCCCTTGGAAGCTGAGTCTTCAGTCCCAGTTAGATGACTGTAAGTAACCCTAAGAAAGATCTTGAGTATAATCTCATGACAGACTTTGAGCTGGAAACACCCAGCAAAACCACTTGGATTCCTGACCTACAGAAATTACAAAAATTGTTCAGGAATTATAAATCCTAAATTATTTCTAAGTTCTGGTTTCAGAATAATTTATCATGCCTCATATTTAACCAATACCCAGAGGATAGAGGAGGGGTTAGATGCTAGATATTCAAAGTAGAATGAGACCTATTTTACCTTCAAAAATATCTCTATTCATGACCTGTAATCCCAGCTATTCTGGAAGCTGAGGCTGCAAGTTCAAAACCAGTCTCAGAAATTTAGCAAGGCCCCAAGCAAATTAGTGAGACCCTGTCTTAAGATAAAAAGAAATATAAAAAGGGCTGGGATTGTGGTTCAGTGGTAAAGTGCCCCTGGGTTCAATCTCCAGTATCAAAAAATAATAATAATAATAATAATAATATTGAGCTGGGCCCAGTGGAACACACCAGTAATTCCAGCAATTTAGGAGGCAGAGACAGGAGGATCACAAGTTCAAGGCCAGCCTCAGCAATTTAGCAAGGCCTTCAGTGTCTCAAAATTTTTAAAAATAACTGGGGTTGTAACTAAAAAAATAAAGCGCCCTGGGTTTAATCCCCAGTATCAAAAGAAGACTCAATCTCCCCTGCCTCTCCCTCTGTCCAGTGTTGGGGATGGAACCCAGGGCCTCATCTACCACTAAGCTACACCCCCAACCCTAGGAGTTTGCTCTCTCTTGGAGGACACTGCAGAAATAAGTATAATTCATTCAAAATTCCCCACACTATGTGAGGTACTATGGGGAATACAAAGATGCAAATTTGTTTAACAAATTCCTATGGAGTTTCTGCTCCAGATCCTGCATGATAACACTAGGAACACAATGGTGGGCAGGTGGGCCTCTACCCTCACTGTGCTTTCAGACTGGGGAGTAACGTCAACCACCCCCCGGCTAGTCAATCCCACAGATAAATGTAGACTTACAAACCATGACATGAATTAGGAAGAAAGAAAAGAAACCATAAGAATAAATAAAATGAGAGATACAATCTAGATAGGGTAATCAGGGAAGGCCTCTGAGAAAGTAATGTTTAAGGTAAAAAAGAAGAATGAGTCAGAATTTGCCAGGCAAAGAGAGGGAGGAAGGAACATGGTGGGGTAGCAGGCGGAGGTTGGGCAGGAATAGATGGAGCAGGGAGATCTGAGGCTTGAAGGGAACAGATATTTACGATAGGACCTAATACTTGCCCTAAAGGAACCCTCTATGAGGTATGAATGAGAAGGGTGATTTCTAGATTGAATTATGTCCCCTCAAAAGGATATGTTGGAATCCTCACCTCAGGTACCTCAGGATATGGTCTTAGTTGAAGACAGGCTTTTTACAAAGATGATCAAGTTACAAGGAGGTCATTAGGATGGACCCTAATCTCACATAAAAAAAAGAAGCTTGGACACAGATGCACTTGTAAAGGAGGATGTCAAGTGACAACCAAGGCAGGTTTTGGGGTGATACTTCTGCAGCCAAGAAACACCAAAGATGGCCAACGAACTGCCAGAAACTAGGGGAGAGCAAGGAAAAGATTCCTTGCAGCCCTCAGACTGCCATGTAATCTCTCTAAAGCTCTGGGAAAGCTGCTTAACTTTTCCAGCCTCAGACTCCTCGCCTCCCAGAACTGTAAGAAAATAAATACCTGTCGTTTAAGCTGCCCAGCTCATGGTATGTGCTCTGCGCCATGGTGGCCCTGGTATATAGTTACGCAGATGCTGCTCTCTGTATCCAAATATAAAAGATCCCTGGTGTGACTGCTGCAGGCACAGCTACTTTCTCACCTTCCAGAAGTTTCTTGAGGTCTCCAGCTGCATTGTGCTCATCTCTGTGCCCTGCACAGCTCCATTAGCACCACAGCATGGTAGAGAGCTTTGTGGCATGTGCATTCCTATCCATAATATCTGGGCGAGGAGTGTTTCATTATGAAGGAGATAATGTTGAAAAAGAAATTATCTCCGCTCTGAAAAGAAAGTCTGAAGTAGCTGGTTTATAAGTATTAATTTTAGGTGTCATTTTTTATATATTCACTACACGCCATGCAGGTTACACATGTGACTGTTCTCCTCCCAGCAACCCTACAGGGTAGGTACAATTGTTCCTACCTCATAGGTAAAGGCTGGAAAAGTTAAGCAGCTTTCCCAGAGCTTTAGAGAGATTGCATGCTTGCAGAACCCAGCCAACCTGTGCAAGCCAGATGTGAGTCCCTAGGAAGAGGGGAAGGAAGGACAGACACTGAGGCATCTGGGACAACTTCATGATTGCTGTCCTCTAGGCAGTGGGGACAACTTCCATGTACAGCAATGCCAGGAACTTATCCATCTCAGAATCATTGGAGCCCAGTAGCAGTGGGGACTCACCAAATTCTGACTTTCTCTAGGTCTCTAGGAGCCTCTCAGTAAATAATGAACTTTGGTTGCTCAAAGCCTGTTCTGCTTTCTACTACTGGTGGGTCTGGGATGCTGGGCTGGATTTGAATATGGGAAATGGAAAGAGAGGTGCAAGACTTACTTTCCGCCTCCCAACCTTTGCCTTTGTTGGTCTCTCTGCCTGGAACACTGTCTTCTGGCTCTTCACAAAATAAGCTCATTCTCATTCCTTAGGGCTCAGACCAAATATCAACGCTTTTAGAAAAGGCTTCCCTGGTCACCAACATAACTGACTGTGTTTTCCAAAGATAGCTGCAGCAGTAGCTCTCATCCCATGTAGCTTGTCTGCCCCATGATAGCTTTGAGCCCCCATTTGTGGGAATCCCAGAGAAGCAAGGAAAGGTAGCTCCCCTCCCATAATGGCAGACAAGTGGGGTGGTCCCACTCTATTCTCAGTTCTCAATAGAGAACGGATGCTGTTTTGACCATGACCTGTTGGGAGTCCCTATCCTGGACTCTGAATCCAGGGGCAGAAATGCCTGCTGCAAGGGTCAGACTGTGCTGAGGCCAGAGCCTTGGGCCTTGTTCAGAGTAGGTGGCTCTTGGAACAGGTTTTGGCCACGCCTGGCCTTGGTGGTTCCTGCCTGAGCCTTACTGCAGTGTTCCCATCCGCTCCAGAGTGAAGCTAAGAACGTCAGCTATGGTAGATCCTGATCAATCCAGATTCTGAAAAAAACCAGAGACTGCTGTCCTCTAGGCAGTGGGGACATCTTCCGTATACAGCAATGCCAGGGACATCCATCCCAGAATCCGTGGGGCCCAGCAGCAGTGGGGTCTCACCACATTCTGACTCTCTAGGTCTCCAGGAGCCTCTCAGCAAATAATGAACTTTGGTTCCTCAAGGCCTGTTCTCCTGCTTTCTACAAGGTGTGAAGTCAGGACCATATCCCATTCCTGAGCTCTAGAACCTTCCAGTAGGTCTGCTACAAAGGAGGACAGGTCACATTTGAATGTTGGGTCATTAGAAGGGGCATTAAACAGAATTTCTTTCAGAAGATAAATCAACATCACAGAGGGTCAGCCCTTCCTAAGAAAATCCCAACACCTGCCCTATACTTGAGACCCAGGTTTTACAGTTCTGATACCCGTAAAGCTGCCTGAGCACTGACTGTATTTCTGATAGATACTGGGGATAAGACCTTGGGCTGTGGTGTGCAGAAACAGACATAGCAACAAACTAACACAGTACAATGTTTTGAGTTCAGAGTGATGTTAGTTTGGCAACTGCAGAAGGCTTCCTGGAGGAGAGGAAAGCCAATCCCCAAGAGAAGGGTATGACAGAGGCAAAGACCCAGCCCATGATTGCACCCCCACCACCACACCCATGCAGAGTCCAGAACTTCATCTCTCTGAAATGTTCAGTCATGGAAGCAGCACAAACTTCTCGCGTCCTGCATCTGGTTGGTATTAATTACCTCCACATTTATTAAGTGCCCCATTAAACTTGGCTCTGACAGCACAGTTGGCTCCCTGGGTTAAATCCACACTAAATATTCAATTATACACAGCACAAGCAGAATCATATCTGGCAGGGATTAGCTCACTTGTCCCAGGAAGGCGCTTTTCCAGCTGAATAACAATGGCGCCTTTTAATCATGTAGTGTTTTCCTCTTGAGGGACTTTAAGCTCTCCCAAGAGAGACAGAAACTGGGTGTCATCATCTCCATTTGTAGTTGATGAACTCCCTAAAGAGAACTGGTTCTTGCTGCATAAGCTGGAATTGTACTCCTCCTTCAGGGCCCAGCTCAAATAACCTCAGCCTTGAAGAATTCTTGGTTCCCCCATCAGAACTCCAGGCAGCGTCTGACCACAAAAGAAGCTCTGGCCTAAGAAAAATGGCTGGGCCCTCACTGCACACAGAACCTGACCTGTATTTGCTCTTTTGATCCTCCCAGCAATCCTAAGGGGGTGTTTCCATTTCACAGCTGAAGAAACAGAGGCACAGAGAAGTTGAGTGGTGGGTCTAGGATTAGTTGTACATGTTACAATCAGGCCTCAAAGCCAGGTCTCCAAGCCCGCACACAAGCCTGCTCCATTCACTCAGTAAATATGTATTTATTGAGCACTTACTATAAATACTCAGGGCTAGGTAGGAGTAAAATACTTTCCAGGGAAGCAGGAGTGGGGAAAATATGATCCCTCCCCTACCAAAATTATCATCTAGCAAGGAAGACAGATTTAAAATACTTCCACAAAGGATTTTTTAATTACTTGTCAGGCACTGTTAGCAGAAGTTTAACTGAAGATGCTAGTAGGGCCAGAAAAAAAATCAGGTGTCTAGTTGGCTCTTTCTTTTCTGTAATTTAGAAAGCAGTAACTCTTCCTTTTTTCTTATAACTTATAATCAAGCTATGCCTAAGGATGCCTACATTTGTTTTAAGTATGTCCACAACTCTCTTCCTTCTAAGAATCACAGTTTTTCCAGCTAGAAAGTGGGAATTGAAAATAGCAAAAGACTAGAAGCAACTCAAATATCCATCAATGGGACTGTTCAAATAGAAGATGGTACACAGATCTATGCCAGGGGATATGCTATTCAGGCTGCCAGCTCAGCTATTAAGAAGCTTGAGGGCCGGGTGCCGTGGCTCATCTTGTGATCCCAGCAGCTCAGGAGGCTGAGGCAGGAGGATCAGAAGTTCAAGCCCAGCCTCAGCAACTTAGCAAGACCCTGTCTCAAAAAATGAAAAGGACTGGGGATAAAACTCAGTGGTGGAGCACCCCTGCCTGGGTTTGATCCCAGGACAGAAAAAGAAAAGAAGAAGAAGCATGAGGCAACCCTAAATGCTAAAGGATCCCTAAGACGTATGAGTGAAAGAAACAAGGTATGGAAAGGCGAGGGTGGAGAGCTGCTGTTTCTGTATATAATAAAAGGGAAAGGAGGAAAGGGACATCCTTACGTGTGCACAGCCTGTCTCCGTAGGATGCACAAGAAACAGGCAAGGGCTGCCCAGGGAGGAGGCCTGGGCACCTGGAGTTGTGAAGAAACTTAATATGTGCCATTTTGTGCAAAACTTTTAAAAAATTATTATATATATATATATATTTTTAGTTGTTAATGGACCCTTATTTTATTCATTTCTTTGTATGTGGTACTGAGAATTGAACCCAGTGCCTCACGCATGCTAGGCAAGCGCTCTACCACTGAGCCACAACCCCAGTCCCAGGTGCAAAATCTCTCTTTTTTTTTTTTTTTTTTTTTTTTTTTTTTTTTTTTTTGCTGCTGGGGATTGAACCCAGGGCCTTGTGCACAACTTCTAAGTTTTGCATTCTGTGCACATATTTTCCCCCAAAATATAAATTAACACACCATTCTGAGGAGGATAAAACTGCAGTCCAATTGCTCGCATCGGCCTCCCTCTCAGTACTACTGTTAGTTTCCAAGGAGAGGTCAACTGGGAAGTCTCTTGGAAAATCTAAAACCTTTGGAATACATGTTGCTCATAATGAGATGAGAGAGGAATGAGGGGCCAAACAGAAAAGAGGAGAGAGGAGAAGGAAAAGACAGAAGAAGCAAAGAGGCCATGCTTAGGTAGACTGACCCGAAAAATAAAAATCCACAATCCACAATTACTTCAGTGCCACAGAGACTCCCAGGCAGTTATGCTACCTGCCTCTTTCTAGCCAGCTGCCAGGTTGCCATGGTAATGCAGTAGCCTGTGTTAAACTGATTTTTGATTCTGAAAACATTTAAAAAAAAAACCAGAAAGCTGCAGATGGACAATGAGCAGAGAAGGTGCCCGGGTAAGAGAAGGCATCAGGGTGACCTTGAGCTTCATATTTATTCCTCTTTGAAAACTGGTAGGGTGCAAACCTGGGAGTGCACCTGAATCACGTGGAGGCTAGACCAAACACAGGTTTCTGGGTCCTTCCCCCAGTCCCTGGTTCACACAGGCTTCTGGGTCCTGCCCCCAGTCCCTGGTTCACACAGGCTTCTGGGTCCTGCCCCCAGTCCCTGGTTCACACAGGCTTCTGGGTCCTGCCCCCAGTTCCCGATTCACTAGGTCTGGGGTGGGCCATTTCCACCGCGTCTCCAGGAGGTGTGGATGCTGCTGGTTGGAGGCCACGTTTTGAAACCACCGTCCTAAATACCTCTAAAGGGCTCTCCAACTGAGGAAGCTGCGAGCAGCGATCCAGCTCCATTCATCCCAGACACGTCTGTCCCTTCCATTGGCCTCCTTTATCAATCAAGTAGCTGCAGTGTCCTAACAGAAGGGCCCAGCATGGGTTGTCAGGTAGGCAAAGAACCTGGTGAGCCAAAGGCTCCACGGGCAGTTTCCAGGCAGAGACCAGTGCCTCATATAAGCAAGTGCGTGGGAAATTGACCAGCTTTCCAGCAGCCTTTGCCAGAACTCTCTCATGGCACCAATTAGTGGAGTGTGATGGTCAACAGGTGCTGCTGGGACAGAGGAAAGGTAACTGCCCAACAGGAATGAAGCAGAGCAAGGGCCAGGGCAGGTGAGAGAGGACTTGAAAATGACAGAAGCCAAGACTTCAGGCACTGTAGGGACCTCAGTGGGATCCTGATTCTCCCCTGCAATGGAGATGGGCAGACAAATCCAGACCCCAGTCCCATCCAACACACACAGCCTGCTGAACAAGAATGCAGTTAGCTGGGTAGAGTGTAATATCAATGACAAGATCCCCCAAGTTCAAGATTTCTTGTGCATTCGACATGTATGTGCCAGGTGATATGCTAGCTAATGCACTGGGTGTTGAGTAACATGGCCCAGTCCTCATGGGCCTGCCCTTTAAGGAAAAGGTGTTATTAAAAGAATCATGGAATTCAGTTGTGCTAAGGTTCTATAAGTGAATGATCTTATTCTTAGAAAATAATGTTTAAATGTTTAGGGGTAAAGGGATGAGCTGTCTGGAAATTGTTTTTAACTGGTTCAGGGAAAAATAACAATTTTATATAATATAGTATCTATATGTGTGTGATTGTAGCTATCACCATATATTTATACGTATGTATGTATTCATATAGGCAGAGTGACAAATATGACAAAATGTTAACAATTGTTGAATCCAGGCAAAGAGCATATGGGTTGTTTTTTTGTATTAATCTTGCAAACTTTCTGAGAGGTTGACATTATTTAAAAATTAAATAAGAATCACAGTAGTACATGAAGAGTTATAGTACTGGTGAGCACTAATTTTTGTTTGTTTGTTTGTTTTGTTTTATTTTGTTGTATCAGGGATTGAACTTAGGGGCCTTTAACCACTGAGCCACATCCCTAGCCCTTTTTTGTATTTTATCTAGAGACGGTCTCACTGAGTTGTTTAGCGCCTCATTAAGTTGCTGAGGCTGGCTTGTAACTCTCCATCCTCCTGCCTCGGCCTCCTGAGCCGTTAGGATTATAGGCATTTGCTGCCAGGCCCAACCACCAGTTTTTAAAAGCACACAATTGTAGAAGGACCTAGAATGCAGTGGTTTGTCTAAAACAGGGAAGTCAAGGAGGGCTTCCTGCAGGTGGCAGGTTTGTAGGAAGGTCTGAGCAGAAATTGATCAGGGAGAAGGAGCTGCCTTCCAGGAAGGAATTCAGTCCAACAAAGGCCGTGTCAGGGGAGACAGCAGGGCACACTGGAGGAACTGAAAACCAAAGTCCCAAAGTCCGAGCAGCTGGAGCTGAAAGCCTCCACGTCTTCTCCTCCATGCCTGATGGTGGAGCCTGATGGTGCAGCCGGTCAGAGGCAGGACTTCTGCCAGGGCTTCTCTTCTGACCAAGGGTGGAATCTACTCCGCTTCTCCCCTACCCAGTCTGGTTCCTCTCCAACCTCAGTTCTTAAGGCTCAGCTCTAATGCAGCTCTAGGCTAAGGTCCCAGGATCCCAGCAACATGTGACAACTTGATCTGAAGCCTTCTCACAGCCCCTTCCTTTAGCTCCATCTCAGCCCCAAATCCCTTGTCACCATCCACCAGTCAAACCCTTTACCTGGCAGAGGGAGGTGGGGAGAAAGTTGGACTGTCATTTCAACTTATTGGTACAATTTGCTTCCTGGGCTTCAGGCAACTGGCTCCATCTGTGGATGGCTCAGCGCAGCTTCCATGTGCTCTGCCTCCATTGCTGATTTCCTGAGAGCTCAATAGGGCTATCTTTCAATTTCCTGCAGGGGGTCGATGGAGCCTGCATAACGGAGACATGGTGTCTCCATGGCATCCTTCATCTAGGTTATCCAAAGCATTTTGCAGATGTAGAGTAACATTGAACCAAATCCTGGTAACACTTTCAAAACCATTTAGAAATGGAGATAAGTGCCATTTTATTAGGTCTTCTTTGAATCAGAGGACTCAGAACTCAGAGGGAAATTTGAGGTCTTGTAGTCATTTTATAGCGATGTGAACTAACTTGCCCAAGTTCACAGAGCAAGTGCAGGTTTCCTGATGCCCAGTAGGACAGTGTCTGTGTAACCAGTTAATACACAAGATACGTCATCCCAGGAAGCTAGCATTCTGGACAATGGCAGTATAATTCCTTACCTACGAAGTGAGCGATTTGTATAGCCTCGGTGGGAAGTGAGCCCCGTGAATCTGTCTTCTTGTATTTAACCACTCCCTGTTCTGTTATTTTTATCTGTTTGGTTTCACTTTAGACCTGGTTCCTATTTCACATTTATGACTAAAGTCCCTCGGGTTTGGAAAAGGGAAGTCAGAAAGGAGAATATTTTCTTTTATACTCTGTAAACCTTCCCATATTTCTCCCCCTTCTTCATAATATTTCCTTTCCTGGGCCAGAAAAGCTTTTCAAATCTCTTGCATTTCTAATCTCCTGTTCGCCTTGGCTGTAATTATCTTGGGAAAATTTAAATTCCTTATCACAGCTCTGTGACAGTATCAGCTCAAGTTAAACACGCCTCACTTCCATTCTGAGGTCTTGTCAAATTGCCCTCAATAGGTTCCCTTAATAGGAATTATTGTTAGATATTTTTAAAGGGACAATAATAGGATTGTGGCTATGTTAAAAAAGAGTCCTTATCTTTTTTTGAGATACATATTGAAATATTTGTGAACAAAATGATATGAAGTCTGGGGTTTGCTTCAAAATAATCTAGTGGGAGATATAATGGAAAAGAAATTTTTTTATAGTGCTGGGGATGGAACCCAGGGCCTCAGACATGCCAGGCAAGCACTCTACCACTGACTTCACCCGTCTCCCAGGTTCTTTTTTTGTATTTCACTCATCTCTATCTTCTCGGCCCCAGTCTTTGTAGGTTTTGGACCTCAGGATAGGATTTGCCTCCCAGAGATTCGGCAGAGAAGGAAGTGTGGGCCCTGGAGCCAAAGAGGCTGAGATTCAGATCCCACCCCCACCCTGGTGATCACAGGGACTTTTACTTGTCTAAGTTCCGATTTCCCCATCTGCAAAGTGGAAATAATAAACTGACAGCAAACACCCTAGTTTCCTAGCATTCTTCTTATAACGGGAAAGGGAAAAAAAGAGGTTAAAAAAAGGTAAAGAGGCAAGCTTTCTGAGGTTCCCCACTCCACATGCCCCTCTGCTCCTCAAGGGATCCTCCCCAGAGCCTTTCCAAGCTCCAAGCTCAGGACCAAGTTCAACCGTGTGTTACCCACGGCCTCCTAGAGGTGCAGTGAGTCCTGAGAATTCAATGTGTGCACATCAGAGCTCATCGCTCCTTCTCTCAGCCTGCTCCACCCAAGCATCCTGATCACCCCGCAGGAGCTCCCAGCTCATTTTCAACATCCCCTCCCTCACCTCCCCCATCCGGATACTCCAGGCCATGCTCCCCTCTTCCAGAGCCCACCCCAGGTTCTTCCCACCACTTCCCTGGTCAGGGCCTGGGCATCACAGGCCTGGACAGCTGTAAAAGCTTGCTAACAGGGCTCCCTCCTCCTACCTCTCGGCTCCCCATTTCTCCTTCCAGGTTGCCAACAAACACTCTCCTTCCAAAATCATTCCTTGGAGCTTTGAACACCTCCTATGGATTCTCTCCACTAGAACTGGAAAGACCCAGATAGATTTCTTAATATGACATTTGACACCCTGCCCAGCTTGGCCTTAATGTGTTGTTCCAGAATCATCCACATTTTCTGCTGATGAAGCCAGAGGTCTGGGCTTCTCAGTCAATAGTCCCTCACACCTGGGTCAGAATCACTTGGGTCTCAGTTAAAATTCCAGGACCCTGAACCCAACCCCCCAACACACACAACTGAACCTGGGGTCCAGGTCCAAAGCATACAAAGATCTGAGACCCTTCACTCCAGCCAACCCAAATGTCTTTGCTCATCTAGGACCTGCGCATGCTGGACTGATTTTTCCTCTTTCTGCAAGGCCCTGCCTAAATGCTCTGTAGAGCCAATTCCCCACCCACTCTTCTCCCAAGGCACCCTGTGCTCACTTCTAATATAGACCGCGCATCTCACTGTGTGTAATTATCTGCTTGCCCACCTGCCCGCTGAGCTAGAATGAAATCTTCGCCCGAGCAAGTCCACAGATGCCAGAAGTCCCCAACAGAGCGAACAGCACAGCGCGGGCACTTGAGGGGCATCGATTCATTTGACTGTGTCTTGCTTTTTCTTTTCCCTGAACAAGCACAACGCTTGGCACTGGCGGTGTTGCTACACCCATGTCTGGTGGATGGATTATCCACAGCGGGTTGCAGGCATGGATGAATGATGAAATATGCAAATAAAATGAGAATGACTTTTCATCCTCCATGAATATTGGAACCCTCTCTGAAGTGAAGGACGTGAAAATTGGAGCAGAGGTCAGACAGGAACCTGGGACTTTGGGATCCAGGTTTACCAGGGATACCGCTATACCAGTCACAAAGGTCACCGTCACCATGATGAGTGCATGAACAGTACTATGGTATTTTCCATCACAGCCTCCCTGTTATTGGCTGCAGGAAATCCTCACTTGTCACTCCACCTTGTAGGATTCGCGGAGACCCTACTGAGACTACTCAGTGGCAAATGTGACGTTGTAGGGCTGGCAGAAAAACCAGCCTTAGGTTGCTGAGGCAGGGGGTAGATGCTCCAGGGTAGGAGAGCTCGACTTGCTCCTCTGGCCTGGACATAGGCGAGCATCCCCTGTGATCATGGCTACCTCACTTATGGTCTGTGTGAGATTAAACACGTTACCCAGTATCTACAACTTTCAGCTTCTTCCACCACGCGTTAAGAGCACTCTGTGTTCCTAACCCTTACGGATGCTGAATGAGATCGTGTGTGTTGTACAACTAGCACACAGATGCTGTTATGCTGCTATAATTCAGGATAACAGGATTCCTGTAAGCACCTGGGTGCTGCAGTTCGGTGCTGATCCAGAATAACAGAAGTGGATTTCAGATTCTGGAGTTTAGACATGGGTTCTGGCTGCAACTGGGCTCAGTCCTTAGGGAACCAGAAGCTGGGCAGGGCTGGGCACGGGGGCTGTGTGACCTGGGTGTTCATGGACTAAATGGTGCGGGATGGGGGAAGGTCAGGAGGTTGGGAGCTTGGGGGCCTGGAGGAAAACCCCAGCAACCCTGCTTCTGGTCTCAGGGTGGGGGAACTCCTTGGCCCCGAGTCTGGAGCCCAGGTTTTCTGCAACTGGGGCTATTTGGGTTCCTCTAACTGTTCCTCTAACAGAGGGGAAGTAAGGCCATAACCCAGCCCTGACATTTCCTTGTCATTTCAGATGGGAAACTGGAAACTTGAGTCCCAGATAGGCCTTGAGTTTGCTCTGTAGTGAGAAAATACTCTCTGTGCAGGTCCCCTACTAAGATCCTCCAACTAAAGATTCAAAGTATAGGGACGTGGCGCCTTCCAGGACCTGCCCGCTCCTTGCTGGAGCGTGTCAAGGCCAGGAGGATGGGCTTTCTCCTTGGGTCTTTCACACAGCCTCTGCTAACTGGCAGAGGAAAGGATGGCATGACAGACCTGACCTAGACCACTTGGTAGTCCCTAGATTTCACAAAGAACAAAGCCTGTGTGTGGGGCCTCAGGTGTCGATAGCAATTCCGACAACGCCAACAACTGGGGAACAGCGACATCTCCTGGCCACCAGCAGCCATGACCCCCTCCCTGGTCAGACCCACAGGGCGTTTTGAGACCCCTGTGTGCTGGATAACCTTCAGAATCCTAGAACAAAGAGGTTTCAGCACCCGATTCCATTGCCGAGTGGCGCCCAAGCGCATTCCCTTCTGACCAGTCCTGGGTGCTACAGCCTCTGCTGCTCTGTGATCACACTCTGATTAGAATGCTTTGTGGGCTCCAGGGTAATCAGGTTTGGCCCCAAGCTATTCCAGGATTTTGAGGAAGGAGACGATTTTCCACATATAAAATCACACAAATTGCCTGTCGTGGTGGCGCAGGCCTGTAATCCCAGGGCCTCCGGAAGCTGAGGCAGGATTGCAAGTTCAAGGTCAGTCTTATTGACTTAGGCCCTGTCTCAAAACAAAAAATAAAAGCTGGTATAGAGCTCAGTGATTGAGTGGCCCTGGGTTCAGTCCTCAGGGGTTGGGAGGGTCACACAGTCGCAAATAAAGGTCAGAGAGGAGAATGCTTTTTGGAAGGTAAAGGTCAGAGAGGAGAATGCTTTTTGGAAGGGGTTTTTGAAGGGTGGTCAGCGGTGCAGTTTCTCCAGGAAGAGGTCGCCTGACAGGAATGCTCCCGAGAGAGCATGCCTGGCACCTGCGTCAAACTTATCTACCCAAAAACCAACCTGGTGAACATCCATAATTCACTTGTATCAGGCCCAGAGATTCCAAGCAAGGAGAATGGTGGAATGTCACCCACGGGGCAGTGTCTCCAAACCACCCAGAGTCGTTTCATGGATTGACTAAGAACAGTCCACTGCACCTCCTCATTAAGGAGCTCTTGTAATGACCTTCCCAATGCAGACTTTTCCAGAAAGAGTCGAGGAGGAATAGGAGAAAGGACCAGACCAATCCTGTTTCACAGAAGAGGAAACTGAGGTTCAGGGAAACCTAGTGACTTTGCCTAAGGCCACCCGGCAAGGCCACACCACCGAACCATGGTCTGCGGCCTCACTCTGACATAGCTCACATGTCACTCACTCCTGTGGCGTCTGCTGCAGATGACTCCATCGACAAGGGCCTGGAAGGGCAAGGGGAAGGTCAAGGGAACGTAGGAGTCTAGGGTCCAGGCCTCCCTTTCCCCACACAGTGGCCTGGGGCTGGGAACCCTGCCACGTCCAGCGGGCGGGGCAGTGATGAAAACAGCTATTACAAAGCAGGGTCTGAGGCCCTCAGACAGGCCCCTTTGTGGACTTCTCTTCCTCCCGCCCCCAGGCCGGCGCCCTCTTTGAATGGCTGGCTCACACACACGAAATTTGCAACACAAATGTCTGGCTTGTCTCCCTCACCGGGGAGTCTCACTGCCCCAGCCTTTTGGAGCCTTTTAAAACTTGCATTCTCTGGGGCGCTTTCTTCCCTCAGCTCAAAACCCCAGCCCCTCGACACAGCCACGATGGCTAATTAACGCTGGGTTAAAACACGTCCTGGGAAAGAGAGCCCGGCAGCAAGCTGGGGGTTCTCACCGCCGATCAGGACAAGGCCCAGGCGAGGCTGGCGGTGGGAATCGGTAGAGGGGGCTGGGCTCTCGTTCTCAGGACCCTTTCTGGTGTTCTCCCCACATCCTCTTTCTCAGTGGGCTTCCGAAATCCCCCACTCCCAGCTCTCCCCAACATCGCTGCCTGGCTTCCAGAGCTCAGCTCTGGACACCAACTATAATAACAGCTACCACCTGCCAAGACATTAGGTATCGGACGCAAATCGATTTCTGCTTCTTTCAACTACCTGGGAGGTAGGCATTATCACCCTCACTGAACAGAAGTGATAACTCAGACTCAGAGATATTAAGTGCCCTGCGCGGAATCACATAGCCTGCTGGTGGCTGAGCTGGGTTTCAAGTCCAAATCCATTCACCAGCCAGGGGCCTGTTTTAGGCTCCTGTCTGACGATGCACTCCCAGTTTTATGTGACTTCTCCCTTCCCCAGATGCTTAGAGCGCTTACGATGTGCTCCCTCTGGATCTACCTGCTGCGGATAATTCCTCAGCTTCTTCCCAGCCTCTGCCTCCAGCAGCTCTTTGAAGACAAGCACTGTGTCCACACATTCTAGGGCCCAGAAAAATGCCACCCACTCCCCTAGTGGCAGAAATGGGACCTGGGCACTCAGAGGTGGATAGCTAATCCAGCCAGTTCCACGCCTGTGAGCCTAATGAGGTATGTAACAGGAAATTTGCAGGATGAGGAAATAAATGTTTATTTCAGAACTGTCCAGGCAGCTCTCTACCACCGCTGGTGGCAATATAAATGGCACAATCCTGTTGGAAGAGAGTGTGGCAGTTTCTTAAAAAGGTGAACATTCACTTACCATAAAACCCAGCAATTCCCCTCCTAGTACCCACACCAGAGCCGTGAAATGAAAGTGTATATTCTCACAAAATCTTATAGACATTTTTATAGTTGTACTTTTGGGGGTGGCAGTTACCAGGGATTGAACTAAGGGGCACTCAACCACTGAACCACATCCCCAGCCTTATTTTGTATTTTATTTAAAAACAGGGACTCACTGAGTTGCTTAGTGTCTCACTTTTGCTGAGACTGGCTTTGAACTCACAATCCTCCTGCCTCAGCATCCTGAGCCCCTGGGATTACAGGGGTGTGCCATCATGTCATAGCTGTATGATTCCCTCTCTGGAATTAACCTAAATGTCCATCAAGGTGAATGGGTAAACAAACCGTGGCACACTCATACAATGGAATTCAAAGGAAGAAACAATGGAGAGGTGAATCAGTCAACTTGGGTGGGTCTCAACAACATGGTGCTGAGTCAAAGAAGCCTGACACCAAATGTTCACGTGGTCTGATTTCTTCCATGTGAGTTCCCAGCAAAGGGAAGACTCTAGAGACAGAAGGCGGAGGAGTAGTTGCCTGGGTCATTGGGTGGGAGTGGAGATGGACAGCAAAGGAGCTGGAAGAACCAGGCACTGTGGTCACACCTGTAATCACAGTGGCTCAGGAGGCTGAGGCAGGAGGATCACAAGTTCAAGGCCAGCCTCAGCAACTTAGCAAGGCCCTTAAGCAATTTAGAGAGACCTTGTCTCAAAATAAAAAATAAAAAGGGCTGAGGATATGGCTCAGTGGTGAAGATCCCTGAGTTTAATTCCTGGACAAAAAAAAAAAAAGTGGGGGGTGGGGCGCTAGAGGAAACTTTGTGGGTAATGGAAGCAGCCCAAATATAGGACTGTGGTTATGGTGGCTCATCTGCACATGTTCATGAGAACCCATGGGACCGTAGACTTAAAACAAGTGAGCTAGGACTGGGAGTGTGGCGCAGGGGCAGAGAACTTGCCTAACCTGCCAAGGCCCTGAGTTCAGTGCCTAGCACTGTGAGGGAAAAAAATGAGCCTTATGAGCCAGGCACAGTGGCACACACCTATGACCCCATCTACTCAGAAGGCTGAGGCGGGAGAATCACAAGCTCAAGGCCAGCCTGGGCAATTTATCAAGGCTCTGTCTCAAAATTTAAAAATAAAAAGGGTTGGGGACATAGCTCAGTGATAGAGCAGCCCTAGGTTCAACCCCCAGTATTGAAAAATAAAGTTAGCTTTATGATATGCAAACAATACATCCATAACATGTAAACATTGTTATGAAGGTGCTGAAAGAATTGACAGGTCAAGGAACATCCTCAGGAGAACCTTAGCTTGGTGTGGGGCACTGAACTTGGAAGTCAGGCTTGGGGTCCTGGTCACTGACCAGCTCTGTGACCCTGCTAGGCTTATGGAACCCCCACCCCCGTGCCTCATTTATTGCAATAAGAATAGCAATGGTGAACGTCAACTTGTGAGGCTTACTCGGTGCCACACCTATTTTGGGGAATTGTCAAAATAAGTCTCACCCAACAGCCTCATGAGGTGAGCCTACGGTTCCCATTCTACAGAGGAGGAAGCGGAGGTCAGACATGGGGTCTAGAACAGTGCCTGGCACAGAGCTACTGCTGCAGCTGATTCTGAATCTCATGGATTCTCAAGCCAACTGCCCTCCGGCCCAGCATTCGTTCTCGATGCCAGCTCTCCAGGGCCCCCGACACATCCAGTGCAGTGATCCCATACCTCCAACTGTACAGAGCCGGGGCCTGTGATTGCAGCCACACCATCTCCGGCCTGTGACCCGTCAGCCTGCTGTTTTGTTTTGTTCTTAGTAATATTTATTTTAAAGTCATCGTCCCATTCTTAATTGTTGGGGAATTGACCTGCCTGCCCACTGTGTCCAGACCAGCAGGGCGACGTTCCCCTTAGTCCTTGCTTCTGTGAGGAACACACCACATTTGCTCTGACTCTGTGCAGGCTAAGAAGCAAGATCACCGTATGTCTTTGCTTGGAAGGTCCTCAGAAACTACTGGCTTCTCATGGAGACCTGTAGAGATAACTCAGGGGCAGGCCAAGGGGGTCTCCATTGCCCCCTCTTCAACCAGAGAAGCCCCACTTCTTTTTCCAGTTGGACGGGGGCTGTCTCAGGACACAGGCCAGGCTGGTCTTGAACTCTTGGCCTCAACCTCTTGAGTAACTGGGACCATGGGCATGAGACACCTCTCCCAGCTAGCCCCATTTTAAAATCTGTGTTATATACTGTAGTTATATAGATTTCCAAAGAAAGGAATCTTTTTTAAAATAAAAGTTTGTAAGTTTCTGTTCTGTGCCAATACCCGAGTTTCCAAGTATAGACTTGAGGCCTGGAGTGTAGAAGGAACTTGCCGAGGGTCACAGAGGTAGTGACTGACAGGCATAGGAGAGGTGGCAGGCCTCTGTACTCAGGCTTAGAGCTCTTTCCACACCTCCACCAGAGCCACCTGGGGAACAAGAGCCTGGTACACTTTAATGCCATTCTTGAGGATTCCTTAGTTATGGACTAGAAAAATCTGGAACATAACAACTCTCCCCAGGTCTTCCATCTCTTTCCTCTCGTCTCACACTTCTCAGAGGCAAATGCACATTCTGCCGCCTTAACATGTGACTCCGGCTGCTCCCTGGGCTGCTCCCTGGGCTGGCTTTGGAAATGGGCCTGCGAAGGCTGCGGGTGCAAATCAAAGAGAGGAAAATTCTGATAATTGGACGACAAGGGAGGTAGCAACCGATTTTCCTCACTAAGGGAGACAGACACTTATTGATAATGTTGTCTAACCCAAAAGTGAAATAAAGTCACCCACAGACAAAACAGACACGGAACTTTTCCAAAGGCACATTTATCTCCGAGAATAAATGAACCCTTGGAGTCTCGCTGTTACGAGTCCCTCAATTATTAGAGTGGCAGTATTGTGCTCTCTGTTCCTCTCAGAAAAACACCACAACTTCATACTCTGCTCACCCCCGCCCCCAAAGATAAAGGGCAAGTTTGCTCTAAGTCCTGATTTGTAAGGGGCAACACCTCATCCCCCTGTTAGGGCATCCATGTGATGCTAAAAATGGTGCTCGGGTTGACTTGTGGGTAATTGATTCCGTGACGCTGACAACGCTCAGGAAAATGAAGGTATAAATAAATGAGGGAGCGCCACACAGCCGCCGGAGCGAACGCACAGCCCGAGGTCCGTGGAACTGGAACAGCACCTCACAGCAGAGGAAGGCCTGCCACCTGGAAGGTGAGAGCGGTGGCCCTGGGGGCTGGGCGGGATGTGGGCCAGAAAAGTTGACAATCTCACCAACTAAGAGACACTGAGTCAAAGAGGGCCATCGCCATCATCACTGAGGACTGGTGAGTACATCAGGTTCCAGTCTGGGGAAAATGACCCTCATTAGGGGTTCTGGAACATGCCTTCCATAGTTGGCACCATTTGGGGATTGGCTTGGATGTGTGGTACCTTGGCCCATGGAGAAGTGCAGACAAACGTGTTGCAGGAGTCTGTCGGAGGCAAGGGAGGTCTCCATGCGCCTTCCAGGGTGTGGGGCAGATTCTGGGGCAAGGCATGAGCTGGATGCATTCTTGTCCATAATGGGGCTCTGCCATGGATCAGAGAGGAGCCAAGTGGCTGTGCAAATCAATACTGTCCATTGATCGCTTGGAACCAATTCAAAACAATTGCTTGGAAATTGATAACATTTCCCTCTCTTGTTCAATAGCAGTCATGCGCCTTAGTCTAGTTTTTGGACACAATTATCTGCCTGTGGAGTCCTCTATTATCCCACGCCTGACCCTTGATCCTGGCTTGAATTGTCCTAAGTGTGTTTTGTTTGTTCGTGTTTCACCTTAAATCCTTTCCAGAAGGCAGTGGGTGTCATTCTTTTGAATGACAGTTCAAGGTGCTTCCTCATTAAAAGCTTAGATTTGGGATGCAGCTCAGTGGTAGAGCACTTGCCAAGCATGTGCAACACCCTGGGTTCCCTTCCCAGCACTGCAAAAACAAATTTAGATTTTTAACTTGGAACACTGTTGGTGGCGTGTGGTTATAAACTGGGTCAAGAGATCAATGCTTTGGGGTTCTCAATTCCAAAGCAGATATTTAAGAAAAGTAAAAAATAAAAATAAAAATAAAAAAATTCCCTAGGTTTTCAAAAGTGACTTTGCTAATTTGGGTATTTTAACTGTGAGCTAAAGGTATCTGCAAAATTCTCACGGCATCCATAGCAGGAAGGCTGGAAAACGTATCAGCCAGTGAGGATCAAGCACCTGAATTCTGAGGACCTCAGATACATGGAGTCACAGAATTAGCACTGCAGAAAGTTATTGATACGCAGAACGCAGAAGGGAAGTTTCAAACTCTACAATGGCCTTGAAGCATCCTTGTCCTGTCAGCGTGGTTGTTGGGTTCAGGTTACAGTCATTCAGTGAATTTTATCTCCTTAGATTGTGCTGTGGGGTGTGTCTGCCAACAGCTATTTTATCCTTTGTGATGCAACCTGTCTTTATTTGACTGGAGGCTAGATCATTCTTGTTGTTCCCATCTCTGTGCAGTGGAATTTGGCAAGCCCATGGATTAGGACTAGGCTTGCAGAGCCCAGGGGTTACTGCCTGTCTGGAAGGCCTCCTGCCTGGGCACATGGTTTATGGAAAATGTCGAGCTTCTTGCTTGACCAGAATGTGCGGTTCCTCAGCCTTGTTTTGAACAAGTGGGGTGTTCTTTACATTCTATGACTGGCTCCCCCAAAATCTGCCTTATCACGAGGTTATTTTCAACTCTGTGAAACCAGTGGGTATGCATAGGGAGGTGCCAAACAAGCAGGTGTCCCGTTTGATCGCCTTTTGACTTCCTCAGAGGCCCAGTGACAAAGAGCAAAAGATTTCCATTTCTTCAGACCCTTTCCCATGTGCAGGTGATGAGTCTGAAGGGCCCATGAATAGGGAGCTCTGTGAATAGGGTATTGTATATGCGAAGGCCTCGAGGAGCAGGAGGAAGTCTGCTGGCCTGGGAATTAGGGGGCCGATTCTGTAGTGCCCACTCCAAAGCTAATTGTGATGGAGGACCATGGAAAAAGGCCCTTCTCCTCTCTGGGTTTGTTTCTTCCGCTGTAAAATGAGGGTGGCAATACCCACTCCAGAGTCGGTGTGAGGGGCTGTGCAGGACAGCGGGGAGGGGGGCTGGGATCACTTGTGTCAGCCCTAGGCTAGGAGGCAGGGGCTCCAAGAGCAGGGGCCTGGGCTTTACCTGGGAAGGAGTCTGAGCAGGAAAAGTAGTGATCAGCCCAAAGCTTTACAAGATGGGCAGTAAAACACCAAGAAAGCCGGTTGTTCTGGGGGCAGAAAACTCGGTGGTTTTGTGAAGGGGGCCTCCGTGCTTAGAAATTCCACTTCTTGAGAGGCGGCCCAGACCAGGTGGGGAAAAGAGGTGTGATATGGTGTGAGGAGGAGGACAGAAGGCTGCAGGCCCTTGAACCCAGGAGCAAAGGCCTCGGTCAACTGCATGTGTATTCAAAGGGCTCAGCACATGGGTGCAGGTGCGGAATCTCTGGGTGGCACAGCAGGCAGATATGAAAGAGGCAGCCCTGGGGCAGAGATACCAGGTTCTCCTTTTCTCTAGCTTTAGTTCTGACCCATATAGCAAATGTCTAACAAGCAGTTATGAATCAGTGACAGGGATGTGTTCTGAGAATGCACCTTTGGGCAATCTCATCAGGGTGCAGACGTGATAGACTGCTTATATGATCCCAGATAGCGAAGATTCGATCACTAGGTGGTGTAATCTTGTGGGACCACCATTGTATATGTGGGCTGTTGTTGACCAAAACATGGCACATGACTGTACTGGGAGGCTAGCCACAAAGAGAAAAACATCCTCACAATAAGAACTGCCTGGAAACAAACAGACGGGAGGTAGTGAGTTCCCTGCTGATCACTGACGGTGAGTGCTCCCCGGCAGGAACTGGAGGCTCCCTGGAGAGGAGGGGTGCACCTCGAGGTTGGGTCTGACCACTGATGCCTGATGGCTGCTTCCTTTGGCTCTGGAGTGCAGGGGTCTTGGGTCACAGTGAGAAGTCTCCATGGGCTCTCCTCCAGAGCCCAAGGCGTCCCTGGCTTAGTGGAGACCACAGAGTCTGCAGAAAGTGGGGACAAGTGAGCCCAGGACTGGGGAGAGGGGAGGAAAGGAGCCATGTGAGGCCACTGTGGGAGTGGAAGGCTTGCTTCCAGACGGGGCTGCATCACCCTGAAGCAGATATCCTGCTGGGAGAGAGGGCTCCCGTGGGAGATGAGAAGACCCAGCTCTGTGGTGGCTGAGTCCCCGAGGTCGGCTCTTCTGGACCAGGGCAGGTCTGAGTTGAGAGCAGTGAGCCTTCCCCAGCTGGGGCGGCTCTGTGTCCTGCCAACTATTCTTCCCCTAATTGAAGAGCACCACGTCAGCAGGCTCCAATTAAGGGTAATTACGCCACCTATGTGAAGATTCTGCCACACTGGCTTTCTGGACTCTTAAGATCCTTTCCAGGACTAAAACTCCTTCCGGGAAATCTAAGCATCTGGAGAGAGATTTGTAAGTTTTCTCCCATCCCTCTGACCCCACCAAAAAAAAATAAACAGGTTGAGCTTGTCCTCCAAGTGGGTCAATATTAGGTGACCACAGCAAATGTTTCTAGAGAGTTCCTTATGTGCCACATTACTCCCTCGGGTGCCTCAATTCACCTGATCCTCACACAAACCTTATATAGGTGATAGTTATCATCTCCATTTTGTGGTTAGGGAAACTGAGGCCCAGACAGGTGAAGCCACTCATCTTGGGACACAGGTAAGTGACAGCAAAGCTAGGATTTGAATTCAAATTTGTCTGTCTCACAGCTGAGCTCTTACCCCTGCTTGCTGCTGTCACAGCCACACTGAACAGTGGCACAGTGGCACTCAGGGAAGGCGTTTTCTCCTCTGCCCTCCCTCAGGAGGCTGGGTTTTACCTCCTGTGCCTGAACAGCAGCGTGGATTTCAGCACTGTCTTTGGTTTTTCTGTTCTCCCTGGTGAGGTGGCCAGGGTGGCTTTATCATGCCCATTTGCCAGATGGAGAAGTCAAAGCTGGTGACTGGCAGAGGCAGAACTTGAACCCAGGTCTGTCTGACTTTCAGTGTCTGGGTCTCCTTCTTGAAGCTTCCAAAGGACGAAGACCAAGACGTGTCATGGCAAAGGGCATCCCGTGGCTGCTGCTGCTGTCCCCTGACTGTCCCCTCCTGCTCTTTGCAGGTGCCTCCCCAGGGTACAAGGATGCCACTCTGGGTGTTCTTCTTTGTGATCCTGACCCTCAGCATCAGCGCCCACTGCTCCCCGTCCCCCTCTCTGCCCCTCAGGTAAGCCGCTCCCGAATCTCCGCACCTCTGAGCCATCCCTGCCCATCTCAAGGAGGGGACCAGACAGAGTACCAGAGGTCATGCAGCCGGGTGTGTCTGTGGGTGAGCAAGACAGGGGCAACAGAAGGACCTTGCAGAGACGTGGTGAGTACAGCTCCCATTGTCCACTCTTCTGCCCCCACACCGACCTCCAACTCCTTCACTTAGGATGCGTCGCTATGCAGATGCCATCTTCACCAACAGCTACCGGAAGATTCTGGGCCAGCTGTCTGCCCGCAAGCTGCTGCAGGACATCATGAGCAGGCAGCAGGGGTAAGCAGAAAATTGTTCCCACACCGTTGTGCATCAGAGTTTGGGAGGCCTGATGTAGGAGACCAGGGACCAAGATTGGTCTCTTCCCTGAGTTAGCATCTGTCATTGCTGGACTTTGCGCAGCAGAGGGACCCCAATGTCAAGCCTCAAACTACCCCCGTGTGCTTCTCCCAATGCAAGGCTCCATCGGTACCTGCTGATGGTAGGCACCATTTGATCATGGCTCTGTGCCAGAAACAAGACTGCACAGGACATGTACGCCAGCACTGTACCAGGCGCAAGGGAAGCCCTGGTAGTGTAAGTCACTATTCTTAGTTTCTCTGATTATTGGAACAACCCAACAAAGTAGGGACTCAGATCCACTAATCTGTACCCACTGTACAGATCCACTAAAGATCTCTAAAGGACACAGAACCAAATCGCAGCAGAACTGGGATCCAAACAGTTGGATTCCACATCTTGTATATTTTTTTACATTTCATTTTGAAAATCTCAAACTTCCAAAAAGTCTCAGCAATATTACAATGGACTTCCATCTGCCCTTCCCTATATTCAACAATTACTAACATTTTTCCACATTTGCTTTTTATATGTCTATAGCTAGGTATAGATTTATACAAACACATACACATGTTTATTATTATTATTTATCATTTTTGCTGAACCATTTGAGAGCACAGTGCTGTCCTCATGACCCTTACCCTCGACCACTTCTGCACATGCCTCGAGCACTTATCACAGAATAATTTTCACTTACACTCCATATTCATATTTCACAGGTCATCCCAAATGCCCTTTATAATTATTTCTTTTTCTGATCTAGGATCCTGTCCAGGATCATAGGTTTCATTTAGTCATCAGGTCTCATTAGTTACTCTTAATCTGGAAGAGTTCCAAAGACTTTTGTGGCACTGAAATTTTTGACTAGTAAAAGTCGATGCTCTATATAGACCATCCCTCACAGTGAACCAGACAAAGGAGCTTCATAATTAGATTCAGGTTATGCACCCGCACAGGTGGTGGGTGTCCTTCTTAGTGCCCGGTATCAGGAGGCATTGTCCATTATTCATGGGTTATAGTGGATGGCAAATTTGATCATTTGGTTAACATAGTATCTGCCATTGGTGTCTGCCAGATGAGTTAATAATCGTGAGGGATTTTTGCAACTGTGTACATTTACATATCAAGTCAGTCATATATATATAGGTAGTATAGCTCATACTGTGGCTCCCTAAATGCTGAATTCAGTTGTGTGTAAGAATTCATATCAGATATTGAATTAGGCATAGGGATGCCTGCCCGCATGTCCCCATCCTACGTAATACCAACCTTAACTCTTTCTCCTTTCTAACCACAAAGAGAGAGAGAGAGGAACCAGGAACAAGGAGCAAGGGTTCGGCTTGGCCGCCAGGTGGACGGCATGTGGGCAGACCAAAAGCAGACAGCTCTAGAGAGCATCCTGGTGGCACTGCTGCAGAAGCACAGGTAGGGGTGTGTACGTGTGTGTGTGTGTGTGTGTGTGTGTGTGTGTGTGTGTGACCGCAGAGGCTCCTTCCCTGGGGTTACCAGGTAAAAGGAAAGAATCCCATTCTCTCCAAAGGTGAGGGGCTCAGCTTAGTAAACAAGCGCTTTCCTTACACACATTAAGAAGAGAAGAAGGACTGTAGTTCCAGCTGTTTGGGAGGTTGAGATGGGAGGATCCCTTAACCTATAAGTTTGAGACAAATGTGGATAGCATAGACTCTGTCTCAAAAAAGAACAGAGGAAGGAGAGGAAGGGTGTGACAGGTGACAGAGACTGCTGTATGTCCAGTGTATATCAGAGGCTAAGCTGGGCTGGGGAAATAGCTCAGCTGGTAGAGTGCTCGCCTCGTAAGCATAAGGCCCTGAGTTCGATGCCCAGTACCGCAAAAAAAACCAAAAAAACAAAAAAAGAGAGGCTAAGCTCAGTGTCTGTGCCCTAAAATGTCACTCACCAACAGGTTCCGAGCCAGGTCCCAGAAATCTGAGTTCAAACAAATGTCCTAGGTGATTCCCACATAGGTGACCTGAGACGTATGCCCAGGCTTCTCTGTCAAGCTCACAAGACTATAAAGTCAAAGGCAGGCCAGCCTCCCCACGCCCTGTGGTGTATAAGCGAGTGTGTACCAGCACACTGTCCTCAGTGGGAGAGACAGTCACAACAGTCACGACCCATCTCACTGACTCACATATTCCCACGGGGAGTCAGGGAAGATCAGGAATGAGTTATCCCATTTTACAGAAGAGGAAAAAGTGAGGCAAAAAAGAGGCTGCAGTTGGCCTCAAGTCAGAGTCTGGCAGGCCTACATCTGCTGTCCTCCCTGGAATGTCTTTACACAAAACTGCCATTTTGTGTGTGTATTTGGAGAATAACTGCTATCTTTTAGAGTCTGATTTTATTTTATTTATTCATTTATTTTTGTGATCCTGGGGATTGAATCCAGGGATGCTCTCTCCTGGCCCATCCTTTAAACTTTTATTTTGAGATGCTGAGGGCCCCGCTAAGTTGCTGGGTGCCCCTGGCTCCTGAGTAGCTAGGATTATAGGCCTGTGCCACCACACCCGGCCCTCAGAACCCGATTTTAAACGGGGAGCATAAGTGTGTCCCAGCATGACTCTGCCCAGGCACTGCCACGCCAGCCTCTTCAGCAGATCCGGTTCTGCAAGTCCTCCCACACCTTCTTCCCAAGCTATTGGACACTGAGCACCCAGAGATGGCACCAGCTACAGCCTGTGGAGATCCAGCAGCAGCAGGCCACAGGCAGACCTAGGGGCTAGAGACCAGCTCCCGGCCCACAGCAATAGGCGACGTCCTAATTTCTTCCTCCAAGGAAGGAGCAGGTTAGCGCGGTCCTAAAATCCTAAAGGCTGGGTTCTAAACCACTGATTCTAAGAAGGATGCTCTCCTAGGCCTCTCAGGTATCACTTACCTTCTGTCTCCTACTAGACCCCCTGGCAGGTCACAAGCCAGAGGCTTCATAGAGCTCTTGGAAGGCACAATTTTTGCCCCCGACCCCGTGTCCTCACGGCTGGAGGGAAGCTGAGGTTCAGGGCTGCACCCTCCACCTCTGCAAGGGCCATCCAGTGACTACCGCGTGCCAGGCTCCTGGCTGGGGATCCACAGTGAGCAGGACAGAGGTGACCCCTCTGGCATTCATAACACCGAGGCAGCAGGGCTTACCCAAGGGCTGCACAGTGGGTTATTCAACCGTGGCGGATGGACAGAGAGGTGGGGGCGAGGTGAATGTTTGGCTGGGAGAAGCTCTGGGGATTAGAAGTGGCTTTTTCAAGGGGAAGTGACCAGTCCAGGGTCTCCTTGAGAGCCAGTTGGTGGGGCAGAGGCTAAGAATGGGGTCTGCTTTGCTGACACGCGTGAGCATCCTCCTTTCTACCCTGTGCTGCCCGGGGCAGCGAGACAGCCAGCTCCTGGCCAGCAGCCCCACGGCCCTGGTTCCGGGTGTCCCTTCCTGCAGTCTCCAGACTGAGCAGCCTCTTTCTTTCTGCAGCAGGAATTCCCAAGGATGAAGACTGCCCCTGAGGCTTGGACCACCTGCAGCCCCAAACACAACTGGATCCAGTTAATCCTATTTCACTTCTGACCTACTTTTTCCTTTGTAAATATAATAAAGTTCCCCCATACTGGTCTGCATTTCAATTTTCTTTTATCTACAGCCTATTTTTTATGTCTTATATAGTTACATTTCCTAAAGTGGCATTATAAGGTATAACCAAAAAAAAAAAAAAAAAAAAACTAGGGCTGGGAATGTAGTTCAATGGTATAGTGCTTGCCTAGCTGTGTGCAGCCCTGGGTTCAAGTTCCAGTACTGCAAAAAACAAAAAAACAAACAAACAAACAACAAACTGAGAGGCCAGCTGAGCAGCTTCATGAACAGAACCACAGAACCTCTGCTCCTCACACAGCCTCATGGCAGGCAAGTTGGCAAGTACTGGGATCCTCCTCACTCCTAGACCAGGAACTGAGGGGCCGAACTGCCCATGGTCTCATCTGGCAAGTCAGAGAGCCTGGAAACAAACCCCAGGCTGTCTAGCCCAGTACCACACGCTCAGCCATAGGCAGCTACCCTGTGTCAAATCATCCTTCATCCACTGGTGACTGGCTCATCCATTTATTCATTCCACAAATATTTATAAGCCAGGTGTAATGGTGTGCATCTGTAATCCCAGTGACTCTGGAGGCTGAGGTAGGAGGATCGAAAGTTCAAGGCCAGCCTCAGCAACTGAGACCCAAAGCAACTTAACAAGACACTGTCTCAAAAATACAAAGGGTTGGGGATTTAGGTCAGTGACAAAGTGACCTGGGTTCAACCCCAAATACCAAAAAATAAAAAAATGAAAAACATTTATGCATACACCGTGGCACTGGGAAGACTCCTGTGAGCACAGCCTCCGACCTCACAGAACGTTATTCTAAGGAGGGAGGGGAAAGAAAACAAGGAAACACTTGGTGGCAAGTACAAAGGACAAGCCTTGCATGGGGTGGGAGTGTTAGAGGGTGTTAGTTTATCTCCACTGCACATATGTGAGGGCCTCATTGATGATGTGACCTTTGAGTAAAGACCTGAAGGAAGAGGGGGAATTGGCTTTGCAAATATCTAGGCAGGATGAAAAAAGCCACACCAAGGCCCCAGGCAAGATCCTGGAAGAAGGAATATCCAGGTCGAGGTCAGCGTGACTGCAGGGCTGCGAAGGGAGACTGAGCGAGTAGGAGGCAGCTCGTGGGGACCATAGGGGGGTTCAAATGTTACCAAACCAAGTTTTAAAGCTCGAATGGTGATTCTTCACAGCGACTCATGGATTGGGTGGCAGCCTGCAAGGACCTCCGATGAACTGAGTAGTGGTAGCCTGATGGGCCAGCCCGAAAAGGAAGAAAAAAGCAGGCTGGTCATTTCAAAGATACTTTCTTTATAGGGTTAAAGCACAGGGGACTTCCTTATGCCATCTCTAGTTGATTGGGCCCCTTTTATTGGTTACTGTGAATCTCCTGCTTTTTAAGGAAAACCACCCCTTTGGAAAGTTGCTTGATTACTGTTCTGGTTGGTCTGATCTGTTGAAGCCTAGTGTAGGAGCTTAGTCCCACACATTTTGATTAATATGGTCATTGTGGGAACTTGGATCTCACCCTGGGTGAGATGGAAGTTCTCATGGGAGTTTAAGCAGAAGAATATTATCTGACCTATGTTTAAAGTCACTCTCAGGGACCGACTGAAGAAGTGTTTCAAAAAGAAGGGAGTGGGGCTGGAACTGTGGCTCAGTACTGGAGGTCAAAGTCTGATTGAGTGGGTCAAGAGAAAATGGAAGAAGAGGAAGCAGAACTGGGAATCTAGACCTGGCTTTCGAATACGGTGGTCGTTACACACGTGGCTATGGAACCCTTGAAATGTTGCTACCACAAACTGAGATGTGCTTTACGTATAAAATAAACACTGGATTTCAAAGACTTAGTATGGAAGAATAATGCAAATATCTTAATAATATTCCTATATTGATCACACATTAAAATGATAACATGGCTAGACACGGTGGCGCACACCTGGAATCCCAGGGACTCGGGAGGCTGAGACAGGAAGATCAAAAGTTCAAAGTCAGCCTCGGCAACTCAGAGAGGCCATAAGCAACTCAGTGAGACCCTGTTTCAAAATAGAATACAAAATAGTACTGAGAATGTGGCTCAGTGGTTGAGTGCCTCTGAGTTCAATCCCCAAAACCCCATCCCCCCAAAAAAAGATATATTTTGGATATATTAAGTCAAATAAAATATATTAAAATTAGTTTTGCCTGGTGTTTTTGTTTTGGAGTACCGAGAGTAAACCCGGGGTCCATACATGCTAAGCAAGCACTCTCCCACTGAGCTCCATGACCCGCCTCTCTTTTTTTTTTTGGTGGACATTACAATATGTACCATCACCTTTGTGGCTTATATTATATTGCCATGGACAGCTCTGACAGAGGTAATTTCTGAAAGAAGTATAGCTAAAAAGGATGCTCATCCCGGAGACAGATGTTAGTGGTTACCCAGCTTTTTCTACTGACGAACCATTTCGTTTGGGCCATGTATCTGCACGCGTCACTTACCCTCAGAATCTGTGGGTTTTCCAGTGTGATAAAAATGTTCTATATTCTGATTTGGGTAGCAGTTTTCCCGGTGTTACACATAAAAATTCATTGAGTTGTACATTTATGATTTATGCATTTTACTGCAAGTAAATCAAACCTTTAAAAAATGATAACTATGAATTCTGGATGATGGGCTGTGTTTTGATGAGAAGGGCAAAAAGAATCACAGCAGCTTCAAGTTGATGGGACTCAGTGATGAGCAACTGTACACCCTTCATTTTCCAGTCTAGGGCGCTGTCACCAGGGAAGGGAAGGGCTGGACCCAAGTCCTGAGGGGCTGGCAGCCAGGTCGCCTGTCTCCCAGCACCAGAACAGAGCACAGAGCACAGGGTTCAGCCACCTGCTGTTCCTGGGAAAGAATATGAAGCGTGGGAAATGCTCGGCAGGGGGCCACTCAGGAGGGCAGCTCAGCTGAGGAGACAATAAGGACAATGGGAAACAAAAGTGCCCCCCAGAGGAGAAGGCCAGCCATTGAGGGCAGGCGGTCCACTTCAACCAAGAGAGGCACAGGCCTGGAACCTGCCAAAGCAGAACAAAGAGAGACTGGCTGAATGGGAGAGTGACAGCGGCGACCCAAGACCCCTTCTCCCTCCCAGGCCCACCTGCTCATCTCTTTCCCTGGCCTGTCCCAACAAAAACAAAAACCCGGGACCCTCTTAACTTCCAATTAGGTTTTCAAATGAAATAATGACTGCTGGGACCTGCTGCTACTTGTGGTTTCGAGGGAAAAACCGTGATGGCAACAACTCCAGCACTTTATCTCCATTAACTGTAACACTAATGGCGGCTGAAAAGACTTAACCTCTCTCCACAGAGATGCTGGAGCTTCCCACTCCCGCGGGGGTCCTACTTAAGACTGAGTGCTATTTTTTCTCCCTAAAGAAATGCTCTAATCAATGGGGGACTTGTCACTTTTAATGATAATCCCTTATGTTTGTATTAACTTAGAGTTCACAAAGAGGCTCCCTAGGACAGCCCTCTGGAGAAGGCAGTGCTGGCCTCACTGGCCAGTTTCCCAGGGAGGTCAGAAGTGGGTCTCAGGTCACACAACTAGGAGGCCAAATTGCTGGGGACCCTTGGGGTGGGGGTGGGGGACCCTGTGGCTCCAAGACTCCAGGCCCCTCAGGAAACACAAGCTGGGAATAAGAGAATGTGAACCCAGCTCTATTTTTCTGAGTGCTGTTAGGATCCTGCTAAGGGCACTCAGAAAAGAGCGTGAAAACAACACAGATGCTCTCTGACTTACAATGGGGACAGTGAAAGTAAAGAATGCATTTAATGCTTCTACAAACATCACAGCTTAGCCTAGCTGAACTTAAATGTGAGCAGAACCCTCAGATTACACTGGAGCAAAATCATTTAACACAAAGCTGATTTTATAATGAAGTGTTGAATATCTCATGAATTTATCGGATACTATTGTGATTTGAATCCAATCTCATCTGGTCCTTAGAAACCTCTCAGAGATACTATCTCCATTTTTACTGATGGGAAACTAAGGCTAAGAGGGTAAAAGAAAGGTGTACAAGAATAATCATTGCATTGGAAGCAGGTGCATTCAACTCTAAAACTGATGTGCTCTGCACTCCTTAGAAAAGGCCAGGCCCAGGCACCAGTGGGGTGAAATACTTGAGCCATACATTCAGTGAACTTTCTGTTATAGGAGCTAGGAATGCTGCCAACCCTGCCTTCCAGACCCACTCGGCCACAGCAACCAGCCTCTTCCCCGGCAGCCTCACTCAAGAGCTGAGAGCCCACAGTCCCAGCTCCCAGGGGGGAATTAGATGCTCAGCCACATTGCAACACAAGACCCAAGTTGCTTAAAATTCGCCATTAGTCCAAAAGAAAATTTGCCCCCTTTACCACAGCGCTTAAAGGTCGAGTTTGTTCTGGTTTCTCCTGCCTCATCCCAGGATGCTCTCCTTGCTATGACAGCCTGCCATCAAATCAGAACGCAGGGGCTGCCAGCTCTTGCCTCGGAGCCTGGAGGCCCCTCCCTGTTCTTCAGGTCTCAGCTTAGCCTCCCAATACCTCCCCCTGCCCGGGGAAACTGCTCCTGTTGAAGGCCTTCACACATTTGCAACCTCTCTGCTCCTTTGCCCCCACCTGTCTCCTTTGGGCTGCACTGAACCAAGGGCCGGATGGAAGCCACCTTGCCCACTGAACATAGCAGACAGCATGGCACAGGGCAAAGGTGGCCGGCTCTGAACCAGCGGTGGTGCCCTTAGCTCTGCCAGCCTCTTCTCGTTCTCATTATTGGCCCCTTCCCTTCGGTCACAGGCTGCTCTTTCCCAGTGGACACTCAGCATGCTTCACACTTCTATTTGCAGGCCCTTCTACCAGGCTTACTGCTCTATCTTCCAGGCCCGTCCAGGTCTCGTAGCAGATGTGGAAGTGACAGCTGACCAGGGGCCCTGCTATCATCCCACACACTGCTGGCTCTTACTACCTCACCGTGACTCACAGCTGCTGAGGCCTCAGTACACCTTAGTAGGGACTCTAGGAGCCATCTAAGAGCAATGGAGACCAACACTGCCCTTTCCCCTCAGGATGGGATGAGAAACTAAGATTAAAAGCAGGGGTCCCAAAGGCAGGAATCAAAGGAACAAAGATGACAGGCACAGTGGCACATGCCTGTAATCCCAGTGACTCAGAAGGCTGAGGCAGGAAGATCATAAAGGTTCAAGACTGGCCTCAGCTATTTAGTGAGGCTCTAGGAAACTCAGTGAGGACCTGTCTCAAAAAATGAAAAGGGCTAGGGATGTGGCTCAGTGGTAAAGTGCACCTGGGTTCAATCCCTGGTACCAAAACCAAAACCAAAACCAAACCAAACCAGCTGGGGATGTAGTTCAGCAGTTCAGTGGTAGAATGCCCTGGGTTTAAGCCTTAGTACCCCCCACCCCAAAAAAGGGAGCAAAGTTGGCAGGTGGATGAGCAGGAAGGAACTGTGAGGGGAGGGACTATAACAATCAGGTGAGTGCAGACCCATCCAAAGGGAGGAGCAGTTGGTCAGCTCCGGTCATTGTGGCCATTCAGTAATGGGGCTCTGATCCTCAAAAGGATCCAGATCCCAAACTCAAATCCAGATTTTTTTTATATAAAATCTCATTTTCAAATGCTAGCAACTGATTCAACTATTTAAACTCTACAGGTCAAATAAAACATATCTACAGGCCACTAGTTTGAAATCTCTTGGAGAGGAGAGGCCTGCTCCCCATCCCAGGGGCTGCCCTAATTGCCCATATTTTGTTTTCTCACCTATAGGATTCTTTTCAGAACTAGCTCAGAATTCTAGAATCTCCTTTCCCTATATCCAGTAAAAGCTCCCAATTTCCTTACTGTAGTAAAGTTCAGTTAGGTTGGAAAGCCATCCAATTAAAATGACGTAACTTCTGTACCCTGAATTCAGCAAACTCTGTGAGGACTACCTGCATCCGGAAAGGTAAATGAATGAGCCAGCTGTGGTGATGCACACCAGTAATCCCACAGACTCAGGAGGCTGAGGGCAGAAGGATAAGTTCAAGGCTACCTTGGGCTATTTAGGGAGACCCCATCTCAAAATAAAATTTAAAAAAGCGACTAGGATTATAGCTCAGTGGCAGAGCACCCCTGGGGTAACCCACCCCCACAACACACACACACACACACACACACACACACACACACACACACACAAGGGAAGAAAAAGAGGTGGGGCCTTCAAGAGGTGACTAGATCAGGAGGGCTGAGCCCTCACCAATAGATGAGTACCTTATAAAAGGGCTGAGGGAACTGGCCAGCTCAGTTTTTTATCTTTTTGCCCCTTTTGCCACACGAGGACAAAACATTTGTCCCTTTCTGCCACATGTGGATACTGACCCCAATAGACACCAAATCTGCTGATGCCTTGAACTTGGACTTCCCAGGTCCCAGAACCATAAGAAATAAACTTATATATTTATAAATTACCCAGTTTGTGGTGTTTTGTCACAGCAGCAGGAATGAACTGATGCAGTCAGCTCCCTCACTATGGGCTGACACCAAACTTTGAGGGCAAGAGCCTCGAGCAGGTCCTAGTTGTGGACCAAGGGGAGTCTTGAAACCAAAGGGGCTCCTCTGCAGTGCTCACTGCTGGAGAAGCAGAAAGGAAGCTGGCAACTTCTGCCCTGTTGGGAAAGGAGTAAGAAACACCTGGCCCAACCCAACAACCAAGCCTCAAGAAGTCCTCATGTTACACACTCCAAAAGTACCACAGAAAGTGCTCAGTCAGGCCTTTGCTCCTATTATCATCCTTTTTATTCCAAAACAAATTAATCACAGATTTCAGATTTCCAGTGCAGTCCCTGGGTAACTACGGGCACCCAGAGCACCTTGCTAGGGCATCGTGTCAGAGAAACAGGCCATCTGACTCAAGGCATCTGCTTTGTGTGGGGGAAACTGGGAAACAACAAGCAACAGTACAACCACATCTCAATTTTTTTCTTTTTAAATAAAGTTTGTTTTTTAATTCCTTTTTTCATATTGTGAATTGTTCTTGACTCCTTTTCTTGACATTCACTTCAGTTTTCAAAATTTCCATCCTTTTTCTGGAACTAATGTGCTGTTCTGAAAGAAAAATGAAGAGAAACCCAAAAATTACTGAAGGTTCTGACTTATTGTTATAGTTCCTAACTGGTGACAACAGAGATCAAGGTACTCTCCCACTGCAAGGTCCCATTTATAAGGGAATAATCATCGGTTCTAGTCATTTATGCCTCGTCTCATCTCACAATAGAAATGTGAGACAGTTAATTCATAACTGAAGCTGATGACAACTTAGAAACAATGAAACAAACTTCAGAACTAAGAAATTTTATGTGAAAATACAGGAGATGAGGTAATTCCAGGCACACCTCTCACAGTATAAGGCCAAAAAGTGCAAGTTCCAACTAGCAGAACAGAGGAAAGTTCAAAGAATATTCATTGCCAATCTCCCAGACTCCACATCTGCCAACCAACACGTGGCCCTTCTGCAGCTAGGAAGACGGCATCCTGTACCACATTCCTGACACGTGGCTGTGTTCTTACCTATAGTCAGACCCAGCATCTAAACACAGAGTAATTCTCAAAAATGGGACTTAGCTCACAGAAACATTTTAAGACAGGATAAAAATCTCTCTACATCTTTATTCCCTCTTTCTCCTTGGCTTTCCCTGGACTAGAAGTGATGGGGAAACACAGAAGTAAAAAGGGTAATCTAGACAGACCTGCAACCAGGCACTGATAGCAACAAGAAACCAATTGGTTTAGGCAGGTTCCAGGGAGGAACGCTGGGCACAGACACACCCACCACCCTTAGCAGGCAACCAGACCCCATGGTGAAGACTACAGTGATGTCACCGTCTTGTAGAATGGAGACTCCAAGTCAATCACCAAAGCAGTTCCGAAGGATAATCACAGGCATGAAAACTGATCCTGGGGGCCAGATTGTGTGCTCCTCACTCCTTAACAATGTTCAGAGGTTCCCAGGTACATTAAAATGTGTGTGCTTAGAAAAGTTTGCACAGAAGGGACAGCATGAGGAAGAAATAAGAACAGAAGAAGGGTAGTGGCTCACTAGCCTCAATCTCGGCTAAGAAATGATGCCCTGTGTTATGGTCACTCACATCAGTTGTCTGTCTTTAGATCAATCACAAGCCCTCAGCTACCAGGGGCTAAACCTTAACACCAGGTCCCAATCTCAGAAAGTCCTATATTCAAATCATCAAATGACTTTCCTCTCCCTCAAGCTATATGATTTGAGGATAACAGGTAGGAGTGGACTATTAAAAATCAAGGGAGAAATATCAATCCAGGGTAAAGAATTAAAGAACTCAACATATAGCAGGAAGGACTAGTTCTGAAAGCAAACTGCAGACAGAACAGATATAATTTAGGACAAAACCAAATGAGTAAGGCCAGGGGATAGTGGTGGAGATTGTGGCGGGGTTGCCTATAAAAGGGGCCAAAGGGAACTTCCAGAAGTGTAGAAAAGTATCTTGATTGAGGTGGTAGTTGTATAGCCATATATGCTTTATAAGAGTCATAGAATTACATACACACACAAAAGTGAATTTTACTCTATGTAAATTACACCTCAGTTAAACTTCGGGGGGAAAAAGCCAAAACAAATGCAGTTTCTTTCTATGTTGAGGACTACATAGAGGTGACCCAGCTTATGTTCACACTTCAGTGAAAGGGCTCTAAATCCTATCCTTTTGTTGATCTCTCCTATATTTAGAGGATTAAAAATTAGATGGCTTTGTTGCTTTGGCATAGAAAGCCATTTCCAAGGCAAGGGATAAGAGGGCATGATTCAGAAACCCAAATACCTCCCTATCCTTTGTTGGTCTGGAGTAGTGGGTAGCCACCTACGACACAGACCAAATCCAGCCCAGCACCAGTTTTGGTAAATAAAGTTTTATTGAGATAGAGCCACATCCACTTATTTACATGGTCTATAGCTGCTTTCACGTGACAGTGCCAGGACGAAGGAGTTATGACAGAGACCATCTGACCTGCAAAGCCTGACATACCACCTGCCCCTTCATGGAAACCTCTTGTCCACCCCTGATCCAGAGGATCAGATCATGAAGCAGCAGGCACCCTGTCCTTCCTTCCCTACACCTCGCCTCCACTGCGTCCCCATCCTAGGACCAACCCCTGGAGGGAGTCAGCACGGTCAGTCACATGGGGAGCAGCCCTGAACTACACTCTGAACTCTAAGAACTGGAACACTGCTGCTGGCTTTGATTTGTGGCCCTCAGTCCTTCGTAATTCAGAGTCTTACCAAACCACACTGTTTGGCTCAACTAGAGATCAGGGTTATGGAAAGGCCTAGAAATAGTGACAAGGTGTGCCAGGATTTGCCATATGACCCCCATTTAATAAATTTAAGAGTCTTGGATGGGGTCCCTTTTAAGAGTCCAAGGTTGGACTTGTTTTATCCTCGATTCTGCTCTGCTGAGAACACAGAGGGGCTGTTACATATAATCAATACCCCACGGGATATAAGGAAGGATGGCATCTCGTGCAGTGAGAGCCGGGTCAGACTTGCTCCACTGCAAAGTTAACCCACCAGTTGGGCTTCCTCAGGCAGCTTCTGCCATGGTCCAGTCACAACCTCTTCTAGCGGATTATAAAATGGCCTCAGAATTGGCTTTGGCATGGGGAGGGGAAGGGAGGAATGAGTGGGCTGAAAACTCGACTGAATAACTGACATGCATGAGGAAGGCAAGACAGGAAAGGGACCCTAGTCCTGGGAGGCATCCACCCTTCATCTTTACCGTAGTGTCCTATATTTTGCCAATCTACTGCTCTGCTCTGCAGCGATCCTGCCAAAGGAAAGAGGGTTTGAGAATCAAGAAAGGACAGTGAGAGGAGAAATAAGCTGAAGCAGAAAACGGCAAACACCCGACGAGAGTTTCTATTAAGGTCACTGATTTTTCAGGACTTATGGGATGCGAGTGTGTCTGTGTGGGGGAGTCACTGATCCTCTTGGGAGTCTGATAAAAACCATGGACTCGCTCTCCAGAAAATGCATACAAATTTAGGATTTCAGATTAGGAACTTGTAAGCAGCATCTAAATCAAATGGTTTCCATCCTGCTCTCCCCTGATTCTGTCTTGCGGGCAAATTCCACAAAAGAAAAGTTAGCAGAGCACAGTTGGCTCCCTGGAGGCCCAGACTGGTTGCTGCAAAGGAACAGAGCTCTGCTCTGGAAAATTTCGGAGACTCAGGCTCTTTCTAGCTGTACTGCATAGCCACCAAGTAAAGGCTGTGAAGGGGTCAAACAATGAACCAGCCGCCACTGCTGGTGCTAAGGGGAGTTCTGGGGGACCTGGATAACTGTGAGGAAGTCAAGGAGCATGCTTGTACCATTTGGTCTCTAGAGTGAGGCCCTCAAAAAGCTCACAGTGGAGACTGAGGGGAGAGGAGACCTTTCCTTCTCCCACCCACAAATGGTCTCCTTGAGAAAACCTCTCTCAGATCTGACCAACCTAATTGGCAGCCGTGTTGGAGGGCATGATATTGAGTTACAGTCTGCCAGCAGAAGTCTCAGAGAGGAGAAAGCAGGGCACGTCTGAAAATGATTTCTTCCAAAGGTGAAAGCAATTCTGACCTTTTCCTATTGGCCTTTGCGTGGTTGAAATCACCCAGGTTCTAATAAAGCCAAATCAATGAGAAACACCTATGTGACATTTAAATTTGCCTCCAATTCTGTTCTGAAAGTTGGGCTGCCAGCAAGCTGTGATCATGTCAAGGTCTGACTCTCGGGCTGTCTGGTTCTTGGGGCAGTGGTGTGGGCTCCTGGGTGGATGCTCCCTGCTGGGAGCCCCCTGCAAAACCTGGGGGGAGAATGCAGCCCTCACACACTGGAGAGGCTCCAGGTGTCACCCTTAGGGGTGTGAGGGAGGGGCAGGGCAGAATACTGTTATTAGAGAGAAGGATTTTTATACACCCAGATAGACTCTAGTCCATTTTAATCTACATAAAGCAAATATTTTCCTCTCTCATTCTAATGAGTAGAGATATAAATTATAGTGCTTTTAATATATCTATTGCTGGTCATCAAAGGCCCTTTACTGATTTAAATGTTCTTATGGCTTCTGTATTGAGCTGGATTAAGGAGTCAGAATTGCCCTTAAGGAAATGAATCTTGTTGCCACATACCCTTGGTCTAGATATGGACTAGCAGAGCTGACACCAATATGTCTAATCCTACCCTGGAGCCCAGGCCTGCCCTGGCCTTACCTCTTGACTGCCTGCTGGGCCAACATCCGATTGCCAGCCAGAAATGTCACACTGCCCAGGATGGCTAGGTACTTCAAGGTCTGGAACATGTTGAGCTGAGTCCAATAGACATACATGAGCCCCAGCATAGCTACAAGAGGAGTCAGGATAGCCAATTAATTAAAGCTGATAGTGCTCTGGGTGGAAGAGACTTGGAAACAGTGACTGCTGGGTCAGGAAAAGGACTGCTTGTTGACCAGCTTGTTTCATCCCTTTTATCTAATGCCAGAAAGTGGGAACTTTCTCAGCCCTGGCTAGCAAGAAATTCAGAAGTAAAAATCAGACTTTAACTATTTTATCTCAATCCACAGTCCTAGTCACATCTATTTCTCTTCTTCTTTAACACAGGTTTTTTTTTTTTTTTTTTTTTTTCTTTTCGTTTCCTTTAAAACTTTACCATTGCCTGGCACGGTGGTGCACTCCTGTAAACCCAGAAACTCAGGATACTGAGCAGGAGGATCACAAGTTCAAGGTCAGCTTTAGCGACTTAGTGAAGCCCTCAGCAACTTAGCGAGACCCAGTCTCAAAATAAAAAATAGGGCTGGGATTGTGGCTCAGTGGTAGAGAGCACTTGTTGTTTTGTTCTTTAATTTTATTTCAAGACAGGGTCGTCTTGCTAAATTGCACAGGCTGACCTCGAACTTGTGATCCTCCTATCTCAGCCTCCCAAGTAGTTGGGAATATAGGCATGAGCCACTGCCTTTATTTTAAATTCCGAATGAAAGTCTGCAGGATATAAACAAATGAATAATTCCTTCTTTTTAAACACATGTTAAGGAAGCTGGGCATGGTGGAACATGCCAGTACTTGGAAGACAGAGGTAGGAGGATCCTCTGAGGCCAGGAATTCAAGAGCACTGAGACCCCATCTCAAAAAAAGAACTTTAAGGATGATTTGCTACTGTGACTAGGAAGGAACAAAGAGCACTGGTCCAGGCTCCGCCCTCACCAGTCACTTAATTTCTCTGCATCCAAATTCTCTCACCCGTCAAACGGGATTATAATTCCTGTCCCATCACTCCCACCAGGGTTGCGACGAAAATCAAACAAGGAAATGTGCACACAAAGCATACTGGTAAGAAAAGCCATGGCTCTCAACAAATTTATATGCAGGTTTTGTTCTGAGACTGACCCAGGAGGACTATCATTCAAATTCAGTAGCTAAGCTGGAGAGAAAGGTCATTCTGTCAATTTTGCCCAGAAGGATGACAGATAACTACAGCAAGGATTCTTAACCATATCTGAGGTCATGCCACTGTGAGAATCTGATCAAAGTTATGGACTCTCTTTCCCCAGAAAAATATAGACACACATTTGTCTGGAATTTCAAGGGATTCATTCATGGACCCCTCCAGAAGCCATATATTATGGATATAGAGATGATGACTCCCAAAAGAGGCAAAGGAATTAAAAAATATTGAAAGTCTCAGTGAGATGCAAGGCAACACTGATCCAATAGTGTCAAAGTCTCGGAAATGCTTAACTGATTTGTGAATTTACTGTCTCATTATGTTCGAGCTGTTTAGGTCCCAAGTTCTCAAGAGAACAATGCAGGACAGCGTGTCTGACTACAGAAGAGACTGTTTTCTATTACTGTCCAGACAGAGCCGCCAGCAAATGTAAAGATCGATGTGGTGGGGAAAGATAACCTTTGGAAACTGCATTAATGCTCTTCATCCAGGAAGATGGCTCAGTGTAAAGATACGATAAGTGAGTAATCTCTGGAAATGAACAGGGCTATTAAATGAGGGTAAATGGCCTGCCAACAGCCTCCTAGTACAATGAAGCCCAATATAATGACAGCTGTTCTAAGCTGATGGGCCAAACAGGTTTATCATCATATTAACTGTCTTAAAAGGCCAGGAGGAAGAGGGAAATGTTATGCTATTAAGTCATTATAGTTAATAGGTTGTGGGTCTACTTAACAGGGGTTTGCGTGGGCAGGCAAAATGTCAGAGGAGGTTAAATGGAATTAGCAGCCTGGGGCACTTACCAGCATGTCCCAGGTGAAAGATAATCGTGCTAGGAGCAAAAGTGAAGTTGGAGACATTGGCACCAATCCGGATCCACTGAAGGATGGGGAAATAAATTAAAAAGACATTAGAACCTGAAAGAAAGGCTATACCTGCCATGCCAATGCAAATCCAATGAACAGTCCTCAGATCTTAAAAGTTCATGCATACTGGAAAGACAGGGAATTTTTCCAAGTGACAGCCACCCTATTATAAACCCTCAGGAAAAATGTTTCCTTTTTTGGTAGAAAGGCATCTCAGCACCTGCTCTCAACTGTGCCTGAACATCATTTTTAAAGCCAGCAAACCCTTCTGTTTTAAAACAGGTGGAACCATGAAGCTGGAAGGTCAGAGTTGCTTTATGATAAAGTAACTGACGCTTCCACCAAGTTCTGTGAGAACTGGAAAGATGAACCCGCTGACAGCTGGCAGCTGCATGCTCTTGCCTGTGGGTTCTGTGTCTTCTGAAATCCTGATGCTCAGATACAAGAACAGGTGCCCACACCTCAGGTCTGATTTTTGGAAGCTTGAGGCATGCTTCTAGATTTAGATTAACCAATAATTCTTTTGTTAAAATCAAAATTAATTAGGAACACAGGCAACTTTCCAAAAGTAAGATCTAATGAGTTTTTTTCCTCAAAATTCTCTGAACCCTGAGGATATGTACTATATTTATGATTTTAAAAGAGAAATAAAGAAGGCTGGAATGTAGCTCAGTGGCAAATCGTCTGCCTCACATTCGCAAAGCCCTGGGTTCAACCTCCAGTTCCCCAAAAAAAGGACAAAAAAAGAGAAACAAAGAAACACCAATGAATTTGTATATTAAAAATATACAAACATTATAATAGAGTAAAAAAGCTACAGGTTCATTCCTTTATATTCTCCACAATGTTCTCTCCTCAGGTGACCAAAATTTACATATATTTTTAAAAATTTTCCATAAAGAGCATCACATAAGATGCTATCCTATTCTTTGCCTTCCACACTCAACAGTCCACTTGCAGTATGAGTGTAAATGTATCCTTTCTGTTACTGAGCTGTGTTATTCTGTTGTATGGGCTAATTAACACCTGCTTTCATGAGAACCTTAGGCTGTTTCCAGTTTTACGCTCCAAACAGAGCTGGAATGCACAGCCTGTTCTCGATTCTTCACAGCTATGGGCACTGGGCCTTGCTTTTCCCACACTTGATCTCATCTGCACACCCGATGCAGCATCACAGTCCACACACTCGCTTTTCGTGGCTGTTAGGAACTTTCTCATGCCCCCTTATTAATGGATCAATTTATCTGGCCACTCTCCCACAGTGGGGAATTTGGGTTATTCTAAAATTTTTTGACCATCAGTTCAGGTCACAGCTGCTGGACCCCTCTGGAGCTGTGCTGAGGCCAGAGCACAAAGCCTCCTTTGGAACGGCTACATCTGCCGAGTCTGGCGCCAGACGCATGCTGCTCATGCTAATTATGGAGACTCACCAGAGCAAAGAGCAGGAGCAAGGGTGAGAGGATGAGGGCTGTGAAAGTATTGGACACCACGGTGGGAGGTCTCTTCTCAGGCTCTCGGAACAGGTGCTGCCAAGAGAAGACACACCAAAGAGACTTCAGAATGTGCTCTTCCCAGCAAGGGCTGCCATGTGCATCAGGGACCAAAGCATCACTGACCATGAGTAAGAGGAAATGCCTTCCACAGGCTAAAACCTCCTGACAACAAGTGGCCACTTGGCCTTTTGCCTCTTCTCGACGCTGGCTTCTGATTCTAGAGGAGTTCCTTCCCAAGACACTCTGTGGGCTCACTGCTTGGCCAACCCCTTTCCTGCCTCCAAATCTGACTGCCATTTATAGAATGGAGAATGCAACCCATAAAGTGGCATTTGGCTGTGTTAAAAAGAGTGTCCAGGTCTGTGGATGCTTAGGTGTCACATCCAAGTCAGGACTCTGGGTTTCTAGGTGGCACCTGGGTCCATAAGTCATATACTACTGCCTCACTTCAGGTGGCTAACTGCTGACAACTTCACCCCTTTTTAATGTTTCACACACCTCACTTTAGGAGGTTCCAACCCACCTCACCAGCCTCTCCCCTATCCCTGGCTCTGAGGATTCTCTCAAAAAAACTTCTCCTTCACTTGATTTCCAATGTTAAACCAGAAGGCTGAGCAAGCATTCCTCTGATATTTGTTTTGCCTGAGAAAATCAAAATGAATTCTTTGGCAAGTTCACCTAACTACATGACCTAACGGAAGTCGTGATGGACTGGGAGTCCAGAGGACCTTTACTTATGTCCAAATTGATATGTATGGTTGAGAGACCAGGGGCAAGTCACTTTACCACTCTTTGCTTCCATTTCCAGCAGAAAATTAAGGGTGGCTTATAGAAGTACTGTGAGGATCAAATGGAAAAGGGCTTTTGACTATGCTTCCTGAGCTGCAACACCTGTATACAAACTGAATTATTTTCTTTCTTTGAAAAATTTTTATCCAGTGAGTAAACTATGGCAGTCTTTTCTACTTATCTATGCTTAGCCAACCCAGCTCCGTGGTGAGTAGCCCACGAGAAGCTCCTGTTCCAAAATTTTTACCTCAGCTCCTCTTTTCATGCCACTGCCATTAAGGGGTTTCAAACACTACTTGCTGCCACCTCCTCCACTTTTAATATCACAGCTGTATCTTCTGTTAGCCAAGCTTCACATTCTTGAAATTGTGTCCTTTCAAGTTTTAGAAAGAATTCTACTACTCTACTCTTGTCTTTTTTTCAATAGTGAAATGAGGGAAAGTTGTCTGCTTTTAACACTTTGTGCTAATTCATATGTAGGTTTCCATGTTGGGCCATTTCTCCTGACTACAAAATATAGTCCACTGAGTGGATCCACCTATTTCCTTAACTGGTACCTAAATTGTTTAACTGTTTAATTGCTCAAGTTTGTACCGAAAGGAAGGGGTGCCCTGGAAGAGAAGGACTTGCCTGGAAGAAGCTGCTCCCCAGTGAGCTTTCCCACCTGCCAGTCTTGATTTCTGCAGAAGCAGAGAGGATGATGCTAAACCCATCTGTGCCTGCCCAGCGGTAGTCTAAGGGGCTGAGCCCCCTGCATGTCAGGAAACAGACTCAGGTTCTGATATCATCTCCAACTTTCTGGGAGCTGCACACTGTTCTCTGAACCTCTGCAGCTTGAGGATGAGACTGGTATTTGCCCTGCCTAATTCACAGGTGGTGAGGTTCAAGCTACTGAACACATCTAAACAGGTTAAAGGAGAGCCGAGGCAGAATCCAGGCATTTGTGGCCTATCTCACTGTGCTCATTTCTCCTCAGTGTCAGTGGAGAAGGTCTTTGGGATGTACCTGAATTTCCTGTTTCGGAGTGAAAAGATTCTGGGATAGGACAGTTGAGGGAGCTTCTTCTTCAGGGAACTTGATGACAATGTCAGCCTAAAAAATAAAGGCAGTCTTTAGAGGCACAGGGTGGAGAAGGAGGTGAAACAAGGAGGTCTAGCAAGGCCCTGACGAGGACCGAACTGAAAAAAGCTCAAGAAATCCAATCACTCCTGTTCCATTAATCAACAAAATGAGGCAGTGAAATTTTCAAGAACAAAACAAATATGTGTTGAAAACGCTTTTTAGAGCACAAGTTCTAATTTTCTACCAATATGGTAGAGAAAGTCCCATAGAGCCGCTTAATACAAAAATCCCAGCTGGTACACTGGGTGTTAGTTGCCATCAGAAGCTGCTTGGCATCCCTGGGAAGTGTGATTTAGAACACACACGCACACAAGAAATGAAAATATGCTCTCATACAAAATGCAGCCCAAAGTCAAAGAGAAGGAGGCTTGAACATAACACAAGAAAATACAGCTGTCCCTTTGTACTACATATGGATCAGGCACCAACTGAGGCTACGATCTGGCTTCTGTCACCTTTCCACTCTCTTCCTGACTGCTCTCTTCAGGGTTCAGGAGCTCTAAAAGCAGAACTGCTCACAAGCTTCTCTAGTAGCTATTCCCCATCAACCCACAACCCCCAGGCTCCATCCCAATAAGCCCTTGCCTTTCTTCGACCCCACGTTCTGTTACGACACCAAACAAAGTGAGGCATGCTAGGGACGAGGAGCACCGTGGAAGCCCTAATATCCTACACCACGGCTGCCCATCATTTACCAGCATCCTCCAATCCTACAGCGCATTACCTCGCACCTTTCTGAACTGTTATCAGAATTCAAATCTTCTCCTTCCCGTCAGGCTACACCCTATTTCGAAGGCCAGGGCCTCATCTTTGACATCTGTGTATTTCTCCTACCGCATTGCTGTAACCTTCTTCCAGGATCGACATTTATAGAAATTTTCAAATCACTAAAACTCATGAGGGCAAATTTACATTTCATTCATTCACTGAGACTATATTAAACACCTACCACTGCCAACCCATGTGCACAACCCTAGAACAATTTAGAAAGCCAGGACACAGTGCTTCCTCTTGTGATGCTTACTGTGCCCACCATAGGAGGCACAGGCGAGGCCAGGAAGAAGAGCCCTGTGCCCCTGAAAGGCGCTGTTTATGTCTGGCGCAGCCTCTCTCATGTGGGTTGGGGTGCATTCGGGCACATACCACATTCCAGAGGATTGGGTTCTTCAAAGTGGCATCTCCAATGATTAAGTAGAGAGTGTAGGTGCCCGAGGCAGAGTCAAACTCGATCTTTCTTTCAGAGGTGTCCAGTTCGAACTTGTACACATTCTTGTTGTCTGGCTCAGCAACAAACACCACTTCCTGGCCAGTCTTCTGGTTATGGAGTCGGACAAACGTCTAGAGGGAACAATAAAACCACTTTTCATCTGATCTTTTCAAAACTCTCTGGGGGTTCAACATCAAATCGGCCAGGCAGCAGAGTTAGCTCTTTTGTCACAGGGAGAGCCCTGGGACCTGCCAGATCTGCTAGACCTGCCTAGTAGAGTAAAAGAACTGGCCATCCCAACCTAGTTACTAGCTCAGGGAAAACTTTCTGGTATGAGGAAAGAATTAAACTTAGGAGTCCAGCCAATTCGTGATGACTTGGAGGCTGAATGCCCAGTTTGCGAATGATTAAGCCCTTTGCTATTGCAGCAATTTCTTCTTCCTGCAGTCTTTGGCCACTCTGCTGCCCAATTAACTCCTTCACCAGAGGGTGAAAAGAAGGGAAATGAGGTGGAACTGTAAGAGGCCCATTTTCAATTTCCTAGTGCCTCCAGCTAAAGATTTAGTAGAGGAGGCTCGGGTGTCAATGGCAAGGCAGAGTTCTAATCGAGTGAGCAACCTGGTGTCCTGAGAGTGCCCGGACTCTGAAGACAGACACATCTGGCTCCACTGCTTATCAGCTGAGTAGGTTACTTAACTTCCTTGCACCTTGATTTATTCCTCTTAAGGCAGAAAGATTAAGTTCTACATGTATTATCTGTGTGAAGATTTTCAATAATGAAAGCAAAGCATATAGCACAGGGTCCAGTATATACCAGCTGGTCACCAAACAAAAGCCAGTCATGTTCTTAGCATAATGATACTGAGTTTAATCACTTTATCCTCCCAATGGCACAAGACACTAAGGGTTTTTTTCCACTTTAGAATGGCAGCAAATTTTGATATTCACTCAAAACCTTTCATTCAAGGGTTTCAACATAAAGAATTCAACGGGGCAGGTAGGATGGTTCCAATGTGCAGATCAGAAGCCTAAGCATTAAATGAGTTGCCATGGTCACACAGCTAGTACTAGATCTAAAGAAAAGATAACTCTCATTTGTTACTCTACACCTGGGCAACAAAGAATAACCCTTGAATTATTTAGGGAAAGGAACCCAGTAATGTGAAGCATCCTGGCTGCAGTGATTAGTCTTGGCCAGGATTCCTGATCTTCCTCTTACTACAGTTAATAAGTACAAGTGGCTGTCAAGCTCATCTGCAAAATACCACCTCTACCTGGGAGGTCTCTGAGCCATAGCTCCTCAAACAGAACCATGAGGAAACTAGTACTCTGTTAAAAAGTCATGTTTCCTAACCAACTCTCCCTGTCCTAACCCTAACCTACCACTTTATCTTATAATTTCTTCTTTTTATACTCTCTCTTCTATTGTGCTGTTTGGATGGCACATGTCAATCTGGGAGAGAACTGGGAAATGCTAAGAGGTTGAAGTGACAATGTGTAGGGAGTTTAAAGATGGAACACAGAGGAGCAGAGAATTGCCAGGACCCTGGTCCTAAGGGCAGGTGCTCTGGGGCATATGTGCTGTGGCTGCAGTTATGAGAAATAGCAAGAATGTTTGCAAGTAAATCCACTCACTTCAGTGGTCTGCTCTGGTTTCCTCTCAGCATGGACACAAGTCTGCTGTTTTTGCTAAAGCACTGGTATAGAGCACCCAAGTCAAGCCTGAGGGGTCTCATTCTTTGTCTTTACGCACTCCAAGTATTTTCCTTTGTAACCATGCACATGGCAGGGCCAAGAATTCTTTTCAATCCAGGGGATGACGTATAGGGAAGTGCCTGAGGACAAGGGGGCTTTTTAAGTTCCTGGGGAAGGGCATATGGTTTGAAAATCTTTCAAATAATAATTTTCATTTTATATATGAAAAAAACAAAACCTACTGCTTTTATTATATTTTATTTTAGAACTGGAGAATGAACCCAGAGGTGCTTTACCACTGAGATATATCCCCAGTTCTGAGATAGGGTCTTGCTAAGTTGCTGAGGGGGCCTGAAACTTGTGATCCTTCTCTCAGCCTCCTGAGTCACTGGGACTATGGATATGCAGCACTAAGCCTGGCCTACTGCTTTTATAAGAAGAAGTAGGCAGAAGTTAAAATGGGCCATTCTTCAAAGTCCCATAATAGAAAATTTGCTTTGGCCAGAACACAAAAATGCTTTAGGACCTATGCCTAGGTTTTCTTTCTGTAAAATTATTTCTAAAAAAAAAAAAAAAAAAAAATCAAGCATTTAAAAGCCTCAATTAAATACTAATCTGCCTTCTTCATACCAGTTAATCTTTTTTCAAAAAGTGTATAAACTGGGTGCAGTGGTGCACACTAGCCATCTCAGCTACTGGGGAGGCTGAGGCAGGAGGACCCCAATTGAAACTAGTTGGGCAATTAACCTAACGAGACTCTGTCTCAAAATAAAAACTAAAAAGGGCTGGGGGGTGTAGCTCAGTGGTAGCGGACCCCTGGGTTCAATCCCTAGTACTAGAAACAAACAAACAAAAAAAAGTGCGTGTTCCAGGTGAAAGGTCATAATTCTCTTGCAGGAGAACTTGATGGACTATCAGGGCTCAGAGCCAAGAGCGAAAAGCAGGAAGATGGCATTTCTCTCCTCCAAGTCACACACTACATCAGTGCTCCAGTGTGCACACATGTTTCAGGCTGCAAGAGTGGTCTGGGCTTCTGTCTGACCTGGTGAGGGGTGAGTTCAGCACCAGTGTTCACATCCACCAGCTGGAAGAACAAAGCGAAGTTCTGGTGGCTGTCCGCGATGAATGTGCCCTTGGCTTTGGCTGGGTAGGTCACCCTGAAAGACATTACACAGCAGGTCTTCAGACAGGCTCTGCACATCTGAGAACAAAGAATGCACTCCTCCCTTCACGGTTGAACCCTCCCTCCCCCGTTGTCCCACTTCTGCAGTGGACAGATGTAGAGAAGTGTCTGTGGCTGGGGGTGGAGTGGACTGGTAAAGTCACGGCTTTCTATTGCTGTTTATCCTTTTGCCTTGCAGGGGACCAACCCAGGACTTTGCACACACCAGGCAAGTGCTCTGTCACTAGGCTATACCCCGGCCCCCAAGCTAGGACTGAGAAAAGCACAGAGAAAACTTCCATCAGGGTCTGGAGCAAATGCTCTGTGAAGATGTCTGGAGGTTTTTACCTTAAGGACTGAGCTCAAACACAACCAAGCCTGGTGCTGGTGGAGCCCATGTGTACCTCTGCAGGCACACAGGCAGACTGCGAGCTGGCTGCCAGAAGTGCAGGAGAAATAATTCCAGGATCGAGGCCAAAAGTGTGTGAGCGAGGTCGGAAGACAAGGGGGAGGAAGTGGGGTAAAGGAGAGGCGGGACTTGGAGTTTTTTCATTCTTTTTTTGCTGTAATTTTTCCTGGATACTGTTTCAATTTATTTTTCTGCCCTGAAACTGGGTTTTATTTCATTTTTAATTTTTTTTTTTTGGGTGCTGGGGATCGAACTCAGGGCCTTGTGCTTACAAGGCAAGCACTCTACCGTCTGAGCTATCTCCCCAGCCCCTGAAACTGGGTTTTAAAAAGTCACTTTCTCAAAAGGCAGAATTAATGAGGAAAACTGTTCAGATTTATCTCCTGGGATTTTAGGATAAGATGGTCAGCAGATAAACAAGCCTAATGGTTATGGAGCTCATACGTAGCTTTATTTTATTCTCTGGACTTGTATTTACTCATGAAGACAAATTTTTCATTTACATAGAGAATTAAATTTTGCAAATTACACTCACAGATGTTATTCTGTGAAGAATTCTGAAGTAGAATTCTTACCTTCTATACCACTATAAGGATAACTTAGCCAGACCCTGCCTCAAAAGAAAAAGGTTGGGCATGGTGGCACATGCCTGTAATCCCAGTGGCTCAGGAGGCTGACACAGAAGAAAGTCAAGTTCAAAGCCAGCCTCAGCAAAATTGAGGCATTAAGCAACTTGGTGAGACCCTGTCTCTAAATAAAATACAAAACAGGGCTGGGGTGTGGCTCAGTGATTGAGTGCTCCTGAGTTTAATCCTTGGTATACTCCCCAAAAAAAAGAAAAAGAAAAAGGATCTCAGGGTTCACTTACTCTTTTCTCACCCCAGCTGAGTCAAGTTGGGATCTGAACTATTCCCAGAGGTTCTGATCGCTACCTCCTAAGGATTTAGGGACGGCTGCCACAGGCTTCACACAGCACTCTGACCCAACTCTGATCAATTGTTAACGGTTCCCTGAGGCTGTGTCTGAGCTCAGTAGAAACAAGTGCTGCAGCACGGTGATACCTGTCATGGAGGGGAAGGAAAGTGGTGGCCCTGGTGCTGGATGGGGCTGAAAGCTCAGTTCTAAGGACCTAAGGAGGCTCCCACTGATTTTAGACCCACCACAGGCCGGAGAAAGTTGTCATGAGGCCACTAAAAGCAAATTCATTCCTGTGTAAAGACAAGATGATTGTACCAGAAGGTAAATGGATACAGCGCCTCCTTCACCGAGGAAGCTGTAGTGACATAGGCAACAGACTTACACTTTCATCCCGAGGTAATGCCCTTTGTCTCCTGGTGGACTGGCAAGAACAATTTGCTTATAAACAGAACACTGTTGTAGACAACACCCAAATCTGCTTAGGAGCTAATCAGATCCCTGGACCAGGACCGTTAGCATACAGCCTCTTGAATTTGGGATATAGGTGGATCACTACTGACACAGAAAAGCCACCAGAATGGTAAAGTGCCCAGGCACATTCTCAGCTCGGGAGCTTGGAGTTCCCCTGTGCCCACATGGCATCCTACCTACCGGGTGGTTTTGGGTGCAATGCTCTGATCCTTATCCACAGTGGACAGATCGACATTTGTGATGCCAACTTCAGTGGAGATCTTGACTCTGAGCTGGAATAAAATACAGAAGAAAATAGTCAAGTGGTGGGTATACAAAAAAATCAACTGTATATCCTATGTTTTCTACTCTTAAAAAGGTAAAGGCATAAAAAAAAAAATTCTAGGGTGGAGTCCTTTTTGCTTGCCTTTTTCTTTTCTTTTTTTTTTTTTTTTTTTGGTGGGGGCTGTGGGTGGGTTGGTTCTGGGATCTGGAGAGCAGCATCAAGGATCATACTAAAATGGGCTCAGCAAGGAAGTTTTTCCCACCTCTCCTATCCTGAGGCCTAAAAAGCAACTCCTATTTCTTCTTTACTTCTCTGGCTTTGGTTGGATGGAACATATTAAAAAAGGAAAAGAAAATAAGAGATCTTTTGTATACTTTAAAATAAAATAAAAAGGCAAAAATCTCTAAGCAATAACTTTTAAGTAATCAATAAGTACTCAATTCTATTAACAGCTAAGATTTATTGAGTGTTTACTACGTGAAAGGCATTGGTTCTGTAAGGACAATCTCATTTAATCTTCATGAGATTTCTGTAAAGTTGAGCTAATTCAGATGAGGAAATTAAGATTAGAGAGTTTAAGCTGCTTACTCAAGATTAGATCACTACTAAATGATGGTCAGAATTCAAGCTCAGGCACTCAAAACCCACCTGCTTAGGAGCCTTGTCATACGGCTTTGCGCCAGCATCACTCTGCACCGAGCAGCACTGTAACTGCCATGGAGACCTAGGAAGCTTGGTAGTCATCTGTACTGTTTACTAAGTACTTCTCATTCTCCTGCACATGGGGTAGAATCCTACCCCATGGAGTCAGGGAGGGTCATGTGACTCTCTTTGGTCAATGAATGTGAGCAGAAGTGATCTCTGCTGCTTCCGGGTGGAAGCTTTGAGTTCATGAGTGATTCTTTTCCTCTGACATGGACAGGGACAATACATAGGCTGAGGTATGTCCCTTTAGCCAGGGTCTCAGAGGAAGGACAACATGAAGCAGAGTCTCCAACTGACTAAAGACACAGTGTGGACAAAAAGTAAGCCTTTGTTTTAGGCCACTGTGATCTGGAGTTTGTGATAAGCACAAACTAGTCCATCCCAACTCCTAGTTTCTGAATTCTATATCTCCTTTATAAACATTTCCACAAAGAGCTACACAAGAAACTTAAAAATTAGATTGAAATAAACGTAAGTATCCAAAAGTGACAGGAAACATGTTAAAAGTCTATCTGTGGAAATTTTTTGACTTAAAATCTAAGTTTGAATGTGTAAATTAGACAAACCCAAGGCACTTTTATGCGCAAACATATCTGTGAGTCTTCTAAATATTTGATAGGTTTGAGTGTAACACTTAAGGAAATCCTTGCCAATTCCATGGTCTAAGTCAGGATCAAGGAACAAAGATAGAGGGCTGGGCAAATAAGTGAAGGACAGCTGCAGCATTTTCCTAAAATGCCTTATCGAGGCATAATAGTCTCAAATCAAGGGCAAAGAAGAAAATTTAAAAAGGGATAAAGATAGCTATCAATTAATTCTTTTGAACAGTTTTCCCTCCTGCCTTCATAATAACTATTTTGTGACAAGAGCCTCAATTATTAGGTTGAAGAGGGTGTTCTGTTTTGCTTTAAAAAACTGAATGTAAAACATGTATCACAGAAGCTGTAAAGTATTACCATCTACTTTTGAATATGTAGCCAGTTATCCGTTGGATTTTATTTAGCAGCACTGGCTGTCATTAAGCCTAGGAAGTGGTGATATGGCAGAGGAAGGGGCCGGAGTCCGCCATCAGGTTGAATAGTCCTCCCAGGGAGAGAGCTCGCAAGCCTCCACCTCGTTCTTGGGGTTCTCTAAAACAGCCTCCCAACTCACAGGACTCAGAGCTTTGCAGCACGAAGCTCAGCAGAAAGAAAAGGAAAAGTCAAGCATTTCCATTTGAAGACGGATGAAGAGTCAAGCAAAACACAGCCAAAGAGCTCTAATTAGGTTACCAGTTTTGGGCAAGACAGTCGCTGAGACCACTTTTGCCCTCCCTCCTTCTATCCTAGTGAAGCACCTAGGTACATGGGATGCAGGGGGAAGGGAACATGCATTTCCTGTCCCATGTGCGAACCATAACTGTGTGTTATGGTTATGTGTGACCCAGTGTTGCTTTAATAGAGGGGCATACAAAGTGCTATGGAAGCACGGGAGAAGGACCCAAGCCTGCCTGGGGGTGAGCCCGACTGGAAAGTAGGAAGCAGTGGATAGTAGGAAGACTGGAGGAGCATAGGCAGAGAGAGGGAGGAAATGAACAATACTCCGTGCTATAAAAATAATGTTTTCACAGTTAATTACCCTACAGTCTTCATCAACGTTAACCAGATAATTCCCTCTTCATCTTGTGAATCATCCTCTTAAGGACTCATTCACTGAATCTGTAAGCGTGATCATGAAATCATCATCTCATCTAAATGCCCATAAATAGGAGACTAGTTAAATAATGGTAATGCACTCTAGGAATTACCGTGGAGCAGTTAAAAGAACAAGGCAGATGCCTATGGACAGTTAGGGAGCTGTTACCTCTTGCTTTTGATTACACAACCTGTCTAGTAGCAGAATTCTATTTAGCATCACTGCCTGTCACTGAGTCTAGGTAACAGGGTGAATTAAGGCAGGAGTGTCAGTGGATGAAGCATGGTGTAGCCCTCGAGTTAACAGACCCCCCAAGGGTAAGTAGGGAACCTTGACTTTGTGACAAAAGTGAAGAATTCAGTTCTTTATGGAAGAAAGGACGCACCCATGTTCACTATTACATGCATCCTTTTGTTAAAAAGTACACAGGAAACTGTTAAGAATGGACTCCACTAAGGAAAACTGAATTGACAGGATGGCAGCAAGCCCTTATATTTCATTATATACCTTTCTGCACCTTGAAAAAAATTTAACCACTTGTATATTTCACTTCTGTTTTGAAAATATAGGGATTGCCTAGGCAATGAGACTGTAGATCACATATTGTCTTCCAAATATACTCTTCTGTATTAAAAAAGTATCGCCCAATAAATGTGATGTTACAATTGCTTTTCCTTTAGGCAGATGGATACACAAAAACAGCTGTTCGAAGAACTGCATTAAGCTCCTCGGTGTATCCTAATCATAGTGATAAGGAGGCCATCAACTTTTGGGTTTTCATTAGACTCCTATCTACTTTCAGTACTAACACAGCCACCAAGGCCTGCTAATTGACTCTGTGAGTGTGTTTTCCTAAAGACACGGAGACCATTCCTAGACTATACAGACACATAGCACAAGCACTGAACTGCAGTCATATGGGGTTTATTCTCACTCCAGTTTTAAAAGGCTCCCTAAGTAACGGCTTTCTTTGCTGCAGAGAAACACTGTAGGGCTGTTTGTGAAAAGGAAACAGTTTAAAACAAATCCTTCTGCTCCTAAAATCTCACTACAACCAGATCTCTGGAAACAAATGAAAAATGTTTTTATGCCACTCTTAAAGCAAACCGAGCAATAAAAGTCATCATAACTTCTTTCTTTTTTTTCCCTTTCTTGGATTGAACCCAAGGGTGCTTTACCACTGAGCTTCTCACACCTTTTTATAGTTTAGTTTGAGGCAGGGTCTTACTAAGTTTTGCGGGCTGGCCTTGAACTTGCAATCCTCTTGGCTCAGCTTCCCCAAATAGCTGGGATTACAGGCAAGTGCCAATATACCTGGCGCATCATAACTTTTTCAAAGGCCTGTCTTAAGAGTTCAGTTTATTCAGGTGTGGTGGCGCATGCCTATAATCCCAGTGACTTGGGAGGCTGAGGCAGGAGGATTACAAGTTCAAAGCCAGCCTCAGCAACTTAGCAAGGATCTAAGCAATTTAGTGAGAGCCTGTCTTAAAAAATTATAAAGGGCTGGGGATATGGCTCAGTGGTTAAGCACCCCTGAGTTCAATCCCCAGTCCCTCCTCCCCCAAATAAAGAGTTCAGTTTAGAGGCAGGTGTGGTGGTACACACCTGTAATACCAGCTACTCAGGAGACGGAGGCAGGAGCAGAGCAAATTCGAGGTCAGTTTTGGCAACTTAGCAAGAACCTGTCTCGAAATTGAAAAATAAAGATGGCTGTGAGTGTGGCTCAGTGGTGAAGCATCCCTAGGTTAAATCCCCAATACTCACCCCCCACAGAGTTCAGTGTAGGATCCTTGGCAGGATCCCTGTTGGTTAGTTGCTTCCTCCTTCAAACCCAGACTGCAGGATTAGTTTTCCTAAAAGGCAAAAGACTTATTTCTCCACTTTAAATGCTGCTAAGCCTGCTTCACGTGGGATCACACTAGTCCTTTCTTTATCCTATATGCCATGCATATCTCAAAAAATGTTTTAACACCAGGAATTGCAGTCTTTCTGCTCAGAGTAACAAACCTGGGTTTAGCTTATTACTGTCAAAAATGATGGCGCATTAGGGGCAATTAATGCTAATGAAAGCTTCCAAACCCACGCTTCCCCTGACAGTCCCATGTCAATGAGTGCCATTACAGCCTTCCCCACCAAACCACCATTAATGCACTCGGACCAACGTCAGGCATCTCTAGGGAGAGCAAACAGGACCCACTGACTCACTGAGGCTCTAAATGTGACTATTACAAAATTATCAAGTAAAGTTGCAAATATGGCAGGGTCAGGAGGGTGCATGTGCACGTGTGGGGGGACACGTATACACACACACACACACACACACACACACACAAGCTCTAATGTGATAGAGGGGGAGAAAGATTTTGTAATGCTTACTCCGTCACTGGAAAGGAAAAGGGCAGCAAATGGCCTTGATAAGGGCCTATTATCACTGCATGAACAACAGCCATTATCCATCTCTGCTATTTTGTACTTAGATAATTTTCCCAACAACCACAGAAACACTTGGACAAACACCAGATTTGATGTTACAAAAAGCCAAGCTGTTACAGTAATCAAGCAGTGTGGTATTGGCAGAAGGACAAAAATACAGATTAATGGGATAGAATTTTGAGTCAAGAAATTAACCCTTATGCTTATGGTCAATGGAGTTCTGACAAGAACACAGACAATCCAGTGTGAGCTGGTGTGGTGGGCGCTCGCCTGTAATCCCACCTACCTGGAGGCTGAGGCAGGAAGCTTGCACATTCCAGGTAGGCCTGGGCAATTAAGTGAGACCATGTCTCAAAATTTTTAAAAAAGGGGGGGATGGTGCCAGAGACACAGCCTGGGTTTAATACTCAGTACCACCAAAAATCAGTAGGGAAAGAACAGCCTTCAACACATGGGGCTGAGACAACATGCAGAAGGAGGCTGGACCCCTATCACACACAAAAATTAACTTAAAATAGATCAGAAACCTAAGTGTAAGAGCAAAAACTAGAAACTCTTATAACCACCTTGGTGTAGGCAATGGTTTCTTAAAAATATCACTGAAGAGGGCTGGGGAGATAGCCCAGCTGGTAGAGTGCTTGCTTCGCAAGTGCAAGGCCCCGAGTTCGATCCCCAGTACCGCAAAAAAAAAAAAAAAAAAAAAAAAAAAAAAAAATCACTGAATGCACACGCAACAAAAGAAAAAATAATCTTTTGTCTCAGAATTAAAACCTTGAGGGCTGGGGTTGTGGCTCAGTGACAGAGCGCTTGCCACACACACGTGAGGCACTGGGTTCAATCCTCAGCACCACATACGAAACCAAATAAAGTTAAAACAAAACTACTTAAAAAAAAAAAAAATTAAAACCTTGAAGAGCACAGTGGTGTATACCTGTAAGCTCAGAGAATCAGGAGGTAGGAGGATGGCAAGTTCAAGGCCAGCCTGGGCAACTTAGAAAGAACCTGTCTCAACAAATAAAAAGGGGAGAGGACATAGTTCAGTGGTAAAGTGTCCCTGGGTTTAATTCCTGGTTCCACAAAATAAGAAGAATAAAAAATTAAAACTTCGCCAGGCACATGCTTGTAATCTCAGCTACTGGGGAGGCTATGGAAGGAAGATCACAAGTTTGAGGCCAGCCTGGGCAACTTAGCATGACCCTGTCTCAAAATAAAAAACAAAAAGAGGGGTGACTGGGGTTGTAGCTCAGTGGTGAGCGCTTGCCTAGCACATGTGAGGCCCTGGGTTCCGATCAGCAGCGCCACATACAAATAAACAAATAAATAAGATAAAACCTTTTAGAAAGGGCTGGGGATGTAGCTTAATGGTAGTGCACCCCTGGGCTTAATCCCTAGTACCAAAAGGAAAACAAAACAAAATGCTTTGTACTTCAAAAGACAACATTAAGAAAGTAAAAAGACAACCTCCTCTGAGAAAATATTTATAAACCATATATCTGATAAGAACTGGTAGCCAGAATGTATAAAGAACTCACATAGGTCAATGATAGAGTAAGATAAATAAAAGGAAATAAGAGGTAGAGATTGGGAAAAAAATAAATAAAAAGGCTGAAATAGTTATTTTTTAAAAATGGGTAAATGATCCAAATAGATATTTTTCCAAAGAAGATACAGAACTGATCAACAGTACACAAAAAGATGCTCATCATCATTAGCTGTCAGGGATGTGCAAGCCAAAACCACAACAAGACACCTCTTCACCCCTGCTAGGATGGTTATAATCAAAAGACAGACAATAACAGGTGTTAAAGATGCAGAGAAATTACAAGCCTCACAAACACCTGGGAAGAATGTAAAATGAGACAAGCTATTTTGAAAAACACCTTATTATTTTCTCTAAAAAGTTACAATGACCATATGATCCAGAAATTCTATTCCTAAACATGTGCCTTCAAGAATTGAAAACAAGTGTTCAAACAAAAACTTATACACAAATGGCTACAGCAATATTATTCATGAGAGCCCCAAAATGGAAATACCCTTTCTCAGCACATGTGAGACCCTGGGTTCAATTCCTAGCATCAGATAGACACATGCAAAAGTGGAGAGAAGTTCAAATATCCAACAGCTGATGAATGGATCAACAAAATTTGATATAGTCACACAATAGAATATTATTCAGTCATAAAAAAGAACAAAGAACTGAAACATGCTACAACATGAATGAACTTTAAAAGTACTATGCTAAATGGGAAAACAAGCCAGACATAAAAGGCAATATATTATATGATTCCTTTTATATGAAATGTCCTGAACAAGAAAACCATAGAGATGAAGAGTAAATTAAGAGAGAATGCATAGGAACTGCTAACAGATGGTAGGGTTGCTTTTTAGGGTGATAAAACAGTTCTAGAATTAGATACTGGTCGGGGTGGCACAATTCTGTGAACACATTAAAAACACTGAATCAATTACTTTGAAAGGGAAATTTTATGGCATGTAAATTATCTCAATAAAGCTGTATTTAATAAATAAACAATAAAAGCTAATATTTACCCCTGGAAGCCCATTCTAAGGACCATGGAACATGGAAAAACATCTTTAGACTACTGCATCCTTTTCTTCTTCTAACACCCAAACTAAACAATAAAGTAAGATTCAGTCTCTACCAAAAGGGAGTCCCAGTCCAGTGAAACAGCAAAGCACACAACCAAGGATGGTCAGACCCACAACAAGCACAACCACAGTGGTGTAAACTCCAGGTAAGACCATAGACTTTAAGGAGACCCAAACCCTAAACATAAGGAGAAAAAATGCCTTAAAGAAAACAGAAAACAACCAGAGGACTTTTTTTTTTTTTTTTGGGTGCTGGGGATCAAACCCAGGGCCTTGTGCTTACAAGGCAAGCACTCTACCGACTGAGCTATCTCCCCAGCCCCCAGAGGACTTTCTTGACCTTGAGGTACCAAAGAAAATTTTTTAAAAACTTGTTTTTAGTTGTCAATGGATCTTTTATTTATTTATGTGGTGCTGAGGATCAAACCCAGGGCCTCACACATGCCACGCAAGTGCTCTACCACCGAGCCACAGCTCCAGCCCCACAAAGAAATTTTTAAAGATACTGAAAACAAAACCATCTTCGGAACAGTCTTCTAAGTTATGCTTCATTAAAATTAACTTTTGTGGATCAAAAGACACCATAAATTAATGTCAGAAGACAGCGGATACTCATAATTAAGGATAAGTATCTAGAATATATATCACTCTTAAAAAGCAATGATAAAAAGACTAACAAATGAAAAGAAAAACAAAGATGTATTATGACTTAGAAGAAAAAAACCTAAATGGACAATGAAAACAAGAATGTTCAACTTCACTAGGAACCAAGGAAAAACATTAAAACCAGTCAGGCATGGTGGTGCATGCCTGTGATTCCAGCAGCTCAGGAGGATCCAGAGTTCAAAGCCAGCCTTAGCAACTTAGCAGGACTCTAAGCAACTCAACAAGACACTGTCTCTAAATAAAATATGAAAAAGGGCTGGGGATGTGGCTCAGTGGTTAAGTGCCCCTAGGTTCAATCCCAGGTACCAAAAAAAACAAAAACAAAAAACAAAAAACAAAGAAGATACCATTTCATTGCCATCAGATTTTTAAAAACTGATAATACCAACTATTGCTAAGAATATGAAGACGAAAAGGGCAATTTGGCAATACCTAACAAAAAAACAACAAAAGACTTGGAAAAAACATTCAGAGCGGGGGATGAATAGGTCTTGGGGAAACCAACTAGAATTTAGAGTTGAAAAGAAAGGAAGTAGGTAGGAGTGACTGGGAGGAAGGAGCCTGTCACTGAAGCTGGACAGGGGCTTCCAAGATGAGGAAGGTGTAAGGAAGAGGTGCAGGGGAGAAAAGAGCTCTCTTTAATGTGTGAGGTTGCAAGTTAAGATCTCTTAATGCAGAACACTCACACTCAAAAAATCTGGATTTTAAAGGTTCAAGGCAAACACTAAAGTAGTTCCATTCAGACTGAGTGCTAGTGAGTGGACTAGGATCGTCGAACGTCTCAGGCCCAGAAGGTCAGATATGAGGCAATGACAAGAATTCCAGAAAACATCTCCCTTCCTGCCAAGTTTTAAAACAAGTGCTTAATCTACCTGTGTTAAGTAATGTCTTATTTTTGAAAAGGTCAAAACTGCCTACTCTTTTCACTAAAAGAAAGTGTCAAAGGAGCCATGCTGAGGAGCTCTTCGAAATGCCAAACTAGCAATAAAATAAATGACAGTAATGGATCCTAACCTCGATGGGCAAAATATATACCCACAATGTAAACAAGTTAAATAAACTACACATTACAAATATAGTAAATAGTTATATTTACTATATTATTATTATAATAAATTATTATAAATATTATTATTTATATATTATTATAAATAGTTGCATAAATAAACAAAAGGGACAGTTTTTCTTATAGTATAATTCCAATAAATAAATGCAGAAAGAATAAAAGGAAAAATTGCCTTCTGACAAACACCACAATGAAAACTGCTAATGGTAAGATCGTCAGGATATTTGCAGTGTCAAAGTATCACCCAAGACATGTCATTACAAAGCAGAAAGACAGCGTTAGTTGAGAAACCTAGCACATACCAACTTACCCAAAGATCCAGGTTAACAAGATCAGTAAGGAGACATAGCAACACCATATACTTCTTGTTCTTGTTTTTGTTGTTGTTGTTTGTTTGTTTTGGTACTGGGATTGAACACAGGGCTTTGTGCATGCTCAGCACATACTCTACCATCTCCAGCCTCCAAGATGTATACCCCCTGATATGATAAACTGAGAAGGACACAAGGTTGCTTTTGGAGTATTCGTGCCAAAAACACATGACTTGAATTCAATCATGAGGAAACATCAAACTCCAATTGAAGGACATTCTACAAAGTAATTGGCCAGGACTCTTCAAGAGTCAAGGTCATGAAAAAAAAAGCAATATCTTAAACTAGAAGAGACTGAAGGGAAGTGACAGCTAAAGAAATATGTGACTCTGGATTGAATCCTGCACCAGAATAGGGACACTAGAGGGACAGTGGCAAAATATGTATTAATGTCTATAGATTAGTTAATAGTATTGTGTCAATGTAATTTCCTGATACTGACAATTCTATTATAGTTTCTTATGATGTTAATGTTTGGGTTAGCTGAATGAAGTATATTTATAGAGAGAGGCATTCTACATTTAACATTCTTAATTTGCATATTAAGAATGAAATTATTTCAAAATTCTAGTCTTTTTCTTTTTCTTTTTCTTTTTTTTTTTGGTGGTGTTGAGGACTGAAGCCAGGGTCTTGTGCTTGGGAGGCAAGCACTCCACCAACTGAGCTATCTCCCCAGCCCTGAAATTATTTCAAAATGAAAAATAAAAAAAATGAATTAAAAGAAGAAAGATGAGTGGAAAATGACATCTGAATTAAAAAGAACACAAACAACACACATTTAATATCTCAGGAAAGACACAGTACCACACCAAGGTTATTATTCAACAAAGCTGAAAAACATGAAGATATCTTAGAACAGATGCAGCAATGACAGTAGCAGAAACACTGAGAAATGACAGGCGCAAAGGGTGGAAGAGGAAGGAAAAGGGGCATCCCAGAAAGGGAACGCGGGCTGCTGTGGCACATGCCATAGTCCAGTTAGTTACTCAGAGGCCAAGGCAGGAAGGATGGCCTGAGTCCAGGAGTTTGAGGCCAGCCTGGGCGACACAGTGAGACCATATCTCAAAAACAGATAAAGAAATGGGTCACATGCTGGCTCTATGTTCACCAGGATGCACAAAACTGATACCGTGTGGGGATCCACCCATCCATAATCCAGATGACCTGGGACACGTTAATCTACCCCCTTGAGCCTCACGTACAAAATGAAGATGAACCGCCCATCTCTCAGGGTTGCTGCAAGAGTGAAGTAACGCAAGCAGAAGCACAAAGGACTAAGCTTCTCAGGTGACAGATGTTCACTAAAGGGTTCCTGCTGATGATTCTCAGAGTAGGAAAGGATTCAACCACTCCGCAGCTTAAGAAGGCAGGAAAACGTGTAATTCAGCTTCAGTACTTTCACACCTACGACTGTAAATGGAAAGCCACGGGGCCTGCGGGTGCTAACTTCAATTAGCTGGGGAAGCACCAACATGAAATACCCCATTCCCACACAGCATCAGATAAATGAGAACTAGCTTTGTCTTTAAAGCTACTTGGGTCTTCCACCCAGATGGAGTTAGCTACGCATCTGAAACACAGTTCATCATGAAGGGTCACAGATTTCCTTCTAGCCTTTTACAGACAGCCTCATTACAGTGTCACGTGTGTCATGTGATGCTTTGCATCAACTAGTCAGCACCAAGCACTTTTCTAAACCTACCAAACAAAACACCTTAAGATTATTTATGTCTCAACAGCATAATGGGTGATTTTATTTTCTACTTCCTAGATTTTACGTAAGTCAGTAATGCAGGGATTGAGGGTGTGCCTCAGCAGACATGTATGAGGCTCTAGGGTTCAATCCTCAGCATAGGAAAGAAAAAACAGTCATGTAAAATTATAATGGAAAATAACTAACAAGAACAACAACAAAAAAAATTTGCTCTGATCAAATTCCTGATGTTTTGCTTTGGCTAGGTCTACCAAACAACATAATTCAAACCCGTTCCTCTCTTAACAGTCACATTAGCACAGTCCCAAAGAGAAGCCAACAAACACACCAGATGATAATGCTGTGCGCCTGGTCAATTCTTTGGCTGTACTAAAACTGCAAGGGGGGGCGACAAGAAAAGCACCTACCTCGACAGTGTTTGCAACATAACGGTTGTCACCTTCAACCTTGACGGAGAAGTCATAATAACCACTGGAAAATTTGACATTCACGAAGTTCAGTTCAAAAACATCCCTGTTAAGAACGACAGCAGGGTTAGAAGAACTCACATGGCAAAATCATGAACATGACAAAAAGGGGCTATAAAGGGTCTCCTTGAGACAGTTCAGGGCTAGCCCACGCCTGCTCACCACCCACTCATCCTGGGCAACCTGCTCACTCACAGATGACAGTGTGTGGAAAATGGAAAAACTATCTACCATCACCTCTTCTCCCAAGTTTCTGAAGTTTCTTTCCTTTGCGCCACCACCGCTTCTAAAATCCTTCCTCCCTCTGGTAGCATCGCACAATTTAATGCAAAACAGGTTAAGTCTACTACATGACCCCAATTATGTTTTATTTGTTTGTTTTTGCAGTATTGGGGATCCAACCCAGAGCCTCAAGTTTGCTAGATGAGTTCTCTACCATTGAGCTATGTCCCCAGCCCCAATTATGTTTAACAACAAACAAACACATAAAACTTTATGAGGGGACTGGGGTTGTAGCTCAGTGGTAGAGCCCTTGCTTAGCACATATAAGGTACTGGGTTCAATCCTCAGCACCACATAAAAATCAATAAAAAAAAAAAAGGTACTGTGTCTATCTACAACTAAAAATATATATATTAGAAAAAAAATGAGGAAACAATCCAAAATGTTCAAAGATGTTAGCATGCAATAGTACAACTGTGGGTAACTTGCTGGCATTATTTCTATATTTTCATGTTCTTGAATTTCCCCAAAAGGATATATGTATAGCTCTTATAAAAAAATATAAATAATTTTTGTTTTTATTTTTTTGGTACTGGGGATTGAACCCAGAGGACTGAGTCATATTCCCAGCTCTTTTTATTTTTTAAAATTTTATTATTTATTTATATATTTATTTGCAGTGCTAGGGATTGAACTCAGGGTCTCATGCTTGCAAGGCAAGCACTCTACCAACTGAGCCATATTCCCAGACCCAGATCTTTCTATTTTTAAAGACAGGTTCTCACTAAGTTATTTAGAGCCTCAATAAGTTGCTGAGGCTGACCTCAAACTTGGGATCCTCCTGCCTCAGCCTCCTGAGCTGCTAGAATTACAAGTTTGTGTCACTGTGCCCAGCTATGAATTACTTCTGTTTCAAAGAGAAAAAAAAGTAGAGAATCCCTAACTGCATAGAAAATCCCAATGTCTTTTACTAGTTCACTGATCATTCCTAAAAAATGATTTTGCTTTTTATTTTCACATGTTACCTAAGAAAATCCATTTTCACTTTAATATTCTAACCTCTTATTCTCAAATACTTACTAATTTAACACTTAACAAAGTTTCATTCAAAAATGGACCCTTGGGCTGGGGCTGTAGCTCAGTGGCGGAGCATTTGCCTAGCATGTATGCAGCACTGGGTTTGATCCTTAGCACCACATAAAATTAAACAAATAAAATAAAAAGTATGCTTGTCATCTACAAAAAACAAATTTTTTTTTTAAAAAGGGAATCCTTCATTTTTAAGTTTACACAGCAATAGTATGCAGTCATTACAAATGAGTGTAGAATACTTAATCCTGTGGACATGTTCATGTTATATACTGTAACAGAAAGTAAAATCCTAATTTAATTTTAAATATATGTTTATATGCATAGAAAAAAGTCCAACAAAAAAGACTATAAAATGTTGGCAATAGTTATCCCTGGGTGGTAGAATTGTGGGTGACTCATACACTTTTTTTCTCTGATTACTCTTACAAACATTCAGTACCCACACATCAGGAAAAAAATGAAATTTTAAAATAGTCATTTACACTACAATGACAAGACAGAGTCAACTAGAAATCAGGAAACAGTAAAATCAAAATTGTTTTAGTTTTTAAAATCCTTTTTTTATATTGAACTACAAGATTTTATCAAATTTAGGCAAATTCAATTTTGTGATCTTGGTAATACCCTTATTAATCTGTTACACTAGCTGCAGGCTAATTTCCCAAAACAAATAAGCTGATGCCCTACATAAATATTTATGCTCAGGACTTACCCTACAAGGGTGAAAAACGTCCTTTGGAGGACAACGGCTCTGGAAGCAACAGACTTGGCATGTTCTAGCTTAACAGTGGCCTGAGTCAGAGGCTGCGACAGAACATTGGTGACTTGCAACTGGAAATAAATAAGCAAATAAATAAACAAACAGCAACAAACACTGAGGAGTACAGAATTTTGCTTCAAGATTGCTTTATCTATAGGAAGCAAACTCTGCAGATGAATGTCTGACTTCAGGAATCTTCCCTGACCTTTGGTCTGCTACCTATTAGAGATCAAATACAGGAAAAACACAATCCAGTCAGGAATGGGATGGATTAGAGAATGCTAGAACTGGGCAAGATGACCTTGCCCAACTATCTCAGTTTTCAGAGAAGGAAACTAGACCCAGGGAAAGAAAAGGCAAATTTGAAATTGGTTCCAAATTAGTTATATTTCCTTTCTAATCTCCTATTCTATCCACTCTATTACAGTATCTTTAAAATATAAATATTTTTCTGATATATATCATATATGTGCATATATACATACACACATATATACACAAATGTATATGTGTATGTATTAAGAAAAATATTTTAGGTAGGGATCAGCAATGGTAAAATTGAAGAAACATGGGCAACACTAAACACTATCATTTGCTGAAAGCCAACTATATGGCAGATACTAGTCTAGGACCTTAACATATAAACTCTTGACAATTGAATTTGATTGGTAGTATGATTCCTATGTTACAGATGAAGAACCTGAGGCTTAGGGATGTGACCAGTTAAGTGGTTTAAGCCAGGACTCACACTCCAGTCTCATTCACCTTCAGCACCAATACTTTTTCCATGTTGTTCTCCTAGCCACAACACCCCCTCCAATAAACTATGTTAATCAAGTTATTTCTTATCACACTGTTGAGGGGATATGAGTTATATGCAGAGTGAGGATAGACGATTTTGAAATAGAGGGCGTTTCTTCAGGAGACTATCTGTAGAGGTCGCCAAAGAACTCATGGGACATACAGGACTACCCTACATGGAAGAACCCCAATATTTAGACATAAACAAAATGCTAATTTCTATAAAGATCTTATTTTATCTGTGGTTTCCAAACAACAGCAACAAATGCCTTGTTTGAAGTGAAATTGCTAGGTGTATTCAAGATTTGTGCACTTGTTCTGTTTAGAGATTAGCACAAAAGATCAATACTGATGCTGCCGGGAGCAGTGGTGCACACCTGTAATCCCAGCAGCTCAGGAGGCTAAGGCAGGAGGATCTCAAGTTCCAAGCCAGCCTCAGCAACCTCTCAAGGTGCTAAGCAACTCAGTGAGACCCTGTCTCTAAATAAAATACAAAAAAGAGCTGGGGATGTGGCTCAGTGGCTGAGTGCCCCCGAGTTCAATCCCTGATACAAAAAAAAAAAAGAAAAAAAAAGAGAGAGAGATTAATACTGAGGAGGGAGAGGGAATACTATGCTAGAAGAGGCAAAGAGACCCTCCATTAGCACAGAAGAGGCCTATGCTTATTTTAACAACAGTGAACACCAGAAGTACTTGGGAATTAAAACAGCTATCTTATAACAATGTATCTGGAAAATTCTGGCACTGGGAAATGTATTTTAGAAGCAAGACTTTTCTTTATATCTGGAGTCAAGGGTCCAGAAATGCAATTTTCTTATACTTAATTTATTGAAAGCCTGTACTATTTAAAATCTTCTAGGGAAACAAATGTTTTGTGATAGATTGGCAAGGTTCTATTACTAAGTCCCCAGGGGTAATGACCATTTCTAGGCTAAGGGAAATGAGCCTTGCCCTATTTTCCATGGGTATGTCCTCACAGGGGCTACAACTGGCTTTCTGAAATCTCTACACTAGAAATGGTACCAGAGTAGCACATCTTGGCATGGGGTCATACCCGCAGGATAGCCTGTTCGTGAGTGGCAGAAGCTGGGCCCTCAGGCACAACCACAACTGGTACATGGTAGCGATTCTGGGAGAGTGCAGCAGCAGCACAGGCCACACTGAAAGCTTCCGAGAGTGACTCAAAGTTCTTCTTGCTAAAGATTGTGTTCATCAGTTGGATGACCTGGTCCTGAAAGGAAAGGGAAAGGCAGTTCAGATCTCTCCCTGCAGGAAATAGCCTCTCCTTCCTCCCCACAAGATTTTAGTCATTTCTTATGTGTCAGGCATTCACATGAAAGTGCATCCAACTATTAAGCCAAAGCAGTAGGGGAGAAAGCAAATATGCTGATTTAAACTTAAAACTCTAAATCCACCCCCCACTCCCCACCCCCCCCTCCCAAGAACCAAACTCAGGGCCTTGAGCATGCTAGGCAAGTACCCTGCAACTGAGCTAATTTCCCAACCCCTTTAGTTTAATTTTTTTCCTATTTTCTATTATAAACTGAAATTGATGCATTTATTTATCAATCCTTTAATGAATATTACTATATAAACACAAAGTACTTCCAGATAACTCCTGAGATATGCCAAGTATACTATAAAATTTATATTAACAGTAACCATTTGTTAAATGCCCACATGTGCCAGGCATTATGATGAAGCACTACATGAAGTCTTGGGAAAAACCCTGAAAGATGGCTATTATCAATGTTTTCCAAATGAGGACACTGAGGCTAAAGCAGGTAAGTAACTGTGACAAGTTATAACAGAAAAAAGGAAAAAATAAAAAGAAAGGAAGGAAGAAGGAAGAAAGGATGGAAACAAATACCAAGACCAACACTCTAAAGCAGGCTTGTCTCCAGAGTCCTGCCACAAGAAAATCTGTACTTTGCTGATTTCCATTTCCCTCCGAGCTCAACTTCCTCCCCTCCAAACCAACCTCTAAGCAACAAATTAGGGTTAAGTCTGTTTCAGAAGACCAAACTTTATAGCAAAATGTACAGTAGAAAGAAACTAAAATAACTCTCCATTAAGTACTAATGGGCTGCTTAAAGGAGAAAACTAAAAGCAATTTTTAAAACAAGTGGAACCCAAAAAGCATGATTAAAATTCTGCAGGTTGTTTGCTTAGGAGGAAACATTTTCCACTTCAATCAGTTTTGTTTTTTTACATCTACCATCTAACAAAAGAGCTCCCTTGTTCCTGACAGTGTTATTCACAGTCGACATGAAATAATTTTCTTTAATTGTACCAATTACATTTTTCCATACTAGGCTGTTGACATGTTAAAATGGGTGACTGTTCACTAGAATTGTTGTGTCAAAAGCAGTGACAGCAAAATTACTCCAGCAACCTGGCTAGTAGAAGTTTGGAAATAAAGCAAGAAAAAGTTTCAGTTGTATATGTAGAATGTCACCAATTCATCTGCATTACTATGTATAGGAGAATCCCCCCAGAATTTGCATCTTAAGACCTTGCTTTCCTGCCCTTTTACACATAACTGGAATTAAAAGGAGTGTGATACTTCACACTTACGAGGAAGGAACTGAAACACTAAGAATGTAAATACATGAATGAACTATTAGATCATATCCTCTGGAGAAAATATGAAATTAATTCAAATCATCCAAGAAATATTTACTGTTTACTTAAAAGAAACTTGCCACAAAACTCAATAATGCATATAAAAAAAAGTAAGTTCTAGCTTCAAACCCAAACCACTTCTCTGAAAATTTAAATAATGGCAGTTATATTTAAGTACTTAAGATTAAGGGTTGGTAACCTCACACACAAGTGGTACAAAAAAGGTCCTACTCAAAAAGACTTTCCACGTACATTTCAACTAAAGGCTTATTCAGCTTAACAAGCTTCTGGGGGGTGGGGTGGGGGGTGAATAAACTCTTGAAGCATCTGGTAGACACACATGCCTCTCCATGAGCCATGTCAATCAGCCAGATTAGCTCAGATTCGGTCACCGCCAAGTAGGAGGGGAGAGAAGGGAACAGGCAGTTTTGAAGTCCAGGGTACTTCTCAGAGGAAGATTTGCAGGGGTGGCCAAAGTGGAAAACATTGAGGAGACAAGCTGGAAGGGGTTATCAGGAGGAAAAGGAAGGCGAGGCAAGTATAACACGCTTGGCCTTCTTGCCACTACTTCATGACAGGTGTGTATACCATTTAAAGCAGGTGTGACAATTTGTTTACATGTCTGTCACACTGAAAACCAGTTTCTTAGTTCAGGCATCCGTCTTTCTATTTCTCATCCTTAAGGCCCCAAGGTGTCATCTGAACATTCCTCTCTGAGAACATCTATCCTTAGCAGCTCAACTTGACAATGCCATTTGTTTCAAGCCTGCAATTGGCACCTCCTTAATGGATGGCGCAGTCCCCACGTGGTCCATGAGCCTGTAGGTGGCAGCAACAAATAACGCTGTGGTTTCCAATCCTTCTTCAAACTGGAGATACACACCTCCCAGTTCATCCAGGCGAGCAACGAGGTCCTGTGACAACAAAATGAAAGCATACTGGAAGCCACGTAATCTCGGAGATGAAAAACACAAACCACTGTCACCCAGCGCAGACAGTTTTGAGAAATCTTTCCTTCTAAATCTGAAGACCACCTCAGTCACTTAATATTTTATCAGAAATGGTGCTTAGGCAGAGGGTCAGATATATCAGATGGGATGGAGTCTTTGGCAGCTCTGAGAATGCACCTTCCCTGCCCCCTGTATTCCTACCCAAGCCCAGGAGTTGTGGTACTGATGACACCAGCCACTCTGGGTAGAAGGCCAGCAGGCCAGGCTGCAGTGCACCCAGGAAGCATTCCCACCGAGATGAATTCCATGGCCACCCATCCACCCACAACAACCTGTGAAGCACAGAACTTCCCTTTCTTGGTCAAGGCTCCCAATGAGACCTACTGCTCTCCTGGGCAACACATCTAGGCTGTTAATATGCCTGTGAAGCACCCAGTCATGACAGTGCCAGTAATAAATGTCATTGCTGCCTCTGCAGTCCAGGAGGGAGGGCCCTAGGAGCAAGACATTCTTACCAGAGCACAGAATAATAAAAACCATAGTGGTCACTTACTGTACTAGGCTCTATTTTTTTTTTTTCTTTCAATACTGGGGATTGAACCCAGGGCTACTCCAGCACTAAGCTACATCTTCAACCCCTTTTATTTTTATATTTTTAAATGTTGATATAGGATCTCACTAAGTTGTCAGGTCAGCCTTGAAATTATAGTCCTCCTGCCTCAGCCTCCCAAGTAACTGGGATTACGGGTGTGCTACATGCCTGGCTGTATGAGACTCTTTAGAACCTCACCTGTTCCTGCAATGACCACATATAGAAAGGAAGCTCAGAGTTATTAAACAACTTGCCATAGATTACAAAGTGGTAAGCGGTAGGAAAAAAGAATTTGAATTTTAGGTTTGCTGGGCTCCAAAACCTGGGACTATTAGATTATCTCTACAAAAGGCTAGAAAAAACAATTTGTTACCTGCTTTTGTTGTAACTATATCAGCTTAACAAATATTCCCTTGGACATACTGCTCCAAATCGAATAACATAAGCGTGCCATGGATTTAAAACGTAAGTGGCTATAACAAACCAGGCATGTATATGTGCAAAATTCTTTTTGTAAAGGGTGTCAAAGACAGGAGCCATTTGGAAAAACAGTTCTGACCTCAATCTCCTCCACAATGTTCCTCAGGTCAGCTTGCTGGGACAGATAGGATGCTGTCTGCAGAGCCTGGATTGTTCTGGAAGGTAAAGAATAGAACACTAAAATTAGCTAAGTTTATAAGGGATATCTCTTAGGGAGACCAGCACTCGACCAAGGTGTATCTGGCATCCCCAGTGTTGTACACGGCCCACACTGTCTGTCTGTTAAATCTTTTACTCTTCCTACTCAAGACCAAAGAGAGATTGTGGAATCTATTTGTGACTGTTGAGTAGAATCTGGGTCAACTATTCTGAAACAAGAATAATGCAAACTAAAGATGCATTCAGTAAATATGTGCTAAATGGTTAACACTTGTGCTACCATCATCCTGCTGGGAGACCCAAATGCCACTAATCCCTCAGGAATTAAATAAGAGCAAAGGCACAAAAGATCTGTTCCTATACTCGAGTTCATTCTTATTTTCTTTTTCTACCATTTATTTTTTATTATAAAAGTACATTATTTGTCAAAAATTCAAACAATACATTACAAAAAAGTTAAAATTCCTGTAACAGCTACCCTTAAAAGATAACTATTCCCCAATTTAGTTTTAATAATTTATGTATGCATTATTCCTTATGAATACATATAAATGTACCTCATTTTTACTAACAATAATATTATGGTTTGGATATGAGGCATCCTCCCCACCCAAAAAACTTATGTGTCAATGCAGATGGTAAAATGATGAGATTGTGGGACAATTAACCCAATTGGTGGATTACTGGGTGGTAACTGTAGGCAAGTGGAGCATGGAGGAAGTAGGTCACTGCAAGGATGCCCTGGGATCATAGATTTTTGCCCCTGGCTCCTTGTGCTCTCTCTCTGCTTCCCACCTGTCATGAGCTAGGAAGCTTTCCTCTGCCACACCCTTCAATCATTACCACACCCTTCCGTCTATCTCACCTCAGGTTCAGAGTAATGGAGTAGCTGACCATGGACTGAACCTCCAAAACCTTGAGCCCAAATAACCTTTCCTCCTCTAAGCTGTTATTATCAGGTATTTTGGTCACAGTGATAAAAAGCTGATTAACACATTTACACAACACAGCATTATATTGCCTAACATACCATAATTCACTCACTTAATTTCCAATTGATAAGTTGTTGTTTTGGTTTTTTTGTACCAAGGATTGAACCCAGGGGACTTAACTACTGAACCACATCCCCAGTCCTTTTTTTGGTTTTATTTTTTTGTTTTATTTTGAGGTTTTGCTAAGTGCTTAGGACCTCTTTAAGTTGCTGAGGCTGACTTTGAACTCTCAATTCTCCTGCCTCAGCCTCCCAAGCTGCTGGGATTACAGTGTGTGCCACCATGCCTGGCCTGATGTTTTGTAAACTAGGTCTCATAATTCATAACTTTTATTCACACATAAATTTTAAAAATTTATTGTGGTGAAATTCACACAACAAAATTAACCATTTAAAGTGAATAATTCAGTGGAACTTGCAACATTCACAGTATTACGTAACTACTACCTCTGCCTAGACCCAAACATTTCTATCTGTCCAAAATAAAACCCTATCATTAAGCAACTTTCCGGTTCTGGCTTCTCCAGCCTCTGGTAACCTCTAGCCTATGCTGTCTCTATGAATTTACCTATTCTGGATATTTCAGACAAATGGTATCATACAAATATGTGACCTTTTATGTCTGATGTCTTTGCTCAGTGTGTTTTTGAGGTCTATCCATGTTGTAGCAAGCATCAGTGCCTCACTCTTTTTTATGGCTTATTCATATATTTTTGTTGATTTGTGAGTATATTCCTGGAAGATAAACTTTCTTAGGTGGACGGTGACAGGTGTATATATACATGATTTTTTATTATACTATTCTCTTCATACAAATAGTTTGGAAAAATTAAATGGAGCTTCCAGGGTCAAAGGAGGAAAGCTGAGGCCCCCTGGTGGTCAGACAGACAGCTGCTCATAAAGTAGAGACAATTCTCTGGGTTTTACTTGTGAAAGTACTAAGGATTAGGTTTACGGGTGTTAAACAGCCCACTTGTGATGAAAGAGGTATAGAGTAGAAGGGTCTGGATTTGAACAAGTTCTATTTGATCCAAAGCATATGTTCTTTCTTCCTATAATTCCAAAAGGAATTATGAGCAGTGATCAAAATGTGTGGCCTGAAATCAAAGGACCACAAAGGCCAAGCATCAGGCAAATTGTGTATAAAATACCAGCCCAGGAAAGTATCAGCCTGAAGCCACTGAGTACTGACCATATGAATGTGAGTGGAATGTGGGAGTGACAGAGAATGCCAACAGACTGCCAACTCGGTCCTCAACAAAGCTTCGAGTTTAGAGACAATCTGGTTGTTAGCAAAAACTCTGGGAAATAATTTCGCTGTCCTGAAAGTGAGAACTGGTGTCACCAACCTCTTCCTATACAATTAACAGGACACCAGGCACTCCATGCACTCTTTTGGGGTTGCCATTAAATGGGACACATAGAAAACAACAAAATATTATTTTAAATGAGAAGTTTAGTCAGAGAAAAAAATTACACATCATTACTTTTAAGTTTAACAAATATCTTGAAGTCAGTGACCAGATACTATTTTAATAAACATGAGAGTTGCTCCAAGTACTTTTCCTATGAGGGGCTTCCTCTTCACCTTTGCTCTTGCAGAGTAGCAGAGTCTTAGTTCCTAGAGTACTCAACCCTCTGCACCCTCCAGGTGCCATCTCTCAAAACTTCAAAGGACACCTACCACAAGCCCAGCTGTCTCCCAGAGCTCCCATTGCCAATATCTCCTGTGCCCTGGCTGAAGCCCAAGAGAAGATTTCTGAGCTCACTGGCTCACTCTCAGTTTCTACCCAACTAACCTAAAGAGCAGGCAATGTCTCTGTGTAGCAGTGGGTTTATGCTCAGTTCTTGCCTTCTGCCTGAGCAGCGTGCACAAGACCATGTCTTTGTTAGCTCCACCAAGGACAGGCACCTGACTACTTAATTCAGTGTTGTGTCTGACATGTATAGCAGAACACAAGGCACAGAGCAGGTGCCCAGGAAATATCTGTTGAACCAAGAATGATCCCTTCTTGGTTCAGGGATAGGAAGCCTGAGAAGGCTTAAACTGACAACTCACGCCAGCACGGTCTCTTCCTTGCCTAGGCGAGCAGTGAGGGCCCCGAGTGCTTCCTGGGATGCCAAGGGAAGGCCAAAGCCACTGAGGGCTGCGACTGCATGGTAGATCTGGGCAACAGACGAGTCTTCGCTGACAGCTGCCAGAAGCAGATCTTTGGTCTCATTTGAAATAGAAATCTAGGAAAGGATCAGCAGACCCAGAGGTTTAGAACAGGTCCTGAATTTGTGGGAACTGCCAGAGTCACACCCACTTTGCACATGCTCACCACCCCCAATCCCCAGATGTCAGAATGCTTGTAAACCCTCAGCACAACCCCTTCTAAAAGGGGCTGACAAGTGACTGTGGTCTTGTTTAGTTATATAGTTTAGTGAACTATATTTAGCAAAATGATCTAGACATCTGGGGTTACACTGTGATTTTTTTTTAACTGGGAATTGAACTCGGTATACTTTACCACTGAGCTACATCCCCTCCCTGCTTCCTTCCTTTCTTTTTGGTACAGGGAATTGAACCCAGGGGTGATTAACCACTGAGCCACATCCCCACCCCTTTTGGTTTTGAGGTAGGGTCTCATTAAGTTGCTGAGGCTAGCCTCAAACTTGCAATCCTCCTGCCCCGACCTCTGAAGTTGCTGGGATTACAGGTGTGCACCCAGCCTCTTCAAATGTTTTAGATGTTAAAGGAAAATGGAAAGAAAAACTCAAAGCCTCCTAGAAGAAAGGCAACAACTGCAAGAAAAACTTACTTGAAACCCATGAAAAGTGAAAACTAAGGGGAAAAATAAACTATACATTTTTTTAAAGTTGTAGATGGACACAGTGCCCTTATTTTATTTGTTTTTATATGATGCTGAGGATCAAACCCAGTGCCTCATATGTGCAAGGCAAGCACTCTACCACTAAGTCCCAGCCCCAGCCCAAATTATACTTTCTTTAAAAAAAAAAAAAAAAAAAAAAAAAAAATCATAGAAAGAATTCCCTTCACATCACTAGAGTCTCATTGTTTACAAACAAACAATAAACTAGTGCAGTGGTACACATATGTAATCCCAACTATTAAGGAGGCTGAGGCAGGATTATCACAAGTTCAAGGCCAGCCTGGGTAACTTAGTGAGACCCTGCCTCAAAATAAAAAATAAAAAGGGCTAGGGTGAGTTCAATCGCCAGCAACAAACACACAGACACACATATTCACACACAGATTAATAATCTGACAAGACTCTCCCCTTTAAAAATGTGATTTACTGTTTAAAGCAATGTCAGTGTAAGAAGACCTGGACTCACCTCACACCCTGAGAGGGCCTGGCTGGACTGGGCAGCATAGAAGAGGGAATCCACGTTGCTGGGATCGAGGTTAGATTTGATGAAGGTGCACGCTTTCTAAATGAGAAAATCAATGTTAAGTGATGACATGCGCTGACCAGGAAAAGCAAAGATATTTGTGATAGTAAACAAATAAGATTCTAAGTTATCTATAGTAGCTTGCAGTATGAGCTACACAATTAAGATTCTTTTTTTTTTGGTGTTGGGAATTGAACCCAGGGCCTTGTGCTTGCGAGGCAGACACTCTACCAACTGAGCTATCTCCCCAGCCCACAATTAAGATTCTTAAATACTTTTTTCCATAAGACTCTGCATTACCCCAAACTGCCTACTTCACTCAAAACACAACAAGTCGGAAGGCACGCTAGTCCTTCTGAACCCCAAAGGAAGGAGAAGTCACTGCTCTGGCTATAACCTGTGCTGGGTGTCATGATGAGCCTCCCATCAATGACTATAAGACCCCTTCAGAGATATCACCATCACTCCCCTTTAACAGAATAAGAAACCTAGGCTTGCAGCTGATAAGTCAAAAGGTGACAAAGATAGTAAGCACAGTCTCCCCTGATTCCAGCTGCACTGAGGCCTCCCCTGAGATGTCTCAGTCAACTAAGACTCCACAAATCTGAAATGACCTTAAAACCTTCTCTTTCTTCCCTGGACTTCTGGTGTCACTGCCCATCAACCGCCAAACCAGAAATTAGGGCATCAGCCTTGATTCCTCCTTTCCCTCCAAGCCTGTCAAGCCCACCTCCTTCTCGCTTCTCAACCCAGTCCCACCCCAGGGCTCCTGTCACTGCCTTGGGGCAGGCTGTTGCCACTTCTTGCCTTGGTTGCTCAATCCTTTCCTAAGTAGTCTCAAGCTCTGCGATCCATTCCATGCACTGCTTTGAAACTGATCTTAACAACATACAAGCGTACCCATGGTGCTTTGCTATTAAAATCCTTCAGTGGCTCCCTATTATTCTCAGACAAGATCTAAATTTTCTGACACAGCATGCAGCACCCTCCACAAAGGACCCTCGCTCTCTCTGCCACACCCCATCTACAACTCCAAAACGTTACCCTCCATCTGTGCCATGCCCCTATCACTTGATGTTTTGGTCCTGCTACTGCCAGGGTCCCCTCTCTCTGTACCCTCTTGCCTGCCAAACCAGGTCCTACCTTCATCTCTGCTCAGATGTACCTTCCCCACAAAGTCCTCCCTGATGCCCACCCCAGGACAGGACAGGTGCCCTCTCTCTCCAGCACTCCCCAAAGCACTCACCAGGCTATACTACCTCCCTACCCATCACAGTGACTGGCACAGAGGGAACACATAACAAAACCCTGGCAACTTCTACTCCACTGAACTCCAGGAGAGATTATTTAATAGTTAGTTATACTGCTAAATGTTTTGGTCAAAGTAATATAAAATCCAGATATTTAAAATTATATTACAATAAAACCAGTCAGAAGTGGCTGCTTCTGGAAAACAGGATGGGGAACAGGGCAGGGTGGGCTGTTGCCTGGTTGGCTGCTTTTCCCCAGTGGCTATTCTACCTTATATGAAGTTTCTTTGCATGCATGTTACTTAAACCAAAATGCTTTTTAAAAATTGTATGAATAAAATTTAAATAAGTCTCAAAACGAACTAGTTTCAATCAGAAGTTTGAAAGAAGTCTGAAGGCGAAAGGAAGGAAACAAAATACTTCACCTTATATAAATATAATTAAGGTTCTGAAGAAGAAAACAGATAAATCCAGGAGTTGGTTCTTTTGGTAGAAGGTGGGTAAGCTACTACATGCTCTGTCGCCCTCTGGTGCTTTAACAACGGAATGACAACCAGAGACCCCACAGTGATGACACGGATTGTTATGTAGTGTGTCAGGGCTCTAAATGCTTCCTGTGCATTTCTCATCGATCCCCAACAGTCCTGTGCATTAGGCATTCTTATTATCCCCCTAAGTTTATAGACAAGAAAATGAGGCATCAGAGTCCTTCTCAGCTCACACCTGGGGGAACTCAAATTCAAACACAGGCGTTCTGGCTCCAGACTCAGCTGCACAACCACTACCTCAAAAGCCGAGGAAAATGGTCTGTTCTGGCTTAAAACTAGCTTAGGCCTACTCGAAAGTTTTATAAAGACAAACCAAGTCAATAGTGATAGTGTTCAATGACTTCAAAGCCTACAATGCTCAGAGCAGTTTTAAGAGCAGCAGGAGTGGGTGGACCTCACAAAATATGCTCCAGACTCTCTCAGCTCTCCGGGTCTGAGGCTGCGGTCTTCCCTTTTGGAGGGCATGTGGCTTTGACTCGGCCATCCCCCAGTGTTTGAGACCCACCTTCCCAACACAAGGTTGAGAACCATTCCCTGAATGTCCATCCCCATCTGCTCACTTACAGCTTTCTGTGCCCCGTGCTGATACTCCAACTGATCCAGCACCCTCCGAGCAAAGCACCTCCAGGCTTCCCTCTCCTCCTCTTCCCGACAACTCCTTGAACCTTATGAGGGACCAGGTCCACCAGGGAAAAAAGCTGGACAGCTGCCAGTTGCTGTCTTCTCTCAGATGTGCTTCACAACACCCTGGCTAGCACCCTACACCAGGCCCTTCATCACAGAGCCCGTTTCCATGCACACTGCTTACCGCGCTCCCATACCTCTGCGCCAGCAGCCCTAGACACCCGCTCCCAGTCCCAACAGCACCACAGCACTCTTCAGCCTCCAGGTTTTATATAGGACACGCTCTTCATCAGAAAGTCCCTTACCTCATCAGGTAAACTTCTCCCTCTCAATGAGTATCTGGTATATTAAGAAACTTCAGGATTTATTTAAAAATAAGATTTCCCAGGCTGGGGAGATAGCTCAGTCAGTAAAGTGCTTGCCTTGTAAGCATAAGGCCATGGGTTCGATTCCCAGCACCACAAAAAAAAAAAAAAAAAAAAAAAAAAAAAGATTTCCCTAGTCCTTCTTCCCCCCACAGTTGCTGCCTTCTCTCTTTCCAGAGCCACACTTTCTCTGCAGTTACCTCTACTTATTAAGTCTTCATTTCCTCACTTCCACTCATTCCAATATGGCTTCTGTCCCCATCATGCCACTCCAAATTGTCAAAGCCAAAGATGTTTTCCAGGGTTCATGCCCTCAAGCCTGGACAGATCGATTACCTCCTTATTCTGAAGTTAGTTCCTGTGGGTGTCCAGGATCCCATGCCCCCACCCCCACCCCGTTCTCTCTCCACTTCTCCAGCAGCTCCTTCAGTCTCAAGCCCTTGTGTAGATCCATCCAAAAATGGGGTGTCTCAGTTCCCAGGCCCACTTCTTGTCCCACCTTCTCTCTCTCCCCACGCAATTTCATTCATGCCCATGACTGCAACCAGAACCTCCACGAAGACAACTCTCAGGTTTGTACCTCCAACCCAGACTTCACCCAACGGCTGCAAACATGACTCAAAGGCACTTCAAAGCTCAGCATACTGAAGGCCAAATTCATGCTTTTTCCTGAACAAACCAGATTCTTTCCCAGTGATCCTGTCTTACAGAATGGCCAACCCTCCACCCATGCAGCCAAAGCTGGAGATCTGGGTGTCTTCCTCTGTACTCTGTCATCTGTCTTGCCCACAGCCCCTTGCCATAGTCTGTCCTCCACAAAGCAGGAGAGAAATTTTTCTAAAATGCACATCAAACAATGATACTATTTAAAATCAACTGCTCTTTGGATAAAGATCAAAACAATTCCTGTGGCAGCCAAGGCCCCGTGGCCTGGCTCCAACCTGCTTCCCAAGGCCCCCTCTCTCCCCGACACCGTGTGATATGCAGCCTCCCAAGTCTCTCCAATGCAACCTGCCCCCTCCCCACAGAGGCTCTCAGCTATTTCCTCTGCGTGCTGTCCCTTCCCTTTCTTCCCTCCCAGCTAACTCTTACTTTCCTTTATAATTTAGGTCCATCATGCCTTCCTTCCTTCCCTTAGAGTGCCCAACACATGGCACATACTGTGCTGGGCACCAGGGACACACAACAAATAAAATGGACATGTTGCTGCCCTCAGGGAGCTATCGTCGAGGGTGACACACAGTGGGATTTAAACTCAAGAGACTTCCTTGGGAGAGTCTGCCCTGACTGGATCAAAGTCTCCTCTTTCACACCTACAGAAGCCCTGTATTTATAAAAGACCGTACCCCACTTTTAGCCTACCTCCGCTTTCAGACTCCACATCCCGAGGGCACAGGGACTCTGTTTTGTTCAACACTGCATCTCCAGTGTGAGGCACCACACCAGTGCAGAGCAGAAACACACTATGTGTCCGCTGCCTGACTGAAGAACGGTGCAGCAGGACCCAGCAGATGGGACCCTGTGTAAGGCACTGGGCCTTGCAGTTTGAGGGCCAGTTTGAGGGACAGCTTCCTCTGCTGGGCTCCTGCGGCACTTTCCACAAACTACAATGTGCCTCTGCTCCACACAGTACCTGGCTCTCCCTAGATAAGCTCTATTGTCTTCTCTGCACTCAGCACAGTGCCTGGCACACAGCACGTGCTCCAAAGTGCTCACACGCCTCATGTGCAGCCATCCCCAGCAACCACCTCAGTACCTGGCCCACCCACACAGTGCTGCGGACTGACCCCAGGGGCTCACATGTGTGTGCAAGTCCTCTCCCACCAAGAACATCCCCCGCCCTGACACATTTCTACACGCACCCAACACATGCCAGGCACTATGCTAATTACTTTATAGTTACTCTATTATTTAATCTTCAAAATGCTTTGTAACGTAGGTATTATGCTCAGTCTACAGATAAAATGCTTGATATAACCTGTGAGCACTGTCTAATGTTTCCTGATTTCAGTTATCTGAATACTATCATCACTTTTTGCCATAATATGTATCCCATGTACTTTGTATTTTTATTAAAATGAATATAAAAAAAACTCACATTGTTCTTATGTTCTCAATCTTGTAAAAAGCTAAATGGTATCTATAAAAACCACCTTTTTGACATGCTTATATTTTATACACTTACACGGTACCCAACTATCAAAACAAAAGATGCCCCAAAACCAACTCTCACTTTCTACTGCTGTTGCCAGCGCTGCTTTCAAGTCTCTTATTCCCATTAAACCCCATTTCTTCCAGTTTTGTTGCTAAAACTTCTTGTGATGAAAACTCCAAAAACTCCCCTAAGGATCCATCTCTGAGAGAACCACAGCCCAGAGCATGCAGCAGGTCTAAGGGGATTCTGCTCAGCTAAAAGCAACAACAGCTGAGCAGGACAAACACCATGACATACAGTGACAATAACGAGGTGCTTGCTCTTGACAGATTTATGTAGCGTGCACATCTGAGGAGGAACTTAACAGCACCGAACCACCCACGCAGCTGCCTGCCTCCCATCACTCATAATCACTGCTGCACATTTCATAAGCGACTGGAAAAATGAAGTATGCAATTAACCCATTTGCTTCTGATTAGGATGCATATTTAGAGAGCCCTCATTTCTGTTAAGCTAAAGTTTAAAATTCATTCGTTCAACAAATATTTTGTTGAACACTCTGTGTGTCAGGTGTATGCTAGGCGTGGGAATGACATCTGTCAGTGGATACTAACTGCTACCACATGTAATCACATGTCACAGTTTGGATCTTAAATGTCCCCCAAAGGTCCACATGCTAAAGACTTGGTCACCAGCCAGTGGAGTTACCAGGAGGTGATGGGACCTTTAGAAGGTGGGGCCTAGTGGAGGGAAGTGGGATCCCTGGGGTGTGCTCTTGAAGGGGATTGTGGGCCCCAGCCCCCCGCCCCCGCTTCCTAGCCCTAATGAGGTAAGCAGCTCTGCACCATCATACACTCCCAGCCACCATGTTCTGACTCACAGGCCCAGGAGCAACGGAGACAATCAGCCGTGGACCAAAACAGTGCGAGCCAAAACAAATCTTTCCTATTTTAAGTTGTTTATCTCAGGTATTTTGTCCCAGTGACAGAAATATGACTAACAACCAATTCTGAAAGGTTTTAGGTAAGGTGCAAGGGTTACTCACTGTTTTTTAAGTCAACATCTTGAAGTCACACAGTCTGGACGATAAACCTAAAGGCACTGCTGGCCTAGTCATATGAGCATCCCAGGCAACCGCAGTACAGTTGCCTGGATAGCTCTTCAATCTACCTCTTCAGCCCTGACCAATATCCCCTCAAACTAACAACATCAGCAAAGAATGCCTTTAGGGGTATGCGTGCAACCAGAATCCTGTGTGAAACTCCATATCACGACACAGATAACAAGTCACTGCTCCGGAGGAAGTGAAAGTGCCTATTTCCCCTTCAAGCCCCTGGAACCAAATCCAACAGCTCCACGAAAGTTTTAAAAATCCCCAGGAGAAACCTTTCATCCTATATTCAAATCCCACCTAAATTTAATATGACTCTAATATTCCAATCTTAACTTTTGCAATTTACAATTAAAAAAAACCTCAACTAGCCAAGACTGTTCTACTCCATGTTTCTCAAGTTGTTCTTTGTCTCCCCCTCACAGGGCCTCTACAATAATGGAGAAAACCACAGCAGGGCTGAGGTACCGCCACAAAGGGCACCAGAAATACAGAACCTGTGCCAGGCATTGTTCGAACTCACCTGAGTGAGTCATAAACATAAGCAAAATGTTTTAATGATAAGAACGACAGCATTAGCTACCGTGTGAAGGGCTTTTGTGGGTATGACACAATTTCACTTGAGTTTTGTGATGGTGCACCGAGGGAGGCATCACAACCACCTTTTTACAGAGGGGAAACCATAGTTAAGAGCGTGGGGAAACTGACTCTGAAGTCTATGTTCTTACTTTTGAGCTAATTTTATTAGAAGGTACATTTACACTGAGGGTTCACAAGTATAATAATGAGGGAAAGTATTCTCCTTAATATGGTCACGCAGGAAGAAAAATTGGGCAGAAACAAGAAATGGTTGCGAGGAAAAAAACTAAATAAGTTGGGTCCCATAGAACAGTAGCAAATTTCATCAGTGAAGAGTCAGTTAGTAAATGTTTCAGGCTCTCAGGCCATTCTGTTTAACTACCACAGTTTTATTGTTAAAACACAAAAGCAGCCATAGACAACATGTATGTGAAGAGATGTAGCTGTATTCCAATAAAAATTTATTTACAAAAACACCTTCAATGGGGCTGAGGTTTTAGCTCAGTGGTAGAGCACTTGCCTAGCATATGTGAGGCACTGGATTCGATCCTCAGCACCACATAAAAATAAAGGTATTATGTTCATCTACAACTAAAAAAGAAAAAACTTTAACCCAGATTTGGCCATGGGAGCCAGAGTTTGTCAACCCCTCTGCCACCTGGAATTCACATAATGGTTGGCAGACATTAGGCAATTTAATTAACCTCTGAGGTTCACTTCCTTCTGTATCACGGGATAATGTTTCTGACCATACATACGTAAGAACATTAACTTACATATAAGGTACTCGATAAATAATACTGATTGCTGATCCAATCTGGGGCAGAAAATATAAAAGATATCATGCTAGTAAGTAAAAAAACTCTTAATTTTTACATACTAGATCGCACACTTACACGCACAAGATGTTGTGGCCTACTGGAGAAGATGGAACATTTTGTGCACTAAGAAGACTACAGCTGAAATAGTCTCAATGAAATCAACAGGGATTACCAGTTCTGGTTATAACAGAATTAAAAGAATTGAATTTACTCCTTCTACCATAAGTTACTATATGATAAGACAAATATGTGACATCAAGACATTGGACAACAAACAGCATAAGGCTGTGATCCTTGAAAGAAAGTTAACTCAAACTATACTGTGATAAATTAAGATGCATATTATAATAATATATAGAGCTAAGCACCAGGAAATAAAACAGAATACTAAGAAAAGAGGTAAGAAGAGGAAAAAACAAATAGAAAACTATGAGATACTAGATTTCAACCCAACAGTATAATTATATTAAGAGTTAGTGGAATAAACTCCCCAACTAAAAGGTAGAAATTGCCAGTCTGGATTTTTATAAAAGTCAGTCCCTACCAAGCACTGCATGTGTATACACATAGATTAGCTGGACATCTTTACCCATTCATTGGTCCAACTTTATCACTAAGAGATAAACAACCAGATATTTGTCTATTGACAGAAGTACACAGAAACACCTCTGAAATATTTTTGCTAAGAAAACTGACTCTGAATATAATTAAGCCGCAAGAGGTAACTCTCAAGGTAAAGGAATACAAGGAATAGGGTAATATGTTCAAAAACGTCATGACGATGCAAAGGCAGAATGTGGAAAATTCTCCAAGAAAAGTGACCAGCTTTCTCCACAAATGGAATGGGGCAGCAGGTGAGGTGGCTCACACTTATAATCCTAGCTACTTGGGAGGCTGAGGCAGGAGCACTGAAAGTTTGATACCAGCCTGGGCAATTTAAAAAGAACTGGGGACATAGCTCAGAAGTGCTCAGATGTGCGAGCCTAGCGTGGGTGAGACCCTGGGTTCAATCACCAGTACAACAAAAAAGAAAAAGAAAGAAATGTTATGGAGGAACAGAGGGAACAAGAACTATTATAGGTGAAAAGAGCCTTCAGAGACATCAACAAAATGCAATGTGTGGACGTTGTTTAGATGCTGACTTAAACCAACTAACTCTTCAAGACACTTTTGGGATAATTTGAGATAAATGAACATAGACTGAGAATTAAATGACATAAAAAAAAAACTACTGTTAATAGTTGATAGATAAGATCTTGATAGATAAAATAAAAAGACTGCTATTATTATTAAAATGAAAGTTCCCATGAAGGGACACAAGTACATCAAATATCTGCTTTAAAATATTCCAGTTGCTGGGCATGGTGCCCAGGCTGGCCTCAGACAAGTAGCTGGGATCACAGGCATGCAAGATCTTATCTTGAAAACAAATAAGACATTCCAGCAAAAATAAAGGAGAAAAAGAGTAATTATAATCAAAATGGCAAAATGTGAACAACTGTTGAAGCTAGCATATGGCACAAGGAGTTTCATATGTTCGCCCCACTTTTGTGAATGTTTGAAAACTTCCTTAACAAAAGGCTGAAACAAAAGAGTTGCTATTTGTATTAGTTGGGTTTCTGTTACTTCAACAAAATACCTGAGATAATTGACTTGCAAAAAGAAAAGGTTTACAGCAGTTTGTAGTTTAAGAGGTTTCAGTCTATGATTGGTTGGCCACGTTGCTTTGAGCTGATGGTGGCACATTATAGTGCACTGGCACTGTATGTAGGCCAGGGAGCAAGAGAAGGACAGGGCCCAAGAAGCAAATAGGAAGAGACCAGGGTCCCACAATCCCCTTCAAGGGCATACCCCAATGGCCTAAAGACCTCCCACTAGGTCCCCTCTTATAGTTCCCACCACCTCTATAGCACCATGGGGTGAGGACCAAGCTTTAACACATGGACCTTTGGAGAACACATCCAAATCACAGGCCTATTTTTTTTTGGGGGGGGGGTCGGTGGGGGGGGACCCAGGGTGGGAGTGTTGGGGGAGCTTGCTGGGGATTGAACCCAGAGGCACCTTACAGCTGAGCTACATCCCTAGCCTTTTTTTTTTTTTTTTTAAAACAGGGTCTTGCTAAGTTGCTAAGGGCCTAAGTTGCTGAGTCTGGCCTCAAACTTGCAATCTTTCTGTCTTAGCCTCTCAAGTCACTAGGACTACAGGTGTGCACTAATGCACCTGGCCCAGCACTACTCTTAACTTCCAGCTTACCATAAGTTCTCTGAGTGCAGTGATTATGACTGATTCACCACTGTATGCTCAGGGCCCAACACAAGTGCTCAGTGAACAACTGCTCAATGAATGAGTTCAGACTAACATGGCTACACTGTCCATCCAGTGGGTCAGGGTGCTTCCCACTCTCCTCAGAAAAAGAACTGTTAGACGAGAGCAAAGGAGGCCCATAGGATAGCACTGAGACAAAAGGATCTAGTTGGATGAGCTCCACTCACCAAAATGCACTGTCTCTCTACTTCCCTGACTTATTGAATCCAGGCAGGACCATGTAATTGGCATTAGACAACGAAATAAGAAAAATGAAAAGAAGAGACATGTGATGTATCTCTTCTAGGCAGAAGCTTTGGTTATTGTTGTTTTTCTTTTCTCTTTTTTTTTTTTTGGTACCAGAGATTGAACCAATGGATACTTTACCCCTGAGCCACATCCCCAGCCCTTTTTATTTTGTTTCATTTGAGATAGGGTCTCACTAAGTTGCTGATGCTGGCCTTGAACCTGCGATACTCCTACTTCAGTCTGCCAAGCTGCTGAGATTACAGGCATGCGACACTGTACTCAGCCTGAGCAGAAGTTTTAAGAACCATATACTCCATTTGCCTTCTGCAAATGGTTCAGATAGACTACTCCATCAGTTAAATCCTGGGCTGAAGAAGTATAAAGTGAAGTCTCAAGTGACCCAGGATGGCCATACAGTATAAGCAAAAAACAAACTTTTGTCACTGAGATTTGGAATCATTTCAATGCCAATATTAGATCTGGAAGGCAGAAATCTAAAGATGTTCACCCACCCGCAAGATTTCCATCCAGTAATTATTCACTTAAACACAAATCTAGAAACTGCTATGAAGGGATTTTTGCAGGTATATTTAAAACTTCAAGTCAGAACCTTAAAATTCAGAAATTATGCAGGTGGGCCTGACCTAAACAGGTAAACCCTTTAAGAGCAGTTTTCTCTGACTCATGGCAGAAAGGAAGTCCAGAGAGACCTGATGCTGGGGACTCAACATACTACTGCTGGTTTAAAGGCGGAGGAGTCCCAGGAGAATAAAGTTGGGTATCCTTGATGAGCAGAGAGCAGCCAGTGGCTAATAACCAATAGGAAAGTAAGGACCTCAGACTTACAATGATTAAGGAACTGAATTCTGCCAACATGAATGAGCTTGGAAGCAGATTCTTCATCAGAGCCCATAAGAGCTCAGCCTGGTGAATACTTTTTTCTTGACTTTAGAAGACACTACGAAGAAAGCCCAGGAAAACAGCCTGGATGACTTCTGACCTTCAGAATATCAGCTAAGAAATGGATGGTATCTTAAATCCCTAAATTTACAGCAATTTGTTATGTAATCATAGAAAACAAAGGTACATATGAAAAAACTGGCATAGGAAAATTTTAGACTAGCTATCCATTCTATTGTGATTAATAAAATGTAAAATTCCCTTACCACTGTTCCTGAATTCAGAAAAGGTTTAAATAATGATCCATTCACCTCATCACAGGTCCACAAAGTACACCGGAGTGGCCTGATGCAGTGACTGTCACTGCTTAGCAAATGGGAGTGCCCCGCCCCCACCTGGAACTCCTTAATCACTGACGAGCCACACACCCAGGCACCTTACAAGTGTATGTGGTACTGAGAGGAGCCACACACCCAGGCACTTTACAAGTGTATGTGGTACTGAACGGTCTCACTCACAGGGCCACAGTACCCATTTCTAGGGGACTGAAAACTTGTTCTTCTTTCTACTCCGCTAAGAACAACTGGCATGGTCCTAAACATACATTAGGCACTCAAAAAGAAAATCTGTCAGATTGAAATAAGTATTTCTTATGTTGGATTGACCTTGGTTATCCTCAAACGAGCAAGAGTTTGTTCTGAAGTACTCAAAAGGAACACAGGGAGGAGATAAGGTTCCCCTGAATCACTCTGGTCACCAAGACAAAAGTCATACCTTTACATCTGGCACCTGGGCCCCAAGGCTGCTGAGTCCCACAATGGAGTAGAAGGCAGATTCCAAACTTGTGAAGGGGCGGTCCAGCGAAGCTTTCAGTCTCTCCACGTCATGCTTGGTGAGGTAGTGAGTGGGCGTCAGAGCCTGGGTGCTGGCTATGATTGTCAGGGCCAACAGGAAGACAGTGCTTGAACCTTGGGGGGAAATGAATATTAAACACACTGCACACAACTCCAGAGTTTTATATGTAGTCCCAACAATGATGTGCATCAACATCTGGGAACCAAACCAAGTGAGGAAGAGTGAGAAACTAGGAGTAGGGGTTAGATCTGAGTGGTGAGCCAGGTCTTCAACTGTTGGAAGAAAAGTTCTCCCAGCAGGCTCTGGGCTTCTAAGGCACAGGATGCATCACACCACTTCATTTATTAGCAATGTGACTATGGCAAAGTGACTCAGTCAGGGCCTCAGCTTCCTCAGGACTAAAGTGGGATAATATCAATATCACCCACAGAGTTATTATGAGTTAACATAGATCTTAGAATGATGACTGGCACATAACAAGGGTTATATAATTGTCAGCTTCTACCTCTACTTCCATTATTATGGCTGTCATTATATCTACTCACAGTCATCTGTACTTCTATTTTTCTCAACCATGTTACTGAGGGGTCTGTTTTCTCTGCTAAACCACAAGTTCCATGAGGATAAAGACTGTTTCTCATGTTTGTTCCAGTATTTCCTTGTCTTGCAAACTGCCTGGCACAAGGTAGGTACTGAATAATTATTTCTCAAATAAAACGAAGAAAAATTAACCCACATCTATGATGCCCCAGGAAGAAGTTGTAGGAGTGGTATATTTCTACTTTTCATTTAAAAAACAAAACACATTGGCCAAACTATATTGTCATATTGTGTGCATGGACGAATATATAACAACAAATTCCATCATTATGTATAACTATAATGCACCAATAAAGAATGTGGAAAAAAATAAAGTGCAAGTATATATTTTAAAAGATATCAAAAAACAAAGCCAGGCACAGTGGCACATGCCTGTAATCCCAGCAACTTGGAGGCTGAGGTAGGAGGATTGTAAGTTCAAGGCCAGGCTTAGTAACTTAGCAAGGCCCGAGCAACTCAGCAAGACCCTATCTCAAAATAAAAAATATAAAGCACTGGAGATGTAGTTCAGGGGTTAAGCATCCCTGGGTTCAACCCCCAGTTTAAAAAAAAAAAAATAAGCAAAGAAAAACAAAAAGACAAAAACAAAAACCCACTTTTGAATGGACTGCTTCATGGTGAAATGAACTCTCTGCCACCCAAGTAAAAAGCGATAACAAGCAATCACGAGGCTAGCATTAATGGTCTTAAATCCTTTCCCCATAGCGTCAAATTTAGTTGGAACTAAAATTAAGAAAAAGACATTATATGCATTTTACAAGAAAACTGAGGACCAGAGTAGCTTGCACATAGTTTTAGATTCAAACCTGGATCTAACACTGGAGTTCACTCTTCACTGTTTTTTGGAGAACGATATAAAAGGGATGCTATATTTGGGGTAGGCAGAGAACTATTCTATGAACAGTCATTCCATTTAAGTATGTGTGTATTAACCTAAAAAACATGAAAGAAAATTCATTAAAACAAAACAAAACAAAAAAAACACAAACAGAGGACTGGGACGTAGCTCAGTGGTATGACGCTTGCCTAGCATAGAGAAAAATACAGTTAGACACCATGGCATATGGATATAATCCCAGTGACTCAGGAGGCTGAGAAAGGAGGAAAGTAAGCTCAAGGCCAGCCTCAGCAACTTGATGAGACAGTGTCTCAAAATAAAAACCAAAAAGGGACGGGGATATATCTCAGAGATAAAAGGACCCTGGGTTCAAACAAACAACAACAACAAAACCACAGAGATCTATAATGTGGAATATTCATCAAATATATATTGAATGCTACTATGTGACAAGCACTATTTTAAGTGTTAATATATAGGAGGAAACCCCCCACCCTCAGAGAACTTGTATTCTATTGGGAAAAGATTTCACATAAAATAATTAAGAAACATGATTTGTCACGTTAAAAGGTAAAGAGTGCTAGGGAGAAAACTAAGACACAGAAGGAATACGTGGGAAGGGCTGCATTTTAAATATGAAGTCTATGAAGAACCAAGAAAGAAAAAGCTATTGAACTTAGACCTCAAAAAGAAGGAGCAAGTCATTATGGTATTTGGGGAGAAAGTATTGCAAGAAGAAAAACAAGTACAAAATCTGAATCAGGAGTATACATGGTGTTTTTTGAGATCAGCAAGGTCAATATGGCCAGAGTGAGGTAAAGATGAAGTGATTGTTGGCAGAGGCAACTACAGAGAGCCTTGAACACCTCACAAGACTGACCGACACTGAACAACATGGGAGCCACTGTAAAGTTCTGAGCAGAGGAGTGATTTGACTTACATTCCAACAGGACTGCTGTGCTGACAACACTCAATACTGTGTTGAAAACAGAGTATGCAGGAGCAAGAACAGAAAGAGGGGGGAAAGTTACTGCCATAATTCAAGTAAATAGATCAGGGTGATCCAAACCTGGGCAACAGCAGTGGAGGTGGTAACAAGTGGCGAGTGTCTAGCTAGAATTCAAAGCTAAAGCCTATCAGATCGCTATTGGACAAAAAGATGCAAAAGAGAAGTCGAGGTACTACTGCTCAGTCTCCAAAGCCTAGTGTACATGCAGGTACTCTATACTGCAATCTACAGTGAATGACCATCACTAGCATTTTCCCAGCTAGACTGTAAATCCTCTAGCACAGCATCTGTGTCAGATCCTCATGTCCCATCTTGATAGCAGTAACTATTTTGGATAAGATTTGACACTGTAATGCATCAGGTAAGTTCAAACTATGCTAAGTACCCTGTGTGAATTGAGTCATTAAATCCTCACAACATCCAAGTAAGATGGCTATTTTCTGCCTTTTACAAACCAAGAAATTGAGGTCCAGAAGTGCTTACCTGCACGTGCCCTAAGTCACATAAATAACTGAGAATCATACCACAGGCAGTTTGAATCCAAATTATGACTTTAACGGCTACAGTACCCACTACTTCTCAATCAGTGAAGCTGTAGGCCGGTTAATGTTACCTTGGGTAAGTTACTTCCCTTCTCTGGGATTCCAGCCTCTTATCTGTCCCTCGGGAATAACAAGAGTTGTGAAGAGTCCATCTTGCAGTATCCACTCAGTAACCACCAATGCAGTGAACTTTACTGAGTGCTAACCAATGAGCTGTTCTAAAATACACATTATCTCACTTAATGCAGCAACTCTATGAAGCAACTCTATTTTACAGATGAGAAACTGAGGTGCAGTGTAGTTAAGTAACTGGCTTTAGGTCATATAAAGAAGACGTGGCAGACTACAAGTTTGCGCCCAGAGTATAACTTCAGAACTTAGACTCTAAACTCCCAGAGAGAGCGGAGGAGTGATTCTCTTGTCCCTGTCACTTAAGAGCAAACTATGGCCCAAAGGATGGACAGTTTGGCCAAAGGCTCAGACGAAATAGGAGGTGGCTCGGGGGAAGCGGGGACAGATCTTAGGCCGCCTGCACTTGTCAAATGAATGGAGGAAGCCAGGCCTGGGTTAAGCGCGGCCGCAGTTCGCCCACCCACTGGCTGGTCTTCGCGGGGACCCGTAGTTCCGCGTTGCACCCCACCCCACCCCCACCAACCCCCCGCTAGTCGCGGGCACTCGCACCAGCTCGCAGCCCTCGGTCAGACCCCCGACACCGCAAGAGCTGGAGCCCATGCCCCTGCCCCGCAGGGGAAGGGGCTCCCGCCTGGCCGGCTCCCGAGTGGCCGGCACTAGCCTCCCGCGGGCCAGAGCCCGCTCCCCAAGGCGTGCCGGCCGCGGGACCCAGTTGTTAAGCCATGCGCAACGCCTCACCCGGCGGCGCCATTCCTCCGAGCAGGTCACACCGGAGCCCGAGCAGCAGGCTGACTTCCGCTCGGAAAAGTGGCTCCAAGAGCGCGCCGGAGGGGACGCCAGGGACTCGCGGCAGGCTTTGCTTGCCGGGATGGGCTCTAGGCGCAGGTCAGTCTCCGCGGACCCGCTGGGCCCTGCCGCTCGTAGCACCCGCGCTGCGGATTCCAGCCCTCGCGCGCAGAGGGCCTCTGGGTTCCGGCGTGCGGGCCTGCCTCCCCCCCCGCGCCCCGGCGCACTTGGAACCGGCCGTCTCGCAACGGTCTTACTCAGGGCGCTACCCGGACGCGGTTGGACCAGGCCTCCGGGTGGGCCCAAGACGGGGCCGCCTCGGATTGGCCAATCGCCGTGATTGGTCAGCTGCTCTGTCACTCACCGGTCTGTCTGCAGCCCGGCCAACTTTAAAGGAACGGAAGGGTCCGGTGGGAGAGCAATATTCTAAGGATTTCTGTTTCTTTAGAAAATTATGCATTTTCTTTCAAAGATGGCCACTTTGCTTGTTAATAACTGATCCCCGTGAAGTTTTATTGATTTGCACAGCCGATCAGTGACTCCTCTCAGCAACTCTGCGGAGCTTATTAGCCTAATTTTGAAGATTTGACCCACTCAAACGTGGAAGTGACTCATTCAAGAACAGTACTGATACCTAGCTCCAATTATCAGCGTTTACAATACAGTCAGGAGGTGTACTAAGCACTCTACATACATTATTTCATTTATTCCTTGTCACCTCTCTGTGGAGTATACACTGTTACTGTTTACAATTTTAAAGAGAGAGAACCAGGCGCTAAGACTCCCAAATCTGCTTTTAACTTATGAATATTTAGCAGCATGCCACTGAAATAACCCCATAAAAAACATGTGCAAAAGATTTTAAGAGGGCCTTCATCAAAGAAGATATACAAATAGGAAATAGGAAATAAGTGCCTGGTCAACATAACCGCAAAGAGGTATCATTAGAATGGTTAATATAAAAAAAAAACTACAATATCAAATGTTGGCAAGAATGTAGAGCAACTGGAACATATACTGCTGGTGGAAATAGGAATTTGTACTGCCATTTTGGAAACAGATTGGCAGCTTCTTAAAATGTCATTTATACAACCTACAATACAACCCAACTACTCTACTAGAGGATTGGTTTGGTTTTAACTAGTTGTTTTTGAAGAAATATATATGCACACAATAAAGCTAAAACTTTATTAGTTTGGGCTTTTCACAAAATTGTTTTAATATTGACTAAATATAAAACATACATAGGGAAGAAAGAATAATGATACAGTGAAACAGCACACCAGTAATTCTGTTCCAAACTTACAGGACCATGACTCCATCCCCTCCCCTCTTCTCTAAGAAATTCCCATCCTGCAGTTTACCTTGTTTCCTTGCTTTTCTTTGTAGTTTTGCCAAATATAATGCCAAGAAGCATTTGTTTAGTTTTACATATTTCTCATTTGTTAAAAATTTTTTTAGTTATAGCTGGACACAATATCTTTATTTTTCTATGTGGTGTTGAGGATTGAACCCAGTGCCTCACACATTCGAGGCAAATGCTCTACCACTGAGCTACAGCCCCAGCCCCACATATTTCTTGTATGAATATAATTTATTGCATATTTTCCCTGTGATTCTTTTTTCTGTCAACATTAGGAGATTTATCTGTTTTGTTGCACATAATTAGAACTCTTTCATTGTCACTGCTATGTTGAACTTCATTGGGTAAACATACCACAGTTTATCTGTTCTACTCTCTCTTGCTGGGCCATTGGATATCTCCTGTTGTTTTTTTGTTTGTTTGTTTGTTTGTTTTTACCATAATAACTACTACTGTAAAAAAATTTATACATATTCCTGGTACAGATGTGTAAGAGTTTCTTTGAAATAATCAGCAAGGTTTTTGCTACACATCTTTGTCAACATTTAATATTCATGCCAATATAAAAAACAACAACAAAAAAAGGCAACTTGCTTTTTCATTCATTCATCTGTGTTAAGCATTCAGCCATTCGCTGTACCTGTATTTATTGAGCATTACCACATGCCAGGCACTGTTCTAGGATACTTTCAAAGCAGCCAAAGATCCTTGTCCTCATGAAGCTTTTTTTTTTTCTTTTTTTCTTTCTTTCTTTCTTTTTTTTTTTTTTTGTATTGGGGATTGAACACAGAGGTACTTTACCACTGAGTCACATCCCTAACCCTTTTATTTTTTATTTTTAGACAGGGTCTCACTAAGTCACTTAGGACCTCACTTAGTAGCTAAGGCTGGCTTCAAACTTGCAATCCTCCTGCCTCACCCTCCCAGTCACTGGGATTACAGACCAGCACCACTGCACCAGGCGTTGAAGCTTACATTGTAACAGGAAGAAATAGATGACAAACAATGAACATCATAACTAACTGAATTGGGCTGGGGATATAGCTCCATGGTGGGGCATATGCTTAGCATGTGCCAGACCTGGGTTTGATCCCTAATACCATAAATGATAGAATAGAGGTATTACTGTATTATGGAAAAGAGGAAAAGTATACAAGGGTAAGGGGGATTGAGGCAGCTTCTCACAGCGGGGTAGTGATTCTCACCTATCCCTTCAGTCCCCATGAGACTCACAGTATTGTAGTTGCTAGGGACACAAGTATGACCATGTAGACAAGGTTTCTCTGCTAATACAGCTTATAGTCTGATAGGATACAAACAAAATGAACAAGATAATTGTTGATGATAATTAAATATTGTAATAAAAAGATCGACTATGGACTGGGGTGGGGAGAGGCTACTTAATCTAGATTGATGATCAATAAGTGCCTCTCTGGAAGGGGATATTTAGGCTTCGGATTGAAGGATAAAATAAAAGCAGTTCTGAAAAAACTTAATTTTTCTTATCTCCTCTTCATTCCTAGGTTCTTCAGTCAAGAAGAGGTAGTGATCCCTTGTGCTTCTGACAATGACTCAGGAAGTGTGGATTTGCAGCTGAGCAACTTAGAGGATATTAAAAAAGGCGAAAGTAGCATTGAATTTACAGGTGAAAGGGGATAGGATTTTATAAGGGCAGGATTGGGGGAGGGAGTCAATCAATGTCTTTCCCTCTCCCTCTCGCTCCCTCTGTTTTGAAGAGCTAAGGGTCAAACCCAGAACCTCATTCATGCTAAACAAGCACTCTGTCACTGAGCTATACCCCAGCCTTCTCTCCATTTAAGTTATTCCAAGAGGTAGTGTTGAATACTTGCTGGGCAATCATAGCTTGACTAGACTTTCACAACAAATGGGATCCCTGACTTTGAGACTTTGGAATGTGGTTGGCAAAATAAAATAAGATACATTATTCTAGACACACAGAACACTAAACTTGGTCCTGACCCAGAGAGTCTTTCAGACTCTGAAGCACAGTGTGAGTTCTAGAAAGATTCTGGAAAGGGAAACGTAGGTCTGGGTCGACATAGAGTGGGAAGATCATGCAGAAGGTAGAACCTGCAGCATTACTGTATTTATCCTGCAGACATTTATTGAGCATTAGGTACTGGGCATACAACAGTGACCCTACCTGATGTGGTCCTGCCCTCATAGAACTGTGACAGTGCAGAAGAGAGACCCAGAAAAGTAAATAGACAGTAATTAACATGATTAAAAGTTGTAATAAACACTATGGAACAATTAAGCAAGAGGCTGAGAAAAAGTAAGGGAGATGGGGACCTGCTTTAAACTGTGGTTTTTGTCAGACACCACTAGGAGGTGGTGTTTTCAACCTGAAGGAGGCCTTAAGGTACATGACAGGGCATTTTTAGTAGATGGAGTTGCATGTGCATGAGCCCAGAAAGACCTTGACGTGTTTGGGGAAATACATCCACTTATTCACACTTTTAGATAAACAGGGAATTGGAACCCAGTGTCATCCATGTGATGGGACCTGGGGGTCAGATTGGATACAGAGAGGGTTATTAGTGGCTAGGAGGATACTTGGCCAACATGGGCAAAGAAGGGATTTAGGACAGGCATCCTGGAGCTGAGACCTGAGGAGTGATTAGGAGTTAGCAAGGCAGAGAGAGGTAAGGGAAGGGACAGAAATGAAGGCAGAAGAAACAGCCTAGGCAAAGATAGGGGTGAAAGAAAGCATGGTTTAATCATTGCAGGTAGCAGAAGAAACAAATGTGGCAGGGAGTGGGAGGAACTTTCAGAAGAGGCATTCAGCAGAGCAAAAAGAATACACAAATAGGAACCTGGGTGGTGGTGCCCGCCTGTAATCCAAGCTACAACTGTATTCCAAGTTACTCTGGAGGCTGAGGAAGGAGGATAGTAAGTTTGAGGCCAGCCTCAGCAACTTAACAAATCCCTGTCTCAAAATTAAAAAATTAAATAAGAAAGGGTGGGGTTATAGCTCAGTGACACAGTAGCCCTGGGTTCAATCCCCAATACTGCAAAAAAACAAAACAAAACATAAAACACAAGTAAAGTGATAGATATGTTAGAGGGGAAATAGGAAGACTTTTAGCCCAGTAAGAATAAGAGAATTTTTTGTTGGATATAGAGGATGTAAAGATGTAAAGAAACATGAATAGGAAAATGATGCCATTATCATCATTGTCACTTAGGGAGCAAAGGAATTGTATTTGCTGATACTTCTTGGTTCTAACTCTGTATGGGCCAGATGAGGTAGGTTCTATTATCCTCATTTTGGGAATGATGAAATCAGGGTAGAGAAACAAAGGTCACAGAGATCAGAATGGTAGAAACAGTCAGGATCTGAGCCTAGGCAAACCAGCTCTGGAGCCCATGACCTTACCAGGTGGAGAAGGAGACACCCCAGTGTTCAGTGCAGCCTGACCCAGTGGGAAGAAATGAGTGTCAACAAAAGGGCCACCACTGAACGTTACACTCTTGTCACTTCAGAGTGATAGATTTTTTTTAGTTTGAATAATAGCTCAGTGGTAGAGTTTGAGCTTAGCATGTGCAGGGCCCTGGATTCAATCCCCAGAGCGCATGCATGCGCACACACACAAAACCTACCATTAAGTGCTCACCTTGTGTCAGATGCTAGGATCTGTTCTTTGCATGTATTGCCTCTTTTAATTCTTATAATAATCCCATTTTACAGATGAGGAAACTAGTTCCCAGAGGCAAACTAAGTTGATAAAGGTCATGTGACCAATTCATTGTAGAGCCAGTATTCACACTAGTCTCAAACAGATTCAAATTCATGGTCTTCACTACTCTGCTGAGCTGATTCCCAGAGGTCCTTGTAGCTTAGGAGTCCTTGGAGAACATTAAATTTGCAATTGAAGAGTGAGACTTGGAGAAGGGAATATATTTGGTCTGGGTCACAGAGCAAGCAGGAAAACTGTCTATCCTGATGCCCGGTGATTCTCCCTACTAAGCCATATCACTTGACATGATATGGAAGTGTCATCTGGTATCTTTCTTTTGGTATTAGACTTGGACATCTCTGATATTCCTGGACTCCCTTTGGAGTCCTTCACAGATAACCTCAGACATCTGACCTACGAGGGGCCCCTCAATGAGGCCAGCATTCAGAGACTGATCCAGTCCATCCAAGAGGTGTTTGGTGGTCAGCTGAAGGTATGCACAACAATTTGTACAAGTTAGCCAATGAATTCCTCCATGTTAACAGATATTTTGAACATCTATTGTCTCTTATTCTATAAAGATTTATGAGTTACAAAATTTAGTTATGCTTTTGTATTTTATAACTTATTTACATATATTTATAATTTTGTCCTTTTAAGATTATAAAATTCATATAAAAACAAAGGAAACCATAACAAAAATTAAAAGTTAATCTTCCCTAATCTTATATGCTGGGAAGAAAAAAAATTCTAAGTCAATAACTACAGATCTGCTTTATCCTATTTACTGGCTACATGGTATGCAGGGCTTGGGTGATGTCCATTTATTCCTTCATGCATCCCATGAGAACAGGTGACAGACTTAAAGGAAGGACTAAAGGAAGGCGCCTCTGTGGAAGGAACCAGGAGCTCAGATCTGAGCAATAAGTAAGAGAAACTAGAGGTTAGATGGGGGACTGTTCCAGAAATAGGAAATGACATGCTTAACTACCTTGTGGCTGAAAAAGCAGAGCGTGTTTGAGGAACTTGAGCCTTAGTCTGTGTTTAAATCATGCTAAGGGGAGAGCGGTGCAAGGTGAGGCGGAAGGCATGGGCAGACAGTGTTGGGCCTTGCAAACCAGGGTAAAGAATTTCCATATTTAGCCTAATGATTAAATGAATTAGAAATACATAAGGAAATAATGTCCTAATTTACTGTAAGGTACCCCATTGTTAGTCATTTAGGTTATTGCCATTTCTTTATTATTGTAGTTCTTTGACAATTCTTCTTGTATTGTGGGTTTCTGTGTCCTCCTTAAATAATTCCCCTAGGGTCAATTCCTAGATGTGGAATCTGTGAATAAAAGAGTATATACTTTTAAAAGCTTTTAATGGATACTGTTACATTATCCCCCAAGGCAGAGTGTGGTGGCTCACACCTATAATCCCAGCTACTTGGGAGGCTGAAGCAGGATGATTGTAAATTCAATGCCAGTCTCAAACTTGGGCAACTTAGCAAGGCCCTGTCTTAATATAAAAAATAAAAAGGGCTGGAGATGTAGATCAATGATAAAGTACCCCTGGGTTCAGTCCCCAGAACTGAAAAAATGAAAATCTCCCAAGAATATTAAACCCATTTAGATTCTCACCAGCAAAATATATTAAATTCCAATTGCTTGTAGATGTCCAAAATCAGTATATATTTTGCTTTTATTTTTAATCCTTATTTAGTCTAATTGGCAAAAAGTGTACCCATTTGTTTTACTTCTGTGTCTTAACATCCCTCATCCTACTCTATGGTAATTTGCTTGACCTAGACCTTCATGAGAAACAGTTAGTACAATAACTTCTTTCTAGTTAGTGTTTCCAGTGATTTCCCCTCCCGTAGGGCTTTTAGATCCCATTCGGCCAATCAACAGAGAAGGACTGTGTACCTACTATTTATAAGACATCGTGCAAGATTCTGGAAACAAGTTGATGTGATAAAATTAAAAGCTTCTTCACAGGTCAACAAACTAGGGCACATCCTTAAAATGAAATACAGACTGCTACTCAGCAATAGAAGGAATAAACTATTGATACCCACAGCAGTCTGTGTGAGTCTCAAAGGCATTGTGCTGAATGAAAGAAGCCAATCACAAACGGTTGCATGCCGTATGATTCCAGTTATGTGATGGAATACCTATCAGTGCCTCCCACAACAGGGACGGGAGAGGGTGTGTTTCTAAAGGAATAGCATGTGGGAAACCTGGGGGCTGATAGAACTGCATCCTGCTTGTCGTGATGGTAACACGTAGGTACATGTGTGTTAGAGTTGATAGGACCATCCCTTCCCTCCCTAAAAGGTCTGTTTTGTTGCATGATTCTTAAGAGGGAAAAAAAAACCCATAACATCACTTGTGTTACAGGCAAGGGCCTGCCCGGGGCCAAGGCAGCCTTAGCAGGCCTTCCTCACCAGTTCTTGTGAGGATGACTACAGAAAGATTTCAGACGTGTTGCTCAGAGTAACAGGCATGAGTTTATCAGAAAGGAGAGGAAAAGGGAAAAGAGAGGAGAAGGATGGCATGCCCTTCCTGTCCTCCAGTTGATTACGGGTCTTGGAGAAGCTTCCAGAGAGTTCCACCCAGGTCCACCTCTTGACTTTTGACTGGCAGAAGATGACATCAGACTTTCAAGTCCCCACTTGCACATGGTAAAGGTCCAGGACAACTCTAGGTCACTTGGGTCGATGCTGACCAATTCTAATGAAATCTGTTCTTAGAGATTTTATGGTTAGGGAGAATTACTCTTATCCCTGAGTTCTGGGATCTGGTCTATGTAAGGGTCACAGAAGTCCCCCTTTCAGGGTAACTTGTGTTCTTATTGGTATTTGGGCCTATGTTTCTCCTGCAGATGTCAGGTTGTTGGCTGAGAAATGCAGCATATCCTATTGATTTAAGCCAGACAAGGATGTAGGTAAATTGCTTTATTTAAAAGAAAGCATGTGAGGTTAGTACAGTGGGCCCAGTTCATAGAATTATTCCCTTAACCTTGTGTTCCCACCACTCATGACTGTCTGTTACTTATCAGCTTTGTACTGATAATTATATACAATATAATAGTATAGTTATATACAAATTTATGTAATTTGTCAATTTACAGCTAAAAACAACAGAGCCTCCGCTAGAGAAGAGTATGAGGGAGGCCTCTGACCTATTGCTAATAATCTTTTCCTACTGGTTAAATGGGTGTGTTTGGTTTGTGAAAATTCACCAAACTCTACATGTTTTGCATGTATGGCTAATTAAAAAATAAAAACAACAAAGTACTTATAATCAGCTTGTTAGTCTTAACTTTTGACTTGGACCAATTCTCTGTTTATTTTATTTTATTTATTTACTTATTTATTTATTATTTATTTGAGACAAGGTCTTGCTAAGTTTCCATAGCCAGCTTCTAACTTACCAACCTTGGCCTCAAACTTGTGATCCTCTTGCCTTAGCCTCACTTGGGTAGGACTACAGGTGTGCACCACTGTGCTTGACTTGAACCAATTCCTTTTTTTTTTTTTTTTTTTTGGTACCAGGGATTGAACCCAGGGGTGCTTAACCACTGAGCCATATCCCCAGTCTTTTATTTTTATTATCACTTTTTAAAAATTTTGAGACAGGGTCTTGCTGAGTTGCTAAGGCTGGCTTTGAACTTGAGATCCTCCTACCTCAGCCTCCAGAGTCACAGGAATTACAGACATGTGCCACCACACCCAGCCCCAACCCTTTTAATTTTTTATTTTGAGACAGGGTCTCACTAAGTTGCTTACTTAGGCTTTAATAAATTGCTGAGGCTGGTCTTGAACTTGTGATCCTCCTGCCTCAGCCTTCCGAGTTGCTGGGATTACAGGTGTGCACCACAACACCCAGCAGACCAGTTCTTTAAATTTCATGTTAGGAAGTCTTTAGAAAGAATTTCTTTGTAATTAATAAAGAGCTTGGATTGCTGTAGTGAATTAAAACATAAAAGTTCATTACCTTAACAGGGGAATAGATGAGGAAGGTAATTATATCAGCATATCACAAATACCATGATAGCTGTGTACTCACGTGGCTTATGGATCACTTAGGAAGTGTACCTGGTCCTGCTCCAGGGAAAAAACATAATCCAAGTCTCAAAATATTATATTTTAATATATTTGAGTCAGTAAGTAAGAAGTGTAGAGAAGTCAGAAGGTACAAAGGCCAAGAAGCAAAAAAGGGCAGCGTGAAGGTTAATTTGACTAGAGCTCAGAATGCTGCAGGACAAGGCAAGAGATGATTCAAAGAGGGCAGTTGGGATCACATTGGGAAGGACCTTGACCTCCAGTTGAAAAGACTGTAGACAGGAAGTTATCTGTTCAAACATGCACTTGAGAAAAATGTGTCTGGCTGTAGCTGGGGAAATGAATTGGAGGGGGGGAAACTGGAACAAAGAAATCCATTGTTCAGTGACTGCTAATCTGTGTGAGAAATAATGAGCTGTGGAACCCACTTCTTTGTATGTACTGCAACTGGCTCTCCAGAGAGCGTGTACCAGTTTGCACCATCCACATACATGGGGAAAAGGGATGGAAGAGTTAGCTGAGGGTTGTGGAATTATTAGCATGTTTCATTTTCTTAGGTATTGTTTTTATGATCAGAAAAATAGAATGTCAATACAAAAGATTTTATTTTCAGATCAGAACTTGCATATTAATAGGCAACCTTAAGGACTGAAGTAATGTATCTTTAATGAAATCAAGAGAACTAGAAGTAACAGCACCAGAAGTCATCTTTAGGAAGCTTAATCTGGCAGCACTCTTCAGGGTTGGTAGTGGGGGAAGTAAAGACCAAAGGTAGAGAGAGCCATGGTGGGATGCATACTGATGTAGCCCACAGGGGAGGCAACCCCAAACCAAGAGGAGCCCCGGGGAAATGAATGTCACTAGAAACCTTCTGTAATTTATTCATTCTTGCGATAAAAGACCAATACTGGATTGAATGAGATGTCAAATGTTTAAAACATCCCAAGAAAAATTTTAAAAGCCTTCTACTATTGCCAAATAAGACTATAACATTTAATTGTATTTTTATCATTTTTCTACAAATTCAGAGTGAACTGGAAAAGCTGACATTCCTACGATCTTTGTCTTCTCTCAGCCAAAATTTACCTTATGATGAAACCATAGAATCATTCATTCACAGCCACATAGAAGACATTGTGCGTATCCTAAATGTAAGTATTGTGATCTTACCACAAATTATTGGGATCACACCAGTTGAGTAACTTGACTGACGAAGTTTTAGTAGTTCTATCCATGTTATCAGTTCCTTTAACTCTTTTTTTTTTTTTTTTTTTTACGGTACTAGAGAATCGAACTCAGGGCCCTGTGCTTGCAAGGCAAGCATTCTACCAGCTGAGCTATCTCCCCAACCCTCCTTTAACTCTTCTTCTTTTTAAAAAAAAATTTTGGGGTACCACTGAGCCACATCCCCAGCCCTATTTTGTATTTTATTTAGAAACAGGGTCTCACTGAGTTGCTTAGCACCTTGCTTTTACTGAGGCTGGCTTTGAACTCATGATCCTCCTGCTTCAGCCTCCTGAGCCACCGGGATTATGGGGGTGCACCACCACACCCTACTCTTTAATTCTTCTTATATCAGCCTTTCTGCATGAAGGAGAAACACTCAGATATCCCACAGATATGATCAACTTTGAAAACAAGTTTAAAAAGGGGAAAAAAAGAAGAGGAATAGCATTTAAATTTCTCAGTAAGGCCTGTACTCCTTTCTCATTACTTAAGCAGTAGTTTGGGGACAGAATCTATAATGGAATGCCTGGGCTCAGATGCCAGCCTCTTTATAGCTATGTGACTTCAGGAAATCAATTTCTTCGAACCTCAGTTTCCTTATCTAGAAAATAAGACTAGCTGTATTTACTTCACAGAGTTATTATAAACATTAAATTTAAAATAAATGTAAGCCATGTGTCCTGGTTCCTAACATATGTTATACATTTGAAAAACATGATTATATTATTGTCATTATTGTATTCTGTCCCATTCACACTTACCCATCTACACTCTGCCACCAGTTCACCCATTCTTTCCCTTATGAGTGGCAGTTCCAAGAGCTCTCTGTTCCTACAGCCAAACAAGGTATAATCCAGTGTCATAGGAACTGCGATAAACATTTAAAAGGGTATATTGGGGGCACAGAAGGGTGAATGAGTGATCAATTCCTTGTCAAAGGATCCAGAGGGGAGGGAGGTGAGGCATTTCAGCCTGACATAACTTGGTGCTTTGTTTTCTCATCTGTGAAATGCCCCTTTCAGTTTCTCAAAAGTTTGGAAGTTCTGATTCTGATGTTTCTTATATGTCCCAGAAATAAGAGCAGTTCTTTCTCAAACCAGAGATTTGTAAGGCTGATCGGATTGATAATTAGTTTTAACAATTGAAGGTTAATAGGCTAACAGTTTTGTGATGTGCATTATGATACTTTGATAAAGGTTAAACATTTCCTGGAAACCTTAATCCTGTCTTCCAAGGGTTTACAGCCCATTTGGAAATTACCACACTTTGAAAAGTAAGTAGGTTGAGAATAATTTCAATAGTACATCGAGAAGAACAGAATGATAGAATGCAGATTTAGGAATTACTGCAGCTTTCTACTTATAGGACCAGACAAAGTGGCTTGTTTCCAAAGTTCTGTTCCACCAGAATTGGCAGCAGCAGGATGCCACATGACTCAACCAGCCAGCTCAGAAAATTCACCAATGCAAATCTCAAACAGCAAAATCACACTGAATTACCCCAAATGTTGTACTTTTGGATCCTTCTAGTCAGTAATAACACCAGCGTCAGGTATCCACCAAGTATGGGTCCTCAAGGGATTCAACCTCGATAAGTTAGAATTATCTAGTGTCTGTGAGAAAACTGCACACTGTCAAGTCTAGAAAGTCCCTGCAGGCCCATGTGTGAGGGCTGAACAAAAACATGCCCAACATCTAAGAAGAGAAGCACCCAACAGAAAAAGCAATGCTGCTTTTTATTATGTTATTCTGTTAGTTATTATGGAGAAGGAACATGAAGGCATTTGCCCACTTTTTATGAGCCACATTGATGAATGACTCTGGGGGGAAAAGAGAGGCCTGCCAGGTGTGGTGGTGCACACCTGTAATCCCCACAACTCAGGAGGCTGAGACAGGAGGATCACAAGTTCAAAGTCATCCTCCTCAATTTAGTGAGCCTTTCAACAGCTTAGTGAGACCCTGTCTCAAGATAAAAAAATAAAAAGGGCTGGGGATGTAGCTGAGTGGTTAAGTACCCATAGGCTTAATCCCCAACACAAAAACAAACAAAAAACAAAAACAAAAAATCTGCCAAGGAAGCCAAGGACAGAATGTTAAATGTTATGACAATCCCACAAGAAGATTTATAATTAAGTCCATGAAAAGAAGTTCTGTCATTAGGAAAAGCAAGTTAAAAATCACAATAAGATGTAACTAAACACCTAAAAGAGAGGCAATATCGGACATTGAGGATATGAAAAAACTGAAGCTCTCATGCGGCTGGTGGGAATGTGAAATGGTGCAATCACTTTGGAAAGTAGTCTGGTAGTTTCTTAAGTGAAACACACATTTAATTAAGACCCAGCTGTTCCACTCTTAGGCAAAAGGAACCATATTTCCACAAGAAGATGTGTATATAAGAGCCAAATCCTGGAAGCGACCCAGATGTCCATCAACAAATGAACTGATGAACCAATTGTGGCAATATCCCTGTAATGAAGCACTGCTCAGGAATAAAAAGAAATGAATTGTTGATACATGATGCTATGACTTAGATGAATCTCAGGGTAGTTCTGCTGACTGAAAGAAGTCAGACCCGGGGCTGGGGAGATAGCTCAGTTGGTAGAGTGCTTGCCTTGTAAGCACAAGGCCCTGGGTTCGATCCCTAGCACCACCCCCCCCCCCAAAAAAAAGAAGTCAGACCCTCCCCAACGGATATATATACTGTATGATCTTACTAATATGAAATTCTAGAAAACACAAAACATTCTGTAGTGACAACAGATCAATGGTTGCCTAAAGGTAGAAGTAGAGTAGGGAGAAGGAGGTAGAAATTACGAAGTAGCCAGAGGAAACTTTGGGAGTGATCAAAATTTTTATTATCTCCAGGGTTTCATGGATGAGATGATTTCATGGATATTACAAACATACCCAAAATCATCTAATTGTATACTTTAAATAGGTACAACTTCTACACTTCTGCTACCAAATTTTTTCTTTTAAAAGATATTTTTAAAATGTTGTAGGCAGGTATGGTGGTATGTGCCTGTAGTCTCAGCTACTCAGGGGGCTGAAGCAGGAGGATTGCTTGAGCCCAGGAGTTTGGGCCTAGGCCACATAGTGAAACCCTGTCTCTTAAGCTAAAAAAAAAAGGAAAAAAGAAACAACAACAAAAAAAATGTTGCTAAAAAAAAATCTAGATCTGGGGATGTAACTGAGTGGTAAAGCTCTTGCCTAGTATGTGCAAGGCCCTGGGCCCAATCCCCGGCACCATAAACAAACAGAATCTACTAAGAACATTAAAAAGAAGAAAAAGAGAATAGTACGGCATCTGGAAAATAAATGACTGAATTGGAATAAAATTACTTCAGGTAGACCTCCTGATCCAAACCTTGAAAGACGTGGGTAAGATGGAGAGAAGAGAGGAAAGGAGGCCCTAGAGGGGGGCCTCAGGTAGAAAGCTGGAGGTCACTACCTGACTCTTTCAACACCAGGGTTCTGCACGCTGCCATGTGGTGGAGTGGCCAGACAGATGGGTTTTTTGTTTGTTTGTCTTTATGCTGGGGAATTGAACCCAGAGATGCTTAAGCACGGAGCCACATCCCCAGCCCTTTTTATATTTATTTTGACAGAAGGTCTCACTAAGTTGCTTAGGGCCTCCCTAAGTTGCTGAGGCTGGCTCTGAATTCAGGATCCTCTTGCCTCAGCTTCCCGAGCTGCTAGGATTACAGACAGGTGCTACCACACCTGGCCAGAAGAATGGTTTTTAGTGAAAACCGACAGAAATCAAGACCCATTGTAATAAAATTTCAATGTAACCAAGACTTATCCTTAGAGCCTCTTAATTCTTTGCCAGCTTGGGACTTCATCTCCATTCTTTTCTTTTTCTTTCTTTCTTTTTTTTTTTTTTTTTTTTTTTTTTTTTTTTGGTAGTAGGGATTGAACCCAGGGTTACTTAACCACTGAGTCACATCCCAGTCCTATTTTTATTTTGACACAGGGTCTCACTAAGTCCTTAGGGTCTTGCTAAATTGCTGAGGTTGGTCTTAAATTTACAATTCTCTTGCCTAAACCTCCCAAATCACTGGGATTAACCACTGAGCCTGCATCACTCCATTCTTTATTTTTTAAAAAATGTTTTGTAGTTGTAGATGGACAGAATGCCTTAATTTATTTTTTGAGGTGCTAAGAATCGAACGCAATGCCTTATACAAGCTAGGCGAGTGCTCTGCCCCTGAGCTACAGCCCCAGCCTCTGTGTGACTCCATTCTTATCCTGCATATTGGGTCTTCCACAAAACCCTGCCTACCTTAAAGCACATAACTTCTCTAAACCTTAGTAGCACCACCTATTAAATGGAGATGTTAATATCTGTCTGACTTTCATTAAGAACTTGGAGACAAAATGTCTATTTTTGTTAAAATTTAGTAAGATTCTTCTTGGAGCAAGCAACAAAAATCAATTCTGGCTCACTTAAGTTTTTTTAAAAAGTAAAAACAAAAAGGGTGCTGCCATCTCTCTCTCTCTCTTAGAATCTAAGGAAGGGGTATAATAATCCAGCCTCCAGAAGAGCAAGTTCCAGGATAGCTTCCAGGGTTTCACAGGCAAGGACTTCTTTTCTAGCAGCTCCTGGTCTGTATCTTTCACGCTAAAATTCCAAATTTTGAAAGAAAGAATCTGATTGGCCCAGGTGAGGTTATTTACCACCTGCATCAATCAGGTGTGTCTGGGCAAGATCATAGAGTAGTTTTATGACTGCTGGGATTCCCTGCCTGTATAATGGTGGCCTGCCCAGACAGTTGGGGGACATTGCTGTCATCTGAGCAGTAAGCCCAAGAGGTTCCTGTTGCACAGTTACTTCATAAACAAAAAATAGGCTCTTACTTCTGAATCCCTGTGGTGGTTTCCATAATTAATTATGAACAAATAACATAACAAGGCATTTTAAACAAATTTTTGGTACTAGGGATTGAACCCTGAGGTGCTTAACCACTGAACTATATCCCCAGTCCTTTTTATTTTTTACTTTGAGACAGGGTCTCACTAAATTGCCCCCGCTGGCCTTGAACAATGCGATCCTCCTGCTTCAGCCTCCCAAGTCACTAGGATTACAGGCATGTGCCACCATGTCCTCCTATAACAAACCTTTAATACCTGATTTAAAAAAAAAAAAAAAAAGGCCAGGAATGCTGGCGCATGCTTGTAATCCCACAGCTCAGGAGGCTGAGGCAGGAGGATCACAAGTTTGATCAGCCTCAGCAACTTAGAAGCCCTAAGCAACTTAGCAAGATCCTGTCTCAAAATAGAAAATCAAAAGGACTGGGGATGTTGCTCAGGGGTAGAGCACCTCTGGCTTCCATTCTTATTGCCAAAACGGAAAAGAGAACAAAAGATCTTTCTGGCTTAAGTGGATCAAATAAATTGAAGTCAGAAAGGATTGCAGGCCTCAGGGTTCAGCCCAGAGCCACTGCCTCCATCCTCAGGAGGTGCTTAGGAGAATGGAGAACCACATAAACTCTGCCACAACTGATGAGACATGGGCAGTGAACCAAAGAGAAAAAACACAGGTCATCTTTCTTTATGAGTCCTGAGAATGGGCACCTATGACAACTGTTTAAGGCTGGGAAGTTGTATTCTTTGGAATGCGAGGTCCTAGTGGTGATCTTAGTGGTGGTGCTCTTGAAATAACTAGACTTGAGTGACTGCAGCCCTGCGAGAGCTGCAAAGGCTGAGGATAGAGTCTTCTGACTTGTCCCTTCCAGGCTATAAAGCCATATAAATAACTGAGAGCAGTGAGGAAACAAAGAAGAGCAGCAGGCCACCAGCAAGGCCTGAGTCACAAAGTGAGGGGAGAAAAATTCAGAAAGGGAATCCTAACTTCTAACTTCCTAGTGATGTCTGTTTGGGAAGAAATCCACTACAGCCGCTGAAAACAGAAAACAGGAGATTGGTTCTAAAGATGAGAGTATTCCCCGAGCCCCATGATGGGAGGAGCACCCTGCCCTAGGAAGGAAAGGAATCTAGACAGTAGAAGGTTCCTCTTCCATTTGCTTGGAGAGAACTTTCTCTTCATCTCTTATCTTTGCTCCTTTGTATACATTTGGTTTCTTCTCCCATCCACCCCCTTTTCTTTCTTCCTCAGATTGGCTCTCTCTTTGGCCTTGGTCATAGGGACCAGAACTCCCAAATTTTAAATTTTCTTCTTTCAGAAGACCAGCCAGAAAGACTGACACTCTTGGTCCCAATTCCAGATCCCTGCAAGAATCTATTTGGTTTTGGTGTCTACTTCTGGACATAAAAACTGTGGCCAGGGGAACAAAATAACTCAGTAGCAACACAGTTGTGAGGCTAGGGACCAGAGATATTCCCAGAGAAGCAGGGTAGACATTTCAATAAGGTTTCCACAGCATTCACATTGACGTTACAGTACAGTAACTGCTCACATTCACTCCCTGAGATATGTCTCAGTTCTCCCATACAGATAAGGAACTCAGACATAGGAAAGTTGTATGATACACCCCAGAGTAAGTGGCAGAGGCAGAACTCAAACCCAGGGACCATTGAGTCCCCAAATCCCCTTTTTTCTCTCTCTGTCACTCTGTGGATTTTCCCAGCAGAGCTAGGCAACTCTCCTTTTGCCAATTTGCAAACCAAAAGTCATTTCCTTTTCCAGGACAAGTAACTCAGAATGACATTAGACATGATAATAGAGACAACTGGTTTAATAGAATTAGAATGCCTAAGTTAGAAATTATCTGTAGTTTTAAAAATACTGAATAATAGATACTAACAGTTACTGAGGGCTACTAGGTATTATGAACTTGTGCGTTCAGTACTCAGCAACCTCCATGGAGCTAAGTAGTAGTGTTATCTCTACTTCTACAGATGAGGAATGGAGACACAAGGAAGCTCAATAACTTTGTCAAACAGGTAATAAAAGGCAGAGCCAGGGCCTAGGGTCTGGTCCAGAGTATGAACTCCTAGCCCCTGCACTGTCCTGTCACCCATCCTGTGGAGCCCAGAGCAGGGTGCAGAAGAGCTTGCTGCTGTCCTTGCAGGCACCTGCACCTCTGATCATCTCTGGCCTCTAAAGTTTTTTTCCTCTCCCTGCAGGTACTGATACAAGAGGAACCCCTGCGATCTCTGTTCAGCCCTGTGCGCCAAGAAGTCTTTATTACCATTGCAAACCTCAGGTGATATCCTTGTGCTCTTTACACATGTATCCTGGTTCCTCACTCAGGGCCAATGCCAGAGGCCACTGACGTGTTCTCTATTTAGATAGGGAAAAGGAAGACAAATCCATGTTTTCGTGTAAGAACTTTGATTTCATGTACACTAACATCCATATCTCAAGGACCTTGTTGGAAACTTCTTGGAATTCAGTTTTGTCCAAAGTATATTCAGTGGAGAGTGACCTGCCCAATACATGTTTCATAACTGTAAATTCCAAGTTCTAAGGGGTTAAAAGGCTATCTGCTGTCTACCTGTCTTGGAGGTTTAAACTACAGTGATTAAAATGATTAAAGGTACTGAAAAGTCCTGTAGTTTAAAAAGTTTCCTCGCCAGGTGTAGTGGCACTTTCCTGTAATCCCAGTGACTCGGGAACCTGAGGCAGATCGATCTCGAGTTGAAAACTAGCCTCAGCAAAAACAAGGCCCTAAGCAATTTAGACCTTGTCTCTAGATGAAATACAAAATAGGGGTGGGGATGTGGCTCAGTGGTTAAGTGCCTGAGTTCAATCCCCCAGTACCAAAAAAAAAGGTCTTGTTGTTTTTGTGGTAATGGGGAGGGAGCCCAGTGGTGCTCTACCACTGACCTACACCCCCCAGCTCTTTTTATTTTTATTTTGAGATAGACTTTCATGAAGTCTCTGAGGCTGACCTCAAACCTGTAATCCTCCTGCCTCAACCAAGTAGCTAGGATTACAGGTGTGCACCACCATGCCCTTCTACATAGTTAAAAAGTGTTTGGGCTGAGGTTGTAGCTCAGTGGTTACGTGCTTGTCCTGCACATGTGAGGAACTGGTGTTCAATCCTCAGCACAACACAAAAATAAATAAGTAAAATAAAGGTATTGTGTTCAGCTACAACTAAAAATATTTTTTTTAAAAAAGGGTTTGCCGGGCACGATGGTATATGCCTGTAATCCCAGGGGCTCGGGAGGCTGAGGCAGAAGGATCATGAGTTCAAAGCCAGCCTCAGCAAAAGCGAGTCCCTAAGCAACTCAGTGAGACCCTGTCTCTAAATAAAATACAAAATAGGGCAGAGATGTGGCTCAGTGGTTGAGTGCCCCTGAGTTCAATCCCTGGTACCCCTCAAAAAAAAAAGTGTTTAACTTGGGATTGGGGCTATAGCTTAGTGGTAGAGTGCTTGCCTAGCATGTGTGAGGCACTGTATTCAATCCTCAGCACCACATAAAATAAATAAAGTAAATGTACTGTGTCCATCTACAACAAAAAATAAAAATGAAGTGTTTAACTTGCTATTCCCCAAACTCGCATTCAGCAGAACACACTTTAGAAAACTGCATGTTGCTACAAGTAGGCTATGGCAGACTTGCTTTGTGGCTGAGCTGGAGGAAAGCCTGAAAGGGTGTCACTCCAGTGACTTTTTGGGGGAAAGTTCATGTAAATAGATTGATGAGCCAGCCCATTTACCTCTTCCTTCTGAGATACACCAACCCAACTACCCTTTCCTTTTTAGTTACTTTGGATCCCTATTTATCAATATCAAATCAAATCCTCTTCCCAACTTGTTCTTCCTAAACTTTCTTTTCTTAGTTACCACAACGTCCATTTGCTGTTTGGCTCTGAGGAACGAACTGACTTGTTCGAGGTTATCACCAGAAGTATGATCACTCTGCCGCCGCTAAATATTCTTACCCAGCTGCAGGAAATCACGCCCTGTGGGCCCTACAACCCTGAGGTAACTAATGCTTTGCTTTATAACTTGCCATCATGGGGTCAACTGGTCTCTGCCCTTTAAGAGCATTTGGTTTTTTAAAACTAGCCAAAAACCATTTAGTCAAGTCTAGTGAATAAAATAGTCGATTGAATTACATGATAGCTTTTCTCCCTTAATTTTTGTTCTTTCATTTCCCCTTCACTCCTTCTTTCTTTTTGACTTTAAAATAAGGTGGGCATATTCATGCATGTATTTTTACAGATGTTTATTTGTGGACCACCATGTGCTAAGCATTGTGATGGGCAGTGGAAATACAAAAGTGGAACTTAAGTTCTAATGCAGAGGCAAACGGTTGAAGGATAAATGTGTCCCCTCGCAAGTTGTTAAGTGTTAGAGACAAAAAAAGGCAGTGAAAGAGGAAGAAAGGTACTATGGTTGGGAGGCACAGGGGCTTTTTTACGGAGGAAAAACCTTTCTGGTAAGAGTAAGACTTGAAGGAGGAGAGAGGGAGCCTCTTGGCATAGGGGAGGGTAAGTGCAAAGGCCCTGATTTTCTTCTGTGGCTGCTAAATGTTGACCGATAAAGCAGTTACTTACGAAGATTTACTCCCCTGTGTTTCAAGATATCAGAAAGAGTCACCTGTATCTTAAGGACCCTGATGTAGTTCCCCAGATGTAGTTACAATCAGATAATACTGAGGTGTCCATTTGAAATGAAGATTTATTCTGGCTCATCTCATGCCATAAACCACCTACAGTCACTTTTACACTGCGTTTGCACCTTGAGGAAAGCCTTAAGTGTACAGAGCTTGGGGAACTTGACGGGGAGGGCACATCGCTGATCCTGCCCCTGTTCAGTGTCTCTACAGGCAAACGTTCCAGGCATTCTCCGAGATGCTTCAGAGTTTGGTGGTAAAAGACCCACATTTGGAAAATCTTGACACCATTTTTCAGGTAAGCAAGGTATGAAGGGAGAACAGGGAACTATTCCTATTCACTGGGGAAAGTGGGAGAAGATGTGAAGGATTCATTGTAGGAGGCATGCAGTCATGGAGAGATCAGCTCTCTGTTTTGAGTCAGAGACTTGGGTTCATTCTCACTGCAGGTCCTTGGTTATGAGTCCTTAATTTCAATTCTGAAAGGAATTTGCTCTCTCAGCATCTCATTTCTTTTTCTTGACATGGAGATAATAAGTACTGTGAATGTTGAATAAATGGCCTTCAGCAAGTGGTTTAAATGGTTGCTATAATTATTCCTTAAATTATTATAGTGACTAGGGAACAGAATCAGCCTCTCATGAGTTATTAAATAGGCAACTTCCCACCAAGTTGGACTCAGGTCATAAGTGACCACCTGCTCTCATGTAACTGTTCCAGTATGTGCCAGTCTGTCTGTAGTGTGCATTTACTGCAGTTCAAGTCTGTTGCTCTTTTGCCCCCCACCTTTATTTGGTACCAGGGATTGAACCCAGGGGCACTTAACCACTGAGCCACATTCCCAGCCCTTTTTTTGTTTTTTTATTTGGAGACAGGGTCTCATTGAGTTGCTTAGGGCCTCTCTGAGTTGCTGAGGCTGGCTTTGAACTTGCAATCTTCCTGCCTCAGCCTCCTGAGCAGTTGGGATTACAGGCATGTGTCAACTTGCCTGATTTGCCCTTTATTAAGGGTGCTGATATCCCAAAAAGGAATACCCCTTTAAGCTGTTATTAATCATGTGCACCTAAGTACAGATGGGCATTTGTCCTTGCCATAGCTGACCTTGAAATTATTCTTATTCCTCCTCCATTTGTACATTAATCCACCAGCCAGATTGGGTTTCTCCCCTTTATCTCATTGTACTGTGTATTTTCTTGCCTTGGCAGCTTAATTTAAGCCATGTTTTCTACCTGAAAAGCACCCCCCTTTTTTGTGGGGCCGGGGGTTGAACCGAGTACCTTGCACATGTGAAGCAAGCACTCTACCAACTGAGCTATATCCCCAGCCCCAAAGCCCCTTCTGTATGAGCTCCTACTTGTGGATATTGTCTTCTCCGCCAGTCCTTCCCTGTCTTTGCAGGCAGATGCAACTTCTCCACTTCCAGAGTTCCTTACTAGCCCAATATTAACTTTATTTCTTTCCAAAGCAGATTTGAAAGGGCTAAAGACATAGAGAAAAATAATTACTGAAGAATTATGAGGCAACGTAGTAAGTCTAGAAAGTCAGCCTGAGCAGAAACCAGCCTGCCTTGCTTGTCATCGTGCTGCTTCCTCTCCATCTTAAGCCCATTTGGCATTTAGGGTGGTATTTGCAAACATCAAAATACTATGGGTCTTCTCTCTCCACCTTTTCTTCCAAAGAGAATAAAGATGTTATCCCAGACATTCCTGATAAGCCATTTTGCCTCCCTTTCTTTTTTTGCAGCACTTGGAAACCTGGTTACAGTCATCGAAGGACCATGAGCGGAAGCGGGCGACAGCCAGCATGGCCCAGGTTCTGAAGTGCCTATCCAGACATCTCTGCCTGAAGGTGAGCAACCCTCTAGTTGCAGAGGAAGAAGGATCCAAAGCCATCTTTCCACTGCCTGTTTCCCCTCCTCTTTAGGACTCCCAGCCTGGGTCTGTGTCCTCTTGGTGCTCATGGGCTATCACAGTACTCAGCCCCTCTCCTCAAAGATGAGCCAGGTACTGTGTGTTAATCTCTGTATCTCCATTGCTGAGCAGTAAATTGGAAGGAACCAATGATATAGTAATGCTTTTGAATGAATGAATAAATAAGTGTGATCTGAAAATGTCTCAGGGCACATGGTAGCCCAATGTCTGTGCAGATTGCTTTTGAAGAAATGAAGTCCAGCAGGTCAATTCAAGTCAATAAATTTAAATACCTCCTAGCATCTCAGAGCAAATGCATGCCTTTCTTTTTTTCAATCTCTCACCTCTCAATTGTTCTGAATCCTCCTCTGTAACTTCTAAAAAGAATTTCCCCAAACTAAACTCCTCCCTGGATCTATTCCACTCTTCTTTTGGAAACCTCTTTCCTCTTCCCCAAGCAGATCTTCCGGACACTGAAGCTGCTCCTATTCTCCACCTGTTGTTTCTAGGAACTGTGTAATAAGGCCTGGGAATTGGAAGATAACTTGGTGGGATAGTATTGTGGGGTCCTTATATCAGAATTTTCCTCAGGGAAGTTGTTCTCAATACAGATGTTCTAACAGTTGTGTTTAAAAACATTTCACCATCTTTCATATTTTTCACATGGAAAATATGTATAGGCTTTTCTCTCCCCCTGACTCACTTTCTTTCTCCTCCTCACTTTTCACACTCCCTTTCTCTTTCCTTTCTCTTTTCCTCTCATTTTCTCTCTTACCCTGCAGGGAGACACTCTGTTTGCTTAATAAACTCCCTTATGTGATTTCCTGTGTCAGGCGTGGTTTTCGTGGGTTTTCTTACATTGGTGCTGTGACTCAGGATGGGATCTTCCACTGTCTCTTAAGCAAGTGGAAACCCATCTTATGCCCCAGTGACCCCTGGACACAGCCTCACCTTCCATTTTGCCCGGATGCTCTGCTCTGCATCCATCACCAGACTTCAGATTAAAGCACCCATCCCCAGATGCCTTTACAACTTGCTTTTCCCCAACCAGACTTCTACCATGGACCCCTCAATTTACCCGATTTCTAAAAAGGGAACTCCAAACTGCTTGCCCCATACTGCCCCCTTCCAGCTCGAAGAAGCCAGAAGGGTCATCGTCCCCTTTCCCTATAGCAGTAAAGGAGTTAAGCCAGAATTGGGTATAGGTGGTTAGTGTAGAAATCGGGGATCATTAAATCGAAGAAATGAAGTCCATGAAAACGATCTGCCTCTGGAAGACTGGAAGTTGAAGACTGCCTCTAGGAGAATGGACTTTTTACATCTCACCTGCAAAACCAGCCCTAGTCACTTAGGCAGGAAGAGAGAGAAGGCAAAAAACAACTGGAGAACAAAAGATTTTCTTATAAAAACAGAAACAGGGGCTGGGGATATAGCTCAGTTGGTAGAGTGCCTGCCTCGCAAGCACAAGGCCCTGGGTTCAATCCCCAGCACCACGGGGGAAAAAAAAAAAAAAAACAGAAATGGGGGAATGTAATCCAAAGCTGCTCCCCACCTTTCTGTTGCATCACAACCTAGCTTGTCAGTCTGAAAGCTGCTCTCCCCGCCTTTTCCGGTGCAGCCATTTTCCCCACCTCCCAACTACTTATCAGTCTGTGAACATGCTAGATACCTATTGGTTCATCAGTCAGCTTGCAAGTATCCTTCTCCGTTATTGGTCCACTGTTAGCCCAGCAGAATTCAACTGCTTAAGGACAGCTACCCCGTCATCTTTTTTCTCTTGCTTTTCTCTCCCCCTGACTCACTTTCTTTCTCCTTCTTGCTTTTCACACTCCCCTTCTCTTCCCTTCCTTTTTTCCTCTCATTTTCTCTCTTACCCTGCAGGGAGACACTCTGTTTCCTTAATAAACTCCCTTATGTGAAAAAAAAAAAAAAAAAATATGTATAAACTACCCACCTCCTCATTGAAGTAAATTTGACCCCTTATTACTAGGGACTGGGAATATAACTTAATTTCTAGAGTGCTTGCCTCGCATGCACAAAGCCCTGGGTTCAATCCCTAGCACCAAAAACAAACAAACAAACAAACAAACAAAAAAACCCTATATTAGTGAAAGAAGATAAGTAACATCTGACACCACTGACCACCTACAGTTTCAATAACAACAATGCATTCTTCTTTCTGCATTCCTCAACCTCTAATTTTAGCCACAGATTAAAGAAGAAGAGAATCTCAAATAACTTCCTCCTACACACATAATTTCTCTCTAGGCCCTGCGTTCTTCCTTAGTATTTTTTCTTCCCTACAGAGTTGTTAATATTGGAGTGCTTGTCCTAGGTGTCTTGGGGGTCTATGAACATCCAGAAGTAGTACCAGAATTTTTTGTTGTGTAATCTTATGGATTTTTTAGAAGTTCTATAGCTTTTCTTACATGGAGTTATAATTTATATAGAAAATGAAATCCACCCAATTTAAGTATATATTTCAATGCGATTAGGCAAATGTAAATTCTCTGAGTCCATAACTTTTTTATATTCTCAAAAAAATGTAAAGAATAAAGATAGGGGCCAAGGACATAACTCAGTGGTAGGCCACTTGCCTAGTACCCTTGAAGCCCTGGGTTTGATCCCCAGTACCATCAAAAAAAAAAAAAAAAAAAAAAAAAAAAAAAAAGAAGAAGAAGAAGAAAAAGAAAGAAGAATAAAGATAAAGAATTAAAAAGACAGGGCATGTTGTTGGTGTGTGCCTGCAGTTCTAACTCCTCATGAGGCTGAGACAAGAGGATCACAAGTTCAAGGCCAGCCTGGGCAACATAGTAAGACCCTCTCCCCAAAAAACAAAATACAACAAAAAACAGAATACAAAAAGGGAATATTAAAGAAGGACTTAGTGACCAGACTAATTCTCCAGTGATTTTTTATGTGTGTTATAATAAACTTTGGAGTTTTTTAAGTTAAGAATATCAGTGCTCACTTTGGCAGCACATATACTAAAATTGGAACGATACAGAGATTAGCGTGGCCCCTGCGCAAGGATGACACGCAAATTCTTGAAGCGCCATATTTTGTGTAGCCTTTCAGAGGGCTCATAATTGTATATTCTCAAAAAAAAAAAAAGACTATCAGTATGCAGTCCTGGGACATAGCTCAGAGGTAGAGTGCTTGCCTCACACGTGTGGGGCACTGGGTTCCATCCTCAGCACCACATAAAAAAATAAATATTGTATCCATCTACAGCTAAAAAAGTATTTTTAAAAAGGAATATCAATGTACTCATCATAGAAAAATATTTAAGTTTTGTTTAAAAATAAAAGGAATAAAAATTATTCGTGGGGCTGTGGCTATGGCTCAGTGGCAGAGCATTTGCCTAGCGTGTGTGAGGCACGTATAAATAAGTGAATAAAATAAAAGTCTATCAACAACTGAAAATTTTTAAATAAAATAAAATAAATTATTAGCTTCTTGTTGTCATTTAGAGATAGACACCCTCAACATTTATATTTATTCCTTCCAAGCACTTTTTGTGCATGAGTACTGGGGTGAGGGATTCCACTTTAGTTCCATCTAATTTGTTCTCTCTCTGTAGCCAGAATTATCTTCTTGAGACTCAATCACTCCTTTTCTTTTTTTCTTTGCTTGGATTTTTTTGTGGTGCTGGAAACAGAACCCAAGGCCTTGTGCATGCTGGGCCAGCCCTTGTTTGTTTTTGTTTGTTTGGTTTTCTTATTTGCGTTCCTGTATTTTTTTCTTTTCCCCCCATGAACTCTTTTGATCTAGTGATTTGCAGCTGTTGTTAGAATGCAGGGTCTTGTGTGATCTGGCTCCTCCCTGCCCCTGATCAGCTGGTCTGTAACTTACATCTTTGTGTAGCTGTGGCTTTATTTACCCTAAACAGCCCCTAGAGGCTGATGCTCACAATATTTCTTGTCTTATTTCTGAAGAGCTGCAGAAGATATTTATTTCTGCCTCAATCTGAGGAAAAGTTGTGCTACTTCTGCATGGCTGTTTGCTTCTTATAGACAGTGGGAATCATATTCTACAGGACATTGTATGTATATCTCTGCATTAGCCACGAGAAAGTTCAGAGCCTAGCTCTGTGGCATGCCTCTTTAATTTTAATTTTTCCTATTTTCTTCACTATTCTAAAGTATATTCTATTTATAGTATGATTTTTACCAGCTTCCCTACATGTTTTTTCCATAATAAAGTAGGGTGTCAATAAACAATTTTTTTTTGTACTGGAGATTGAACCCGGGGCAATTAACCACTGAGCCACATCCACAACCTTTTTTTTTTTTTTTTGTATTTTATTTAGAGACAGAATCTTGCTGAGTTGCTTAGGGCCTCCCAAGTTGTTGAGGCTGGCTTTGAACTCATGATCCTCCTGTCTCAGCCTCCCAAGCCACTGGGATTATAGGCATATACCACTGCACCCAGCCTCAATAAACAAAATTTTTAAATAGCACTAAATGCTCTATCTCACTTTGTATCCAGCTCTTTTGCTTATCAGAATAGCATGTTTTCTAGTATTGTAAATTCCTCAGCTACTTGATTTGTAATGGTTGCATTCAGAAGGCTGTACTATAATTCTCTTTAGCATTATTGAACAATTATTTCCGAAAATGTGATCTTTAAAAACAGTACTAGAATGAACATCTTTATGCACAAAACATTTTCATTTTTCAGATTATTTACTTAGGTTATAATTGCCCTATTTAATGCCATCTACTGTCTTCATTGTATCTATACATGTTAAATGTTAACCCTTCAGAGATCTAAGGGCTGAATATCATCCTTGAACTTCTCTTGAGTTGGGAGTAGAAGTGGTTTGCTTCTCACCTGTATTCTGATGGCATTTTTCTTTTTCCTTCTTAATTAGCCTCCATTGCGATTCCAAAGACTTGGACACCTAGTGGCTGTGATGGCGCTGCTGTGTGGGGACCCACTGAAAGCTGTGGCAGAGGAGGCTGCAGAAGGCACACACTACCTGCTGCATATCACCCTGAGGCTGAAGTGTAAGGCAGTGCTGAGGGCAGCCAGGCCCTGTGCAACATAGCAGCAGCCTTCTGTGCCCTCCTTCCCCTTGTTCTAGAAAGCATTTTCACAGTCGTTCAAACAGAGAAAGGCACACAGTCCATAGCAGAGATGAAACAATACTAACTCAATCATTAGAATGAGAACACTGGATCAGTGTCAGCCATCTGTGTTGCCATGGAGTGATTAGTTTGTTCATAAGTGGGAGAGGTTCCTGCCATCATTTGGGCCTTCATTCATTTATTTTCCCATAAATATTTATTTATTATTTTTTCAGGATCCCACAATAACGAGAACACAAATGGTCCCAGTTCTTACATTAAACAAAGCCTAGTGGGGGTAATAGGCAGAGTCAGTGAATAATTATTATTATCAATAAAGGTAACTATCATGAAGGGAAATTGTAGGGGCCATAAGTAAGAATCAAATCTAGCTGTGGGGCTCAGAAAAGTCCTCTCTAAAGATAATCTGAAGAATAAAGAATAATTATGCAGGGGTTCAGGTAAGAGCATATCAGGCAGCACATTGAGATTTCCTATAGATAAATTTTCAGCAATGTGAGGTCACACTTAAGCATGAGAAAAACAAGGCACTGCAAGGACTTGGCAGACTCAATAACAGCACACATAACCAGATGTAATGGCACATGCCAGTCATCCCAGCAACTCGGGAGACTGAGATTGAAGGATTGCAAGTGGGAGGCCTGCCTCAGCAATTCAGTAAGAAACTTGGTGAGACCCTGCCTCAAAATTTAAAGAAAATGGGGGTCTGTGGATGTATCTCAGTGGTAGAGCACGTCTGGGTTCAATCCCCAGCACATACACACACAAAAAGGCCAGGAGAACTAGACTTCTAAAAACATCTGCTATTGAAATTGTCAAAATTTCAGGGGGGCTGGGCATGCCTATAATCCAGTGGCTTGAGATGATAAGGCAGGAGGATCACAAGTTCAAAGCCAGCCTCAGCAATTTAGCAAGCCTTGTCTCTAAATAAAATATAAAAAAGGATGGGGGATAGGATATGGTTCAGTAGTAAAGCACTCCTTGGTTCATAATTGGTTCAAAAAAATTTTTTTTTCCCTTGGGACCTAAGCTTCCTGGGAGACCACTCAAAATTCCTCACCAATGGTGAGATGCAGTAGCATGCCTTGTTTGAAATCACAAATCACTCAGAAACTCTGCTCTTACAAAAAGCCCTTTTATTTCTCCTTTGGCCCTTTTTATATATTGCTCTACAAGAAAGAGCAAGCAAATCAGCCTTCAGGTTGGCACTGCCCCCTTCCCCAGGCATTTTTGTTCAGTGAGCTCTTGGATCCAAAGTGGAGATCCACCAAACTGGTAAAATCAAGAAGAAAGAAAGAATCCAGAAAGTAATAGTATTTCATACTTTCTTCTTAGATGTTACTCATGACAAGAAAAACCACCAAAGTTTGAGAAAAGCATTGAAAAAGTGTCGTGAATTCCTAGAGCTCTACAGTATTAAACGGTTCTACCGTTATCCCTTCAAAATTGCCCAGGTAATTAGAATGGCAGCTTGAAGTTTTGGCCAGGATGAGAAGCAACCAGAAGTCTCATTTATTGGTACATGGTTTCCATTTTACTCATGTGAAATGGAAAAAATCACTTTGGAAAAAGTTCTGGTAGGTTCTTATACAACTAAACATACCAGCTGCATGAGGAACATGTTCTCTAAACATCCCATAGTTCAGAGAGGAGACACCATGTTTCTGACTCTTACATACTTGTCCTCTTGGTTTAGTGGCTAGGCCTACCTGTTAATGAGGCCAGTATCACTGTTTCAAAGTGGAACAGAAAAGGCTGGACACCCAGGAATTTTCAGGAAGCAGGTTTATTGACTGCATTCGGTCCAAAAGGCAATTGCCTAAATCATTCTCTGGACCAAGATTTTGGAAATTTTTTGAATTTTTTACCCAGTGGGAGGAGCTTGGAGGTTTACATAAAAATAATTCTTTTTTCTTTGAGTTCTCAGAAAGTGCTTTTTGTCCCATCCTCTAGACCATACAGAGGTTTCACAAGTTTTTTCTTTTTTTTTCTTTTTTTTTTTTTTCTGCAAACCTGGCAGAAGAAAGAGGAAACCACCAACCTCAATGCTTTCTCCAGAAGTTTTTTTTTTTTTCTGACATTCTGTGTAAAAAGCTTTCTGAGAAGAGGAACTTCTATGTTATAAATATGATGGGGGTTTTTGTTTCATTATGGTAAGGGTCTTCTTGGTGGGGTCTCTGGCCTGCTTTAGTTTGGATTTCTCTTGGGACTAGTTTTGCTTCCACAAATTGCCAGCTGCTTGCACATGTGAACCCTTGTCACACAAAGGAGCTGCAACGGTGGGGTTGAGCCAGTGAACCACACACTTTTTAATTAATTCAGATTTTCATTATTGTAAGAACAAATACTTATGCATCAAATGTGCCGACCAGGCATGTTAGGAATTAGGGAAAAAAGAAAACAGTTCTTACTCATGTAGGGTCAAAGGTAATTTAACCTCTTGTGCATCAGTTTCCTCATTTATACAATGGGCATCTGAAAAAGTTGGGATGACTCAGTTGCTGTGAGAGTTGAATGAGATTCGGTGTGGAACATGCTTGGCTTAAGGCCTGTCACATAGTAAGTGTCCAGGGTTCCTTGTGTAATCATGTGAAGGACTTTATGCACTGTCCAGTGCAATGCGAAGTTCACTGTCTCCTGATGGGACATTTTAGTTGGCCCGGGACACTGTCAGCTGTCTAATATTACGGTGTTTCTTTTCTCCTGCTCCTACAAAGTGTCTCTGTTTGAGGAACTCAAAATAAAACTGCTTTATAAAAGCCAGAGCAGTAAAAGCCCTGCACCGACATTAGCTGTAGACATTTGGGTTGCTTTCAATTTCTCACCTTTGTAAACAGGACGGAAGTAAACAGTCTTGTACATCACTGTACACTTCTCTGATCGTTAACTTAGTTCATGGCTCTGTCATACCATATTTACTGGAAGTTTATTTGTTCTAAATCATTTCAGGTCTTTGAAGTTTTCCTCAATTCAGATGAACTCTGCCAGTTCATAATGACCACGTTGGATGGCCTCGAAAATCTGAAACATCCCTACTCCCAGCAATCAGCCGGAGAGTTGCTGATAACATTGGTGAAAAACGCAGAGTCCCGATTTGAGAAGGTAAACACTTACCTTCTGCTCCTCAACTTCAAGGTATCTTCTGTGCCTGTTCAACCGCAAACAGCTGCTGGTGGGGACAGAGTCAAAGCCTTAATCCATTTGCTCACAAACATTCCTCCAGTCGTTTAGCATATACTAAACAACACCTGTGTAAAAACTAGGCAGGGAGAGTTAAAAGATTTAAGGTGTGGTCCAGGAGAGGATTTTTCTGGGGAGATAGAATTTTCACATGTGAGAATGGTAACTTCAAATTAGGCTCTTACCCAAGTAAAACAAAACCTATAAGTGACCCTAGAAGGAGACAGACTTAACCTGAAATCAAGAGAATTTATCTCAAGTTGATACATCAAGAAATAATAAGGAAAAATAAACCATCTACATCATCTAAAATACAGAAGGACATAATGAAAGGGCTGAAAGGGATAAAAACATTTGCCTCTGGAGGGTAGACCTGGGGAATAGGGAGGAAAGACCCAAGGGACCATAGGATTTTTAAATTGTGTGCATGTTGTACTTTGAGAAAAAGAAAAAGTAGAGGCTAGGGGATAAATCAGTGTTAGAGTGCTTAACTAGCATGTTATGAAGTCTTACTTCCAGCCCCTCCACACCACAAAAATAAAATAATAAAACATAATTTTAAAATGATGAAAACCCTAAGTGAGATAAGCCAATCTCAAAAAACCAAAGGACGAATGATATCGCTAATAAGTGGATGATGACACATAATGGGGGGTGGGAGGGGTTAGTGTTAGGGTTAGAGTTAGGGTTAGGGAGGTGGGCAAGAATGGAGGAAGGAAGGACTGTATAGAGGGAAAAGAGGGGTGGGAGGGGTGAGAGGGAAGGGAAAAAATAACAGAATGAATCAAACAACATTACCCTATGTAAATTTATGATTACACAAATGGTATGCCTTTACGCCATGTACAAACAGAGAAACAACATGCATCCCATTTGTTTACAATAAAAAAAATGATGAAAACCCATATTTTAAACTATTAACCCATGAAATCACAAGTTTTCAATTCTGCGAATATTTCAACAAAATTGACATGTGCATTAAGATAGGTTGGAAATCAATCTAGAACTTATGTATATTATGTCACAATTATATTTTTATTATTAATTACATAACATATTACATAATTATATACCGTATTTAAGTTTTTATAGGTGTTCCTCAACTGGGATGATGGGACAAAATGGTCTAAAACAGCAAAGAGGCACAAGGAGCATGCGGGAAGCAGGGAGAGATGGCACAGGGATCCTGTGGGTGCTCCCAGTGGCAAAGCAAAGACCAACTGCGGAAGCTTACCCAAAGGAGGTGCTACCGCAGGAGAAGTCTGAACACAGGGTATTTTCCAGGATGGGTTCAGTGACTCAGCAGTGTTATGCAAAGACCCAAGGGCTTTTCCTTCTTTCTGCTTTTCCTGTTCATGTGGTCATAAGGTGGTCACAGCAATTTCAGACTTCATGAGCAGGTCAAGACTATCTAGAAGGGAGAAACATGCTGCTTTCCTTTTTGTCCCTTTATTCAGGGAGGAAAATCTTTCCTAAAAGCCCCCATTAGATTTTTCCTCATGTTTCACTGGCCAGAGCTGTATCATGTGCTCATCCTTCACCAGTTCCTGGTGACTGATGATGGTAGTGACAGCTGTCTGGTGCAAGGTTGTTGAGGACTGCCTCTCTGAGGAGCTAAGAGTTCCACAGAGACCTGAAGCCAGGGGTCTGTGTGGGAAGAGTAGTCCTGCTTCCTTGACCTGGCCGGATAGATGTATCTGAAAGGAAGGCGGGTAAGGACTGCCCCCATAATCAGAGTCAGAGCGGAAAAAAAACAGCTTTCTTGTAACATATCTTAGTTCATTTTATTATAAAATCAATATGAAATCATTGAGAGAAAATTAGAAAAAATAGATAAGCAAAAAATAAAATCTAGGGCTGGGTTTGTGACTCAGCGGTAGAGCGGTTGCCTGGCATGTGTGATGCCCTGGGTTCAATCCTCAGCACTGCATATAAATAAATAAAATACAGGTCCATTAACAACTAAAAAATATTTTTAAAAAACCTAATATCCTATCACTCAGGCACATTAATAACATTGTATATACAGCCTTCCAAATTTTTACGTACAGATATATCTCATTTTATTTATTTATTTATTTATTTGCGGTGCTGGGGATTGAACCCAGGGCCTTATGCTTGCGAGGCAAGCACTCTACCATTGAGTTATTTCCCCAGCCCCAGATATATTTTGAATAGTTTTGATTTTAACTTTTTAATAACATCATTTTGTTTAAATGTCACTTCCTAGCTACTTTTCAGAAATGGACACAGTACCTCAGTAACCATCAGTATCTCACAAGATTAAGGTCTTCGTGAACTTAGTGCTTTCTTTTTCTTTTTCAGGTACCAGAAATTATGGGCATTATCTGTGCCCGGCTATCCATAATCAGCCAGCCTAGAGTCCGCCAACAAGTCATAAATACTGTGAGTCTGTTTATCTCCAGGCCCAAGTACACAGATATAGTGCTCAGCCACCTTCTGTGTCATCCAGTACCATATGACAGGTAAAGCACCCTGAATAGCCTCTGGACTAAATTGGGATGTGTGGCATATCACTGAGTATTTTTGAGGGGTGACCCTCAAAAAATCTAAAGATTCTCTTGTAGAGGAGATAAGATATAGTTACCTGGGAGATAAATCAGACTATAATGCATCAATATAAGACAATCCAACAAACCCAGAATGAAGAGCATTCTATAAGATAATTAGATTGAACTTTACAAAATAAAAAGTTAATGTTAAAACTGGGCATCGTTATGTGTACTTGGAATCACAGCAACTTGTTAGGCTGAGGCAGGAGGATCACAAGTTCAAAGCCACCTCAGCAACAAAGTGGGGCCCTAAGCAACTTAAAATAAAAAATAAAAAGGGCTGGGGGTGTGGCTCAGTGGTTAAACACCTCTGGGTTTGATCCTCTGCACCAAATTAAAAAAAGTTAATGTCGTGAAAGAAAAAATGATAGAAACACCATTCTAGATAAAAAGATACTAAAGCAACATAACCCAATGCATTATGTGACCTTGATTGGATCTTGGATCAAAAATAAAAGCCATAAAAGAAATTTTGGAGAAAATGTAAATATGGCCTCTACACTATATTATTAAATTAATATAATTTGCTTAGGTGTAACATATTATGGTTAAATGGAAGGATTTCCTTTCTGTAAGAAGACAGAGACTGAAGTTATTGAGTTGTGAAAAATGATGTTGGCAACTCGCTTGCAGAATGATTTCACCCCAAAATAAGTAAATAAATAGATACTTTAAAGGAAAGTATAAATATATACCTAGAGAAAAATATAATCATAGAGATAAACAGACAAAATCGGTTGTTTTTAATATTTATTTTTTAGTTGTAGGTGGACACAATACCTTTTCTTTTATTTTTATGTGGTGCTGAGGATTCAACCCTTGGCCTCACATGTGCTAGGCGAGCACTGTACCACTGAGCCATACCCCAACCCCCAAAATAGGTTTTGAGCTGGATAGTTTTTCTATTAGAGGCATCTGGCAGTTCCCAATATGCCCACAAGCCAGGAATCATGTTCAGCCATTTATTGTTGTTTTATTTTGTTTGTTGGGCTTTTGCTTTTTCAGTGTTGGATCTTGGCTTGGGATCGAACCCAGGGCCTCGCACATTCTAGGCCAGCCCTCTATGATGGAGCTCTGTCCCCAGCCCTCTTCTTCGTTTTTTTAGCCCTCCTTTTTTTTTTTTTTTTTTTTTGGTACCAGGGTGCTTAATCACTGAGCCACATTCCCAGACCCTTTTATTTTTTTATTTTGAGACAGGGTTTCACTAAGATACTTAGGGCCTTACTAAGTTGCTAAGGTTGGCCTTGAATTTGTGATCCTCCTGCCTCAGCCTCCCAAACCTCTGGGATTACAGGCATGCACCACTGCACCCAGCTAGCCCTCCATATTTTTAACAAACTCCCCAGATGATTTTTTTCCCACACTAACTTCTATGAATCATTGGCTTAAAGGCTATGTACTTCCTAATTCAGATGCACTTATAGCACTCTTTGAAATGTGCAGGAAACCAAAAGCATTTGAGAGTATTTCTTTCACAATAAATAGTTTCTTAAAGCATTTTATTTCGTCCTTCAGGAATTGAGAGAAAATAACCAACTACAAGTAAACATAGGGTTTTCTTAACATCTTCCCAGGATAAACATTTATGTTCTACCATCTACTTGTTTTCTCAGCCATGAGGCTTTTCATCTTCCCGCATTTCCTTTTAAGTGAAATGCTTAGATAGTCTCTAATGCCCTCAGTTTTAGAACGGGTCTCATGTAGATAGTTGGAAGATCATACTTTAAAAAACACTATCTCTAGCATACAAAAATACCTAGGTAGATTCTGAAAACAGGAGACTGGATTGGGTTGGTGGGGGTGTAGCTTAACAACAAATCTTGCCTAGCATGTCCAAGGCCATAGGTTCAATCCCTAGCACTGGAAAAAGAAAAAAAAAAAAAAAAAAAAATTAAAAGCATGAGTAACTCCCAATCTTCCCTCCCCAATCACCTCCACAATATATATATATAACTCTCAGGTCCCACAATAAAAAAGATTTTTTTTTGTAAGTTGAGGTCTCTGTGTTGCCTAGGATGGCCATAGCTATAATTTCAAATTGGTAGCTTCAATAATTTGAAAATTATTACATATTACTTTTCCTTAAGATTTCTTCTAAGAAGGATCAAAGCTTTATTTCAGGGCTTGACCTTAGCCAATCTGGGGACCACAGACTATATTGAATAAAAGTGCCTTTGAATACCTAGCATTGTGCTAGGCCCTAAAGGATCCCCAGCAGGGCCAGGCATAATCTCTTCCTTCCGATAGACACACACAAAGAGAATTGAAAATGGTACATGTAAGAGTGAGGCAACCTATAGAAAGAAGAAATTTTTAGAGTCTCCTGGGGCTAGGCGTGCTGGTGCACACCTGTAATCCAAGCAATTTGGAAGGCTGAGGCAAGATCACAAGTTCTAGGTCAGCCTCAGCAACTTAGTGAGACCCTGTCTCAAAATTCTAAAAAATTTAAAAAAGGGCTGAGGGTGTAGCTCAGTGATAAAGCACCCCTGGTTTCAATCTCCAATACCCCCCCCAAAAAAAAGTGTTATGGAAACTCACTCATTCATGAGAGACATGGTGAAGAAGAAGCCAACATTCACAGAAGAGGTGACACTGGAGCTGGACCTTGAAGGATGTTGATGGGCAGAGGAGAATTTTGAGAAGGAACTTCTGGTTTAAGAAAATGCTGGAAGCAGAGTTGGAGGGTTTTCAAAGTCTGGGGTTTGTTTGGCGAAAGTGAATGGTATGGGGTGACGACAGCACAGAGTGTGTGATGGGCACGTAGTGGGACTGAAAGTCACGTTAGGACCAGTTTGCGAATGGCCTCAAAGTCTGTGCCTGGGCAAAGGGAACTTGATTCATTGAAACCTTGGAAGTTAACTATTATGTACTCAGATGCCTTTGATACTCTGAGGAAGTGAGCAGAGAGGAAAACCTCTTATAGACTGGATCCCAAGCAGACTCCAGAAAGGTGGTTATGATAGGTCTTGGATGAGCCACTCTCCTGAACCTTCTTGTTCTGGGGTTTCTAGGCATCTGGCTGAGTTGTGGAGAACCCTGGAGGCAGAGCTGCCCAGCACAACCTGGATCCTGTGGAGGCTCCTGAGGAAGCTGCAGAAATGCCATACTATATGCCAGGAGAAGATGGCCTACGTGGGTGTTGCTGTAAGTCATCGAGCTCTTTCCCACTAACTTTTGCCCCCCATGCTTCCCTCCAGGCTGACCAATCCCACCCAGAAAATGTTATTTTTAGTCCCTCTCAAAGGTTGTTTTTGTCATCCATATTATATCTACAGTGCCTCTACCCAGGGATTGACATGGAGAAAGCTGGGAATAGTGTAGGAATCAATATGGTTTAATGTATTTAAAACATATCTTCTTCATTCTTAAAAAAAATATTTATCATCATAGTTAAAGAGTAACACAACTTCGTGAAATTTTTAAAATAATATGGATATGAAAGTGTGTAAAATAGAAAGCATGGGCTGGGGGTGTAGCTCAGTGGTAGTGGTAGTGCCTAGCATGAGTGAGGCCCTGGGTTCTATCCCCAGCACCTCAATAGATAGATAGATCGATAGATTGATAGATAGATAGATAGATAGATAGATAGATAGATAGATAGATAGATGATAGATGAAAAAGAAAGCAAAGGTCTCCTTGAGCAGTGGTTGTCAAGGATTGATGATAAATATTCTAGACTTTTCAGGCCACATATAATCTCTATTACATAGTCTTTGTCTTTTAAAAAAATAATCTTTTTAAAAATACAAAATCTTGAATCAGGTGCTGTGGTATGCACCTGTAATCCTAGCTGCTCTGAAAGCTGAGGCAGAACAATAGCTTGAGCTCAGGAGTTCAAGGGAGGAATGGGCTACATAGTAAAATCCTGTCTCAAAAAAATAAAATAAAATAAAATAAAATAAAATAAAATAAAATAAAATAAAATAAAAAGGAGCCATATAGTGCACTAGTGCATGCCTGTTATCCCAGGGACTCAGGAGACTGAGACAGCATGATCTCAAGTTCAAGACAAGACTCAGCAACTTAGAGAGGCCCTAAGTGACTTAAGGCCCTGTCTCAAAATAAAAAAAATTTTAAAAAGGGCTGGAGATATGGCTCAGGGTTAATGACCCTGAGTTAAATTCCTGGTACCAAAAAAAGCAAAACTATTCTTGACTCATGTCTGTGCCATCTCCCTGAAAATGAACTTTTTAGAACTGTTTATACATATATAAACATTCTGTATGTATATTTCATAAACTTTTTCCCATTTCCTTTCTTTTAAATATGTGTTACTTTTTAAAGTGTTTCATGTTCACAGCAAAACTGAGCAGAAAGTACAAAGTTCTCCCAAATCCCTGGCCTTTACACATGCACAGTTCCCCTTCTTTCAACATATACCTTTTACTGCATTTTCTCCCCTATCAGTTTTTACCTTTCTCTGATCTAAGTTATTATAGCTTTTTTTAAGCTTTCAAAATTCAATATTTCTAATCTGCTATTGTCTCTTACTTTCTCTGTTCTTATGGACTTGTTCCCTTTTTAAAAATCCATGTAATGTCATTTTAGTACAGTTCTAGAAGTTAGGACAGATAAATGTATATATTTATCATATAATTAATCAATAAAATTGTATATATATGCACATATATATTAATATGATTATATTACATACACTATTTGATGCCTTTTTAAAAAAATTTAACAAATGTATAAACTACTCTTTATGTCAATATGGAGAGTTTCCTGTTCTTTCCATGGATGGTTAACCATTTTTTTCTTTTTCTATATTTTTTATTGGTGCATTATAGTTGTACATACTGGTGGAATTTGTTGTTAGATATTTTTACATGCTTATAAAATAACAATATAATTTGGCCAATATCATTCTCCAGTGTTTCCCCTTTCCTTCCCTTTCTCCTTTCCCCTGGTCCTTTTCCTCTGCTTTACTGATGGATTTTCATGAGATTCCCCCCTTCTACCTTTTTTCCTCTCTAGCTTTCACATAGAAGAGAAAATATATGACCCTGGACCTTTTGAGTATGGCTTATTTCACTTAACATGATGATCTCTAGTTCCATTCATTTTCCTGCAAATGTCATAATTTTATTTTTCTTTATGGATGAATATATACATGTCTACTAAGTCCATTTGATTTATAATATCTTTCAGGTCCAAAGAGTCTTTACTGAATTTATGCCTGAATAACCTATATGTTGGCGAGAAATGTGTATTGAAATCATCCAGTATCATTAGACTGGGATCTGTCTGAGGTTTTAACTTGAGAAGTATCTCTTTATGTAATTAGGTGCATGAATGTTTACGGCATCAAATTTACTATGGTTTTATCTTCTTGTTGGATTGTTCCCTTTACCAGTATGAAATGACCTTTGTCTCTTCTGATTATTTTTGTTTGGAAGTCTGCTTTGTTTGATATTTGTTTGATATGAGAGTAGCTATGTCTGCTTGTTTTCTGGCCTCATTTACATGGTATATAAATTTCCATCCTTTCACTTTCAACTTGTGACTGCCTTTGCCTGTAAGGTGAGTCTCTTGCAAACAACATATAGTTGAGTCTTGTTTTTTAATCCATTCTACCAGCCTATGTCTTTTAATTGGAGTGTTGAGACCATGTATATTCAATATTACTATAGAGAGAGGTTTATTAATTCCTGTCACTTTAATTTATTTCTAATGTATAATTTGGTCATGTTTCTCATTTGCTTAGCTACTCTTCAAGTGAGATTTGTTTGTTTGTAAACTCTGAGGTGTTTTTCATTTCTTCCATGTGGAATATTTATTTTCTGTAGTGCTGGCTTATTAGTCATGAATTCTTTTAGTTCATCCTTATCTTAAAAGGTTTTTATTTCCCCTTTGATTTTTGAAGGATAATTTTTCTGAATATAGCAATCTTGGTTGACTCTTATTTTCTTTCAGGACTTAAACACATCATTATAAGCCCTCCTGGCTTTTAGAGTTTGTGCTGAGAAATTAGAAGTTTTTCTTATTGACTTGCCTTGAAATGTGATCTGATGTTTTTTTCTTGAGGCTTTTAAAATTCTATCCTTGTCCTGTATATTTGGCATTTTGATTATAATGTGTCATGGAGAGGTTCTTTTTTGATCTTGTCTATTTTGGTCCTCAATGCCTTCTTTATCTGGATGTCAATCTCATTCTCAAGGTTTGGAAATTTTTCTGTTATTATTTACCTGAAGAGGTTATCCATTCCATTAGCTCACCTCTCTCCACTCTCTTTAGTTCCAGTGATTCTTAACTTTGGTTTCTTAATGTTGTTCCAGAGTTCTTGTATATTCTGATCATGATTACATATTTTCTATTCTTTAATAATGTCTTAATGTTCAAGTGTGAGTTTTGTCTCTACTATTTTTGTATTCAAATATAGCTGAAGTTTGAGTGTGGTTAATTTATGTGTAGAGTAAGGTGCACTGTCTTTTGACTGGGTTTAGTTCAGCAACAAAGTCTCTACCCTGTGAACTTGTGTCCCTGTAGCTTCCCAACACCTCACAGGATAGGGGGAAACAAACAATAGCAACAATCAATGCAAACAAATACAGCATTAAAATAAATACTCGGTACCTACTACGACACCTGTCACACTACCACAAAACCAGAAATGGTGGGGTCAGCAGTTGCCAGTAGTAAAAGCAAAATAACCACGAACTAGATCTGACATTAAAGTAAACAGCAGGTGTTAACTATGTCATCTATAACAGTATTAATTGCAACAACCTGAATGGTGTAATAGGAGTTATATAAACCAAATAGTTCTAAAAGATGGTAAAAATAAAGTTCCTTATGAGAATAAGAAAGTTTAGGATATTTGAAATGTGAACAGAAAGAATGCAGAAGAGATGTAGCAAGAGATGGTTATAAAGAAAGAGGAGAAAAAATAGCAAAAATGAAGTAAAGGGAGAGAGAAAGAGAGAACAAGAGAATTTGTTAGTGGGAAAAGAAAGAAGAAAAAGAGAAATGAACAAAATAAACACAAATAAGCCCAAACCCTAACCTGCAAAAGATAAAGCAAGGAAAAATAACTAGTGTAAAAAAATGCTGAAAATGAGAAAAAATAAGCATATATGTATATATGTCCATGAACCACTCAGCACAGCAAGAACACCAAAAAAAGGAGGGAAGGAAGGACGGAAGGAAGGAAGGAAGGAAGGGAGGGAAAGAGAGAGGGAGGGAGGGAGGGAAAGAGAGAGAGGGAGAGAGAACAGAAAGAAAAAGCAAGAAAGGAAAGAAAGAAAAAAGAAAGAAGAAAAGAAAAAAAGAGAAAGAAAAAAGAAAGAAAGAGAGAGAGAGAGAAAGAAAGAAAGAAAAAGAAACGATTCTGAATGAAAAATAAAAGAATCATCTCCACTGAGGTGGTCAAAACAGTCAACAAGAGTGACTGGTCACTACCTGTGCCCAACTGTCCTTCTCTGTTTCTTCTTGGGCTATATGCCGAGAGAGAAAGTGTAAGGGCTGGGGGTTGGTAACCTCTTCTTCTTTTTGTGTTGTTCACCAAGCTGCCAGTTGGATTGCCTAAAACTGAAGCTCTCAGCTTCCCTTCTCACCAGTGTAAGGTAGGATGGCATGTCAATTGGAGTTTGTCTGCACAGACTAGATCCAGCACTCCCAAGGTAGGGCTGCCACACAGTTCTTTGAGGGAGTTCTGATGATTGGGGCTTAGGTCTAATCAAGTCTGAGGGGTTTTGTTGGGTGGTATCTGCTGTGGAGAGATTAGATCAGTATACCCCTAGGCCAGGCTGAGGCCTATTTCTGCAGGGAGTCAGGATCTTAGCAACCTCCCAAGAATTCTACTCATGGGACAAGGAAACCAATCTTCCGCAAACTTTGCTGCCTGTGAATACAGCCGTCCCAGGCTTCGTCCCTGAGTGCTTATACCCACCTGTTCATCCAAACCCTCTTCAGCTGGTCATGTGAACTGCCAGACTCACAGAGAAAGAAGTTTGACTCCCCTTCATTTTTCTGACTTGTATCTGCCTAGGTAGTCTTCTTTGTGCCTGTTTCACTCATGTTCTGCTAGATACGCCCTAGGCCACACATTAGGCACCTTCTGGGGCAGTACGACATTTGCTGTGCTCTCCCAGACTCCCACAGTAGCAAACTGAAGTGTGGCCTCCTCAAGATGGCTCCGGCCTCAGCTCTTCACTTGCCAGTTGAGAAATACAGATTTCCTGTCAAACACCAGTTCACTGTGCCACCTCTGAATCAGCTAAGTTTGGGCTGCTTTTCTGATCTACAGGTTTTTCCATGCCAGGTCTGTCCTTTGTGTTTCTCGCTCTGTTATCCCTCCCCTCTGTGGTGAACGGTATAACCACTGCTACTGCTGCTGCCGCCACAGCCAACTTGGCTCCAGTGTACTTTGTTCAATACACCTGAATTTCTGAGTCTCCAAGACACTATGACTGTCCAGTATTGAATTTTAGTGACATTCCTCTTTCACCCACCTTGCTGAGCGACTGTACTCCTGCTGCATGAATCCAAAGCCATGGAGCAACTGGAAATGGAGCCTTCCTCTAATTCACCATCTTGAATCTCCTGGGTAGCCATTTGTTTTTAAATACCTTTTTGTAAAATCTATTTTACATGGTATAGAATCTTCTCATTGTTGTTTTTCATGATTTGACTTTTGAGAGGTGGTCTCACTGTTACCCAGGCTGGCCTGGAAACCCCTGGCCTCCAACGATCTTGCTGCTTCACCCTCCTGAGTGCTGGGACTGTAGACACAGGCCTGGCTCAAAATCATTCTTAATTATCAAGTTTCCTGTTAAGTGAACATTTGAAAATTTTCAAACTTTGCCATCAAAACAGTGCTACAGAAAACTTAACCGTGTGCACATAAATGCTCTCATACATACTCAATGTTTCCCTAAGATGAAGTCCAGCGGAGGGGAATTCTAGTGCAAAGGTGTAAAGCTGCTGCCACATTCCCAGCTGGTCCTCCAGAGCACTGCCCTTCCACCAGTTGGCACAGGATGGCTGTTTCACCTCACCCTCACCACCCTGAGCATTTCCAACCTTGTCACTGTTTTCTCACTGTTAGGTGAGAAAGGACCATGTTTTAATAATTTGTTTTTTGCAAGGTTGAATGCATGTTTTTAAATGGCTATTGTTATTTCATTTGTGACTATCTGCTCATGTCCTGTATACCAGTGCTTCTCAAATTTAATATGCACACAAACCACAGTCACCAGGGATCTTAGGAAAAATAGATTCTGATGTAGCGGGTCTTGGGTGAGGCCTCCATTTCTAATCAGCTTCCAGGTGCTGCTGGTGCTGCTGGTGTGTGGCCTACACATGAATAACAAGCCTGCATATTTTTTCTTAATGAAAGAGCATTTTATATAGTAATAACAATACATTGAAACAAATGCTTTCCTGGGTTATTTGTCATCTAGCATTATGATCAGTCTTGCCCTGGTTTTTTATCTGTTTGTAGTCAAGTATGTGAATCGTTTCCTTCATACTTGTGGATTTCAAGTCTCCTTACTCTCTAGAAACTTCGACCCCTTTCCTCTCTGCCATCTCCCTATACTGATTACACTGCCATTCCGCCAGGAGGACAGTAGAACCAGAAAGCTTGTTCCAACACAAACAGAAACAGAGCAAAAATGAGGAGTAGGGCTAGCATTTGCTCAGTTCTGCTCTGTGCCTTTTCTACCACAGGCAACATGTGCGCTTTATGAGGTGTTCATGGGAAACAGGCTTCGAGCAGCTATGCTCCGACTCTTTCCTCAGCTTCTCATGACACTGCTCATCCAGATTCACCACAGCATCGGCCTCACCATGTCTGATGTTGCCATCCCAAGTGGCCTGCACATAGAACAGGAAGTGTCAACAGAGGTCACGCCTTTGTGGTAAGTCCTTTATGATTTCATTATCAATCACTGGGCACTGTGGTGAACACGAGGATAGCCAAGATGCAGTCCCAACTGTGAGGGAGCAAAGAGTCAGCAGCCCTCACGAGACAGAGATGAAGTGCCAGGAGCTGATCTGGGCATTCATTGTTTGTCTTTAGTTTTCCTGGAACCAGGGTACATTTGGTTATGTGAGTCCAGATGCCCTGAAAAATGACGTGTGATATCATGCCAGCCCTTTGCTGATAAATCAAGTAGAGACAGAGACAAGCACAACAGTTTGAACTTATCTCCAAACCTGTACTGATCCAGCAAAATGATTTTTCATTTCTGCCATATTGCATAGATAGTTTTAGTTCCCCTTCAGGGTCTCAGTAGAAATTTCTTAATGTTACTATGGGACATGAATTTCTTTCAGAGAATGTGCTATAATGTGAAATAAATAAGATCACCTAAGAGTCAGTTTACCCAAGTTCTTGTTCTCATTCATCCATTTAACCCAGAGCAGATCTGTTGTTCTGTGCCTCAACTTCCTTGTCTGTATGTGGTGTCAGGCAAGGTGGTCTCTGAGGACCCTTCCAGCTTTGAGATTCTCTGATGCCCAGGCCAGGATACCAGTTCAATGAGTAGTTTTTGTAAAAGCAGTGAGGATAAATGTTACAGAGTGTAAATTTTATCTCAATAAAGATTTTTTTTAGCATCCCAGTTCATTTGTTTTATCATAGATTTTCTTCCGAACTCCTAGGAAATAAAATCTAGTTAGATTTCTTATGCAAGAATTATCTTATGGGGCTGGAGTTATGGCTCAGTGGTAGAACATTTGTTTGGCATGTGTGAGGCCCTGGGTTTGATCCTCAGCACCACATATAAATAATTAAATAAAAGATCCATTGACAACTTTAAAAAAATTAAAAATAAGTAAATAAATAAAAAGAATTATCTTTTAATGTATCTATTCTTCTATTTTTATTGGTGCATTATAATTGTACATAATTAGAACATATTTATACATGCAGATAACATGTTTTGGTCAACTCCTTCCCTAGTACCTCCCCTCTCCCTTCCATCCTCCCTTCCCCTGGGCCCCTTTCTCTACTCTAGAGAATTTGTTTGAAGTGCCTTCAAGTTGTTAGAGCAGTAAGAGTCTCTGAGCAATCTAGCAGAGGAAGAATTAGGGTCCAGCATTCTCCAGGTCTAATCCTCCCCAGTGAGAACAGAGTGACTGTGTGCTTACGAACTAGTAGGAGCTGTTCTAGTCACTGCTTTGTTTGACTTAGCTTCGCAGTGCAGGCTACAAAGACTCTCCTCCTCAGAACATTGTGCTGGCAGGAATTCAACATCATGGAAAAGAATAAAGGATGGACTCTTCTGGAAGAAAAAGATTGCCATCTTCAGGGAATATCACTCCTTGCCAAGTATGACTCCCTTGTCTCGCACACACACAGCCTACTCTAAATCAGCATTGCTTTAGCTCTTGTGTGCCCTTTAGTTACCATAGCAACTAAAGCTGGACAACCTGCTCATAAGTCTGGGCAATATCCAGACTGCCTGGCATATTTTTTGGAGATCCCGGCCCTGCCATAGCCTCCTATATTCCTGAGCTAGGCAGCAAGTCCAGAGGGTCCCACCCTGAGAAAATGCCCTCTGTGTGGGAGCATGTCTGAAGGTCATTCTGTTGATGTTGTGGTTTGCAGTGCATTGCTGGAAAGAAATCAACTCCTTGCACATAAGGTCATGTACCTGTTAGTGCCTTTTCTAAACCGAGGGAACGATAAGCACAAACTCACATCTGCAGGCTTCTTTGTGGAGGTAAGACTCATTCCCTGATGCTGGGTTCATGAAGCCCATAAAGCAGCAGTGCCTACCTTCCTAGGCTATAGCCACCATAGTACCATGTGGGGGTCCATTTCATGCATGCAATAGAAACATTTTCAGATTAAAACACATTGAAATGTGTCTCCACACTTTCATTATTGGGTATATCTTATGTATCTGCAACATAAGCATCACCCTGTAGTGTGTGTACTGTATCGAAGAGATTTCAAAGTGAAACATATTTTGGAGTTGGTGGGAAGGTACTCCTTTCATTAAAAAGGGCTTCAAGATCATTTATTTGGCTGATTTTGAGTTTTTTTTCAGCTTCTCCAGAGTCCTGTGGCCAGAAGACTGCCAAGCACATATTCCACTGCCCGCTTGAAGGACTGGCTGAATCATGAAAATGACACCTTTAAAATTCTTGCCTTGAAGGGACTGTGCAATCTCATCAGATATCAGGAGATGGTAGGAGGGGCCCAAATCACTGATTGTTAAGTCATAAATAGAATACCCCCAAAAACATACCCAAGGAACTGAAAACAACTTAAGAGGAAAATTGGGAAGCCTGGAGACATGAGTGGGTGGAGAAGGTCTTTCTTCCTATACAACCTTTTTTACCATTTGAATTTTGTATTTAGGAAATAGTCTAGTACTGACTATTAGAAAATCAGATAAATGTTTTAAAGTCAAAGTCACATTTATTCATAGTTTTTGAAACCTGCAATTTGTGCAGAGGTGTACTCATTATTATCACACCCTGGACAACATTCAGGTGTCCCTTATGCCTTGTATCATGTTGCCCTGTGGAATAATGGGATAGGCCTTTGATGTGCTGTCAAGATGCCTGTCATCTAAGACAGATCACTGACATTCATGTTGGAAGAGATCTCATTTCCCATAGGCCTCCCTAGAAAAGTAGGCCTCACTCAGAAGAGATGAGTAACCCAGGAGACTTTAATTTTGTCACTCAAGTTCTGTTTCTTTTATTTCAAAACATATGTGAGCTGGGGTTATGGCTCAGAGGTAGTATACTCACCTAGGACACATGAAGCCCTGGGTTCAATCCTCAGCACCATGTAAAAATAAAGTAAAAAGGTATTGTGTCCACCTACAACTAGAAAATATGTATATTAAAAAAAAAGAATTAGGGGCCGGGATTGTGGCTCAGTGGTAGAGCGCTTGCCTAGCATGTGTGAGGCACTGGTTTCAATCCTCAGCACCACAAAAAATAAATAAGTAAAATAAAGGTATTGTGCCCATCTACAATTAAAAAAAAATTTTTTTTAAGAATTTTAAAAAAAGTATATATCTAAAGCAAAAACGACAAATGTTAATAAGGCTTATTCTGATTGATTAGATGCATTAATGTTTATTGTTTTATTCAACTTACTTTTTAAATATATATATTTTAAAACCGAGACTGCTTCCTTTTAGGAATATCAGAAAAGCAGAATCACAATTCAGAATAGAAAGGACCTCAATAAAATTCTGCTGAATTCCTGCCATAGTCTTTAATATTCTGTTTAGATACCTTCCACACTGCCCTGGACTAACATTCCACTTTCTGGCAGTGTTAGGAGAGCTCTCAAAAGGCCAGGGCCATGTCTCTGGACCTCCCCCACCTAGCCCCACTTCTGTCCTATGAGGTAGCTCACAACAGCTCCACCACCTCCTCTGCATATCAGGCCTGCTCATACTGAGGTAGGGCCATCATACTCCCTTTGCCTGAGTACTGAGTGAAGGTGACAGCCCTCTCCCTTTAGTACCAGATGGCATGTCACCAGCAGAGGTGGTGATGTTCTCCCTTTGGACACACAGAGTGAAGACATAAAGAGCCTGTTGCCGTGCATCTTAGACAGCTTATGTGAAACCAATGAAAAGATTGTTTTGCTAGCCATTCAGGTTCTCCTGCAACTCGTCAGGACAATGGATTTTACTACACTGACTGCCATGATGAGGACCATATTTTCCTTATTTGGTGATGTAAGACAATAAGAGAGGAGGGACTTTCCCTAGGGGGAGGGTAATTGGCATAACAGAGTAGAAACTGGGATAGTAATAGGTATGTTCTAGTTTATATAGAACTTTTTACTTTCAGAGCACTTTTCAAATCTCTCAGGACCCTTCCAGGCAACCCATGATGTTGGTAGAGTTGGAATTAATGTTAATTTTTCAGATTTAAAAAAAATTTGAAACATAGCAGCTTGCCAAGGTATTACCCTGCTTTGTGGGATGGAGAAAGAGTTTGTATAGGAGAAAACATTGTATTTGCCTTCAAGGAATAACAGGACTGGGTCAAGATGATAGACTATACTAATGTCCTTGTCTCAAATTCCAACATTTTTCCCAAAAGAAACACACAGAGCACATTGACTAGCATCCTTGGAACAGTAAAATGTGCCACGGCTGGGATTTTGAATGTTAGTAAAACAGCTTGTGTGAATGGTTAATGCCAGTATCAGACATAAACTCTAACAACAGGTAGGATTGTGCCCAGTTCCCATTGTGGAGTGAGGGGACAAGACAGAATGCAAATATCAGGTCTGACTCCATCCACATGTATTGCCTTCAGCTGCACGTAGCTAAACAGCCCCTGTTAAGACTGACATTTCAACCCACCTGCAATTCTTATAAGCTGAGCATGAACATGTTTATCAAGTTGTATTCCTGTGGTTGCTCCCTTCATAGGTGAGACCTGATGTTCATCTTTTCTCCATGACCCTCTTTGGAGCCTCCATAAAGTCTGTAAAGCCCACAGATAAGAAGGGTGTGGAGAACCAGGTCCTGGACAGCTTGGTCCCACTTCTTCTGTATTCTCAGGATGAAAATGATGCAATAGCTGAGGTAATGCCTGCCGTCAACTTCTTTAAGCCCCAAATAACTCTAAATTCACAGCCAACTCTGTAAAAAAGGACTCATATCTTTTTTAAAAAAAATATTTTTAGTTGTAGATGGACACAATGCCTTTATTTTTATTTATTTATTTTTATGTGGTGCTGAGGGTCAAACCCATTGCCTCACACATGCTAGGTGGACACATGACCCCTGAGTCACGACCCCAGCCCAGGACTCATGTCTTCTGAGGGCAGGGACTTTGTAGTAGCATCTTTGTTCTCCATTTTCTCTGATGCAGTGGTACATTTCAATTATTTTACCTAAGTGAATTGTGTGAAAACGTTTACTCCTGTTTTTTGTGTAGTAAACTGTGGTCCTTCATGGGTAAGAATGATGTATTAACCCTCACTGTAGCCTCACCCCAATTTTCAGCCTAGCACCAAGCTCTAAACACAGTGCTCAAATCAACAGGCTTTTTTTTTTTTTTAATGACAACAATAACATTCTATCATCTTTCTTCTTTCATTCCAAGAACTGCCTCATTATTGAGACAAATAACTAGGTTGGGGTTAGATCAGTGAGAGTAGCCTTGACAATCTGGAGAAGCTGTTTCCTCCCCTAAATCTTCCAAGGGTTTTTTTCCTTAAGAATCGTGGTTTTCCATGGAAGCCATCCTCTTAATTGGGTGGTGGGTGGGGAGTTGAAATGTCGTTATCTTTAGTTCTGTCACATACATCAGAAACCTATCCAGTCTGTGGTGCTAACCATGACCACCATTGCATCATCCCAGGGAGTTGGATTTAGACCACCAGGACTCTGGAAGAATGCTGGGGCTCCTTCCTCTCTGTGCTCCCCTTTACTGAAATGGAAGTCCAGGTTGCAGGTTCAGAAACAGTTTGGAAGATTGCGGTCCTTAGCACCTTGGAGTGAGGAAGGTTTATAGTTGTATACCCATAACATGAAACATTTCAGACCCCAAAAACAGTAAAGCAGAACTTGCTAACCGGGTGACAGGGAGTGTGTCCTAGGAGACTTGAACAGCTCTCTGGAGGTATTGATACCATACCCCTGCCCTTGGCAATTAGACTTAGAGCAGCCAAGACTCTGGGATTATTTCCCTTCAGACCTTGAACAACCTCTAGCCATTCTCCAAAGCTTGATGGTAGACTAAGCAGAGAGGAAGGGGTCTAACATAAATCAGGTCAGGAGTCACGGGCACAGAGATCATAATAAGCGCCCATAAAGCAACCTCCGTGCTAAAAGTAAAACAGGAATAAGTTCTACATCTTTCCCTTACAGAATTCTCTCAAAATTGTCATCCTAAATTTGTTTTTATAATTCCTGTGGTAATATCGTTCCTGGTTTAAAACCATGTACATTGTATCATTCTCTGTGTCTTTCAACATCTTGCTTTTTTGTTTAATGTTGTACTTATGAGATGTACCCATGTTGTATAGCTCTAGATAATTTATTTTCACAGCTGTATGGAATTTCATCAGATAAGTAACCTACAGTTTATCCCCTGCTTCAATTCCAGGACATTTAGACATGAAATTTTTCAAATTCCCATTATTATAGCACTGCAACAAGCATTCTTGTACATCTCTCCTAGTATATGTGTGAGAATTTTTTGTGGGCATAAACCCAGAGGGTTGTATCTGCATATCTTTGGTTTACTAGATTTTTACAAATTGCCAAAGTATCTGAACTACTCTGAACTATTGAGATGAGCTCTGTTGCATTCATGAAAATGAAAAGGTGCCATCTGGCTCCAGTGAACTAATTTTTATTCCCATCTATCCCCAAGGGAATTTTTGTGCCCAAATATCTGGTGGGCCTGGGATAAAATATTTGCTTGGAGACTCATCAGAGGTGTTGTGTGGTTCCTGAGCAGCATTTTGAGAGCAATGAACTAGAGAAGAGGCCCCCTTGCTAAATCAGCACTTGAGAGTTCCTTCCAAATCAGAGATGCCACAAAGCTGGCACAAAGTCAGGAGTTACACTTCCCCATGTAGAGTGATGGAAAAATGACTTAGGAGTAGCAAATAGGGGCGGGGCCCTGTCCTAGAGCATGGTAAGTGGGAATCCTGCTGGAATCTCTGATCTGGGTATCACGCCTGACACCAGGGATTTCTGCAACCTCCCCGCAACCCTGGAGGGTTTATGCCTCCCTTCAGGGACTTTTGGGGAAGTTGGAGGAGGAGGGCAGGGTTCTGGTTCCTTGGCATCCCTCCCCTTACTCCACATAGGGAAATCCTGAGCTTATCAACTTTCACATTAAACTTTGTTTTATTGAAGAAAGATTACTTCAGCTTAAAAAATGTTTGAAAATGCTAATCAATGATCATCTTTTTCACAGGAGAGCAAGCGAGTTTTAATGATCTGTGCTCATTTCCTAAAGTGGAAGCTGCCCCAAGAAGTGTACTGCAAAGATCCCTTGTATATCAGACCTACTGAAGCTGGAAAAATCTGCAGATTTTTCGTATGTGAGAATTAATGGCTTTGTCACCTCTTCAACGTGTTGACATACCTAGTATTTTTAATATTTATTTTAGTCAAAGATAGACACAATGCCTTTGTTTATTTTTATGTGGTGCTGAGGATCAAACCCAGTGCCTCATACGTGCTAGGCAAGCACTTTACCACTGAACCACAACTCCAGCCCCATACCTAGTTTTTCTGACATGGTTTTTTAATGGTAGAATGTGGCATTCAGGAAATATTGCTCAACACATTTCATACCAGCCCATGAATCCATGAAATGCTTTAAACTGTGGATCTATTTTCTATAGTTCTTTCCCAATTGAGTCACAAATTCACTTCCTCTTACCAACCTTCCTCACAAATTAGACTGGTACACTCTTGGGAGCCTGCTAATCTGGTTCCGGGGTTACAAGGTCAGGTTGATAGTATTGTTCAGAAAATTCCACATGGGCTTAATTGAAATGGAGTTATATATCACTATATATCACTAATCCTTTCCTTGATATGGTAGATCATCTTATTCCCCATGAAAGCATGTTTAGGGCACCCCACCCAAAGACTGCCATGCAGTGTGGCTGTGTGCGTGATGGCTATGGCAGTGGGCCCAGATAGCACCTCCAAGATTCAGCAGAGCTCATCATAGGGGCAGGCTGACCAGGGAAGTTCTGGAGGCCCATTCTTGGTTTTCTAGAAATTGTTTATAGAACTATCTGGATTCCATTACAAAGTCCCTAGGACTGACTGACTATTCCTGGAAATCTTCCATATGTCTAACCTGTGTAGGACCCAGAGTGGTTTCTTCTGATCAGACAGGAACCCCCATGTGCAGGCTTTCCACTGAGGATTCTCTCTGACCTGCAGCCAAGCCTATAGCTTAATGCACTAATAACAGTATTTCCAGCAAGAAATTTCAGTGCTCTTGATGGATGAGACTACAAATTGTTCATGTTAAATCATAAGCTCTATGAGAACAAATTCCTGTCCTCAACTTGTCTCTCAGGTGCCTGTCCTTGTAAGGGATCCACTGAGAGGTACATCCATTCACCCAATAAACAAAATATACCCAATGGGCAACAGGCCGTGGAGAAACCAAGGTTTAAAACCTGCAGTTGGAAGCTTGCAAGCTAGTAAAGGAGATAAAACCTACAGAAATGAATAGAAGCTGGAAGTGGAAAATAACATGCACCAAGAAAGGAACACCTGCGAAATGCTCAGAGCATCATTAGGTCAGACAGGGACGTGGTCAGGGAAGAGGTCAAGGAGGAGCTTCGAGAGCAGAGTCCAGGGAAGCTAGGATGCTTCAAAGGCATTGCAGGTGATACCCAGCATGAGTGGGGGTGGCAAGGGATTTTCAGAGGATTTAGCTTTGCACAGGGGCTTGTTACTTTGGCGTACTATTTTCATGTCCACTGATAGTATTCACTAGTTATATCAAGCTCTACTGTACTCTGCCTCTGTATCTGATACAGACCCTGACCCTGGAAACTCTGATGAGATTGATCAAAACAGTGCTGCTACTTTACTGCTTTGTACTTTTATTTTTCCCCCGACTTAGGGAATAAAATGCAGGGGGAAAATTGACATCCTAGCCCAAACTCTGATGTACTCCAAGAACACAAAACTTCCCATCAGAAGAGCGGCAGTCTTGTTTGTAGGTACAAAGAAAATTCTTTCATTTCTATAGTCACTTTTATCCTGTACTTTGCCAAATTGTGTTGTTGAGTATCCCCATTCTTTTTGAAGATGTCTTTGAAAATACTTCTAGGAGAAAGGAGCTGTGTTATCTATATATAAATATCAGACACTTGGAAGTCCAGTTTTTAGAATTTAACTATCAAAAAGCCAGTTCTGCCAGCTGCCTAGATGTTTTAATGATAATAACTCACTGATTTTATCCTTTCTTTAGGGCTGTTATCAAAATACATGGATCAAAATGAGCTCAGTATAAAGGGTACTGACTGGATACAGCATGGTAAGTGATAACACTCCTTGGATTTGGGATGTACCCATATTTTGGAAGGTATCTGAGGCCATGACTCTGGGCAGTCATAGCTCAGACTCTGTCATCCATGGATCCTGAAAAAGGATCCAGACAAAACCATTGGTAACCTCAGCTGAATGAGTCTCATCCCAGTCCAGTTCCCCCTTTAGGGAAAGACATGACCCTGTTTGTCTGGAAACTAGCTTTAATGAACATCTTGGGTCAGTTCCTAAATTTTTCTGCCAGGAAATAAGGCATAACCTAGAAAGACAATCTTTGTAAATTGATGTGATACCTCACAAATACCAGAGATGACTGCAGCTCTCTTTTCTACAAGTAGTCATCCTGTAAGGTGTAGGACTTGGCAACAGAAATGTTTTATAGTCATATAAGGCAACTACTGTCTGCAAATGTTTTTGGAATTTTCAGTGAATGAAAATTTTCTGTAATTGTACTGCTCTGCAGGGTTAGTACTCCAAGAATTATTTATTTCCACTTAAGAAGTAGTTCTACAATAGGAAAATGCCCAGAAATGCTAAGTCTCACAATCCAGAATTATTTTCTTGAAAACCAAATTAAAATCCTGAACAATCCACTACTTTTAAAATAAAAACATGTAAGTTGCCAAATGAGGTGGCACATACCTGTGATCCTAGCAACTTGGGAAGCTGAGGCAGAAAGATTACAAGTTTGAGGCCAGCCTCTACAATTTAATGAGACCCTCAGCAACTTACGAGAGATTCTATGTTTATATATATATGTTTACATTTTAAAGCAGCTAGAGGCTAGTCTATTTAAGAAAATCATGCCACTCTTCTCTAAGGTTTCCCATTTCTTCATAGATATCAGAAAGAAGGAAGAAAGGAACAAACCATGCAGATATTCTATGGGATAGAATTCTACATGGCTGATTCTAACCATTAAAAGGAAATTATTTCTAATCTGAAACATTGGGGAACCAAAGTTCCTTTTCCATTCAAAAGTTAATTATATAGGAGCTTTAGTGTATGTCTATAAAGTTGTATACATATATAATAGGATAAATCAAAGAAATCATCATTTCTAGGTCAAAAAGAGTCTAATATCAGCAATCTCATGTGGTTTAGCCTAATGGAATAACCCCACACACTCCTTCTTCCCTCATTGGGGCTTATCTGCTTTAGGAATAGGATATTTGGCAGGACGTGATGGCTTATCCTGTCATCCCAGCTACTCAGGAGGCTGAGGCAAGAGACTCCAAGCCTATAAGATCAAGACCAGCCTGGGCAACATAGCAAGACTCCATCTCAAAAAAATAGAACAAAGGAAAAAAATAGGGTATTCTTTTAGAAATAAACTTAGGTCATTTACCATTTTTAATTTTAAAGCTAAATTAAACAGAAAAAAAACAACATCAATTTAAATATCAATTTAAACTGATTTATGACAAATTAAAGTTTCAGTTCTTTAGATTAAAAATTGATGTCTGTTCTTTATTCTTTTTTATTTTTATATTTTGATTCATCGTACACAAATGGGGTACAACTTTTCATTTCTCTGGTTGTACACAATGTAGAGTCACACTGTGTAATCATACATCTACGTAGGGTAATGATGTTTGTCTCATTCCATTGCCTTCCCTCCCCCCTTCCCCCTCCTCACCCCTCATTTCACTCCACACAATCCAGCATTCCTCTATTCTTCCCTTACCCACTCCCTGCCCCTGTTATGTGTATCATTATCCACTTATCAGAGAAAACAAACGACCTTTGGTTTTTTGGGGTTGGCTTATTTCACATAGCATGATATTCTCCAACTTGCTCTTTATTCTTTCAAACATGTAGACACAGATCTAAGTGCAAAAAATATTTAGTTGTAGATAGACACAATAGCTTTATTATTTATTTTTATGTGGTGCTAAGGATCAAAGCCAGTGTCTCACACGTGCTAGGCAACACTCTACCACTAAGCTATAACCCTAGCCCTAAGTGCAAAATCTTTAAGAAACTAAAGACAGGTGAAATATTCCACTTTGGAAATAAACATGACAAACTTGAAGGCTAAAATGCTACTTAAGACATAAAAGCCATAAAAGCTCCAAACCATAAAGAGGACTTAGCTTTTTTTTTTTTTTTTTTTTTGGTACCAGGGATTGAACCCAAGGGCACTTAACCACTGAACCACATGCCTACTCCTTTTTATTTTTTATTTTAAGACAGAGTCTTACTAGGTTGCCAATAGTCTGGCTACGTTGCTGAGACTGGCTTCAAACCTGTATTCCAGGCTGGGGTGTGGCTCAGTGCCTAGCATGTGTGAAGCACTGGGTTCAATTCTCAGCACCACATATAAATAAAAGAATAAAATAAAGGTCTATAACATCTAAATATATATATATTAAAAAAAAAAACCCTGCAGTCCTCTGCCTCAACCTCCCAAGCCTCTGGGATTATAGGCATGTGCCACTGCACCAGGCTAGGACTTAGCATTTTTGAGAACTTGGAGAATTAGATCTTAATAAGGAGTCTGTGGGCACAGTGAAATACACCCACAGTGGTACACATGTATGCCAGTGACTTGGAAGCTGAGCAGGAGAATCACAAGTTCTAGGCCAGCCTGGGCAATTTCAAAATAAAAATTAAAAGGACTGGAGAGGTAGTTCAGTGGTAGATTGCCCTTGGGTTCAGTCCTCAGTACTGTTAAAAATAAAAAAGAGAGAGAATGAGAGGTTTTTCTAAGTAGATATCAAAGACAGATCCACAAAATGGAAGGTTATATTTGTTTACATATTTTTTGTTTGTTTGCTATACTGGGGATTAAACCCAGGGACTTGCTACAACAGAGCTACAGCCCCAGCCCTTTCTATTTTTTTTAATTTTGAGACAGAGTTTCCCTAAGTTGCTGGGGCTGACCTTGAACTTTATTCTCCTGCCTCAGTCTCCCAAGTCTCTGGGAGTACAGATATGCTCCACTGCACCTGGCTTCATAAAAAAATTTTAAAACTGACTTTGAAAAAAAAAAAAAACAAAAAGAAACAGACAAAACTGAAAATCAAATAACAATATGAAAGTAAAAACTTCTAATACGATAAAGAGTTAATATCCTTAAAACAAATCTGTGCCTTCACAAAAGCAGCAAACAAAATGAATAAGCAATTCACAGTGGAATTACAAATGCCCAATACCTAAAAAATATTTGATAATACTAGTAATCGGAAGTTTGTAAAATAAAGAGATGCCCGTATGTGCTTTTCTGTCAGTTATTCTCAACACTGATGTATTAAAAGGCACTGATAGTGTACACTATACTTATATGAACATAAATTGTTCAACTTTTTTAAAGAGAAGTTTGAGAGTATATATCAAAATCCTTTAAAATAAGCATATACTTTGATTTATCAATCTTCTAGGATGTTAACTTATGAAAATAAATAATTACAGGAACGTTCATTTTATTGTTATTTAAATTTTTTTAATATTCTTTTAGTTGTCAATGGACCTTTATTTTATTTATTTATATGTGGTGCTGAGAATCGAACCCAGTGCCTCCACACATGGTAGGCAAGGGCTCTACCACTGAGCTACAACCCCAGCCCTCATTTCGTTGTTATTTAGAATAACAAATGAGAAACATTCTAGACTAGAAAATAAATCATAGCATGCCCATATTGTAGAATCATATATAGACATGAAAATATTAAACAAGAATTTCTAAATGACTAAATAATGATTAGAGATCTTTGAGTAAGAATCAATTACAGGATCATATGGTTTCATTTGAACAAAGAATAAGAACATACATCTATAAATAATGCCTAGAAAAAAGACCGGAGAGATAAATCCTCAAGTAGTAGTGGTTAGTTGTAGGTGATAGGATTATGGGTAACATTTATTTTCTTTTAGTGCTCACATATATTGTCTAAATTTTCTACACAATGAGCATGTATTTCTTTTGCAATAAGAAAATATAAAAAAATAAAAATTTAAGAAAATATTCAAAAAGGACGCCAGGCCCTTGGTTCAATCCCTGGCACCATGAGAGAGAGAGAGAGAGAGAGAGAAAGATAGACAGAAGAGAGAAGGGAATAATGATTTAAGTTACATTTAGGACACAGCAGCCTAGAGGGTGACATTAGACATGGTTTGGAAGGACCAGATGAATTGACTTTAGGTGGACTACTTATGATGTGACTATTGTAGGAGTACACTTTGGAGCAACTCAGAAACAGTAGGTTTTGTAGGTCTAAATTGGAATCCATTCATCAATGTTTACACTTTCAGACAGTGTCTTATAAAAAGTTGGCCTCTGGACACAGAGGCTGTTATATCTCGAGCAGAGCTCCTTTCCAGAGACCTCAAAGGACTTTTAGGTCCAACCTTGGTTTTCTTGCCATTTAGATCTGAGAGAGATGCTACAGGACCCTGAGCCTTCTCTGCGCATCATCACCTCCCAGGCTCTGTTCCGAGTCCAGAAGGTAACGACTGAGCCAGAACCTGAGCCAACAGTTTGCTGGTTGAGGAAGCTCATGGGCTGTCTCCCTACCTAGAAATGCAAGGTAAGGTAAAAGCCAACCCTTTCAGATGCTCTTCAAGCAACTAACGCCTACCCGCCACATTTCCAAACTTCAGCCACTTCCACCTATTTAATTACCTCTGGCATATTTTTTTCTTCTGTCAAACTCTTTAAGTAATTAGAATACGCAATCCTAATTTAAATTATGCAGTCTTGATTTAAATTTTCAGATAACAGTGAAAAACATAATGAGTTTTTAAGGCATGCCAGAACATCCATAAACTTCCAGTCTTGATAAACAGGTGTCTAGAACCATGTCAAGAAAGAGATTCCAGCTGGGCACAGTGGTGCACACACCTGTCATCCCAGCAACTTGGGAGCCTGAGGCAGATGGATGGCAAGTTCAAGGCCAGCCTCAGCAACTTAGCAAGGCCCTCAGCAACTCGGCGAGATCCTGTCTCTAAATAAAATATAAAAAGGTCTGGGGATGTGACTCAGTGGTTAAACGCTCCTGGTTTCAATCCCCAATACCAAAAAATTAAAAATTAAAAATAGAGATTCCAGGGTTTGGGGTATAGCTCAATGCAAGAGTGCATGCACGAGTGAGCATGCATGAGGTCCAAGATTCAATCCCCAGTACGAAACAATTAAATGTTGCAATGTCAGTGTTGTTGGCTCTTTTGTCAAGGCTACTTAATTGTCAACAATCTTAAGACTAAAATACCAGTCCACTTTTGTGGTTTCATATTTAATAATTTATTTTTATTAAATCCCTATGGCTTTTCTCCTTCCTTTCTCTTTCTCTTAAAATCCTTCAAGCAGGCTAGGTGTGGTAGTGAACACCTGTAATTCCCACTACTCCAAAGACTAAGGCAGGAGGATCACCATTAAAAGGACTGGGGCTGTAGCTCTGTGGCAGAGCACGGTTGAGTTTAAACCCCCAGAGGGCCCCCCCAAAACAGGACAAAACAAAAACTTCAAGCAATAAAAAATTTCTGAAAGATATAATGCTAAACCTATCCCAATTTCACTCCTTTCTTCCCTCTTTTTCCTATTTCCTTATTTCCTCTCCTATAACTGCTGTCAGAATCTCAAATAGCTCTAGGATAGAAACTATTGCTGTTGAGTACCTACTGCCTTCTAAAAGCATAGGTGGAGAACATTTTCTTATAAGCAGAAATTTTCTAAGAAAACGATTAGTTTATGTTTGGTGAATACCTTCATAAGCCATGTGTGGAAGGGTGGGAAATCCCTAAGGGGCGCACTTAACTAATTAGAAAGGGTCACTGTTGGTCTAATTGCCAGGCTATTGTTTGGTTGAGGAACATAACCTAAGAGCCAGAGCTGACCTGTGTAGGGCAAAGGGAGGCCTCTTGGAGGTGGTATGGGAGGGAAAGGAAATGGAATGATTAGCAGATGAAGAGACACACCCAGTAGTTAACTGCATTGGTTTGGTTGTATAGTGAGCAGCATGGATCCTTGTTCACCCTATCCACCACCTTCCACCCCATCCCTCTGCCAGGGTATCTTGAGGAACAAATTTCTCCATGATTCATAGTGAGTTAGATTAGTTTTGAGGGTTGTGACAGTGGGCCAGGTGGGGCTTCAAAGGGGATCACTGCCCAAAAGGTCTTTGTATGTGGGGCCAGCAGGTGCTTGAGCTAAACCCTACTTGCTTTTGATGGATTAAATCTTCACCCTCATGCCATAACCAGCATGGCCAAACTCTTGGTTCTGGTGAGGGGCAAAGGGGGATTGGAAAATGAAGAATCACAGATTTTGAAGATGAAGCTGGGATCAGGTGGAGCTCTGCTCTCTGATGGAGCTGCAGATCTGAAGAGTTACACCAGCAATCTTTATTTATATATGTCTCATCAGGTTAAAAAGGATGCAAGCATTATTCTTTGTATTCAGGAAAGTTACAGAAACTAGGACATCTATGTAGCTTTTCCTCAGTTGCAACCCATTGCAAAGTGCAATGTTAGGAGCTTTGTGTAGCTCCCAAGAAAGTCCATTGTTAACAGTTACTGTAAAACAGGCAGGAACTGAAGAAGCAGAGCTGGTGAAACACTGTGGTTGTCTAGCATAAGAATTCCTTCCTTCCTGGGAGCTGTGTGCCTGAGATCAAGGTCAGAGCTGACAGGACTCTTGCACAGAGCCTCCTCATGCAGGGCATTGCCACAGCAGCTAGGCATCCTGTGCCCTTGCACATACACATTCCCAGGCATCAGGCATGCCACAGTCATGAGGGCATCAGACCTCCAGTCTCAGTCACTGCTCTCCCATCCTCTGTCACCACTCTCCACACCCTGAAGCAGAGCCAGGAGTATACCTTGAGGGTGGTCACTAGATGATAAATGCCAATGCTGAGAGTACATTTCAGTCCATGCACCCCTTGCCATAATCTACTTGATCTCGTTACATGTAACCAATTCTCCACTTTTGAACTAGTCCATTTTCTGAATTATCCAATAAAAATGAATAACATTTTATTGAGTGCTTATAATGAGCCTAACTCTAAGTAGTTTATATGATTAGCTCTTTTCATCCGTGTAACCTCTTCATCTATTATTATCTCCATTTTGCAGATGGAGAAGCTGTGGAACCAAACATGAAAGTGACTTGCCCAAGGTCACACAACTAATAAATGGCAAAGCCAGGATCCAAACCCAAGTAGTCTGTCTCCAAAGCTCCCATCCTTGACTGGTCTCCTCCACTTTTCTTCAATCTGTCCTTTCCCTTGAACAGGAATAAATGCAGATCTGCTCTAGAACTAATCTCAATTGCTAAACTCATGGTCCAAAAAAACTCATGTAATCAAATATTGTAAAGTAGTAGTATCAAAGTCATCAAATGCAAAGGTTGAACACTTTTTACCTAAAAGTTAGTGTACTTTATTTTATTTTTTAATTGGATGGAATATACATCCTCTACTTTAAAAAAAAAAAAGTGGAATTAGAGCAAAAGTGGTGGTTATTTCTTAACATTTTCTGGATCCTTGGTTTTTTTGAACTATTCTAGTCTCACAGGAGAAACAGACCGCTAGTGACAGCAGTATTGTCTTTTGATTTATTTATTTAATAATGAAGGAAGAATTTCCTTTTTCAAATCCAAAACAAAAGGGGCGTGTCCTTTCAGAGACTGGGTTTAAGATGGCAGTTTTAATCTCTAGGGATGTGAGAGATCAAATAAATCCTTTCTCTTTGCTCATATTTATGCTACCCTTTCTCTCCAAGTATATTTTTATTTTCTGAGTAATACCACCAACAGGGAATAGGAAGTACAACAATGCTTATTGTACTTTATTTATACTTTATTATGTTAAAATTCACAGAGAGAAGCATCCATTAAGAGACAGAGGACTACTCTTTACTGAACTACCTCAGCAATTGGGAAGGCCTGAGAAGTACCTAATAATAATTGTATTATTATTATTATTGATTCTGTTTAATCTGAAGAGCTGAATTATTTTTATATAAGGCTCCTCAAAGACAGGTTTATGGTTTTATGGATTTTTAAAAAATATACAAAACAAAAATTTCTGGACATTTATTTTGTTATGCTGAAATAAAAGTTCAATATAATAGAATGTCATTTTGGTTTAATCTTTATGATACACTATTAAAATGTATTATTCATCATCTATTACTGATCCATCTGTCTTTATTATTTTTAGGTTCTCACTTTTTATGTTGTTTTGCTTTTTTTCTCCTTATACTGAAACATCTATTTTTTTTAAAAAAATATTTTTCCCTCGTATTGTATTTTAAACTACCAAGTACAGCCTGGAGTGGTGGCTCAGTGGTAGAGCACTTGGCTAGCATGTGTGAGGCACTGGGTTCAATTCTCAGCACCACCATTTATTTATAATAAATGAATAAAATAAAGGTTCATAAACATCTAAAAAATATTTTTTAAAAACTACCATACATATAAAAGGTAGGGTTGGGGAAGGGAAGACTCAGGCACTAGCCAGAGCAAGTAAAACTACATTAGATAAAATTGTAAAATTGTTGAATCTCTCTGCCTCTTCCAGCTCCCCACCTTCCTTTTCCCATATTCTTGCACCTTTTCCTGTCCCTCTCAGGAGATGTGATGAACTGGTTAGATGTGAATGATTAATAATGCATGGCCTAATGAAGGGATTTTTTTTTTCCTGGTCTGACAGGAACCATGATTCAATGCTCCAACTTGGGGCTAATTTGTTGAATGAGGTAGTTCCATCCCAACCTCTCAAGACAGGATTGATCTGGGAAGACAGAAAACAGGCCTTCCCAAGACTCACAGGGATGAAAAGTGGCCAAGAAAAGTCAGATTTGGGCTCCAGAATGCAGTGAGAAAAAAAGAGAGAGACTGTAAAGGATTCTAGGCACAGGCTGAGCTGATGGCACCTTGTATCCATGATTCTGATCCTGACGTTGGCTTGGAGGCAGAGAGAGCCCTCTCCTGATCTTCCAAAGCCCTGGAGATAAAGGGACCAGCTGGAGGATGGGCCTTGGGGCATCTAAGAGCACAAGTGTGTGACGGCCACCCCTATGGAACTCAGCAGGGACCAAAAAGTTCCAGCCTTAGTTTGTTCTCAGAGCAACAAGCAAGGCATGGGGTTTGGGGGACTTCAGTCTTGGAGACAAGGGCAAGGTTACAAGTCTGTCTTCTTAGCCTGGGAATATTTGGGATCCCCCAGCTGGGCCGTTCAGACCACCCTTTTGGAGTCACCAGCTCTCTCCTCTCTCCTCAGTGGACAGGAGAGTGGGTGGGAGGGCAGCTTCATCCAGCGGGAGACACCGTCTCCTCTCCGTGTGACACCTAGCCCTTCTCCTGGGCAGGACCCTCTGGGGCTGCACAGGTGTGTCTAGATCTCCATGTCCACAGGACAAATGTTGCCTGTTTTGTGCCCTCTGACCCACAGCTCTCTGTCTTTGGTTGGGAGTCCACTTTTCAAAAAAAGTCTACTTTTCAAAGCAGTTGGTCCACAGGCTCAACTGTGCTTTGGTTGAACATGTCCATCTCGTGCCGCAGCTGTGTGTACTGGTACAAATGTTGCTGGATCATCTCCACCCTCTCCACTTCCAGCCACTCCAGCTCCAAAGTGGTGGTCACCATCTCTTCAAACCACTTGGACTGGGCCTGGTTGTAGAGGGTCCACACAGCGCATGAGGTCATCACCAGCCTGTGGACTTTCTCTGTGCCTTCTTGATGTCCTCCTCCATCCTGTTGCTCAGCTTGATCTCCAGCTGCTGGGTCTTCATCTCCAGGACTCTCTGCCACTCTGCGAGGGCTTTCTGGGTCTTCTCCACTGACACAGTGACTGGCGAGTTGCTTGCGGAGGTCAGTGATATGGTGGTCACACTTTTCTCTTGTCTTTCTTGAAGTTCTCATGAAAGTTCATTAGGGGCTTCTCTACCTCGTTGTGAAGCTTGGCGGAGAACTTGAGATGAACTTCTGCTTCATCTGCCAGGCTCTTCTCCTGAGCCCATGCTTCTCCCAAGGAGCCTTCCTCCTGTGCAGCCAAGGAGTTCTGAGAGAGCTTAGCCTAGATCTTTGCATATTCTTCTTCAATCTTTATCCTCTCTCAGACGAATTCAGACATTTCTTTCTGCATTTGATGGCCTTTCAGTTGCTTTTGGAGTAGCAGTGCGGACCCCACCACGGTGCCATTGCCATGGGAGTCCTTCTTATCAGCCCAGAAGTAGTCAGAGCTCCACTCTGTTGGCTTCAGCAACTACTACTGTTCAGGCATTGTATGTGGGTGAGGGAACGTCACACAATTTATCACCTTCTCTATGTGGTCAGCTTTATTTTCAAGATTATATATTTTGTCTTCATTGCCTGAGGTTCTGTCTTCCAAGTGGTCTCCTCTGTTGGTGGCTACTTTCCACTGAATTTTTATTTTGGTTTATTGATTCCTTCATTTCAAAGATTTCTTCTAGATTTCTTTTCAGGATCTTCATTATTTAAGTTATCTTTCATCTTCTGAAACACATCTCTAATTTCACTCCTTAAGTCATGGTGCAATTTCACTAAGTAAATTCTGAACTCCTCCTCTGACATTTCTTCTACTGTGTTGTCAATGGATTCTATAACTGGAGCATCCTGGTTTGTTTGGAGTGCTTTATTCCCTTTTTTTCCCTCATGTTGTTTGTGTGTCTTCCCATCTAGCCATGGGGATCTGAGGCAGTACAGTTTCTACCCTGTAGACTTATAGTGTCCCTGAAGGTTTCCAGTACCTCAAAAATCTGGGTTTCAGTTTCCGGAGGCTCTGCCATGCTACAGTCCCAAGATGGCTCCTGGATTGAGGACAGTTGATCTAATGAAGGAATTTTTGCTTTTAATCAGAGTTCTTAAGTTAAAGGCATGAGCCTATACTCAAAAATTTAAAGTATCACTGAGCAGAACAGACAGGACGAAGTATTTGATGGTAGGGTCTGAGGTAAGAGTAGGGAATGGAGACTTCCTGTCATCCCTGAAAACTTATCACATATGCTTTTCCTATCTCTCCTAAATCTGCTCAGAAGCAGAGGAAAAGGATGAGACAGAAGGACAAGGATAATTAACAACTACCTCCTAGTATGCAAAACATAAAGGGGAGTAATGGCTTCCACCCCTGCTGAAAAATGGTGATGAATTCCCTTAAACATCAGCCCCTGCCGCCATGATTCACTTATCCTGCTAAACTCATCTGATGTCCAAGGAGGATAACACTGGTTTAAAATGGTTCCTTTTAAGATTGGGGTGTAGCTCAGTGGTGAGCACCAACTTAGATGCGCCAGGTCCTGGGTTCAATCCCCAGCACCCCCCGCTCCACTCACAAAAAAAGAGTTCCCTGTGGACACCAAAGAATCTTGATGAGGGAACTGTCATTCCGCCCTCTTTTTTTTTTTTTTTCCAAACAGTGGCATGAATATAAAAAGGGAATTATATTTTTAAAGGAGCAGGTATTCAGAAAGAGGTTAGAAGGGATGTGGAGCTGAGAATCCAGAGAACAGGTCCACATGTGAACTAGATGAAAAGGTGGGAAGGTAAGACAATACAGAAGATGCATAAAACAGGGTCCAGTCTTTTGTCCATTGGTCCTTAGGGTCTTGTTTTTCATCTTCCCCCAGACCACTTCAGAAGACAACAGTAACCACTGAGCCACAGTCCCCACCCTTTTTATGTTTTATTTTTGAGACAGGTCTTTCTAAGTTGCTTAGAGCCTCAGTAAGTTGCTTAGAGGCTCACTAAGATGCTGAGGCTGGCTTTCAACTCACAATTCTCCTGCCTCAGTCTCCTGAGCTGCTGGAATTACTAGCATCCACCACTATGCACAGCCTCTCCCCTCCATTTTTGAGTCAGGTGGAACATCTGCCTCCCCAACCACTCATAGGTTTCAAAGAGACACAGTTCCACCCACGCCGGCTGAGGATACAACTCCCACGTCTTTGAACCAAATACCAACTGAACCAAACCAGAGCTACTAAAGCAGGCTGAAGTTAAGCTCTGATAGTGTATCAGTTGTTTTTAGGACATCACTTGTGATGTATCAAAAAGGACAGGACTCTGCAAAAGAAAGGGGCTTGTAGTCTGTACAAATACCATGACTTGGGGCTAAGGAGATAGCTCAGTCAGTAGAGTGCTTGCCTTGTAAGCACAAGACCCTGGGTTCAATCCCCAGCACCCCCCCCCCAAAAAAAAAGAAAGAAATACTGTGACTTAACAGAAATGTATTTTTATAGGCAAGCCCTCAAGCCTTTCCACTAACATGGCTACTTCTAGAGAGCTTTTGTGCTGTGTTACTGTTCTGATTATTTCAATACAGGACCCCACAGAATTTCAAATAGTGGGTGAGCAACCCAGTTTTACATTTTAGTGAACTGTTATTTTTTTTTTTTCATACAGACTTTAAGCCAAACATAGTCCACAACTTCCTTTGTGGTAACCTGTTTTAAAGCTTTAAATAATCTTGTGAGAATTTTGTTTTCTATTTCGAAGACGAAAACCTTTTGTAAAACTATTTCCATCAAATGCATTATTAAAGTATTTGAGGCATGGAGTTGTGGCTCAGTGGTAGAGCACTTGCCTAGCATGTGAGAGACCCTGGGTTGTCCTCAGCACTGCATATAAATAAATAAATAAAATAAAAGATTCATTGATAACTGAAAAATATTTTTAAAAATATTTGAAAATAGATTTTTTTTAAAGTTTATAAAAGTTTCCTCTAATTTATGGCCTTCAAAGTTTTTACCTTTTAACAATAAGGAAATTGTGTCCTTGTTCCCGAAAGAACTTTTAAGATGTCTGAAATATTAATATAACACCACCCAGTCCTTATCACTGCCAATAACAAAAGAAAAATGTAAACTGGATATTAGTTAAGTGGTCTCACCTTGAAACCAAATCATAAGTGAAAATCAGCTCAAGATGCTCATTTCTACATCCTTTTCATGGAAACCCTATACCTCTACATATTCTTTTGTTTTAAACCAGAGTAGTAAACCCTATACCTCTACATATTCTTTTGTTCTAAACCAGCTAGGGTTTATTCAAAATTAAAATACAGTATTTTATTTTTTAAATTTATTGTGGTGTTGGGGATTAAACCTAGTGAGTGCCTCATGCATGCTGGCATTACCACTGAGCTACACTCCAGCCCAAAATACAGTAAAAAGTGGGGAAATGAGTTCAGGTAATTTTTGTTTCTCTTGACTTATAGATTTATTAAAGAGGTAATACATATATATGTCCAAAATTCATAAGTTACAAAATATCCCAGTCACCCTCTTTACTTCCTGTAGGTACCCATGTTACCAGCTTCTCACATCTCCTTCAAGACATAATTACACGTTGATGAACAATCTATATTATTTTCCCATCTTTTTCACAAATTATTCTCTACACATTATTCTGTACCTTGTACTTCTTAAAGTGTCTGAGATTTTTCCATATTAGTCCAAAAAAGTTTTCCTAATTTTTTATTCCTACCCAATATTTCATTGTGCTTATTATATGAATGGGCAGTCAAGTAATTTCTAGACTGATATTTAAGTATGTTTATTTTATTTTATTTTACTGTTTTTGTGGTGCTGAGCATTGGACCCAGGGCCTCTTGCATGCTAGGTACTCTACTACCGAGCCACATCCCCAGCCCTAGTCTTTGACATTTAAAAACATATCATAGTGATTAACTATAGACAACATATCTCACCCATTACCAAATGCATTTTTAACATAAAATCCTAAAAGTGAAATTCCTAGGTTAAAGGATACATGATTTGCAATTTCAATAAGAAATGTTGTCAAAGACAATATTTGACAAATTATTGTCAGAAACAAATTATTGTCTTATTCCAAGGAGACAATAAGAGTTTACATTTAAAAAATAATTAAATAAAGAGTTTACATTCACCCTGGCAAAGTAAGAGTGTGCTTGTCTCACGATATCCTTGCTGGCACAATGTGAGATTCACTCTACAAACATTTATTATTGAACTCTTACTATGTGCCAGGCACTATTCTAGATGAATCAGACAGACCCAAATCTCTGTCCTAGTGGGGTTTATATTCTACCAGTATGAGGGAAATAAAATGTTATATGGGTAAATGTAAATAAAAATAATGTGAAATCATATAATAGAGGCTGGACCATACTCCAGAACAGAGATGAGGGTACAGGGTTCAGGAGTGTGGTGTTCATGGGGAAGAAAGGGCATAATTGTGAGTAAGATGGTTAAAGGTATAATTCATTGAGGTGCTATCTGAGTAAAGGCTTAAAGGAAGTCAGGGAGTTGGGCATGCAGAAATCCAAGGAAAGAATATACCAGGTAGAGGGAATAGTCCTAAGACACCAGGGTTGCCTAGTGTATTAAAGAACCATAGAGAGTCCTGGAAGATTAGGATACATCGAAAAAGGGGAGAGCAGCAAATAAAGGTGGTGTTATACAGGGGTATCAGATCTTTGTGCCTCGTAGGCATAACCAGGAATTGGGCTTAACTCAGGAAGAAATGGAGAGTTACTGGGGCATTTTTCAATCTTCAGATTTTTACCAACTGAATCGGTTAAAAAATGGTTTTACCGGTGGATTAAATTTGCATTTTTTTTTTTTTAGAAAGATGGAACATCTTTTGTGTCTAAAGGTCATTCACATTTCCTTTTGTAAGACTGTATTCAAACTCTTTTCCCATTTGGGGGGATTTGTTAGTCTTTTCATGTTGATTCATAAGAGTTTTTTTCTTTTCTTCTTTTTTTGAATTTTTTTCCAATACTGGGATTGAATCCAGGGGTGCACTGAACTATATTTCAAGCCCTTTTTATTTTTTATTTTGAGACAGGGTTTCATTAAGTTGCCCAGGCTGTCCTCAAACATGTGATCCTCCTGTCTTCACCTCCTGAGTCAAATGAGATTTATTTACAGGTTTGCGCCATTACACCTGATCTTTTGATGAATTTATCCTTTTATCTGTTACTTTCGTTAAAAATTCAGTTAACATTGGAAATGGTCTAATGGACAAATGGTCTAATGGGTCAGAATTGGTCACCTGGATATTGCTTTTGTTCACGGTATTTCAACTGCAGGGCTTTACCAATAATGGTATTATCATGTATAAAAATTAGTTCATGATTCTCTACCCCTGTGCTATATTTTATTTAAAATTAAATATTCAGAGAAAATGGTTTCTGAAATGACAAAATGCTTACAAATTCTTATGTGCAGTTTTAAATAGATTGAACTTATTAATAAAACCAGTAAAAATATCTTAAATATCTTGGCATGCACATGTAATGATCCTTCATTTTTTGGTATACATTTTAATTTTTGGACTTCGGAAGATTAGGTACACAGGTAAACTCATTATTTCTATCTTGTAATTTAGTGAATTCCTCTCCCATAGGTAACACTTGACCCAGTTTCTTATGTAATTCCAGGGATATTTTATGCAGTACTGGTGTGTATATAATCTTTGGTCTGTTTGGGCTAAATGGACCCATTCTTAATCTCAGTTATTCAATTAAGTTCATGCATTTAAGAATCAGTTGCATTGATTGAGACAACATGCTTCAAGATGTGGAAATAGGGGCTGTGGTTGTGGCTCAGTGGTAGAGCACTTGCCTAACCTGTGTGAGGTACTGGGTTCGATCCTCAGCACCATATAAAAATAAATAAATAAAATAAAGATATTGTATTCATCTACAACTAAAAAAATTTTTTTAAAAAGATGTGGAAATAGAATAGATTTGCATTGACTGGAAAGGAGCCAGTTGGTCTTGGTACAATAGAAAATAGTAGAAGAGATACTAAGTTATAATTGTTATTTGAATAGAACTTTCATGTTTACTTTTCCTGTAATAATTGTATAATTTAGATATTACTGTTAGATTCATTTTACAGAATTGAAAACAGGCTCAGGAGATTACATAACTTGCCAGTGATCAAAAATCACAAGTATCAATGCTAGAACTTAGACCTATGATTTCAATCCTCTCTACCTTCTTCTTCTTCTTTTTTTTTTTTTTTTTTTTTTTCTTCATACTGGAGATTGAATTTAGGGGTGTTTTACCACTGAGCTACATCCCCAGCCCCATTTATTTATTTATTTATTTAGACAGGATCTCTCTAAGTTGCTTAGTCTTGCTAAGTTGCTGAGGTTGACCTCAAACTTGTGATCCTTCTGCCTCAGCCTCCCAAGTCCCTGGGATTACAGGTATGCACCACTGCCCTGGCTCAATCCTCTATACCTTCTATCATGCACACCTCCCCTACATGTGTAATAGTCTTAGCTGTTTCAAAGAAGGAAGAAAAAATGTCAGTTTCTCCAAATTAAATGAAGGAACTAAAATAAGGGGAAAAAAGCAACAGATAATCTCACAACACCATTTGCTGTTGCTTTCTTTTGGGTATTATATACATCCCTCCCATAGGTTTGCTTTTCCCACTAAGACCTTCTTCTCAAGGGCTTCTAATAATGTTCTGTTTTCCAGCTTCCCTGGGATTGCAGAGGGGGATGATTATCCCATGTATGTAGGGATTTAGGAAGAAAAAAAGATCCTACGTTTTGGTCCTAAGTAGAACGAAGTCTGTGTGTCAGTCCCAGTTTCTCACGGGGAGCCTTAAAAGAAAATGCTATTCTGAAATATCTTGTGACCAAATTGGAAGGTTTGGGCACAGATTTTGAGGGATAAAGACCTTAAAATTATATTTCTAAGTTAAATTTTGCTTTCCAGTTTCTCCTTTCCTGATCCAGTTCTGGAGGAGTTACAAAAGTCACTGCAGTGTTCCTGAGTGTAGGACCGGCAGGACTTTCCCTGTAGGGACCCAGCTCAAGGACCATCACTTTTTCCTTTGAGGAGCAGGAACTGTAGGAGTGGTGAGGTCAGGTCTTGCCCCTCCCCCACAACTATCAACTGCTTTTTTTGACAGTTGGGTTAGATGACTAATGTTTCCTAAGAGAGGCATGTGTGAACAGAGCACCTGCCTCGAGCATCGCAAACTAGGGAACAAAAGAAAAACATTTTTTTTCACAGAATTTCAAAAGGAAATAAGCATCTTGGGAAACTATCAGAACTTTGTCACACTTTCTTTTATTTATTTTGTGGCTTAGAATTGCTTATATTTTGAATTACATTTGGGAAGGTGTGCACTAAAATCATCTTTAGTCTTGGAGCCTCTGAAGGTCTTAATCAGGCTCCAAGTACATGCTCTGAGGGAACTCTGAGATATTAAACCACAAGTCTAACCATAAGTGTGATCACACAGTGGGACAAAAGTAGAAACAACTTTCACATGTATCTGGATCAAAAATAAAGGGAGGGGCTGGGGAGATAGCTCAGTTGGTAGAGTGCTTGCCTGGCAAGCACAAGGCCCTGGGTTCAATCCCCAGCACCCCAAAAAAAAAAATAAAATAAAAATAAAGGGAGCCAGGCTTGGTGGCACACACCTGTAATCCCAGCGATTTTGGAGGCTGAGGCAGGAGGATCACAAGTTTGAGGCCAGTCTCAGCAACTTAGTGAGGCCCTGAGAAACTTAGCGAGACCCTGTCTCAAAATAAAAAATAAAAAGGGCTGGGGATGGGCTGGGGTTAGCCTAGGGTTGTGGCTCAGTGGTGGAGTGCTCACCTAGCACATGCGAGGCACTGGGTTCAATCCTCAGTATCACATAAAATAAAGTTATTGTGTCCATCTACAATGAAAAAAAAATTTTTTTTTAAATAAAAGGGGTCTGGGGATGTGGCTCAGTGGTTAAGCACCTCTGGGTTCGATCCCCAATACCAAAAAAAAGAAAGGGCACAGTAATACTTCATTATACTTCATTTTGTATTCAGAAGAGCTCAGTTTTTTGCTAAGTGGGCACACCTGGGGATAATATGAATAAGGAAGAGCATATTGAAGACTGTAGCCACACACATGTACACACACGAGCAGGGGCTGGGCCTGCTGGTATCCCCAAAGCTTATCTTCCTGAATTTGTTTCAACTGATAATAGTGAACTGCTGAGGGGTTTTGAAAAGGACAGTGACGTAACATAAATGAGGTTTGAGAGAAATTAGTAAGTGTAAGACAGATTGAAGGAGAAAGTATAAAATCAGGCCTCCACAGACTTGGTGAAGAGGTGGAGGGAATGGAGGAGTAGGGAAGTCATGAGGAGATGGCCACCAAGCCTGGGTTGGTTTGGTTTTTGTCTCGAATGGTTTTTGTTTGTTTTGGTGAGTGTGACTGTACTGTTTATTGAAAAGCAGTGACATAATCTAGTTATAGTTGAAAGAGTATTATTTAAATTGACCTTATTAAGGAAATAGGAAACTCAAGAGTATTTTCCTTTTATTTTTGACCTCTATTCCAAGGCCTGCACTTCCAATGCTTGAATTTGGAATAGTTTGCAAATCATAATATGGCAAAAGGAAAACCCATAGAAACAAGTTACTGCCTGGAGGTAGAGAGTGATAGATCAGGAGAATCAAAAAATAGATGAAAACAGAGGGCATTGTAACCATAGGCAGGATATGATTTATTGAAAATGTTAAGTCACAGCCCAAATCCAGTCTCAAAGAGGGTGGACAAAAAACAGGGTTCTCAGTTTGGTTTGTTTAGTAGAGGACCTTTAGAATCATTGCTTTTGTTCTTAAATCATTTCAAGCCATCGATGCCCCTTAGTTCAAGTGGGGATGATCTAAAAGACACTGCCTTTGAAGAAGAATCAGCGTTGTGCACCTAGCAGGCATTCAGTAAACATTTGTGGAATTTAGAAATCAAGAGTTTTGAGGAATTGGTAAATACGTGATATAGAGAATCAAAACCAGCACAAAGAGATGGGCAGAGTTCACAGACAGTGACTCACAGGGATCCAAACTACAAAGAGATGAGAAATGAGGCAATGAATTTCTGGTTTTCTTATTTTGGCTTACAAGTCCTGAGAGCCATTTTTATTTATTTATTTTTTTCTTTTTGGTTCATTTTTATCAGCATCACCTTCAATAGTTCAGATCTGGATACAAAAGTGATTGACTAACTATAGGAAAGACCAAACGCTTGAGGCTTCTCAGCTGTCTCTGCAAGCCAAGCCAAATCTTGGCCACTGAACTCCCTGTTGAATGTTACTGTTTTCCATTCAGCCGGGAACCTAGCAGGTCCCGTTTAATCTAGATGTAGGTTCCAGGCAGGAGCTATGAACAGAAGACTAGGCTCTTAATTCCCAATTTAGCCACGTACTCCAGGGCCTGGTTACAGCATTTGTCTTCAGTCTCCCTCTGCTTGCTCCTGCCCCTAATTATTTACATGCTTAAGTTTCTCCTATCTTAGAAAATACCCCATCCTTTGGCTCTCCTCCTTCAGACTGTTTTGTTTGTTTGTTTGTTTGTTTGTTTGTAATGGGGATTGAACCCAGGGGTGCTTGACCACTGAGCCACATCCCCAGACTTTTTTATTTTTTGAGACAGAGTCTCACTAAATTGTTTAGGGCTTCACTAAGTTGCAGAGGCTGACCTCAAACTTGCAATCCTCCTACCTCAGCCTCCCAAACTTCTGAGATTATAGGCATATGCCAGACCAGGCCTGGCTCCATCAGACTTCTTAAAGAGAAATTTTTACTTTCTATTTCAGTTTTCTGACTTTTCTCCTTTTAGTTCCTCAGTCACAGTAATCTGTCTTTTACTCCCCACTGTGTGATAGAAAACTGCTTTGACAAAGGTCACCAATCCCCTAGGAACAATAGCAGCATATGCTGTCTTCTGTGAATTTCTTGACCTTTGTGAATTCCCTGCAGCATTGGACTCTATGCATAGAGTACTTCTTTCCTGGCCTCTAAGATACTGCTTCTTTTTTTCATACTTCTCTGGCCAGTCTTTCTCATTCACTCCTTAAATCCCACCATCCTTTAATGTTGACGTTTCTAAGGTTTCCTTTTGAGTTTCTTCTCATGCCAGTGTGATCCCTGAGTGGTATCCCTTAGCTTCAGGTATCACCTAAATATTTCCAGGCCCTTCTGTCAAGGTTCCCTCCACTCCTAGAACTCTGTGCTACACTGGAAGTTCTCTTAAATAAGCACAGTAGGTTAATTAGAAAACAGATGAACCCACCACAGGAGGATCTTCCTCCATCTCACCTCCACTAATTCTGACATTTCTTCGTTGGCAATAAAGTTAGAAGGAGGGACAATAACCTCTGTTACGGACCCCTTGGCACTGAAGATAAACCTCCCTCACTGTCTATAACCAATCCTCTTAAGTAAAAATTTATGGGACAGTCTCGGTTCGAATCCTTGTGTCAACATCCCCTCTAGAGAAAAACAGAGTCAGGTGCAGCAGTACCTTCTAGAAGGAAGTAGAGTTGGAAGTACCACATGGATGTTCCAGTTTGAGTTTGAGTTTTTTATGGAGTTTTTGCTCATTTGGTCCCCTAGTCCCACCCTCTGTGTGTGTACAGAAAGTAAAATCGGAACACTTCCAGGAGGGAAGGGGCTACCTTCTGGGATCCGACAGCCTGTGCTTGATCTTCTTGCAAGCATCCCAAACTCAACAGCTCCGTAACTGCCCCCGTTCCTCTGCTTGTTCTCACATCTTAGTTAACAGGATCATCTTTTATCCACTTGATGCAGATAGAAACCTATTACTGGGGAGACCCTCCTCTTTAGATCAGCTCCTTCCTGTGCTGGAAGCCCCCCTACCACCACCAAGCCTCTTGTCTCTATCCCATGTGATCCATGCAGCCAGAATTGCAGCCAAAGGAAACTGCCCAAAACAGAGTGAGGATCATTCACACCAACTGTGTTAAAACTTACTGCCCCGAGGACAATGGCCAGGCTTTTAGTGGGGCATCTGAAGTCCTTCACAACCTGCGACTCCTTCCCTTATTCAAGCACCAAGGGGCACTTTGTAATTTTTCAAACACACCATGATGAGTACCCAGTGCCAACCGTGTGCCAGGCCCTAATCTAAACTCCAGAGTACAGTCAAGGCAAAGGTCCTTCGCTCACTTAACTCATTTTATTAGGAAGAGCCAGTCAATAAACAAGATAATTCCAGATAGGAATAAGGTGCCATGGAGACAATGAAATGGGTCCTGGGAGGGAAGGGCCAGCTACTTTGGTTACAGTGCTTGGGGATGGCCTGAGGAGGTGACATTTAGTTAGATTTGAATGATGAGGGAGAACCACACTCTCCAAGATCTGGCGAAGAGCATTCCCAGGCAGTGTGATCAGTATATGAAAAAGGCCTTGAATCAGGAACTAGCTTGGCAGGTTGGCCTTTTTGGGGGTTAAAAACAAAATTCTGTGAATCTTATATCTATCTAGGGCGAGGGTGGGGGTGAGGTGGGGCCAGATCGCCTGCAGTCTTGTAGGCCTGGGCAAGGAGTTTGAATATTAATAAGGAGGGATTAAAGGATTCTGAGTGAAGGAGTGATTGAGTCTGATTAACATTTACAAACACATTTCTGGCTTCAGGCTAATGCTCAGGTCTTCCTACATCTGAAACTTACTTACTGGGTCAGTTCCCAGATCTAGGCAGGGGAGAAAGAGCCCCCTTCCTCTGGCCCTTTCAGTCAGCTTCTGTTTGGTGATTAACCCCTTTTGTCCCATAGCCCCAGATGTGGAACACCTGTAAAAACTTAAATTGAGCAACAAATATGCCACTTATGCTAACTTCAAATTACGTTTTTAAAGGTCTACTCTTTTGAAACAAGTGATGGGTGAATGCTTGATGGGTTTGAAAACTATTTCCTAATTCATTGTGAATAATGAATGAACTTCGCTGAGGAAGTTACTTCTACTAAATGTTCAACAGAACAAAGTATTATGAGAAATGTGTAATATAAGAAATGCATTCGTGAAAATCTTTTCTAGAACTAGGTTGTCATTTTATTTCAAGGAATGCACTGCATTTCCAATTACCAGTGGTGGAAAACAGCTGTCCTCTAAGTAGAACACTGGGACAATGTATCACTGCATAGTGTGTAGTGCATCGCCTGGACCACGAAGTCAGAATGAGCCAGCATGTGGGAAACGGACAACATGGTGTCAAAAGTGTAATGCAAGCCTTTGAAGTGTTTTGATCCTTCCCACCAGAAGGAACTGTTGAGCAGGTCATGATAATCCCTTCTTTGTATATTATGTAAGATGTGCCCAATGTCCTATCTATAGGGCAGGCATATACATGTAAAAGATACTATGTTGTCCCAGTGTCCTTTTCATAGGACCATCTGTATTTTTGTTCTTATAATAATATATAGACCACAGATTATGATTGTGATTCCCAATTTATTTTAATGCACCTATGTCGTTGAAATATTTGCAGAACTCAAAACTTGGCATTTAATGGGTTAGGATGGCGAGGTGGCCCCCAATATCCTTGCCTCACCAGTCCTTTCGTTCATTCAGCAGATCACTCTGGGGACTGGGGACCTTGGGAGCATCTGACACGGAACTCCCACGTCGAGAGGTTACTTTTATTTTTCTTTTGTAAGGATTAAACACAGGCACTGAGCTACATCCCCAGCCCTATTTGTTTTTTGAGGCAGGTTCTCGCTAAATTGCTGAAGCTGGCCTCAAACATGCGATCCTCCTTTCTAAGCCTCCTGGGCCGCTGGGTGGGACTACTGGTGAGCGCCACCGCGCCCGTCAAGGGGCCACTTTTTGCTGCTTGGGCCCCATCCTAACTTAAGGGGTGGGGCGGACTACAATTCCCAGCCGGCCCCGCGCAAGGCGCGGATCCCTCCGCTCCCGCGCCCTCGCCCCACCGGTGGACGCCCGCGCCCGCCAAGGGCCAAAGCCAGGACTTCGCAGGGTTCGAGCTCGGTCTGATTTTCACGTTTCCTGAGAAGGGCGCCTGGGAGCTCCGGAGGAGCAACGGACTTCTTTCGAGGCGATAAGCGGAGGCAGACTGCTAAGGGGCGCTGCTCTGAATGGACGATTTTCGCGCGCTTTGCCGCGGGGGGTTGTGGGTAGAGCGCCCGGGAGGGAGAAAGGAGCCGGGGGTCGAGGCTGGCCTCCCGCAGGGCCCGCGGGGATGTTCGAGGACGAGCCCCACGCCGACGGGGCGGCGGTGGTCGCCGCGGCCGGGGAGGCGCTGCAGGCCCTATGCCAGGAGCTGAACCTGGACGAGGGGAGCGCGGCCGAAGCCCTGGACGACTTCACCGCCATCCGAGGCAACTACAGCCTAGAGGTGAGCGGCGGCAGGTGGGCTGCCGGCCCAGACCCTCGCCAGGCCCCACCCCCGCCCCGCCCCCGCCCGGCCCCGGCCCGAGGGGTGGTGGGAGCTCCGCTCCCGGAGGGTCGCAGCCCAGCTCAGCGCCCAGAGCGAGCGGGAGGGTGGTGCCGCTCGGCCAGCCCTCCCGTTTTGTGCTGAGGCGGGAAACTGAAGCCCAGCGAAGGAGCGGCTCGTCAGAGGCCCCGCGCCACTCAGCGGCCCCCAGACCCCAGGCTGCAGACCGGGCTTCCCTGCCAGGTGCCACGGGGTCGTGGCACTGCTGTTAAGTGGACGCAGCGAATGTGATGCAAAAACTAAAATGATGCGGGCCACGACACCGCTTCCCATATGTCACCTCGGTTCTCCTCGAACACGCTCAGTGACTCCGGTTCGGTGGAAGAGGTTAGCGATGGAGCCGGACTCGGGAGCCTGAGCCACTTAGCCTCCCACCCTCCTGCCTCACAGGGTGCAGGCTTGAGCTGCCCTCTTCGTAGCCCAGCGCTGTCCCGGGAGTGTGCTCAAAGCCAGTATGCGTGCCTTGTGAACGTGGCAGGCAGGGAGCACTGTACCTACTTCCAGTTGGTAATAGCAAGGCTCAAGGGATTATATTACCCAGGGTCGTTCTAATACAGAAATCCAGAGAAGCATAAATGCTTAGTGCACAGAGAATTGTGATGGAATGTACAGTGGGCTTCCATAGCTGTGGGTTCAGCAGATAAAAATATTTTGGGAAAAACTCGCATCTATACTAAGCATGTTCAGACCTTTCTTGTCATTCCATAAACAATACATTATGAATATTTATATACTATTTATGTTATATTACATATTGTAAATGACCTGCAGATGACTTAAAGTCTACAGGATGATCATAGATTATATACAAATACTATGCCGTTTTATATCGGGGACTTGAGCATCTGCAAATTTCGGCATTCTCTGGGATCTGGAACCAGTTCCTCCAGAGGAATACTGAGGCAAGATTGTTTCAGCATATTGCTCCAAGGGCCTCAAAGGCTTTCATGAGGCAAAAGGGCTGGGCTCATACACCGGATGTTCCTCTGACTCAACACCCAATGAAATAATAATAACTGGGTTCAAAGGCATAGAGTTGGAAATGTAGAGTTGACTGTGTGTTTGTGTATGAGGGGGAAACTACCTGAGAGAGAGACATATATCTCCAGGTATTACTCATTAGACTGGAAAAAGCAGTGATCTGCATCTGAGTGGCATGATTGCAAAACTGAGGGGAGGATAAGTAAAGGTGATTATGAATTAATGGTCTGTCAGTTGAAAATACTGATTTTTGAAAGCCCGAGAAAGCATTTGTCATATCCCAGGGCTTCATTTGTCTCTCACTGAATAAGCATTTATTGAGTGCACACTATGGCCAAAGGAACTAAACTAGACACCTGCTTCAGATTCCCAATGTGACAAACTCATTTGTGTACTATTCTGCATGCCATTGACTTTACCTGGAGCCTTTCCCCTTATGCATAAACCCAGGGGAGGCTGAAGATCTAAATTTCTGGTTAGGTAGAGTTGATCAACTCTAAACGTTTGCTTTGGAAAGCACAAATGTGTGAATTGAGAGTTTGCAAGTGTTTATTCTTCCCAGTATTTAATTTTTCCTTCTTTCTCCTTCAGTTTTTGGTGAAAGACACTTAGACATTTTCCTATCTCTTTACTGCTTCCCAAGAATCCTCTCCCCAGCTCTTACCCCTTTTTACTCTACCTAACAATCTACTTCCATTTTCAACCTCACTCGCCATTTTTGGTGATTTAAACTTAGCAATTTAAAATCTTCTATGAAACCTTCTCTGATCTCCAGTCACACTCAGTTACTACACTCTATTTTCTCTAACTTTATCTTTCATGCTTCTTACATCCTGTATCTCACCAATTGAGGATAATAGTTTCTGTTGCTTTTCTTAGTCTAGACTTGAAATTCTGTGAGTTCAAAAACCATCTTTGTATTTCTAAGGTCTAGTGTCAAGGCCTAGAAACTGGAATAAACAATACAGTTAACTCTTTTTATTTTTTATTTTTTTTAAGGAAAAATCAAAATAATTCCTATACCTTATTTTCTATACCTTAGTAGTAATTTCATATAGTATCCTGTATCCAAAGACTCTATGGTACTTGAGTATTATTCCCAAACAATTCATTAATTCAACAATAAATTTACCTGCCTCATTTAGTGCTTTGAGCAAATAAAACCCCTGTGAGGATTGTGGTAGAACAAAATGGGAACTTTAGCAGTTTAACAGCTGACAGACTGCGCTTTGCACTGCTGACACAGCAGCTCTGCTTACTGACATTTATCCATGGAGGCCAGCAGAGGCTAACAGTACCTGGAGCAGATAACCACAACCACAGTAGCAGAAGCAGGAAACAATGTAGCTGGGACAGAACACTCCCGCTTTAGCCTTAGTGTAATAAAAGTCCCTAGGTCGTTGACAAACTTATACCTATTATAGGGAATGTAGGATTCACTCTCCAATAAAATTGAACCAACTCTCTTGCCTTGATGCACTCAAAACTTGCTTATATATAAAATTAAAAGCCCTGCTGTGTGAGGGACTTAGACTGTGGGAATTATCCCACTGGACTGTGGTGTCACTAATAAAGTGTTACTTCCAGATCTTGGTGTCTTGGCCCCCATTTCCCACTCCAAGATAGAAATAGTGAGTTTTAGCTTTATTGATGACTACCCATTTCTATCTGCCCCTTTTAGATCTTGTGATAAATGTTTTTATCAATCTTTTCATCTTTACAGAGTGTCTTAAATAGGATCTACAGAATAGTGAATAAGAGCAATATTATGTGCTGAGATTTTTTTTATTGTAAACAAATGTGATACATGTTGTTTCTGTGTACATGGAGTAAAGGCATACCATTTGTGTAATCATAAATTTACATAGGGTAATGTTGTTTGATTCATTCTGTTATTTTTTCCCTTCCCCCCACCCCTCCCACCCCTCTTTTCCCTCTATACAGTCCTTCCTTCCTCCATTCTTGCCCCCCTCCCTAACCTTAACTCTAACCCTAACACTAACCCCTCCCACCCCCTATTATATGTCATCATCCACTTATCAGCAAGATCATTCGTCCTTTGGTTTTTTGTGATTGACTTACCTCACTTAGCATGATATTCTCCAATTTCATCCATTTGCCTGCAAATGCCATAATTTTATCATTCTTTGCTAAGAGATTTTTATCTGTGATTTTATGTGTGTGTGTATGTATGTGTTTGGCACTGGGGATTAAACTCGGGGCCTTTTTAAAAATTCTTTTTAGTTGTAGATGGATACAATACCTTTATTTTCTTTATTTTTACGTGGTGCTGAGGATGGAACTCAGTGTCCCACACATGCTAGGCAAGCGCTCTACCACTGAGCGACAACCCCAGCCCTCCCCAGGGCCTTTTTTTCATGGTGTGCAAGCACTGAACTACATCCCCATCTCTTTTTAAAATTTTTTTATTTTGAGACAGCATCTTGCTGAGTTGCTGGGGATCTCAATTTGTGATTCTCCTGCTCAGACTTGTGACCAGTTGGGATTATAGGCACGTGCCACTGCACTGGCTTGTAATTCTTAATCCTTAAATGCCACTTATGTTCTTAGCAATTAAGTCATAAAATGAGTCGAGCTTGGAGATACTTCAAGTCTAAAAAACATAAAATTAAGTGTCGAATTTCCAGGTTTCACCTTTTTTGTAGCTTTGTAAATTGAGTTATCTATTAAGATGAAAGATGTACTATTTTAAAGATAATATGTTTCGGGGTCATTAATGCCCCTAACTTTTCCCTTACAGAAATCATAGTCTCCTTTATATTGTACAAGATGGGTGCTAATTTTTTATCTGTGACTCACCAACATCCTACTCTGTTCTTTATTTTCTCTGTCAATCTGTTTAAAAGAAATATAAAGCTAAAATGATAGAAAGTAACTCTACCATCATCAAAGCCATGACTGGTATTTTAAAATTGAGAAAGCTAATTCTGAAAAATTTTTAAAGGACTCTCAGTAATACTAGATTGGAATATAGAGATCTATTTTGAAATTAGTACTGATTTGGCGTGTTATAGTTGTTAGAACACAGGACTAAGTAAGGAGTTTTATATCTATTAGTGTGACTTACTTTGATGGGAAATACCTTCATTTCTTTGGCCTTTTATCTATAGGAGGGGATTTAGACCAGATAATTTAAGATCGCTTCTGGTTCTTGAACTCAAGCTTCTTAACATATCCATTTTGCTGTTTGTCTCTTGCCTGCCAGGGAGAAGTTATGCATTGGTTGGCATGTTCATTATATGTTGCATGTCGCAAAAGCATTATTCCCACAGTTGGGAAGGGTATCATGGAAGGAAACTGTGTTTCACTTACCAGAATACTACGTTCAGCTAAATTAAGGTAAAGCATTTTGATTTTTTAAGTGTTGTTTTAGAAGTCCTAAATTTAACTTTAGAATTTATTTTAAATCATTTGATTTAATCAGTTCCAATTTTGTTATTTCATAAATATCCTTTCCCAAGTCTCAGATTCTTCCTTTCTTCTGTAAATTCAACCAAGGACCTCTGTGCTAAATTTTTAGCTGTAAGTTTTTCCTTAATGTTTTCATTTGTAAATAATTTTAAGCTTATAGAAGAGTTGCAGAAATAAGAAAATACAAGGAATACCCATATAGCCTTGACCCAATTTTACCTGTGGACATTTTACCTTATTTGCTTTGTCATTTGATCTTCCTCTCTTAAATATGTAGTTCTTTCTCTTTTAAATAATATTTTTTCCTCAACCATTTCACAGTGAGTAGCATACATTATACATCCCTTTACTTCTAAGTACTTTAGTGGTATTTCTCAGTAAACTATGGTACAGTTATCAACTTCAAGAATGTTAACACTTAAAAAAGAAAGGGAACAACACTAACAGATTAATTTTATCCAATACGCCATCTCTATTCTTGTTTTTTTAATTGATCTGATAATATTCTTTATAGAATTTTTCTTTGACATAATTTTCAACCTACTATCCAATATTACATTTGCTCGTCATGTCTGTCTATTCCCTTTTAAACAGGAACAGTTCCATACCCTTTTGTCTTTTATGATATTGACATCTTGAGAAATAAAATCTACAAACCTTTTTTGTTTATTGTTTTGTTTTCTTCTGTAGTGCTGAGGATCAAACCTTGGACTTTGCACATGTTTGGTAAACATTCTACCACTGAGCCACATCCCCTGATCTCTACCCACCCCATTTTGATAGAATGTTCCTCATTTTGGATTTATCTGATGTTTTTTATGATTAAATACAAATTGTACATTCCCAGATAGAAAACTACACAAGCGATTTTGAGTCTTCAGGCTATCACACCTGATGGGACATGTCCGTTTGCCTTTCATTAGTGTTGTTAATTTTGGTCATCTGGCCAATGTGTTATCCTATTTCTCTACTGTATAGTTAATTTTTTTTTTTTCACTTGCAACTAGTAATTGCTCTGTCGGTCTTAGCTACATTTTACTTAATCTTGTGCCAACCACATAGAATTATTTGCCTGTTTAGGAAACAAAGAAATGGAGTGTTTCAGGGCTGGGGATATATCTCAGTTGGTAGGGTGCTTTCCTCACATGCGCAAGGTCCTGGGTTCAAACCCCAGCACCACCAAAAAAAAAAAAAAAAAAAGTTTGGACTGGGGACATAGCTCAGTTGGTAGAATGCTTGCCTTGTATGTACAAGGCCCCGGGTTCATTCAGAAAGAAATGGAGTGATTCAGATTTACATGCTGATGTCTATTTCGGTTTTGTTTTTGTTTCTTTTTTTTTTTTTTTTTTTTTTTGTTTAGTACAAAACTATTTGAGGTCATTGTTTGCTCTTTCCCTATTCTCTAGTTATCCAGGGTAGCAAGAGAGGCAAACTTTAAACCCCTGTCCAGGGGATGGCAAATTGATTTTAGTTCATGCTAAATTAAAACAAACAAACAAAAATCTCAGAACAATTTTGTTTCTAGCAATGGAAAATTTAAAAGTCAAGATGATTTTTAAAACTTTAATAGATACCAATTTTGTAACTGGTGATAAAAATAAAATGAAGGGGGCTGAGGAGATAGCTCAGTCGGTAGAGGCCCTGGGTTCGATCCCCGGCACCCAAAAAAATAAATAAAAAAAATAAAATAAAATGAAGATTGTTAAGTACAACATCCTCAGCCCATTTGTACCAGGGTACTGGGATAAGTTGTTGAGAGATCAGAGAAAGTTCCCAGAGATAGCATATGAGATATAAAACTTTATGGAGAAATATATACAGAGATGGTCCAGAGGCATAGACTGAACTGATAGAACCTCCATCCCTCACAGCATTTTTCCAGAGGCGGCCTGGTGAATGAGTGACATGTGTCCTTTCCACAGTGCCCTCAGTTCTTCCCCAGTTGTCATTGAGAAAGGGATTCTATATTATTAGGCTACAGAAGTAGTGACATCATCTGTATTAGCTTGCTTGTGTGATCAACATTCCAAGGTACAACTGTCCTGGAGTATGTATAAAAAGAAACTTTCTATAGATAACATTAGCTTGCCCCAAATCTCCAGTGTGTACGAGAGAAAGCCAGTCTCCTTCAAGATAATATGGATTTGGACATTCCATCCCAGGCTTGCCCTCATTGTTCTCTTAACTTGGCTAGGTTTTGGGGAACAAAAGGGGGACATTTAGGAACACTTTGTTTTACTGTTTCTAAGGCTAATACAGTAGGGTCAAGGTAATTTTTTTTAATTGAACAAAACCTGTCCATTATAATAGAAAACAATCTGATATTTTTCTGTCAGTGCTTTTCATCACTGACCATATAATTTTTAAAATATTTGTAATAATAGATTATTGGGGAAACTGAGCAAAAAAGAATTATAACTTTAAAAAATTTACAGCAGCAAATGCTCATAAGAAAAATTCCATAATGAAATGAGTTCAGGAGTTGGATGGTGGTGAGGGTTGACTGTACTTAATGCTACTAAACTGTACTATACATTTTATGTATTTTACCATAAACACACAAAAATTTTTGTGTTTCAAATTTTTCAAGTTTCAAATAGTCTGGGGTAACCAGGCGCATTGGTGCACACGCTTGTAATCCCAGCAGCTCCAGAGACTGAGACAGGAGGATCATGAGTTAAAAACCAGCCTCAGCAAAAGTGTGGCACTACGCAACTCAATGAGGCCCTGTCTCTAAATAAAATACAAAAAAGGGCTGGGGATGTAGCCCAGTGGTCAAGCACCCCTGAGTTCAATCCCCCATACCGAAAAAAAAAAAGCCTGGTGGTGTAATTCTGTGTAGTGCTAATCCTGTACTATAAGGACCTAAGTTTAATCCTGAACGCTACAGAAGAAAAAAAGAAAGAATAATACAGAAGAGCTTAAAGTAAAAAGCACTTTCTTCCTTTTTTTCATGCTCCAGAATTAAACCACCAAGACCACTTTTCTTTTATGTACAAAAACCAAAAGTTTTTAGTGGGTATTGTTTTGGTTTTTTTAGACATAAATGATTCATACTACATGTATGGTTCTGAAGTTCTCACTTTATATTTTGGAAATCTTTCTGAAGATAACTGTTTTTTAGATGTAGAGTGATATTTTCAAATTTCATTTCAAAAAAGTTTTTTAAAAAAAATTTTTCAGAATTGGAGATTAAAGCCATTGTTGCTCTTAGTATCTGGGAATCCTGAGCTATATTCCCCCCACCCCCAACTTTTTTTTTTTTTTTTTTTTTTTTTTTTTTTTTTTTTTGTGCTGAGGATTGAACCCAGGGCCTTGTGCTTGCAAGGCAAACACTCTACCCACCCACTTTTTTATTTTGTATTTTGAGACAGGATCTCACTAAGTTGTCCAGACTGGCCTCAAATTTGTTATCTTTCTACCTTATCCTCCCAACTAGCAGGAATTACTGTCATGCGCCACCATGCCCAGCCAAAGAAGTGTCACATTCTTAATACTGTAGTATAATTGATGAGCAGCAACATGTTCATTCGGACAAAAAGTAATTGAAAGTGACATTGTTATTATGCATTAATAATTTGGACTTTTTCCCTGGTAGACAGGGACTTACTATGTTGCACAGGCTGGTCTTGACTCCTTCCTCAAGTCATGTCCTGCAGTCAGCCTCCTGTATAACTGGGACCACATGCACGTGCCACTTTCTACTGACAAAATTTCAACTATACATGTAATATTACACATACTTAAGCAGATTTTTATAGCCATAGGAAAATGCTCACCAAATATTGTTATCAAATCATACTGGAAAATAATAGATTCATATACATTATAGATACATATATGCACAAGCAGCAAATTTTTACTGAGTACTTATCAGTGTTCCAGGCATTTATTATGTGCTAATGTTTTGCATGTTTTTATTCATTTAATCTTCTCAGTAATGTCATAAAATAAATCACATTTTACAGATGAGGAAACTGAGTCACTAAGAGGTTAAATTGCTTTCCAGAAATAATAAACCTACTAGCCCGGCAAGGTGGTACATGTCTGTAATTCTAGGGACTCTGGAGGTTTAGGCAAAAGGATCACAAGTTTGGGGCTAGCCTCAGCAAGGTAGGGAGGCCCTAAACAACTTGGTGTGAACTGTCTCAGAAAATAGAAAGGGCTCAGGGTTAAAAAAAGAAAAAGAGAGAGAAAGAGAAAGAAAGGAAGGAAGGAAATATCTACTAACTCCAGGTCTGTTCTGTACTACACATCTATACATGAATCCTTTTTAGTATGTCTCTGTCTTAAACTATGTTTCGTTTTGGAAAAAGAAAAAGGAAACCTTAACACCAAAGCAACTTCCATCTTAAAAAGACGTTTCAGGGGCTAGGAATGAAGCTCAATAGTGCAGTGTTTATATTGCATGCTCAAGGTCCTGGGTTCAATCCCCAGCACTGGAAAGAAAAAAGTATCACATAAAAACTCATTTGCCATTAACTATACTATTATAAAGCAGTATCTGTTGTGAAATATGAATTTTTATTTCACCTTAATAAAGAAGTTTTATCTCATTTTTGTAGTTCTAAGAATTTATCCACATTTTTCACAAGTATTTTTAGTAACAATTTAAATCACGATGGCTTTTATACATTGACTCACAATTCTTTTCAAATTATAAAACTAGAATGAAAATCAGTTCATCAGAAACTTTTATACATTCTAATTGTAACATTAATAATATTAATTTGTTTTAGTTTTCTTTTTGAATGCCTATAAAATTCAGTTGTGTGCCACTGTTGGAATATGTCAAATATTTACTATCTAATCAATCTAATATATACATCAATGAATTTGTCTTTCTGAATATTTCATATAAATGGAATCATTCAATATGTGGCATTTGTGTTGGCTTCTAAGGTTTATCCATGTTGTAGAGATAGCACTACTTCATTCTTTTTTTTTTTTTTTAATATTTATTTAGTTGTATATGGGCACAACATCTTTATTTTTTATGTGGTGCTGAGGATCGAACCCAGTGCCTCACACGTGTGAGGCAAGCACTCTACCACTATGGCCCCAGCCCTCATTCTTTTTTATAACCAATTGATATTCCATTTCATGGATATAGTACATTTTGTTTATTTTATCAATGAATGGAAGTTCGGGTTAGTTCCACCTTTTGACTTTTATGACTAGTGCTGCTACAAACATTTGTGTACAATTCTCTCTGTGGACGTGTTTTCATTTCTTTTGGGTGTGTATATGTAGGAGTGAAATTGCTGGATCTAATGTAGAAGGTATGTTTAACCTTCTGAGAAACTGTCAGGCTGTTTTCCGAAGTGCCCATACCAGAGTACATTCCCACCAGCAGTATGTGAGGGTTCGTTCCACTTTCTCCGCATCCTTCCCAGTACTTGTTATTATCTGTCTTTTTTTTTCTGGTCATGCTAATGGATGTGAAGCAGTATCTCATTGCAGTTTTGATTTGAATTTCCCTGATAGCTAACCGTGTAGGGCATCTTTTTATGTCCTTATTGGAACAGTATACTCTTTGTAACAGAATCCCAATGAGTAGGATTTTTTTGAAAACTCTGAAACTACTTTGCTTAGTTTTGTTCTAAAAATCGCAATCAGGCTTAGAAAAGGGACCAGGAACAAAAGGAGACTGACTGCGCAGCCAAAAAAACATGTCTCAGAATTCATTTACCATAGACACAGCTTGCATGACCAGCAGTGTTGTCCCTGTGCCTTGCTACTGTTCCTTCCTCCTACTCGATGAATATTGCTATTGATTCTACTGTAAGAGTTTATACTTCCTCATTTCTCTGCACCACCAATTTAAGATTGAGATCTGAAGCAGATGTATCTGATAGAGTATTCCAAATTATGCCTCATCCTAACTTCCAGTGAAGCCAACATTAGAGAAAGATAAGACTCAAAAGTGGGATTTTTTTTTTTTTTTTTTTCCTATTGCTCTGGGTAGAGTTTCAAGAACGACCCTTGAATATTAATTGTGAGAGTGGACATCCTTTTCTTTTTCCTGATTTTAGAGGAAATGATTTCAGTTTTCTCCATTCAGAATAATGTCTTTGGGTTTGTCATACATAGTCTATATACCATTGAGGTAAGTTCTTTCTATTCCTAGTTTGTTCAGTGTTTTTAACATGAATGGGTACTGGTTTTGTTGAAGTCTTTTTCTGCGTCTATTGAGGTAATCATTTGATTCTTGTCCCTAATTCTTTTTATGTAGAGAATTACATTTATTGCAAACCTGGGATGAAACTCATTTGGTCATGGTATACAATCATCTTAGTGTGTTTTTGCATACACATCCCAATATTTTATTAAGGATTTTTGCATCTATTTTCATCGGAGATATTGCTGTATAGTTTTATATCCTTGATGTGTCTGTCTGGTTTTGGTATTGAAGTGATACTGGCTTCACAGAATGAATTTGGGAGTATTCCTTCCTTTTTTATTTCATGGAATAATTTGAGGAAAATTGACATTAGTTGCTAGGCATGGTGGTGCATGCCTGTAATCCCAGCATCTTAGGAGGATGCTGGAGGAGGATTGCAAGTTCAAAACCAGCCTCAGCAACTTAAGGAAACCCTAAGCAACTTTGTGAGACCCTGTCTCTAAATAAAATATAAATAAGGACTGGGTGTGTGGCTCATAGTAAAACACCCCTGGGTTCATTCCCCAGTACTCCTCCCAAGAAATGGCATTAGTTCTTTAAAGGTCTGGTAGAACTTGACTGAGAATCCAACTGGTCCTGGGCTTTTCTTCATTGGAAGGCTTGTGATTGTTGCTTCAATCTCATTGCTTGATATTGGTCCATTTAGGTCTCCTTTTTTTTTTAAACTTTATTTTATTAATTAATTAATTTATTTATTTTTATTTATTTATTTATTTTTGTGCTGGGGATATGAACTCAGGGCCTTGTGCTTGCAAGGCAAGCACTCTACCGACTGAGTTATCTCCCCAGCCCTATTTATTTATTTTTATGTGGTACTGAGGATCAAATCCACTGCCTCACATATGCTAGAGATTTTCATTTGTTGTATCTCTGTTGTTCTTTATGAAAACTTTTAAAATTTCTCCCCTGATTTCTTCTATGACCCATTCTTTGTTCAAAAGCATGTTATTCAAGTCTCACATCTTTAAAGGGTTTGTTTTTTATCTTGTTATTGATTCCTAACTTTTTTCTATTATGACCTGATAGGATGCAGGGAATTATCTCTGGGTTTTTTTGCATTTTTGCTGAAACTTGCTTTGTGTTCTAAAATATGGTCTATTTTAGAAAAGGTTCCATGTCTAGCTGAGAAGAAAGTGAGTTGGGTTGTGATAAACTATTCTGTAAATGTCTATTAAGTCCATTTGATAAAGAAGTAGGATATAAGATTAACAAATATCAATAATTTGCTTTCTGGGGCTAGGTCTATAGCTCAGTGGCAGAGCACTTGCCTAGCATGTGTGAGGCACTGGGTTCAATTCTCAGCACCACATATAAATAAATAAAAATCCATTGACAACTAAAATATATATATTTTTAAAAATTTTGCTTTCTGCCCGTGGACACCACCAAGAAGACATTGTTAAAGTCTCTCTTTCTACTGCCATCATGTCTAAATCAGAATCACCTAAAGAGCCCAAACAGCTACGGAAGCTATTCGTCAGAGGGCTGAGGTTTGAAACAACTGATGAGAGTCTGAGAAACCACTTTGAACAATGGGGAACACTCACAAACTGTGCAATAATGAGAGACTCAAACACCAAGTGCTCCAGGGGCTTTGGGTTTTTCACTGTGGAGGAAGTGGATGCAGCCATGAATGCAAGACCACACAAGGCAGATGGAAGAGTTGTGGAACCAATGAGAACTGACTCAAGATTCTCAAAGACCAGGGGCCCACTTAACTGTGAAAAAATCTTTTTTGGTGGCATTAAAGAAGACACTGAAGAACATCACTTATGAGATTATTTTGAACAGTACAAGAAAATTGAAGTTACTGAAATAACTGACAGATGCAGTGGAAAGAAGAGGGGCTTTGCTTTTGTAACTTTCGACAACCATAACTATGGATAAGATTGTCATTCAGAAATACCATACTGTGAATTGAGCAAAGCCCTGTCAAAGCAGGAGATGGCTAGTACTTTATCTAGCCAAAGAGGTTGAAGTGGTTTTGGAAACTTTGATGGTGATCGTGGAGGTGGTTTTGGTGGAAATGACAATTTTGGTCATGGAGGAAACTTCAGTAGTCATGGTGGCTTTGGTGGCAGTATGGTGGTGGTGGATATGGTGGCATTAGGGATGGCTCCAGTGGATTTGGTAATGACAGAAGCAATTTTGGATGTGGTGCAGTCTACAATGATTTTTGCAATTACAACAATCAGTTATCAAATTTTGGACCCTTGAAGGGTAGAAACTTTAGAGGCAGAAGCTTTGGACCTTACGGTGGTGGAGGCCAATACTTTGCCAAACCATGAAACCAAGGTGGATGTGGCTGTTCCAGCAGCAGCAGTAGCTACAGAAGTGGCAGAAGGTTTTAACACTGCCAGGAAACTAAGCTTAGCAGGAGAGGAGAGCCAGAGAAGTGACAGGGAGCTACAGGTGACAACAGATTTGTGAACTTAGCCAAGCAAAGTGGTAGCAGGGCCTAGCTGCTACAAAGAAGGCATGGCTTGGACAATAATCGTGTATGGCAAAAAAACTGGAGGATTGTATTTGTGAAAAATTGTATAATAGTTATTTTATTTTTTATTATGTGGAAAGTGTAAAGTATTAATGTAGCCTTTTTTTTTTTTGCACCCATGTTATTGATTGCTAGATGTAATAGTCTGATCATGACATTGAATAAATGTATTTTTAAAAAGGTGGTGTGTAAGCTACACATTCTGTCTGTATACATAAATCTACCAAGTTTACCTTTTCTGTCTGTTACACATCAGAAACAGCAAAATAAGAGACCCTGGAATGTGTTATTCAAGGCTAGTGGGAAAAAGGCAGATTGAGAACCTCCAAGAATAACGGTTGACCGCGTGGAAAGAGAAAAATAAGCTGTAAAACTCAGGTAGAAGATCTTCAAAGGCATAACAATGTTTCTTAGGTCACAGTCTCAAGAAATAGATTCTAAAGAAAGGATTCAATGGTAAACACTTTATTAAGGAAATGCTTCTGGAGAAATGAGCAAGGGAATAGGAAAGCAAACTGACAAGGTACAAAACCAAACAAGGGGTGATTTCAAGTAAAATTCCAGCCTCAGCCTTAACACTGGACAAAACTATAAAGAATTCATTTTGCATCAGTGTTTGCCTTATTTCAAGGCAAGGGAACTGGTTTTCTTTTGTGTTCCTTTATCAGTCATTCTTTGGCTTAGGGCCATGCATAGGTTGACATGTAGGGGGATATACCAGGAGTCTGGCAAATACTAAATAAATGTACCTACAAAAACATAAGTGGATTTAATTAACTACATTTACATTAAACTGAGTGATTGTTCTTTGAATTGCCTGTTTATTTTATTTTATTTTATTTTTTTTTTTTTTTTGCGGTGCTGGGGATTTGAACCCAGTACCTTGTGCTTGCAAGGCAAGTACTCAACCAACTGAGCTATATCCCCAGCCCTGAATTGCCTGTTTATTTTAAATGGGTCAGTACTTAGAGGTTATATTTTTTCAGATAAAAGTAAATCTCATAAAGACAAAAGAGGTGCTGTGTAAAGTTAATCTACTCTGAAGTCATCTTGGTAAAACTTCCCCCACAGTGTGAAGTTAGAATTATTCAGGATAATGCCCGGTTCAGAAAACTTGGTGTAGTTGTTGTGACCTTCTGAAGTTCACCATCGAAGCGTCACAGTCATGAAATTATTTGGTTATAAAAATGATTGTTCACACATCCTCTACAATATCTAAATTGAATAATGGTATCAGATAAATAATAGATGATACTGAAGCTTGTGTATCATCCATTATCATGTATAATCAATAAATGATTTAATTCTCTTGAAAAAAACCAATAGTTTTCCTATACTGTAGTGATAAATCTGCTAAGAAAGAAATCAGGAAAACTGTTTGATCTATAGTGACCTCTAAAACAAAAGAACAAAACTTGGGAATAATTCTAATCAAAGAGGTAAAAGACTTCTTTTTTTCCCACCTTTTTTACTGGTGCATTATAGTTGGACAAACTGATGGGATTTACTGTATAGTCATACATGCACACAATAAAGACTTCTATAATGAACACTATAAAACACTGAAGATTGAAATTGAAGATTTTAGAAGATGGAAAGTCCTCCTCCTTCCATGTTCTTGGATAGACAAAATTAATAATTGTCAAATTGACTATATTTCCAAAAATGATATACAGATTCAGTGCAATCTCCATCAAAATACCAATGACATTCTTCACAGAACTAGAAAAAAAGATACTAAAAAATTCATATGGAGGGACTTGGATCGTGACTCAGTGGTAGAGAGCTTGTCTTGCACACGTGAGGCACTGAACTCAGCACCACATAGAATAAATAAAATAAAGATATTGTGTCCATCTACAACTAAAAAAGTTTTTTTTTTAAATTCATATGGAAGAATAAAAGACCAAGAATAACCAAAGCAATACTGAGCAAAAAGAATGTTGCCAGAGGTATCATAATACTTGATCTCAAATTATACTAGAGTCATAGTAACAAAAACAACTTGGTCGTGGCGTCAAAACAGACATGAAGACCAATGGAAGAGAAGACAGAGACAAACCCACATAGATGGAATTATCCGATATTCTGATAAAGTTACCAAAAACATACATTGAAGAAAAGATAGCCTTTTTAACAAGTGAAGTTAGGTTCTGTCTTTCACCCTGCACAAAAGTCAACTCAAAGTGGATCAGAGGCCTAGGAGTTCGACCAGACCTTGCAACATATAGAAGAAAACATAGGATTAAACACTCGCAACATACAGGTGCAGGCACCAACTTCTTTAACAAGACCCCTACAATTCAAGAAATAAAACCAAGAATCAGTAAGTAGGATACCATCAAATTAAAAAACTTCTGCATAGCAAAGGAAATAAGAGCATGAAGAGAGAGCCTACAGAATGGAAGAAAGTCTTCGCTAGCTTCTCCTCTAACAGGAGATTAATATCTAGAATATACAAAGAATTCAAAACACCAAAAGCAAAACAAAACAAATAATCCAGTTAATAATAACTAAACAAACATTTGTCCAAAACACAAATATATTTTTAAAATGTTCAACATTTTTAGCATCAGGAAAATGCAGATAAAAACTACATTGAGATTTCATCTCATTCCAATTAGAATGGCAATCATCAAGAATACAAAAATAATGATGGTGAGAATGTGTGTAAAAAGGTATGTTCATATATTGTTGGTGGGACTGAAAATTAGTAAAACCACTTTGGAAAGCATTATGGAGATTACCTTCCAAAGACTAGGAATGGAATCATCATATGACCCACCTATCCTCCTTCCTAGTATTTATCTAAAAGAATTAAAATGTGGTATTTAGGGCATTTGCCTAGCACTCATGAGGCACTGGGTTCGATCCTTAGTACCACATAAAAATTAACAAATAAAATAAAGGCATGATGTCCATCTATAACTACAAAAAAATTTGTTTACACTAAAATCAGAATATTTAGTGATACACATATATCAGTCTTTAAGGCGGTACAATTTACAATAACCAAGTTATGGAACCAATCCAAGTGTCCATCAACAGTCAAATGGATAAAGAAAATGTGTATGCATACAATGAAGTTTTATTCCACTGTAAAGAAGTATGAAATTATGACATTTGCTGATAAGTGGATAGAGTTGGAGATAAATGGATAGAATTGGAGAACATCATGCTAAGTCAAGTAAGCCAGACTTGTAAAGTCAAAGGTGGAATGTTTTCCCTCGTATATGGAAACGAGTGAAATAAGGAAAGTGGGGAATGGGGAGATCCCATGAAAGTAGAAGAGATCAGTAGAGTAGAGAAGGGGGGTTGATGAGGAGAGAGGAGGATCAGAGAAGGCGAGCAACTGCAGAATGAAATTGACCAAATTATCCTATGTATATACATGAATATACCACAGTGAATTCCACCTTTATGTATTAAGCACCAGTTTTAATAAACAATAAATAAATAAATAGAAGGAATGGAAACAAGGAGAGAGATAGTGGAGTCCTAGATTGCCATGGAACAAATTATATTCCGTGCATGAATGAATATGTCAAAATGAAACCCACTGTTATGTATAACTATAATGCACTAATACAGACATTTTTCTAAAGTGGGAAATTTCTTGGAGGAAAGTATTTCACATGCTGAGGATCCTTCCCCCTCCTGCCACTCACTCATTAGTCTATAGGGACTAATTTGTGAGCTAAAACAAGTTTAGTAACTTCGAAAATTATGCTGTTGGTAAGAATCTTTTAGATCTTAGATTTTAGTGTGTCCAGAGTTTGACATGTCAATTAGTTGTTGATATCTTCCATTAGTTTTAAAAAATTACATGTATTATTCTATATATATTACTAGACACTTAATTGTGCTTTGATTCTACAGTGTTTTCAAACTAAGATTATACTAACGTAGAGAATGTACCCATAATTGAATAAGCCAGGGAAGGTGGAAGAATAGTCTATTAAGCAATTTTCTTTTTTCTTTTTTTTCTTTTTGGTACCAGAGATTGACTCAGGGGCACTCAACCACCAAGCCATCCCCAGCCCTATTTTGTATTTTATTTAGAGACAGGGTCTCACTGAGTTGTTTAGTGCCTCACCATTGCTGAGGCTGACTTTGAACTCCAATCCTGCTTCAGCCTCCCAAGCCCATGGGATTACAGGCGTGCACTAACGCGCCCGGCATGATTTTCTCAGTACACATTTACCTACTTTATTTTTAGTGGTGGAACCATACATTAGAACTCAAATACTTGAATTTTACTACTAACCTGTAACAGTCTGGAGCTTTGTGATCTTTTTTTTTTTTTTTTTTTTCTTTTTTCTTTTTTTTTTTGGAGTGGAGATCAAACCCCAGGGGTACTCACCCCTGAGCCACATCCTGACCCCTTTTTATTTTATTTTTTTGAATTTCAATACAGGATCCTAGGAAGTTGCTTAGGGCTTCATTAAATTCCTGAGGCTGACCTCAAACTTGCAATCCACCTGCCTCAGCCTCCCAAATTGTTGCGATTAACAGACATGTGCTGCTACTCCTGGAGTGATCCACTTCTTAAAGGGGAAAAAGTCTTGACCATTTGAGACACTTGTTTTTCTTCAAACTAATATTGTAAACCTACCAATCTGTTAATTAACATTTACTCTGTAATTTATATGCAGAACATCATTTAGGTGCTGGAGAGAATAAAAGAAGTAGGTAGATGCTGTCACTGCATAGAAGACACTGTGTTAGGATGACTAACTTAAAATCTATATCCCAAGGTGATCCTGGAAACCAGACTTCATGGCACTTGGGAGTAAAAGTTTTTATTGTTGTTTGTTTTTTAATAAATTCAGGGTTTTAAATAAGAATTCTTAGTCATGAATAGACTGTGATTGTTTCCAGTCCATTGTATGGACTCATTTTAAAGTTGTCTTTTTTCCTCCTTTTTTTAGTTTAATACAGTTTTTCAGTAAAATGAAGAAGTGGATGGACATGTCAAATCTTCCACAAGAATTTCGTGAACGAATAGAAAGGCTAGAGAGAAATTTCGAAGTGTCTACTGTAATTTTTAAAAAATTCGAACCAATTTTTTTAGATATATTTCAAAATCCATATGATGAGCTACCAAAGTTACCACGAAGCAGGAAACAGAGGTGAGATCCTTAATCCTTATGTAATTAATGTAAAGGTTACAATATAAACATGTTAGGAGATTTTACTCTTTGAAAAGTCTGCATTTGACCAAAAATATCCATCTGCAAAGACTTAATATTTCTTTTTAAATCCATGTACCCATAACTGGAAATTCATGGTAGTACTTTTACTTATTTTTCTATATTATGATTTTTTAAATGCACATTAGAAAGGTTTACTTAATTCCACTTCATAAGCCATAAAATATCTGTTGTGAATAGAATTTACATGTAGTTTGACCTTAGTGTGTGTGTGTGTGTGTGTTTGCTATTTCAAAAAAATGGTATTCAGTATCAGACAAAAAACAAAACAAAAAAACACTTTTTTTTTTTTCTCTTTTTAGGAGGATTCCTTGTAGTGTTAAGGATCTCTTTAATTTCTGTTGGACACTGTTTGTTTATACTAAGGGTAAGGTGACACAGTGGTTTTACATTTCTTCTGTGAGAACTTTGGTATATTTGACATGAGAGGTATCTGGGGTTTTTTTGTCTTTTTTTCTTATAAAGGTAATTTTCGTATGATTGGGGACGATTTAGTAAACTCTTACCATTTACTTCTCTGCTGCTTGGATTTGATTTTTGCCAATGCCATTGTGTGCCCAAATAGACGAGACTTGCTAAATCCATCTTTTAAAGGTAAGATCTTTTCTTTTTTGAAAACTAATTGTTACTTTTTGGAAAAAGAGTTTTAAAATTTAACTGTTGGACTGGGTTGTGGCTCAGTGGTAGAGCACTTGCCTAGTATATGTGACACACTGGGTTCCATTCTCTCAGCACCACATAAAAATAAATAAATAAAATGAAAGTCCATCAACAACAAAAAAATTAAAAAGTATTAAAAAAAAAAAAAAAAAAACTTAACGTTTCTCCTCCCTCTCCCTGTTTCTCTTCATACTCCATCAAACTAGGTTTACCATCTGATTTCCATACTGCTGACTTCAGGGCTTCTGAAGAACCTCCCTGCATCATTGCTGTACTGTGTGAACTGCATGATGGACTTTTAGTAGAAGCAAAAGGAATAAAGGAGCACTACTTTAAACCATATATTTCAAAACTCTTTGATAGGAAGGTACTGTACTTATCATCAAGATGTTTAGAGGTCAGCCGCAGCCTCAAAGGAAAAAGTCTTTTCACCATTGTAGGACTCAGGGACAAGATTCCCACATTTTAGTCTTTGCTGTAATTCACAGTTACCCCCTGTCTTACATGATGAGAGAAACTGAGCTTTTGAAAAATGTACTGTCAAGTAAGCCACTGTCAGGGACAACTCTGGGAGATTCTGCTAAAGAATTCTGAAGAATGGAACATCAGAATTGTCCTGATAAAGGAATTATGAAAAACAGGAAGTCAGAGTACACTGGCTAATTTTAATGCCATGATTTGAATAACTGCCATTTACTCAAATTAGCATAATATGTAACAACTGTCGCTTTAATTCCACATAAATAGACAGAAAATCCAGTATATTTTACAGCCATTTGCAGGCTGCCTACCTATGTGCATACTGGAGTTTTTTTCTTCACTAACTTGACTTAGTTATTAACTTAGCTATTTATATATATATATATACATATATATATATATATATATATATATATTTTTTTTTTTTTTTTTTTAATGGTGCTGGGGATTGAACCCAGGGCCTTGTGCATGTGAAGTAAACACTCTACCAACTGAGCTTTATCCCCAGCTATTTTTATATTTATAACTAGCTTGTTTTGGGAGGAATCTCAGTTTCTTATTTCTCCAACATCAAGCCACCATATAAAATCAAAAGCTAGACCTACTGATTTCTCTTTGGAAAAATGAGGAATTTGAATTATGGCATCTCTGTGGTCCTCCACTTGGGGAGTATTAGGAGATTTTTATTTTGTTAAAGCATGAAGTCTTCCCTAACTGGTTTCTTCTTTGCCACACATACTTTTGTTATTTAGCCTTAGTTTTCATCCATATATTATGGCTCCTTGTCTGTATGTTAATTATTTCCAGCAAGATATACTTTTAAAGGAACCAAGAATTATGTCCAATTGCTCTGCTGAAACAGTACACTAGTCCTCCTAGGTACAGTGACCATACATTTTGGTGTTTGACTGTTGTCTTGTTATAATTATTATGGCATCTCTTTTCATCTGAAAAGTGAAACCATTATCCAGTTATTATGCTGTTTGGATGATGGTCCTCCTGCCCTTGGGTCACAGATGTTTTGCTTGACCTTTGTAGGATTTCATTTTTGTTTTGTCTAATTTTCAATTTAGATATTAAGACCTTTTATATGAAAAACAAATCAGGGAGCTGGGGTTATGGCTCAGTGATAGAGTGCTTGCCTAGCATGTGTGAGGCCCTGGGTTTGATCCTTAGCACCACATAAAAATGAAATAAAGGTTTTGTGTCCATCTACGACTAAAAGATATATTTAAAAGAGAAAAAAAGCAAATCAGAAGCAATGGCAATACTGTGTTAAAATTTCTACATGGCTGTTATCAATTTAAATGATGGCCACCACTTTTAGGATGATCAGTGTGCATTCAACTCTCTCAATTCATGTATATTGAACCCTGACCCTTGAAAGTATCTGAGCTTTCAGACTCTCATGTATAGAAATATTAAGTATAGTGTGAGTACAGAAAATGTTAATAATAATGTAGTTTTCCTTTCTCATCAGCCAAAGGAACCTATATTTCTTTTGAATCTTTTACTCACCTAAAACAATTAATCATTCAACAAATGTTAATTTCCAGTCTCATAATCAGTGTTTGATAATAGACAGCTTTCATCAGAATCACACGGGGAATTTGTCAGAAATATTACCTCAGTTGAGATCTTAAGGCCCATCAATTTCCATTTATAAAAAGTTTTCCCCTAAGTGATTCTTATATCCCTGAAATTTAGAAAACACAACTATAAAGTATTTATAAAACTTGACTTTATTTGTATATGTTTATTCATGTATTTATTTTACAGTGTTGGAAATAAAATTTGACTTTATTTTTTAGGAGGGGAGTTACTGGGGATTGAACTGACTTTAAATTTTTAAAAAATATTTGCTTGCTTAGTAGGTCTTACTGAAATGTTTGGTAATTCTCTTTGTGTGTGTGGTATACCATAATTGATTATATGATGTCCCAAAATGATTTTTTTTCTTCACAGATTTTAAAAGGAGAATGTCTCCTTGACCTTTCCAGTTTTACTGATAATAGGTAAGTATCAAGCACTAATGGCTAGATATTGGATGTATAACAGCCTTCCAGGAAAGATTTGTTAAAATTTATCAAATGAAACATCATATATCAAGGTCACCTCCAGTTCAAATTCCTTCTGCTTTAATGGCATTGAATGGTGGTGCCACTAAACCTTGCTGACTTTAAGTACATTTATGAAACCATTGACATTTATAACAGTTGTACTCTGCTGAGAACCTCATGAATGTGCCCATGACTTCCATATCTGATTTTACATTCTTCCATTAATCAATGTTAGCAAATTCAGAAGGACAGTGTTTCAAAGTCTCTGTTGTTTCTTTAGTGATCAGATATAATTTTCTTTTCCTTTAACTAGTTTCATTTAGCCTCAGCTGGTCTGCAGATTAAGTATATAGTCTCTTTTCACTCATTTTTCAAATTAATTTATTGCTATCAATGTGAAGAATGTCTAAAATTAGATAGGAACCTGTAAGATTGTTTGATGGGCAGAGTTTATAAAACCCAGAAAGTCATTAGCTCTCCCACACTGTGATCTGTAAATCTATCCTTAAGACTAGATAATGTATTGTATAACTTAGTTTTATTCTAGCAGCTTAAAATAATTCTCTTTCCAGCAAAGCAGTGAACAAAGAGTATGAAGAGTATGTTCTAACTGTTGGTGACTTTGATGAGAGGATCTTTTTGGGAGCAGATGCAGAAGAGGAAATTGGAACACCTCGAAAGTTCACTGGTGACACCCCATTAGGGAAACTGACAGCACAGGCTAATGTGGAGTATAACCTACAACAGCATTTTGAAAAAGTAATATAACCTAGCCTGACCTCAGTCTTGAATGATCTTTTTCTTTCTCTGTGTGATTCTACTAACAGCAGAAGCATCTTTCAAGTTAAATCTTGAATTTTTTCTACTAATTCATATTTCCCATGAAAGCCTTAAAAGGTAATTTTAAAAACTATGCCATTTAGTATTTTTGCCTTGTTTCTTGCTATTAATCATGTTTTGGATACATTGTCCCAGCATACCTGGGTTTGTCATTACATTGTGTGTCTTTTGACATAAAGAGAAATTTATGCTTTCTTACCATTTTTTTCCTTTGCTTCAGCTTAGCCTCTGTCACGTTGCTTTAAAATTTATTTACTTTCCTATCTGTGATACAAATATGCTTTTCTCTGATTTTACCTGTATAACTCTAGAATTGATTGTTAATCACCAGGGCTTAATTCTTTATTTATTTGTGAAATGGTGGGAGGATGAAGTCTGATGAAAAATTCACTTATCTAGAAGATGAAAACCTAAGTTTTGGTCCAAATTCTGCTTTTAACTTTCTTAGCCTAAACAAATTTTTTAACTTCTGTGCCTGTTTCCTCACATATAAAATTGAAATATGTGTGTGTCTATTTCAAGTGAGTTGTTTGAAGATAAAATATTATAGAAAGTGCTTTGAAAAAGTATTGTTTAAATTTCAAGTGTATAATTCAAACTAAGACAGTATGAGCATAGTATGACTAAAAATTTGGTGGATAAGCAAAAAAAGCAAAAGTTAGCCACCACTAAGTGTGAATAATAAAGATGTTATATGTGCTGATTAAATGTATAATAAATTAAATGTATAATAAGGGAGAAAGTAACTCTTTAATCTCAGAGATTTTTATTTTTTACTTATTTTTATTGACAGAAAAGAACATTTGCACCTTCTACCCCACTGACAGGACGGCGATATTTACGAGAACAAGAAGCCATTATTACTCCTGTTGCTTCAGCTACCCAGAGTGTGAGCCGCTTACAGAGTACTGTGGCTGGACTGAAAAATGCACCAAGTGAACAACTTATAAATATTTTTGAGTGAGTATCATACTATCATTTTTCTAAATGTCTTCTTAAAAATTAGATTCTTTATTCCATTCTGTTTTTAGTATACTCAGAACTCTTGAGATAGTGAATATACCTCTGGCAGTTTTTACTTTTATCATTTCAGTCTGAAAATATGTTAACCTAAAACCAGATAGATGTACCTATTAAAAATTTCATATGAATATAGCTGGCCCAATGGTGCATACTTGTAATCCCAACTACTCAGGATGATGAGGCAGGAGGATTGCAAGTTCCAAGCCAGTCAGGGTAAATTAGCAAGACTCTATCTGTCTCAAAATAAAAATTTTGGACTAGGGATTTAGCTTAGTGGTAGAGCATTTGCCTAGAATGTGTGAGGCCCTGGATTCAATCCCCAGTACCCCTGCTACCCTGCCCAAAAATAATGAATGAATTAATTAGAGTTTTTTTTTTTTTTTTTTCTCACATAAGAGGGTTTATTAAGCAAACAGACAGAGCATCTCCCTGCAGGGTAAGAGAGAAAATGAGAGGAAAAGAGAAAGGGCATGCTCAAGAGAGAGTGTGAAAAGGGAGGAAGAGAGAGAAAGGAAGTGAGTAGGAGAGAGAAAGCATGAATGTGAGAAGAGGAAGAGAGAAAATCTAATTAGAGTTTTTAAGAACTGAGGATGTAGGACTGGGGAGATAGCTCAGCTGGTAGAGTGCTTGCCTCACAAGCACAAGGCCCTGAGTTCAATCCCCAGTACCGCACACACACACACACCAAAAAAACAACTGAGGATATAGCTTAGTGGTACAGTATTTGTCTGGCATCCGCCAAAAACAAGAACAACAAAAATATCTGTTTATATATTTTATGTGTATGTATAAACATTATTTCATACAATTATAGACTTTTGAGTGTATTTTTTTTTAATTTTTGTAGTTGTAGATGGACAGCATGCCTTTATTTCTTTTTTTTTTTTTTTTTTTTTTTTTTTTATACAGTGCTAACGATCAATCGAACCCAGCCTCACACATGCTAGGCAAGCAGTCTGCCACTGAGCTATAGCTCTAGCCTCAAGTATATCTTAAAGTTTATTTAGCTCTGACATTCTACTCTAGTTAACTACCTTGTTATGTATATTTTTTCTAATTGACTTTAAATAGGTTCAATTTAAATGTCCATTAAAGTCAAGACTGATTACATATTGGTGGTACAGCTATAAAATGGAAATTTGGGTAATTTTTTAAAGATGTAAAGATGGATGTGATGATTTGGGGACAGATCTTCATAAAGTAGAGCACATCCCTGATTAGGTATAGGGAATTGTGGAATGGAGAAATTTAACTAAATTTCAGAAGAGAAAGCAAAGCCCTGGTCCTCCCAAAGTTTAACATAGTACCAGTTGAACTCTTCCCCCTGTTCCCCAGACCTTCAGGTTATAGGAAAAAAGACAGAATAATCCCCAGTCTCAAAAAATAGCTGAGAAGATAAGATAAGCAGTTTGCAGGTAAGGTAGAAAGATTGTCTTGTAGATCTGCCCTTCATGGCAGTTGGTCCATGCTGAACTACTCACTTAAGCAATAGTAAGTTGAAAAGAAGTGTCAAGGCAACTATATGAACATTTTGTAGCAAAAAGTAAAGAAAGGAATGAAGCATAGAATGCAGAAGAACCTAGACAAATATATGAAAAACTGTCTTGTGTCGTTGGAAGACATAATGCTGTTTAAATATCCTACTACTCAAAGTGATCTATACATTTAGTGCCGACCTTATCAAAATCCCAATGGCATTTTTTGCAGACATAGAAAAATCATTCAAAAATTCATATGGAATCTCAAAGGATCACAAATAGCCAAAACAAGGTTGAAAAAGAACAAAGTTGGAGGCCTCGTACTTCCTTATTTCAAAATATATCGTAGGGACTGAAGAAATAGCTCGTTTTGGAGAGTGCTTGCCTAGCATGCGCAAGGGCCGCAGTTCAAATCCCCCACACCTCAGGGGGAAAAGCAAAAAGAAAAAAATATATTGTAAATCTGCAGTAATCAAAACAACATGGTATCAACATAAAGACCTGTAAACCAGGAGACCAGAACACAAAGTTCAGAAATAAACCCTCATATATATGCTCAAATGATCTTTGACAAGGGTACCTAAACTATGCAGTGGCGAAAGGAGTCTTTGTTTCAACAAATGCTTTTAGGTAAATGGAATATCCACATGCAGAACAATTAACATGATACAGTATTTGAAATTTAATAAAAATGCATTAAAAATCTAAATTTAAGACCTGAAACTATAAGACTCCTAGAAGGAAATATGAGGGGAATGCTTTGTTGGAATGAACAGTGATTTGTGTGTGTGTGTGTGTGTGTGTGTGTGTAAAAAGCAAAAGTAGACAAATGGGACTATCAAACTTAAAAGCTTATGCAGCAAAGGAAACAATCCACTGAGTGAAAAAGCAACTTATGAAATGGGAAATAAAATTGCAAGCTAATTTTAATTTAAGATCCAGAATATATAAACAATTCCTACAACTCAATAACAACAACAACAAAAAAAAACCCGATTTGAAAAATGTAGAAAGGACCCAGATATTTCTCCAGAGGAGATAAACAGGTGGCCAATAAGCCTATGAAAAAAATGCTGAACTTTACCAAATGAGGAAATGCAAATCAAACCCACAATGAGAAGTCACCTCATATCCATTAGGATGGCCACATCTCCCCACCCCCATTACCAAAAATAGCAAATGTTGGTAAGTGTGTGCAGAAATTGCAGCCCTTGTGTATAGTTGGTAGGGTTATAAAATGGTGCAAATGTTATGGAAACTGAAGTTGTTCAGAAAAGCAAAAATAGAGTTAGTATAAACTCCTGCAATACAGCTTCTGGAAATATATCCAAAATAAAATAGGATCTCAAAAGGATATACACCATATTCAATGCAGCATTATTCAAAATAGCTAAGACTTGGTAGCAACTGAAATTTTCATGGACAAATGAATAAAGAAAATAGTTTGTACATACAGAGGAATATTATTTAGCCTTAAAAAAATGAAGGAAGTCTTGTCATATGCTACAGCATGAATGAACCTTGAGTACATTATGCTAAGTGAAATGAGCCAATCATAAAAAGACAAGTACTGCATGATTTCATTTATATGAGGTACACAGAGTAGTAAAACTCACAAAAACCAAAGTTTTAATATGTAAAAAATATATGAAATTTTACATATCTTTATGTTATTTTATATATAAGTAAAGCTTTGTTTACATTTATAGGTTTACAGCTGAGAATAGAACTTTGGTCATTAAAAAGCAAACTAATTTTTTTATTTGTTCTTTTTAGATGTACATGACAGTAGAGTTTATATTAGCATATTATACATACATGGAGTATAACTCATTCTAATTAGTATTCCATTCTCAGGGTTGAACATGATATGGAGTTTCACTGGTCGTGTATTCATATATGAACATAGGAAAGTTATGTGTGATTCATTCTACTGTCTTTCCTATTCCCATTCCCCCCAAACTAATTCTTTATTTTATGTATTTTTTTCTTTTTTAGTTGTAGATGGACACACCACCCCTACTTTATTGTTTTTTTTTTTTGTTTTTTTTTTTAATTTTTTGTTGTGCTGGGGATTAAACCCAGGGCCTGTGCATGCAAGGCAAGCATTCTACCAACTGAACTAAATCTCAAGTCCATATTTATTTATATTTTTGTGGTGCTAAGGACCAAATCCAATGCTGCACATAGTGCTTTCTAGGCAAACACTATACCATTGAGCCACAACCCAAGCCCCTCAAACTAATTTGTGAAAGAAAAATGTTAATTGTCTGGGTTTTTGCTGGTAATTAGGTTCCTGTTATATTTTGTAGATCTTGTACGCGGAATCCTAAGGAAAATATTATGAAAATAGTAAAAGGAATAGGAGAAACTTTCTGCCAACACTATACTCAATCAACAGACGAACAGCCAGGATCTCACATAGGTAAGAAAAGTAAAGTTGGTACAACATTGAAAATAGATTGTTCCCAAAATTAGAAATTCGGATTTGTTTACTTCTCTTTATTTTTTTTCCTTTTTCTTTTTTAAATTTTTTCCTTTTTTGCAGTGCTGGTACCTCTTATATGTGAGGCAGGTGCTCTCTTGCTGAGCTATACCCCTGTTTTAGTCAGCTTTTTCGCTGCTGTGACTAAATGATCTGACCAGAACAATTGTAGAAGAGGAAGTTTATTTGCGGGCTCTCGGTTTCAGAGGTCTTAGTCCATAGAAGACCAGCTCCATTCCTCGGGGCTGGAGGTGAGGCTGAACATCATGGATGAGTATGGCGGAAGGAAATAGCTTACATGTTGGTCAAGAAGCAAAGAGAGTCTTCACTCTCCACATACAAAATATATAGCCCAAAGCCACTCCCCAATTCCAGTTTCCTTCAGCCTCACTCTACCATTTCAGTTAACCACTCAGTTCATCCCTATCAGGGGATTAAATCACTGATTGGGTTAGGACTCTTACAACCTGATCATTTCTCCTCTGAACCTTCCTGCATTGTCTCACATGTGAACTTTGGGGGACACCTCACATCCAAACCATAACATTCCACCCCTGGTTCCCAAAAGCTTGCACTCATCTGACAATGCAAAATATATTTAGTCCATTTCCAAGAGTTCCCATAGTCTCAATAGTTCTGAGATTGCTCAGAGTTCAAGTCCAAAATCTTTGAGGCTCAAGGCAGTCTCATACTGTGAGCTCCTATAAAATTAAAAGCAACTTACAAATATCCAACATATAAAGGTACTGAGTAAACATTTCCATTTACAAAAATAGGGGCATAGAAAGAAAGGATGGGACTAAAGCAAGACTGAAATCTAGCTGGACAGACAGGTCCTATAGCTCCTTGTCTGGCATCTGGGGCATGTGGCATCGTGATGTTCTCTCAAAAGGGCTTGTGTAGCTCCACCCCTGTGGCCTTGTTGGTTGCAGCCCAAGTGGCCTTTCTGTTGGCTTGTCTCTGCTCAATATCCTGCAGCTTTCCTAGAACGATGTCCCACGTTATTGGCATTTCTTAATCTTGAGGGTCTTCATTGCAGCTCTGGCTTCCTCTTCAAATCTCCACACTTTGCCTTCCCAGGGGGTGCCTGCAGGGACTCTAATAAAGACCCAGCCCTTAATGTACTTGTACTAGATTCAAGTTTATGTAAGTTTTATTCTTCAGTTCTTAACTAGATTGTAATAGCACATGCTCTTCCTTTGTTTCCCTTTGTTTAGACTTTGCTATAAACAGACTAAAGCTGGCAGAAATTTTGTATTATAAAATGTTAGAGACTGTAATGGTTCAGGAAACACGAAGACTTCATGGAATGGACATGTCAGTAAGTAAATCTACTCTCCCACCTTCTGCCAAGAACCAAATGCCCTAGTCTGGGAACAGTGTTTCAGGAGACCCTGTAGGAATGTGGGGTCAACAGTTCATAGCAAATTGACTGAGATGACATTGTAATTCTAGCTTTAGTTGACTTTGGCACATCTGGAGCTAGCCATGTTTAGGTAGAAACATGAAATACATAGAATTTATCTTTGGTATACCATTAGTAGTCTTTCCTTTCCCTTTAGGTCCTTTAAGGGTTTTTTTTGTTTTGTTTTGTTTTGTTTTCTTTTACTTCATTCTCAGCTATCAATAATGAACCCCACACACATACACCTACTATTAAGCTAATTGATAATTAAGATATCTGTTTGTCCATACCTCCCAGAATTTTTTGGATTATGAAGTGGCGGTATTTTTTCTTAAAAAAAATAAATAAATAAATAAAATTACTTGGTTTTCTTTGAACATTTGACCAAGTCTCACCACTTTATCCAAGAGCTACATAAAAGAATTTTGCTATAGCTGGGCCAGTGGTGCACAGTTGTAATTCCAGCAACTCAGGAAGCTGAGACAGGAGGATCATAAGTTCAAGGCCAGTCTCAACAATTTAGCAAGACCATTAGCAATTTAAGGAGACCATATCTCAAAAAAAATTTTTTAAAAGAATGAAAGGACTGGGCTACAGTGTAATGGCAAAGTGCCCTTGGGATCAAGCCCCACTACCCAAAAAAAAAGAACATGAAAACACATTAGGTTTTAAACTCAGTGGTGAAAGAGGACTTTATCTTCTCTGTGAAATATTTTCTCCTCAGAACTTTTTTGTCTTAGCTATTACATCATTTTACCTTCCATTTCAGTGTTTCAATTATTGAATACTTAGCTGATGAAACAATTAACTGTCATTGAAAAGAAAAAACAATCCTAATGCTTTTATTTTGATGGAAATATAAATATTTTATTGTTTGTTCAGATTTCACAGTAGATTGTTATGCACACCTCATTCAAATTTAAAATCTTGTCACTGAACAAGATTAGATGTAAGAAAACTTTATTAGTTTAGGGACTCTTTTTTTTTTTTTTCCTTTTTTAATGCAGTGCAGGGATTGAACCCAGGGCTTCAAGCATGCTGGGCAAAGCTTTATCACTGAGATATATCACCAGCCCAAGAACTCTGACTTTTATCTCTGTAATCTAGCATATGTGTTGCTGTTATAGTTTTCTTTACAGAATGACAGAGACTAAAATTGCTGAGAAATATTAAACTGTGGTCATTTTCTTCCCGAAGGTTCTTTTAGAGCAGGATATATTTCATCGTTCCTTGATGGCTTGTTGTTTGGAAATTGTGCTGTTTGCCTATAGCTCACCTCGTACTTTTCCTTGGATTATTGAAGTTCTCGATTTGCAGCCATTTTATTTTTATAAGGTGAGATAATAGCAAAGTTCTTTTATAGTGTGGCAGCGTAAGCATTATATTTATCTTAGTGCTAAAGAAACATAGTCGTGATTTCTGGAATTTATTTCTAGAGGTGTTCTAATGCTTTTGAGTGGAATAAGAATAAATGGGAGAGGATGAGGGTGTTAGTAAATTAAGCCAACTTCACAACTTCAGTTTTTTTTTTCCATCACTACTTGCAAATGTGACCTGGTACTAAGTACTTAACTTTAAGGTTTCCATATTTATGAATGAAAATCATAATCCTATTAACCAGATGTGCAATGAAGAATAAAAACACTTTCTCCAAGGAGAAGGAAAAGGTCTAAAGTTGATTGTGGTGGGCTGGGGTACAGCTCAGTGGTAGAATAGTTGCCTAGCATGCACAGGGCCCTGGGTTTGATCCCCAGCACTGCAAAAAAGAAAAAGGAAATAAAGGAGGAGCAGTAAAACTGATCATGATTATTCCCTAGAGTTGAGCTAATTCAGTGTGGGTGAGTCTTTCTTACCTTACCCTTTTATTTCCTGTGAGGAGTGTTAGAAAAAAAGAAACCTTCTCCAGAAACCTTTTTTGCTAGAATAATTAGAAAATGTTAACATTTCTCTTATAAACATGTCATTGCTACTGAGCTGTGTCATCACAGTAACAGCTAATGATATCTTGTTTTCAAATTTAGGACTAATGATATTGATATGTTTATTGGCATGATTTAGTTAATATTTAGTCATCTGCGCTACTTTCAAACTATTAATGATAAAAAAATCAGAGTTATGTGTGTGTGTGTGTGTGTGTGTGTGTGTAGCTGGGGATCAAACCCAGGGCCTTTTCCACATGCTAAGGCAAGAACTCTACCACTGTGCTATGTCCCTAGCCCTGGAATTAACATTTTATACCTAAAGTTTGCCTGCGTCAGTTACAGTTGTAGAAAAGAAACATCATGGGAAAGCTTATCTGTTTGAATTGACTGTGATTAAAACATTCTTAGGTTTTTTAGGGGAAATTGATTCTCTATGCTAAACGTACTTTCATGTGTGTATTCAGACTTTTCCATAAGAAATTTAGTTTTGCCTACAATCTAAGAACATGTGTGTGTTTTGTTTGTTTTTCTGGTGCTAGGTATTGAACTCAGGGCCTTGAGTATTCTACCACTGAGCCACCTGTCAGCCCAATAATTTGTTTTAATTTGTAACATTCGTATTTCATTCAAGAAATTAGGCTGGGCACGGTGGCAAACGCCTGTAATCCCAGCGGTTTAGGAGACTGAGGCAGGAGGATCTCAAGTTCAAAGTCAGCCTCAGCAAAAGCAAGGCACTAAGCAACTCAGTGAGACTCTGTCTCTAAATAACAACAATAACAAACTAGGGCTGCCAATGTAGCTCAGTGGTTAAATGCCCCTGAGTTCAATTCTAGGTACCAAAAAAAGAAGGGAGGGAGGGAAGTAGAGAGGGAGGGAGAGAGGGAGGGAAGTGAAAGGAAACTAAAGTCTGATTTTTTTCAGGACTCTTTTTTTGTGTATGTGTGGTGATTAGGATCGAATTCAAGACCTCACACATGGTAGGCAAGTGCTCTACCACTGAGTTACACCCTCAGCCTTTAAACCTTTGTTTCTGTTTTTTTACCACATAAATAATACACGCCTGTTGAAAATAAATAGAAAATACACATAAATGTGAATATTTAAATCACACATTATAATCTAGTTATTAGTAATAATCAATATTTTTCGCCTATACACAGATTTTGTTCTAGCTATTTTCCCTTATTAAAGTAGAACAATAGTATATATAAAGTTCCTTTTTTTTAAAGCAGGCCTTCTTAGTTTATTTTTCTTTTGTAAAAACAATACATCCTAGTCATAGCTACTGCCTGGGTCTTCTGCACGGAGGCTCTGGTGTGGATTTTTATAAAATGGTCAGTGAACTCCTGATAAGGATCCTTGGTGAACACAGTCTCTTTCCAGAGGTCAGAGTTCAGGGAGCTGTAGGTGTTTGCAGTGGAAAGGCAGCCTTGATGAAGTTGCCCAGGGTGTCAGGGAAGACCCTGACTGAGATGCAGCTGTTGTCAGTTCCTACCTTCAACTGTAGCCTCTTGGGCATACAGGCTGATAGGATGCCAGTGCCTCTGGGTGCAGGGATGAGGTGTACCAGCATAGAGCCACAAAAGCCTGTCATCTTGCAAAGAACAGTGTGAGGATGGTGATCTTGTTTCCCCAACCTGCCCCATTGATGTCTCTGTAGACCACTTAATACTCAGACTGACATGGGCATTATAGTCCCCAGGGGACTAACGTGTTGAACCTGAGTCTGCTTTTGTACCAGCATCATCTCTAAAACCTCATTCTTGAGGGAAATACTCTCTAGAAAAAGTCGGTGATCTCTGATTTCTTAATGGGTAGAAAGTTAGATCTCAAGGGATTTGACCTTTATGTCTTCGACTAAACAGCCCAGATTGACTCCACAAGCTTCCTGACCCCAGCCTATCTGCCATGGCCTCCGATTCCAGAACTTCAGGGTCCTCTCCCTGAACCACAGTCATTCACCATGTGGTGTTTTCTTGGAGAAGAAGCATAGTTACTTTTCAATAGTTCATTCCTTCTGTTCTTTTGAGATATTGGAAAGAATAGTTGGGGAAGGGACAATAAACTAAAAATTAGAACTAAACTGGAAACTCAATACCTAACTTCTACTCTTAGGCTGTTGAACATTTTCTGTGTATCATTGCCTCAATTTTTCATGTGTTTAGTAAGATGTGAAAAAAGTGTGTGAAAATATTAAAGACTTCAAAAACTTCTTTGTAAATTAAAAAATATTAGCAAGCCACAGAATTATGGCCCAAAGATGACACAGGTTCTCTGACACAGAATAAGGTCAGAACCAGTCATGCTGCAAACCCAGACTAGAACTGATTGCTTGAAACACATTGCCTTCCCAACTTTCTCCTCTCCAGGTTATCGAGGTGGTGATCCGCTCAGAGGAGGGGCTCTCCAGGGATATGGTAAAACACCTAAACAGCATTGAAGAACAAATTTTGGAGAGTTTAGCATGGAGTCACAATTCCGCTCTGTGGGAGACTCTCCAGGCTTCTGCAAACAAAGTTCCTACCTGTGAAGAAGTGAGTCAGGGCAAGGTTAATAATCCCATCATTTTTTAAAATTATAGCTTTATTGAGATATAATTTATGTATCATACAACTCACCAATTTAACATACAGTGGTTCTTAGCATATAGATATATGCAGCCATCACCACAGTCAATTTGAGAACATATTAATCACTTCGGTAAGAATCCCACATCCTTTGGCTATTGCTTCCTCTCCTGCTATCTTCTCTCTAACCAAAGTTGCTCTGCTCTCTGTGTCTAATACACGTTTGCCTATTCTGGACATTTCATATAAAGTGATTCATACAATGTGTAGTCCTTGGTGACTGTCTTCTTTCACTTGATGTTTTTAAAGTTCATACCTCTTATAGCATATATCAATATTTCACTTACTTTTGTCAATTTTTTATGTATTTTTTAATGTTGATAGACCTTTATTTTATTCATTACATCATATGCAGGACTGAGGATTGAACCCAGGGCCTCACACATGCTAGGAAAGCACTCTGCCACTGAACCACAACCCCAGCCCCTATACCATTCTTTATTCATCCATTTATCAGTAGATAGACATTTGGTTGTTTCTGCCTTTTGGTTCTTATTAAAGATGCTGCTATGAACATTCAGGCACAAGGTTTTGTGTGGGCATGTTTTCATTTTTCTTGGTTGTGGAATTGCTGGATCAGGTGGTCACTGTTTAAGCTTTTGGAGAACTGTCAGACTGGTTTCTAAGTGGCTACAATTTTGCTCCCACCATCGGTGGGTAAAGATTTCAGTTGTTCCACTTCCCTACCCATGCTTGTTAGTATTTGTGTTTCTTTTTTCTTTTTTTGTAAGCTATATTTAGTTGTAAATGGACACAATACCTTTATTTTATTTATTTTTACATGGTGCTGAGGATCAAACCGAGTACCTCATACATTCTAGGCAATCGTCCTACTACTGAGCTACAACCTCAGCCCAGTATCTGTGTTTCTGGTTCTGGCCTCCTAGTAGATATGAATTGGTATTTCATTGTGGTTTTGATTTGCATTTCCTCAAGTTCTCTAGGTTGACTTTTCACTTTCTTAATATGGTTATATATTGAAACACAAACATTTTTAGTTTTGATGATGCCCAGTTTATCTGTTTTTTCATGTATTGTGCTTTAAGTTTTCAAATGTTGAAAGATTTCATCAATGGTATTTAGAATTAAAAAATCAAAAATTTGTGTGAAAAGTTCTGTGAAATATATTTAACAGCTCCATTTCATGTGAAAAGGGGTTTTTCCCTTCATCTCTGTTATTCTTTTATAATTCTGATCTTTTGATACCTCTTTACTTTTCTGTCTTCTTTTACTCTACTTCTTGATTTTTTTCCCTAATCCATACTAATGGAAGAACTGTCCAAGAGCAGGAAGAATTAAAAACAAGATAGTTTCTTGAAATTTCTCTTTCAGCTAGGCACAGTGGAAATCACTTGTAATCCTAGTGATTTGAGAGGCTGAGTTACATCCCCAGTCCTTTCTATTTTTTATTTTGAGACAGGATCTCACTAAGTTGCTTAGGACCTCACTTAGTTGCTGACACTGGCCTCAAGCTTGTGATCCTCCTGCTTCAACCACCTCAGCATTGAGGGTTATAAGCATGAGCCACGGGGCCTGGTGATTTTTTTGGTCTTTTACAGAAGGTCAGCTTTTGATATTCATCAGTATATGTCCATTAGAAAGTGAAAAAAAAAGCTATGGGAGGTCAAGAAATATAGTATGATTATGGGCAAATTTCACATTCTGAGTCTCAGTTGTCTTGCTCCCAAATGAACGATGCAAGTGTCTACATCATAGGTTTACTCAAAGTAGTCATTAGCTTACATAGATAGTAAGAGTCAAATGAACTCTTATGTTTAACAGCATTAATTGAGCATTTTATTAAAGTTTTTACATTTTGCAAAGAAATAAGTAAAGGGAAATAAAACAGTAAAAAGTTTAAGAAAACTTTTTTTTCTACAAAAAAAAAAGTCAGTGGGTTTGGGTTTATCTATTTGTAAGGCAAAGGGTTTTTGTTTTCTACAGGTTATATTCCCAAATAACTTTGAAACAGGAAATGGAGGAAATGTACAGGGACATCTTCCCATGATGCCAATGTCTCCTATAATGCATCCAAGAGTCAAAGAAGTTCGGACTGACAGTGGAAGTCTTCGAAGGGGTAGGTTCAATGTTGGTAAAATAATGGAAAAATAACAAAGATCATTTTTGTCAGAGAAAGTTTTAAGTCTTGATAATATGTAATTGAGAAATCTAGTTTTTTTTGGCAGGGAGGTACTGGGGATTGAACTCAGGGGCACTCGACTGCTGAGTCACATCGCCAACCCTATTTTGTATTTTATTCAGAGACATGGTCTCACTGAGTTGCTTAGCACCTTGCAAGCACCTTCCCTAATCCATACTAATGGAAGAACTGTCCAAGAGCAGGAAGAATTAAAAACAAGATAGTTTCTTGAAATTTCTCTTTCAGCTAGGCACAGTGGAAATCACTTGTAATCCTAGTGATTTGAGAGGCTGAGTTACATCCCCAGTCCTTTCTATTTTTTATTTTGAGACAGGATCTCACTAAGTTGCTTAGGACCTCACTTAGTTGCTGACACTGGCCTCAAGCTTGTGATCCTCCTGCTTCAACCACCTCAGCATTGAGGGTTATAAGCATGAGCCACGGGCTCATGATCCTCCTGCCTCAGGCTCCCAAGCTGCTGGGATTACAGGTGTGTACCACCCTGTCTGGCCTCTCCCACGTCATTTTTAATAGTGTTGGCACGCACACCACCATGCCCAGCATAAATTTAATTTCTTCATCAGGATTTGAGAAGGGGCTTAGTGCTTCCAACACCTTTATGTGTCATGTTGTATTTTTTTCTATTAAAGTAAAAGGATTTCCAATCTGATTTTTTAAAAATTGTTTATTTTTTAGTTGTAGATGGACACAATACAATACCTTTATCTCATTTTTTTATTTTTGTGTGGTGCTGAATATGGAACCCAGTGCCTCACATGTGCTAGGCAAGAACTCAACCACTGAGCCACAACCCCAGCCCTAATCTGATTTTGAATATGATATTTTTTAAAAATTGTAGTATCTGCTAGGCATGGATATTGCAATTTTTAAATTGCAGGCACATACTTATAATCCCAATAACGAAGGAATCTGAGGCAGGAGAATCACAGGTTCAAGGCCGACCTCAGCAACTTAGTGAGACCCTGAATTAAAATAAAACTATTTTTAAAAAAGGCGGGGATGTAGCTCAATGGAAGAGCACACCTGGATTCAATCTCCAATACTACAAAAAATAAATGCAATATAATATAATATAGTATTAATTGTTGTAGAAATAATATTTTGAACTTCTAATAAGCGTATTTGACTTTTCCTAAATGCTAATGGGAAATAATTTAAATAAGCTCATAATTACTTTTCCAAATTTGACAAAAGTTATATTCTTCCTATGTCTCTGTATGTTTCTGTAGAAAGATAAATATTAAAGCAAAACAACTCATATTCTCTTTGGGATGCTTAAGTTCATCTAATAAATGACTTACCTTGGGGCTGGGGTTGTGGCTCAGTGGTAGAGCACTTGCCTCACCTGTGTGAGGCACTAGGTTCAATTCTCAGAACCGCTATTAATAAATGAGGGGGGCTGGGGAGATAGCTCAGTTAGTAGAGTGCTTGCCTTGTAAGGACAAGGCCCTGGGTTCGATCCCCAGTGCCCAAAAAATAAATAAATAAGTAAGTAAATAAGTAAATAAAAAAAATAAAGATACATCAACAACTCAAAAAAAAATTTTTTTAAATGACATCTCTTAAAATTGTTCATTTTGAGCCTTATCAATGGAAATATTTTAGTGCATTCTTCATTGTTTTCTCTTCTGACATAACAAACTGACATGTGCATCTTTTGGATTATATTACTCTTTAATTTTTGAAAATGAGTTAAAGAAATCTGTCCCCACAATATCTCTGAACAAGTCTCAGATGAACGGGTATGCAGATTACATAGAAGGTAGATCTGCATTCGTTTTTGGACTCTGTATATGTGTCTGCAGTCTACAAGCTGTGTAGGATGTTAAAAATGTGCATACTATAAATGCAAGTCGATATTATATCCATGGGGATAATTATCCTGTTACAAAATGTGCTGCTCTTCTTGGGCTGGGGTTGTAGCTCAGTTGTAGAGCACTTGCCTAGCATGTGTGAAGCACTGGGTTTGAGTCTCACACTGCATATAAATAAGCAAGTAAAATAAAGGTCCATCAACAACTAAAAAAATTTTAAAAAAAAAACTCTTCTTACTTTCAGTTATTAATGTTTAGAGAGGTGGAATTTTTTTTTTTTTTTCCCCAGTACTGGGGATTGAACCCAGAGATGCTCTAACTTGAGCTATATTGCCGGCCCTTTTTAATTTTCATTTTTTTGATATTGTCTTAGTTGCGTGGGTGGCCCTCAAGCTTGCAATCTACCTGCCTCAACTTCTCAAGTAGTTTTAATCACAAGCATGCACCACCATGCCTACCTAGTACAAATATTTTAATACAGCATGATTTGAAACATCAAGGGTTATTTTCTTCTTAAAAACCTTACCAGGCTGGAATGGTAGTGTACTTCAGTGGTAAAGCACTTACCTAGCATGCAAGCGACCCTGGGTTTGATACCTACCACTGCAAAACAAATTGAAACTTACCAACAATAGTTTAACTTACAACTAAGTATCTTTTCTGTTCCTTAGCATATTTTCATGTTTCTAAGTTTGGGTCAATTTTTCAATTGTTATATTCCTTAAAATTTTTTTTAGTCTCTACCATAGCTTTTCCAATATTGTGCTGAGAAAAGAATATTTCAAAAGGAGTTTACAGCTAACTTCATGCCTGTAACTCAAGTCTCCTCTTTGAAATATCACCTTTGAACATTCCTGTCAGATTCAAGGACCATCTTGGATTTTTTTATCTGTAAAACATCATCTAAGTAGACTCTTGTAAAGGTTCATGAAAACTACAGTTGATATTTTTACTTGTTCACTGAGTACTGAAGAAGTCAGGACTATTTTCATAACCAGAATAATGGAAAGATTTTTATTAAACCATGACTATGTTCCCAACATCTCACTAATACCAAGTTTCCAAATCATTGCAGAGGTAATTTTTGTATTTTTAAACATTTTGAAAATAGATTATTTACTGTAATTATCTAGTGAATGAAAAAACAAACACCAAAATGCCTTCATTTATAAGTGAAGCAGGGCTGGGGATATAGCTCAGTTGGCAGAGTGCTTGCCTCACAAGTACAAGGCCCTGGGTTCGATCCCCAGCACCGCAAAAAAAAAAAAAAAAAAAAAAAAAAAAAAGACCTAGAGAGGCTAGAACCTGTGCACCTAGTGGGTAAGAAATGGAAAGCAGGATAGGTCAGCAGAGTCCTAGCACCTTTACTGAGGACTTTTGATGGATCTGTTACAGATGATTTTGGGACCTGCAACTGTGGCTCAGTGGTAGAATGCTTACCTAGCACGTATGAGGCACTAGGTTTGATCGTCAGCACTGTATAAAAATAAATAGATAAAATATAAAGTTATTGTGTCCATCTACAAAAAAAAAAACTTTTTTTAAGAGATGATTCTCTATCTACTAAATCAGAAGACCACAACTACTGCTTTAAACAGCTCGAAGCATGGGTGGAGGCAAAACTGTGACCCACACCACTGATTTCTGCTTTCCTATCCCTTTTTCTCAGGTGCCATTTACTAGGTGCAGTTGTGAGACAAATGCTAACTGGACTGTTTCTTTAGTGGTCATGTCATTCTACCTATCAACTTCTATTTTATCCTTAATATTTAGCTCCTCTAATATAGTCAGAGGTTTAAGAATCTAGGAAGATGAGCTATAATAGTTTTCACATTTTATTCTAATAACTTACTTTATGCCTCTGTCAACCAACTAGACAGGATATTCCTTGAGGTCCAAGGCCACATTAGTCACTGCTACATCCCTAGTACCTAGTATATAAATGAGTGAACTTGATTTATTATTTTGGAATGTATTTCAAACTGTTTTAAATTTGTTTTTGTCTTTATTAGATATGCAGCCATTGTCTCCAATTTCTGTCCATGAACGGTACAGTTCTCCTACTGCAGGGAGTGCTAAGAGAAGACTTTTTGGAGAGGACCCACCAAAGGAAGTGCTTATGGACAAGATTTTGACAGAAGGAACAAAATTGAAAATTGCTCCTTCTTCAAGCATCACTACTGAAAATATATCCATATCCCCTGGGCAAACTCTTCTAACAATGGCCACAGCCACAGTAACAGGGACAACAAGACATAAAGTTACAATTCCATTGCACGGTAACATTTTAATGCACTTAAAAATCATATTTTTTCTGATCTTTTCTCATGCTTCTCTCTCTCCTACTCACTTTCTCTATCCTCCTCGCTTTTCCACTCTAGTGCACGCCCTTTCTCGTTCCCTTTCTTTTCCTCTCATTTTCTCTCTTACCCTGCAGGGAGACACTCTGTTTGCTTAATAAACTCCCTTATATGGAAAAAAAAAAAAACATATTTTTTTCTGAGTTAGGAAAAAATCTAAGCAATGTCTTACTGGATTTGGATCACATCATCTTTCTAACTTAGCATTTTTTTCCTCAAATCTACCTTTTTTTAAAAATAATAGACTTGATTTTTAGAGCAGTTTTAGGTTCACAGCAGAATTAAAAGGAAGATGCAGACCTTTCCATCCTCACACACACACCTCCCCACCATCAACATCCTACATTAGAGTGGTACATTCGTTAGGTTGATGAACCTACACTGAAACATCATCCAAAACCCATAGTTTACATTCAGGTTCACTCTTGGTGTACATTTATGGATTCTAACTATATTGACATATATTTACCACTATAGTATCATACATAGTGTTACTGTCCTAAAAGTCCTTTGTGTTCCACCTTTTGTTTTGAACCTGTACTGTTTTTTGAATTTTCACATTTTATAAATTTATTACCCTTTTTTTAGGACTTGTTTTGTTGTCTCAGCTTTCCAAATGAGTGTATTGAGCAAGAATTTTGTATTTTGATTAAAAACTTAAGTCAAAACAGAACAAAATTTGCCTTTCCAAAATAAATTTAAAGTATGAGAACATTACAGACACGTACAAAAAAGAGAACAAAGTTGTTGGTTTTTTTAAATTAATTTTTATTGTACACAAATGGAATACATATTGTTTCTCTGTACATGAAGTAAAGGCATACCATTTGTGTAATCATACATTTACATAGGGTAATACTGTTTGATTCATTCTGTTATTTTTCAAAGTTTGTTTTTTTAATTCCAGTATAAGTAAAAGAAAACAGAATATTCTCATTTCAGGGGAGAAATGAAAAAAGAAGAATAATTCAGTTCTAATTGCAGTTATTATTTTGTAGTCTTCCTCTCCTTTTCTAACTTATACTAACATATAGTAACATACTACTATACACAGAGACATATATATGTTTGTGTGCATATAATTTTGTTTATATAATTGACAAACTGTATGTAATTGACAACTTTCGGAACACATGCCTCATTTCTAAAACTGAGAACTCTTGCTCATACATTCAGGTGTTGCAAATGATGCTGGAGAAATCACACTGATACCTATTTCCATGAATACAATTCAGGAATCCAACATTGAGAGTCCTGTATCAATTACTGCTCACTCGTTAATTGGTGCTTCTCCAAAACATATTCATCTGACTAAAGCACAAGAGGTTCATCTGACTGGAATAAGCAAACCAAAGAGAACTGGGTCCTTAGCACTCTTTTACAGGAAGGTACGTGTTGTTATAGTGTATGAAAAGAGCTCATTTAATCAATGTAAGATGAGAACAAATGTTGCCTTTTACAATTTAAAAAAAAATTTTTTTTAGTTGTCAATGAATTTTTTATTTTATTTGTTTATATGTGGTGCTGAGTATCGAACCCAGTACCTCACACGTGCTAGGCACATGCTCTACACTGAGCTACAATCCCAGTCCTAAAATTTGCCATCTTAGCTGTGAGTGGCACACAACTGTAATCCCAGTTATTGGGATGGCTGAGGCAGGAGGATTGTAAGTCCCAGGCCTGCCTGCGCAATTCAATAAAATTAAAAGAATGGACCAGTTGCCCAGTTGCCTAGTGGTAAAGCATTTGCCTCACATGCATGAGGCCCTGGGTTCCATCCTAGCACTGCCAAAAACAATAAATTGAGATCTTAACTTTTTTTTGATACTGGGATGGAGCATAGGGAAGTTCTATCGCTGAGCTATATCAGCCCTTTTCATGTTTTATTTTGAAAAAAATCTCACTTAAGTTCCCAAGGCTGACCCTCAAACTTCAAATTCTCTGCTTCAGACTCCCAAGTCACTGGGATTACAGGTGTGCACCACTACACCCAGCCATCTTAACCATTTTTAAGTGTATAGTTTAGTGTTAAATACATTCGTATTTCTCTGCAGTCATTTCCACCATCCCTCTCTAGAACTTTTCATCTTCTCACTCTTCTCCCTTCTCCCCCAAGCTCCTGGCAAACACCAATTTATTTTGTGACTCTTTGAATATGATTACATACCTTATGAGTAAAATTATATAATATTTTGTCCTTTTTGTGACTGGCTTATCTCACTAAGCATAATACCTTCTGGGTTCATCCATGTGGTAACATGTTAAAATTGTTAAAATTGCTTTCCTACTTAAGGATAAATAATACTCCATTGTGTATATATATAACATTTTCCTTTTTTTTTTTTTTTTTTTTTGGCGGTGCTGGGGATTGAACTCAGGGACTTGTGCTTGCAATGCAAGCGCTCAACCGACTGAGCTATCTCCCCAGCCCTAACATTTTCTTTATCTGTTCATCTGTCATTAGACATTTGGGTTGTTTCCACTTTTTGTCTAATTGTGAATAAAATGCTGCTATGAACATTGGTACTGTTTGAATATCTGCTTTCAGTTCTTCTGGCTATACTCCCAGAAGTGAAAAAAGAATTCAGTATTTAATTTTTTTAATAACTTGCATAATGTTTTTTACAGTGGCTGTACCATTTTATATTCCTTCTAGTAGTACACAAGTTCTCCTTGCCAATGCTTGTTATTTTCTGGATTTCTAGTTTTTTTTTTTAAAATAATCATCTAATGGGTATTAAATAGTATCTCATTGTAGTTTGGATTCTCATTTTCCTTATTGATGTTAAGCCTCTTTTCATGGGCTTAGTAGCCTTCTATGTATCTTCTTTGGAGAAATGTCTTTTCGAGTACTCTGCCCAATTTTTTTTTTATAAGTTTGTCCTTTTTTGGTTTGTTTGTTTGTTTGTTTGTTTGTTTGTTTGTTTTGGTTATAGATAAGACACTATTTACTTATTTTTATGTGGTGCTGAAGATCTAACCCAGTGTCTCACATGTGTTAGGCAAGCTCTCCACCACTGAGCTACAACTGCAGCCCCTCTGACCAATTTTTTTTTTTTTTTTTTTTTTTTTGCGGTACTGGGGATCGAACTCAGGGCCTTGTGCTTGCAAGGCAAGCACTCTACCAGCTGAGCTATCTCCCCAGCCCCTCTGACCAATTTTTAATTGGATTTTTCAGGTTTTGAGTTATAGGAGCTCTTTAAATATATTCTGGATATTAAGCCCTATCAGATACATAATTTATGATATTTTCTTCCATTCTGTGAGTTGTTTTTTCATTTTACTGATAATATCCTTTGATGCACTAAAAAATAAAAAGGACAAGTGATGTAACTCAGAAATAGAGTACTGCTGTGTTCAGTCCCCAGGACCAAAATAAATAAATAAGTAAATAAGAACCCAGTTTCCTTCTGGGGTTTTTTGACTCTTCTCAACACAAGGTTTCTGACTCAACCCAAAATAACTGCTTCTACTCTAGTGTATCAAATCAGCATTCCAGGGGTTGGGGATATAATCAGTTGGTGGAGTCCTTGCCTAGCATGCCCTAGGCCCTGGGTTCAATCCCCAGCACTACCAAGAAAAAAAAAAAAAAAAAAAAAAAAAAACATTCTGGCCAGCAGGAAGTAGAGCCTGCCCTTTTACCTTTAGAACCCTTCCTAGAAGTTAAATACACCAGTGCTGCTTAGAATTTTCAAGAGGGCAATTGGCAAGAGTTTTGTTACTATAGGAAAAAGAAGAGACCAGACACTAGAAAACAACTCTGGTTGTAGGAACAACAAATATTTGTTTTCTTTTGTTGCTTTCAACTGTAATTTACTTATTTTCATTTTATTTGTGAATTTTGGGGCAGTTGATTCTCCAGATAATTTTATTTTGCACAGAAACCCTTTCTTTGAAGCATTCCACAAAAGTCTAAATAAAACTCATGAAAACAGGGCTGCTTCAGTTGGTAGGTGGGGTGATTTAGGGAGACTTACCTCTTTCTCCACCTCCTATTGCCTTTTCTCCTGTACACTTCACGCCCACCTGCCACCTGTGGCTATCTAACTTATTTGCAAAACTGAGTTTTGGGCTAGGAGTGTGGCCAGCAATAGAGGCCCTTGCCTGACATGTATGAGGCCCTGGATTTGATCCCCAGTACCACAAAAACAAAATAAATGAGTGAGTTTCCAAATGCAGCATTTTTCCTATCTGTTTCACATTTTAAATTTTAGAAACACTAAATCAGGGCTGGGGTTGTGGCTCAGTGGCAGAGTGCTTGCCTAGCATGTGTAAGGCACTGGGTTTGATTCTCAGCACCACATAGAAACAAAATAAAGGTCCATTGACAACTAAAATGTTAAAAAAAAAAAAATCACTGCCTCTAATAATGAATCTAAGACTGACAAAAAAAATAAGACTTGCATTTGTGAATTATTGTTGGTGGGGGGATAGTACTAGATATTGAACCCAGAGGCATTCTACCCCTGAGCTGCATCCACAACTCTTTTTAAATTTTTTTATTTTGAGACAGGGTTTTGCTAACTTCCCCAAGGGTGACCTTTGAATTTGTAATCTTCCTGTCTCAGCGTCCTAAATCACTGGAATTATAGGTGTATACCCCCTTTCCTCACTATTTGTGAATTCTTAATTCTAAAATTTGTTTGAGAATCTAGCTTTTGTTTTTATTCTTATCTATTAGATATGGATTAGTAACTAAGACAATATTTTCTACTAAAAGGGAATTGAGGAGCTACAGGTATAAATCAGTGGTAGAGTACAAGCTTATTTAGCATGTTTGAGGCCCCAAGTTCAATTCCTAGCAACAAAAACAAGAAGAAAAAGAGAAAGAATGGGGGTGTGTGTGAAATGACTGAATCTATAATAAATTCATAATAACCTTTACTTGAGTAAATTGTAGCTATTATCCATGCCAGACTCAGTGATGCCGGTACTTTATGCCTGAATAGAATTTATTATGAATTTTTTGTTAGAATGAAAAGTCTTCCGTTTGTGTGTGTGTGTGTGTGTGTGTATCTCTACAACATTAGATAAGCACTGAAAAGATAATCACATGTTTCTTAATTAGGTATTTTTAATTTTTCTAGCTAGGACTAGAAAACATTCTCTCATGAATATAAAGTTCTGGCATCTTTCCTTTCGCTCTAACCCACTGGCTCCTGTTTGTCTCATGGCCAACTGGACACGAAACAAAGGGATAGAATGCAGAAAATTATTTTGCTATAAAATGAATCATTGTTTCCTTTGGAATCAAGTACTTGTTTCTCTTTGTATCAAATTAGCCTATGGAAGCCAGGCTCAGTGGCACACCTGTAATCCCAGCTGCTCTGGAGGCTGAGGCAGGAGGATTGCAAGTTCAAAGTCAGTCTCAACAATTTAGGCCTTAACAACTCAGTGATACCCTGTCTCTAAATAAAATATAAAAAAGGGGTGGAGACTTGCCTCAGTAGTTAAGTACCCCTGAGTTCAATCCTCCATACCAAAAAGAAAAAGAACAAATTAGTCTATTGAGTAGCTTTAATTAATTTTCAATTTGTAGATTTTTTTCCTGCCAAAGATAATTTTCTTACCTCCTTTACAGGGATGCCTTACTCTCTTTCTCCCCCCGCCCCAAACATTACAATTTAAAGATTTAGTTTGAACAGAGTAGTCCAGCTTAGTAATATTACATCAGGGTTATCAGTTTTTAAAATAGTAAAACAACGAATCTTGCATGATCTTAGGGTCATTTGCATTAACATTAGTTCATATAAAGACTGTATATATAAAAATCTCAGGGCATTGAATTGAATTGAATGTACTTAAAAAACAAAAACCACCACCAAAAAAATAAGCCCTTACCTCATTTACTTTAAATTTTCCTCTTGTATTTATGAAAACAGTGGAGTATCTAGGAGAAATTTTTCTAATTGTTTTGCTTTCTGAGTCATTTTTGGAGCCAAAAGTCTTATCTTGCTGGGAGTAGTGGCACACTCCGGTAATCCCAGCAACTTGGGAGACTGAGGCAGGGGAATCGAAATTTTGAGGCCAGCCTCAGCAACTTAGGCAAGACCCTGTTTCAAAATAAAAAATAAAAAGGGCTGGGGTAAAGTGATAAAGTGCCTCTGGGTTCAAACCCTGATACCCAAAAAAACCTTTTTTTTTAAATATTTTCAGTTGTAGATGGACACAATACTTTATTTTGTGTGGGGCTGAGGATTGAACCTACTGTCTCAGTTAGGCAAGTGCTCTACCACTGAACTGCAAACCCAACCCCAAGTTCTAGTTCTTTACTGTCTGGTGTATTAAGTTTCCTAGCAGTTTTACCTAAACACAAAGAAAACAGACGTAGATTCCTGAACACTTGAAAAATTATGCATTCATAATGGTCATGATGCAGGTAAACCCTACATTTTTAGCATTTCTTACTTTCTGTAGTTGGTGACCTAGAGTAACAAGTAACATCTTTAAAAAATGTTTTTAGGGGCTGGGGATGTAGCTCACTTATAGAACACCTGCCTAGCATGTAAGAGACCCTGGGTTTGATCTCCAGCACTGCAAAAGAGGGAAAAAAAGTACTTTAGAATACTTTTTTTAAAAAAAAAGTACTAAAGATCTGCTTCCCTGTAATACTAGAGACTTGGGAGGCTAAGGGAGGAGGATTGCAAGTTTAAGACCAGCCTCTGCAACTTAGTGAGACCCTGTCTCAAAGTACAAAAGCACTGGAGTTGTAGCTTAGTGGTAGAGCATCCTGGGTTCAATCCCCAGTACCAAGCTGGTGAGGGGGAGTATTCCAAAGAGAATTTGCTTTAATCAATATACTCTTGCTATAGCAGTTAACTAGTATTATTGAACAGAAATTTTAAGTAATGTATCAACAACCTAGGGTTTTTTGAGTTTTTTTGTTGTTATTGTTTTTTATCTTGGTTTATAAGCACATGTTCAATGGTAAAACATAAAAATTTGAGAAATGACTCACTTAATTTTTTAGTATCAATGTGTTATCTTTTATCTTAGGTTTATCATTTGGCAAGTGTACGTTTACGTGATTTATGTTTAAAACTGGATGTTTCAAATGAATTACGAAGAAAGATATGGACATGTTTTGAGTTCACTTTAGTTCACTGTTCTGATTTAATGAAAGACAGGCATTTGGATCAGCTCCTTCTTTGTGCCTTTTATATCATGGCAAAGGTAAGTATAGATTGGGGAAGGTCTTTGCTCTAGTTACTTTACTTGAAGTGTAAGGCAAAAATTTGTTGAACTTGATCCCTAGTTGACTTTTATGCTGCAAGGCAACAGTACTCACTGTTATTAACTAGTAATTTTAAACTGCTCTATTCTCTGGTCTCTTAAGTTAGTTTCATCAGAATCAGCTTTTCATTTCATAAGAATACATAGGTCAGGGCTGGGGTTATGGCTCAGTAGTAGAGCACTTGCCTACTGCATGTGAGCCCCTGGGTTCAGCCCTCAGCACCACATAAAAATAAATAAATAAAATAAAGAGGTTGTGTCCATCTACGACTAAAACCAAATATTTTTTAAAGAAAGAATACATTGGTCATGAAAGGGTTAGAATATGTGAATAATGCCATTTCCATCCCTACTCCTTGATATTTCTGATGTGATACTTTTAAATGAAATAATCATTACATTTTAGGTGAGTAATGAGGCCCAAAACTCAAGATAATTTGACACAAGTTACATAATAAGTAGCAACCTATCTCCTCGTTCATAATCTGGTGTAAAATACCTTCTATACTAGCAGGGTGTGGTGGTACATGCCTGTAATTCCAGGAACTCAGGAGATGGAGGTAGGAGGATCACAAGTTTGAAGCCAACCTCAGCAATTTAGCAAGACTGTGTCTCAAAATAAAAAGGGCTAGGGATGTCACTCAGTGGCAGAGTGCCCCTGGGTTCAGTCCTCAGTACTGTTAGAAAAAAGCTTCTGTATTACCTCTGGTGATTTATTTGTACTGCCTCAGAAATGCATTTTACTTTCAGTTGCTATACTATGTCTTAAGTCATAAAATAGCACATCTTACTTGTTTTAAAAAATTTTCTATCTGAAATTTTTTTTTCTAACTTTGTATTAGCCAAACTGTCAGGTCTAGCTGATGCATAGCCCCCCACACACACATTTTTTATTGGTGCGTTATAGTTGTATGTAATGGTGGGATTTATTGTTACCTGTTTGTACATACACACAATATAACAATATAATTTGGTAATACCACTCCCTAGCACTTCCTCCCTCCCCTTAAATATAGTTTTAAGGTTTGGGAAATAAAGGACATATTTTCAAACTCCTTTGTGTGCACCCCCTCCCATAATGCTTCTTTAAAATCTCTGTACAAAATGTGTCTTTAATAAATGTTAAAAACTAATCATTTATGTTTTCCAGAAAACAGTCAGAGTTCAGGTTTTTGTCATTTCTAGCTCATTATACCAGTTTAGTGCTAACAGACTGTGTAACAGGGAAAGGAGTACTTTTAGGGAATGTTGTGTTAACAGATAGAACCAAAGGGGTTCCCTTTTAGATCACTAAGCCATTTCCTTTCTGTGGGCCACCTCTTGACTTCTAAGTATTAAAAACCCTAGTCGGTCCTGAAATGTTAAAAACCTACTCCTATAATAACTTTTCAGTTTTATTGTGAATCACTGTAGGACATTTTGTGTTCTTTAATATGTGGCTAAATCACTTTTAAATAAGTACATAAAACTAATAAAACTGGAGACTGCATATGGGGTTCAGCAGATCTGAGTTTTCTTATCTCATTCTTTTTATAAAGAAATGCATTTTCAGTAGATTTATACCATAACAATTTCAGTGCTTTTTGATTAATGAAACTATTAACTGAGTCCCCATTGGCCACAAAACCTGAACTTTAAAGGTAGTAAAAATCATGAATGTTAGTGGTTTTTAGTCATGGATTGCCCTTAGGTTAATGGCTTTCTGCAAGGCTACTCTTAGTGCCAACCTGTAATTGAAGTTTTTGTTCAAACCATTTTTCTTTCAAAAGCCAGTTGATAAATGTAGTTTTTAAAATTTCCCTTAGGTAACAAAAGAAGAAAGAACTTTTCAAGAAATAATGAAAAGTTATAGGAATCAGCCTCAAGCTAATAGTCACGTGAGTTCCATTTTTCCTACTACCCAAAAATAGATTTGAACTGTTATTCTGCTAACAAGTTATATTAAAGATAAACATCCTTTATAGTTTTACTGTTCTTTAGGTTCTCTGGTTTAGTGAATACCATTAAACTCAAGAGCTAGTTTCATTAAAGGACAGTTTTAACAGAAGCTGAGAAGTCTGGCTGTTTCTGACTCATCCATATGCTTTTATGCCCTTCTTGCAAGAACTGCCATTCTGTTTGTTCATTTCTTGTGGGAAGATATTTTGCATAAGGAAGTCTGATGAAAGATATGTATTATAATAATATTCCTTCTTTGTATAGAACTTGATTCTCAGACTGGGGTTGTGGCTCAGAGTGCTTGCCTAGCATGTGCTGGGTTCGATCCTCAGCACCATATAAAAATAAGTAAAATAAAGGTATTGTGTCTGTCTACAGTTAAAAAAAATTTTTTTTTAAAAAAACTGATTCTCTGATGATGTTTAAATCTGGAGAAATTTGAGGATTGATTTATTTAACTATTAACTTCTTCTGCCATTTGTGGAAAATCTTAATGTTTGCATCTTTGATTAGATGATAAGCATCTCTGATTTCTTACAATAGCTGTGGTGAGAATCCAGTAAAACCTTTCTAGCATGGAAACGTAAAATGTTAGCAGAGTGCTCTGGTACACAGAAAGCATTTAATGAACTTTCAATTCATATTATTACTCTTGCAGCAGAACACAACTTAAGGCTTTGGCCATTCAAGAATCTATTTGCTTTGCTCTTAAGTAGTATAATAGCCTCCTCTTTGGCCCTAGAGGTCACAGACAAAAAGAGAAAGTTAGGGCAGGTAGTCATATCTCCTTCTAAGACAGCCTAAAAATAGTTTTACTTCTTTCCTTATGTACCAAAATAGACCAGTGGTAGGTAATATAGAGACATTAGAAAGGCCAAGTACAGGAATTTAAGTCTTTTGACAAACTAAAAGTTTCTTGGTCTCTTCATCAGGAAAAATTCCTGAGGAACAGAGCCTAGAGAGGTTCAGAGTGTCCATAAAGGTGTTTAGGATGAGGTTAATGTAGGTTTCAAATGGGTCTAGCCACTACTTTTTGAATATTGTCTCAAGACCTATAGGATAAGGGGAAATGGAGCTTGTTCTTCTAGCTATCTTGGAGATAGAAAAGTCAGGGAGGGGAAAAAATTTTCATGTCTCTATCAGAAAGGAGATGGAAATGTGCTAGGGCCAGCCCAGTGAGATCAAACTATCCTTGTGTAACAATTAAAAAGAAGAATGAGTTCTTATCTTTGAGGTTGTTTTTATTTCATAAGAACCTGCTCATCAGGGCTGTGGTTGTAACTCAGTGGTAAAGCACTTGGCTAGCACATGTGAGGCACTGGGTTCAATCCTCAGCACCACATAAAAATAGATAAATTAGCCAGGCATGGTGGGGCACACCTGTAATCCCAGCAGCTCGGGAGGCTGAAGCAGGAGGATAGCCATTTCAAAGCCAGCCTCATCATCAGCGAGGCGCTAAGCAACTCATTGAGACCCTGTTTCTAAATAAATACAAAAACTAGGGCTGGGGATATGGCTCAGTGGTCTAATGCCCCTGAGTACAATCCCTGGTACCCCAACCAACCAACCAACAAACAAATAAACAAGTAAATAAAGGTATGTTGTCCATCTTCAACTAAAAAAACAGAACCTGCTCATCAGACTTTAGTTACTTCTTGATTTTTCTATTTTATAAACTAAGATGATACATTTTAGGTAATAGGCTCTGCCTCAGTATTCCTTCTTCCATGATGTTTGCCATAGTCTACACTTAGAAGAGTTAATAACATTTAACCTTGATTATCACCCATGTGACACTTCTTTTTAATTGGCTTGACATTTTGCTCTTGCTATTTTGATTTTGCTGAACATGTGCCTCTTTATGACTCAGCAGTCCTTTTTTCCCCCCCTTTGGCCTATAGGTATATAGAAGTGTTCTTTTGAAAAGTGTTCCAAAAGAAGTTGTGGCATACAATAATGACATAAATGGTGATTTTGAAATGACAGATGGTGGTAAGCTATCCAATTTGACGTGCTATATGTAATATACCTTTGATTACCTTGTACATAATGTAGTGGATTCCAGGTAACATGGAGTCATGATGTAGATATGATGGGAAATACACATATTTTTTAAAAAGAAATAAACAAACTAGGTGTGGTGGCACTGGCCTGTAGTCCCAGCTACGTGGTAGGCTGCGATGAGACAATCACCTGAGCTCATGAGTTCAAGATCAGCCTGGGCAACATAGTAAGACCCTGTCTCAAAAAAATAAATAAATAAATAAAAAGAAATAAGTTTGAGCTAAGAATGTGTCAGGTGCTTTCTTCCACAAAGACAGTATTGAAACATTAAGTTGCCCTCTGTAAATTGTGTTTTAGATGGAGTTTTCTAGTCTGACCATTGATAAAACACATCAAAAACTCTGAATAAAATTTAAAAATCTGAATGACAGGTAAAACAAGGTAGTTGTGTGTGATCTTCTTGAGGTAATTAAGGAAATGCCCTGTTTATAAGTCCCTAGGTGTTTCTGCCACCACAAGCAAGATTGCACCCTATTGCCACCATCATGCTAAGATTTATATCCTTAAAAGAGCTATTATTCCAGTGTCCAGGTCCACAGTATCTTTATTTTTGTGGACAGTGAGCAGAAATCCAGATAACTCATCTTAGGGCAGGAATATCTTCCTTCTCCCATGGTTGGGAAGGGGAAGAGGGAGAAGAGGAAGGATGAATAAATACGTCAGTTTTAAAATAAGCTGCCTGTGGTCTAGCAGCAAGGTTTATATTCAAAGCATGAAGTGAAAGGGACCCCCTCATGTTGTGAAAGGGACCCCTGTTACAGTCACACTTAATAAATGGTCACTGTTTTCATCACCAAAAACCCATTTCTGATGTTGATTATATTAATTAGCAAAGCATTGTTCATTGTTTGAGATATGCCCAAGAGCAGCCCTTATGGTAGCCACCTGTGGAGAAGAGTGTCCTGATTCAAATATTAACCCCCACTCATGGACCATGAATTCTTCACTGCCATGTTAGTAGACCTCCCCAGGCTGCACTCTTGATTTGAATACCTATGAGGCCTAGATCATGACTTAAATAACACAAACGATATTCAAGTATATATAGTAAATTGAAAATTTTACAGTACTTGCTTAGGGACTTGTTAAAAATAATTATACACAGAGTATTTAACATAAGGCTTGCCTATAGTAATATCTCAGTAAATAGCAGCTGTTGTTTACTGTTTTGCTTTTAAACAGTGTCAAATTTATTGTATTTTATTAATGAAGATGGTTTGTTGTCCTCTGTCCCCCAACCCTTTATACAGCTAGGTAAGTGCTTTATCACTGAGCTACATCTCTAGCCCTTTCTATTATTTTAAAGGGTAATTTAAGTGTGGTCATTATCAAGGCTTTTAGAATGCAGTTTCTCTTTTGCTATGGACATGACTATCTATAAAAAAGAATTCCCTCTCGGTTTTCTATCTTCTCCCTTGTTAGCAATCAACCTATTAGGAACATTTTTATTAAAGTGTATTGGTTTTATTTCATTGCCTAGATAGACACATTGCTAATCACATGGGATTATCTAATAGGTCACAAAACTTTCAGATTCTCACCATGCTTGATACTTAGCTTTCCGGAGCCGTGCAAATGTGCTTTCCCCTAGTTAATTCATACAACAACCCCCCCACACCTTTTTTTTGGTTGCTAATAAACAGTGTGTAGGGGAATTAAATCTGAGATGGCTGGCTGCAGAACTCATTCTGGATCGCTCTATGATTCTCTCTGGTACGTTCTTATTATATAGGGCATATGAGACAACTAGATTAGGCTTCAGTTCTTTTTAAAAGGGCATCCTTGGGATGGACAGCAAGGAAATTACAATGGGAAATTTCTTAAATAAAAATTTATTGACTTTAAAAAAAATCCTTTAAGTGCTGATAAAGTAGACCAACAAATACAGAAATTGTTTTCTTTTTTCTTTTTTTTTTTTTTTTTTTCCCTTTTCTTTTCTTTTTTGTCTCCTCAGAGAATTAGGATCAAACCCAATGGCTGAGCTGCATCCCATCCCTTTTTATTTTTTTATTTCGAGACAAGGTCTCACTAAGTTGCCAAGGCAGGCCTTGAATTTGCAGTCCTCTTGCTTTAGCCTCCTAAGTAACTGAGATTACAGGCAAAGTACCATTGTGCCTGGCTAAAAATTGCTTTCATGAAATGTGTGCGTTGGGTATTTGCAAGTTTATAATTAGGTGACTATTGAATTATACCCGTTATAGTCATCTGATAGATAACCATAATATCACTAGAGCACATTTTTAATTGGTTTTAGATTATATTGATGTTTTTAGAGCTCACAAGAACCACCAAAATACCACTGAAATGGTCTAAAACCCTGAAGTTTTTCATTGGTATGTGATCAGTGGCTTTTGTACAATTGACACTGAATGCCACTGGCCTCTCAGTCAGAAAGCCAAGCTGCAGTGTGTCTTGCGTGCCATTATGGTGCAGAGCAAGGACAGGGAAGTGGTGTGAAACAAACCCTGAATGCCTGCTCCAGGGAAGCACTACTGTGCTGGTGACACCCATCGTATCTCAGTCTGACTCTTCATTTATGAAACAGTTCTGATCGTGCGTCTTAAAATAAGACGAAAGTTTACCATCTCTCTTTCTCAGTGGTAAGGATCACAGTATCTGACGTTTCGCAGTCTGAACACTAATGACAGTCTGAGCAAAGAAACTAGCTGCACTCAGCTGAGCCATTCCTCGAGGAGTGATGGGTGAGGCTTTCACCATTCACAGTTTGGAGGTGCCTATCCTGGGAAATGAGTTCTCCTAAGAAACAGATATCCTCTGTTCTCCTCAGTGTCTTTCTTTTGGATGTACATGTATTGTTCTGAAATATGAAACTGACCACCTACAACCCTGGGATAATTTTACTTCTTTCCCACTTGCACTTTAAATCCTGGAACATGCTCAAGTCAGAGAGCCAAGGTAGGGCAGGGGTTGTAACTCCGTGGTGGAGCGCTTGCCTAGCATGTGTGAGGCACTGGGTTCATTCCTCAGCACTACATATAAATAAATGAATAAAATAAAGGTCCATCAAGAACTAAAAATATATATAAAAAAATTTTTTTAAAAAAAGAACCAAGCTAAGAAATATAGCATGTCTTTCTGAAACTCTGCAGGTAATACCCCATTCTCCTAAGAGCTTGTCTCATTCACCAAGGGTTTATATAAAAATACAGTTTAATTGCTTGAAAATAATATATAGTAATCAATAAAAGATGTTCCTGAGTTGGGGATGTGGCTCAGTGATGGAATACTTGCCTAGCATGCGTGAAGCCCTGGGTTCAATCCCTAGCATCTAAAAAAAAAAGTTTATTTTATTTGTGGCAGCAGTAGGGAGAATTATAAAGCCATAATACTTCACCAGTTCATTTCACAAATGTGTTTATCAAACATATATCATGCATCTCAAATTATATCAGATAGAGGTCCCTACCTTCTGAGGGGAAAAATATTTGTAACACATGTATTTTAACACTTAAAGCACCGTGCAGGCAAACCTTGGATCACATTTTCCCAGTCTTTCTAAGTTGATAATCACTAGGCCTGTGGAGGCTTTCCTTTCAGAGTACAGTGGTCCTTAAGGAGGTGGGAAGTAGAGATCATTCTCCTGCATAAAGAATAACTGATATCTTGCTGTTTTGAAATGAAAATATAGCTAAACAAAATTAGGTTTTTTTAGAATCCACGGTCCCAGAGAATTTTTATGTTTGGTTTGCTCAAACAAAGTGTAGTTCCTTACCTTATGTAAACATTAACAACTGGAACTGTTGAAATTAGAAACTTCTGGATTAGAAACCTCTGTTGGATTAGAAACTTATAATCCAAGAGGACATTAAATGATTCATATAATGAGATTAACCTACAATAGCTGTCACTGAGTGTCTTAGTCCTTATTCTGTTGCTGTGACAGAATAGCTGAGACTGGTTAATAAAGAGAAGAAATTTATTTCTTAGACTTCTGGAGACTGGGAAGTCCAAGGTTGAAGAGCCACCTCTGTGAAGTCCTTCTTATTGGTGGGGAGGATTCTGCAGTCCTTTGGTGGTACAGGACAATCTCATGGCAAAGGAAGCAAGAGTCAAACTGGATATATATATTTTTTCTAACCCAGAGGAGCTTAACACTGAGTTACATCCCCAGCCCTTTTTGTTTTTTATTTTGAGACGGGATCTTGCTAAATTGCTTAGGGCCTTACTAAGTTGCTGAGGATGGCCTCGGACTTGCAATCCTTCTGCCTCAGCCTCCTGAGCCACTGGAATTACAGATATGCACCATGGCACCCAGCTGAAACTGGCTTTTATAACAAACAAACCTACTCTTTTTTAAAAATTACATATACATTTTTTAGTTCTAGGTGGACACAATATCTTTATTTTTTAATGTGGTGCTAAGGATCAAACCCAGTGCCCCACCCATGCTAGGCAAGTGCTTTACCACTGAGCCACAAGCCTACTCTAGAGATAACCCATTAATCCATGAAAGGATTAGTCTTTTTTGTATGTAGGGAAAAAACAGAGCTCTATCTACCACTGGGCTCCTCAACCCCAACTACGTCCTAAATGTCCTTCCTGTTCCCATCTCTTAAAACTTTATAATGGGCATAATGTTTCAATATGAGTTTTGGTGGGGATATTCAAATCATTGCCCCAAGCTAGTACGCTTTCAGTGTTCCCAGGATAGTAGTATAAATGTTATGGAGGAGAAGACTACTGGGGAGGGGGTTGGGGAATGAGAGAAGAATGGGGGAACTTTAGAATATGTAGAAGGAAATGAGAGGGAGCGGGGTATGGTGGAATGAGACACATCATTACCCTATGTACATGTATGATTACACAAATGGTATGAAACTACATTGTGCACAACCATAGAAACGAAACGATGTACCCCATTTGTGTACAGTGAATCAAAATGCAGTCTGTAAAAAATTAAAAGCTACATTAAAAAAAAAAAAAAGACTACTGGGGAAGTATGGAGTTAAGTGAGCATTATTTTTCTAACTTCACTATTTCCCAGGGCCCGTAATATACCAACATGCATTTTAAATTTCCAACATATCATTTGCCTTTTTTTTTTTTTTTTTTTTTTTTTTGGCGGTGCTGGGGATCGAACCCAGGGCTTTGTGCTTGCAAGGCAAGCCCTCTACCGACTGAGCTATCTTCCCAGCCCTCATTTGCATTTTCTTAACCTACTTAACCACATAGGTTCTCCACCCTCTATCATATCAAAGGCAAGATTGCCAGGCACAGGTGGCCTGCACCTGTAAGCTGAACACCTCAGGAGGCTCACAAGTTTGAGGCCAGCCTCGGCAACTTAGAAAGACCCTGACTCAAATAATAAAAAGGACTGGGGATATGTCCTAGTAGTAAAGTGCCTCTGGGTTCAATCCCTAGTACCTGCCCCCCACCAACAAAAAAGAAAAAGAAAAAAGAAAAACACCAAAATTGAAGTAGACATCCAGGGCTGGGGATATAGGTCAGTGTTAGAGGACTTACCTAGAACTGACAGGGCTTGAGTTGGATCCCTGGCACCATGATGGGTGGGTGAGGGGGTATCCAAATTAGATCTGAGACCCTGTTGGAGATTCCAAAGGTTGCTTGACCCTGGACTGTTTGAGTTTTCTGGTTTTCCTTGGTGAAGGCATGTTTCTACCCAAGTTCTCAAGTTTGCAGGCCAGTGTCTTGAAAATGAGAACTTTTGTTTCATATGCTGAATTCTTTTTAATTGGTAGTGGTTTTCTTAGCTCCTACAAACAGATCATTCTTATATGTTCAAGTAGACTATAGTTCCCTAAAAAAGGGTAGGATAAAGCTCTGCCTGGAGTCAAGCTATCCCAGAGTGACTCCAATAAAGAGAAAAGCTCCTTGAGGTAAACGGTCATTTTACACCTGAGGGTACTAACCAAAAACTGAGCACAGGGCTCCTGTTGTGCAAGGGAAAGTAAAGCTTTTAGACCACCTACCACTTACCATGTATTTGCAGAAAATAATTCATTTTGCTTCTTCCTTAACCTGTGAGGATGTACTTTACCTTTTAGAATCTTTCTGCCTTTTTCAGAGAGTCAGTCAGAATATCTGCAGGCTTTTTGTTATCTTGCCATTGCCACCCATACTGTGAAGCTTAACCCCAGACAAGGCTGGTACCCCTCTCAGGGCACCCTCGATGGTGACTTCAAGGCTATGACTGTGACAAATGCTTGCTGAAGTGGCTTCTAGAGAAAGGACACTGCCTTCAGTTGACACACTTACGTTTCTCTAGATTCCAGTTTGGTCTATAAGTAGATGGATTTATGTACCTTCTCTGCAACTATTAATTGCTTTTCATAAGGATTTGTGGGTTTTTTTCATATCATAGATGACTATAACTCAAATCACCAGCTTGTATATTAAAGTAAACCTATCACAACACTGGATTCTTTTTAATAGACTTGGAAAATGCCACAAAAACACCTAACTGTCCCAATGGACCAGTGAAAGAGGAGAGAGGCGATCTTATCAAATTTTACAATACAATATATGTAGGAAGAGTGAAGTCATTTGCATTGAAATATGACTTGTCGAATCAGGACCATGTGGTACGTTTTACATTTTATTACTATATTAATAACTGTAGTTATAGTTAGTATACTTTGCTAGATAAGTATTTCAAAGTTTAAAGCCTCACTGATGTTTTATGTAGTAGCACATTTGCTAGCAATTAATTAGAGAGTAACTAGGAAATCAGTGATTAAGGCAGTTAATCCTGTGGTTTGTTGCTAAAAATTAGGTATACATATTGGCAAGGGCTAAATGGGAACATGAAAATATTAAAACAATTAATTTGGGTATTTTTTTTTCTGTTGTTTTGGTTTATCTTGTTATATTGTGACTTGAGTGTTTTTCTCAAAGGCAATGAGTAGGCCTGGATCTTTAATAGAGATAATACAGAGAAATTTTTATGTAGACCCCAGTTTGGGCAGTAACAGTAAGTCTGAGAAAGTGTTACCAGTGTTCAAGCTGAGGTAAGTTCCCAGAAGACCAGGCATTGACTATAAAAAAGAACCATAACTGGGCATATGGTGGCACACACCTGTAATCCCAGCGGCTCCAGAGGCTGAGGCAGGAGGATCACAAGTTCAAAGCCAGCCTCAGCAACTTAGCAAGACCTTGTCTCAAAATAAAAATTAAAATGTCTGGTGATGTGGCTCAGTGGTAAAGTGTCCCTGGGTTAAATCCCCAGTACAAAAAAAAAAAAAAAAAGATGGGTTCAAAGAATGAAAAAATTTTTTCTTAAAAATTTAATTTTTGGGTTACTTTAGATGGATGCTCCACCACTCTCTCCTTTTCCACATATTAAACAACAGCCTGGCTCACCACGCCGAATTTCTCAGCAGCATTCCATTTATGTTTCCCCACACAAGAATGGGTCAGGCCTTACCCCAAGGAGTGCTTTGCTGTACAAGTTCAACGGCAGTCCTTCTAAGGTAAGGTGCATATATACACTTGACTCCAAAACAACTTAGATACATGTACTTGTTAAAATTGGATTTCAAGCTAAGATCATCATATAACTTTACCAGAAAAGTTGATTTTCTAGTAACTTTACAAAAAAAAAAAAAATTCAAAGTATCAGTCAGTAATCATTGATACTGTTTTTGTTTTTTTTGTAAAGTTACTACTGATAAAATATGAACTGTCAACTGCGGCATGTTTACTGTGATCAAGAACAGTGTACTCAGGGCAAAGATGTAGCACAGTGGCGTAGTGCTTCCTAGAGTACATGAGACCCTGGGTTCAGTCCCTAGCACTGAAAGAAAAAGTGGAAAATAAAAAGGAGCAGTAAATTTTGTTGAGATAGTTTGATCTATTGCTATTCATGTGTTATTTGAAGAGTTCAACTCAAAAGTCCCAGTTCAGAAGGGACCAGTAAGGCAGCATCTAAAAGTGATCACACATGGGGGATTTTTTTTTTTTTTTTGGAGTGTTTTTTTGAGACAGAACCTCACTATACCCAGGCTGGCCTTGAACTCTGGAACGTAAGTGGTTCTCCTTCCTCAGTCTCCTGAGTAACTAGAAATATAGGCACATATCTAGTTGGTGAATCTTAAGTTTAAAGAAGGACTTGTAAGTGAAAGTGCGTTTGATGGATGACAACACATGGCAGGCAAGCGCTCCACCACTGAGCACAACCCCAGCCCGTATGTTATGAAGATATTATCTCCATCTCCAGCCCCATACAGTGATGAAGATACAGGGATATGATTGGTGTTTTCAGATACTTATTTGGCTCTCAAGCAGATATATTCAGTGTGTTTCCAGAAAACAGAATACGTATTTTTTTTAATACTTTTAGTTTGTTTATTTGTTTATGTGTAGGGCCAAGGATCAAACCCAGTGCCTCACACATACTAGGAAAGTGCTCTACCACTACTGAGTCATAACCCCAGTCCCCAGAATCAGTACTGACTGGAATAAATTCTTGGTCCAAATGCAATGGCAAGCTACTAACCTCATTAATTTCCTATTCATTTCCACAGACACTGAGTTATTACTTTACTTGGCAAAAGTAAACTAAGTTGACTAAGAAAGTATAAAAAAGGGCTGGGGATGTGACTCAGTGGTTAAGTGTCCCCAAGTGCAATCCCCAGAACCCCCCACCCTGCCAAATAAAAAGAAGGTTGACTAAGATATGAACTTGTACCTCTTCCTCATAGAAATTGATTTCTGTGTTTAGAAGAGATCCTTGCAAGGATTAGACCAGTTGATTTCTGAGAGAGTGATTCTAAAATCATAAGTCAGAATCACCTGGGAAACTTGTTGAACACAGATACCTGTCCCACAGACCTTCTGAAAAACAAAACACTAGCAGGCAGTTCTGGGACTGTACCACACTCCCAAGATGACTGCAGTGCACTTCCCTCTAGCAGTCACTCCTCCGAGTCCTTGCTACTCAGGGTGGTTCATGAACCAGCAATATCAGCATCACCTGGGAACTTGTTAGAAACAAAGAATCAGAGGTCCCACACCAGCCCTGCTAAATCTGAATCTGCATTCCAACAAGATTCCCAGGTGATTGGTAAAGACCTTAACCTTTGAAAAGCATTACTCTAAGGAAGAGAATCTCAAACTTTAGACAGCATCAGAATTACTGGGAAGCCCTATTAAAACATGGATTTCTAGAGCCCACCCCCAATATATCTGACTCAATTTGTGTTTCTAATAAGTTCATATGTGCTTCTGCTTCTTTGGTCAGGGGACTGCACTTGGAGAACTTCTGTTATGAGGTGCATCTACTTTTAAAACCACCCAAAAAATTAGTTCTAGCTATCTCTATTAGGTTGGTCTAGATTCAAAAAATAATCTCTACCCCAGTGTTTAGATTTGAGTAAAAGAGCGTAGGAAAAAACAGTTTTTCTTACTATTTCCCTTCCCCACCCCTTTCACTCACATATGTTCTCTACTTTTTTATAGAGTTTGAAAGACATCAACAACATGATAAGGCAAGGTGAGCAGAGAACCAAGAAGCGAGCAATAGCCATCAGTGGAGATGCAGAGTCACCTGCCAAACGCCTCTGCCAGGAAAATGATGATGTTTTACTTAAACGACTGCAGGATGTTGTCAGTGAAAGAGCAAATCACTAACAGCGTTCCAGTTTCTGATGAAAGCACTTTTCAGGTTATTTTGCAGAAAGTTGGGACTCTATCCTTCAAGCCTTTCTGCCTTATAAATGGTAAATATCACTGGGTTATATGAAAAATTGCACCAAAATTTAATGTGTTTTTAACATTTATCAAGAATGTTGACAGATGTATTTTGAGTTAGATTGAAAAGGAATGTTTTAAGTGCCTTTATACATGTTAATAGTCATAGGATTTTTTTAATGTTTATTCTTCAAGTTAGTTTTTTTTTAACGGACACAATACCTTTATTTTATTCTTTTTTATGTGGTACTGAGGATCTGAACCCAGTGCCCCACACGCACTCGGCAAGCACTCTACCACTGAGCCACAACCCCAGCCCTCAAGTTAGTTTTTAAGATGAACTAAAGAGATGGGACTGGGGTTGTGGCTCAGTGGTAGAATGCTCACCTAGCACGTGTGAGGCACTGGGTTCAATTCTCAGCACCCCATACAAAGAAGTTAATTAATTAAAGGGTTTTTTTTTTAATGTTGCCAGGCGTGGTGGCCCACACCTGTAATCCCAGTGGCTTGGGAGGCTGAGGCAGGAGGATCATGAGTTCAAAGCCAATCTCAGCAAATCAGCGAGACCCTATCTCTAAATAAAATATTTTGAAAAGGACTGGGGATATGACTCAGTGATAAAGCCCCCCTGGTTCAATTCCTGATACTAAATAATAATAATAATAATAATAGTCAAATGCTGCCTGGCATAGTGGTACACACCCATTATCCTGGACTCTAGAGGTTGAGGCAGGAGTTTGAGGCTAGAGGTTGAGGCAGGAGTTTGAGGCTAGCCTTAGCAACTTTGCAAGACTCTGTCTCAAAATAAAAAATAGTAATAATTTTAAAAAGGGCTGAGAGGGCTGGGCATATAGCTCAGTTGGTAGAATGATTGCCTCACATGCAAACGGTCCTGGGTTCTAATCCCCAGTGCCACAAAAAAAGGGGGTGCTGAGACTGTAGCTCAATGGTAGAGCATCCCTAGTTCAATCCTCAGTACCAGAAAAAAAATCATATGTCTCCTTCTGTGCTTTGTTATATGAGCATAAATAATCTATTCTTGATAAGTATGCTTTTAAATATTTGTATTTTCAATTTACTGTTAAAGGTAGGGATTGATTCCCATACTACATGGGCCAAGGCTGTTGCAGCAGCCTGTCTCTGGCCCTGTGTGGTAACTGTGCATCCAGGTGTGCGGCCATCCTGAATTGTCTGGGTGCCTTGTGTTCTGTCCTTGAGCATAAGTAGCTTGGTACCTGAGCCTTGCTTTCCAGTCCTGACCCCTCTCAGCCCATTGTTATAACCCGATAAATGGGGTACTTGCTTCTTTTAAAAACTAGTATCATTTTTCTTTTTTTAACATTAACTTAATTATACATGACTGTATTGTCATGTAATTCAAAATAGGAAACTGCTTCTCAAGCCAGTGGAATAAAATTCTGATGACGCTATTAGAAACTAAATTTCCTTAGTAAGACAGCATCTTGATAATGTGTGATATACTATTTTTGAGGTCGTCACAAGATCATTTGTTCTCTAATTTTGAATCCTTTTCAGAACCCATTGAAATCATCTCATGTCTTTTATTTCTAGTGCAAGTCAGTGAAACACTCGCTTATTACCTCTCCTCTTTGTCCTGAGTGTTATTAGTATATCCTGAATTTCCCTGGGAGTTTGACCACTGGGTCCCCCAAAGATGTTTTGCAGTACTAGGGGTACATTCTTCCCAAGAATCAAGTCTTCAACTTTTACTTTCCCTAATGTGTTTCCAGAATCTGGAAGAACATGAATAAGCCATTCTTAACTTTTAGAAGATGTATTTTTAAACTACAAACCTTATTTTTAAATACATAATGTTGGACGGAGGTGCAGCTCCATGGTAGAGAGCTTGTCTGACATTCCTGAGGCTCTGGGTTCCATCCCTAGCATGGGGTAGGGTGGGGAGCATGATGTTTAATCACGTAACCCTGGCTGATTTGAATTACTCTTAAGATTTGACTTTCTGTTGGTGATGTATTGCAGCAATTTTATTTTTAAATTCTAAGAAGAGGAATTTTGGTCACATTTTCCTTTTCTGAAAATTATAATCTCAATTTTTGTGTAGTATCTACACTTCTTATAATCAGATAATAAAGTTTGTCTTGTATCCTTGTACATATTTTTATGTAACTATAACTATTGTATCATTTTCACCTTCATTATTATGCAAAATATAAATGAGTATTTGTACATTAACTGTAAGAAACTGGACATATTTTTATCAGTTTCAGGATTTAATAAAAACTGAAAATTTTGAGATTAATGAAAGAAACTATACTTTTGCTCTTCTGTATAACTAAAAATAAATAAATGTGTACCCCTCTAAAATTGGTACCTTTTAAAATATCTACTTTATATCTTTTAAATTAGTACAACCTCTGGGGGATGTGATGCATGCCTGGAGTCCCAGCAACTGAGGAGACTGAGGCAGGAAGACTGCAAATTTGAAGCCAGCCTCAGCAATTTAGGGAGACTCTGTGTCAAAATAAAAAGAAATGGGGATGTAGCTCAGTGGTACAGTGCCCCTGGGTTCAATCCCTGGTTTTAAAAAAAAAAAAAAACTGAAAAGGAACTGTTACAAAGCTAGGATCTTCCAAGAAACTGAGGCAGTGTAGAGACCAGACCCCCCCCCCCCCGCAAACTTCGATTCTTATGACTAAGAAAGATTTCAGACATGTCACTCAAAGTAGTAGTAGGCATGAGTTTATTGAAGTGATAGGAAAAGGGAAAGGGGATACTCTCAAGGGAGCCCCAGCCCTATTTTGTATTTTATTTAGACAGGGTCTCACTGAGTTGCTTAGTGCCTGACCATTGCTGAGGCTGACTTGATCCTCCTGCCTCAGCCTCCCAAGCCACTGGGATTACAGGCGTGCATCACCTCCCCAGCTCTAATTGGATTCTTAACCATACTTTCTTAGAGATTTATGGTTATCTTCCAGAATCTGGTCTGTAAAAAGGGTCACAAAAGTCTCTCCCTTCAAAGTAATTTCAATTCCTCTTATCGACAGTTATTTCCTGCCTGCATTTCCTTGAAGATAACAGGTAGTTTTGACATCAGTCACCAAGGCAAGAGGCAAGTGTAGAAGTTATTTTAAGAAAGAGACAGAACAAAGACAGTAGACTTCTCCAGAGAGAAGTCAGGGCCCAGAGATGGTTGCCTGTGGGAGAGAGTGTGTCGCCCTTTTTATAGATCTGATTTCCTTTCCCCCTCCCCACATCCTTTTTCTTCCCTGAAGGAGCAGCCCAGGGGTAATCCCTTTGTTGGAAAGTGGAACTTCCAAGGGGGACCTCCAGAGGTGTTAGGAGCTGTTGGGGGGGCGGGGGACTGGGCAGAGTGCTAGATGGAGTTGTTAGCAACCCATTTCCTTTTTCTTTGATAATCAGCTACCTGTCAATTGCCTGGTCTCAGTTTGCTGAGAAATGTGACATATCCTGACCACTTAGGTCAGGCAGGGCTATAAGCAAGTTGCTTTTGGGCAAAGAAAGCATATAGGGCCAGCACAGTGCTCCCATTTTACAGAATTATATCTTAGCCTCGTTTTCCTATCATCCTCATCTGTTGTCCCCTAACAGAACCACAACCACAGAAGGTCACCTAACTCGGGACATATGTCACCTTACTTGGGACATATGAGGTCCAAGTGAGGAAAAACTTTATAAGGAAGATGACTTTCTAGAATCTACTATTTTCCACATAGGGTAACTAATGCACATGTGAGGTTATTTGGCAACATTGACAATCTCTTATGTTAAGTGAAGAAAATGCCCTTTAGGTTTCAGATCCTATATCTAGGCAGTGCTTCCATCAGATTTCCCTCTGGTGAGAATCACCTTTGAGGACTTATTAACTGTTATGGTTTAGATCTGAGGCATTCCCCCAAAGCTCTTGTGTTAATTCAATAATGTTTGAGGAGAAATTATTGGATCGTAAGAGTTGTAATCTAATCAGTTCATCCTAGTTTGAATCAAGCAGTGGCATGGATTTTGCTGGAAGCTTTTACCCACATTTACTGTGAGAATTGGGAGCAGGAAGCAGAGCTGAAGGATCTTAAAAAAATCACAGTTTGAGACCAGAAAAGTGCATGTAAAATTGGGACCTAGGAAGGTGTTGTTAAATACCTTACCACAACTAAAGAGAAGTGAAGTAAAAGACAATGGGAAAGATGCCTTGAGGGCATCTCAGAAATTTGCAAGAGCACATCCATTACAGTCTCAAGGGTGTAGAAGGAAAGACTCTTTTGAGAAGTGGAGAAACCCGGCCTGCACAAGGGGCCTTGGAAGTTGTTTCATCTGCTCAGTCAAGTACTCAGAGGCCTTCTCTGCTTTGGTCTGTTAGGCAGTAGCTAGCAATGAGCAATGGAATGCATGGTAAGGTCATAAAGTTCTTTAACTTTCTTGAGTTGTTAGCGCAAAAAGACCAGGACAGATGTAAACTTCACAAATCAGCCAAAAGCCTCTACTCAGGAATGGAGTCGTGGTTCTGATGGACCCATTTTCCTGGTGGAAAATGAGCCACTGAACAAAGAAAGGGACTGATTTTATATAAGTTATTTTGAGGGGTGGTCTAGTGAACATATCAGTTTTCTTGGGTACTCAGGAATTTGAAATTTTGGGGGCCAAGGATCTGCAGCCAGCATCTGGAAAACATTTGTCTTGGTACATGGCCTTTTTCATTCCCTTTTCCCAGGTCACATTATCTTGGAGATTTTTCCTTTTCCATATCTAATATTAGGGTCCTTCTTTAAACTAGCTTAAGAAATTGAATGCTGGCAGTTAATCTGTAGAAAATGAACAAAAGCAAGACATAAGGATTAATGGAACTAACTTTTTTTGGGGGGGGGACTAACTTTTGACTAACTTTATGTCATTGATGTTGACATAAAGCTAGGAATTATAAGTGTCTCCAACTGTCTGGGAAGGAAGATTCCTTTAGTAGCAGAGGTGCACTAAGGTAACTTCTGACCAACTATTAACCCCAGTGTCCACATTAACTTGGGATTGACTTGTAGATGAAACCCCTTAGATAGGATGACCACCATTGACAGTTCTGAAGTGGACCAACTAAGGTCAAAACTCCACAGCCCAACATGAAAGAGGAGTTGAACATTTGATTGGCAGAGTCCAGAAGGTGACCCCAGCTCCCCTAGTAAACCTCAGACAGTGATGAATTTGGAGACAGTGTTGTCTCTTTTGTCATTCTCTGCTTAAAGACAGCCCACTCTTTCTTGAGAGTGCTTTTTACTTAAGCCTCACTTTGCTTTTACTTTACTTTCACCTATAATAAAGTTCTCTTACATGACTTTTGGTGTCTTGACTTTAAATTTTCTTTTGTCAGAACCCAAGAACTGAGGTTTGGAGTTTCAGCTCCCTGCTTTCCTGTGACAGGTCCAAGGTGGTCCGACTACTGTTCCAGCTGGAGGCAGATCTTGACATCGTCCTTATGGGCTGGTTCTACAGGAATGCAGGATGCTGGAGTTAGGGGGTCATGGCAGTTCCCACCCAGATTTCAAAGAAAGGCTTGGGAGGCCAAGCAAATTGTAGCAGGGTTGGCATCCAAGAGGGCAATGCATAAAGCTGTAAAGGTGAAGTGGAAACTGGAATGGAGGCCCTAGGAATAAGAGGTGCCAGAAACATGGCCTGTCTGCCAAGGAAAGCTGGTGGCTGTGGAGAGAGCCATGTGGGCTGCAACCAGCAAGGCCAAAGGGGCCCAAGCCCTGTGGAGAAAATGTCTCCCTCCATGTGCCCCTGATGCTGGAGTTGTAGCTTCAGGAAATGTTGGCCCTGCTAATTTCCAGTCATGCTCTGATACCATCCCTTCTTTCTATGCCCCGATACCATCCCTTCTTTCTATGCCCCTGTTCCTCCCTTTCAGAACAGGGACGTTCACTCTGTGCCACTGAGATAGGGACAAAGGTCAGGCAGTCAGTGTAGGTAAGAATGAAGAGGATCCGATAATGAGAAAATTGGCTAACAACAGTTTTTTCAAATCAGGCAGTCAACATGGGTAAGAATAATGAGGGTTGAGAGGGTGGCGATTGTTTTTCAAAGAAAGAACAAAGAGTTGCTGACGGTTATTTTTCAAGAAAAATTCAAAAACATCCGTGTTCTTGCTCCTAGGCACAGATGCAGGGGGAGGGGAAGAAAAGAAAGAATGATTAATGAGAGAGAGAGGTTCTGAGGGCTATAAAAAGGCAAGTCACCCGCACCCCCAACACACAGGTTTGTGCTCCAAGGCCCCCTCCTCTCCAGAGGAGTCTGTTCTCTATCACGTTCTTAAATAACCCTTTCTATGCTTGCTCCGTGTTTGCGGTGCTCATTCTTGGCTCCATGAAACATGAACTTGATCCTTATCTCCACAAGACTGGTATCTGCACTGTGTATCAGATATATGTAATTTGCTTTTGATCTTTGCAGGAACTCTACAGACGAGTTTACCTTGGGTCTCAGATGAGACTTTGAACTTGGACTTTTTGAATAGTGCTGAAACTGTTAAGACTATGGGGACTCTTGGAGATGAACTAAAGGCATTTTGCATTGTGACATGAACACGAGCTTTGGGGGGCCAGGGGTGGAATGTTATGGTTTGGATATGAGGTATTCCTCAAAAACTCCTGTGTTAATGCAGGAAAGTTCAGAGGTGAAATGATTAGATTGTGAGAGCTGTAACCTAATCAGTGCATCCTAGTTTGAATGGACTAATAACTAGGTAGACGGGGCATGGTTGGAGGGAGTGGGTTACTGGAGGCATACCCTGGAAGGGTTGGTTTTGCCTGCTGTACCTTCACCCTCTCTTCCCTCATCACACCCTTCTGCCATGTTCCGCCTCATCTTGGCCCAGAGTAATGGAGTCAGCCCAAATGGACCAAACTTTTGAAACTGAACCAAAATAAATTTTTCATCCTCTAAGTTGTTCTTGTCAGGTATTTTGGTCACAGCAACAAAAAACTAACACAGTAATTATACAGATTACTAGCCCTGTTCCCTGGAATCTCTGATTCAATAAGTGCATCCCGGGTGTATGGGACAGCTTTCCATTACTCTAACAAATACCTGAGATAGTCAATTTATAAAAAGAAAAACTTTTATCTTGGCTCATGGTTTCAGAGGTGCCAATTCATGACCAATTGGCCCTATTGTTTTGGGGCTGGGTCAAGATAGCACATTGTGGTGGAAGTGCATAGCAGAGCAAAACTCTTCACTTCATGGCCAGAAAGTGAAAGAGAGAGAAAAAAAAAGCTAGGATGCCACTGTCACCTTCAAGGGAACACACCTGTTGACCTGAGGCCCTCCCATTAGGCGACACCTGTTCTTTTTTTTTTTTTTTTTTTTTTTGTGCTACTTATCAAACCCAGTATCCAGTGCCTTGCAGGTGCCAGGCAAATGCTCTGCTACTGAGCTACACTCCCAGCAACCCTGACCCCACATCTTAAAAGTTCCACAGTCTCCCAGTGGGACCAAATTTTCAATATATAGGCCTTTGGGAGACTTATCTGATCCAAACTGTACCATCGGCCTGTTCATATCAGAGAAACTTGGGAAACACCTGTTTAGAGTTCAGCAGAGTGTGATGACCAAGGGTATAGAAAGCAATATTCAAGTATCCACCCTGCCATGGCTCCAGCAAACCAAGTTGGATTTCAAAATTGACTTAGTTATCAACATTTCAGAAAATATTTGATAGTAGAAAATTATATTTATTGTAGAAAAGTTAGGTATATGTAAACAAAACTACCAGTATTGCCATCATTGAGGAGTTACCTTTTCAAAATATTTATTTTTTATTTTTTAATTTTCTGGCAGTGCTAGGGATTGGAAACAGGGCCTTTACAGACTTAATAACTGCTCTACCACTGACCAACATCCTCAACCCAACAATTAGTTTGTACATGAAGAAAATCGTGCAAATCTTGTTTTTCTTTCTTTTTCTTTTTTCTTTCTTTCTTTCTTTTTTTTTTTTTTTTTAATGGGGGTACTAGAGATTGGACCCAGGGGGTACTCTACCACTGAGATACACCCCTGGCCCTTTTATATTAACTAACTTATTTTGAGACTTAAGTTACCCAGACTGGCCTCAAACTGGGATCCTCCTGCTTCAGTCTCCTGATTCACTGGGGTTACATACTTGTGCCACAGTAACCAACCTGCAAATCCGGGTTTTTTTTTTTTTTGGTACTTAACCAGGGGTGCTTAACCATGAGCTACAACTCCAGCCCTTTAAAAAAAAAAAAAAAAAAAAAAAAAAAAAAATATATATATATATATATATACACATATATACCTTATATATATATATGTGTGTGTATATATACATATATATATATATATATATATTTAGAGACAGGGTCTTGCTGAGTTGCTTAGGGCCTCACTAAGTTGCTGAGGCTGGCTCTGAACTCTCGCTCCTCCTTCCTCAGGCTCCCAAGCTGCTGGGATTCAGGCATGCACCACCAGGTCTGGCTGCAAATCTTAAATTGTATAGTGTGATGAATTTTTCCAGATTTATTGAAGTATAATTTACATACAATAAAATTCACCATCTTCAGTATACAGTTTAATGGATTTTATTATTATATATAGTTGTATAACTACCACCAAAATACATAGGACATTTTTTTCTGACCTCTTTCCCTGCCCTTTCAACATTTTGTCCACCACACAACCAAGCAACAATTGATTTGCTTTATGTTGCTATGATTTTTCCTTTTCTAGAATCTCATATAAATGCATGTATGCACAATATATAGTCTTTTCAGTATGAGTTTTTTCACTTAGTATATACTTTTTCTGCGCTTTATCTATGTTGTATGTATTTTTTTATTGCTGAGCAATGTTCCTTTATATGAATATGTAATGGTTAATTTGAATTGTCAACTCGATTGGATTAAGAGATGCCAATGATTAAGAGGCCTCTGGGTGTGTCCATGAGGGTGTGTCTAGAAATGATTGAAATATGAGTTAGTAAAAAAAATAAAATAAAAATAAAATTTAAAAAAATATATATGAGTTAGTGAACTGAAGTGGAGCTCCTCCCTTTGAAAAACAGCTCTTGGCCTGCTACTGGGCCTTAGTGGAAACTGTACACTTGACCATGGGCTAGTAGGTTACTATGCAACCTGAGCTGCCCATCATGAACTGGGTGCTATCTGACCCACCAAACCATAAAGTTGGACGTGTGCAACGGCACTCCATCATCAAGTAGAAGTGGTACATACATGATTGGGCACAGGCAGGACCCAAAGGTACAAGTAAATTGCATGAAGAAGTGGCCCAAATGCTCATGGTTCCTACTCCAGCTGCAGTACCTTCTGTCCCTCAGCATGAACCTATGGCTTCATGGGGTGTATCTTATGACCAATTAACAGAGGAAGAGGAGACTAGGGCCTGGTTTGTGAACAGTGCTACATGATACACAGTTACCACCCGGCAGTGGACAGCTGCAACACTGCTGCCCCTTTCTGGAACAACCCTGAAGGACAGTTGTGAAGGGAAATTGTCACAATGGGTGGAACTCTGGGCAGTGCATCTGGTTGTGCATTTTATCTGGAAGGAAAAATGGCCAGATGTGCGACTCTACACTGACTCATGGGCCATAGCCAATGGTTTAGCTAGCTGGTCAGGGAACTGGAAAGAACATCTTTGGAAAATTGGTGTCAAGGACATTTGGGGAAGAGATACGTGGATAGACCTATCTGAATAGGTAAAGGATGTGAAGGTATTTGTGTCTCACATAAATACCCACCAAAAGGTGACCTCAGCAGAGGAGGATTTTAATAATCAGGTAGATAGGATGACTCGATCTGTGGATAGCAGTCTGCCTCTTTCCCCAGCCACCCCTGTCATTGCCCAGTGGGCTCATGAACAAAGTGGTCATGGTGGCAGGGATGGCCGTTATGCATGGGTTCAGCAGCACAGACTTCCACTCACCAAGGCTGATTTGGCTACAGCCACTGCTGAGAACCCAATTTGCCAGCAGCAGAGACCAACACTAAGCATGGCATCATTCCCTGGGGAGATCAGCCAGCAACCTGGTGGCAGGTTGGCTATGTTGGGCCACTTCCATCATGGAAAGGGCAGCGATTTGTCCTTACTGGAATAAATACTTATTCTGGGTATGTATTTGCCTTCCTTGCATGTAGTGCTTCAGCCAAAACCTCCATCAATGGACTTACAGAATGCCTATCCATTGTCATGATATTCCACACAGCATTGCTTCAGACCAAGGAACTCACTTCACAGCCAAAGAAGTGAGGCAGTGGGCTCATGATCATGGGATTCACTGGTCTTACCATGTTCCCCACCATCCTCAAGCAGCTGGTTTGAAAGAACGATGCAATGGACTCTTGAAGATGAAGTTACAGTGTCAGTTAGGTGGCAATACCTTGCAGGAAACTGGGGCAAGTTTCTTCAGAAGGCTGTCTATACTCTGAATCAGCATCCACTATATGGTATTGTCTCTCCTATTGCTAGAATTCATGGATCTAGGAATTAAGGATGGTACCACTCACCATTACCCCTAGTAACCCCTAGGAAGGTTTTTGCTTCCGGTCCCTTTACACTCTGCAGGCCTAGAAGTCTTAATTCCAGAAGGAGGAATGCTTCAGCCAATTGATACAACAATGATTTCATTAAACTGGAAGTTAAGACTTACCCCTGGCCACTTTGGGCTCTTCATGCCTTGGGTCAACAGGCTATGAAGGGAGTTACGGTGCTGGTTGGGGTGATTGATCCAGATGACTAAGGGGACATTGGAATGTTACTCCACAATAGAGGTGAGGAAGCATATTCCTGGAGTGCAGGAGATCCCTTGGGGCATCTCTTGATATTACCCTGTCCTGTTATTAAGATCAATGGGAAACTACAACAACCCAATCCAGGCAAGACACCAAATGTCTCACACCTCCAGGTAGAGTCAAGACCTGCTGAGGTGCTTGCTGAAGGTGGAGGGAATACAGAATGGATAGTAGAAAAAGATAGTCATAAATACCAACTGCAGTCATGTGACCAGTTACAGAACTGAGGATTGTAATTGCCATGGATATTTCTTCCCTATTCAATTAAGAATATGTTTTTGCATACCTACACATGCATTAAGAGGAAATGTTTGTTACTCTCCTGTTATTCATCATGTAATGTAGTATTGATTGACTTAACATCAGTAATGTTTGTTTTTTCTTCTATTCTGGGGCGAGAACTAGTATGTTTTCAGTTGTATGAAGGATAGTTAGGTGGAATTATGAACTGTTAATGTGTTGATTTGGATATTGAGTATGATGTAAAGAGTCATGTTTGAGTATCAAGTCAACAAGGGGTGGACTTGTAATGATTAATTTGAATTGTCAACTTGATTGGCTTAAGAGATACAGATGATTAAGAGACCTCTGGGTGTGTCCATGAGGGCGTGTCTAGTAATGATTGGCATGTGGGATAGTGAACTGAAGTGGAGACCCTCCCTAAGTGTGAGGCAATAGGATGGAATAAAAGTTGGAAGAACAAGGAAGCAGATGAAGATGCAAGTTCGGCTCTTCTTGAACGGGTGCTTCTATCGTCTGAGGACATCAGACTCTCTATCCTTCACTCTTCCAGAGCAGACTCTGCCAGTGATTCTCCACGTAGTTTCCAGAAGCCCTGGTCTTGGACTAGGGTAGCACTGTTGATTCTTCTTGTTCTGAGGCTTCCTTGTCTTGGACTGCAAAGCAGCTGGTTCTTCCACATCTCCAGCTGCAGACGGCCATTGTGTATAAAGAGCTTCTGGTCATGTAAGCCAACCTAATAAATCACCTTTTATAATCATACTTCCTGTTGATTCTGTTCTTCTAGAGAACCCTAACTATAACAGAAAATGGTACCAAGAAGTGGGGTCATTGCAGTGACAAACCTGACCATGTGGTTCAGAAGCTTTTGGAGCTTCCTGGAATTGGGAGGAATTCTGAGATGCATAGCAGTACAAGCTGGAAATGCTTTAGATTGTTGTAAGTGGAGACTACTGGCCAATTCTGGTGGGAGCTCAGAAGACCAGAATGGCAACAGGGCTGTGGTCAGTGAAGACAGGGCTTAAGGTGGATTCAGAAAAGGAGGACTCCATTGGAATTTGGAGTAGAGACCATTCATGTGTTCTGGCTAAGAAGTTGTCTGCATTTTGCCCATGTCCTGAGAATTTCTGTGAGGCTGATTTTAGAAGTAATGGATTTCTTAATCTGGTGGAAGAAATGTCTAGGCAGCATAGCATTCAGGGAGTGGAATGGATTTTGCTGGCACCTTCTAGCCAAACATTGTGATAATCGGGAGTAGAAGGCAGAGCAGAAATATTTGAAAACATTGAACTTGAAAGGCAGGAGTAAAACTAGGGCTAAGGAAGTTGCAGTTGTTAAAGACATTACTGCCACTAAAGAAATGCTGAAGACTGCCTAGAGATAATAAGAAAGATGGCTTGAGGGCATCTCAGAAGCTGGTAAGACCACACCCATCTCAAGCTCAAGGGACTAATTGTGAAAATTCTCCTGACCGGAGACCAGTGGGGCACTGTCGTGTCCCTCGCCCGCAAGAAAGCACAACACAGGAATCTTCCTTCAGCAGTTTAATCAGGACCTTGTTACTATATAACCATGGATTTTCTTCTTCCTCCTTGAGCCGAATTCGTACACTTTTATACTCTTGCAATAGCCAATCTACTCCTGCCACTTAGCCTATGTTCATAGGTGCTCCCGCATGCAACAGTTGGCATAACCAAAAATGGGCTTGTTTATCTAGAATGCACCTCAGGCTTTAGCGGAAACCAGCGCCATCTTATCATGGCAGCGTGGCGGCTCGCCACAGGGCACTCTTCTTGCACAAGGGGGCCTGGGAAGTTTTTTTCAATGTGCTCAGTCACCCAGACCCTCAGAGGCCCCTGGAGGTTTGGCTACTGTTCAAGATGGCGGCAGACTTTGACATCAACCACGTGGTGCTGGTTCTGCAGGAAAACAAGATGCTGGAGTTAGGGGGCCATGGAGGCTTCTACCAAGATTTTCAAAGGAAGGTCTGGGAGGCCAAAGTGCTGCAGGGTCAGAGTCCCTGTGGGCAGCCCCTGAGAAGTCAAAGGGTGGAGATGTGAGAAGGAAACTGAAACTGCAGTGGAAATCCCCGAGATCAAGAAATGCCAGCAACGTGGAACATCATCCTAGGAAAGCTGAAGGAACTGAGCAGAGACAAGCCAACAGAAAGGCCACTTGGGGGAAGGGTGGGGGGGAAGGGAAAAAATAACAGAATGAATCAAACAGCATTACCCTATGTAAATTTATGATTACACAAATGGTATGCCTTTACGCCATGTACAAACAGAGAAACAACATGTATCCCATTTGTTTACAATAAAAAAAAAAAGTAGAAAATGTGATTTGGAAGTGTTTTCCCCTAAAAGCTAATATTTTCTAAGGTTTTCCTGACACCAATTTAAAATATAGTTACTGCCAGAGGGAATAATATTTCTGTTTTAATATTTTCTATAAATGTAGTGGGGGAAGGGAGATCATCAATTCATTTTCTGTCTTTTCAGTTTTTTTAAAAATGAAACACCATTATCTTAAATGATTTGATATTTCATAAGTCATTTATAAATATTCAATAATCTACAGGTATATTGTAAAATAATACTAAGTAGAACGAAAGTATTTTTCAGACATTATCCTTTATTGTATGTCTATTACAAGAGCAAGAAAGCATAATTTCCTACTTAACCAGGTAAAAAAAATATTCAATGTACTTTCATGTGACAAAGATTAATAGACAAACTCTTAAAGAGTTCTAATATACCATGTTCATAGCAGCTGTGTTTTGCTTTTGTTGTTGTTGTTGTTACCAGGGATTGAACCCAAGGGCACTTAACCACTATGCCACCTCCCTAGCCCATTTTTTTATGTTTTATTTTGAGACAGAGTCCCACTAAGTTGCTTAGGACCTCACTAAGTGGCTGAGTCTGGCTTGGAACTTGCAATCCTCCTGCCTCAGCCTCCTGAGTCACTGGGATTATAGACGTGTGCCACCATGCTCAGCTTAGCATACGTGTTTTGAAGGTCTGTTACATGTGGAGTTGAGCCATATCCACAGCAATATTTTAGAAATTCACCTTTTTGTTTCTGTTACACTTATTTTTATCCCTGTAGTTTTTTAAAAAGTGATACCACTCTACCAAATTCTGCATCTTCTACAGATTGAGCTCAGAAGCAAAGTCAGTGACACTGAAGATGTTCATTTTCCAATGTTTCATTTCCATTTTAGTAAAGTGCTTGCCAAAGAAAAAAATATTTTTTGTTTTCTCATCAAACACATTTGTTTCTTGAGCAAACATTTTCAATATTGAGATATTTATTTTTGCTGATATGAGTGGAGCAAATGTTAGTTTTAGTAGAATTAAGATTCAAAACATTCCACAAATTTTTCCCATTGTGCCAGACACTCTCTTGATGATGTATTAGGCTGATAATATGAGTTTCAAAGTTTTTTTGTGTGTAGGGGAAAAGAGTAAAATTTGTACTGAAATATACTGTACAGGAAAATGTACACATCAGAAGTATGAAGCTCACTTGATTTTCACAAAGCGCGAGATCAGCACCTGGATCACAAAACAAGCCACAAGCATCCCAGCACTCACACTTGTCCCCTTCCAGTTGTTGCCCTCAGCCCTCGTAACCACTCCCCCAACTTAGAACATCACGGGTTAGGTCTGGCTGTACTTTGGATTTTGTATAAATAAAGTCATGGCTTCTTTTGCTCAGTACAGTATTTTGAGATTCACCTACACAGTCAGTCATATATGCTGCACTTTGTTCTCAATGATGTGTCATATGCTCTGTAACTTAAATACATCATATTTTATGTACCCAGTCTATTGTTGATGATCACTGGGTGGATTCTAATATGGGGTCATTGCAAAATTAATGCCTCTATGAGCATCATCATACATATCTTTTGGTGAAAATGAAGCATTTCTGTTGGGACTGTTCCTAGGAGTGCCAGGGCTAGGTCATAGGATCCGTGTTGATTCAGCTTTCATAGATACAGCCAACCAGTTTTCATAAGCCTTGGTAATCCCTGATAGTGACTAATTATTTTCCTTTAGATTTCAAGATTAAGAATAACTGGGAAGAGGGCTGGGGCTGTAGAGCTCAGTGGCAGAGCACTTGCCTAGGATGTGAGAGGCACTGGGTTTGATCCTTAGCACCACATAAAAATAAACAAGTAAAATAAAAGCATTCTGTCCATCTACAACTACAAAAAAATTTTTTTAAATTATAATATATGACTGCATGACCAATGTGATCCTACAATATGTACATTCATAAAAATGTGAAATTACACTCCATTTATGTCTGATTTATCAAAATGTATAAATATACTGTTATGTACAACTAATTTTAGAACAAATTAAAAAATTAATAAAAAAGAATAATTGGGGAGAACTGAATATTTAGATTTCTCTTGGGCGTAGAATTCTGTAATTCAGTACTTGTTTATAGTGAAGAACATTGGCAGATTTCAACAAAAGGCAAATGATAAGGATCTGCTATTTGGTTTCCATTATATTTCTCTATTTGCATTTGTATCTGGAGTTGACTATTAATGAACATGAGCACTCACATTTTATGCCAAATAATGAAAGTACAGTATCTGATGTGGAAGAGCAGGAAAATGTTTTGCTTTGCCCAATTATATGTTTACATGTAATACAGAATATTTATTTACCATGTTGGTAGAAATAACTAGCCAAATGCAAAGTGGGTTCTTTTTTTAACATTTTGGTTATTTTTACTGGAATAGAACAGAGATTGTGAATATGCATTCTTCAATAGGTTTCTGTTGAACGCATTTATCATTTTGTTAAATTTTTTTTATGGATTTGGAGGATTGCACAGAATCCTGATTCTGCCAAATTATTCATCTCGCTTAGCCATATTTTCCAAAAATAATATTCTCTGCCTTATAGATCACTGTGAAAACCAAATGACATAACATGTGGAAGCACTTTTCATGCTAATAACAAATAAATAAAGGTGCATGTAATAAGTGGTCAACAAAAAAAAAAAAAAAAAAGAAAGAAAGAAAGGCCACTTGGGCTGCAACCAAGGCCACAGGGGTGGAGCTACACAAGTCCTTTTGAGAGAACATCATGATGCCACATGCCCCAGATGCCAGACAAGGAGCTACAGGACCTGTATGTCCCACTAGATTTCAGTCTTGCTTTGGTCCCGTTCTTTCTTTCTATGCCCCTATTTTTGTAAATGGAAATGTTTACTCAGTACCTTTATATGTTGGATATGTGTAAATTGCTTTTAATTTTATAGGAGCTCACAGTGTGAGACTGCCTTGAGCCTCAAAGATTTTGGACTTGAACTCTGAGCAATCTCAGAACTATTGAGACTATGGGGACTCTTGGAAATGGACTAAATGTATTTTGGACTGTCAGATGAGTGCGAGCTTTTGGGGGTCAGGGGCAGAATGTTATGGTTTGGATGTGAGGTGTCCCCCCAAAGTTCACACGTGAGACAATGCAGGAAGGTTCAGAGGAGAAATGATTGGGTTGTAAGAGTATTAACCCAATCCTGATGGGACTAATTGAAGTGGTAGGGTTAGCTGGAGGAGATTGGAATGGGGACGTGGATTTGAGGCATATATTTTGTATCTGGAGAGTGGAGTCTTTCTCTGCTTTCTGATCACCATGATGTGAGCTGCTTTCCTCTGCCACTTTCTCCCACCATGATGTTCTGCCTCACCTTGAACCTGAAGAATGGAGCTGGCCTTCTACGGACTAAGACCTCTGAAACCGTGAGCCCTCAAATAAACCTTTTCCCTTTTAGGGTTGTGCTGGTCAGATCATTTAGTCACAGTGGCAAAATAGCTGACTAAAACAGAGTATAACACAATTTGTTTATTTACCAGTTGATAGACCAGCTTGGGGTTATGGATAATCATGAACATTTGCATGCATTCTTTGAGCATATATTTTTATTTTCCTATAGTTTCTCATGAGCTAGATTTCTGGGTCGAAAATTAAGTGTCCGTTTAACTTCATAAGATATTTGCCATGTTCTTTACCAAAGTGACTGTAGTATTTTGTAATCCCACGAGCAATGTGTAAAAGTTACACTTGCTGCACATCAAGATTACCTTTTTTTTTTTTTCTCACTATGTTGCCCAAGTTGGCCTCGAATTCCTGGGCTCAAGCAATCCTCCACCTCAGCACCCCCAAGTAGCTAGGACCACAGGGACATGTCGCTGCATGGGACAAAAGCATCTTAAACATTGCCATGTTTGTCTTCTGCACCTCTCCATGTAGTTAAACACGGTGTGCTCGTTATTGCGCATACAGCTTCAAAGACAAATCTTCCAGTTTCACCTAGGTTACTGGTTTTAAGGAAGGAAGGAAGGAAGGAAAGGAGGGAGGGAGGGAGGAAGAAAGGAAGGAAGGAAGGAAGGAAGGAAGGAAGGAAGGAAGGAAGGAAGGAAGGAAGGAAGGAAGGAATTCTGAAACTAGCCTGTAATCCCAGCGGCTCAGGAGGCTGAGGCAGGAGGATTGCAAGTTCAAAGCCAGCCTTAGCAAAAGTGAGACCCTGTCTCTAAATAAAATACAAAACAGGGCTGGTGATGTGGCTCAGGGGTCCAGTACCCCTGAGTTCAATCCCTGGTACCCCCACCCCCCCACACCAAAAAAAAAAAAGAGAGAGAGAAATTCTGAAACTATTTTCCTTACTTTCTGAATCCTGGTGATTAACAAGTTCCAAACACAAGAATGCCTCCACAACCTTCTCCTTAAGACAAGGGTCATGAGAAGGATCAATATTTAAACAAATATTTAACTGAAGAAAGGAATGTCAAGAAATGATCAAAGACTTCCTTAATATTTGAACCAATTTTTTTTTTAAATTTGTTCTAATTAGTTACACATGACAGTAGAATGCATTTAGACACATTGTACACAGATGGAGCACAACTTCTCCTTCCTGAACATGGTGCAGTCACACCGGCAGTGTGATCATACATGTCTGAAGGGTAACGATGTCCATCTCATTCCACCTCCTTCCCATCCCACATCTGCTTCCCTCCCCTCACTCTCCTCTGCAGAATCCAAAGTTCCTTCATACCCTCACCCCATTATGGATTAGCGCCACTTATCAGAGAAAAATTTGACCTTTGGATTTGGGGGTTTGGCTTATTTCACTTAGCATTTCAATAGCGCTTTGTTTTTTTAAATTCTTTTTTAAATTTATTTTTATTGTACACAAATGGGATACATACTGTTTCTCTGTTTGTACATGAAGTAAAGGCATACCATTTGTGTAGTCATACTTTTACATAGGATAATAGTGTTTGATCCATTCTGTTATTTTTCCTTCCCCCCCAACCCCTCCCACCCTTCTTTTCCCTCTACACAGTTCCTCTTTCCTCCATTCTTACCTCCTTCCCACCCCCCACTGTGTGTCATCATCCACTGATCAGGGAGATCATTCATCCTTTGTATTTTTGAGATTGGCTTATCTCACTTAGCATGATATTCTCCAGTTTCATCCATTTGCCTGCAAATACCATAATTTTATCATTCTTTATAGCTGAGTAATATTCCATTTGTGTGTATGTGTTTATATATATATATATATATATATATATATATATATATATATATATATATCACAGTTTCTTTATCCATTCATCAATTGAAGGACATCTAGGTTGGTTCCATAATCTGGCATCTGGCTATTGTGAATTGAGCAGCTATGAACATTGATGTGGCTGCATCTCTGTGGTATGCTGATTTTAAGTCCTTTGGGTATAGGCCAAGGAGTGGGATAGCTCGGTGTTTTGTTAATAACAGCATGCTTAGAGAAACAGGTGTGATACTTTATTTTGCTGGAATTCCAAAGTCAACATGCCAGCAGGCAGGGGTGTAGTTCAGTGATAGAGCAGTTGCACAAGGCTCTGGGTTCTATCCCCAGCAAACCCCCACCAAAAAATGCCAATAAGCTTTAAGTTTTGTTTCCAGTGAGGCATCCCTCTCCAGTTATATATTCTTTCTCTCTCTCTCTCTCTCTCTCTCTCTCTCTCTCTCTCTCTCTCTCTCTCTCTCTCTCTCTCTCTCTCTCTCTTTTGTTTCCTGGATCCTGGGGATCAAACCCAGGGATGCCTGCATGCTAGGCAGGCACTCTACCACTAAGATAAATCCCCCAACCCTTTATATTTTATTTTGAGATAGGATCTCCCTACATTGCTGAGGCCGGCCTTGAACATGTGATCCTCTTGCCTCAGTCTCCCTAGTAGCTGGGATTCCAGGCATGTGCCACCACACTCAGCTCTGATGAGGCCTCTCTGCCTGGCCTTGCAGATAGCTGCCTTTTCCCTGACCCTTCCCAGGACCCTGTGTGAGTGGAGAGAGGAAGATGCCTGGTGTCTCTTATAAGGATACCTGTCTTCTGTCAGATTAGCGTCCTACTCTTATTGTCACTGGACAGCAATCCAGGGAGTTCCAGGGGCCATGGAACCTCAGCTTGGCCCTGTGGTTTATTTCTTTCTTTTCTTTTTAAATATTTTTTAGTTGGCAATGGACCTTTATTTTATTTATTTACTTATTTATTTATACGTGGTGCTGAGAATCGAACCCAGTATTTCGCACATGCTAGGCAAGCGCTCTGCCACTGAGCCACAACCCCAGCCCAAGGCCCTGTGGTTTCTTGACCCCTGAGAAGAATTCCAGAATGCATCAGAAGCAAGGTACAAGTAAGGACAACAAAGGCCTACACACCCCTAAGGCAGCCTGCAGGCACCCCTGGCCTCCCAGAGAAGAGAAGTGACACAAGTGCCCAGGGTTGGGCCCTATGACTATTTATATATGTGATTTTCCTGGGCAGAAACAAGAAACAGACAGGTTCTCAGGCAAGCTTCTTTGAAAATCCAATCCCATGTCAATCATTTGATACTTGGTGTTCAGAATGTTTCCTTTTGGTTAAGCAGTCTAGCCATAAATCAGTTGTGGGTACAATGAATCTCAGGATGTTTAAAGTGATTGAAGTTGGGGGCGGGTTGTGTGGTTTTTGTTTTGGTTTTTTTCCTTGATGATCTGGTACAAGTATGCACAAGAGGTTTTGCTCATCTAACTAAAAAAGATGCATGGCTGGGTCACGTCCCTAGAGAACAGGGTCTTCATGTACTTTCTTTCTCCCTCCCCAAGCGTTCACCTATCTCATCATGACTTCATTTAACCTCAATTACCTCCTTAAACACACTATTTCCATATATAGTCACATTGGGATTTGAAGTGTCAACAGATGTAATCCGGAGGGGACATAACTCAGTCACGCCATGGGTTCACTCACTGAGCAGCAAGGAATTTTTTAAAGAAAAGGATCTTTGTGACCTTGGCAGGTGGAGAGCGGCATTCACTAGAGCAGGCACTGTGTGACATTGGATCGGATGTGAGTGTCACTACAAGGAAAAAATCAGTCACACAGTACTGGATATCTGGAGTAGTGTTTCGGAAATGCTTTCAGCTAGGAATGAAAAAATTATAGGAAGTCAGAATATACACACCAAAGAGAAAATTCAATTTGCACTGGCTAAAAAACTCAGCAAGTTGTCTAATGTAGTTGGAAGTACACAGGTAAAGTGTTCTGTCCGCAGTGTTGGCTTCAATGGTTTTAGGCTAGCCACTATAGCAATTGCAAAACCCTCTTCTGTTGTACGTTCAGGGCTACCAAGCAAATCTACACTGAAATAGATCAGCTGATGCAACTACCATTTTGAATATTTAGGAGCCAATGCCATGTTTAAAATGTGACTCTTAGCCATGAAATATTTGTTTTGTTTTGTTTTGGTTTGGTTTGGTTTTTTTTTGTACTGCGGATTGAACTCAGGGTTGCTTAACCACTGAGCTACATCCCCAGTCCTTTTTATTTTATTTTTTTTATTTTGAGACAGTGTCTCACTAAATTGCTGAGGCTGACTTTGAATTTGCAATCCTCCTGCCTCAACCTCCTGAGTCACTGAGATTGCAGACTTGTGCCACCGCACCCAGCTTAGCAATGATCTGTGAGTGGCTTGGGGATGCAGCTTAGTGGTACAGCACTTGCCCAACAAGAGACCTTTGGTTCAATCCCCAGTATTGCAAAAGAAAAGAGGATCTGTTAGTTATTTTTACCTGGAGGTACCCCAACCCCTAAGGGAAGTCTGCTTACTTCATTATGTGTTTGAGCATCCCAACCTCCAAGTACATGGCTACTCCTACCCCAGACACTGAATCACAGGGAGTCATTCTATAATTCATAGGATAAGATGGCCTGCTCCTGCAAGAGCTTAAATGCAATAGATCTTTCAAGCTCCTCTGAAGTGGCAGAAAAAGAACAATGGTTTTCAAGGCCTATCCAGATGCCAATCCCAGAACACCTAGGACATATGTGTAACACTGGACAAGTCACTTTGCTTCTCTAAGCTTCACATCTATTAAATGGCTATACTTAGGGTCTTTGCCCAGAACAAATTCTCTTCCTCTTGGAACTAGACCTTCCCCTTTGCCCATGTGACCTGATTGGGTCAATCCTTTTTTAACCTTGTCCACAGGGATTAGTTCAGAAAGGGATGCAACCCAGGCTTGTTGAAGTCATTTTATTACAATTTTTCTATTGGACCTGGAGGAGCAGAGCCTCTCTCTCGCTTCTAGACATGGAGCCCTAAGGATGGGACCTCCCGGTTGCTTGTGCCCGTGGCTCCCACGCTGTGCACCTTGTTTGTCCTCATCTCTGGCTGCTCCCCCTTTCACTCATTCTGCCGCAGCCTCCTTGCTACTTCTCAGCTCCAGCTATGTTTCTACTTCAGGAAACTTACTGTTCACTCTCTCTGGAATGCTTTTCCTCCACCTGCAAAGTTTCTGCTCAACTGTCACCTTTTCCAAAGACCAGTCCTGACCACCCCATTCAAAATGGGGACCCAACTCCCTTTGCTCTTGCTCTCTTACCCTGCTCTACATTTTTCCCACAGTGCCAACTCCCAAAATACAAGTTTATCTTTGCTAATTATATCATCACTTGTTGCCTGCCTCTTCCCCCTAGAATATAAGTTTTACTAGGGAAGGGGGTTTCTGTTTTATTTTGTCCATAGATGTGTCCCAGGAGTCTATTTGCAGTGTCAGGCAAATAGAAAGCATACAGTAAATGTTTGTATTTGATGGGTGAATTAATGAGTGCATTTGGGTGTTTTGTTTGTTTGCATTACTATTTTTTTTTCTTTTTTTGTACAAGAGATTGAACCCAGGGGTGCTTTATCAGAGAGCAATATCCCCAGTCCTTTTATTTTTTTTATTTTGAGACAGGGTCTTGCTCAGTTACGTAGGGCCTCACTAAGTTGCTGAGGTTGATCTTGAACTAATGATCCTCCTGCCTCAGCCTCCTATATTGCTGGGATTACAGGCATGCACCACTGCACCCCACTAATGAGTATATTTGTAAACACAGGAGCCTAACACTGTAATATCTATTCATGGAGATTGTTATGAAGATTAGAAATTATAAAGTAAGGCACAACCACCATTTGACCCAGCTATCCCACTCCTTGGCCTATACCCAAGGGACTTAAAATCAGCATACTACAGAGATACACAATGTTCACACAATCAATGTTCATAGCTGCTCAATTCACAATAGCCAGACTGTGGAACCAACCTAGATGTCCTTCAATTGATGAATGGATAAAGAAACTGTGGTATATATATACAATGGAATATTACTCAGCTATAAAGAATAATAAAATTATGGCATTTGCAGGCAAATGGATGAAATTGGAGAATATCATGCTAAGTGAAATAAGCCAATCCCCCAAAACCAAAGGCCAAATTATTTCTCTGATAAATGGATGATGATACATAAGCAGGGGCAGGGGAGGCAAGAATGGAGGAAGGGCGGATTGTGTAGAGAAAATGAGGGGTGGGGGGAGGGTGGGGGGAAGGAAAGATAATAGAATGAGACAAACATTATCCTATGTACATGTATGATTACACAAATGGTGTGACTCTACTTGATGTACAACCAGAGAAACTAAAGTTGTACCCCATTTATGTACAATGAATCAAAATTTTAAAAAACAAAGCAAGGCCCAAGTACAATTTCTGAGAACACCCGAGGAGGTGACCTTTGGCTCTGTGTGTATGTGCACATTTTACTTCACAGGTTTTCCTTCTTGAGTGCTACTTTTATCACATCAAGAAATCAGTATTTTTTTTTTTTTTTTTTCTCCCAGTGCTGGTTCAAACCCAGGGCTTCAGGTATGCTAGGTAAGTCCTCTACCACTGAGCTACACCACCAGCACAGTACTTGCACCTTTTTATTTTTAAAGAATTTTGGCTTGGCTTTGAGATTTGCACAGCTGGGGTAAAGAATGTTTTGAGGAGGCCTAGTTCCATAAAAGGTCAAGTGAAACTGAGAGGAAGTGAAACTGAGAACCAGGGAGTGATGTCGGCTGGCAGTGGCAACCAGCAGTTCTAGTTGCAGAGGAAGTTGTGGAGAGATGTGAAACCACAAGATTAATGCTGCTGGGAATAAAATTGCACAATTTGACTGGCTGGGTGACAGAGAGTTGGACATCAGGGAAGAACTGCTGGGAGTACTCAAGGTCACTGGGCAGTGGGTCTTAAAATAGTTGATCATATTGTCTCTTCTAGTACTGAGCATGGCAAGCTTAACTTCACAAAAGAGAGCATGGGCAGGGGTTCCAGTCATTGTGTGGCATGCCGGGGTGGAACAGAGGCCTCAGGACTACACGTAGAGTGAAGTGTCAAACTGGGAAGAGCCTAAGCTTTGGAGTTCGTGCTGCCTTAGAATCTCAACTGCCACTTAGACTCTGTCATTTACCAGCCATGTGACCTTGAGCAAGTACCCAAGCATCTTTCACAATATCAAGGGCCCCTCAGAAATAGAAGATGGGGAGGAAACAATAAACATAGCTTAAATTACACATTTTTTTTGGTGCTACTAGGAATTGAGGCCAGGGCCTTTCACATACTAGGTAAGTGCTGTAACACTGAGTTATAACCCCAGCCCTTTTGATTTTGTATATTGAGATAGTGTCTCACTAAGGTTCCAAGACTGACCTTGAACTTAGGATCCTCCTATGTCAGCCTCCTGAGTAGCTGGAATTACAGACAAGGATCACAGCGTTTGGCAGAAATTATGCTTTTTAATAAAAAAAAAACTAAGTAAAAATTCGCAAAAGCAACTGAACAAGTCCAAGTGATTAAACTAAAAACCCTGTTTATTTATATTACCTAATTTATTGCCTAGGAAACCTGTAGAGGAAGATTTTCCCACAAGTCTTATAAACAGTTTTTCAAATAAATTATTTCTGACTTATGATATGTCACTCAGACAAATGCTATCTGTTTTCTTTTTTACCGTCTTGTTTCAGTTTCATAAGTCTTGGCAAGTGACAGGTGTTTTCCAGTTCTGTAGCTCGTTAGGGCATGCTTTTTGGGCCTGGTCTTCTGTGAAAATAGAACCCCTCCCTATACTTTCCCCCAAGGGTCTGTGGGAACTGCAAGCAAGTGAAAATGTTGGTGGCTAATAGAAAATAACTTTACAGCAGGCTGGGGAGATAGCTCAGCTGGTAGAGTGCTTGCCTTGCAAGCACAAGGCCCTGAGTTCGATCCTCAGTACTGCAAAAAAGAAAAAAACAACAACTTTACATCAGAATCTCCACTAACAAGCAGTGGTTGGCTAGTTATTAAGAGCATGGATTTTGGAGCCAGACTCCATTTTCTGAGTTTGAATCCAGGTTTCTCATTTCCTACCTGTGAGACTTCAGGAAAATTACTTTTTACTTTCTTTCTTTCCTTCTCTCTCTCTCTCTTTGATAGTGGGGACTGAATTCAGGGGCCTCTCAAATGCAAAGCAGGTGCTCCTATCAGTGAGCTACACCTCTGTCTTTGTATCTCACTTTCTTACATTCCAAGGTTATTGTGATAAATAAATGAATTAGTATTTATAAAGACTTCGGAATAGCCTCTAGCACACAGGAGAGCTTTTGGCTAACAATATTTTGTTTTGATACTGGGGACTGAACCCAGGACCTCCCTGCACTTGTGCTGTACCACTGAGCTACACCCCAGCCCTTTGGCTGACCATCAGACCACTAGTTCATATGGCTGATGATAAACTCATCTGCCTCATCCGTTCTTCATGCCTAGATGGATCCATGGCTTGCTTGTTGGAAAGGTGTATTGGGCTTCATTATTAATCGTATTGTAGTCTTTTTACCAATAATGCATGGACCAGGATTTATAAAGGGAGTTGAGCCACGCCCCAAGGTGGCTAAAATGAAGGGGAAATGTCTGCCATTTTCATACGCTGTTACTACCAGTTGGTAAAGTCCCAGAAAAATTTTAAGTAATCAGACTGGCCACTTCCCATTATCCAGAGATTTAGGACCCAGAGAGGGGTCGAGGATTCTTCTTTCCGTGGATCTATCTCCATTTGGAAAATTTGAAGACTGCCCTGCATAGAAACCTGAAAACAGGCATCCCCAGGGTCCTCTCGATACCCAGCAAGATTGCAGAATTTGGGAAATGTAAAAAGATCCCCTCGCGTGAGGTTTGAAATAATTTTGGGAGTCTTCCAATGGTTCGTTCCCTTACCCATTTTTGTCTGTGTTGGAAAGGTACTGGCAGGTGCTTGGTCTCTTAGGGGTTTCAGGGTATCTGAAACGCCAAGGGGAAACCTAGTGCACGTTTGGAGGAGGATACCCGAAACCCACCAGAATAACCCCCTAATCCGGAGTGTAGCCAGATTTGCTTTGAACCCAGGCACGCTCTCCTCCAGCGCTGTATTTACTAGCACCTCTTGACAACCCCCTGCACAACCCCAACTTGGTTTCTAACTCCTCCCTTTCCCGTAAACACCCTAGCTGGACTGACGACCCGACGGTCGTTGCGCCTGCGCAGCGAGCCTGGGGCTAGAGCCACAGGGCGGTCTGGCTCAAGCGCTGATTTGCCAGTGCGCCTGCGCAGGAGGCCCATAGATTGACATGCTGAGCGGACTCGCCGCCGGCGCTCAGCTGTCAGTGCGCCTGCGCGCGGGCTGGGCGCCACGGTTCTTAACCGGGCTTTGCCCGGCGCCGGGTGTAGCCATGCGGAGATCCGATTCGGAGCAGCCCTCTAAGCGGCCCCGATGCGATGGCAGCCCAAGAACCCCACCAAACACTCCTTCTGCAGCGGCGAACGGGACCCCGCGCCCGAAACTCCACCCCGACCACCGGACCTGGGACCCAGAGCAGGTGTGCTCCTTCCTACAGCATTGTGGCTTCCAGGAGTCCGCACTGCTGGAGAACTTCCGAGGTAGCGGGACGGAGGGGCGAGGGATGGTGGCCCGAGGCGGGGGGCAGCCGGGCCTGTGGAGACGCGCCCGGAGAGAGGGGGCCTCACGACAGGACCCGCAGCCGAGACGCGGAGGCTGACTCGGGAGGCGCCAGAGGGGTGGACCTGAGGCGGGGGCTGGGGGGACGACAGGAGGCGGAGGGCCCTCGGAGAAGGGGCCCAGGCGGAGCAGGGGACTCGACCCGGGGGCTCCCAGAGGGTGGACCTGTGACCCGGGGCTCCGGGTTGGGGATTGTGAGCCTGGGAGGGGCAAGTGTGGATTTGGATCTTACTCTGATGACTTTCTTCAGGAACTTACCACCCCAGGGCTGGACAGGAGAGCCTTGCCACCCCCAACACCTTTTTTTTTTTTTTTTTTTTTTTTTTTTTAAACTGGAGATTGAACCCAGCGGTGCTCCGCCACTGAGTACATCCCCATCCCCAGCCCTTTTTATTATTTTTTATCTTGAGCCAGGCCTCTCAAAGGTGCTGAGGCTGGCCTTGAACTTGAGATCATCCTGCCTCGGCTTCAAGCATCCTTTGTCGAAACATCATCAAAAGGAGATTTTAATCACCTCTGGCTTTTCTGCTAAATTGGACACTCCCTGAAGACAGGGACTCTGCCTGACTCAGTGTTGTGTTCCCAGCATGTATTAGGTACTCATCGCAGGATTTTTTTTTTTTTTCTCCTGGTACTGGGGATTAAACCCAGGGACACTACCACGGAGCTATATTCCCAGCCCTTTTAAAATTTCGAGACAAGGTCTCACAAAGTGCTGAGACTGGCCTCGAACATTGTGATTCTCCTGTCCCAGTCTCCCGAGTAGCTGGGATTACAGGTCTGCACTGCCACACCCGCTTGGGTCCCCCTTTGAGGTAGAAGACAGTTTCCCCCAGACCTTGATGGGAGGTTTGCTGTCAGTCTTACCAGGCTCTGGGGACCCCACTGTGTAACCGCAGCTCCTTGAACACTTGCCACATGAGAGGTTTTGATGCTTTTATGTTTCTGTTCCCACATCCCCCCGCCCGAATTTGGGGTTTTCCTAAGGGGAAGGAACTTCCCCCTTGTTTTGTGAATCTATGAATTCCCCCGACTGCCATATCAACCCAGTAGGGCTCAAGGTTTGTTGACTGTGTTTCCAAAGTTGGGTAATGATTATGTTTTGCTCTTTGTTAGCAGTTTCCCTTCCTAAATCTGAACTCTGGAGTTGTTAACTGACCACCAAATCCCCAACATTCCACAACGTGGTCATGCATGGGGAAGTGTGTAGGTTGAGAGTTTTGGTCTACTCTACCAGTTCATGTTCAGGTATCCATCGTCCACTTGAAATCTGCTCCACTTTTTGTGGTGGTGTGAAGCTTAACCCCTGCCTCACTTTCTGGTGTTCAATAGGAGAGTGGTTCCCGGTGGCTTTGATTTGCAAATTCAGTAAACCTTTGTAGTTGTGGGGTGAAGACTAGGGTGGAAAGAACTCTAATGGTTTAGGACCTAAAGACTGCATGAATATAGAGAATTATGCTTCTCTTTTTTTTCCCCCACTACAGGGAGGGGCCTTTTTCCTTTGATGAGCAACAGGTGGGATGAAATAGTTTTATATCTTCTTTTTTTTTTTTTTTGGTACCAGGGATTGAACCCAGGGGCAGTTAACTACTGAACCACATCCCCAGCCCCTTTTTGTATTTTATTAGAGACAGGGTTAAGGCCTCACTAAATTGCAGAGCCTTTGAACTCTCTCTCTTTTTTTTTTTTTTTTTTTTTTGGTGCTCTGGATTGAACCCAGAGCCTTGTGCATGCCAGGCAGGCGCTCTACCAACTGAACTATATCCCCAGCCCCTGGCTTTGAATTCTTGATCCTCCTGCCTCAGCCTCCCGAGCTGCTGGGATTACTGGTGCGCCATTGTGCCCAGCTCTAGTTTTATATTTTCTATCTCTAAAAGGTGATTCTTGTTGGCATTCTTGTTTCAGCAGTTTTCTGTCAGTTAATTCATTAGCCTCCAAAATAGTCTGTGTCCCCTCGAACCCACAGTCTAAGGCTAACAGAAGACACCATGTGACACTATGTGCTTTCATTGTCCCCTCTTGCTTATATCTTATTGTCTGCTTTGTCTTGGCCAAATATTAGTCAGGTTTCTCTCTTTCCTTCTTTAGAGATGGACACAATACCTTTATTTTCTTTTTATGTGGTGCTGAGGCTCAAACCCAGGCCCTCATGCGTGCTAGTCACTGAGCCACAACCCCAGCCCCGGTTTCTCTCTTTCTTTACAGGCCCTGAACTCTTGCTTGCCCCCAGATCTCAGCAATAAAGATATGGAGCATGTCCCCTGGTCAGCTTCTCCTGGGAACTTGCTGACCAGTGTGGGACGCTGTCCTGTAAGACCCACGTGGTCATTTCCTGGTCAAAGGTCTTGCTTACCTCTGCTTGCCCATCCTTTACCCTATAAAAGAAAAGTCGTTTTCTCTTTGATTTTGAGCCATTTGTGGATTTCTGAGATTGGAATCTTCCGCCTATTTGCAGTAGTTTTTCTTTCTAATTAAAATCTATCTGTATCTAGATTTGTTTTTATTTGACAAATCCAAGCCTAAGGTACTGATTTCTTTTCCTCATGGAATACAGTCTCACAAGAACTCTGAAATTAGATGCTATAATCCACACTTTTTAAAGATGTTTGTGAGGCCCAGAGATGTTAGGTAACTTTACAAAGGTCACACCACTAGGAACAAAGCAGAGCTGGATATTTGTGTATTTATTTTTATGGTACTGGGGATTGAATCCAGGTCACTCTACCAATGACCTATGTCCCCAGCCCCTACATGTTTTATCTTGTAAAATATTTGGTGATATGGATCCAGTTATTCCCTTTTTAGCAATAAGGAAAATAAGACCTAGGAAAAAAGGGTTAAATATATTATGATTCATTTACACTCTGTAATACAGAATAACTATTAAAAATGACGTGGAAGAGGCCAGGCACGGAGGTGCACACCTGTAATCGCAGCGACTCAGGAGGCTAAGGCAGGAGGATCGAAAGTTTAAAGCCAGCCTCAGTAGCTTAGCGAGGCCCTAAGCAACTCAGTTGTCTCTAAATAAAATACAAAATAGGGCTGGGGATGTGGCTCGGTGGTCCAGTGCCCTTGAGTTCAATTTCCGGTTCCCCCCACAAAAAAAAATGATGTGGGAGTTTTAGTTATTGACAAAAAAAGATGTTTATCACATGGAGTGAGGAAAATAGGTTATAAGACAGTTTCATTTATGTAAAATTACAAAACGTATAGATAAATGTCTTATCCAAAATGTTAATAGTCGTTCTCAATCAGGAGAATTTAAGTTGTCATTGTATAGTCTTTCAAAACACAAAGTAGTGTGCTTTCCAAGGAAGTTTTAGAGATAAATCAACACTCTGGGCATTCCTCAGTCAATGATTTTAACCTTGTCATTTTAAGAATAGGCTTGTTTCTTTCCCTATTTCCACCCAAAATCTGCCTGTTTAAAAACCAAGAAGTCACGAACCTGGCAAACCCTCAAGTAATCAGGTTTTACTTTACTTTTTTTTTTTTTTTTTGGTGGTGCTGGGGATCGAACCCAGGGCCTTGTGCTTGCAAGGCAAGCACTCTACCGACTGAGCTATCTCCCCATCCCCTTTACTTTACTTTTTGCTGCTGACTTTTCTTGCAAACAATTTATATGATGCATCAAAAAATGCTTCTTGGTTTAAGTAGAAAAAAAAAAAAATGATACCATCGTGCCTCAGGGTCTAAGGGGGTTTGGTTCCAGGATGGCAGCAGATGGCCAAGATCTACAGATGCACAAGTCCCTTATATAAAATGGTGTCATATACATGCGTGCATCTGTATCCACAGATTTCAAGTCATTCTAGTTACTCATAATACCTAATACAATGTAAATGCTATGTATATAGTTATATTGTAGTGTTTAGGGAATAATGACAAGAAAAGGAAGTCTCTATGTGTTCAGTACAGATGCAGTATTTTTCCATTCACACCAGATGTGGAACCTATGGATAGGGGAAGACCAGCCATACCTGGCATGGTCCATTGCTTGTAGTGGTCCTCAGTCAACATTGATCTGAGTAAATTCTGATTGATTCAAATTGAAAGAAATTGAAAAACTTATGTTGTAAATATTGAAAATTTTTTTTTTTTCCTCTTTCTTCCCTAGCAAATAAAATCACAGGTTCACAGCTACTCTGTCTTGATGAGTCACATCTTGACTATCTTGGAGTTAGGTAAGAATGATAAAATTCACATTGGAACCAAACATATTTTATCCACCTTTGAGGGACAAAGCCCAATATCACTGATACTCATTTTAAATCTATGATAAATCTATGAAATGTTTTAGAGCAGTATCCTTTGCTATTTGTTCTGTTGTGCAAATCTTGTGTTTTATATTACTGATGATTCCTACTTTAAAGAATTTTGGGCTGGGGTTGTGGCTCAGTGGTAGAGCACTTGCCTAGCATGTGTGAGGCACTGGGTTCTATTCTCAGCACCACATATAAATAAATAAATAAAGGTCCATTAATAACTAAAAAAAATATATATATAAACATATAAATATAAATATATATATATATTTATATATATATAAAGAATTTTGTTGATGAGCTTTCATGAAGTTTGTGTGACCAGTGTTTTACTTTCAAGTTCAAAATTATTGAATTATGCACACCAGAAAATATTTAGGAACCAATAGGAAAAAAATATATTGGCAAGGAAAACACCCTATCTTGAACATATTTCTGGTCTTCCTAAACCTATCTTAAGATTGTGATGTATCCATGTATAAAAAATGTTGAAGTACATGATTAGCCCTTAATAAATTCTACACCTATACACACATACATAGGTATTTTATGTATGGCTAAAGTTCTAAAGTGGGACTACTTTAAAGATCTCAGGTCAGGATCCAGCCCTTACAAATTGCTTAAAATGGAGATTTTGTTTCTATTAGGGAATTGGCAACAATGATGAAATATGGTCTCTTCTAGAATTTCACTTAGTTAAATGTTGTTGTGGTAACAGTAACCAAAATATCAAAACAAAGGATTATACTGAATTACTTCATGCACTATTGCTTAGAATTTGATAATGAAAGTAGATTGTGAAAAAAAGATCATGCAGCACTTTCAGTGTCCTTTGAATCAGAATCTTAGGGACCTCATCTTGGCTCTTTTATAATCACATTTCACCTATCTCACTCCTCTCAAAATCTCTCTGCCTTTCTTTTTTTTTTTTTTTAGTACTGGGGATTGAACCCAGGGGTGCTTTATTTTATTATATTTTGAGAGGGGCCCTCATTAAGTTGCCACAGCTGACCTCGGACTTGCCACCCTCCTGCCTCAGCCTCCTGAGTCACTGAGATTACAGGTGTTACACCACTGCCCCTGGCCCTCCCTTGCTATTTCTTATGTATAAAAGTTGCTTACCATTTGAACTAAATGGAATTGTTCTAATCACATATTTTTTCAAGGAAGCTATATTTTTTTTTGTGGGCCCAAATACTGTTGATTCATGCAACAAATATTTATGGAAGGCCAGTGTCTCTTCCAAGAACCTGGGGAGACACTGATAAGACAAAATTCCAGAAGGAACATTTCTTTTGTTTTGCCTATGACTCTGAAATAGATTCTGTAGGACTCTTACATCTGTCTTATCCTATATGGTGGGCCACTTGCTACATGCTTAAATTAATTAAATTAGATTTAAAAAATCAATTCCTGTGTTACACTAGCCATATTTCAGGTGCCACTTGGCTACTGTGTGGGACAGAGCAGATACAGAGCATTTCCGTCACTGCAGAAGTTCTATTGGACAGTGCAGGATGATAGTTCTAGCAGCCCGAGTTGCTCACAGTGACATGAGTGCCACCACTTTGTTGGTGTACCCTTGTACTGTTTTTCTCTCCTTCTCCTTTTACCCTTCTTGGTCCCCTACTCCTATTCCAGGGTGTAGACCTCAAAAATAAATGACCTGTGTGTAAGCTCTCATCCTGGACTCTGCATTGGAGAGGGATTCCAATTTAGATAAACAAACACCTCTTGTATTTCCTCAATTTTATGATTATTAATTTATGAAGGTTTTTCTAGGAAATTACCCTTGTTACATCAAATGTACGTGTCAAGTTGTAAGAAGCATTAGATTGCAGAAATATGGTAGAACAGAAAATCTTACTTTAGTTTAAGTATCCAAGTTTATGACTACTTTAAATTTTTATTTAATCCCATATCCTTGCTAAATAAAAACATACCCAGGTTTTTCATGGTTATTTTCCTATATTTTCATCAGTGGTTTCCTTATAAATAGTTTCTTTTGGGGTTTTAACTAAGTGATGAATGCTGAGTATCAGTTCAGGAAAATATTGGGCAGAAGTGAGGATAGTTTAGGTCTGGTATTTGTCAACTGTGTGACAACCCTCAACCCGAGTCAGTTTTAGCCCATCTGTAAGTACTTCCTGAAACCTGATTTTGTGCTGTACTTATTATGTCAAAATGACGAGGAGGAAAGGGGATAGTAAAACACAAGAGTGCTGCTTCAGTCATTTATAAGCTGTGACAACGCCTCTACACATCCCAAGAAAATCATTATTGCTATTATTATTATTATTATTATTATTATTGTTATTATTATTAGTTCTGTTTTGCAGCATGGGGGAATTGAATTAAGGCCTTGCACTTGCTAGGCAGATGTTCTGCCACTGAGTTGTATTTCAATCCTTTTTTATTTTTATTTTTACTGAATTGCCCAGGTTGACCTCAAAATCACCATCCTTCTGCCTCATCCTCCCCAAGTGTCAGGGTTTACAGGCAGGTGCCACCTGAGTACAGCTAAGAAATCATTCTCAAGTTCATTGTTGCCGTGGGTCTCGGGGTATAGCATAGAGGCCAAAGTGGTGCTTCTGACTTAAGTCCATCTAGGAGTTTCAGCAAAAGTTTTTTTTGTTTGTTTGTTTATTTTTAATCTGATTAGCTATTAGATAAGTAACTAATCCCTTGTCTGCTGTTTTATTGATGCTCTGATGTTTTATTGAACCAGGGAGGAGGCCAGTAGGCCTGGATGATGAGTAATTGTAAATAAAGCAGGGCATAACAAGATTTGGAGCTATTCACATTTAATACCTATTAAATCATTTCTATAAACTGAAGTGTTTTGATGGATTAAAGACAATGAAAGATGGATATAAATAAAGCTAGAACCTTCATAATATTTGGGTCATACCTGGTGCTCATAAACCAGTCCAGGATTATGAAGATGGATTGACTTCAGTATGGTTAAAATACATTCAAAATATAACTAAATATTCTGTAGAGATGCTAAATAAAGTCTGAGTTTGCCAAGAGGGAGGGGGATCAAGGCAGAACCCTGGGGCAGGCCTCCCTTGAGTCAATAGGAACTTCTCTGAATTGAAGAGCAAAGAAGGGAGTTCCTAGGAGTATGTCTGACTTATTGATGGTTCCCTCCTATCTAATCTATCAACAGTATAGCTAATCTGGAGTTGATTATATGCTACTGTATACTCCTAGGGTTATTAAGCAAATGATGGTAAATTTATTTATCTTGTAATTTTAGATCCTTGGTGGAGAGGAAGAAGCTGCTTAATTGTATCCAACGATTGAGTAAAGTTCATTTTGAGGCAATGAAGGTAAGAGGAATGTGAGTACATACTGTCCTCGAGTTCCCCCATGCACACCCCTATGATGGGACTGAATTTGGGGGTCCCTTCCATTGAGCTATAGCCTCAGCCCTTTTGTGTCCTTTTATTTTGAGACTGGGTCTCGCTAAGTTGCCCCAGCTGACCTTGAGCTTGTGATCCTCCTGCCTCATCTCTTGAGTAGCTGGGATTACTGATGTGAACCACTTCGCCTAGCTAAAATAATAATTACTAAGAGTAAGAGCTGGACACAATGATACATACCTGGAATTCTAACTATTTGGGAGGGTTGAAGTAGAAGGATCACAAGTTCAAGGCCAGTCTGGCAATTTAGCAAGAACCTGTCTGGAAAAAAAAAAGTATAAAAACTTGAAAAAGCATTCCCTATGCATTCTGACATGAAAATATGTATATATTAACCAAGTTAAATACTTTTTACTGATTTTTATAAGTAGCTTAAATTTCTTTTAACTTTGAGTGAAATAAATATTTTAAAGATGATTATTACAACCTGAAAAATTAATGTTGAAGGCTTTTAGGCCTTTATATGAATTAAAAATAAAGTATAGAATTTTTCTTTCATGATCTTTAAGAATAAAATAAATTCTCATTTACAATGGTTACATTGATCTTGTTTGGGAGGAAAGAATAGATCACTATGATTTTCAAATATTTACAGATTATGGTTACTCAACAAACATCAGCTTGTCTCATAAAGTTATAAATTCTAGTCCTTGATTGAAGCTGACAGCACGCAAATTGGCTTGAGCTTATTTTACAGGAAATGAATTTTCTTACCAGCAATATGTTCAAATGTGGGGCCAGATGATCCTTTAAAGGTTTTTTTATAGTATTGAGCTTTCGTAATTAGTATTTTTGTGTATTAATTAACATAGTATATGTGCAGAGCACTCTACCACTGAACTACTTCCCCAGCTTGACATGGTACACTTTAAATGTAATGGTTCAGCATGTTAACATATATTAGATGGTAAAAACAGATCAGCAATGGTTGTTCAAAACATGTCTGAGTTTCTAGTGACTGCCACGCAACATAGTATGAGAATATATCAGTAAACAAGACAGCCAGGGTTCTTCATCTCCCAGGATTCCATATACTTTTTTTTTTTTTTTTTTCTTTTTGGTGCTAGAGATCAAACCCAAGTCCTTACACATGCTAAGTACTCAATCTATCCTCAGATCCTCTGTACACTTTTAAGGAACTTTATGGAATAGTTTAAAATAGTGTGAAGGTCACGGTTAGATAGCTTTTTAGATTATTTATTCTAGAATCTCATCTTTGAAAGCAGTTATTTGAGAGTGCAGTTTGGTGGTTTGTGCTTAGCATGTGTGAGGCCCTGGGTCCATTCTCTAGCACACACAAAAAAGGTATGGGGGGTAGTCACAGTGACCACAAGATCTAGCCATTCTACTCTTGGAGTACATATCAAAGACAAAGGAAAACACAGGCGGCCCTCTGTATCCATGGACTCCACATCTGTGAATTCAACCAACCACAGATCAAAACTATTTAGAAAAAATGCATCTGCATGGAACATGGCCAGAGTTTTTTTCTTGTCATTATTCCCTAGACAGCACAGTACAGCTCATTTACATAGCATTTACATTGTATTAGGTATTTTAAATAACCTAGAGATGATCCAATCTATGAGGAAAGATGTGGTTAGTTTATATGCAAATACTTTGCCATTTTGCATAAGGGACTTAGGCATCCATGGATTTTGGTATCCAGGGTTAGGGTAGGAGGTGGGTCTTAAAACCAAACCCCATGGTTACCAAGGGATAACTGTGTATGTCATGTAGAAACTTCTACATGAATATGTATAGCATCATTATTTATATTAGCCAAAGGATAGAAATAACTCCAATGTACATGAATGTAAAAATAAACAAATTGTAGCATAAAAAAAAAAAAAAAAGGGATTTTTTTAATGTATTTTTAGTTGTCAATGAACTTTTTTTTTTTTTTTTTTTTTTTGTGGTACTGGGGATTGAACTCAGGGCCTTGTGCTTGCGAGGCAAGCACTCTACCAGCTGCGCTATCTCCCCAGCCCTGGACTTTTATTTTATTTATTTATACATGGTACTGAGAATTGAACCCAGGGCCTCACACATGCCAGGCAAGCTCTCTACCACTGAGCTACAACTCCAGCCCCTAAAGTTGTGGGTTTTTTTTGGTTTGTTTTTTTGTAGCGCTGGGATCAATTCTGCAGTCTCATGCATGATAGGCAAGCACTCTACCACTGAGCTATATGCCCACCAAGTTTTATCTTTATTTAAAGATGCATATAGGGGTATTAAATCTTTACCTATATTTAAAGCTCCTGTTTTAGCTCAAAGAAATGAATAATTGTGAATTTTATCTTTACTAAGTATTTCTGAATGATCTTTAAATGCTGTAGAATTGTTCTCCTGGGTATTTCTTATCTATATGGTAAAGGTACTTTTTCTTTTTTCCTATTTATCTTTCTTTATAAGGATTTCAGTGATGGGTACTATGTAGATATAGTCAGAAAAAATTTAGACACAGTGGCCATAGCAGCATGGTTCACATGATCTGAATGAATGTATATATATCTAAGTGAGATATTAGATGTGTGGGGTGATTTTTGTGGTGCTGAGGATCAAACCCAGGGTCTTGTACATGTTAGGCAAATACTTTACCACTGAGCTACACTTCTAGTCCAGTGGGTCTGTTTAATTGAATATGTTTAATTAAAATCATATACCTAATGAAAAAATGGAAATCCTATCTTTCCATTATTAGAATCCATTAGTAAAAAGTAAAATATATCCAGATGTAATATACTTGATCTGCCTGGCGTCTAAGGTAATAATATCTTGTCATTTTCCTTAATATTATTCTTGTTTGAATAGTTAAATAACTCTGACTTTGTACTGTAGTTAGGAATGGCTGCATAAAAATTTTAGATGGAGTTATGTAATGTTACTAATTTCAACATAATTTTTCAGGTAATTAATGATCCTATCCATGGCCTCATTGGGCTCCACCCTCTTCTTATCCGAATTATTGACACACCTCAATTTCAGCGTCTTCGATACATTAAACAGTTGGGAGGCGGTTACTATGTTTTTCCAGGAGCTTCACACAATCGATTTGAGCACAGTCTAGGGTAAGAAGGGAAGGAAAGTGGGGAACTTGCAGCTTTTAATTACCTCCTCTATCTCATCAATAGTTGTCTCATCTCTTCGAGAATAGTTTTACAAAATGGTAATAATATCCTTATTTTATTGAAAATTGAAACTTTTGATTTACCTTGCTATATTTTGTTTATTTGATGTATGGCTTAAACTATCTCATATCTTTCCTGAGAAGGTAATGAAAGTGTCTGTTGATAGGTGAGTTGGACTAAATATTTGTATTTAAATATAGTTTAAAAGCTAATAAGATTAGTTACCAATAGAACTAATTCTGTTTTTTTATTATAATTATTTAATCATTGTATAAATTAATGGGTTTCACTCTGTAAACTTGATTGTTTTATTTTCCTTTAGTCCATACTTAGTCTTATACAGATTCACTCTGTGAAACTAATTTTCTTACCTATGAGGAGGTACGTAAGTCAGAAAAGCATTTGTACGTTTGTAGAAGATGCCACCTCCATTGCATATCATGAATTCAAATCTTTGGTCTGCTTTTCCATCTTGTAGAGCCAAAAGGACTTGGGGAGAAAAAACTGGACAGTTGTCAGACTTTCTTTCCTTACTCACCAGTGTATTACTCTGTGTGTCTGTCTATTCCATAACATTTTTAATTAGCCAGAACACATGTATTTATGATCCATTTTTTAACAAATATTATTTGAACACTTAACAAACACTACCAAATCACAAACAAGATAGGAATTATTTCTCTCCTGGAGCTCAGAGTTCAGGGGAAAGAAAAGATTGTATTCTTTTTTAGAAATAGCTATTAGAGGACTGAGGATATGATGCTCAATCCCCAGTACCACAAAAAAAAAAAAAAAAAACAAAACACAATGAGACACCACTTTTACCTACTACAACTGTTAGGATGGCTACTATCATAAAAACAGAAAATAACTCATAAAAACGGAAAATAACAAGTTTTGACCCTGTGGAGAAACTGGAAACCTTGTACACTGCTAATGAGAATGCATAGTAGTGTACTTGCTATGAAAAATAGTATGGTAGTGCCTCAAAAAATAAAGAAATTTAAAAAAAATTGTCATACAATCTAGTTAATTCCACTTTTGCATATATACCCCAAAGAACTGAAAGTAGGGTCCTAAAGAGAGGTCTGCACACCCATGTTCACAGGAGCACTATATTTGCAACAGCCAAGAGGCGGAAGCAATTCAAGTGTCCATCAAGGAATGAATGGATAAACAACAATGGAATATTATTCAGCCTTAAAAAGAAAGATGGTGTGTTCCTATAGTAGGAGTACTTGGGAGGCTGAGGCAGGAGGATTTCTTGAGACCTTGAGTTTGTAATCAACCTGAGCAACATAGCAAGACTCTATCTCAAAAAAAGAAAACAACAAAAAAAGAAATTCTGACACATACAATGATATTAAAGACATTATGCTAAGTGAATAAAGCCACCCACAAAAACACAAATATTGTATGATTTCACTTAGATGATGTACCTAGAGTAGTCAAATTCACACACAGAAAACAGAATAGTTACCAGGGGCTGAGAAAAATGGGAAATGGGGAATTGTTGTTTAATTGGCATATAGTTTGTTTTACAAGATCAAGAGTTTGGCAATCAACTGCAGAACAATGTGAAAATACTTAACCCTACTGAACTGCACACACTTAAAAATGATTAATACTGTAAATTTTATGTTCTATATATTTTACACAATTTTTAAAATGTCAGTAATCTCTGGCTTTATAATGTTGACCTCACAGACTGAAGATGAAGTGTATTACAGGGCTAGGATATGGCTCATCAATATAGCCTTTGCCTAGCACATGTGAGGCAGTGGGTTTGATCTCCAGCACCACACAAACACAAAAAGTTTTTAATGTAAATGTACTTTTACTTCCCTCTAAAGGCTATTTCTTTCTTTATTTTTTCACGCAGTACTGATTTGAACCCAGGGCCTTATGCTTGCAAAGCAAGCACTCTACCAACTGAGCTATCTCCCCAGCCCTCACTCCAGTTTTGCTGTGCATTTTCCTCATGATTAATGACTCTGAGGCAGAGCTCCTGCCTTTGGGATTCTTGTTTTTGTGTGTTCCTACACTATTCTGTAAAGTCCGTGCAAATACATGTTAGAATGATTGGGAGATATATTGAAGTTCTTGAGTTCCAGAAATGTTACTCATCTTTCAAAAAAAAATAATGACTTTTTGGTTTTATACTCAACAGGGTGGGGTATCTAGCAGGATGTCTAGTTCGCACACTGTGTGAAAAACAACCAGAGCTGCCGATAAGTGAGCGAGATATACTCTGTGTTCAGATTGCTGGGCTTTGTCATGATCTTGGTAAGCTATGCAGACAACCAAAGTTATTATGTAAAATCATAACATAGGTCACCTCTCTGAAACTTCAAATCAGACTAACCAAGGGAAATGTGGAAGTTGTGTATTAGTTGACACTAATATAATATGTGCTGTTGCTTTTTTCTGTCATGACTCCTAAGTGCAAAACATTGCTATTCTATTTTCTTGTAGTCTTTGAATGAATTTCCTGTGTTAAATATCTTTGCTACAAGTCACATGAAAGGGCTTTTTTTTGTTGTTGTTAGCCCGAATTGAACCCAGGGACACTTAACCACTGAGCCACATCCCCAGCCCTTTTTATTCTTTTTCCCTTTAGATACTTTGTCAAGTTTATTCTTCACATACCTAGAACAGATTTAGAAATCTTCTTTTGTTCCCTGACTCAGATGAGGTTTGTGGTCACTTAAATCCAAGTAGAAAAATATCATCCTTTTCCTTTGACAAAGAAAAGAGAAAGGGTCTGTCTCTGACCTTTTTTAATCACAGGAAAGTTTATGTGTTCCATGTTTCCAGTCATCAGATACCTAAAGGATCTGTCTCCTTTCTATATGATTTTTGTGTGTGTGTTGGGGATTGAACCCAGGGCCTTGTGCTTGCAAGGCAAGCACTCTACCAACTGAGCTATATCCCCAGCCCATCTATATGATTTTTATATTTTTAATTTTTTATTTTTTGGTGCTAGGGCTTGAACCCAGGGCTTTGTGCATGTTAAGCACAGACTCTACCACTACGCTATACTCTCAGCTCCTTAGATGATAAAATTCAATGGATTCTTGATATGTAGAGACAGAATCATTATGAAACCTTTGCCAGTCTCCAGGAGTCTGAGCCTGGTAGTAAATGAGCCTTTATATGTAGACTGTGAGATGCACAGGTGAGGATTGGGTCAGTTATTTCCCTTTGTAACCAAGAAACTCATTTCTGAAGAAATTCCAACAATGTCAAAGTTTCAATTTTTTTCGCAATGCTGGGGACTGAACCCAGGGCCTTGTGCGAGTGCTCTACCACCGAGTTACACCCCAACTCCATAAGTGGTTTCAAAGTTTCACGTTTAATAATTTGAAGGCCTGGGATGTAGTTCAATGGTAGAGTGATTGCCTAGCCTATATAAGGCCCTGGATTTGATCTGCAGCACTGCAAAACCAAACCAAACCAAACAAAACCACACACACACTTATGAATTAGAAACTAGTGCCAAGCACAGTGGCACATGCCTATAAGCCCTGGGACTTTGGAGGCTGAGGCAGGGGGATCACAAGTTCAAAGCCAGTCTCAGCAACTGAGTGCAGCCCTAAACAACTTAGAGAGACCCTGTCTCAAAATAAAAAATAAAATTGGGGACTGCAGTTGTGGCTCAGTGGTAGAGCACTTGCCTGGCATGTGTGAGGCCCTGGGTTCCATCCTCAGCACCACATGTAAAATAATTAATTAATTAATTAAAGGTCCATTGACAACTAAAACAATTATTTTAAACAAATAAAGTGCTCTGGGAATGTGACTCAGTGGTTAAGTGTCCCTAGGTTTAGTCCCTGGTACCACAAAAACAAAAACAAAAAACTAGTGGTCTCCACTTTCAACATGTATATCACCAGTAAAAATGCCAAAATACAGCCCCAGTATTTGTATGTTTGTTGTAAAATATATATTATAAAATTTGCATGAAGCTAAATGTTTTAAACTTTGGGAGTAATAAAATTCTAATATTATCTTCCTGCCACCCCAGTGGATTGTCTTAAAACTGCTGTCTTAATTTACAAATACTTAGTCTGAAGATTCCAAAAGTTTTGGCATTAACATCCCTTTTAGGACATTATTTAGGCAAAACTTGAATAGGGTATGAGATTTGAGTGGCCTCATTATTAATTTCCTTATTTTATTAATTTTCTTATTTTGATGCTTTGTATTATGTTTATGTAGGAGAACATCCTTGTATATGTAAAATGCATACTAATATATTCAGGGTTAATATCATACACAAAAATTATACTTAAGATGGTTCAGAGAAAAAAATCTTTGAGCTGAATTTTCAAGTTTTCTGTAAATTTGATATTTCAAAATAATGTAATTGGGGATTATTGCATTATCCAAGAAAGAAAAAAGGAATATAACTTTCAGTTTGGCATTTCACACAGAAAACTTGGCTTGTAAAATAAATACCCATGATTTGGATGCAAATTAAATTTTTTTCTTTTCTTTCTTTCTTGTTTCTTATTTTGGTGCTGGAGTTGGAACCCATCCATGCAAAGCACTCCCGCTACCACTGAGCTACATCCCCAGCCCTAAATAAATAAACTTGTATTTTATTGTGAAAAAATAATAAGCCCTCAGCATTCCCTTTAGGTAACACATAATTATCCTTTCATCAGATTTATGTAAACTCTGGCAACTGGAGACCTCTTTAGTGAGAGTTTACTTTCTTATGTGGTTTTTGCTTCTAATTCTGTTGTTTTAGAAAATAGGAAGGAAGCATTTGTCCTGTTTTATGATTTATTTATAGATTATTAGTGTCTGTTGATACTTAAGTTAAACTAAAAAGATTTTTAAAAGAATTCACTTTGGGGCTGGGGTTGTGGCTCAGTGGTAGAGCACTTGCCTAGCATGTGTGAGGCACTGGGTTCGATCCTTAGCACCACATATAAATAAATGAATAAAATAAAGGTCTCCCGACATCTAAAAAAAAATGCTTTAAAAAAAGAATTCACTTTTTACCAACTTTTAAACATTTTTTCTTGTTCTAAGACTGTTTTTGTTTTTTAAGGTCATGGGCCATTTTCTCATATGTTTGATGGGAGATTTATCCCACTTGCTCGCCCGGAAGTGAAATGGACGGTATGTATTCTTACAGTCAGTAGTCCATACAAAGTGGGCTGTGTAGTAAGAGTCTCTGCTTGGTTTCCCTGCTTGTTTGTAATATCCTTCCTCACTGTAGTTTTCAGGGTGCTTTTATTTACGTGGGTATGTGCTCTCTTGGTTTTCAGATAGTCTGTAAAGAAGGAATTGTTATCTCCCTTTTTACTAGTGAAGGAACTCAACACTCTAGAGTTCTACTCCTATGCCAAAAGTCACAAAGTTGTGAAAGGTAGAGCCAGCACTGGAAAACCAGGTTTCATAGTTGTCAATTTGATGTTCTATTTTGTTGACCTACTGTAAAATAAAAAAGACCAACTCCGGTTTTTGTTCATTTAGTATAACTGTGAAGTAACGATACCAGCCGAGTCTCAATAAATACATTAAATGAACCATTGTATAATTAGTCATTTGCTGGAGGCTGATGTATATTTTTGGAATCAGTTTTTTTTTTTTTTTTAATGGACAGAGTGCCTTTATTTTATTTGTTTATTTTTGTGCAGTGCTAAGGATTGAACCCAGTGTCTTGTACGTGCTAGGCAAGTGCTTTGCCACTGAGCTACAGCCCCAGCCCTGGAATCAGTTTTTGAGCCATCAAGTTGGGTTGTCCCCCTTCCCCAAACCCCTCCCACCCCCACCTTTCCGCTCTACCCCAGGTTCTACTACATTATATTTCTGGAACCAGGAGTAAATAAGGATATTGTCATATATTGAAAGCTTCTTACATGTCAACCATTTTTTTTTCTATGACACATAAGTCACATATAATATGTCTAGATCTTAAATGAGTTTGAACCAGTGTATACTTTTTCATCTTTTAGGAAAACTCTCTTACTCCCCCACCCTGTTTTGTTGTTATTGTCGTTGTTGTTGTTGTTCATTTGTTTTCATTTTTGTCTATTTTTGGTGGTGGTGCTGGGGATTGAACCCAGAGCCTTGCACATGCTAAGCCCATACTCTACTACTGAGCTACATCCCTAGCTTCGCCCTTATTTCTTTTTAAAATCAATTCTCACCTCTCTCCCCACTATCATCTTCTGATTTTCATAAACAGATTAGTTGTCTCTGTTCTTAGACTTGATATAAGTAGAATCAGATGGTAGGTACTCTTTGTGTCTTCTTTACTGAACAAAATGGTTTTGATATGTGTTCATGTTGTGTGCATCAGTAGTTCATCTCTTTATTGCTGAGTAGTTATTTCAGTAGATGAACAAGTCCCAATTTATTTATACTTTCTCCTTTTGATGGACTTCGGATTGTTTGTAGGTTGCGGCTATTACATATTAGGTTACTATGCACCTTATTGGACAAGAATTTTGTGAACATATGTTTTCATTTCTTTTAGATAAATACCTAGGAGTAGAAACTGGTCCATATAGTAAAAGCATGTTTAACTTTCTAATAAAATCCCAGAGATTTCTAACGTGAAGGTTCACTCCCTTCAGCAATGGGTGAAAGTTGCAAGTTGCCGTTGTTCTACAGTCTCACCAACTTTTCATTTTTTGCTTTATTTATTTTATGGTACTGGATGTTGAATCTAGAGCCGTGTACATCCTAAGCAAGCACTCTAGCACTTAGCTACACCCCAGCCCCTACCCCAACTTTTAATCTTTCAGATTAGACCTTCTGAATGTCAAATGGTAGCTTAGTGGTTTAGTTTGCATTCTCTAATATATGTTGAATACCATTTCCTGTAACTTGTTTTTGGCACTTTGTTATTGCTACATCTTTTTTTTTTTTTTTTTTAAGAGTTTATTCAGTATTTTACCCATTTAAAAATTTTGATTTGAGTGCTGGGGAGTGTGACTCATTGGCAGATTACTTGCCAACATGGATGAGATTCTGAGTTTGAAAAAAAAAAAAAGAGAGAAAGAGGAAAGAAAAGAGTCTTATTGTTTACTTTTTATTATTGATTTGTAGGAATTTATTTATTTATTTATTTATTTTTTGGTACTGGGAGTTGAACCTGGGGATACTTTACCACTGAGTTATACCCCAGTCTTTTTTATTTTTATTTTTATTTTATTTATTTATTTATTTTTAACTTTTTTTTTATTATTGTAAACAAATGGGATACATGTTGTTTCTCTGTTTGTACGTGGCGTAAAGGCATACCATTTGTGTAATCATAAATTTACGTAGGGTAATGTTGTTTGATTCATTCTGTTATTTTTTTCCCTTCCCCCCCACCCCTCCCACCCCTCTTTTCCTTCTATACAGTCCTTCCTTCCTCCATTCTTGCCCCCCTCCCTAACCCTAACTCTAACCCTAACACTAACCCCTCCCACCCCCCATTATGTGTCATCATCCACTTATTAGCGATATCATTCGTCCTTTGGTTTTTTGAGATTGGCTTATCTCACTTAGCATGATATTCTCCAGTTTTTATTTATTTTTTTGAGATAAGGACTCTGTAAGTTGCTTAGGGCCTCACTAAATTGCTTAGGCTGGCCTTGAACTTTCCTCCTGCCTCAGCCTCCCAAGCTGTTGAAACTATAGGCATGTGCCTCCACACCCAGCGGGAATTTTTTTTTTTTATATATGCTGTTAGATACATGTATTGTGAATATTTTTTCATAATGTCTGGCTTGTCAATTGATTTTTTTTTAGTGGTGCCTTTTGAAAACAAGTTTTAAGTTTTTATGAAGTACTCTGGTTCTTTGAGCCAGTAAAATGGATAGTTTCTTACTACTTTTGCTGCCTCAGGGTGTGTCCTCATGATAAAAGCATAAAATTGGAATATTGCCTAGTGTCTTTTTCATCCAAGAGTTGACTCTCCTCTTGCTAACATCTGCTTGCTTTTGGTCATTACCCAGAGCTTCAGGAGAGGAGAGGAGAAAGGAGGGGAGTTGATTGCTTTGTCCAGCAGAGTGGATCTAATAGGATCTATGCAGCCATTACCAAGTCTTTTTCTTTATATTTGCCTTCCACATTTAAGACTCACTAGCTCATACAGAATTAATTGTTGTGTATGCAATAGTGTCACAGGCCAACGGGGTGCCAAAGCTCCAAACCTTGGTTCTTGTGTCCCGATGAGAGAGAATTTCAAGGCAGACACAAAAATTCAAGCAAAATACACTCTCAAGAAAGGAGAGCCAGTCGTCTTGAAACAGAGTATGACAAAGGAAACTTAATGCTACTTCCAAACTACTGTTTCATGTTTGCCACAAGAGCTGGGTCCACATTCTGCCATCTTTACCAGTCTGAGGCTTATCTCCTTCTTTACCTTGGGTGGGTTTTTTTTTTTAACCTTGGTTGGTCCTTTCTGGAACTATCACGATGACCATCTCATTCAGTGCTTGCTTCATCTATAAGTCAGCCCTATTTTTTTTAACTTTATTTTGTTTATTTATTTGTTGTACGTGGTGCTGAGGATTGAACCCAGTGTCTCACATATGCAAGGCAAGCACTCTACCACTAAGCCACAACCCCAGCCCTCAGCCCTATCTTAATGCAGGTGCTGGGGTCAGCGTCAGGACAATTTCATCTTACTGTGCCTGCCCTACTAAAGAAATTTCTCTTCTGGTATACACTGAGAAACCTATGGCCATAAATCCTAACTGTATAATGATCCCAGTGCACCCTGTCAGGAGTTAGACCCATGGATCTTTCCTTCTTGGGGCTTTTCTTAATTGATCGCCTTCTCGCCACCTGTTTATTCTCAGGGTTAGCACACCTGTTGTTTTCCTTTCTTTCTCTCTCTCTCTCTCTACACCAGAGTTTTAACCAAGGAGCACTTAACCATTGAGCCACATCCCCAGCCTTTTACAGTTTTTACTTTGAGACAGGGTCTCACTGAGTTGCTGCATTTGGCTTTGAACTTGCAATCCTCCTGCCTCAGCCCCCTGAGTCACTGGAATTAGAGGTGTGCACCACCACACCTGGCCTTCATCTCCCAACCCACAAGTTACTTGATTTCTCATTAGTCTTAAGGACAATGTAAAGAAACCCCAGGACCCTGCTACTCATTATGAGCTCATATAGAATTAATTGTTATGTATTAACAATTAATAGTGTCACAGGCACTGTTACTTAACAAATAGTAGAAATCTAATTTTTTTCATTTAATATGGATGGTTACTTTATTTATTGCTTTTCCATACTTCTTAGACTTCCAGTAAAATATTAAATAAAAGAGATAATATTAGACAACTATGTTTTATTACTGATTTTAAGGGAAATACTTTTATAATTACTGATTGAATTTTTTAAAAATTTTGTAGTAGTAGACAGCATGCCTTTATTTTATTTTATTTTTATGCGGCACTAAGGATCAAACTCTGTGCTTTATGCATGCAAGGCAGGTGCTCTGCCACTGAGCTACAGCCCCTGATTGAATTATTTGAACATTTAATTTTTGCATAATTTCATACAAAAAAGTTGAATTATCTTCTGAGATTTGCCAAACGTTAATGTTTTGCTGTACTTTTTAACATGCTGTCTTTTATACACAAATGTTTTTCTGAACTATTTGAAAATAAGTTGCAGACATACTTTTTTTTTTTTAAAGACAGGGCCAAACTGGTCTGAAACTCCCAGGCTCAAATGATCTTCTTGCCTCAGCCTCCCAAGTAGTTGGAATTTCAGACACGCCACCACTTCTAGCTAGACATACCTTTTTGTTTTGTATATGTGATTTTTTTTTTTTTTTTTTGGTACTGGGGATTGAATTCAGGGGTGCTTAACCATGCCACATCCCCAGACCTTCTTGGTATTTTATTTTGAGACAGGGTCTCATTGAGTTGATCAGGGCCTCACTAAGTTTCTGAGGCTGTTTTGAACTTGCAGTCCTCCTGCCTTGGCCTCCCAAGCCACTGGGATTACAGGCATGTGCCACTGCACCCAGCTGTTTTGTGTTTTTGCAGTACTGAGGATCCAACCCAGTGCCTTGTGCATGCTAATTAAACTCTGCCTGACTACAATCTCCAGCCTGGGCATGACTTTTCACTCCCAAATACTTCAGTGGGTATTTCTAAAAGCAAGAGTATAATTTTGGCACAGCTATCAAAAGTCATGAAATTAGTATTGATGTAGAATTATTGTCTAATTTATAGATTTACCGTAAAATTTCACCAGTTGTGCATGTAGAAGAAGGGGAAATTTTTTTCCCTTTGTTCAGGATACAGAATAATCTTGCACTTGGCACACGCCTCTAATCCCAGCAACTCAGGAGGCTGAGGCAAGAGGAGCGCAGGTTCAAAACCAGTCTCAGCAATTTAGTGAGACTGTGAGCAACCTAGTGAGACCATATCTCTAAATAAAACAAAAAGACTGGGGATGTGGCTCAGTGATTAACCCTGGTACCAAAAAAAGCCCCCCTCCCAGAATAATCTTACACTTAGTTGCCATTTCTCTTTAATTTCTTTTAATCTTGAACAGTTCTTCAATTTTTTTTTTTTTTTTAATGGTACTGGGGATTGAACCCAGGGACGCTTTACCACTGAGCCACATCCCCATCCTTTTTTTTTTTTTTTTTTTGTATCTTATTTTGAGACAAGGTCTCACCAAGTTGCCTAGGGCCTCACTAAATTGCTGAGACTGGCTTTCAACTCATGATCCTCCTGCCTCGGCCTCCCAGGTTGGTGGAATTACTACAGGCATGCACTACCATGCCCAGCTAGTTCTTCAGTGTTTATCTTTCATGACCTTGTCATTTTCTTAAGAGCAGGTGAGCTATTTTGTGGAATGTCAGTTTTCATGTAGTCAGGCTGTGTATTTCTGACAGAATGCCAGAGAAGCCATGTGTCCTTCTTAATGTGTCACATCAGGAGGCACATAAAATCTACTTGCACCATTACTGATGATATTAACTTTGACCACTCAGTTAAAGCAGTGTCAACCAAATTTCCCTACTGTAAATTTATAAGTTTCCTTCCTTTTGTAATTATTATGTATCTTGACTTAATTTTGAAGGTTACGGGTCAATCCCCAGCCCCTTCCTCCTACCCACAAAGTTATTGGGGTCGTTCAGGTTTTGATTTTCATCTTGAGTCAGTTTTTGTAAGATGTGGAAGAGGACATATATCTCTGGGGGATCATTTGATCTTTACAGTGATTGAGATGAATGAGCAGACATGAGCCAACTGAGGGGGATTTGAGACCCAGATCTTGACTTTAGAGATCTGAGACCCTTGATTTTACCCATAATGTTGCTGTTACTCCTTTTTGCCACTAGATGGAAATACGAACAGCTTTTAACTTCACATGTTCTAATACTGATGAAAAACAGAACTAAATTTTATGATTGTCCTTAAAGTAGGATTCCACCTGTAGGACTTGGTAATATTCTTCATGATACCACAGATGATTATGTCTCATAAAGTATATTTAATATATTTATGAAATAATGAACATGATTTATAAAAGTTTTATAGTTTAGTAAAATATTGACAGTATTGATAAAACCTACAGACTGGTTGGAAACTACATAATTAACATGCAGTAGAATCTTAACTTAGAATTACCTCAGATCTAGAATAATTTGTAGGGCTGGGGTTGTGACCCAGTGGCAGAGCACTTGCCTGGCATATGTGAGGCACTGGGTTTGATTTCCAGCACCACATATAAATAAATAAAACAAAGGTTCATCAACAACTAAAAAAAAATAAAAAAAGAATAATTTGTATAATCAGGGCCACTCATTGGCTAGAGTCTATGTAACAAGCCATATTATCCTGATTTTTTTCTAGCATGAACAGGGCTCAGTTCAAATGTTTGAGCATCTTATAAATTCTAATGGACTCAGAAGTGTCATGGAAGACTATGATCTCGTCCCTGAGGAAGATATTTGCTTTATCAAGGAACAAATTATAGGACCACCTGAAACACCAGTAAAAGATTCTTTGGTAAGTTTGTATTCAACTTAATTTGAGCTGACTGGTACTTTTTGTCTAGTCTATTCTTGATTTCTTTAGAACTACACATTTACCTATTTTAGAAGAACTAAATGACAAAATATGTTGCATATTTCTGCCCTTTAATACAAAAAAATGGCATTTGTATTCTTCCCATCTCTTAATTGAGTTCTTTAGAAGTTACCCCCAAACTGAGATATATACACATCCACATATATGTATATATACATTGCTTTTTTTTTTTTTTTTTTTGGGTGCTGGGGATCGAACCCAGGGCCTTGTGCTTACAAGGCAAGCACTCTACTGACTGAGATATCTCCCTGGCCCCTATACATTGCTTTTTAATGAATATGTATGAAATATTTTATATAGAAAGCTTAAGTAACTCTGTCTGGAAATGTAAAAGTATGCTAGAGTGTCTCGTTTATCCATTATAGTTACCATATTTGAAATATTTAAGTATATAAAGACCTTGAAAAAGTTGAACTGGTTCAGGGGGAAATCAGTTTGGTTTCCTTTTTGATCTTTTGTATTTTTTTTTAATTAAAAAGAAGTTGGCAGAGAAACAACATGTATCCCATTTGTTTACAATAAAAAAATAATAATAATACAAAAAAAAAAAAGAAGTTGGCAAATAATTATCCCATTGAAATGGTTAGGGTTTTTCACCTCAAAATACATGCAAATCTGCTTGTAAGATTTAAGATAAAGAGGTGAGCTTTTTAGCAAATATCCTGTCTTCCCACTGCCCCCAAAAAGGGAGCTTTTGAGCAGTGCCTATCATTTAGAACTAGATTTGAGAAATATTGATTTAAAAAAAAAATTTATTAATCTTTTTTATTTTTACACACTGCATCTTGATTCATTCATTGTACACAAATGGGGTACAACTTTTCATTTCTATGGTTGTACACAGTGTAGATTCACACCATTCATGTAATCATACATATGCATGGGGTAATACTGTCTGTCTCGGTCTACTATCTTTCCATCCCCTGCAGTAATGATATGTTAATGCATAAATTCAAGCATTATTATCTAAGGAATATTCTTCCTAGCTCATAATTAAATCTGTTTTTTTCGGATGTGGGGAGTGGTTCCAGGAATTGAACCCAGGCCCTCATGCTCTCTAGGTAAGTGCTCTACCACTGAGCCACATCCCCAACCTGAATCTTAGGTTTTTAAAAAGCTTTTAAACCAAGAAAAAAAGAAAGTGGCTGGTCTGGGGAAGTGTGATGATATTAAGACCCTTTCAATGGCACTTGTGAAGCCTTAGCATTTCATTTATATATAATATATATGTATAGATAGATAGATATCATATTTGTAGATATATATCATGTGTTCATAGACTATAATATATACATAGTATGTATGTAGCGTTAGTAAGCACATGGTAAGCACGCTTTCTACCGAGCTACATCCCCAACCTGAAGATTTAGTATTAATATAATATATACCTTAGCATTTCTTTTCCCCTTCTACTTGTGTAAGAATCAAGTGGGTCTGGGGTTGTAGCTCAGTGGTAGAGGACTTGCCTAGCATGTGTGAGGCACTGGGTTCAATTCTCAGCACTGCATATAAATAAACAAAATAAAGATTCATAGACAACTAAAAGAAATTTTTAAAAAATCAAGAGGAAGAAAGAAAGAGTAGAACCTTCTAACATCTATTTTCCTAGTCAAGTATCTGTTTATAATTTGCAAATTAATAATAATTGCTTTGCTTTATAAATAGATTTGTTGCCTATCCTAAAAATGTTGGTGAATTTTCTTCTCTTCCAGTGGCCATATAAAGGACGTCCTCAAGAGAAAAGCTTTCTTTATGAGATAGTATCTAATAAAAGAAATGGCATCGATGTGGATAAATGGGATTATTTTGCCAGGTATGCACTGAATACTTCAGAAAAATTGGTTAAAGTCTTTATGCAGATTTAGTATTAGTATTTACAGTAGTTTCTTAGTTGAAAAATTTCATTTCTCTGCTTTGGAATCTTTCTAGGGACTGCCATCATCTTGGAATGCAAAATAATTTTGATCACAATCGCTTTATTAAGTTTGCCCGTGTCTGTGAAGTAGATAATGAGAAGCCTATTTGTGCTAGAGAAAAGGTAAGCTCTGCCACAGGAAGCAGGAAGAAGGTAGTTCCTGGCCTAGAATCGGAAAATAACCATTCAACAATTTGGAAAAATTGGTAGACCAATCGCTTTACTAAATGCTTAGCATTTTAAAATAATTGTTAGATAATAATAACAAAATTAATTTCAGCACTTATTGAGCCTTATGTTGGCTGAAAGCAATTTTAAGTGCTTCAGATGGATCAGCTCAGTCCTTAACACCCTAAGAGAAAGATGCTATTATTGTCCCATTTTTCTTAGTCTCTTCTTTTCTTTCTTTCTTTCTTCCTTTTTTTTTTTTTTTTTTTTTTAACTAGGGATTAAATCCAGGGATGCTTAACTACTGAGTCACCAGTCAAATTCCCAGTCTTTTTCATTTTTTTAATTTGAGACGTGGTCCCACTAAGTTGCTTAGGGCCTCACTGAGTTGCAGAGGCTGACTTGAACTTTGGATCCTATTGCCTCAGGCTCCTGAGTGGGATTACAGGTGTGTACCACCATGTCTGGCTCTTAGTCTCTTTTCTGTTGCTATAACAAAATACCTGAGGCCAGATATTTTATAAGAAAAGAGATTTATTTTATTTAGTCCACAGTTCTGGAGGTCTAAGAACATGGCACTGGCATCTACTCAGTGTCTCGTAAGGATTATGTGCTGCTATATGCATGGTAGAAAACCAGAAGGACAGGCAGGTATGTGCTAAAGAGAGTGAGGGGAAATGCCAGGCTCACTTTATAACCATCTGTTCTCCTGTTAACTAACCCACTCTCACAGAAACTACAATAGTCTTTTCATGAGTGTGGAACCCCTATAACCTAGTTACCTCGTAAAGGTCCCACTACCTCTCAACACTGTTACTTGGGGGCATAATTTTAACATGAGTTTTGGTGGGGACAACCCATACTTAAACCATAGCATCATTTAACAAGTAGCAAATTGAGGCACAGAGAAGGAACCCCATTAAGTCCCTGCTAGATGACAGTCTTATAATAAAAGAGTGGTATGGTATACTTCCAGCAGAAAGGTTTTATGTTAAGAATGAAGAACTTAATAATAATACCTATTTCCTAGAATCATGAGGATTAAAGCATATACTTAAAATGTCTAAAACAACCTGTGGGCTAGAGGTGTAGCTTACTGGTAAAGAATGTGCTTAAGGCTCGAGTTGTGGCTCAGTGGTAGAGTACTTGCCTAGCATGTGTGAGGTACTCGGTTCAATTCTCAGCACCATCTATAAATAAATAAAAATATAGGTCCATCAACAACTAAAAAAAATTTAAAAAAGAAAAAGAATGTGCTTAGCATGATGAGGCCCTTGGTTGAATCCCCAGTATCAAAACAAAACCAAAAAACAACAGAACCTGCCACAAAGTTAGAACACACAATAGATTTTCATTTATTAAAAATGAAAGTTGAGCCCTTTCCCCGCGGCCTCTGCCGGGGCTGGTACCCGCTGCCGAGCTCCCGACACGTGCGGAGTGACCAGCTGTGGACTTAAGGCAGATGTGACCCCAGGGTGACTTGAAATTAGGTCATTCTTCACCTTCTGGAAGAGAGGAAATAGTAACAGGTGAACACTGTACTTGTGGAGTTTTTAGATACCTTCACCTGAATGAGAAATCTGTCCCCGTCAGGACCTTAGATGTCTGACAGCTTTGTGGCACACCAAGACAAGTAACCAAAGAAATTTATGTCCTGATGTCTTAAGAAGATGAAGTAGAACATCAAAGTATTTAAAAAAAAAAAAAAAATGAAAGTTGAGGCTGGGGATATAGCTCAGTTGGCAGAGCGCTTGCCTCTCATGCACAAGTCCCTGGGTTCAATCCCCAGCAGCACCAAAAAAAAAAAAAAAAAGGATGAAAGTTGGGGCTGGGGCTGGAGCTCAGTGGCAGAGCACTTGCCTAACACGAGTGAAGCCCTGGGTTCGATCCCTGGCACCACATAAAAATAAACAAATAGTCATGCTGTCCATCTACAACTACCAAAAAAAAAAAAAAAAAAGAATGAAAGTTGCCTACCTTTTGGTACTAGGGATTGAACCCAAGGACATTTCATCACTGAGCTACATATATCCATACATCGCCAGTCCTTTTTACTTTTATTTTGAGACAGGGTCTCACTAAGTTGCTGAAGCTGGTCTTGAACTTGCAATCCCCCTTCCTCAGCCTCCCAAGTTGCTGAGATTACAGGTGTGCAGCACGGTACCTTCTTTTTTACCCTCTCCCCCTTTTTTTAGTGCACTCCGGGGTTTTGATGAAATAGCTGCCACACGTGGCCTTGTCAGCATCATCCTATTTCCCTGTCTTATGTATACTTACCTACTAAAAAGATTAACGTAATCCGATCCTACATTAATATTTATTTCATGTTTTCCTGCAGGAGGTTGGAAATCTATATGATATGTTCTACACACGTAACAGGTTACACCGCAAAGCTTATCAACACAGAGTTAGCAACCTCATTGATACAATGTAAGAAATTTGATTGTTACTTTCCTATCAGATTTTCCATGGTGCTTTGCCAGTTATCATACTTGTCAAGTTGAGGTTTCCAGATAAATTCAAGTGGATTTTAAGTGAGTAAATAAATCTGAAGTGGTTTCCTTAAACAAAATCTAGCATAAATCGAACTTAGTTGGAGGAAGAGTAGGAAAATGGATAAGGGAGGTCAGGTGGGAGAAGGAAAGAAGAGCAGTGCTGACATGGCTCAGGACCTTTGCACAGCTGATGACATGCAGGGTGTTGGTCCCCATGGTGACGGGAGGTAGGACATGAACAACTGACATTGTCGTGAGGTTAATAACATGAATGAATTTCGAGAAGTAAGATTAATATCTGTCCTTATCCTGTCAAACATTCATCAAAATTAATAGCATATTTCATCTCTTTTTCCCTGATTCAGTCAGAACCATAGCAAAGTCTGTACATGACTGAGCCCATGAGTTCTGACTACCGTCAAAAATTGGGTGTGTTGGGCTGGGGACGTAGCTCAGTTGGTAGAGTGCTTTCCTTGCAAGCACGAGGCGCTGGGTTCAATCCCCAGCACTGCCAAAAAAAAAAAAAAAAATTGGGTGTGTTAACCCAACTACTAAGTACCAATTTAAAAATTGGGTGAGAATTATATTAATTCCAGGTCTCTAAACTACATTTAAATTTATTTATTACAAATCTTTCATGTTCATTTTTATATCCATGTTATATAAGAAATTTATCTTTATTTCTATTTTTTACATATCCTTTATCATGAACACACTAGAGTATATCCTCTTGTTAGTGTGATTGATCCTTAGATAAAAGTTTGTTTTTTTAATCAGAGAGTCTGAGATATTGGGTTCAAAGCCTGGCACTGCTTCTTCCTGGCTTACTTAAAGGAAAATTACATTATTTCTGCATCTGTAAAATTGGAGCTGATTATACCTATTTTATTATTGGAAAAATTAAATAAAATAATGGTGTCCGGAGCCCTGCCATAGTGCCCGGAACTTAGTAAGCACAGTAGCTCAGGGATCACCATATGCTTAGTTAGTCTGATCAAGAACCAGTTGTCTTTAGAACATTGTGCTTCTAGATTTTATTTTCCTGAAGTAGAAATATACCTTTCAGTAAGGCATAAAGCAAATACTCAAAGTTTTCTAAGTATATTTTACACAATCTACTTTAGGGTTGCAGATGCTTTCCTCAAAGCAGACCCCTACATAGAGATTACAGGTGCTAACGGGAAAAAATATCACATTTCTACAGCAATTGATGACATGGAAGCCTTCACTAAGCTGACAGGTAAGAATTAGAAGATAACATGGATGGCCCATGTCATATACAGTATAAGCTGTCCCTGGGTTGCAAATGAGTTATTTTCCAAATGTTCAAATGTATTTTACCCTCCTAAATGATGATGTATTTTTAGATTTGAGTTTTATCTCTGCCTTATACTAACAGGGCAACCATGGAAAAGTGATTTAACCTCCCTGAACCTTAGTTTCCTTATGTATAAAATGAAGGTATACGTCGGAGGTGTGACTCTATGGTAGGGCGCTTGTCTAGCATGCACAAGGCCCTGGGTTCAATCTTTAATGTGAGGTGGGGTTTATAATATATCTCTAGCATGTAGTTCTGTTGTGATGCTTAAATGAGGCACAGTACCTAATATAGACTTGGAAAAGTAAGTACTCGAAATTCATTATTATTTAGTTTATAATACAAGTAGACTAAACTACTAAAAAACTTTCAACATTATTTTCATTCTAAAACATGAGATGATAGGAACATCTCTCCATATTTTGGCAGAAACAAAATCTGCCGCTTAACTGGGCGTGGTGGCACGTGCCTATAATCCCAGCAGCTCGGGAGGCTGAGGCAGGAAGATTGTGAGTTCAAAGCCAGCCTCAGCAAAAGTGAGGCACTAAGCAACCCAGTGAGACCCTGTCTCTAAATAAAATACTAAATTGGCTGGGGATGTGGCTCAGTGGTTGAGTGCTCCTCAGTTCATTTCCTAGTGCCCACCCCCCCGCCAAAATCTGTAGCTTAGGGTGAGAAGGAAGGAAGACAGGTGAAGATGTGGCAGCTAGTTTTTTAAGCTTGGAAAGTACAGATTGAGAAATAAAGATCAATAAAGCAAAAGAAGTTGAATAAAAAATATACATCAGTCAAGAGTTCTTGGTTGCAAATCACAAAATTGACTGTTTAACTAAAAGTACAATTAGAAAGCAGTTACACACAGAATCAGTAGAAAGACTAGAAGCTCTGGAAATGGACAAAAACAACGAAGCCAAGTGGTCTAAGAAACAGACAGATCTGACTTTGGCCTGTAATTCCAGCCACTAGGGAGGCTAAGGTGGGAGGATCACAAGTTTGAGGCCATCCTTGGCAGTTCAGTGAGACCCTGCTCAAAAGCAAAAATAAAAAGGGCTGGGGGTGTAGCTCAGTGGTGGAGCACCCCTGCGTTCAGTCCCCAGCACCAAAATAGAAAAACAACAGCAAAAACAGCCAGATCACTGCACAGCCCCTTCTTGCCCAAGTGCTGCCAAGGTCCTACCATTCCATCGTGCCTAGATTCTGTTTGTAGCACAGTGCCAGAACAAAACCTGAAACAGAGCCTCTCAAACTGTCTTTGAGAACCAGCTTTTAAAGTTTCCAACCCCTTGTAAATTGATACTTTCTGTAAAATATGATAAAAAGTGAGTTACTGGGGCTTGGGATGTAACTCAGTAGTAGAGCCCTGGCATTGCACATTTGAGGCCCTGGCTTCACTCTCCAGCACCATAGAAAAATAGAGGGAGGGAGGAAATCCTAGAAAAGTCTGAAGATTACTACGTTTGCTTACTGACTGATAAAATTTAACATAACCATTCACAGCTACAAGAATACTTTATGAAACGACTACCTGAACTTCTCTAAATGTCAACATCTTGAAAGACAAATCTATTTCCAGATTAAGAGAATCTAAGAAATCATGACTCACTAATATCCATATACTTGGTTGATTTCTCTATCCAACCACAAAAATCCTTGAGTTAAATTATTGAGACAAGTAAACAAATTTGAGTGTAGATTATATGTTAGATGATGTTTTTACATCAGTATTAAATTTCTTGGTCGGTGTGTGTATGTGTGTGTAGTGCTATGGATTGAACCCAGGGATGCACTACCGCTGAGCCCTTTTTATTTTTTATTTTGAGACAGGACCTCACTAAGTTACTGAGGCTGGCTTTGAACTTGCAATCTTCCTGCCTCAATCTCCCAAGCTACTGGTATTTCAGGGGTGCACTACTAAAAACTTTTTTTCTTTCTTTTTTTTTTTTTTGCGGTGCTGGGGATCGAACCCAAGGCAAGTACTCTACCAACTGAGCTATATCCCCAGCCCAAACTTTTTTTCTTATAACTTTATTTTTCATTCATTTTTTCATGTGGTGCTGAGGATTGAACCCAAGGCCTCACACATGCTAGGCAAGTGTTCCACCACTGAGCTACAACCCCAGCCCCCTGGCTAAAAACTTTTGATGTAGGAAATTTATAAAATTCTGTGTATTTATCACTTAACCTCAACAGTTATCCACAAAACAATTTTACTTTTATCTGCCGTATCTACCTACTGCCATCAAAATTGTGAGACTATTTTGAAGCAGATCCTAGATGTAATTTAGTTTAAAATGTATACGGATCATTCTCTTTTATAAATAAGCCTAACAACAATAAATCCATCTACTCTGTGTACCCAATCCCCAAGTTTGACAGGCATCAACTCTAGTGCCATCTTATTTTATCTCTGTCCTTCCCATGCACTGGATTACCTTGAAGGGAATCCAATTCTTCAAGTGGAACATTTTTTTCCAGTTTTTTATTGGTGCATTATAATTATGCATAACAGTGGGATTCAAATCCACACACGTTCACACTGTAACAGTATAATTTGATCAATTTTATTCCCCAGTACCTCTCCCCCAACACTTTTTCTACCCTGCTGGTCTCCCTTCTATTTTCATAGGACTCCCCACCTCCTTTTTTTATTCCCCTCTAGTTTCCAAACCATGAGAGAAAACACTAACTAGAACATTTTTTTAAAGGTCTTTTCATTTTTTTTTTTTTAATATGTTGCTGGAGTCCTAATGTACCTACGTTTGTGAACTGCTTCTTGAAGCCATTTCAGGAGTAGAGCTATGTACATGTCTTTAAATCTCGTGTTTTCATTTTAATATGACTGCATTTTCATCAAATTTGCAGATAACGTTTTTCTGGAGATTTTACACTCCACTGATCCCAAATTGGACGCAGCACGAAGGATTTTGAAAAATATTGAATCCCGTAATCTCTACACGTTTGTGGGTGAGACCCAGCCACCAGAAGCAAAGAAGATTGAAAGGGTAAGTTGAATTATCAAGCATCTTCCCGATAGTGAAAGGTTATTGCCCTGTCTGTCCTCCAAGAGAAACCTTTAACCCATCAAAATTCCACGACTCAGTACTAAACTCTTTGTATTTATTCTCATTTAATCTTCACAGCAACACAATATTCTTAGGCCTGTGTCGTGTGGGGGAAGCTGAGGCTTGGGTGAGGTTAATAACTTGCTCAGGTACACCGGTCAGCCAGGATTCAAAGCCAGGTCTGACTGAAAACCTTCTCTCTCTCATCCAGGAAGAGAGGAGTCCACAGATTTTGACTAGATCCAAGCACAGAAAAATGAACATAAGGGAATATATCTAAAGGCCCTCAAAATAATCACTGAGTCTCTGAGGATCTGTTTTAATTACAATTGACCCTTTTACAGTGCTGGGGCTGGGGTATCAACCCCCATCAGTCAAAAAATTATTTGATTTTGACTCCCTAGAAAACTTAATTACTAATAACAGCTGCTGTTGACTTCACTGCTAACATAAGCAATCAATTAACATTTTTGTGTGTTGCATATATTATACATGGTGAAACAGAGAACTGGGAGAGGTCACTTTTTACTGCAGTAAGCAGTTTACTAGAGAGAGGGAATTGCTCTCGCCTTCTCCTTTAGTAAAAATATGTTTTCACCTCCAGCTTAATAAGATTTTTCTCTGTTTGCCAGAAAATCCATACATGAATCAACTGATAACCACATCCTACCTCATAGTAATTTCTTGGGTTACACTTTATTTCCTCTTGTTCTACTAATAGGTTACTGTCATATATTTTTTTAATGTGAAGTTTTTGTTATGAAAATTGTTCTATTTGTTTAAAGGACAGCATAGATAAGAGCTATAAAGCTATAATTCTATAATTGTTAAAGATAGCGCTTTTTTTTTTTTTTTTTTGTACCAGGAATTAAACTCAGGGCCACTTAACCACTGAGCCTCATTGTCAGTCCTTTTTCATTTATTCATTTATCTTGAGACAGCATCTCACTAAGTTGCTTATGGCTTTGTTAAGTTGCTGAGGCTAGCTTTGAACTTGGTAATCCTCCTGCCTCTGCCTCCTGAGCCGCAGGCGGGCACCACCCTGCCCTACCATTCCCACTCTAACCATTTTTCTTAGCGAAGTAACGTTTTGGTGTTATTTTACCTTTCAATTCTGGGGATTGAACCCAGGGACATTCTACCACTGAGCTACATCCCTAACCTTTTATTTTTCATTTTAAGACCGAGTCTTACTAAGTTGCTGAGACTGGCCTTGAACTTGTGATCCTCTTGCCTCAGCTTTGCCAGTCACTGGGATTATAGACATGTGTCCCTATACTTAGTATGGAGTGTCATTTTTAGAGAGGGAACCTATTTGTTTGCTTTAATACCAGGGATTGAACCCAGGGTGCTTTACCACTGAGCTATATTCCCAGCCCTTTTTATTTTTTATTTTGAGACAGGCTCTTGCTACATTGCCTAGGGCCTCATTAAGTTGCGAGCTGGCCTTGAACTTGCCATCCTCCGGCCTCAGCCTCTTGAGTTGCTGGGATTACAGGCATGTGCCACTACCCCCAGCAAAAGGGAACCTGTTTGTGGCATAAGTACTTAATGATGAAAAACTGGGTTTCTAACATGAGGAGTCTCATTTTTTCTAGGAAGACTATGAACACCTTCCAAAAGAGGTTGCCGATGCTAAACCTAGTGGTATACTCCTGGAGGCTGAATTGAAGGCTGAAGATTTCATGGTGGATGTAAGTAGTTAGCCAAAGAATAGACTAAATGAAGAATTTTTTTTTAAGGTTCAACTCTCCCACAATTATAAAATTAGTACACGTTCATTATCAAAACTTGGAAAAATACAGAAAGAAGGAAGGAAGAGAATCACCTGTGGTCCTACAGAACCAACATTATTAACTAGTTTTAAAATTTTCTTTGTACTGTTTTACTAGTATTTTTAATGTAATTGTTGTCATGTGATTAATAGAACATTGTATATCTTGAGTTTTAAAAAGTTTTGGTCAATCACAGAAGTACAACATGCCAATTAGTTTTTGAAATTGCCTACATAAATACACAAAGAAAAAAGTTTAGTTTTTTTTTAATTCTTATTTTCAGAGACCACAGTGTCTTCTTGTATGCTGATGAGAAGGCTAAACAGCTTTCTCGTGTTCTATTTTCTATAGGAAATACTTTAAGAAGTTCTGCTCCTCTGAAATTTGAGGACAGTGTTCCCTTTATTTGTTTTTCCATAAGCCTCTCTGTTACTTTCCTGCTGGCAAATCCTTGAGTGAAGGGCAATCTCTCCATATCATTCTTTTTGGCAAAGGATAAGATGAGTGAATGAACGGTCCATGGGCCCACTATTTGTTCACTTGGCTGATAGTGAAGTGCCTGGAATCTTTAGATCAAGCTGCAGTTTCCTGTTTACTTTGAGGAGGTTCCACTAGAATAAAGGGATCTCTTATTTTGACTTCCTGAGACTCTGAAAGACTTCACTCCCCAGAACATTTTCCCTGGGCTCTTGCCTGTCTGCCCTGCCCTCACTGCTTTCCCCAAGGGACCGTCTTGTCCTCAGCACAGTGTCAATCCTCGCCAGTCCCTTAGCTTCCCCTCTGATTTTTCTCTCAATGTGCAGCCTCCAAATGGATGTAGGCTCAGAGGTGCTCAAAGAGGCCACACATAAGAGAAGACATACTCATGGCTATGAGACATAAAAAGAAATTTAACCTGACCAATAATCAAATAAAGGCAAGTCGGTGCAGCAGTGAACCTTTATTTTTTAACATCAGGGTTGTGAAAACAAAAGTGATATACAATGCTGGGTAAATAAAAATTTGTGAACACAGAAGGGTGATCTGGTACAAGAGACCAAATTGGTAGTATTTTCTGATGTTGTAATTGACCGAGCAATTTTGTTCTGGAAGTTTGTCCTAAGGACATAATCCTTTTGGCACCACCGTCTGTCGTCTCCTAGTTGACATTGTTGGCGTAGCTCAGCGTCTTCCTCTCTTCTCCAGCATCCGCCGTCATCCTGGATGACCTTGGGGTCTACATTGAGCCAGCTCTTCTGTCTCTTCATTCCATTCTCAGACACATGACTCCCTTCACTTCTAGCAGATTATATTTTGAACTTTGTCAACATTTGAAACCACCCCATCTTTAAAATCACTAATTTAAACATCCTGTTTGCTGCCCCAAAACCCCTTTCCTCTCCATTTGCTTGCTCCTCACCCATCAGGACCTTCTGTCGTCTCTGTGCTCTTAGTTTGTCAGTTTTATCTTTTCTTCCCTCCTAGTCTAACTTGGATATTGTAATTTGTTAATTTGGTTGATTTCTATAGTCCCCCTCAACTCCCTTATCCAGCAAAAGACCGAATAACCCAATCACCAAATAGCCTGAATTGAACCTAAATTAAGTTAAAAACGAAAATCTAGAAACCTCAAGGGGCCGGTGGCCACCACGTGGGGCAGTGCGGCCGTGGAGCCTCTACCATGTGGAACCTTATGCTCTCACTTCTTTCCTACTTTCTTTGGACTTCCCTGTCGGAGGTTAGAGTCTTTGATCTTAAGAAAATTCCCAGCACCATACTCCTCTTCACCCCTCTCCTGCCCTTCAGGGCGAAACTCTTGGAAAGTTGTCTCTCCTTACCTTTCTGAGGACCAAAATCTTTTTCCAGGTACAGGTTAAATACCCCTTATCCAGAATTCTTGGGAGACCTGACGTGAGATTTTAAAGTTTTTCAGATTTGGGAATATTTGCATAGAGTTTACTTGCATTTATTAGCATTCTAATCCAAAAATCTGAATTTCAAAATGTTTCAAAATCCAAAAATGTGAGCTCCACGTCAGCCCTCAAAAGGTTTCAGATTTTGAATTTTCTAATTAGGGGTGCTCAGCCTGTGTTTTTTGGCTCTGTTTAACAGCCAAACATCTAAGAGTTGTCTTCTCTTATTTTTTTTATTTCTCATTTATTCTTAAACCTTTTTTCTGTCACCATCACTATACTAAAACTACTCTTGCAAGATCAACAATAACTTTGTTGCTAAATCCATCAGGAAGTTTCCAGCCCTGCAGCTTCTGAGTTGTTTCTTCTTCCTGGAAATATCTTCCTGCCATCCTAGGCCCTGTCAGATACTGCCCTCTGAGGAAAGCCACTTTCCCAGGAAAATATTTCCAGTTACTTGGTAGCACCCAGGCTACATTGTACCTTAGGTCAACTGTTAGAAAGATTCAAAGCATGCTTTGCTTTTCCTTGGTAGCTCATACAACAGATATGATTGCTTAGTTACTTTTTAATTGTTTGTTCAATTTCAGCCTAGGGGTTGGGGATATAGCTCAGTTGGTAGAGTGCTTGCCTCGAAAGCACAAGGCCCTAGGTTCAATCCCCAGCACCACCAAAAAAAAAAAAAAAAAAAAAGGAATAATAGTAATAATGATGATAAAATAGTGTCTATTATCAAAACCCTGAGAATTAAATAAATCACATAATTTCAGTCTAGGCCACATGGTCTGTAGGGGCTGGGATTGTATAAAAATGTGATATATCTAGTGTCTATCAGTGTCTTATCGCATCATAGGTATTGAATTTATGATATGTTGAACACACAGGTGTATTTCCTCCTCCCCCCAGCTTTTTAAGCCAAGTTTCTATATCTGGTCATGCACTAGAGTTATTTTTATTCTACTGCTTGGTAACTTACTAGTGTTCTTATTTCAAACCCCCAGAGGACTCTGATTTATTTCTTATAATTTTCCTGAATTCAATTCTCATAGTTATGTGATTACTTATTGTTTTAAGGTTATCAACATGGATTATGGAATGAAAGACAAGAATCCAATTGATCATGTTTACTTCTATTGTAAGAGTGACCCCAGCAAAGCCATCAAGATAAATAAAAGTCAGGTAACTACTTAGGTAAAATAAATACCATTATAGTGGTTGGTACACATTTGGCAAGCCTTTACAGTAAAATTACATTTTACATGCAGGTAAGGTTCTAAAGTCCATGGTTACATTAAAAAGGTGGGGGGGTGTGCTGGGGTTGTGGCTCAGTGGTAGAGCGCATGCCTAGCGTGTGTGAGGTACCGGTTTCGATTCCCAGCACTGCATATAAATAAATGAGTAAAATAAAGGTCCATCAACATCTAAAATACATATATATATATATGTATGTATGTATATATATGTGTGTGTGTGTGTGTGTGTGTGTGTGTGTGTGTGAAAAGGTTTATCTTTACTATTACAGTGTATATTTAGGGCTGGAGTCGTAGCTCAGTGGTAGCACACTTGCCTAGCATGTGTGAAACACTAGGTTTGGTCCTCAGCACCACATAAAATAAATAAAATAAAGGTATTGTGTCCATCTACAACTAAAAACATTTTTTTAAAAAAGTATATCTTTAGTTGAGACCATTTTAACAGCCAGCTTTTCCTGTTTGTTAAACATCAGTGAAAATGCAGTGTTTTGTTTAAAGGCCAAGTGACAATTTTGGTGGGAGGTGGATGCTGCATGATTGGAGTCTCAGCTTGAATTTCTCTTTGGATTATAACTGGGATAAAATAGTAAAGTGATACAGTACTTTTAATGAATATCAAAAACAGTGCTCAGGCCAGGGATGGTGGTACCCGCCTGTAATCCCAGTCTTGGGATATTGGTGCAGGAGGATCACAAGTTTGAGGCCAGCCTGGGCAGTTTAGTGAGACCCTGTCTCAAAATAAAATAAAAAGGGCTGGGGGTGTAGCTGAGTGACAGAGTACTTGCCTGGCATGCACAAAACCCTGAGTTTGGTCCTCAGTGTGGGGGACGGTGCGGGGGGATGCTCAAGGCCCTGGGGAACAACTGATACCTCTAATTTATGAGTTTGAAGTGACAGCGAAATCTTTTCTCTTTTATAAAGGTTTCACAGCTTCTACCAGAGAGATTTGCAGAGCAGCTGATTCGAGTGTATTGTAAGAAGAAAGATGAAAAGAGTTTGTTTGCTGCACGACAACATTTCGTTCAGTGGTGTCTAACCAAGAACTACAGCAAGCCGCAGGTGCGTGGCCTGTTGTTCACACACTTGGCACAGTCTTTAATTTTTAAGGAAAGTCAAAGGGATCTTTTCCATCTACTGAAGAGTTCTTGTTTTTTTCTTTTCTTTTCTTTTCTTTTTTGTTTTTTTGGTACTGGGAATCGAACCCAGGGGCACTTTACCACTGAGCTGCATCCCCAGCCCTTTGAACGGTGCTTTATAATAGTTTCACCAGTGGTCTTATCCAGTCCTCCAATGTCCCTGGCAGATGAGTCATAGTGTCCCCATCTTTTAAAGGTTTCTAAAGCTGAGTGGTTAACTCGTTTAAGGCTACAAAAAGTTGATAACACCTTTTATAGTTGTTTTTTGACAATACTGGGGACCAACCCAGAGCATCCATTGCCTTGGCAAGCCTTCCATCTCTAAGCGCTACCTCCTGCCCAACAACAAGTTTTTAAACTTGCTACTTCAAGCTTAGTGTTCCTGAACGTGGCTCATTTGGTATGTCAGTAAACTATTTATATTTTTGAGACTGAGAGTAGAGAGGTGGAAGAACCAAGGCACAGTTGCCAACCCTGAAACAATATTGCTAAAACTGGCGGACGTACAGGAGGTGGCCAGCACAGAGAAAGCGGCCACTCCGCGTGTGTGGACTCACTGAACTTAAATGGTGGTAAAATGTGAGGGTCAGTGTGGTTCTTCGTCCCATAAATTCAAAGAATGAGATCCACGGACGGGAAGGGTGCATGCGAAGGAACAGGGTGTAGTAAAGTGATAGCGGAGCTCCACAGGGGGAGCTCTTGGGTCCCCAAGACAGAGTTGCCCACAGTCTGTTGTTCAGGGTTTATACGATAAGGTAGAGGGGAAGTAGGAGGCCTTGAAGACCATAGGCTAGAAACACTGAAGAAGTGGGTCTTTGAGTCCAGCGACAGCAGGGCACCTGGTGTTCACGTGCCCCCGTCCAGTCGCCTGGGGCTAGCTCAGCTTTCCAGGGCACACCTTCAGGCTCCATCGGAGTCAGGGCCTCGCGCTGTCTGCTCGTTTGTACACTCCTGCCCGCCCCACGTGCATCCACCTGCTCTCCTTCCTGGACTAGTTCTCTCCCTCACAGAACCAGGGTTGGCCTTTTTCCGAGTTGGGAGCGAAAGGGAGCAGAAGGAAGGGTTCGACGTGGGGGAGGGGCCCAGTAAGCCAGCAGTTTATCCGTCGCCGGAGGCGTGTGCCAGTTCATCCAGACAGGATTCCACGGGTCGGGCGAGCTGCAGGGTAAACCCATGAAGAGGGAGGAACCAGTGGACGTGTCAGGCTGCAGCCGGCAGGGTATGTCTGGCCGTGGGGACAGTCCAAGCAGAGGCATAAAACGAGCAAGCTGAGGGGGACCATTAGGAGACCTCTCTGACCAGAGCAGAAGATTCTTACTGATCAGTGGTGCAAGGTTAAGTGGGAGAACGGACCCGATTATAGGGTACCCTTGATAATTGGCTAAGGAAGAGGATTTTTCCCTCTGCACAGTGGGGATGGAATCACTGAGAGTATTCAAGACCCACCTTGCTCCTGGAATTATTTACCTGTGTGTTTGTTACCTCGTGTGATTGTAGAGTGAGACCCAGGGGAATAAGGAAGTCCGTCTGTCTTGGGTACTCTAGCAGTTAAGAAAACTAAACCACCGAAAATTCTAGCTGAAGATGGACTGGAACTGGGACAGGACAGAAGCAGAGACGAGAGGCCATGAAAGGGGACATGTGGTGATAACTTCCTTAAATCTAGGTACCTTCACTCACTCAGTATGAGTACTTTTTTTTTTAGCTAGGTCCTGTTCTGTACCACGTGTGCAACAGTACTGTGTTAGTCAGCTTTTCGTTGCTATAACCAAAATACCTGACCAGGAAAATCTTAGAAGAGAAAAAGTTTATTTCGGCTCATGGTTTCAGAGGTCTCGGTCCATGATCATCCAGCTCCATTGCTCTGGACCTGAGGTGAAGCTCAACATCATGGTGTAAGGGCGTGGTGGACGGAAGCTACCCCGCTCATGGTAGCCAAGAAACAGAGAGAGGAAAGAGCAAGGGGAAAACATGTATTCCCCAGTGCACGCCCCCAGTTACCCACTTCCTCCAGCCACACCCCACCTGCCCACAGTTACTGTCCAGTAATCCATTCACATTATTAATCAAATGCGCGAATCATCTGATGAGATTATGGCTTTCATAAACTGATCATTTCACCTCCTGCATTGTGTCACACATGAGTTTTCAGGAGACACCTCATGTCCAAACCCTAACATGTACCTAAGGCAGACATAGTTACTTAGTCCCACAGGTCTCGCTCTTGGGGATAACAAAAGACGCAGGTAAATAACAGTGGCAGTAGCCTGGGAAGTGCTTCAGCATGGGCTGGAACAGGGCCTCCGCACAACAGAGGAGGAGGATCCAGCCAGAATTCGCTGGTCTGGAAAAGCTCTTGTAAAGAAGGGCTTAGACCCCGAGACCTGAAGGGTGAGTGAGAAGGGTCTGCTCTGGAAAGGCTGAGGGTGGTGAGGGAGAGGCCCTAGGGGATGGGCCAGAAGGGGAGAGAGCACATGCCTCAGCACCAGAGGAGGATCAAGTGCGAGCTGTCTGGAGTTTTCTGCAGTCCTGGGAGGGAGCAACCAGCAGCCATCGACTCAGGGAGAGTGACATCTCTATATTGGCATTTATAAAATTTATTAGAGTTGAAATCAGAATGGTTAGAAATAGGGAAGTGTGATAGAGGTGAATTCGAAGATAAATAATGCTGATTTTGAGATAGGTCTTCAAATATGAGATCATGGCAGTTAAACAGCTGCTTTTAAAATCTCTGTCAAGTCAGATCCATTATAGTTCAACAGAGGAAATTTGACATGGAGGACAAAATTCAAAAGTTTGGGGCAGAGCTAAAAGAGTGCGTGCAAGACAGTGATGCTACAGCGAAGGCTGCTCGCCTCCTCAGAAAGACCGAGAGCCGGCAGGAGTCGAGGAACGGGGCCCTTTGCGGAAGCTAGATGCACCAGTGGGTCGTGGCCACTGCCACCTGCCAGAGAGGAGAGGAGGGAATCCCTGGCCTCCCTGTTGTCCTCTCACCTCCAGCCTTCCACTCCGTCTCCCAGTGGAAAGCACTGGAAGGCACTGGGCCCGGGAGCTGGGGAGGGTGTGGCTTATGGAGCTTCTAGATGAAGGCGGGGCCGAGGAAGGGTGAAGAGGATCGAGGAGGTGCCCCGAGGAGGTGCCCCGTGTCCTGCCGCAGGCGTCCTGTTCCTCGTGTGCGGGAGACTCGCAAAGATCATGCACCTTCATGTGCCTGGAGGATCCACCCGCCCATTCTAGAAGGGATGCGGACAGTGGGGTGGGAGGGCCTTGCATATGCTCTCTGCATTCAGGTCGTGCTGTCAGAAGGAGGCCAATTGCATTTTGAGTGGAGGAGCTCATTTGCCTGGAGTCTATGCCAGAGTGAGAGGGTTTTTTGTTGTTATTTATTGGGGGGGGGGGGGTTGTTTGTTTTTGCTTTTATTTTGAGATGGGGCCTTGCTGTGTTGTCCAGGCTGGCCTCCAACTTGGGGTCCTCCTTTCCCAGCTTTCTTTTCTTTTTTTAAAAGTGTTTTTGTGGTTGTTTCCTCTGTTCACTGTATTTTTTTAAATTTATTTATTTTTATGTGGTGCCTCACATGCGCTAGATGAGCGCTCTGCCACTGAGCCACAACCCCAGCCCCCAATCTCAGCTTTCTGAGTAGACACCACACCCAGCTGAAAACTTTGATTACAGAGAACAATTCAAGTTCAGATATATACTGTCCTTTGTTGTTGCTGTTGTTTTTGTCATCTTGTAGACCTAGGTCATTTATTTCAGAAGGGACCAGGCAAGAGAAAAGCAAGAAATCAGTGCAACTTCTCATTCCCCTGAGAAAACAGGATAGGGTTTGTGTTCCACGAAAGTGTGTAGGGAGGTGTACCGCTTCCACCCGTCTGTGAGAAGAGGTCTAGTGGCTTTTTTTCCATGAAGGGCCCTATCTGCTTAGGACTGTGGTGTTTCAATTTGACCAGGCATAGGGCATATATAATTTGGAGTTTCCCAAGAGTAAGTATATGCAGAAGCAATCTACCTTTATGCCTAAGATAGTCACTCAGGAATGAGATGATGGAAACTGGCCTTTTTCCTTTTTTTTCTCTTCTCTTCTCTTCTCTTGTACTGGGGATTGAACCCAAGGGCTTTTTACCACTGATCTACGTCCCCAGCCCTATTTATTTAGTACCAGGGATTGAACCCAGGGGTGCTTAACCACTGAGCCACATCCCCAGCCCTTTTTGTGTTTTTATTTTGAGACAGGATCTCACTGAATTGCTTAGGGCCTGGGCACTAAGTTGCAGAGGCTGGCTTTGAACTTGTGATCCTCCAACTTGTGAACTTGTGAGCCTCCTGAGCCGCTGGGATTCCAGGCCTATGCCACTGCACCAGGCTCTGGCTTTTCTTTAATCCCTGTTTTTCTCTTTTCCTGATAGGATGGCGATGTTGTCGCCCCACTTATAACACCTCGAAAACCAGAGTGGAATTCCAGGGATTCAGCCCACAGAGCATCCAAACGCCTTGAGTTTTGAAGATGACTTGGCATAAATATCTGCAATTGGTCACTTACTAAAAGCCCTCCCCCAGTACAAGCTAGGAGATTTAATTACATAGTTCCACAAATTTAGTAACTAGAGCTTTTATTCTGTATTTTGAATATATACACATGCTGAAGGTAAGTCATTTTTACTTTAAAAAAAAAAAAAAAAAAAGCTATTAGGCAAATCTTCCTATCCATGCTATGAAAAGCATTACCTTGCCTATTTTTAACATTAACCTTTCTCCTTTGGTAATCTATTTTCTTAGAATAACAACTCTTTATCGACTCTGAACTCCTATGACAGATGATTGTTTTTTGTTTTTAACTTAGAAATGAGACAGGGCAGTTTTGAAGTTCGAAGTGTCATGAACAGACATGATTAAAAATAAAATCTCCGTCCCCTGAGAGACGTCTCTCAAACCCTGAGTCTGAGGACAGCTTCTCAAATGATACCTAAACATCAGTGAAAGAGGTTGTTCTCGCTCTTGTAGCCCCGAGAAGCTGCCAGGTGGGGTGAACAGTAGACCAGGACCAGGGGTTGCTTCCCCCTCTGGTGAGCAGATCTGAGGACTCTGGCCTCTTTTTCTTTTTTCTTTTTTTTTTTTTTTTTTTTTTTGGTGGTGCTGAGTTTTGAACCAGGAACCTCTTACATGGAGGTAAATACTCTGTCACTGAGCCACACTCTGTCCTCCTCCTCATTGGGACATAAAACCCTCCTTCAGGAATCCCCAGAGGCAGAAGGATCCTGCAAACCAGGTCGCTCCGAGTCTGTCGTGGCTTCAGACTCCGGCAGCTTCTTGTTCTCTGAATTCTCGCCGTCCCTCTCCTGGGGCCTCACCACTGCCCAGCCTGGAGAAGCCCTCCCTCTAGCCTGTCTCTGGGTCTGCCTTTTGAGCTGCTCAGAGGTCGTGGCAGGGACTGTCTGTCCCTGGGGCTGTTCTTGCCTGGAACTTTGCTTTCGCATTTTGTTCTGTGGGTTTCACAGCAGACTAGACTGCCTTTCCTGGGGTGGTAACTGCCCTGTGGGTCCCAGGTTCCCTTGGTAACTTGATGTTCCCAGCCGTGGAGAGGGTGCCACCATGGTCAAGCAGTGCTCCTGTGCCAGGGGAGCCCCCACCCCCCGGGTGTGTGTAGAAGTTCACCAAGAACAAAGTCTGGAGTTGGGGCCAAAGTGGGCGGTGGCCAGAGGGTGTTTATGCACGGATGCTCCCTGAGCCTGGAGCGAGGTGGCAGTGGGCAGCAAGTACCTGTGCTGTCACCTTCCACTGTCCTCCTGGGAGTGGCAGTCGACCCTTGATTCCCTACTGAGGGATGGAGGGTGGTGACAGCCAGGGTGGCAGCTGTTCCAAATGCCCTGCCCCTGGTTACCGTGGAAAGTGGCAGCATCACCCCCCACCACAGTCCCCTGGTGGAGGCAGTTCACTGGTGGGCTCCTGGAAGCACATGGGAGGTTCCAGGTCAGCTGTGCCTGGCTGGCCGCACCCCTGAAACCCGGAGGGGAAGCAGCTGGAGGCCGGAACCTGTGCCGACCAAAGGTCAAGAATGTAATGTTTCCTGCTAAGATTGTTCTTTTTTTCCTTCTTATTTTTAAATCACTGTGATTTACTCTGGAATTTTGTAATCCTAATATTGTATCATTGTGCTGTCTGAGGAACAATTTGAATCTGTTTGGGATTTTTTTTGCCTCTTTCCTTACATGTAAGGCAGCTGCACTTTACGCTGTTTGCAACTGTTTTAATTATAAGAACCATGTGCCACTCACAAGGCTAAATTTTTCTTAAGAACCATCTTGACTCTGTATAAAAATGGAGATTTTACCAGCTTAGTCTCTAAAGTTCCTGAACATTGTCACCTGGGGACTGTGAATAGAACTGCAGGTTCAAGTGCGTGGTTCCTTCAGCTGGGTGAAGGAAATGGCTGCAATAAAGCTTTGTGAATGTGCCTCCGGCGTGGACATGTGCTCCCGAGCCATTTTTTCCTTACCCCGTTGGGTGCCCAGTCTGACCCTGCTGTGCAAAGGAGCACGTGCCTCGCGGTACTCTGATGCTGCCTAGTCCCGCCACGCCGCGGGGTCAGTGAGAGGAGTGATGGTGACAAGGTCCCTGGCAGTGAGCGCTCCTGATGCAGCAAGGGCAAGGAATGGCATCTTTCCTTCCAGCAGAAGGCAGGAAGGCGTGGGAAGCACTAAGGGTCGCTCTCAGTTTGCAGAGCTAACTGTTGCGCCAGCAAACACTCCTTTTTCTCTTCATCTCTCTCAAGTTCCATCCAGAATTTCATCATCTTTGCCCAAAAATATGCGTGTTGTTCATTTGCTGCTTTCTTATCTTCCTCATGAAATTAAGTAATGAATTTGCAAGCACCTGGCACCCTGGTCGCATGCAGGACTCCCAGAGTTCTAGAACAGGCACAGGGCCAGAGAAGAAATGCCGCTGCTGGAGTCTTTGCTAGTTCCACTGGCTGAGCCGAGGTTTCTGAGGTTTGACAGTGTTTTTTAAATTAAAGTAATTCCTGCCAGGTCGGTGGTGCACGCCTGTATCCCAGCAGCTTGGGAGGCAGGAGGATCTCGAGTTCAAAGCCAGCCTCAGCAAAAGCAAGACACTGAACAACTCAGTGAGACCCTGTCTCTAAATAAAATGCAAAACAGGACTGGGGATGTGGTTCAGTGGATGAGTGTCCCCGAGTTCAATCCCCATACAAAAAAAAAAAAAAAAATTAATTCCTAAAACATACAAGGTGGAATACCACTTTTGCAAGAGAATGCTCTTTTTTAATTTGTTCTAATTATACATGATGAGAATACTGTTTTTGTAAGAAAAAGTATACATGTATCTCCATGGAAAATTGTTTTGAAAGATATACATGAAAACATTACTGTTTCAGGAATTTGCATTTTAGACAGTTTTATTTATTTATTCATTCATTCATTTTTGCGTTACTGGGGATTGAACCCAGGGCCTCCAGCAAGCACGCTGCTGCCGAGCTACATCCCCAGTCCTTTTTATTTTATTTTGAGATGGGCTCTTGCTAAGTTCCTCAGGCTGGCTTTGAACTTGCGATCCTCCTGCCTCACCCTCTCAAGTGGCTGGGATCGCAGGTGTGCACCACCACACCTGGCAATTTAAATTTTCTTCTAGGTTTTCTACAATGAACACGCATTCATTGTTGAATTCCTGTAACAGTAATTTTCATGAGGGACTCTGCTTCTTGTAAGTTGTGTCTTTCACACATTCAAAGTCACCTGTGCAGGAGAGCAGTGTCTGTCCCCATTCCTGTCTTGGGTCCCCAGGCCACAAGGAGGCTGTCCAAGGGCCACAGTCAACATGAGAGTCTGGCATCCTTGTTTCAGAATGGGCTGCTGGGTGTGAGGAAGACCTGGACAGCATCCGTGAGCAGGTCTGAGTCCCTAGTGCCCCAGGAAGCTGCTCGCATGGGGCTTCAGCTCAGGACCCAGGCCTCCAGCTCTTTGATGCAGAACTGCTCGTGCCGGGCCAGCACCTCATTGTTGAAAGTCGCACAGGGGTGGCTTCCCCCGCGGTACAGGTCTCCGTCGAGCCACAGCCCAAACTGGCCACTAGAAAGAAGAGGAAGATGTCAGCATGGCTCGTCCCTGTGTGTCAGGCCTCCAAATCCATCACCGCCATCAGCCCTGAGCCACACCATGGTGGCAGCCCTAGTTCTGCTCCTCATTGTCCCTTAGACCCATTTATCCTGACATGGGGGGCTCGACATGTTGCTCCCTGAGTGGGGCTTAGAACGCTTTTAAAACAATTCAGGGACTTTAATAAATAACCTACAGTGGTGCAGCCATCACCACAACCCAGTTTGGAACATTCTGATCCTCACATTTCACAGAAAACCCAGGCTGGAGCCAAGAAGTGAATTACTGCAAACGCTGATGCGTTTATTCTGTGCCAAGCTGCCTCTCAATGGAGCCTTTTCAGGCAGCTGGGAAAGCTAAGAATCTGTGTGGTATTAATCAAGCAATGCTTTCATCACTGCCCTCGGGGTAGGACTCATTAATGTGCCTGAATTTGAAGGTCACACCAAGAGTGAGACCAACCTCTTTTTTCCCCTACCTCGCTCCGTCTCCTGGGCACACACACAAGCCAGGGTTATTAGAGGAGGGCAGATGCAGCCTTCCTCTAATAAGTTAGGTCCCCGAGGCTCACTGGGCTGACTGGCAAATCTGAGTCTTGCCGTCTCCTGATGCCAGCCTCATCCAATCATGTCATTGTTCCCAAAGTCACCTAAGTTCAGACTAAGATGTCACCAACCATACACTGTTTAGTGGGGGAGTTTGTGCCTCTTTTCTGCTCACACCTTGGCTTCGATGGGGTTGAGAGGTTGGACAGTGTCTTAAGGAGAAAGTGAACCCCCAGCCTCCCCACTTCATCTGGAGCAGTTCATCTGCAGTTACAGAGAGCGACAGGGTCCAGGACACAGATTCCACCTCAAGACTCGGGAGGATGGAGACACGCACCTGCCACTGCCCATCATCAGGGAATCCAAGTCTCCTTTCACAAAGAAAGAGTTGCTTCCTGTCCACTTAAAGACCTGAGGTGACAGGGAAAGCTCAGGGTCACTTGGTGAGTCCTGCTCTTGCAGTCTGACTCCAAGCCACTAGATGGCAGTGTCGTGGAGGGAATAAAGCCTCCAGCGCGCCCCCCCCCCCCCCCCAGACCCTCGAGATTCCTTGTCTCCATGGCGTTCACCCCTGGCACGCGGTTGCTGAGTTCCCACCGCCTAGAGGCACCTTCGCTCTAGAACAGAACAAAAACCTCCAAGGCTTCCTGCTTCCAAAGCTGGAAAGGAGGAGGAAGGTCAGCGGATGCTACCGTAAACGCTCATCTCTGCTGCGGGTCCCACCCAGCCTTGCCTCATCCCCTCCCTTGCCTGGGTCACAGCCTCCCAACGTTTTTGTCCCATCAGCCCCTGCCCCAGCCCATCTCCGTGCTGTGACCTGAGCGTTCTACGTGGAATTTGACTTTCTGTCCTCCAATGGCTCTGCGCTGTAATGGGGAAAAACCCAACTCCTTCCTAGAGCCCAAAGCGCGCCTGCTGCACCCTGATTTTCTCTTTGATCTCTTCCCCTTGTTGACTGCCCATGAACTACACTGGCCTTTCTGTCCCTGGAACATCCAAAGCTTGTTCCTGCTTAGGACCTCTGCTCGCTGATCCCTCTGCCCACAGGGTGCTGTCCCCAGGTCCGAGAGGACCTGCTCTGCTTTGAGCCCAAGGGTCATCCCAGGAGGTTCCTGGACGTCCTATCTACGGTCACTCTTCCTCCCAGCCCTCTTGTCTTCCTCAGCGTTCCCTCGAGAGCACTCTCCTGCATCTGTGCACCCTTATCCGCCCACTCAGGGTGCAGTCCAGAGGCCTGCCTTGTCTTCCTGGAACAGTGGTGCTGTGGCAGAATTCATTTGTTAAGTGAGTGCATTATTTAAGAGTCAAAGTCGGCAATAAAAGGACTTCTAAAGGGCCACAAAAGTGTATTATTGCCTGTAATTAGTTGTAAAAACAAATCTAAACTAAACAAAAAATAGGGACTAATTAAAAGATAAGTCCTGGGCTCAGAAGGGGTGAGACAATATTAACAAGTGACCACAGGAAGACAGAACTGTTGGCAGGCGCAGCGGGCACATGCCTGTAATCCCAGTGACCCAGGAGGCTGAGGCAGGAGGATGACAAGTTCAAAGTCAGCCTCAGCAACTTAGTGAGGACCAAAGCAACTTAGGCCATGTCTCAAAGTAAAAAATAAAAAGGGCTGGGGATGTGGCTCGGTGGTTAAGCGCCCCTGGGTTCAATCTCCAGTACCAAAAAAAAATAAAAATAAAAAAGAACTGTTGAACATGTCCTCAACTTCCTCCAAGGACATGACCTTCAGACTTGAAATAGTAAGATAAATGTTGGTACAGAAAAAATGAAGATGAAGTCCAGGGTGCTTAGAATAGCAATCAAAGAATGAAGCGATGGGAATTCATGGAGGACACAAGAAGGGCCCAAGGACCAAAGACAGTCGAGAATCAAGCTATAGTTTAAGAGGTGGAATCCCATAACCGTTGGCAGGGAAGGCAGGTAGTGTTTCCCTGAAGGAAACATCATTGATTTCATTCAGTATTTTTTAGCACTTCTGCACCAGAGGCACAGTTGAAGCACTAGGTGCAATGGTGGACACACTGGGTAGAATCTCTGCCTCAAAGGACTCACATTCTAGTGGAAGGAAGCAAATTTAAAAAGTCAGAGAAATGGAAGGTGAAAATGTGAAGGAGCAAAATGACCCTGAGAAGGGCAATAAAGGTTTTCAGGAAATGAAGGGTGACAATTTTAAATAAGTTAGGGTAGTCACTGAGATGGCAACCTCTGGACAGAGTCCTAAAAGAAGTGGGACGGAGCCATGTGGAGACCCAAGAGAATGGAATTCTGGCCAGAACAGCATGTGCAAAGGCCCTGAGGCAGGAGCAGACCTATGTCTAAGGGCCAGCTCAGGCCAGTGTGGTCGGAGCAAAGTGAGGGGAAAGAAAAGTAGCAAGAAACAATATCGGAGAGAGGCCAGGTCACTGGTCTTTGTATAGACTTTGGTTTTTCTCCAGGTGAAAACGGAAGCAAAGAGCAAAATGCAGTGACTTCTTTTTCAAAAGGATCACTCCAGCTAACTGGAGGAGGTCCCACTGCAGGTGGAACCAGGGAGACCCACTGGGACGCTGCAGCAGGAAGATACACAAGTAACGAAGAAGGTCTGAACCAGGCGACAGCTCTGCACGTGTCTAGAAGTGGGGCATTCTGCACACACAGAGGCAGCGGCCAGCCCAGGTGCGGGTGTGAGACAGAGGTAAGGTGCTCACCAAGCAGGTCTCAGTGGCAGGGAAGACGGAGGCGCCGTTACCGCCAATGAGGGAAAATCAGGAGAGGAGCAGATCTTGTGGGGGAAAGCAGGAGCTGGGTTTCAGACAGGTTAGACTTGAAATGCCACGTCGGAGAACCAGGTGGAGATGCTGCGCGGAGGCTGGGAGTGTGAGTGGGGAGTCCAGGGACAGGTCATCAGCATGGAGTTGGCATGGAAACCGGGAGGCTGGCCGAGACCACAGAGGAAATGAGAAGAGCTGAGAAGCCGGAACCGATCTCGGACACTGAGAAGGCTGGAGAGATGAGGGACCAGCAAGAGGCCGACAGGGAGTTGTCACTGTAGTAGGAGGAAGATTCTAGAACTCTAGAATTCTAGTGTGAGGACACCCGAGGGGCCGTGGTGATGACCAGCATCCTGACCGTGCACAGCCTGTCTCCAGGAAGACCGGAGGAGGCTCTGGCTGGTGGATCCAGCCCAGCAGGGAGCACCCTGCCTTGGGCGAGGTGGTTGTGCCTATTAGAGAAGCTCTGGGATAGCAAACCGAACACCTGGAACCAGCTCTCCACCAGCCACAGAGATGTGCACAAGAATTTCTTGATGCCAGTGCACAGCAACATACCCTCCCCCACGCCCTGCTCCACCCCATCTCTTTGGGTTCCCAAATGTGCTCGCTTCCCCCCAGTGCCTGTGCTGACACCCTCAGCCATCTGCTGATCTTGGGTTTGTCTATCAAGATCCACCTCGGAAAGCTCCTCCTCCAGGAAGCCTCCCTGGATCACCCCCGCACGGAGCCGAGATACCTCTGCGCTTCTCCCATAGCCCTTCTTTTGGGGTTTGTGTTGGGCTTTCCTTCCCCAGCACAGGAGCATCCTCAGCCGGGGACCCTCTGCAATTCAGAGAGGTAGTGGAGTGCTGTGGCCGAATTCAAACTCCTATCCTGTCCTCACCCTTGTAACTGCGTTAACTCAGGCCCATTTTCAACCTCTCCCTGCCTCAGTTTCCTCCTCTGTAAAATGGGGCTGGTAAGAGCACATCCTCCTGGATTGAAGGTGCTGCTGCGGCGGTGGGAAGCTGGTACCCATGAGCAGCTGTCGTGTTGATTCATGGCAAAAGTAGGATGCTCTGTGCCACACACGCAGTGCTCAGTGGCCTCCTGCAATAAGTGACCCGGAGGCAGGAAATCCTTGGATGGGACATGTTTGGGACTATGATTATCCTCCTCCTTCAGAAACCCCGTGACGGGAAGCACGAGCTCGGCTGTCACCTTAGAGTGCTGGGTCTTTCTGACAGCTCCTCCCTCCTTCGAGAGACTCCGCTCCATCCCAGAGGCTGGGGAGGCTGAGGCAGGAGGATGGTGCGTTCAAAGCCAGCCTCAGCAACTTAGCGAGGCCCTGTCTCTAAACAAAATATAAAAAGAGCTGGGATGTGGCTCGGTGGCTAAGTGCCCCTGGGTTCAATCCCTGGTGCCAAAAAACAAAACCAAAAAGAGCCGAGCTCCTCGGCAGATGGTGCCATCTGAGATTCCCGCCACCTCGCGGCGGCCATTCCCCACCTCTTCACCCCTCATCACTAACTGTCCCCTCCTCTTTCCTGATTCCTGGGTGACCTTCAGCGTCCCTGCCCTCTCCCTGCCCCTCGGCTCCTTTCCTCTTAACCTCCAGGGGGGTTTCAGCTACTGTCTCCCATGGTTGCCCCTGGGGACCTGTCCTCAGCAGGGATGGCAGAGAACTTCTCCGCAGTCTGGTTCAAGTGTCCTGTCGACCATGTAACAGTTGAGCAGGTTGTTCACTGCTCCACGGCCTTGACCTCAAGGAGACTCGCCCTTGAGAGCCTTTGTCCCAGCATCCCTCAGTTCCCCATGGCTTCCCCTGCCTCTTGCCCAGCCTCGGTTCTGTGGTGCACCTTGTATTCTCACTCCCTTCGACCTCCCTTTCCCTCTCTGCCTGTGTGTGTGTGTGTGTGTGTGTGTAAGAGAGAGAGAGAGAGATGGGATTCTCCCCAGGTCCTGCACATGCTAGGCTCTACCACTGAATTACATCCCCAGCACTTCTGATTTTTTTTTTATTTTGAGACAAAGACTCGCTAAGTTGCTGAGACTGGCCTCAAACTTGAGATCCTCCTGCCTCAGCCTTCTGAGTGGCCAGGATTACAGGTGTGTGCCACCATGCCTGGCTCCCTTCCTGCCTCTGCTAAACCAGCTTGGTAAAACCCCAGTCCTGAAGGTACCCTCCCGTCCACCTTTCTCCAGGCCTGGCAGAGGTGACGGACACTGCTGAAGGGCTGGCCCACCTTGAAACTCACAAACCCCAAACTCCACCCGCCATGGCCTGGCGGTCCTGTCTCAGCAGTCTCCTCTAGGGCGCCCTCCCCACGCTGCGCTGTGGGTCCTGTGTGACTCCCTCCCTCTCCTCAGGGCCCCTCCTCCAGCCTCACTCTTAGCTGAGGACCTTGCCCTGTACTCCCGCCACCCCACGTCAGGACCACCTGTGTTTGGACCCCTGCTGCCTCTCCAGCTGTGACTGCTGAGCAGCACCCCTCCCCTCTCAGCCGGGCAGTGGTCACTCAAGACCTGCAGAGCATTGTTTTAAAGATGGACAGGCCACGGGGCATGCCCTGCTCATTGCTGCCCTGCTGGAGTCCCGCCGTGGAGACAGGGACACCAGGGAGCCCAGCATGGGGGTTGGAGCTGGGGGCCACTGGGACCCTGGGAACTGTGGCCTGCCATAGACCCCCTGCCCCATGGAAAATGGGGACCATCACCTTCAGCTGTGGGGAGAAGGAGAAGAGGAATGTCTCGCCAGTGCCGTAGAAGCCTTTGCTGAGTCGAATGGCCGTGGAGGAGAAGGCGCCAAACATCTGGGAGGCAGAGGACACGTGGCTGAGGCTGGGAGGGTGTTGGGAGTCCGGGCAACCCGTTCTGCAGACTTGGTAAAGCAGGCTCGTCCAGCAGGCCCCCCGGGTGCTCCCATGGTCTGCCACCTGCACCCTTTCCCTGCCAATCCCCAGGAGAGCCCTGGGGCCCGGGGTGGGCGCCCTCCTGCTGTTTCTTAAATAAACTTACTTTTCACGAGGACTTCCAGAAAACCCAGAAATTATAGACCAGCAAAAGGAAGACAAAACAAGACCATCCCAGACCCCCTTTCTTCCTCCCCAAGATAATTCCTCTTGCCATTTTGGCGTGTTTCCTCTGGCCTCAGTTGAATGCCCTGGGCACACTTCCACGCAGATCCTGCGTAATGGGTTTGTTTTGTGAGTGGCTTCCTCTCACTTTCCTCTTTCTTTTTACACTGGGGATTGAACCCAGGGACGCTTAACCACTGAGCCACATCCCCAACCCTTTTTATTTTTTTATTTTGAGACAGGGTCTCACCAAGTTGCTTAGGGTCTTGCAAAGTTGCTGAGTCTGGCCTCAAACTTGCGATCCTCCTGCCTCAGCCTCCCAAGTCACTGGAATTACAGGAGTACGCCTTTGCATCTGGCTTCCCCTCACTTTTCTTTATCAATTTCAATTTCATGGAGAAAACTTCAAAGCACAGTACAGATTCCCTTTATGAGACTCAACAATCTTAAAGGTGTTTCCTATATTTGTGTGTTCTCTCTCTCTCTCTCTCTCTCCCTCCCCTGCTCTCTCTCCCTCTCTCTCACCCTCTTCCTTTATATATTTCTCTGACCCATTGAAAGTAAGTAGTGGATACTATTACCACAGCACATAGTTTCACTCCTGTGAATGAGACTTCCTCTTACATAGCCACAGTACTCTTATCTCCCCTAAGAGAATGAACAATAATCCCCTATTATCATCTAATAGCCAGTTCCTATTCCATTTTTTCCAGTTGTCTCATTAATATCCTGCTTTTTTTTTTTTTTTTTTTTGCGGTACTGGGGATTGAACTCAGGACCTTGTGCTTGTGAGGTAAGCACTCTACCAGCTGAGCTAGCTCCCCAGCCCAATATCCTGCTTTTTAAAAAGAAAAACTGAACATGTTTAATAGGTATGGTTTCCATCGTGATTCTCGCTTGCCTGATATCTCACTAGATAGAGTGGAATCTACTTCACTCTGTGGGGGGATCTGACTTGACTGAGCCGTCATCCCCTGGTGGAATATTCAGGTGGGCTGTGGATTTTCACCATTATAAACAGTGCTGGTTGGCAGAGGCAGGATCACTGGGAGCAGTTGAGGGGAGTGAGATACTTCCTCGTAGTCAACGGTTCCTGCCACAGAAGGGGCTCCCGAAGACAGCGAGGTTCCAGCCCTCAGGCAGGAATTCCTTCCATCAGCATCTGGGGACAGGCCCTCCTGCCCAAGTGGAGTGGGGAGTATCCTCTGGAATTCCTGAGAACTCTCCCAGCTCTAGTATGTTCCTCCCACCGGAGATCATTTGAAATGAGCTACCAAGTGTAGCCCCCTTTTATATGGAGACCCTTCCTGGAAAGCCACCATTGGAGAGACAACAGGGACTCCAGGCACAGCTATCGCAAGCCTCCTCTTGTAGGAGCCAGCAGGAGCCAGCTGCCTCTTCTGACCTGCTTCCATTCTTAGCTCCTCCGACCCCTCCTTCTCCCACCAGTTGGGGGTGTTTTCACATCCCTCGTTGGTCTTTGGCTGGGAATCTAGTTCCGTGGTAGAGTGCTTACCTTGCACGCACAAGGTCATGAGTTCCATCCCCAGCACAAAAGAAATAAATGAACTCATATTTTTAAAAAAATGGGCTGGGCTTGTAGCTCAGTGGTAAGCACCCGCCCAGCACGTGGAGGCACTAGGTTTGACCCTCAGCAGCACATACAAATAAATAAATAAAATAAAGGCATTGTGTCCATCTACAACCAAAAATGTTTTAAAAAAAATATGTGACCTTGAAGGTGAAGGTCACCTGCTTAAACTCCATCCATAGTTTCTTGTGCTTCTGAGGCTAAAAAAACACTTCTGTTTTATAGTGAAACGATTATTTGCTTAATGTCTGAGCCCTGCCCCCTTTAAACTGTCAGCTCCAAGAGGACTGGGACGCCTTCTGGGTGACCCCATCTAATCTGGCACTTAGAAGGAGCTTAGGATACGTGTGTTGGGGGCTGGCTCCGAGGCGGGTAGGTCTCCGAGCCGTCGGTGCTCTCTTAGAGGTGACTTGGTTTGTCACCTCTGCCTCTCGACCCTGAAGCTGTCATGGGCAGGACCTATGATGTCTGGCTCCGTCCCCCAGAGCCCAGCCAACTCACCTGCCCATCCTGGTCCCTCAGGAGCAGCAGCACGGGCCCACTGTGGCCTTCCATCTGCCGGTACAGGCTCCGCAGACTAAAGCCGTCCCTCGAAGTGCAGAAAACGAGACTCCAGGGGTGGCCGGTGACTCTCGGGGGAAGATGGAGGCTGAGCTGGGGGCAGGGCTGGGGGTGAGTGAAGGAGTCCCCTCCCGCTGCCCTCCTTCCACCACAACCTCAGGGACACAGGAGGACTGGGCTTAGCACCACCCGACGGGCGCGGTGCCTCGCTGTTGACAGGGATTCTGTGCCTACCAGCAACAGCCCTTGGAGATAGGTGCTGTCCTTCCCATTTTATAGATGAGGAAACTGAGCCTCAGCAAGGTGGAGCAACCAGCCCGAAAACCACACAGAGAGTAAGCGGCAGAGCCAGGAGCCAAGGCCAGGCCAGGTCTCACTTCCCTTGGTCACTTTGTCCTCAAGGGGCCGAGGATAGACAAGTTGCTGGCTCCTTCCTCCTGGTCCCCCAGCTCACTGTCCCATCCACACCCCAGCTCTGGCTTTGGTTCCCAAGACCAGTTCCATCTTGGAATTTGCATCTTTTCCTGTGTTTTCAACCTCTCAGCCCGGTGCAGAGGGTGCGGGGATGTTACTGGGTCCTTTTACTAGAAAGGAAAGGGAAGCCTGGAGGGAAGACCACCCAAGGTGACACAGAGAGCTGGAGACAGAGACCTGTGGCCCCAGGGTCCCTGGGAGTGGCAGGTGTGGGGAAGAGGTTCAGGGCTGAAGTCCTGGTGCAGGGCAGTGTCCCAACCTGCCTGATCTCCGAGGCACCCAGAACCTGGCTGGCTTCCGTCAGCTGGGGCTCCACGGGGTCTTCGGGGGCAGGGGCGGGGGCTGGGCCTGGGGCTGCCTCTTCTTCCTCTTCCTCTTCCTCACCCTCTTCCCCAGACACCGTGTCCTCCATCTGGCTGGGCTGCAAAGACACAAAGCGGCCAGTGGGTTGAGGTGTCCAATTTGAGGGACCAACTCACACCAACTCCCCAGCCCAGAAGCCTCAGGCTGAGTCCTCACCCCCTGCCCAGGTCCCTGCAGTGAGCTGGGAAGTGCCTGCAGCAGACAGGACTCTGCCCTGTCTCCAGCCTGCTCCCTCCCTGGCTGCCACCAGCCGAGACTGGAGGCTCACGCACCCCAGCCACAGAGCTGCTCAGTGGAGCCATGGCCCTGCCCCGTCCGCCTATTTCCTCGGAACCCAGAGTGGACACTGGGTTCAAGTTCTATGGGTGGGGGCAGGGGAGAAGGGCAGGTGGCAGGCCAGCTCTGGGAGATGCGGCCATGTGTGTTAGGACATGAAATAAGGATGGTAACAGCGATAACGGTAATGACAGTGGTCGACCTTGATGCAGCCCACGCTGGGCTGGGCCGTGCTGCGTGCCTGCTGTGCACGAGCTCAGAATCCCAAGACTGTGCTCCTGAGTTCTCCGCCGGCCAGTCGGGCGAGGCGCAAGTCACCTGTGAGTCGGCGTTGGTGGGTTTGTATGACACGCGTCTCTCCTTGTGAATTGTGTCCGGCTTCTTGGTGTGAGGAGGTGTTCAGTGTAGAGGTGTGTGTTACACGTCAGTGTGTTTTGAGGGTGAGCTGGGATTGTGTAAAGCCCTGGGTGTGTTGGTGGCATGAGTGCTGGTGTGTCATTCATTCCCCTGAGCTCCACTCTGCATGGGTGTGTGCGCTTGGGGTGTGTGTGTGTGTGTGTGTGTGTGTGTGTGTGACTTTAGGAAGGAGAGTTCCCTCAGAGAATGAGAAACACACAGGGCTGCCTCTCATGCCTGCCCCTGTCCCCAGGCCCAACAAGGGGCCCTCACTGTGGTGGGGGCTCTGGACAGAGCTCCTTCTGAGGACCACGGGACACAGGCCCCAGGCCCTGCTCTAAACCCCTGGACAGATGAGGAAGGACTGAGAGGGGAACAAATTACCCACCTGCCTCCAAGCCCAGCCCGACCTCTGCCTGTCCGAGATCTCGCCCCTTCCCGGCCTGCCCCAGGGCCTGAGCTGGCCCCTTACCAGCCTGGTGTAACGCCAACGGAGACCTCGCATTCTTCTGTCACAGCCCTGCGCAGCGCGCTGGTCCCCAGCCCTGTCCGGGAGGAAGTGCTATGAGACAGGCCCGGAGACAGGAGGGAGGCGCCTGGGGCACACCTCGCTGGCTCCCTGCCACCCAGCTGCCCTTTGCTCGCTCTCACCTGTCACCCCCAGGTCCAGCGTCCCCTGGGTGGGTCTGACAGCATGCGACACCTCAGCCACACGGAGCAGATGCCAGCTGTCAGGCCCTCCCACCTCCTGCCCTCTGACAGCCTGGCCCAGGGACTGCAGCTCTTCCAGGGAGCCTGAAGCCCAGGCTGGGGGTCCAGGGCCTCTGATTCCCTGCTTGGCTGTGGATAAGCCCATTTGCCCGGCTGGGCTCAAGTTTCCCTGCATGTAACATCTAGCGTGTTGGACCAGATCACCTCGAGGCCCTCACGGGACAGATAGCCTGCAGTGTGGGTCCCTCTCAGAGCCGACCAGTGCCTTCTAGCAGGAGTTTGAAGGGTGTGCCCAGGGCAAAGGAACAGAGCTCTTAAAAACAGTTTTTGGGGCCAGGAGTGTAGTTTGGTGGTAAAACCCTCACATAGCATGCACAAGGCCCTGCGTTCCATCCCTAGCACCAGAAAGCAAGTGGGAAGTGGGGAGCACAGCCTCTGGAGTCAAGGAGCTCAAGTCCTGGTTTTAACACTTTCTTGGCTGTGTGACCCTGGGCAAGCTATTTAACATCTCTGTACCTTAGTCTCCTCTTCTGTGAAACACTAATATCTACCTCAGGAGACTGTTGTAAGAGTAAATGAAGGCAATGCCTGAAGGGTTAGGATCCTTAGCCAGGCCTCCATCCTCACATCCTCAATTCCATGAGATGACCCCAGTGTGCTGGGTAATGGCTATGCTTACTACCAGCCCCCGCAATGCCTCTGAGAAATCCAGGCCCAACTCCCTAACAAGAGGTTACTCAGCTTCCACCTAGGGGCCTCTGGGACTCAGTCCCTCAGTCACTCACGAGGCGAGGGAGGGAAAGATGAGAGCCCTGGAGGTGGGGACACCCTGCCAGACCTGGACCCCTAGTTACCTCCAGTCTTTAGTACACATCCCGGGTCCTGCAGAGAGCTGGCCACACCCAGACCCGACCCTGCCCACCTGACCGTCTGTACAGCAGCTCTGGCTCCAAACTCCTGTCCCCCAGCAGGTGGCTGGCACCTCTGCCCTGGGCAGCTCTTATACTCACCCAGAAGGCAGCAGGCCCTGGCCCTGCGCCAGCTCCGGTTCCAGCCGGGAAGGCCTGTTGCTGATTACACACATCAGGAACTCAGATCCACAAACACACACAAACAAGACCTCAGCGGGCATCTGGTCCCCGCTCTGTCCCCAAAAGGCCAAAGATGGGGGATACTGGGCTCCTTAACCCTTACTGGGAGCTCCCAGGGGCCACCTGGTGTCTGATGCCCACCACTGAGGGCGCTTTCCTTGCGGTTAAGATCTGTGATGTGCAAATGCTGCAGGAAAGGCCATGCAGGGCGCTCGCCATCATCGCCACATGCTGGCTTCCCCTCTCGGGTGGCACGAGGACTTTCCTCGCTGGCCGTGGGTACAGGTTGGGAGGTCGTGCCCAGGTAGCCCAGTCTGGCACAAAAGATACTGTCAATGGATGGTATTGCTCTGTCCCTGGCTCCCAATAGGACCCTGGTGACTGTTGCGTTGTTTAATCATAAGAGTCAGAGCTAGAAGGGCTTCAGCTGGCCCCAGAGCCAGCAGCCCCGATTGGCCACTGTTGGTGGTGAGCACGTGTCTCACAGGTGGGCCCCTACATCGTCACCCAGAGAAAAGAGACCTGTCCCACTGGCCTTGGGGGAGAGGACTGGGTCCCTCATACTCTGCCTATGACCAGGTGTCCCGGGGGCGATGCTTCCTCTAGGAAGCGTGGGATGCCAAAAGGACTTGTATTTTGGGGAAAACAGCCAACTGAAGGGTCCTGTTGCCACTTCAAACATGGCTGTTGCAATGTGTGTTTCAGCTGTAAACGGTTGCGGGTCACATGCTGGGCACTTGCGGTCGCCCCTCCCTGGGTGACCCACTCAACCCCATTCATCCTACTCTGCATGCCTGACCACTGGACACTTTGAGGTTGCCTAGCTCTCCCGTTTTTTTTGTCCGCGTGTCCACTCAGCGTGTGGCCTGGCAGGAACACGCCTGTCAGATAACAGCCCCTGGGAAGGGGGCGCAGTGGGACCGGGGTGCCAGGGGCCTGTGGTCCCCTCTCGGCCGTTCAGCTGCCTCCTTCTTTCTCCTCTGTAGACTTCGTGTGACTGACGCCTCTTTCTCAAACTGCGGTAATCATCTCCAGGAAACAGCTGGAGTGTCCCATAAAAGCGGGAGAGGTGAGTGACCCGGGCACGCAGCATCCACTCAGCAGGTTATTTCACGTATGAAAAGTGACATTTGCAGAGAGTGTAGACATGGATGGGAAATGCTTCCAGCATCCTGGTAAGGGGTGGGGGCACAAAACAACATATAGAATGGTACCTGCAGTGCGATTTTGGCCAAGCAAAAGAAACCCAAAAAGCCCAAGGGAAACTGAGAAGCTGCTGCGCTCGTTGTTCCCTGGAGTACCTGGGGTGGCTGACTTCACTTCAAATGCATGCATGACATGCTGGCCTGACATCCTCCCTCATGTGTCCCCAGAGGTCAGATTGCCACTCCCTGAGGTCACTCTTCCATATGGTCCTCACAGGCTCTCTCTCCCACCCTCAGCTGGTCACTTCATTCCTGTTGAGAAAACCATCTCATCAGCCACACCCCGCCCTCCAACTCCGCCTGCATCTTACCTGTGTCCTCTGTCTTCTCTCCAGAGCGATGGAAGACAGGTCCCGGCTGCTTTCCCAGGCCAGGCCCGGCCCCGCATCTGTCTGCTTCTGTCCTAGCTCACTCTGCTACTGTCTCTCTTATTTTTCGGGTTGGCCCCACGGCCCTCTCCCTACACTCTGCCTCCACCTCCTGTTCACTTTCAGTCTACTCCCCGTGGTGTCTGTCCCCAGACCACGGTCCTGGCAGCCTTACATCTCTGCTCCTTGGCTTCGGCTCCCTCTGTCTTTTGTGGCTGGTTTCTCCTCTTTTACCCACTCTCTAGAAACAGGCATTCCTAGCTCCCTGGTTCTGGGATCAGACTTGCATACTCTCCCTCAGTGACCTCACCTGGTCTTACGGATTTGACTCTGATCTAAATGTCAATGACTCTCATGGCTGCAGACCCAACTGCTATGCTGGGCTCCAGGCTCCCAGGTCGCTTTCCTGAGTTTTCCACTTGGATACCTCCACAGACACTTCAAACTGAACATGACCAAAAAGAACTCTTCATCTCCCCTTAAATGTAGTCCTCTAGTCCCTGACCTCTTCCACGCCTACCTCTCCTGCCATGTCAACGGTGCCACCATTCACTCGTCCCATCGATGAGGCCAGAAACCAGGGCATGGGACTTGACTGTGTTTCTCTGATTCCTCACTTCCAGTCACCGGCGTCGGACTCTTCGAAGCTCCAGAACACAGCGGAAGAACCCATCTTTGCGGGGTGCCTGAAATCCTAGCAACTTGGGGGACTGAAGCCGGAGGATTGCAATTTTTTTTTTTTTTTTTTTTTTTTTGGGTGCTGGGGATCGAACCCAGGGCCTTGTGCTTACAAGGCAAGCACTCTAGCGACTGAGCTATCTCCCCAGCCCCGAGGATTGCAATTTTTAAAAAAATAATTATTTTATTTTATTTATTTATTTGTCTGTGGTGCTGAGAGTGGAACCCAGTGCCTCACATGTGCTAGGCAAGCGCTCTGCCACTGAGCCCCAGCCCCAGCCTGAGGATCGCAATTGAGACCAGTCTCACCAATAAAAGGGGCTGGGGAGGTAGCTCATTGATAGAGTGCTCCTGAGTTCTAGCCCCAGTACTACAAAAACAAAAATTTCTTCCATCTCCACTGCTTCCAGTCCCACCCAAGCCATTGCAGCTTCAGTAGCCCCCGAACCCATCTTCTAGATCCGTTCTCGCCAGCAGCAGAGTGATCTGCTTTAAAACCTAAGTGAGATCCTGTCACTCCCTGGCTTGCCTCTCCAGTGACTCCTCACTGCGTCAAGAACAAATCCTCTGCCCACGGCCTGCGCTCGGTCCTGCCGCCCACTCGCCTCTATCTCCTCCCTCCATCACCCAGAGGGTTCCAGCACGTTGACCTCCTCGCGTCCTCGATCATCTCCCCAACTTGTTCCTCCTTCAGTATCTTCACTCCTGCTCCTCCCTCTGCCTTGCTCTTTCCCTGGCTCTTTGAATAACCACCTTGGAGAGGCTCCCTGGCTACTCTATTTAAAGCACGTTTCCCCACCACTCTTTCAGCCAGTAGCTTGTTTCATGATTTGTATAAAGAAAAAAACTTTTACTTTAGTTATAAAAAAAATCACAGGAGTTAAGCCCCACTTGGTTTCTATCACGTTGGTCAACCTAACCGCTTGAATGGGAGAAATAAATCCATTTTTCCACTTGGGTAATCATTCCTTACAATCTGTTATGTAATCCTTGCAATCATTTTTCTTTCTTTTTTTTTTTTTTTTTTTTTTTTGCGGTGCTGGGGATTGAACCCAGGGCCTTGTGCTTGCAAGGCATGCACTCTACCAACTGAGCTATCTCCTCAGCCCCTTGCAATCATTTAATGCAGCATTCCTTCTTTTTTATTAGTGCATTATAGTTAGGGGTTTACTTTGACATATCCATGAATGAATATAGGATAGTTCGCTTCATTTTAATCCCTAGTACTTCCTCTTTCCCTCCTTCGTATTCTCATTCTCTCTCTTTCTCTCGTACTGGGATATTAAACACCAGGGTGCTTTATCACTGAGATACATCTCTGGCCTTTCATTTCTCCCCTTCCTTCTCCTCCCCCTCTTCTTCCTCATCCAAAAAAATTATTTGTTTTTTATGTGGTGCTCACCCGTGCTAGGCAAGCGCTCTTCCACGGAGCCAGAACCCCAGCCTCCCTCATTCCTTCTTGATCAGAGCTTTATACAGCACACATTGGATGCTCAGTTGGACAGTTTGCAGCCAATCGTGCAACTCAGAAGGCCTCTGGAATTGAGTGGTCCTGGGTTCAAATCAACCCCAGCCCTGCCACTTCCAAGCTGTATGACCTTGGTCATGCATTCTAGTTTCCCAATGCCGTGTAACAAAACTTGCTTTGCTGTTTGGGTAGGGTCAGTGAGACAACTCTTTTCTGCCCCACTTGTCAGCCAGAGTGGCTCCAAGGTGGGGACCGAGGGAGGGGCTGGGTCAGCTGCAGCTCATGCTCTCAGGTGTCTGGTGGTCAGTGCAGACCAGAGTTGGAGTTGTTGGCTGGAATGCCTTCACGTGACCACTCCATGAGGCCTGGGCTTCTCTCTTCCCACTTGGGACTGGATTCTCAGGGTGAGTGGCAGGGGTGCTCCCCTGGAGCTGCAGCAGGGTCTTGTCTCCCCAAATCTAAAAAATCTCAGAGCAGGAAGGATCCTCAGTCCCCTGCTCAGCCAGGGGTGTTGGGACCCAGCAAAGATAAGTGATAGAGCCAGGACTCAGATTCTATTCAAGAGGGGAGGTGCAGGTCACTCTAATCTCAGGAACGCCTGCCTGGCCAGGAGTGTGTCAGGGGTGGCTGAGCCTGGTCTGGTATGGTGGTATGTCCCCTGTGTGAATTCACACCAGCCAAAACCTCTGAGTTCCATGTAGGAGCAAGTGAAGCAGAGAGAAGGGCAACAACTTCCAAGGGTTCTGTGGCATCTGTCTGCAAGAGCAGGGGTATCAGTGCTGAAGAACCGCCATCTGGAGCATTAGACCAGGCCAGGTGGGGACTCTGGGGCCCAGAGGTACAAAGGCCTACCTTGGGTCACTGGCCCAAGGGTCCCTCTTCACTGCTTAGTAGCCTTGCTCCAGGGCCATGCCAGACCACCCTATGATTTTTGGTCCCTCTCCCTCTATACTGTGTGCTCCATGAGGCCAGGCACTGACAAGCCCACCACTGTATCCTCGGTGACTTCCCTGTGCTAACAGGGTGAGTGGGTGAGGTGTGGGTTCTATTCCCGCTCTGCTGTTGACCAGGAATGGATCACACACTCCGGCTAGGTTTCAGTTTACGCATCTGTGTGATGGGATGGGATCCTCGGCTTTGCTTTGCAAAGTGAAGCGGGAGGAGTTCGCACACGCTCAGCAGAGGGCGCTCGAGAGGAGGGCGCGGTGTGTGTGGATGCTTCTCGCCGGGAGGGGATGGGTATGCCCCTGAAGCAGTGTTTGCCCAGAACCTGTTGAACAGCCCCGCTTCCTGCCCCGCTCCATGGGGGCACCCGCAGGATCTGAAGGTGCAGGGGCTCTCACACACTTGGGTCCCGATGAAGTCAAGCCTTAGGCAAGAGGAGTCTCTCCAGGAGTGTATTCATGGGAGAGACACAGAAGTGGAGCTGGGGCTGGAGTTGTGGCTCAGTGGTTGAGCGCTTGCCAGCATGTGTGGCACTGTGTTCCATTCTCAGCACCGCATATAAATAAATGAATAATAATAAAAAAAAAAGGTCCATGAAGGAAGAAGAGGAAGAAGAAAGGGGGCAAGGGAAGGAAACGGGGGAAGACAAGAAAAACATGGAAAAGGAGGAGAAAAAAGAGGAGGAAAAGTGGGAGAAGGAAATAGGGGAGGAAAAGACTGCAGAGAGGTAAACACAGCTCTGTCCTCCAGGGACGAGGGAGCCCACCCTGAGGGTGAGGGAACGCCTTTGGGGCAGTAGAAGAACTTAAGGCTCTGCCTTGCGGTGGCTCACAGTGGGGAGTGGCAGCAAGGCGCGGGGCAGCGGTGAGTAAGGTGCAATGGACTGGGGAAAATCCACAGAGCACAGGAGCCCCAGAGACAGTCCCAGAGGGAAAGAAATCCACAGAGACAGTCCCAGAGGGAAAGAAATCACAACCACTAGAGCCGGGGCTCCAGGGCCTTCCGAAGCTGCTCCGGGTGCAGTGGGGTGATCGGAGGACGTCCCCAGCCCGTGCCAGTCCTCACTGGAGTCAGTCTACCCCTAAAGCATCCACTGGTCTGACACTAAGTAACGCGTCGCTTCCATTTTAGCTGTACAGAGCCTGAAACCGGGATGGGGGAGGTGTGCGAGTGGGGCGTGCATCCAGCGCTTCACGGTCCCTAGGGCAGCGGGAGGGAAACTGAGGCAGGAGGAGTCAGAGCATGTTCCGGAGGCGTGAGGTTTGGGTTCCTTCCCGGCTCTGCGACTGATCGTGAGCGGATCGCTAGTTCCCCATAGGCTTCAGTTTACGCATCTGTGCTATGGGATCGTTGGTCTTGCTTTGCAAGGTTAAAAGGGGCGGAGTTCGCGCACGCTCAGCACAGGGCGAGGGGCGAGGGGCGAGGTGCGGGGTGTGCATGGATGCTGGCTCTTGTGTGCTGAGGTCCGCTGGACCTCGGCCGGGGAATCCCCCGTCCCGCCGCTCACGCGGCCCCTGCCAGGACGCTGGGCAGCGGGGCACCTCCCCGGGGTGCGATACCCCGGCCCGCAGGGGAGGGGGCGGCGGTGGAGCTCAGGAGGAGGGAGTCCGGGCCGCGGCTGCCCGGGCCTGCCTGACCCTCGAGGGGGTCGCTGTTGCCTCGCAGATCCCTCCCTCGCTTCCAGCCTGCGTCCCTCCCCGCCGCTCCCGCCGCGTCCGCCTTTTGTTCGCGGAGCCGCGCGCCCCCGAGCCGAGGCGGCGGGGCGGGGAGCTGGCGGGGCTGCGCGGGGGGCGGGCCGCGCCGGGCGGAGCCGGGGTCCTGGCCGCAGCCGGACTCGGAGCCCGAGGCAGCGATCGGCGTGCCGGCAGCCGAGGCCCCGGCGCGCTCCGGGGGCGCGGCGAGGCCGAGGGGGCGGGCGCCGGGCGGAGCCGGAGCCGGAGCCGTGGTGCCTGGAGGCGATCGGGCCGCTCTCTCAGAGCTCAGAGCAGCGGAGAGGCTGTGCGGCGGGGGTCGGGTCCAGAGCGCAGTCCCCAGGCTGAGGTGTGCCGAGAGGATCCGCAGCTCGAACGGCCGGAGGCGCACCGGGACCCTCCCCAGGGACGCCGAGGCCGGGCGGGCCCCGGCCATGCGCGCCGCTCGCTGAGGCCGAGGGAGGCCGCGATGGAGGCGCCGGCGGGCGAGCCCCCGGCGCGGGGCTGCGTTCCCCCGCCCGCGCCGGTCCTGGAGAGGAAGAAGAGCCACCGCGCGCCGTCGCCGGCCCGGCCCAAGGACGTGGCCGGCTGGTCGTTAGCCAAGGGCCGCCGCGGCCCAGGCCCGGGCGCCGCTGCCGCCTGTAGCGCCGCATCCTCAGCGCGGCCCGACAAGAAGGGGCGCGCAGTGGCGCCAGGGGCGAGAGGCGCGGGGGCGCGGGTGGCCGGGGTCCGCACCGGGGTCCGCGCCAAGGGCCGCCCGCGTCCGGGTACCGGGCCGCGACCTCCGCCTCCGCCTCCCAGTCTCACCGACAGCAGCTCCGAGGTGTCCGACTGCGCGTCGGAGGAGGCGCGCCTGCTGGGCCTGGAGCTGGCGCTGAGCAGCGACGCCGAGTCGGCGGCCGGGGGTCCGGCGGGGGCCCGCGCCGGGCAACCTCAGCCCGCGCCATCCGCGCACCAGCCTCCGCGGCCACCCGCTTCCCCCGATGAGCCATCGATGGCCGCGTCGTCGGTGGGCAGCAGCCGTCTGCCTCTCAGTGCCTCGCTCGCCTTCTCTGACCTCACGGAGGAGATGCTGGACTGCGGGCCCGGCGGCTTCGTGCGTGAGCTGGAGGAGCTGCGCTCCGAGAACGACTATCTCAAGGTGGGGGCTCTGAGGGGGAAAGCGGGTAGCCGTGGGCCTCTTTCCCACTGAACAAACTGGGGAAAGAGGCCCAGACCCTCTGGGGACCACTCTGAGATCGGTTTAGGGGGTCCTCACATTCCCTCTCCCCACTTTATTTGGGAAGTCCTCTTTTGAGGAGAAACTTGGATAGAGCACTGGTCAAAGGACCCTGCTCTGGGGACAGGGACCTTGAGAAAACTGCTTTGAAGGATGCTCTGTGGTGGGGTGCATAGTCAGTGAGGGGCTGGACCTCTGCTTTCAGCTGCTCAAAACCTGCCCCAGGTCAACAGGCCTTCCATGACTCCTTTCTGGGACTATTGGTGTGTGCACCTCCCCCAGGGAAACCTGTGGCCATTCGCTGCCAAGGACAGGCTGGAACACTATCCTGAGTCTTTACCCAGGGCTTCCCCAGGCACAGGCCTGTCCCCGCCTGCCTTTTAGGGCGGGTCCAGTTTGAAAGCATGACATCTGGGAACATCCCCTTGGCTGGAGTCCACTTCCGCCCAGTCTAACGGTCCCACAGCCTGGGAGGATGATGTTGTGGGAAAACCGGTTCAGAGACAGCTTCCTAGATCCCAGGATATTTATTGTCTTCTGCCTTCTCAGCAACAGGCCTTGTATACAACGGCCCCATTGGTCCCTCAGGGCCATTGCCCATGTCCTTCCTATACTCCCAGTGGGAGGGGGAAGCTGCTGCCTGAAAAGGACTCTCCCTCTGGTCATGTGGGGACCTAAGAGCTTTCTGGGGAGAGTAGGCCTTGCCTTGGCCTTTTCAGTGAACATGAGCACCTCCTGGATGCAGGCCAGGCTCCCTCTGCCTGCTGCCTAGCTCCATGGCTGCCCGAGGGACAGCCTGGCCCTGGAGTGTTGGGGCTAGAACATGGGTTCTACTGGCTGGGCATGGTTTTGGAAGAGACTGAAATGTTGCTTGCACTTGTCTGTTGATTGCCTGGCACAACACCCAGAGTATCCCTGGCCGGGAGCCACGGAGTTAACAGCACTGTGCTGATTTTTGTCTGCCCTGCAGCACTTGACTTTGCCATGTAGCTCCTCTGAAGGGGTTTCTCACTCAGTAGAGCGTTGGGGTCTTGCTCAGCTGTCTCTGGCCCCCCACCTTTTTCCTCAGGACTGCTAGGCAGTGTTTGGTGAATGTTTGCAGAATGGAAGGACGGGGTCTCTCTGAAGGGGGATAACCTGGCCTTCAGTGCTCAGCCCTTCCCTTTATCTGCTAAAGGGGAGGGTGGGTCTTCCCAAAGACCCCATTGACAATCAGGGGTTCCGGCAGGTCTTACCATTGTATTCTGAAGGAATACAATGAGAAGGAGAGGGGAGTGGAGGCTGCAGAGGGCCTTCTGGGCTTGTCCTCTGGGTGCTCTGGGCTGCTTCCCACACTGCCTGCCGGAGCTGCCCCAGAGCTGGACCCTGAGCCCCTCACCCCCACTGCTCACCCTGGCAGAGGAGGAGAGGTCACAGTGCTTTGCTTCCAGTCTCATGTACCTGCCCCCTGTGAGCTCCTATCCATTCCCAGGCCCTGCTGGGGACATGGCCTGCACCTTAGTATCTACCTGAGTTTTAATTTCTACCTTTGTGGTTCAGCTTCATGCACAAGCCTCAGGCCCCTGTTGGATCTGGGGTCTACAGCTTCCTGACTGTGATCTTGGGCAAGTTACTTAATGTTTCTGGAATTCGTTTTTTGTTTTTTTTTTTGGTAAAACTAGGACAATTACACATGTTTTGATCTTAAAGGATTAGATGAGATAATGTGTGCAAACACCACTAGACGCCTGGCGCATACTAACCCTCAGATGGCAGTAGCTGAGATCACGCCTGTTCTCAAGAGATTTGGGAAAGGTTTCCATGTGTACTTGTCAGGGTCTCTGATGGATTCTGTGGGTGCAGAGTAGATCCTCTGCCCCACCTGGAGCAGGCTGGGCTTTCTCCCGGCCTCTCATTCATTCATTCACCAGCTACTCAGGGTCTTCTGCATGTGCACTAACACAGATGGAGGCGGGATACCACTGTCAACAGGCCAACGTGGTGTTTTCAGGGAACCTTGGGGAGACTGTGTCTCCTAGTGGTCATACTCTAAAGCGCGTTGTGGATCACAGGAAGGTGTGGAAAGAGTAAGCGTGCCAAGAGTGTGGGAAGGTGGGGGCCGCGGCTCTGGGAGGCCAAGAGCTGAAGGATGACATGGAACTGGTAGATAGTGGAGCTGCAATAAGGACATTCTAGGCTAAGGATCATTGGGTAAAAACTTGAGAGTTTGAGGTCAGAGGAGGACTGGATTGAGGCTCGAGTGAGACCTGATAGTGCTGATTCTTGCTGTGTCCACGTGGGTCCTCACATCGCTTCTCTGGAGGTTTGTTTATCTCAGCTGCCAGCCTCACAGAGGCAGGGGGAACCCTGGATTATGGATGTGGGCCACAAATATAGAACTTACTACAGGCGTGTTTTGTTATGTGTGTGTCACCCCCCCCCCACTTTTTTTTTTTTTTTTTTTTTTTTCATTCTGCGGATGGGTAAACTGTGACCAGAGCAGGGAAGGGACTTGCTGCAAGTCCCAGAGCAGGGTCTCAGGGCAGCCAGGGCTGGGATTGGGAGTATGCTAGATTGACCTTCTTCCTGCCTCTCTGGGTCGCTTTGCTTCTGAGATGCAGAAACTGGCAACGAGGGAAAAGACTGAGACCCCAGTGTGTCTGTTGTAGACTGACTGTTCAGGTTGGAGGAGTGCCTGAGTCCAGCAGGTGGCCCAGTTCAGTTGACCTACCAGCTGGTGGGGGACACTGGGGACTGTCAGCCAGGGAAGTGCTGTCAGGTGACTGCAGCTCTCCTGGATTTCTCCTCTGGGGAGCACGGGTCCTGGGGCCCATCGAGGGAAGCATTAATGGGATAACTCTCTCCCAAAGGAAAGGTAGAGGGAGTTTCTACAGAGGTCATGAGCTTGCTGTCACTTGGATTATTCAAACAGAGGCTGAACGACCTCTCATGCTTGGCTATAGATAGAGTTTGGGGAAAACAACTTGTAAGTGGTCTGAAACATTGGTGGTTGTGATTTCCTGCGTAATGTTCCTGGGGAGATTTATGTGGTGGCTACGGTTGAGCTGCTTGACCTTGGGTGCCTTCTAGACAAGGAAGTCAGAAGGTTATTAACTGCCAAGGTTCCAGAATCCAGAGATGGAACTGTCACTGCAGAGTAGACACGTCAACTATGTTTGACCTGTAAAGCCCCAGTGGTCTGAGGTCAACCATGACCACTAACAGTTACCCATGTACCATGTGGTGAGGACAGGCTAGGAGCCCACTGGGTGTGGATGGAAAATCTGAGAACTAGAGCCCAAAGACCTGGCTTGGAGACGTTTTTACTGTTCACTCTTTGGTCATGGACAAGTCACTTGACCTCTCTGAGCTGCTTTTTTCTCATCTGTATGATGAAGACGCTAGAACCTGCCTAGACATCCTCAAAGGACCATTTTCATCGATCAGAAAGTGAAATCCTACAATTATGGGGAATTGTTGTTATTGTTGGCTGATGAGCAGATAGGATGTCTATGTGTTCCTTCTTAGAGGAACTGGAAGAAGTCTGGAGGGTGGATTTCCTTAGCTTTAGAATGTGAATGGGGCAGGAGCTGCTGCTCCCTGGGCTCTGGGGACCAGGCCTCGTTGGAGGTTGTAGCTGTGTGTTTGAGGAATAGCCAGTCTAGATGTTTGCTCTGAAGGGCTCAGAGGACACCCCCCAGTTGCCATTACACAGATGGATCGATGCAGGCAGGCTCCAGGTCTTGCAGTCGTGAGTCCGACACCTGTTGGTCTAACCTGGGTCCTGTTCTTCCTTTTCTTCTCCTCCTTCTTCTTGAAGAAGATTTCTTCCTCCTCCTTCTCTCTGTCTCTTTATTTTGTATTTTGAACTCAGGGACACTTTGTCACTCAGCCACATCTCCAGCCCTTTTTATTATTTCTTTTAAACTTTTGAGACGGGTGTCACTAAGTTGCCCAGACTGACCTTGAACTTGCCATCCTCCTGCCCCGGCCCCTCAGTTGCTGAGATTGTAGGAGTGCCTGGCCGCTCCTGTTCTTCCTGCAGTGTGACCAGCGCTGAGTGCTTGCTCACAGTGAGTCTGGTCTGAGGGGATCCCTGTTCTGGGCCAGGCTCTAGGCTAAGAGTTATAGGGAACAAGTGGTGAATAAAACTGCTGGGGACCCGGAGCCTGCGGGCATGTGCCTGTCCCTGTGTATAGACTGACCCTTCTGTAAAGAGGAGGACAGGACCCAGGACGTCCAAGGTCGTGGGGACCCTCCACGTGAGAATGAAGGTCAAGTGCTCAGTAAACGCCAGTGCCTGACCCCGTCATCGCCTTTCCCGGATGCCCTCCTGCATCCATCCCTTCGTGTGTCCATTCAGCACATGTCTTCTGAGTGCCTCCTGGGTGGTGGCAGTCCACACAACAGGTCACTATATGTAGCTCTTCTCAGGTCCCGGACAGGGAGAGGGCTGCAGTCTGTCACTGGGTAGGGGAGAGGAATGGTCACCATGGTCAGAAGCCCAGCGCGTCCCTACCTTGAGTCCCAGCCTTCCAGTGGTAGCTGAGAGGTAGCCTGGAGGAGGCTGCTCTGAGACCTGGGTCTTTAAGGAATCTCAGCCCTTTGCCTGTCAGCGGGGAGGGGACAACTCCTGCAGATGGAAAATGTGAGGCAGAGGCTGCTGTGGCCTGGGGGGATGGAACTCCCAGGACTGCCAGCATTCCTTGTGGGGGGGCTGGGCCTGTGCCCTGGGCACATCCACTCTCTTTTTATTTGAACCCAGGAGCACTTAACCACTGAGCCACATACTCTGCTCTTGTATTTTTTAGAGAGGGTCTCACTGAGTTGCTGAGACTGGCTTTGAACTCACGATTCTCCCGTCTTAGCCTCCCGAGCTGCTGGGATTAGAGGCCTGTGCCACCGCACCCGGCCACATCCTGTCTTGTACACACATTATAGCTCAAGCTCAGAGACCCGCAGCCACTCACACTGACCTCACAGACACATCCTGTGACAGACTGATGCTGTACCTTTCCAGAAGCATCCCTCCAGGCATGCTAGAGAGGATCCATGCTGAGATATAAACAGTCACATAGACGTGACAGAAGATCATGTTACATGGGCATGGACACAAACACAGATCATGCAAATCTCAGGCATGCAGCATTTGCCAAACTAGTGCACCCAGAGACACACACACACACAGTGACAAGTGTGTGTCACTCCCACACAGAAACAGGAAATCCTGGTTGGTGTCTCCCTGGAGCTAATGTGTACAAACTCCTACTGTTTTCAGCTCCTCCGCAAGGCTTCCTTCCACAAGGCAGATAGGAACAGTGAGGATACAGCCAGGACCTTGACTTTGTAACCTTCTGGATCTGAGGTCCAAAGAGCCTGGCTGGGCTGGGTGGTGGTGGGTAGGGCCTGTCAGGTCTCCGGGTCAGCAGAAGTTACAGCCAGGCCTCTGAGGCCAGGCACTTGGACCTGGGCCCAGTGGGGCTGACAGTTGTCAGGCCGCAGGAGAAACACTGCCCCCGGGTAAACTCCCTTCTAATCTCCTCGGAATTTCCTGCTGGCCTGATCTCCCCTCCCCTGCTTCTCTTCCTTTGCTGGGGGCTACAGAGGGCCATGCTGTCCCCATCTGGAAAGAGTGCCCAGTTCTGGGCTGGAGATGATGAAGGAGCCTGGGGAGATGTGGGTGCTTGGGAGGGGCTGTGGCCTGGCAGCTGGGGAGTCAGCCTTTGAGTGATGCCTCTGTGCCTGAGGAACTGTGCCTGCTACACTGGAGGGGCCCGATAAATAGGTATGTGTGACTGAATGAAAGACAGCGGCCAGGCTCCGGGGCTGAGCCGGAGGGCATGGTGGGTGGGAAGGGGAGTGGGCCCGGCACCCTCTGCACCTTGCTAAGAGACGGTCCTGTGGCAAGGCTGGGCTGCTTCCTTCCCACATGTCTGAGGCACTGGACACGAGGCCTGGCCTGTCTCAGGGGCCTGGGGAGAGAGGGAAGGAAGACTCAGAGATCTCATGGGCAAACTCCATCGTTGGTGTCAGGTCTTGGGTCAAATTTCATTTTATTGCCTCCTTTCTGTGCATAATCTCCCTGTGCAAGGCCCCTCATCAAGCCTCAGTCTTCCCACCCGTACAATGGGAATGGAGACCCTTTCTTGCAGGCATTTGGGAGGATTAGCATTCAGGTATGTGCCACGCCCAGCCTGTGCAGCCTCCAAGGCAGAGGAGACCCCTGGGAGGGGCGTGGTGAATTCCAGATCAAGGTCCTGACGACAGCAAATGCCCCCATCCTCCACGTGCTGACCTTATCTGTCACGCTCACTCTGCTTTGCTACTGGAAGGAACTAGGAGCTGGGTTGGGGAAAGAGCCCAAGACCATGAAGTGTTCTGGGTGGGCTGGCCCAGGTGGGCAGAGGCCTCCAGCTCAGCACCGTGTCTACATTTTCTGGCTGCCCTGAGGCAGGGCAAGGAGTCAGAGGGGGTGGGAGCAGCAGGACAGCCCTCCCTTCTCCAGAGCCCGGCGGATTTAAGAGCCCGTGGTCTGGACCCGGCAGACTGTGCTTGAATCCTGGCTCTGCCTTTTCCTTTCTGAGCCTCAGTCTCTTCTTGTCCCCAGACACATCTCCTTTCCACTCCCACCCAAGTCACTCTTCTTCCCTGGATGGGCACGTCAGTGCCTCGGACTTAGCACCTGTTGGGTGCCCTTGCTGATGGAGGCCGGGCTTGGGGTCCCTCGCTCTAAGATGGACGTGAATCCTCTTCCATTGGCAGGGTCATAAAGAGAAGCGTAGGCTCCAGGGGAGTCTGGGTTCCGCAGCTGCGCTGGATCAGTCCTGGCCTGCTTGGCTCTTCTGGGGCCTGGTTAATTGCACCAGCCTCTCCCTGCCCGCCCCTCCCTGGCCCTGCCCTAGTGGCCTGTGTGGTCCTGCTTCCCACCCCTGCTCCACCCAGGCTCCCAGCCTGTTCTGGGACACACCCCCGACCCTGTCCCTAGGCTCTTCCCACCAGGCCTTTGCCCTTGCAGTTCCCTGCTCTTCCCCCCTCCTCCCTGAGTCCAGCAGCTTCTCCTCAGGGTTGCTCCAGGCCAGGCTCCTGTGTTAGAGACACCTTGGAGCTTCCTGCAGGCTCCTTTGGGGCATTCATTCGCCCAGTAGTGATTAGATTACTAATCAGGTAATTACAGGTTTCTCGTCAGCCCTTCCCCTTCCTCTGCATGATATCAGAGACCATCCAGGGTACTTAGCCCCAGAGAGGTTAAGATGTTTGCTAGAGGTCACACAGCGTTTAAGTGACTCAAGGATGAGGGTCTTGTGGTGCACTTTTTGGAATGCCAAGCAGGGGAATGGCCAGGGCAGAGGTGCAGGTGTGAAATGCTCTGGGGTGCCAGAGGTCAGGCTGCATGACCCTGAGCCACTCTCTTGACTTAGAGCCTTATTTCCATCTCCAAAGACCTCAACTCCCTGCTCTCTCTTGGTTACAGCCCAGAGGCGATTTGGGAGATGTCTTTAACATATCCAGACAAAACTGCCTTTCTTCCTGTTCACCAGGAAAGGAAAGGACCCGAGGGACACTGTCAGGCGCTCCCTTGGTGAGTGCCCCTCAGAGGCAGCAGGGGCCAACCTGCTCTGCCCGTTCTGCCTGTGAGGCCTTCAGTGGGACAGTGACAAGCCAGGCATGCAGGTCGGCAGTCTCCAGGCCTCTCCCACCACCGAGCACGCACATGCACGCACACACAGCCCCCTGACAGGCAGCATCGGCTCGTGCACAGAGCTGCACCAGGCCTGGGAGGCTGGTTCCTGACTGGCGGCTATGAGACCTTCCTATTCTTGACCCTCCGTGTGCTCATCTGTAAAGAGGGGTGAGCTCCTGACGTCGCCTGCTTCAAAGGATCATCACTGAGCAAGACGTAATGACCGTTCAGTCTCTGCCTGTGTCAGGCACGTGCCAGATCCTTGAAAATGTATTTTTGTCTCCCCGTTGTAGAGACTGTCTGTTTTAGTTCAGGAGCTCTCAAAAGGAATGCTGGCTGGGCCACTTAGCGTGTGACCTTGGGCCGTATACTTGGCCCCTCTGACCCCAGGTCCCTACCCACTGGGGACTGCTTGGGATACCAGGAGGGAGCTGAGCAGTGTCTTTCCCTCTTTATTGCCCATCAGATAAGTGGGATCCCGGAGGTCTCCAGGACCAGGCAACCTCTGTGCCCGCAGGTGCAGGGACATTGGGTGGCACAGTGGTGTCTGGCTGGCCCTCTCCAGGACCTTTGACCCCAGCTCCCCCAGCTTTCACCCCAGGAGGCTGTGGTACTGAACTCTGGGCTGGGAGGCAGGAGCTCGGAGTCCCTCCCTCTTCAACCGTGGAACCATGGCCGGGCTCCTGTCCATCTCGAGGCCTCAGCGCCCCCTCCATGAAGGCTGGGGTCTTTGGGTTCCCCTCCCCCTGCTGCCCCGTGGAGTGCATTTGAACTGAAGGGGAAGTGGAGCCTTTTGCCGTCCGCCTTTGGATTCAAGTGTGATGATCTCATCTGGAGCCTTGACAGACCCCTAGGGACTGGCAGAAGGGATAGCAGATGGCAGCCTTGGACCCTTGGGTGGGGTTGGCATGTGCCCCTGTGGCCACTGCTGGCCCACCCTGCTGGTCAGCCCTTCTGGGGCTGGAGTGAGTGGCGAGGACCAGAGCAGGAAACAAGGACCCCAGAGCCAGGAAGGCAGATGGACAGGCAGCCCAGGCCTTGGCCTGAGGAGGGACCATGGTGGCCAGGCCGCGTGTGGGAAAAGGCAGGCCAAGCGGGGACTCCTGTTCCTTTGTGGGACGGCTGCCATCATGCAGAGCAGGGGCTCTGCTGTCCTTCCTGGGTCTGCCTGGGACCTGGGAGGAGGTGACAGGACGGGGAAGGTCTGGAATCTGGCAGGGCTGTGGCTGGGAGTCAGTGGGCTGGGGTCTGAAGCCGCCACGGATATCAGACTCACAGGATCAAAGAACTGGATTCACGAAGCAGCACCAACTAGAAGTGGTTCTCAGCAGGGCGTGCAGTGGGACGTCATCTTGCCGCCTTAGGCCCGTTTATGACTTGGCAGCCATTTATTGAGCCATCCTGTGTGTGCTCGGCACTGGGCTAGATTCCGCTTTCCTGACGGTCACATTCTCGTGGTAGAGGCCGATCCAATGTTCCATGAGCAAACCGACAAATCAGTAAAATGAGTCTCACAAGTACTCATTTCCAGCACACCCCTGGCCACCACGGTCTCTCCTTCAGGCCAAGGCCCAGGCTGCCTGTCCATCTGCCACCCTGGCTGTGGGCCACTTGTCTCCTGCCTTGGTCCTGGCCACTCACCCCAGCCCTTGAAGGGGTATGCCAGCCCCACCCAAGCCCGTGATACTTACCCTGGAAGAAACAAAGGGTTAAGCCAGACAAATGGGCCCATGGGCTCTGGAAGGTCTCCGGAGGTGGCCTTTCCATGGGGACCTTGGCAGGAGGGGGAGCAGCCCTGCGAGGCAGAGGGCGGGACAAGGGCAGGTGGGACAGGCCAGGTGTGGACCCCAGTGGCTGGAGGGTGGCCATCGTGGGGTAGAGTTGGGGAGAGGAACGTGAGAGGTGAGTGCAGGAGGCCAGGAGCCTGTGCCCCGGGACAGAATTGGGTTTCGTTTTGAGCGTGGTGAAGGGTCCACCAGCATGGTGGAGGTTTGCTATTTTTTTTTTTCCCCTTTTCTTTTTTTTTTTAGGTTAGGTAAATTATGTATTAATTATGTATTAAGGTATGGTTTACATATGGTAAAATGAGTTTTGACAAATTCATCTAGCTTTGTAACCATCACCCCAATTAAGATACAGAACTCAGCCAGGTGCTGTGGTACACACCTATAATCCCAGCAGTTCGGGAGGCTGGGGCAGGAGGATCCCAGGTTCGAGGCCAGCCTCAGCAACTTAGTGAGACCCTATCTCAACGTAAAAAGGGCTGGGATGTGGCTCAGTGGCAAAGCGCCCCTGGGTTCAATCCCCAGTACCAAATAATGACATAGAACAGGACTGGCCGTGTAGCTCAGCAGTGGCAGGGGCTCTACCCCTGGCACCTCAAAATGAAACCAAAGGAACATAAAATAGTCCCATGGCCCCCCCAGTTTTTTCTTTGAGGTTCATCCCGTCCTCTACCTCAGATCCTGAGAGCCACCTCTCCGTTTTCTGTCCTGATAGTCCAGAGTGTCGTAAAGGTGATGCCTGCAGAGCAGGCCTCTTGGTGCGGGTAGCTGGGGGTCTCCACTCCGGCACAGTCTCTTCTTGGTGGCTGCTGAGAGACAACCTCCTGCCTTCAGGAACCTCGTGCCTTCTTGGTTTTCTCCCTGTCCCCTCAGGGCCAGCAATGGACTGTTGCTGGGCTCACCCCGTCCAGTGCCACTTGCTGTTTCTGCAGAGATGCTAGTGTTGGTCACTGTCACCTGCAGGCCAGTCTGCATGGTTCATGCACATATGCGCGCATGTGAAGGTTCCTGAGAACCCAAATCTAAACTGCCCCCCATCTTCATTAGACAGAGCTTCATCGTCTTGTCTCTGTGGAGGTTTCTTGCAGCAAGGAATCCTTAGGACATTTAAAATGTGGTTCAAAGGATGGTTCTGCTTCTCCCGTTTTGTGCCTTGATGGTGGAAAGAAGGTCCTGGCATGGTGACTCTATCCCACAGGTGGGAGGACAGAGGCTCCTTATTGCGGGCTATGGACCCCTTTAAGCCCTCTGCTGAGACCAGTCCTCAGGATAATCGTATAAAATGTTTAGGATGAAATGCAAAGGAAACCGAGCATATTTTTTTTTTTTTCTTTTTGTTTTTTGCGGTACTGGGGATCGAACTCAGGGCCTTGTGCTTGTGAGGCAAGCACTCTACCAGCTGAGCTATCTCCCCAGCCCGAAACCGAGCGTATTGAAGCAGAATTATTAATTAAACTCTGAAATCACGATAGAGTAATACACATGATTATTAACTCACATCAGTAACTTTGGAATGATAGTAGTTAACAGGCCTGCCACTGAGCTCCTGAATTAATAAAGTTACTGACGAGTATAAACAATATTTTGACATTTCTGCAACAACTGTTACAGCCTATGAAAACATAGGCGATCTCTTCTGGTGGCAAAGTCACAGGTGCTGCTAACACAACCCTGCTTTCTTCCATGGGGTTCAGCGTGGAAGGAAATTTGATTTTTGGTTAGAGATAATTGAAAACAAAGATGTGACTTTTCAAGTCCATGGACTCCCTGAGTGAGTGTGATTAAGAGGCGGGATCCTGAGGGCAGGGTCCGTGTCCTGCTTGGGGTTCTCTTCGCTGACCGGGTTAGGCGTGGCCACAGCGCGTCCTCCCTGTGCTTCTCTGTGGCTGTTCGTCTGTGGAACAGGGATGAGCTGCTGACCCGCCTGGCCCGAGGCTTTCTGCAAGGACCCGTGAGATGATCCAGATGGAATGTCTTTGTAAACTGTGGAGGCCCGGCCTGCTCTGCGGGCCTCCTATTATTAGCAGCAGTGTGAGCTCACATTGGGCCCTCCGGCCCAGCCTGGACCAAAAGACTTTTCCTGGCCGGTCCCCCAGGACTCCTGGGAACCAGCTCGGCCTCTGAGAGGATGCTTCCTGCAGGCTGCCCTCATGGGTCACCAGGGCTGGATAGAAAGACACTTCATAGGCAGGGAATGAGTGAGGAGCAGGGGATTCCCTGGGCAGACAGACATGGCCCCCATCCTGGGGTGGCATGGGGGTCTGAGATGGGCTCTGGATCTGCCCAGGCTTCCCTGGTCCCTTTGTAGCTGACCTGAAGCTGGGGTCAGGAAGACTCACTGCCCTGGAGTGAGACGGGGACCAGGGCAGCGGCCACACGCATTCTCCCATTTATTCTTCCGTGTGAGCTGTGATGGGTACCACTTGCTGCCCTGGGTGATGGATCAGAGCCAGCCCTGCCCTTCCCCCAGCGCCTGGGGAAGATAAAGACTTGAAAATAGGCAAATACAACCCAAAGTTGTTAGCACCAGGGACCAGGGAGTTCAGAGTGTAGGTTCCGAATCAGATTAGGGGAGGAGGGAATGTTCTGGAAGGACGAGATAGTTGGAAGTGAGCCTGGTGAAGGCCATTCTAGCATGGGTAGTAGCCCGAGTGAACCTGGAGGAAGACATAGTTACCATGCATTGGCCCAGGGCCACCGACCTTGTGTGGATTCCAGATCTTTCCCTCCCTTGCTTAAGTAGCTCTGGGAAACTTCTGAGCCTCAGTTTCTTTAGCTGCAAAACAGAAACGTTTTCAGCACCCACCTCACAGGTTTGGTGAGAAGGTTAAACCATCAGTCAGTCATGCCCGTATGCACCTGGGCTGGGCCTGGGGTTTGTGGGCCTCCTGGGAGGCAATGACCGTATTTGTACCCAGGGCATATGTGGGGGCGGGGCAGGAACAAGACAGTGGGGAGGGGACCGTGACTGGCTCGGGGTCCAGGTGCCGAAGCCAGGGAGAACAAGTGGAGGAGACAGAAAACACCTGCTTTTTTCAGACTTCCTCCACTAAACAGCTCTTACCTGCTCATCAGAGCAAAAGAAACCTTGAGAAAGGGAAGTGCTGACTCCCCGGCAGTGTGGGTGTCCTGTCCCTGTCCCCCATCCTCCTCCTCCTGGGTTAGATGAGGGTATCTTCAAGGGGAGCCCTCCGGGGAACGAAGGCAGCTTGCGGGCAGAGCTGGACCATGGCGGGCTGGCAGGTTGTTCCTGATCGGCACCCCTTTCCCAGCTTCTTTGGGGTGGCTTTAGGACTGTGGGATTGAGAACGGGGCCCTCAAAGCTCTGAGTTGGGCACCGCCAGGTGGTGTAACCTTTTGTGTCTGCAGTGGAGGGTGAGATTTGGGGTCCCCCGATGTGGGGAGAGGGGAGACTCCCAACAACCTTGTGTAGCCACGAGGGCTGCTGAGTCCTGGGGGTCTGGCCCTTTCCACTTCTGTTGCAGAGGGGCGCTGGGCTGTCTGTGAAGGCTGAGCTACCCACTGTCCCCGCTCCAGAACCCCTCGGTTGGCCTTGTCACCAGAGAGCTTCCCTGGGGTGAAGCTTGTGGGATTGCAGGATGGAGGAGCCCAGAAGGTTCTTGGGCTCAGTGTGGACCCAGTGTCTGCAGTCAAACAGGGTCCTCCCCTCTGGGAGCCCTCACTGTGCCCAGCAGACCCTTTCCCTGCCCCCACCTCAGGTTCCAGAAGCTCAGAGCCCCTGCCTAGGTCCTGCAGTCACCAGCCACTACCCACAGCCCAGCAGACAGCCACAGGCTCGCCTTTGTCAAACCACCCTCACGTGGGGCCCCGCCAGGAGGGGCTGACCAGCATTCTGCCTGCAGCTGGGACAAGTCCCCGAGAGGCCTGTTCCCCTGGGCCCCCACGGAAAGAGACAAGGCTGGCAGGAGTGCAGTAGTCTGCTCTGTCAGGAACAGACTGTGGTGCCGGGCGGCCCCGCGGAGGCAGCTGCTCGTGGAGGAAGAGGCTTCTCGCCTTCATTTCTGCCGGGGAGATCCCTTCTGCCTACTGAGACCTGACCTGTGTCAGGCTGTGGGGGGGACTTGTGCAGAGAGGTGGGACTCTTGCCCTTTTAGGGAAGAAAGACTGGAAGGAACAAGGAATTGCTTGGGGGTAGGGGCCACTCCTAGCGTTTCTTATTCAGCAGGTCTGGGTTGCAACGTGAGAATGTCTAGCAAGCTCCCCATCGATGCTAATGCTGAGTCAGGCACCACCACCCATGGAGAGCCACTGTGATTCAAGACCAGGTGGAGGAAGGACGCATGGTTTGTTTTGTGCATTTTCAACACTGTCTCTGATTTACCTTTATAAGCAAAAACAGTTACTTAAAAGTTAAATATGGATTCTCAAAAATGACTACAGTGTTCTGGGTGTGGTCCTATGTGGAAAGAGGTCACCTTCCATGACCTAAACATTACACACCTGGTAACGCAGTCCAACATGAGCTTAGGGGTTACCTGCTCCTTGTCTCATTCCAAACTTGAGTGTCCACTCAGACCCCCGCTTCCTTCCCGCTCAGTGAGGTGCTAGTAATGGTGTAGCTAGGATTCGGATTCAGGCCCATGAGGCGGTTGGTCTGGATTCAGCCGTCTGCTCGCACTTCCTGAGTGCTGCTTCCTTCGGGTTTCCTTACTCCACCAGCTGAATGGGCGCGAGGACCCCTCCACTTCCTCTTTTCTCTCAATGGTGTGATCACGACGGTCCCACTTCCTCCATTCCACTTCTGGTCTGTCCACTTGGCATGGCGGTGGGTGGCGAGTCTGTGTGTACTTTGGAGTGGGGTGTCCTGGCGAGATGAGGGCCATCCACTTTAGGGGGTGCTGCTGAACACACGCCCAGAACAGAGGCCCTGGTGGCAAGTGGGGATTGAGCCCTTCGGGGGACAGCAGAGCAAGCCAGCATCAGATGGGGAGGAAGATGTTAGGCGTGCCCTCTGACTTCCACTCCTGGGTTCAGAACCGCCTGAGAAACAGTCCCGGGAAAGAGAGAGCGGGGCCTGGAGACCTCTAGAAACCTGCAGGACACGCTGCCACCCGGCCTGGAATGAAACCCCAGCCGGTCTCCTTGCCCTCAGGGAGCCACCCCACGGTGTACGCTGCCCTTGGTCCCCCTGTATCCTTGTTCTTTCCCTGGACTCATCAGCTGAGGACCTGTGGTGAGCAGGGAGGACTTCTCCCAGGGAGTGGAGGGACATCTCGAAGGCCCCACATCCTGGGCCCTTCATTCCCATGTTCTTTGGGGAATGGGGCTCTGACAGTGGGGGCCTCCAGCTCTCTAGATCTGGTCCTCTCTCTAGAGTGTCCCTTCTCCTCCTGGGACCCCTCCACCCCTCCACTCCCTGCTGCCATCAGGGCCAGCCTTGGGTGCCTTCTCTGGCAAGTCCACGTCCCTTATAACTCAGTTTCTTTTTTTAATGTGCCATGTTATTTAAATGAGTCAGTTGCACTAGAGCCGATGTCCATGTCCCCGTGTGTGACTCGGTTTTCACCTGTGTCACAAGGCAGACTAGTCCTGCGCCTCTGCTGCTGGTCTGCGCTCACCACCGCCCTCCGCGGCCAATGCTCATTTCCCAGATACATCTCCCCTGTTCTTCACCCACTGGGCCTGCAAGAGTGTGTTCCCGGTTATGTTGGTCGGAGCCTGTAGGACGCTAAGCCGCACGCTGGGCGTGGGGACATGGTGGGAGGGGCGGCCTTTGTGGCTCTCGCAGTTGCTGTTCCAGAAAGAATAGCAGATGTGCTAATGATTACAAAGGAGAAGTGAGGGACAGCTGGGAGCTGGTGACAAAGGTGGCAGGAGCTGCCCTGAGGAAGTGAGGTCACCTCTTAACCCTCTCCACTTAAAACCCAACCCCAGACTCTTCACCCGGCCCCTCAGGGACCTGCATGGCTGACCCCTGTCTGTCTCCCAGCCTTAAATTACCCCGTAGCTGCCCTTGGTTTCTTGCTGTGTCTTGATGCACTGAGTTCTTTCCTGCCCCTGAGCCTTTGCATACACTGTTCCTGCTCCTTGGAACAGTCTTTTCCTGCCACTCTGTGTGGCTGTCCCTTCTTGCCTCAGCTTAAGTGCCTCTTCTTTAAAGATGGCCTTCCTGAACATATCCCTAACGTAGCACCTTCAATCACTCTATCATATTACCCACATTGGTCTCTATGTTTTTAATTTTGTTTTGCCTTCATGGCACTTAACAGTATATGAATTTTAAAATATTCTTGTTTCCTGTGTGTTTTCCCAATGAGACTTGGGGCAGAAGATACTGAAGGAACTGGCCACCACCATCCCTTCCTGCCCAGTGCTTACTACAGGGCCTCATACAGAGCTGGCACTCGTAAATGTTTGTTGAGTGTTCCCCAGTGTACTAGTTTCTATTGCTTCTATAGCAAATCACCACAATTTAGTGACTGTTAGTCAGATTTCTGTTGCTGTGACAAAATACCCGAGATAATCAATTTAAAAAGAAGAAAGGCTTATTTTGGTTCACAGTTTCAGAGGTTCTTCGCTACATCACTTTAGGCCTTTGGTGAGGCCCATCATGGTGGGGAGTGCATAGCAGAGAAGACTGCTCAGCTATGGCAGTAGCCAGGCAGTAGAAAGAGAGAGAGAGAGGTGGGAGGAAAGTGGGGAGGAGGGCAGAGGGGAAAGCCCCAATGACCTAATATCCTTCCATTAGGCCCCATGTCCTAAAGTTTCCACCACCTTCCAATAGTGCTGCCGGCTGGTGACTAAGCCTTTAACACATGGCCTTTGGAGGACATTTAGATACAGACCATCACAATGGATTATCTTCCAAGAAGCCACTTTGATCGGAAGATTATCTTCCAATTCTGAAGGTCAGAAGTCTGAAAGTCAAGGTGCTGGAAGGGCTGCATTCCTCTGAAGCTGGGGGGGTGGGAATCTTTTTTTTTTTTTTTTTGGCGGTACTGGGAGGGATCGAACCCAGGGCCTTGAACTTGCAAGGCAAGCACTCTGCCAACTGAGCTATCTCCCTAACCCTCGGGGGGAATCTTTACCCTTCCCTTTGGCAGCTTCTAGAGCTGTCTGCATTCCCTGGCTCGTGACCCCCTCTTTCCTCTGCAAAGCACATCACCTTCACCCACCTGCCTCCCTCTGATAAGGGCCCGGTGATAAGATTGGACCCCCAAGATGGTCCAGGATAATCTCCCTGTCCAGATTCTTAACTTGATCACGTCTGCAGAGTCCTTTTGGCCATGTAGGGTAACATAGCCACAGACTCTGGGAGTTCAGCGGCGACTGCCTTTGGGGTCGTTATTCAGCCTGCCACTCCCAGGCCTCCAGCAGGCCAGCACCCTGGCCACTGCCATGGGGCCAGGTTCTGATCACTCCTTCTTCTTGCAGGATGAGATTGAGGAGCTGCGGGCTGAGATGCTGGAGATGCGGGACGTCTACATGGAGGAAGATGTGTACCAGCTGCAGGAGCTGCGGCAGCAGCTGGACCAGGCCAGCAAGACCTGCCGCATCCTGCAGTACAGGCTGCGCAAAGCTGAGCGCCGCAGCCTGCGCGCCGCCCAGACTGGCCAGGTGGACGGGGAGCTCATCCGAGGTCTGGAGCAGGATGTCAAGGTCAGCCCTGGGGCTTCCCCTGACCCTCACAGGTTCCCATGTTGGGGGTTTGGGCCATGAGCCCTAGTGGGGTCCAGGTCAGCCCTGTGACTTACTCCTGTGTGTCCTTGGCTATGTTATACCCCCAATCTGTTTCCCTATGTGCGAAGTGGGCATCCCTACTGAACCAGCAGGTCTTCTGCCAGGGGTACCCCAAAGTGATCTAATGTGAATTCTACAAATAGCATCTGCTGTTTATTGAGCATCAGCTACAGACCTGGTTTGGGGCTCCAAGTTGTCCCTGCATGGTTCCATGGAGGTTTCTTCTCATGCTACTCAGAGTAGTGAAGACCTGGAGTTGGGCAGGCTTGGCTGCAGTGTGTCTGGATTTTGTGATTTTGAGCAAGTCACTTACATGTCAGTTTCCTAATCTGTAAAATGGGTATAAGAACGCTTCACAGCTGCTCTCTCACAGGGTCTTATGAGAATTAAATTAGGTAATGTAGATAAAAATGACCATAAAAACTAAAAAATGTTAGCTATTATTATTTCCATTTTCTGGATGAAGAATTAGAGGCTCAGAGAAAGGAAGTTCCTGTCCAAGGTCACAGGCCTCCTCTGCGTGAAGGTGGCAGAGCTCAGGCCCATGTTCCTCCCAAGCCTCAGTGCCTGGCTGCTGCTCTCTGCCTGAGAAAGGAGGGAAGGCATGGGGAGAGTGTGGAGGAGAGGGACACTGGCAGTTGTGCCCCCAGAAGAGAAGCCCACGCTTGCCTGTCTGTGTAAGCCCTGCTCTGCGGGCTGGGAACACCTTGGGGCCCAGGGATCAGCTCCTGCTCTGAGAACTCAGCCCGGTGTGATCAGCGGGATGTAGGAGCTGGGGATGGGGGCACCTGGCACAGCCTGAGGAGTCCTAGGGAGGCTTCCTGCAGGGGTGACTGAGCCAAGGCCCTAGGGAGAAGTGGGCATGTGCCAGTGAGAGCGAGGGAGCAGCATTCCATGGAAATGGCTCCTGAAAGAGCCCAGGGGAGCACAGTAGGATGGGGATCAGCCACACACATATCCAGAGAGCCTCCCTGTTACATCCCTTATGCTAGAAGGCTCTGGCATTGGGATTTCAAAGAAAGCAATACTGAAGGACAGCAGGAGCTGATCTCAGAGGTCTGCAGGGCCAGTGAATGTCAACAAAGACTGCCAGCTCCCCACGGGCTTTTGCATCTCTGTTTTTACTGTGCACAGTGGGAACAGGAGGAAACTGATCCCAGGAACAGCGTCTTTTGGCACCTCTACCCGAGGGGGCAGCTCCTGGGCTTAGTGGCTACACAAATAGTCCGATTCCAAGCACGCCTGGCCTTAGCGGCTGTGGAGGATCACCTGAGCCCAGGAGTTCCAGGCCAGCCCGGGCAACACAGTGAGACACCGTGTCCCCACCCCGCCCCTCTTTCAAAAATAAAAGCGTCCAGTACTGGATTGGGGGTGAAGAGTGGGATAAGCGAGAGAGCTGGGGAAGGCCAGCCCACTCTGCGCATCTACGTTTGGACGTAGGGCGTTGAGGATTTCTGGAAGGAACATAAAACAGAGACCGAAGAGGGACGAGGAAGAGGTGGAGAGCCGGCGGGGGCCTGGGGCGCTGCGGGGCGGCGCGCGGCCGGGTGGGCGGGGCGAGAGCAGCTGGTGGGGGTGGGGTGGCTCCCAGGAGGCTGGGCGGAGCGGAGCCCCCTTCTGTTGGGATTTGAACTAGCCAATCAGCATCGCCCTTGCCCCTTCCCTCCCCCGGCCCACCCCTGCAGCTGCAGCGCTGAGCTCATCCTTCTGCTGGCCGCGCCTGAGTTGGCCACCTCTGGCTGCCACCCTTCCCCCGCCAGGATGCAGGGGACGTCCCGGGGCGTTTTTGGAAGTCCTCAGAATGCCGACTTCCCTGGCATCGCCTGGGAGGGCTTGATGGGCCCAAGCGGTGCCGGGGCCGGGAGCTGCCTAGGAGGGTATCCCTGGGGACTCTCCCGACTTTCCCAGTCAGGTCCTTGGTCCATGCCCTGACTAGCTGCCACCACTTAAGATGCCTCAGTTTCAACTAATTTTTTTTTTTTTTTAATTTCTTGTAGTAGTAGTTGGACAGCTTGCCTTTATTTTATTTCTTTATTTTATTATGCGGTGCTGAGGATCTGAACCCAGTGCCTCACACGTGCTAGGCAAGCGCAGTACCACTGAGCTACAGCCCCAGCCCTCCCCTTAGCTTTTGTTTTTGTGGTGCTAGATATTGAACCCAGGGCCTTGGGACATGCTAGGTTAGAGGTCTACCACTGAACTGTGTCCCCAGCCCTCCCCTCATGTTAATAAAGGCTGAGACGAGCTGGATCTCTGGGGCTTACTGTGCTGGTGGGCTGTTGGTGAGGTGTCATGAATGAAGCCTCAGGCTTGGTTTCCCCTGCCTATCCCAGGCTCCGTCCCTCTGCTGGTCCATGCAGCTGTCAGGACCTACAGAACCTGAGTGGACTCACTGCCCAGCAGTACAGGGCAGGCAGGGGCAGTGAGCAGAGCCTTCCTCTGCCACTTCCTTACTGTGGGACTTTGGGTAAACTTCTTCACATCGTTGAGCCTGTTTCCCCAAGTGGACAGTAGAGAAGACTAGTTCCTCCCCGCAGAGAACTCTGCGAATATCAAATGAAAGTTTCCAGTGCAGAGTGTGCTGAGCTCTGGGCCTGACAATGCAGTGCTCACCCAGCCCCTGAGCACGTGTCACTTGTGGTTTTGTTATTGAGCAGAACTGACCAAGCACTAGTAGTACTGGTGGCTGGGACGGGCAAGGTGGGGGTGTGAGCAGGCCAGGGTGGATGCGGATCACCTGTAGGGCTTGCTCACAATGCTGATTCCCAGGCCCCCTTTCTCAGGACTCAGGACCTGGAGTGAGTGTCAGGTCCAGGGACTCCAGGATCCTTTTCTGAAGTGTCTCCTGTCGGAGGCCCCAGGACACGTCAGGAACATGCCCTTCCTTGGATACCGATGTTTGTTCTTGCTTTGGATGTAATCCTTGGGGGTCCTGCGGAGGCTGCCCCTCGCTCTTCTTTGAGCCCCCTTTCCTTACCTGTAAAGTGGAGTAACGCTCCCATCCTCCAGAAGTTCTTGGGAGGATTCAGCAACAACCCAGAGTGCTGCCTGGCCAGGGAGGGCTCCTTGACAGTGTGACGGGGACATTCTGAAGCTGATGCTCCAGGGACAGGAGGCTCTCGATAGCATTTGGCAGGGGCCAGGCCCTGGCACTGTAAAGAGTGACCTCATGGCTGAGCGCATTTGTTTGTGCTTTGGGGATTTGCCCTGGTTTCCGGCTGCTGCCCGTGGTGTCTCAGCCTCCCTCCTGTGGGGGAAGCTGAGAGGATCAGATGAGACAGGCACGTGGGGCCCTTCGAACCCTGCCACAGTGAGCCCACTGTTGGGGCTTATTTTTAAAACTTTTTTTTTTTTTTTTTTCTTTTTGGTACTGGGGATTGAATCCAGGGGCGCTTAACCACTGAGCCACATCCCCAACCCTTTTTTATATTTTATTTAGAGACAGGGTCTCACTGAGTTTCTTAGGGCCTCACTAAGTTGCTGAGGCTGACTTTGAACTCGTGAGCCTCCTGCCTCAGCCTCCCCAGATGCTGGGATCACAAGTGGGCACTGCCATACCCTGTTAAAACTATTTTATTGTGGACAGTAATGTAATGTGCCTTCAAAGTTTCCCCGTATCAAGGCCAGGTTGAGAGCGAGAGTTTAGAATTGACCCAACTGAGTTCCTGTCTTGGGTTGGTGGATTCCTCGCCCTGTGACCTTGGACAAATGACCTTTCTGAGCCCAGAACAGAGTTAATAATCAAAGGGGATGAAAAGCACGCGCTAAGCATTTGGGGAAGGGCTTGCCTGTTCCACAAATTGCCTCTGGCCCGGGGACGTAGCTCAGTGGTAGAGCACTTTGCTTCGCACGTGTGAAGCCCTAGGTTTCATCTCTAGTACCACACCAAAAAAAAGTGTCTGTGTATGACTCGTGAGGACTCCTGAGGCCCAGGACCCCTGAGGATCATGAGGGGAGGGACGCACCCAGGCCAGACTGTCCCCAGTGTGTGAGCAGCCGTGCTCTTTGTGCCCACTGGCCTCACACAGGCGTTTGCTCCCGGTGGCAGGTTGTGGCCTTTTTTGTCCACATAGAATTTCTGTAGCTGCCTGGAGTGGGCTTTATGGACATAGCAGCCTTGAGGGTGGGGGACACATGGGGAAGGGGTTCCATGGAGAAGGGACAAAGGGAAGAGGACCCAGGGACTCAAATGGATTGCAGTGTTTTTGGTGGCCATGATGGAGATGGGACATCTCCCCAGGTGGAGAGGAGCTGTCCTAGGTGGGGGCAAGTTTGGGGGAAGGGCCTTGGCCTCCAGCAGACCTCTGTGGACGGTGGGTGGTTGGGCAGTAGAGGTGCGCATCCCCTGTTCTCCTGGGGCAGGTGCAACTCCTGGTAAAGGTCCAGTCATTCACTCCTCATCTCCCTTATCACTTGCTGGAGCCCGAGATTTGTTTGTTCATCCAACAAGCATTTATTAGCTCCTGGATGTGTGATAGGCCCTGTGCTGACGCTGGGACACAGATGTGTGTGTCTGGGCATGATTTGGGACCTTGATCTGTGTTGCGCCACTCCTGCCCCAGTGCTGACGAACGGGTGAATGGAGCATCGATCAGGACAGAAGCTTCCTGGAGGACCTAAGAGCAGAACTGGGAACCATAACCACAAGCCTTGGGGAACCTACCCAGCAGAAACCCTAGAGTTTGATCAAGATGGATAAACAATGCATGGAAGCAGAACAGTCATCTTGATAATGCATTCAACATCTTTGTATTAGGACTGGGGCTGTAGCTCAGTTGCAGAGCGCTTGCCTAGCACATGTGACTGAGGCTGGCCTCAAACTTGTGATCCTCCTGTCACAGCCTCCTGAGCCTCTTGATTACAGGTATGCGCCAGCCCCCTTCCCTGACTCTCTCTACTCTTGAACTATATCCCCAGCCCATTTTCTTAGATTTTATTTTAAGACAGTTTCTTGCCGAGTGGCCCAGGCTGACCTCAAACTTGCAGTCCTCCTGTCTCAGCCTCCCAAGTAGCTGGGGTCATTAGCTACCTACCTGGCTACATAATTTTTTTAGTTGTTGATGGACCTTTATTTTATTGATTGATAAATTTATATGTGGTGCTGAATTGAACCCAGTGTATGCTAGGCAAGCACTCTACCACTGAGCCACAACCCCAGCCCTGCATAATTCTTAAATGCAATTTTAAAACGGGTCAACCAAGTTCATGAAACTGTTAAATAAACACAACTTTTAAAATGCCCCAAATTTTGAAAGATAATCAAAAATAAAAACAAGTTGAGCACCTTCTATGTTGCAGCCACCACTCAAGCGTGTCATCGACCTCTCACGAGTAGACCATTTCAAACCCCTCTTACTGCCGACTCAGGACCTCCCATGTTCAGCCACTGCTGGAGCCAGACTCGAATTTAGTTTTTCCCTCTTCAAAGTCCTGTTCTGATACTGAGGGGTTGATTGTTTGTCCCATTTCATGAACAAGGAGTTTGGTGACCCCGAGAGGCTGTAGGAGAGGCTCCTTGGAGATCTTCAGGGGCAGAGGGGACAGTGGGCAGCAGAGGGAGGGGAGGCAGTGCCAGTTTCCTTTCTGACTATTGTTTTTCCTGGCCTGCCCTGCACATTGCCAAGGGGTCTGTGCTGAGCTGGGCTTGGGCCCAGGCAGAGGGCGAAGCCAGGGAGGGCCCCCTTCCCTTCCGGCAGGGAAGGGCGTCATGGTCATTTCCGATACTGGCAGGGCATGGGGCACTGGGCTGTTGGCCCCATGTGTAGGCCCTGCTGGCAGTGCCTTCATACCCCTGGAGGAACCCTGGCTACCCTGGCTCCTCTGCCAACCCCACCGGCTCCCGGCTCAGCCTAGCCCACACTTGCTGAGTGGCACCCTGAGCAAGTCACTTCCACTCTGAGCTTCAGTTTCCTCATCTGTAAAATGGCGACAGGATTGGGATGGAAAGAATGAATCTGGCACCCAGTAGGTTTCACCTAACAGCAGTGCCCAGCGCACCTGGGGATGGAGTCTAGGTGCACTTTAGAAGAACCTTTCTCGTCCTCCTAGACCCCCTTCCTTGGCCTCCCATACTCAGCCATTAGAGGGGACAGGACAGAGTGTATCCTTCAGGAAAGAGGGTGCTGTTGCTTGCAGAGCCCTGGAGCTGGGGTTGGAGATTGCAGCTCTCTTAGCTCCTTTGTGTAGGGATGACTTGGACTTCTTCCCAGCCTTTGTCACTTCGGGCATGTTCCACATCCTAGACAGTTGGACACAGGCCTCAGGGTCACGGTGACCTCCAGCAAGTCATGCCTCTCTGTGGACATCGGCTTCTTAGAGCAGCAGCCGTTACTCACCCAGCACTCACTGTGGCAGGCATTGGGCTGAGGCTTTGTGTGCTGTAGCTGATATGATCCTCTGTCAGGCCTGTGAGCGTGGTCCTGTTATTGCTGTGCCCATTTTATAGTGGAGGAGACTGAGGCTCAGAGATGGGAAGTGATTTGCCCAGGACCACACGTCACCCATCTTGCTCTAGGCTTCCACTCAGGCTCACTCCCTGCTGAAGATGAGTTTTGGTTCCACCATAGGCCCTTGTGGGGTCGGGCCAGGTGTGCTTTGGTGAGGTTCTGGGAAGCATAAAAAGCCCCACATAAATGGAAAGGCATTCCTAAGAACAGATGGGACTGTTACAGCTTTGGGGGTAGCACATTGGGAGCAGGGGTATCTGGTTTTGAGGTTTGAATCTGTTACCTCCTGGATGCAAAAAGCTTGGTGAGTTTCTTGACTTCTTGGTGCCTTGGTTTCCTCATCTGCTAAATGGAGCCAATGAGATAAGAGCACGCCTGTAGCTGTCAGTGGTGTGGGGCAGAGGCCAGCTCACGCCCTTCTCCCTCCACCCTGGCCCAGGTCTCTAAGGACATCTCTATGCGGCTGCACAAGGAGCTCGAGGTGGTGGAGAAGAAGCGAGCACGACTGGAGGAGGAGAACGAGGAGCTCCGGCAGCGGCTCATCGAGACCGAGCTGGCCAAGCAAGTGCTGCAGACGGAGCTGGAGCGACCAAGAGAGGTGAGGTTGCGGCTGCCTCATGGGCTGTGCTGACTGGGGCCAGCGGGCACATGCAGCCCCACCTAGCGGGTGTCTGTGGGAAATGGGCACGATTCGGCCTGCCTGGCAGGTTGTTCATTCATTTATTCCTCCAGAATGCATTTTCTGAGCACCTGCTGTGTACACTGTGCATTGGACCCCAATGATACAACAGTGAACAAGATAGGTATCCTGTCCTGTCCTCAAGGAGTTCCTTAAAGAACATGAGAGATGGTCACCCCACTGCCTCCAGGAAGGTTAATAGGAAGCACATGCTACCGTGCCCAGTGTGAGACCCAGGCTTTGTGCCTCAGTGTCCTCATCTGTGAAACGGGGTGGTAGTGCCCTAGGCATCGTGAACCAACTGGGTTAACTTGTGTGGAGATCCTTGAGGGACTGCTGGGTGCTGCCATCTGGTGTGGGGTGGGTGCTGGGCCTGGGGCTCAGGTACTAGATGCTTCTGAATGTGACCGCTAGGCACCATCCTCTCTGTCCTTGCCTATGGCAGGCCCTCCTCCCGGCAGACCCTCTCCTGCTGTGTGTTAGGCATCAATTAGACAGTTTGCCTCAACATTTTTGTAAAGGCCCAACAAGGTTGTGATCCATTTTAAGGATAAGCAAGCAGCCCCTGACAGAGGGATGTCCTCCTGGTCCTGCAGGGGCTCTGCAGACTGCCAGTGGGAAACCAGCAGCTTGGGTGCCCCCTACACACTGGAGTCCTCCTGGTTCCAGGGGCCTGGGCTCCAGTGGCCCGGGTGGCCAGTGTCCCAGATGTTCAGCTAGGCCTCAGCTGGTTGGCTGCCCAGGAGGTATCCTAGGTGTGTACGTTCTTCCGGCACACTGCTCATGGTAGGCTCTGCCTGCCTGCTTCCGCAGAGGGCGACATGCAAGCAGTCCAGGACTGAGATGCCTAAACCCAAGGACAGAACGGTCCTTCGGCTGCCCTTCCCGGTGGGCGTGTTGGTGTGGTGCGCCCTTCTCTGTGTGGAGAGGAGGCATTTGGTATCAGGGCTGGGGAGAGGCTCCCTCCCTTCATTAGCTCCTGCCCTCCATGGCCTGGGCTGGGCACCATCCTCACACTGGATACGGCCGCCCTTGATGGTGAAAGTGGGGAAGAGACGGTTTCACAAAACACCTCGGAACTCAAGTCTGCTCCTGTCATGCAGGGGAGTAAACAGGCCCAGAGAGGACCAACTTGCTGAGTTCACCCAGCCTTTCCTTAGCAGGGACATGCTGCGACACGGAAGCTACTTCCCCTCCAAGTCTCAGTTTCTTCCTCTGAATGTCAGGTTAATAATAATACCCAGCCTGCAGGGTTTTCTTCAATTATTGATAAGACGGAGTAACCAGAGGGGCGGGCTAGAGGGGTAGTGGTAAAGTGTGAGTATTAAGCTCTTTTTTGTTTTTTGGGTTTTTTTTTGTGATGGGCACTGGTATTGTTGCCCAGACTGGCCTTGAACTCCTGGCTTACGTGGTCCTCCTTCTTCAGCCTCCTGAGTAACTAGGACTACAGGCATGCACCCCCATGTACTTAGCATGTGTGTGAGTCCCTGGGTTCAATCCCCAGCACCAAAAAAGAAAAAAAAAAAAAAGATTAACAATATAAGAAGGTGATGTGGCAGTGCCTTGAAAAATTAAATGTAGAATTCCTGTACGATCCAGCCAGCGATTCCCATTCTGGGTAGGCACACCAAAGAATTTAAAGCAGGGATCTGAATAGATACTTATGTCTCCTGTTCATAATAGCATTATTTATAATAGCCAAGAGATAGAAGCAACCCAAATGCCCACTGACAGACGAATGAATAAACAAAGGGTGTGTGTGTGTGTGTGTGTGTGTGTGTGTGTGTGTTGATAAATAGTGAATATTGTTCAACCTGAAGAATGAATGGAGCTGGGGTTGTGGCTCAGTGGCAGAGCGCTTGCCTCGCACGTTTGAGGCACTGGGTTTGATCCTCAGCACCGCATAAAAATAAATGAATAAGGTCTATGAACAACTAAAAAAAGTATATATATATGAAAAAAAGAGGGCTGGGATTGACTCAGTGGTAGAGTACTTGTCTAACATGTGTGAGGCACTGGGTTTGATTTTCAGCACCACGTATAAATTAATTAATTAATTAATTAATTAAAGGTCCATTGGAAAAAAATAAACAAAAAAAGAATGAATGAAGTATTGACACGTGGTACGAGATGGATAAGCCTTGAAAACGTCATGCTAGGTGAAATAAGCTAGACAGAAAGAACACATATGGTAAGGTTCAACTTATATGAGATTCCTAGAGTAGTCCAAGGCATAGAGAGAGAAAGCAGAATAGAAGTTACCAAGGGCTGGGACAGAGGCATGAGGAATTATTATTTAATGGGTACAGTTGCAGTTTGGGATAATGAAAAGATTTGGAGGTGGATAGTGGTTATGGTTGCATATAGGAATGTACTTAATGCCACTGAACTGTGTATTTAAAAAGGATTAAGCCTGGGAGCATAGCTCAGTGTTAGTGTGTGCTTAGCATGTGCAAGGCCCTGGATTTGATCCCCAGCACCAAAAAAAAAAAAAAAAAAAAAAAAAAAATTAAAAATGGAAAAATGGTAAATTTCATTAATATGTATTTTATTACAATAAAAAGAGAAAATGGTCCCCAGGCATGGTGATGCATGCCTATAATCCCAGCGGTTTGGGAGACTGAGGCAGGAGGATCATGAGTTCAAAGCCAACCTCAGCAACAGTGAGGTGCTAGGCAACTCACTGAGATCCTGTCTCTAAATAAAATATTAAAAAGGGCTGAGGTTGTGACTCAGTGGTTAAGTGCCCCTGGGTTCAATCCCTGGTACCGGAAAAAAAGAAAAAAAAAAAAAAGTTAAAATGATGAATTTTGTGTTATGTATCCTTTATTACATTAAAACAAAAAAGAAAGTAAATCTATACGTACTGATAAAGACTGAACTCCAAAGATACATTATTAGCAGGAAATGAAAGTACTAGAACTATATATTTTGTGTGATCCTGCTAGTTATTTTGGAAAGCCGTACACACCAGTCATGTTGAAGCCCGTGTGCCTGGTATGAATGTGTAGTCAAAGTCTGGAGGAAGGAAGACCTGCTCGTCTGAGGAGCTCGAAATGGAGGAGCAGGAGAGATTACCTGACCTCTGCTTTTTATTCTTTTATTTTATTTTTATTTTCATTTTTTGGTGGGACTGGGGATTGAACCCAGGGCATCCAGCACTGAGCTACAGTCTCAGCCCTTATTTTATTTTATTTTTTATTAATTTGAACCTGCTGTCCTCCTGCCTCAGTCTCCCAAGTCGCTGGTATCACAGGTGTGTGCCACTGTGCCCGGCTTATTCTATGAATGTTGCCATTTGGGTTTTTGGTGTTCTGTGGTGCCCAAAATCAAACTGAGCCACTGAGCTACAACCCAAGTTAGATGGTGTTTTTTTGTTTTTTGTTTTAAATAATAAGAATGTACTTAGACCAGGTGCATTTTCAGGTACAAGGGAGACCGAGGCCGGAGGATCATTTGAAACCAAGAGTTCAGGTCGACCTGGGCAACATACGCAAAAAAAAAAAAAAAAAAAAAAAAGAAACCAAAGAAAAAGAATAAAGGTGGGGGGTGCACTTGGGTATCATTTATGAAATTTTATTTAAAAATTGTAAACGTGAAGAGCCTGTGTGGAGGCCGGCGTGGAGTAGGTATGGAGGAAACGTTCTATCTGCCTCTGAGGCAGATGTCAGATGTCGGCCCTCCTGATGTGCCCGTGGTGGCTCAGGATCGCCTGCAGGAGGCAGGAGCCTGTGTTTGTTTGCTGTTTGTCCTCTCCCGCCTCCCTCTCCTTCCTGACATGGTTTCTATGGAGACGAGGGTCCCTCAGCAATTCTTCTTCGGGAGCTGGAGCTGCAATCCCGTCATTGAGAGCTGCCTTTGCTGTCCTGACAGGTTGCTGAGGCTCTGCTGTCACCCGACTGGGAATGGGGAGCCGCTGGCCTGAGCTGATGCAGTTGCCATGGAGACAGCTCTTGGCAAGAAAGGAGGGAGGGTGGCATGCCTTCCCTGTGCTCTGCCGTGGCACCGTGGCCCAGTTGGGCTTCTGCTCAGGAGTGGGAACGGCAGCCTCCACCCTCCGTCAGTGTCACTCCTGTCCCTGTGTCGGAGGCAGAAAGCCAGAGTCAGTGTTGACGCCATGTAATAGACCACAGCTGCTGTGTCTGAGCGCTTCCCGTACCAGGCACTGCTCCCACATGGTGCGTGAGTCTTCGTGGGGTTTAACCCCTGCACAGCCCCATAATGTCCTTCCCATTCTGTAGGCGCTTCTCTTTCCTTGACGATTTTTAAATTGTGATTTCATCCGCAGACCTTACAAGTTCACCCTTTTAGTATGTTCATGATATCGTACGATGACCTAGTTCCAGAACATTTCCATTACCCTCCAAAATAGCCCCATACCTGTTAGCAGTCACTGCGCACTCTTCCCTCTAGCCCCTGGCAACAGCTAATCCACTTTCTGTCTCTATGGATTTGCCCATTCTGGACATTTCATTCAAATGGAATCATGCAATATGTGATCTTTGGTGACAGGCTTCTTTTACTTAGCATAAGGCTTTCAAGGTTTAGCCATCCATGTTGAAGCCTGATTCGGGACATCATTCTTGTTTATGGCTGAATAATAATCCATTGTATGGATAGACTGCCTTATATTTGTTCATTTATCATTTGTGGACATTTGGATTATTTCCACTTTTTGGCTATTATAAAGAATGCTACTGTGAACTAGTTCCAGTGTCTAGAAATATGTTTTTTCAGTTCTCTTGAGTTCATACCTAGAAGTAAAATTGCTGTGTTTTGATGGGACTGGGGAAAGTCAGAGTTGGGATTTGAACCCAGGGCTCTGTGTCTCCCAAACCTACACTGACACCTCTGGTGATGCCCCATGCCTCCCGTGCCCTCTCCAGTGGCTTTTCCAGGATGCCATGCGTATGTTTCCAGAACCTTTAAGAGTCTTTGGTACAGATTCCTCAAGTGGATTTCCCGCCTGATGGGTTAGGAAGGGCGCTGACCATGGCGTCAGACTACCGGTTGTTCAAGCCCTGATGCTGATGCTGCCTGATGCGGTCTAGCCTGGGCAGTGTGTTGCAGGGCAGTGTGTTGCAGGGCAGTCTGGGCTCCAAGTCCAGGCCTGCGTTTGAATCCTGGCTTTGCCACTTACGAATAACTGAAACCTTGGGAAAATCTCATAAACGTTCCAGTCCTTAGTTAGTTTGTTTTAAAAATGGGAACGTGACTCCTGACTCTCAGAGATGTTTGTGAGAGTGAAATGAGACGGGCTGGTAAAGGGCTTAGCCCAGAGTGGAGTCTGTTAAATACATTATGCATTATTACCGTTACCATCACGCTCTGTGCTGGTTCTGGACCTGGACACCTTTGCCTTAGTTGAATAAATACATTTCCTACACTTCCACTGCCTCTCCGGAGAGCTTTCCCTGTGGGGCTGCCAGGTGCACATGGAAGGAGCAGCTACCTTGCAAACTGTTGCCCGCCGTTGGCACTGTCTGTCCCAGTGGTATTGGATTTGGGGCTTGTGTCTGAACCTCTGTTTTCTCCCTAGTGATCTCTCACTAACCAAGAGCCACACAGCCTGCCTGTTTCTGCCATTCTGAGGAATATGCCTCAGTGTTTGAGGTAAATCCCCCACTCCAGGTCCCTTCTGGAGTAAATTTTGTGCACAGAGAAGTCTGTTTTCAGGAGACCTTTCAGGACATCCCCCTCCCCGTGTCTGGTGAACATCTGCCCAGCTGCCTTGGCAGCGCTCCACTCTGTCCCCGGGATGGCAGCGCTCTGCTCTGTTCATTGGAAGGTTGTCCTTTTGAGTCTTGTCAGTGTGAAAGCTGGAGCAGAGGCCCCTCCAGGGCTTCACTCAGTTAGCTCCCTGTGCTGGGTGGCAGAGGACTCCTGGGGACGAGAGCTCAGGCTCCTACTAGGAGTGGTCAGACCAGGGATGCTTAGAGGCGCCACCCTGGCTGCTCTGAGGCGGCCTGGTGAGTTGCTATGGATAGGGAGGGCCTGTTGCCTGCCAGGCCAGAGAGTGTGTCCTCAGGCTGTGTCCTTCCTGGGCTTTGCGGCTGCAGTCCCTCTGGTGCTCTGTCCCGCCTCCAGGGGCCCAGGGCCAGAACATCTGCCTCTTGGGCAGAGACTGGTTCCACCCCTAGGGACTCACAAAGGAGCTCTGACAGACCCTGGCTCCCACGAGGGGCGCACAGCCCCCCAGTGCCTGGCCAGCTGCTGCCCTTGGTGGGGAGGGAGGCTCTGAGCCTGCCTTGTGTTCCCTGCAGAGCTGCAGGGCAGTCTGGGAGCCTGAGTGGCGTGGTCGGGCGGGGAGGTGGGTTCCAAACAGGGTGGCTGGAGCCACTCTAGCCCGGAGGCAGCAACTGTGGAGCCTCTATCCTCCTTTCTGGTGAGGTTCCAGCCAGAGCCCTCTTGCACCTTTCTCTGCCTGCTGGGAAGATGTTCAACAATTTCTTGGGCGAAGTACACTTCAAAAACACATTATAACGCTTCCCTTGCCCCGACTGGTAGTGCTGTGCACTTAACAGAAAGCTTAGAAAATATAACAAGCCATAAGACAAAAAAAATTCTCCCATCGGCCAACATTCAGAGGGCATTTCTATTTGGGCAGGGGACACATATACTTCCAGTGAGTTTTTCTATGTATACGTACACGTGTCTTTTAATGTATATGTATATATGTGTGTTTTATGTAAAAGTAAAATAAACTCAGTGGAGCACAGCCTGGTCAGGAAGCACGTTAAACATACCTGGCATACCTCTAAGGAAAGCCCAGGCAGGCTCTGGTTGCATTGACTGCCTGGGGGCAGGAGAACAGGGGACTGGGCGCCCCTGTGTTCCTCTTTGTACTCTTTGAATTTTGAGCCAGGTGAATGTGGCATCTATCCAAAAATGATAGAACTAATAAAAGAATACATAAAATAAGAGGAAGCTTTCCCTAACTGCCACCCTTCCACTCCTCAGCCTAACCCAGGATTAGCAGTTTGCTTAGTATCTTCCTTGCACATTTCTGTGTTGGTTTTGTTTTTAAATAAAGATGGGATTATATTGCTTACATACAGGATCATGTAGCATGGATATGAACTCTTTTTTTTTTTTTTTTTTTTAAATACTGGGTGTTTTGGGGTTTTGTTCTGCCTATGTGCTTATTATAAAAATCAAAGATCACAGAATCGAATAAACATAGAAAGGAAAGAAACTCTAAAACAGCACCATCTATTTTAGTGTTTTAAACACAGAGCCAAAGGTCTAAAAGGAGCTCCCCAAGACCAGTCAGCAGTGGGTTCTCAGGGAGAGGAGGTGGTTTGGGGTGTGTGTTAAGGGACACTGTGGTTTTATCTGCTTGGAATACATTTCTTATAGTGATGTATTTCTGTATAGTAATTGATTTTTTTTAAATGGCATATTTAAAAAAGGAAAAAAAAAATCCGTAAGACTGTTCTCCATCCTCTCCCAACAGAAAAAGGTGGAGGGGAAAAGTACAAGATGCCTGTATTCTCTCTGTTAACAGCCTGCTGTATACTCTTCAGACTTTCTCCCTAGGCATATACTAATATCCACACACAAACACAATGCATACTTTTTTTTTTTTTTTACTTTTTAAACTTTATTGGTGCTGAGGATCGAACATAGTGACTCACACATGCTAGGCAAGAGCTCTACCACTGAGCCACAACCCCAGCCCACAACGTATATTTTTTTAAAATTTTTATTTATTTACTTATTTTTTGGGTACTGGTGATTGAATCCAGGAGTGTTTTACCCAGACCTTTTAATGTTTTATTTTAAGACAGGGTCTCGCTGACTTGGCCAGGCTGGCTGCCGCCTTGAGATTGTCCTTCCTCAGCTTCTGAAATAGCTGAATGACAGACGTGTACCATCATGCCCAACACACTCAGTCCTTTTTAATAGCTTTCTTTACATTATCCCGTTAATTCGTATGTGATGCCTGGGACCCTTGGTGTGGATGGAAACCCCTGACTCTCTTCCCTGTCACTTTTCTTCCTTCAGGGAGCTTGAGGGCTTGAGTGGGCTGTGGTCACCTAACCCATGGTCCAGTTCTATAGATGATAAAGTGGAGTTTCAGGGAGAGGACAGGATTCCCCAGTGCGTGGGATTCCCAGAACAGCTCCCAGCTGAGGCCACAGCCCTCTCATTCAGCTTGGTTGACAGGACCAGAGCTAGAAGGCTGATGGCCTGACCCAGAGCCCCCACCTCAGCACTCCACACAGGTCTCTCTCCGAGCGCCTTCTCAAGGACCTTACCACCTGGTACCCTGGCTCCTGTGGAATGACTTGTTTTGAGGCCGCCAACCCCCACCCCTTGATTTCTTCAGTCTGGAAGGTCGGGGGTCCGCCCTTCTCACCCTTCTGCTCTTGGCAGCAGTCTGCATCTGAAGATCATCAGTCTCTGCCTTCCCGCCTCATTTGCATTCCAAAAGGTCTCCAGGATCTGATTGGGTTTTAAGTCCGGACTTCAGAGCCTGTCCAGAGGGCCTGTCCCTGCACCTCCTGAACTTCGGAATCACCTGGGAAGTTATTTAAAATCCTGATGCCTGAGACTTAACCCCAGACCAGTAATATCAGAATCTTTTGGAGAGGCACCCAGGACATCAGTATCTGTTTGTAAGTCCCCCAGATAGTCCCGATGTCTCCCCAGCTCCACTCTGACCCTCATCAGAGGCACATTTTCTCTTTGGAACTTGATCAGGAGCTATGTCAAGAACTGGTCCCTGGTTGAATATGAATTTGCTGTGAGACCTTGGACAAGTCCCTGCCCCCTCTCAGTTTAAGCAAAATGGGCTTGTGTTAGCCCAGTGGCTCTCATCTTCAGAGATGGGGTGTGAGAGGTGAGGGTGCCTACGTATCCAGATCACCCGGGAGCATTTTCAGAAATCCAGTATACCAGCCGGACCTGAAAAGTCCTAAACAACCTAAGTGTGTTTTCACACACGGCCAGCATGAGTCACCCCTCTCTCGGGAGGAAGTGTTCAATGGAATCGTGCATCTAATTGAACGGCTTTTTTTAAACAGTGAGGAACTTCAGTAATGATGATTGTAGCGTTTCCTCAAATTCCCCTCCACAGGGCTTGTGCCCTTGTGTGTTCTTCCCAGCAATAAATGAGCACTCCTGTTTCGTCACAGCCCCACCCAGAGACATGTATTCTCAGATGGTCTGGGTTTTTGCCAGTCTGATAGGTGGGAAGGGCACTTCCTGCAGTTTTCATTTGCATTTCTGCATGGGGTGGGGATAAGTGTTTCACGTGCTTGACATCCGTTTTCTTTTTCTGTGAGCCTTTCTCACATCTCTTAACGCATTTTCCTGTAGGTTTGTTGGCCTCTTGTTCACTGTTTATGAACCTCTTTACATATTAAGGCACCAGTCTGCATTTATCTACCCTTTATTGGTGTCCTCAATTGCAAATATTTATTTCCAGTTGGACATTTATATTTTACTTTGCTTAGGATGTTTTTTGTTTGTTTTGTTTTGTTTTTTCCTCATAGGATTTGCTTGTATAGTGAAATAGATCAGTTTCCCCCCCAAAATGCCGCTGGAGTTTTGGATCCTTATGATCAGTCTCCCGTGATCATTACTGTGTCCCATGTAATTTTTCATTTTTGCACCCATATTTATTTTATTTGTTAGTATTCATTCTGAATTCAAGCTCCCACAAGATGTCAACTCCATAAGGACGGGATTCCCTGTGGGGTAAAGATTGGCGTGCAGAGGTTTAGGGACGAGTCCACCTAGGTATAATACTAGCAGGAGTGAGGCAGAGGGAGAATTGGAGTCACATAAGTGGCCTCAGCCGATCCCATGGGGATCTCTGGAAGTAGCATGGTCCTTTGGGGCTGAGGCAAGGGGCATGGATCAGTCAGTCTTTGCATGTGGGCTTCAGCTAGGGAGGGCAGATGACCTTGGACAAGAGGGCTCCCCTCAGCCAGTAGCCATGCCAGAGGGGTCAACTTGGAGGTCTTATCTGGGGGAATGAATGTCTCTGTCCTAAGTGGTGGGTCCGGACAGGGCACCACAGCATCCTCCCCATACCTTGTCTGTCTTGTTCACTGTTGTGTTTTCTACCCCTGATTGGGTCTGGCACGTGGTGGGTGTTCCTGGCATACAACAGGTGCTTAGGAAATTTCTGATAAATGAATGGAAGATAGGAAGATAGAAACTCAGATTTCCAGGTCTTGGCCCAGGCTAACTGCATCACAGTGTGGGGGTGGCAGAGAGGAGGGAGCCCTGGCCAGGTGGGTTCAGAGTCATCTCCTTGACTACTTCTGTCTGTCATTTGTAGCCTGCTGGGTGGGACCCCTCTGGCTCAGCAGCAGGTGTAGGCCAAGGCCTGGACATGGTGGGGCTAGGCTGGGGCCCTTAATGTGACCCCCTGCCTGTGACTGCTCTTTGGATATACATCACCCGTGGGAGCGGGGTGTCAGTTCTGACTTTTTCTCTCCGTCCAGCATTCCTTGAAGAAAAGAGGAACCCGCTCCCTGGGGAAGACAGACAAGAAGCCTTCAGCTCAGGTACTGCCCGGCAGCCCCCACAGGCATGGTGTAGTCAGAGGCCTGCGCCTCACTCCAAGAGGCCTGGGGAGCCTCCAGGTGCCCAGCCCTCTCCATCTTCCACCTGTCCACTCCTTGTTTATTTTCTAGGCCTCACTGCCCACCTCACTTCCCAAGACCACACTCTGAGCCCATGGTTCTTCCATGCTCAGACTCCCCCAGACCCAGCAAGCTGCCTTAGCCAGTAGCACAGTGACCAGATCCGAAGGTCCAGAGCCAAAGACCTTCAGCCTTGACTCTGCCACTTGATTCCCACGTTGTCAGCATGATCGCTTCAACTTTCTGGCCTCCGTTTCCTCAGCTGTCCCTGTCTTATGGGTTTGTCGTATGACTTAAAGTGCTCTGTGTTGTGCAGGCCAGGCACAGGAAGAGCCCTGTTAGCTGCTAGTGATGCCGGATTGCCAGGGCGCAGGTGCTTTCACGCATCATCATCTAATCCTCTCCATGGCTGCATGTGGGGGGAGCGTTACTGCCCCATTTTACACGTGGGAAAACTAGTACTAGCAGCAAAAGTACCTGTCAGAATGTCACCTGTCCCAGACTCCCAGACTGGGTGGTGTTCCATTCTTGCTGTTCCCCTGCTGCTTCCTCTGGACCCCCAGCTCCTCCTTTATCAGGCTGTGTCTGACCCATTCCTGTGTTCCCAGCACATGCTTAGTGCTCCCCAAAATGCTGTGGCTGGTACTGTGCCGGCACTCATCTTCCTGGGTCATGTCTGTGCCCATCTGGCCCTAGGAGGACAGCGCAGATCTGAAGTGTCAGCTGCACTTTGCCAAGGAGGAGTCGGCCCTCATGTGCAAGAAGCTCACCAAGCTGGCCAAGGAGAACGACAGCATGAAGGAGGAGCTGCTCAAGTACCGCTCCCTCTACGGGGACCTGGACGCTGCCCTGTCCGCCGAGGAGCTGGCTGATGCTCCACACTCACGGGAGACCGAGTTGAAGGTGCACCTGAAGCTGGTGGAGGAGGAGGCCAACCTGCTGAGCCGCCGCATCGTGGAGCTGGAGGTGGAGAACCGGGGCCTGCGGGCAGAGATGGACGACATGAAGGATCACGGTGGTGGCTGTGGGGGGCCCGAGGCTCGGCTGGCCTTCTCTGCACTGGGTGGCAGCGAGTGTGGGGAGAGCCTGGCAGAACTGCGGCGACATCTGCAGTTCGTGGAGGAGGAGGCGGAGCTGCTGCGGCGCTCCTCCGCGGAGCTCGAGGACCAGAACAAGCTGCTGCTGAGCGAGCTGGCCAAGTACCGCTCGGAGCACGAGCTGGACGTGACGCTGTCGGAGGACAGCTGCTCGGTGCTCAGCGAGCCCTCGCAGGAGGAGCTGGCGGCCGCCAAGCTGCAGATCGGCGAGCTCAGCGGCAAGGTCAAGAAGCTGCAGTACGAGAACCGCGTGCTGCTTTCCAACCTCCAGCGCTGTGATCTCGCTTCCTGCCAGAGCACGCGGCCAATGCTGGAGACGGACGCCGAGGCTGGGGACTCTGCCCAGTGTGTGCCCGCTCCCCTCGGCGAGGCGCACGAGCCCCACGCGGCCCGACTCTGCAGAGCCCGGGAGGCCGAGGCGCTGCCTGGGCTGAGGGAGCAGGCGGTCCTGGTCAGCAAAGCCATTGACGTACTGGTGGCCGATGCCAATGGCTTCTCCGCGGGCCTTCGGCTCTGTCTGGACAATGAATGTGCTGACTTCAGGCTGCACGAGGCCCCTGATAACAGTGAGGGCCCCAGGGACGCCAAGCTCATGCACGCCCTCCTGGTGCGGCTGAGCGTGCTGCATCAGGAGCTCAACGCCTTCACGCGGAAGGCGGACGCGGTCCTCGGTGGCTCTGCCAAGGAACAGCCAGAGCCCTTCTCTGCGCTGCCCGCCTTGGGCTCCCAGGGGCCCTCCAAGGAGATCATTCTGGCCAAGGACCTTGCCTCTGACTTTCAGGTAAGATGTTCCAATCGCAGGCTGTCACTCTCATTTCATATGAACTTTGTACTGAATCATAACATGGAGACAGAGGAGGGTACAGAACTTAGGTGCACAACTTCATGACCTTTCCACAGTGAATACAATTATGTAATCACCTCCTCCAGTATGACCAGCACCCCAGCAGCCCCTCCTCACCCTCTCTAGTCGCTGCCCTGCTCTCTCTTTTGTGTGTGGTACTGGGAACTGAACCCCGGGTTTCACGCATGCGAGGCAAGTGCTCTACCACTGAGCTACAGCCCCAGGCCCTAGGGCAACCCCTCTTGATTTAGATTTGTCTGCAGTCTTTGAATTGTATATAAAATGAATTGTATATAAATTGAATCGTAAAATTCAGACTCACTTGTGCCTGGCTGCTTTCACTCAGCATTATGTTTGTTGCTTGTAGGGAAAAATGTATTTATTCTTATTACTAAATATGAGCCCATTGATTGAGTAGAACATAAATCACTTACTTATTTACTAAGGATAGAAATTGATTCTAAGGCCCTATCTTTTTGCCAGTTGCCCTTATTTCTTATTTCTTTTGTATTTTAAAGCAAGTATTTTTTTTTAAGTCTTTGATCAGTTTCTATGCAAAGGCAAGAAACTTAACTTCCTAAAAGTAACTAGCTCCCAGCCTTGATGTCCATAAGATACTACTTAAAAAAATTAAAATAGCAAAGGCATTTGTCCAAACAAACAAAAAAATGCATTATTGCAAAAGTTATACATAAACATTCAAAGAGTTTCAGAAGTGCCAGAGATGAAAAGATGGAAACCTCCTACCCTTGCCCCCGGCTTCCTACTGAGACCACTGTTAAAGGTCTGGAGGGTGCTGTCCAGTATGGTAGCCTCTGTCACATGTGGCTGGGGGTGTGGCTCAGTGGGTAGAGCACTTTCCTAGCATGTTTGAGGTCCTGGGTTTACCCAGCACTGCAAAAAATCTTGGTATAAGGAACTGAGCAAAGAGGAGTGAGACTGCACTGTAGAGTGTTGGAAGGTGAGATCACCTCCTGGGAGCCATGGCAGGTCCCTGTCCCTGCAGAGATTCAGCTTTCTATTTCTACATAGTGGTGCTATGCCATGATTTCTTTAACTCACGTCCTGTTGATCTGACTTTCTTAAGCAAGCGGATGACCCCATGTTGAGTCTCCCTCCTGGTTCTTCTTGAAGTAGGAGTGAACTGGGACCACACACGTGGTAGGACAGTTGGGGCTGTTTCAGAAGGTTTGTGCACCAAGCAAACTTTCATAAAATTAGTCTTTTCACTCCCCGCTTACCTACTCATCCATCTTTTTAATAAACATTCATTGCGTGACAGCAGTGGTCCCTACAAGGCTGGGCCTCGCTGGAAAGGTGACTACCTGGATCCTGCCCCATGTGGGTGGCCTTGGCCTCTTCTGGAGCCCAGAGGCTTGGGGTGGAGCCATTTCTGGCATCCTTGGGCGTCTTCTCATGTTTGTCTTTGTTCTCTTCTGCCTGTGCCTCTGGTGCAGCCGTCTGACTTCAGGGACCTGCCAGAATGGGAGCCCAGGATCCGAGAGACCTTCCGCACTGGCGACTTGGACTCCAAATCTGACCCTAGTCGGAGCTTCAGGCCTTATCGAGCTGAAGACAATGATTCCTATGCCTCCGAGGTGGGTCTAGGCCTGGTGGAGCAGGAGGCTGGGTGTGAGGAGAGTGGCTGGGGCCTCCCCAAGCAGAGATCCATGGAGAGTGAAGAATGGATTTTGAGCGTTCCCTTTAGTTCCCAACTTCCCGGCAGCGGGCAAAAAGGAAAGTAAGGAAGTTTGGGCCATTCTCTTGGCCTAATCAAAGGAAGTGTATAAGCTCATCTAAAGAAATTAATTTTTTTCTGTCCTAAATACTGGGAATTTATGTTATTTAATGGAACTGCTAATTGATGTGGCAGGAAGGTAATAGTCTCCATCATTGGGCTGTTTGGGTTCAAATCTTGGATTCACCACATGCCAGCTGTAAGATCATGGATAAGTCACTTCACCTCCCTGATTTTCAACTTTCTCATCTATAAAATGCAAGTCCCCTCATAGTTGGTTGGAAGGTTTAAGTACATGAAAAATCATAGCCCAAGGCCTGGTGTATGGGTGAGGAGGAGCATAATAATGACATACTGCTTGGAATCAGAGGACCTGAGTACAAGTCTTGGTTCTGCCAGTGTGACTGTGTGACCCTGGACACATTCCCATCCTCTGGTCCCAGCTTTCCGGTCTGTAACACGGGAGGGTTAGAATTCTCGGATTCTCTGATTCTTGAGGAACTCTGGGTGTTCCTGAGCTCCCTCCCTGGACTACACATATGCCTCTTCAGCATTTATTAATGAACCTGAAGCAGGAGAAGGTTTCTGTGGGCTAGGCTGGGTATCCCTGAGACTTGCACATGGAGACTGAGCATCCTTTTTTGTGAGCATCCTTGGGAAGACAGCTTTGTGGTCCAGGAAGGCCTACTTGCAACTGTACAGAGGAAGCTCCCTTGAAGCGAAGGATCAGACTCTCTTAAGTGATGTGGTCTGAGCTTGCTGATAATGGCAGAAGGGGGAAAATGAACACTGGGGTGTAGCTCAGTGGTTGAGTATTTGCCTTACATGTACAAGGCCCTGGGTTCAATTCTCAGCACTGGAAGGAAGGAAGGAAGGAAGGAAGGGGGAGAGGGAAGGGGGAGGGGGAAAGTGCTCATATTAAAAACTTAGATAATTTCCACAAACTGAACACTCTTGTGTAATCAGCACCAAGATCAATAAACAGAGCATGACCCACCCCCAGAAATTACCCCTTCTAGTCACCATCTGGACTTCTGAAAGAATAGATTAGTTTTGCCTGTTCAGCTACAAAGTCTTCTAAACACCATTTCCCCCACAAAATGTAGAATCTCATCTTCTTAAGATCTTACATAGTCGTAAACAACAACTACAACAAAATCTTTAAGCAGCATTGCATAAAGATACAAAGAAGAAAGTCAGGATTACAAGATCATCTTGGAGTGAACTATTGTTTACATTTAGTGTGTGTGTACCCATCATTTACAGCATAATAAAATACATATAATAAAGAACAGTGTCCTTAAGTGGATGGATTTTTACATATATATAGACCCATTAAACACATTTTAATCCCATCATTTATCATTTAAATCATTTCTAAACTTTTTTTTTTTTTTTTTTTTGCGGTGCTGAGGATTGAACCCAGGGCCTATGCTTGCAAGGCAAGCACTCTACCAACTGAGCTATCTGCCCAGCCCTCATTTCTAAACTTTTGCAATTATAAACAGTAAGATAACTAGGCACAGTGGTGTGTGTCTGCAGTCCCAGCTACTTGGGAATCTGAGGCAGGAGAATCCCTTGAGCCCAGGAGTTCAAGGCCAACCTGGGCAACAGAGTGAGACCCTATCTCAAAAATACATAAATAAGAAATAAACGATGAGACAATGAACGTCTTTGTGAATCAAATTTAACTTTCATAATATATTATTTTTCAAATAAATTTCAAAGTGAGAATTTATCAAGTCAAAACTATAATAGTAACTAGATTTTTAAAAAAAAAATTTTGGTTTTTGTTGTAGATGGACACAATGCCTTGATTTTATTTATTTATGTGGTGCTGAGGATCCAACCCAGTGCCTCACTCATGCAAGGCAAGTGCTCTACCACTGAGCCACAACCCCCTCCCAGTAACTAGATTTGACTTGCCCTCTTCCATTTAATTGCCACAATAACCCCTGGGTAAGGACGGTCCTTGGGCCTGATCTGTACTTTAGGAGCAGTCAGGTCCCACTTACAGTTGTGTCCCCACCACTTTGACCCTTTGACCATGTCCTGTGTCCTCTCCCTTCTCCTCATCTGTGTCCCCATCCCCATCCTAGATCAAGGAGCTGCAGCTGGTGCTGGCCGAGGCCCATGACAGCCTCCGGGGTTTGCAGGAACAGCTCTCCCAGGAGCGGCAGCTACGGAAGGAGGAGGCTGACAACTTCAACCAGAAAATGGTCCAGGTGGGTGATGCCTGGTCTTCCCTGTGCCTACACCATCTTCTTTTCCCAACACTGACAGCAGAGGGGCTGGGGCCTGGCTCCGAGGTGGAACAGTTGCCCAGCATGTGTGAACCCTGGGTTCCATCCTCAACACCACAAAAAAAACTCAAAGGTGGGGTCTTGGGGGACCCATGGGTCCTCAGAAGGTGAGATGGTCAGAAGAAACGCAAGTCTTCCAGTCCTGGGTGACTTCCAGGCTAGGGTGACTCCTGCTTGTGATTGTACATCAGCTGTGCTGGGCGGGAGTCCTGGGTGTGTCATTGGCTGCCTGTGTGACCTTGGGCCAGTCCCGTTTCCTCTCAGGGTGAAATGGGAAATGCCTGCCTTGGACTCGCCTGGTCATCAAGGTGGTAGTTCGTTAATAGTATTTATGGAGCCCTGACTGTAGCCAGCCTGTGTAACACACTTTCCATACCCTGACTTTTAATCCTCATGCCTTTCCCTGGAAGGTGTCCTCATGTTACATATGGGGAAACGGGGCCCAGAGAGCGGAAGCGCTTTACCCAGGGTTCCACAAGCAGGATGAAGTGGCGCTGGGATTCTAACCCAGGGCTCTGGCTCTCTCTTGACCACGACCCAGCGTGGGCATTTCATATTCCTCTGCCTTGCTTTGACCCCAGCATGCCCTTTGCTCTTACTGGTCACCCCTCCCTGCCATTGTTGCACCCCTCACAGATTCCTTGTTCAGTGTGGGAGTTCAGAAGCAACATCCGGCACCGTGGGTGCTCAGGGTTTGATGATGTGGGTTTTTTAGTTGGGCAGTGGTGGGTTCAAATCCCAGCTCCTCCCCTGATGAGCGACTGGGCTGCTGTTGCTTTTATAAATTGCTCTTCTGTGGACAGAATGAGCTGCTTGTGGTGGAATTTCTGGCAGGGATCACCAACAGGCCCGCCCATTCCCCCCGCTGCCCTTGGCCTGGGCCTGGAGTGGCCGGGAGTGGTGGGGCACTGAACCTGCCTTGCTCAATCTCCTGTCCCCGGCAGCTGAAGGAGGACCAGCAGAGGGCGCTGCTCAGGCGGGAGTTCGAGCTGCAGAGTCTGAGCCTCCAGAGGCGGCTGGAGCAGAAATTCTGGAGCCAGGAGAAGAACATGCTGGTGCAGGAGTCCCAGCAGTTCAAGCACAACTTCCTGCTGCTCTTCATGAAGCTCAGGTGGTTCCTGAAGCGCTGGCGGCAGGGCAAGGTCTTGCCTAGCGAGGGGGATGACTTCCTGGAGGTATGATTGGGCCTGGACCTGGGTCCGGGCGTGGGCCTGGCGGGAAGATTGGGGAAAGGGACATGGGAGGTGAAGGACACAACACTTCATCTTAATATTCATGTTCATAGGGGAATATCTGCGTGCTCCAGACCCTGCTGGGGCTGTAACACAATACCTGTGGAACACGTTATCTTTTTTTTTGGGCACTCAACCACTGAGCCACATCTCCAGTTCTTTTTTGTATATTATTTAGAGATGGTCTTGCTGAGTTGCTCAGGGCCTCACTAAGTTGCTGAGGCTGGCTTTGAACTCACGATCCTCCTGCCTCAGCCTCCAGAGCTGCTGGGATTACAGGCGTGCACCACAGCACCTGGCAGAACATGTTATCTTTCTAAATCCTGAAACATTCTCAGTTCCCATCACACCTGGAGACTGGGGTGCAGCTCATGGTAGAGTGAGTTCTTAGAATGTTCATGGCCCTGGGTTCCAGCCCCAGCACCAAAAGAAAAGAAAAAGAAAAATAGATACACATGGCTCCAAAGATTCCAGAGAACAGATTGTACCCTGTGTATGTGTAGAACATCAAAAAACTCTAGGTATTGATCCCCATGACTAGTGCAGGAATTGGGGTGTTGATTCCTGCAGACTTGCTTCCCTGGCCTACTTCCCAACCTCAGTACCTTCCCAGATAAGTGACACTTGGAACCTCCTTTGTTTTATTCAGCTTTCCTTTGCTGTGACCAGAATACCTGAGAGTAACAACTTAGAGAAGGAAAAGGTTATTTGGGGCTCATGGTTGCGGAGGTCTCAGTCCATAGATGACCGACTCTGTTGCTTTGAGCCCAAGTGAGGTAGAACGTCACGGCTGAGGGCACGGGGAGGTGAGCTGCTCAGCTGATGGCAGCCAGGAAGCAAAGAAAGGGAAGGGGAAGGGCGGGAGGGACCACAGGGAAGAGGCACCCTTCCCGGGCACAGCCCCAGTGCCCACCTCCTCCAGCCACGCCCCACCTGCCTCCAGTGCCAGTTAGTCCAGTCAGGCTAGCATGGACTGACAAGGTGACAGCTCTCCTAATTCAGTCATTTTCCCTCTGAAGAGCTTTGCGGGGACATCTCATGTCAAACTGCAACATCCTTCATTTGATTTCTAGGACACCAAGCTCTTGATTTTCCTTCTCCCTCTCTGACTCCTTATTTCCCTGACCTCACCTCTTTTTATTTTCTCTTTGGTGGTCCTGGGGACTGAGCCCAGAGCCTTACCCATGCTCAGCATGTGCTGTCGCCGATCTCCTCCACCACGAAAGGCCACAGTGCCCAGGGCTCCGGCCTTGGGCTGTGTTTCTCCTTTACCTGCTCTGCCTGCCTTGGGGCAGCTTGTCCAGGTTTCGCTGGCCTTTCTGGGACGTTGAGTTCCAAGTGTATGCCTCCCGCCCAGGGGCCTCTCATGGGCCCTAGGTGTGTATCACCTACGGACAGATCCACTGAGGTGTCTGATAGGCTTTGCAAACCCTGTGTCCAAAACCGGACTCGTGCTTCTCCCTCCAAACCTGCTCCTCCTGTAGGGCATGACAGTTCCTCCTCGTTCAGGCCCAAAGCCGTGGCGTACTCTGTACCCTTTTCCCTCACACCTCATCTAACCTGTCAGCCTATCTGTAATCTGAGCCATCTCCACTGCCCCTGACCAAGCCATGGTCACTTCTTGCCTGAATTCTTGCCATTGCCTCCTAACTGGTCTCCCTGCTTCTCCTTTACACCTTCCTCCAAGAATGTTGGACTCACAGGGTGCCAGGAGGAGCCGTGCCCTTGTGTGCCCTGTGAACAGCGCCCCGGAACCATCCCATGCCAACTCACCCTGGTTATTTCTGAGTAACTCTTCAGGATGCCTGTGGTCCTTGGGGCAGAAAAGATGTTATAGGTCAGAGGGACTGTCCAGCCCTGCTGCTTGGCCTGGATGCTGCCCAGAGATCAAAGTTAAGACCTGGGAAGTCAAGGACAGGGTGCCTTTGGTCCATACTGAACCATAAAACCCACTCCTCCTCCTTGCCTGCCTCTGCGGTCCCTGTTCTGTCTGTGCTGCTGCCAGCGTCCCCTCCCCTGAAGGCTGGAGCCCAGGTGTGACCTCCTCCCACCCCTGGTTGAGTGTGGTTTTTACCACCAGGTGAACAGCATGAAGGAGCTGTACCTGCTGGTGGAGGAAGAGGAGATAAGCGCCCAGCATTCTGACAACAAGGCCTGTACGGGAGACGGCTGGACCCAGAACACGGTGCGTCCTCGGCCCTTTGCAGGCCTGTTTGCTCCTTTGACCAATTGATAATCACTTTCTATCACTTCCTCTGACCCCCGCCCTGCACTGGGCACTGGAGCTGCAGAAGGTTGTTATTGCCTGTTCACTCCTGGCCACAGACCCCAGCTACTCAGTGTGCTGTGTGGTACATAGGTCATCCCAGGGCAGTGACAGAAGGCCAGATGATGGACCATGGGGTCACAAGCAAAAGACCAGTTAATTCTATTTGGAGCAAAAGAGGATAGTATCACAGGAAAGGGGTCATGAATGGTGGGTTTTGAAGGATGAATAGGAGCTTGCCTAATAGAGAATGGAGAAAAGACTATTTTGGACATAGAACTGTGTGTGCAGAGGTGTGGCAGGGTATTCTGGAATTGACTGTGGCTTGGGATGTATATAATGGGGTAAAGATATCAAGCTAGGATCCTATAAAGAGGGACCTTTGTGGTCTGGGATTAAGAACTCTCTGATCAAACCGTATGTCGGAGAGAACAGGGGCTCAGACTTCAGGGCCACGCACAGCGAGGCGGGTTATGGGTGGGGAATGGGGTCATGGGCCTAGGAGAGAAGATTTGGAATTGAGGCCAACACAGTTGGGGAGGCACCTTGGAGGTCTACAGTGGATCAGAGAAGCAGATCCCAAGCGAGGAGAAGGACCCATAGCCTGGACGCTGCAGATCCTCCGAGAAGCCAGATTACTCCGCTCGGTGTAGGTGGAATAAGGAGGTTTTGTTCATGTGAGGCTGGGGCTCCTGACCGCCTGGGGGTCTGGGCTTTTCCTGGAGAGGGACCTGCCTGAGGCCTGGGGGAGCCTGGGCCAGATTCCCCGGTGAGGTCCTGGTGTCCTCCCACCCTCCTGGCTGCTGACCCAGGCCTGGCCCTGTCTGCAGCCCAATGAGTACATCAAGACCCTGGCGGACATGAAGGTGACGCTGAAGGAGCTGTGCTGGCTGCTTCGTGAGGAGCGCCGAGGTCTCACTGAGCTTCAGCAGCAGTTTGCCAAGGCCAAGGCCACCTGGGAGACAGAGCGGGCGGAGCTCAAGGGCCACGCCACCCAGGTGAGCCCTCCTCAGGCACTTCTGCCTCTTGCCCTTAGCTGAGCCCACAGCGGTCAGGTCTGGAGCAGGAGGCCCAAGCCAGCTCCTGGAGGGACAGGAGCCCCTTCCTTCACCTTGTGCCCCAGAGAGGACCAAGGGTTGCCTAGAATCATCCAGCATGGGGACCCAAGACAGTGGGGACCAGGAGTCAGTGTGCCAGGGAAGGAAGATGGAGGATTGGCAGGCACCCCTGCCCCACTGTGGACCCCTCGGTGAGGCCAGGATGCTCACATGCCTTATCTGTACCCAGTGATGTCCCTGTGATGCCTGGTCTCCCATTGCCTGCTGTCCTTATTTGCTGCCTCCTCCCCTAGTGGACCCCTGGCCCCCTGCTATCTGGCTCTGGTTTGCTTCCTCCACTCAAAGTGGGAGCCTCCCCTCCTACAGTCCTGCTGAACCAAAGGAGCCTTAAACAGGATTCCTGGGATTTGGGTGTCTGCTGTGTGACTGAGGACAAGATGCTGCCCTACTCTGGTCTGAAAAATGAGAAGGTTGGGCTTCCCACCCAGAGAGACCGCCCTGACTCCACACTGTGTGGGGCTGGGTTCCCGCTTCCTCCGACCTGTCCCTGCTGCAGGCCGCCTTCCTGGGCATTGCCACCCCTGGGAGGTGGGTACTTAGACACTCTCTGCAGGACAGGTGACAAAACTGGCTCAGAGATTGAGTTTCTCTCTCCTGTCACCCAGGGCAGACCTGACCTTGCGCCCCCAAGCGTCTGCCCTGTCTAGCTCCCCGCAACCATAACCTTACCTTCTTCCCCGACTCCTGACCTCGCCCAGGCCTTGCGCTCCCTCCCAGGCCTCCCGATCTGAGGGCTCCTGCTCATCCGCACGTTCCAGTGCGCGTGCGCGTTGCTGCTGCTGCTGTGCCCCCGCCCAGCCGTTCCAGGGCTCAACTCCCTGAGCATGGCCTCGGGGTGGGAGGCGTGAATCCTGAGGTCGGTTGTGCATCCTCCTGCCACCCTGAGTTCTGGGGCCAGGACAGGCGCCATGCTGGAGTGCTGCCTGCATGTGTGCGTGTGCGGGCATGTCCCCTCGCCAGGCCTGTGGGGACAAGGTGGGGTTCGGCTTTCCAGGAGCCAAACCCAACCCGCATTAACCAAAACCTGTCCTGTAGGTAAGGGTTGATAAATACCATGAGAAGAGATGGCTGGGAACCAGCCCTGTGACCTGGGACAGAACTGCCTTGGCCCCCTCAGAACCTCTTCCTCTGAAAAACACAAACATGGTAGTGAAAGGGTAGAGTTTGCTTGAGGATGCGGAGAAAATGACGGAAAGCCCGTAGCGCAGCTTGACCGGTGGAAAGAGCTCACGGCCCGACCGTGAGGAAGGCGGGTTGTGACGGGAGGTCCCTGCAGGCTTCCCAGGTGATGGGCAGAGGGGCCCGTGGGGCCAGCTGCCCAGACCGCTCCTACCCGCAGATGGAGCTGAAGGCCGGGAAGGGTCCCGGCGAGCGGGCAGGGCCCGAGTGGAAGGCGGCCCTGCAGAGGGAGCGTGAAGAGCAGCAGCACCTCCTGGCCGAGTCCTACAGCGCGGTCATGGAGTTGACGCGGCAACTGCAAATCAGCGAGCGCAACTGGAGCCAAGAGAAGCTGCAGCTAGTGGAGCGGCTGCAGGGTGAGAAGCAGCAGGTGGAGCAGCAGGTGAAGGAGCTGCAGAACCGCCTGAGTCAGGTGAGGCCGACCCAGCTTAAACTGGTTTGAACCTTGGTCCATGAGTAGCATCTCCTTCAGGTATAGCTGGATCCAGGTGCTCAGTCAATGAAGTATAGAATAGAATCTCTTTCAGATATAGCTGGAACCTGGTGTTTAGAGACGACAGTAAGAGCTAGCTCTCTCTCTGCCTTAGTCTGTCAGGCCTGCTTTCCTCTTGTTAGCTTTACCCTTTTTTTTTTTTTTTTTTTTTTTGTACCAGGAATTGAATCCAGGGGCACTTAACCACTAAGTCACATCCCCAGATTTTTTTTTTTTTTTTAAACACAGTCTTGCAAAGTTGCTGCGGCTGGCCTCTAACTTGTAATCCTCCTTCCTCAGCCTCCTAAGCTGCTAGGATTACAGGCATACTCCACTACAACCGGCTGCTTTACTCTTTTCTTGAATTTTATTTTGAGACACAGTCTAGCTAAGTTGCAAAGTCTGACCTCAGACTTGTGAGTCTTCTACCCCGGCCTTCTGAGTAGCTGGAATTATAGGCAGAGGCCACTATGTCCACATATATATGTTGTATATACCATACACATACCATGTTGTAGATGCTACTGTTAAGCAGGCTCTTTCCAAATATGACCATTGTTACTTTTATGCTCTTATCTTACAGTTTAGCAATTGCATTGGAAAAGGTTTCTTTTCCATGAGTTTCTGATTGACTAGGAGTGAATCATGTGCCTCAAACCAAGGAACCAAGAGGGAGGAATGAAAGTGATTCTCATGGGAAAATTGTAGTCCTTAGACCAAAACAGGGGAAAATGAAAAGCAGCCAATGACCAGTGAGCCCCTCCTCTATGCTTCATGTCAAGTGCCCGGCACCACCTGCCATCCTGCTGTACTGTTTATTTTGACTTTTTCCTTTCTTTTATTTTTTTTATTTTAATTACAGCACTCAGTACTTCATCTTTACATAAGAACCAAATATTGCCTAGCGTGTTGGCCCAGGCCTGTAATCCTAGTGGCTTGGGAGGCTAAGACAGGAGGTTCATGATTTTAAAGCCAGCCTCAGCAACTTGGTGAGGCCCTAAGCAACTCAGCAAGACCCTGTCTCTAAATAAAATATTTTAAAAAGGGCTGGAGATGTGACTCAGTGGTTAAGCGCCCCTGGGCTCAATCCTTGGTACCAAAAAGAAAAAAAAAGCGGGGGGCTGGGTGTGTTGCTCAGTGATAGAATGCTTTAGCATGCATGAGGGCCTGGGTTCAATCTAAGAAAATTTACATTCAGAGTTTTATTTGTTACATTTTTTGACTGATTAAATCATACTTTTTAAAAATTTATTTTTATTGTAAACAAATGGGATACATGTTGTTTATGTAATCATACATTTACATAGGGTAATGATGTTTGATTCATTCTGTTATTTTTTCCTCTCCCCGACCCCTCCCACCCCTCTTTTCCCTCTATACAGTCCCTCCTTCCTCCATTCTTGGCCCCCCCACCCCCCATTATGTGTCATCATCCGCTTATCAGCAAGATCATTCGTCCTTTGGTTTTTTGAGATTGGCTTATCTCACTTAGCATGATATTCTCCAATCTCATCCATTTGCCTGCAAATGCCATATTTTTATTATTCTTTATAGCTGAGTAATATTCCATTGTATTTATATATACACCACAGTTTCTTTATCCATTCATCAATTGAAGGGCATCTAGGTTGGTTCCACACTCTGGCTGTGGTGAATTGAGCAGCTATGAACATTGATGTGGCTGCATCTCTGTAGGATGCTGATTTTAAGTCCTTTGCATACTGCACAAGTCATTTGCACTTTGCCTCTTTCGGGGAGGTCTGTTCAGAACAGCATAGAGGAAGCCTCATCTTGTCTGACTGCTGCTTGACCTTCCTAGCATGGGGACACCAGAGTTTATCATTCCATATGGACAAGATCTAGGTGGTTTCCAGTTTTTCTCTATTTAAAGTAGCGCCCCAGTGAATAACCCCATATGCATATTTTTCCACACATGCATGAACATTTCAATAGGCTAGATCCCTAGAAGTGAAATTGCAGAGTTCAAGGACATGTGCATTTATAGTTGATGGAAACTGCCCAGCCAGCCCTCCAGAAGACCTTCGCCCAGTTGCACTTGACCAGGAGCTCAGTGAGAAGGGCCTGTTTTGCTTTCTCTTTGCCATTTTGAAACATCTGTCCGACTCAAGGTGTACGATGCTGTCTTACTGTTTTGATTTCTTTCTCTGATTCCTAATGAGGGTCTGCATCATTATGATCATTTGCATTTCCTCTCCTACTGCTGTCTCTAATTCTCCAGCCGTCCTGCGAGGTCACAGTCACTAGCCCCCTTTCTCAGATGAGGAGAGTGAGGTAGAGTGACTTGTCCAAGGTTATAAAATGAGTAAGGGAACAGGCCTAGAATCTGGCAGACCTCCCACATCTGGCAAGTTCCAGTTCCTGGGCCCTGCCTCTTCCGCTTCCTTCTGGACCGAGCTCCTCTGAGGGTCATACCCACTGAGGAGCCTGTGCCTGGTGAGGGAAGGACGGCATGCTGTGAAGAGTCCCAGAACATTCCATGCACCATGTGGAAAGCAGATCAGATGCATCCATTTGCACCACCAAACCAAATTCCTATCCAGAGAAAAGTAATTCCTTTTTATTATATTAACAATAGAATATTTTAAAATTATGAGATAAGTTCTATGGCATACCTGGGGAAACATGTATTGGCCCACAGGTCAGACACACTAAGGTGCCACTTAGCTCGCTGGTCCATGAACTGCAGCATGGATTAACATCAATAACCATTACTATGAGCTGTCAGGACATCCGTAAGGTTGCCTGCAGGAAGTTGCTTTTATTATCATTTTCCAGTCCACCTCGGGGGTGGCTTAGAGCTGCTGCTCTCTAGAAGCTGGTTCCTGGCCCATGATGGTCCTCCCAGCTGCAGAGCAGAGTCTGGGATGTGGCCCTGCTCAGTTTGGGTCTCTGTTTACTTGTGCCCATCACTGACGCGCCCTCTTTGCCTTTGCTCAGCTGCAGAAGGCTGCTGACCCCTGGGTCCTGAAGCACTCAGACCTGGAGAAGCAGGACAACAGCTGGAAAGAGGTGAGGGAGTTGCTCACTCGAGTTGTCTGGGCTCCTGGCTGTGCCATAAAGTTCCCTGCTTGTGGGGGACATGACAGGAGGATGTTAACCCTATCCCACAGGCCCAAGGCACCTCAGGCCCTGGGGTCTCTATACCCCATGGCTCCTCACCAGGTTTGGAACTTGGAAAGTGTCCTGTGTCAGGGTTGTGCTTCTGAGCCCCTGGATCTCTTACTTTCAGCTGTGCCTCTATAGAAAGCAAGCCTTCTAACTAGCTCTGAGCTCCTGGGTAAGCCACTGCAGTTCTGGGCCCAGTTGCCTCTTTAGTAAATGACAAAGAAATTTTCTGCCCTGGCCCAGCCCTGGGCGTGGAGATCATAAGGTCACACTGGCAAAGTCTGCACACGGGGCTCAGGTGCCTTGATACGTAGAGCAGCTTGCCGAATAACCAAAGGCAATGTACGGCCGTTTGCATCGCCCTATTTCATGAGGATCAGAGGAAGCGGGGTGTCACTCAGGAGGCTTGGCTGCGAACAATGCACCTGATGCTGGGGAACCGAGGGGGAGGATTTTACAGGGGGTCACCGGGGCTGGCCGGCGATGCAGTCGCAGTGACTGGTGCAGGTGCTGGGAGTTGGGCCTAGAGCCAGAGCAGAACAAGCCCAGAGCAGTAACTGCATGGTCACTGCTGTCCTCATGTTTGCAATAAGTAGTATTCCCCGCTCCACTGGGGTGGCAGGGGTGGTGGGAGTCACTGTGGTGTTCCAGTTGGCCCAGCATGTATCACATTCCTGTGCTGGGGGAGTTACATGCAGAGCTGCCAGAAACGTGACCAGTGGGTGTTCTGGATCGTTGCTGACATCATTGCTGCTCTCCGGATGAGAAGTCAGGTGTGGAGGGCCAGCACCTTCCTTCTGTGCGCTAGTGGCCAGAGTTGTCAGGGGATATAGCTCAGTTGGTAGAGTGCTTGCCTAGCATGCACACACCCTGGGTTCAATCCCCAGCACCACCCCAAAAAAAAAAGAGCCTCTTCACAGTTGACCCTTCCTGTCTCTTCCTTGGCAGACGCGCAGTGAGAAGATGCATGACAAGGAGGCGGTATCTGAAGCTGAGCTTGGGGGAACCGGCTTAAAGAGGTGCTGGCAGCCCCGCCCTGGCCCCACCCCCCTCTCTGCCTCTCTCCTCTCCCGCCCCTGTGCCCACCCCTGCACCTGATCAGTTGGGAGCGCAGCAGAATGTGGTTTTTGTATAACCCAAGTCACTCAGTAGCTGGAAAGTCCAGGGCAATGGGAATTCAGCCTGCAGCCTCAAGTGCATTTGTTTGGAAAGCCAGGGCCCCAGTGTATTCTAGCTGCAAAGAAACTGGCTCCTCGTGGGATTCTTTTTCCCCTGTCTCTGAGTTAGGAGAGTCACCAGGGACATCGATTCCTGGGGCTATGAGCAACATCCATTGGGCCAGCCACATGCTGTGGTCAAGGGGACCACTTAGACTGGTAGGACCATATCTCTGCCTTTAGGAAACGCTCGAGTGAGGGAAACAGCACCTCACAGGAGCCATGCAGAGCAGCTCAGAAGCAAGGAGGCCCCAGGGTGGGAGGTGGGTGCTGGAGCCAGAGGGCCAGGTTTGAATTCCAGCTGTGCAGTTTCTGGGTGTATGACCTTGGGCGGTACCTCCCCGTCTCTTCCACTGTCTTGACACCTGCCCTAGAGCTGTCCAGGTAGTCTGATGTGTACGATGTCCTAACATGTCCGGCACGTCAGTCCTCCAGGCACCACGTGCCCAGTCTGTGCTGGGATGTTGTAGAAACTCATGCATACGCTGTGTTGATTGCGTCCCTCCACCCTTCTTCTACCCTCTCCCCCGCCACGGCCCTCCCTCGGCCCTCTCTGTCTTACCTGTGGCTCCCTGCCCAATCCCTAGTGATCCCTCTTCTACTTTCAGGCGGGTGTTGTTTTCTTCTCTTAGTTTCCACATGAGAGAAAATATGCAATACTTGTTTTTGACTTGTTTCACATAACATGATGTTCTCCAGTTCCATCCATTTTCCTGCAATGACAGGATTATATTTCTCATTATGACTGAATAAATACTCCATTGTGTATGTATAACGTATTTTCTTTATCCATTCATCTGTTGATGGGCACCTAAGCTAGTCCATATCTTAGCTGTTGCGAATGGTGCCTCCAGGTATCTCTTTTGTATTCCGACTTCATTTCATTTGGCTGTATACCCACGAGTGGGATAGCTGGATCATATGGTGATTCTATTTTTAGAAGCATGAGGGCATGCGCACTCGTGTGTGTGTGTGTGTGTGTGTGTGTGTGTATGTGTGTGTGTGTGTGTTTTGCTGGGAACTGTATCCAGGGCCTGGTTCCTGCTAAGCAAGTGCTATACAATTAAGCTACATGTACCCCAGCCATGGTAGTTATGGTTTTAGTTTTTCTGAGTGTCTTGTATACTGTTTTCCATGACTGTTTAATTAGATTCCCATCAACAATGCATTCCTTTTTCTCTATATACTCACCAGCATTTATTGATTTATTTGTTATAATAGCCATTCTAACTGGAATGAGGTAGAATCTCATTATAGTTTTGATTTGCCTGATGGCTAATGATATTGAGCATTTTTTTCACCTATTTATTAACCATTTGCATTTTTTCTTATAAGAAGTGTCTATTCAGATCATTTGCCCATTTTTTTCATGGGATGACTTGTCTTGTTGTTAATTTTTTCAGAGTTTTTTACATATTTTTGATAGTAATCCATGTCAAATTTGAGAAAATCTGACAGAGATTTTCTCCCATTTGGTAGGTTGTCTCTTCACTTTGTTGATTATTTTCTTTGCTGTGCAGAAGCTTTTAAATTCAATATAGTTCCATTCGTCAATTCTTGCTTTTGTTTCCTGTGCTTTTAGAGTCCTATCCAGGAAATCATTGCTTGTGCCAATATCTTGAAGTGTTTCCCCTATGTTTTCCTCTAGTAGTTTCAGAGTTTCAGGTCTTACATTAAGGTTTTTGATCCACTTTAAGTTGATTTTTGTACAGGACGAGAAATAGGGTCAAGTTTCAGTCTTCTACTTATGGATCTCCAGTTTTCCCAGCAATATTTGTTGATGAGGCTGGCCTTTCTCTATGTATGTTTTGGGCACCTTTGTTGAGAATCAATTGACTAAAGATGTGTGTGGACTTATTTCTGGGTTCTGTATGCTAATTTTATTGGTCTGTGTTTTTGATTGTGCTGAAGATTTAATGGCATCTAAGTTTAGGTTCCCCCGGAAGCAAACCCTGAGATAAGGGTTTATATGCAAATAGTTCATTTGGCAGAAGGTTCCAGGAAGTGCCTGAAATTAAGACAGGAAGAGGAAAGTAGCCAGTTTCCACCCACCAGGGAAGTAGACTAGAGTGTGCTCGGTGTGTGTTATTTCCCACTAATACCACTTTTTTCTGCTCTTCCCAGGACCAAATCTGTTTCCTCCATGTCTGAGTTTGAAAGTTTGCTTGACTGCTCCCCCTACCTTGCTGGCGGAGATGCCCGGGGCAAGAAACTGCCCAACAACCCTGCCTTTACCTTTGTGAGTACTGAGCCGGTGGATCCAGAGAAAGATACCAAGGAAAAGGCAGGGCTAACGCCCCAGGACTCCAATCGTCTGGGTGCACTGGCCTGCCAGGACCCTGCAGGGAGGCACATGCAGCGCAGCTACACTGCTCCGGACAAGACCGGCATCCGAGTCTACTACAGTCCCCCGGTGGCCCGGCGCCTGGGGGTCCCTGTGGTCCATGACAAGGAGGGCAAAATTCTCATTGAGCCCGGCTTCCTCTTTACCACAGCCAAGCCCAAAGAATCAGCCGAGGCCGACGGGCTGGCTGAGAGCTCCTACAGCCGGTGGCTGTGCAACTTCTCCCGGCAGCGCCTGGATGTGGGGTCGGGGGGCAGCCCCTCACCAGCCGGACCGGCCTTCCCTGCGGCCCTGCATGACTTTGAGATGTCAGGCAACATGAGCGATGACATGAAGGAGATCACCAACTGCGTGCGGCAGGCCATGCGCTCAGGCTCGCTGGAGAGGAAAGTCAAAAGCACATCCAGCCAGACGGTGGGCCTGGCCAGCGTGGGCACACAGACCATCCGCATGGTCAGCGTGGGCCTGCAAACGGACCCGCCCCGCAGCAGCCTCCACAGCAAGAGCTGGTCACCCCGTAGCTCCTCACTTGTGTCGGTGCGCAGCAAGCAGATCTCCTCCTCCCTGGACAAGGTCCATTCCCGCATCGAGCGGCCCTGCTGCTCGCCCAAGTATGGCTCGCCAAAGCTCCAGAGGCGCTCGGTGTCCAAGCTGGACAGCACCAAGGACCGCAGCCTCTGGAACCTGCACCAGGGCAAGCAGAACGGCTCAGCCTGGGCTCGCTCCACCACCACACGGGACAGCCCGGTGCTGAGGAACATCAACGATGGGCTGTCCAGCCTCTTCAGTGTGGTGGAGCACTCAGGGAGCACAGAATCCGTCTGGAAACTGGGCATGTCCGAGACCCGGGCCAAGCCCGAGGCACCCAAGTATGGCATCGTGCAGGAGTTCTTCCGCAACGTGTGTGGCCGGGCACCCAGCCCCACGGCGACTGCGGGAGAGGAAGGCGCCAAGAAGCCTGAGCCCCTCTCCCCCGCCAGTTACCATCAGCCAGAGGGCGTGGCCAGGATCCTGAGCAAGAAGGTGGCCAAGTCAGGCAGTGGCGAGGAGGCCAGAGCCTCGATGCTTCCCCAGGTGGGGAAGGACGGTGTGCCCCGAGAGGGAGACGGCACCTCCGTTCTTCCCAGTGAGGTAGGTGGGTAGAGTCTGCCCTTTTTCTTGGGAGCGGTGATAGGCATCTAGGGTCCAATCGCTCTTGAATTTTATTCCTTTTTTTTTTTTTGTACTGGGGATCGAACCTAGGGGTGCTTTACCACTGAGCCACATCCCCGGCCCTTTTTATATTTTATTTTGAGACAGAGTTTCTCTAAGTTGCTTAGGGGCCTTGCTAAATTGCTAAGGCTGGCTTTGAACTCACAATCCTCCTGCTTTAGCCTCCTGAGACTCTGGGATTCAGGTGTGCACCACCGCACCCAGTTTTATTCATTTTTATTTTTATTATTTTCTGGTGCCGGAATTGAACCCAGGGGCTCACACATGGTAGGCAAGCACTCCACCACTGAGCTATATTCCTGGTCCTTTAAATCTTTTTGATACTGGAACTTCACCCAGGGGTATTCTGCTCCTGAGCTATGTCCCTGCCTCTTTTTACTTTTTATGTTGAGACAGGGTCATGCTCAGTTGCTAAGCCTTGCTTCAAACTTTTGATCTTCCTGCCTCAGCCTCCCAAGTTGCTGGGATTATAGAAATGCACCACAGTACCTGGCTCTTTTGGTTTTTCAATTCAAGAAATATAGTTGTGTATCTCAAATAGTTCTTATGCTGGTCTGAGATGGGGGTGGAATGTCCCAGACCTGGAACAACACAAACCTGGTGGCCACATGGTCTGAATGCCAAGAGACTAGTAAGTGTGGCTTAACCAGTGGTTTTACTCCTACACAGCAGAGACTTTCAGCATCCCTCCAGGAAAAGGGTGTGCCCACAGGTCTCTTGCCCTCACTTGTATGCAGTGTGGTTTGTTGGACTTGTGAGACCTAATTGTAAGTATTCTGTTCAGTATTATTGCCTTGGTGCCTTAAGATTGGCCGCTGCAATGAGAGAATTTACACCACAAAAATTGGCAAAGGCTGCACATCAGAGCTTCTTCCCCTAACTCCTAGAAAACTCATTATTAAACATCAGCCTATCTAGGCAAGTGTGGTGGCGCATGCCTGTAATCCCAGTGACTTGGGAGGCTGAGGCAAGAGAATCACAAGTTTGAGGCCAGCCTCAGCAACTTAGTGAAGCCCTAAGCAATTTAGCCAGAACCTGTCTCAATATAAAAAATAAAAGGGGCTGGGGATGTGGCTCAGTGGTAAAGCACCCCTTGGTTAAATCCCTGGTACCAAACACACACACACACACACACACACACACACACACACACGTATACACATATACACGTATATACACATATATATATATCTGCCTGAGCTGGGCACTGATCCCAGCTATTTAGGAGGTTGAAGCCACAGGATTGCAAGTTCAAGGCCAGTCTGGGCAACTTAGTGAAACCCTGTCACAAAAAATAAATAAGGGTGAGGGATGTAGCTCAGGGGTAAAGTTCCCCTGGGTTCAATCCCCAGTACCACAATGCAACCAAACAAAAACATTAACCTGTTTACCACTTTCCCAACCCAGCAAGACTTCACATTGTCTCTGAGAATTTTTCTGGATGCCCCAATCCTGCTATCAATTCCGATAAGTTTGGAATTATTTGAATATTAGTAAAGGAGTGCATCAAAGTTAGAATTGCAGAAGGGGAAGAAAAACCCCCCTGAAGAATGAAGGAGTATTGCATGGAACCCAAGAGCCGAGACTGAAGACCTAGCAGCTTCTCCCTGTCTCCCTCTCCTATATTTTGAGCTTTATCTGCTCCCATGTTCTCTTCCTCCTTCTCATTCTCTCTGTTGCATTTGCACAAGGACCATGTGAGCTATTCTAGCTCTTGATTTACAACATCTTTCAGTTCAAGCACCTAAGAGACACTGACTGAAGACTCTCATCCCAATTCCACATTTCCAGGAGGAAGAACCTCTGATTGGTCCAGCCTGGGTCAGATGTACCACCTTGGTCCAGTCAGCTGTGGCCAGGGGTCCATGTGGTTGGTCTGCTGTGGGCACAGGGGAGGCTGTAGGTAGAGACACAGAACAGTGTGTGAGATGAACTGGGATTGGCCCAAAAGGTTGACTTCCCTATTATTGTATATTTAGGTGGTTTCTAGTTTTTCCCTAATATAAATAGTGCTGTGGTTACATCTTGGTGCAAAAATTAAAAAAAAAAAAATTTTTTTTTTTGCACTTCTGATTATTTCCTTAGGTTTCAGTTGCAGGAATCGATTATAGCATAAAAGAATACAAAAATGTATAAGGTATTTGATAAATGTTGCCAAATTGTCTTTCAAAAAAGTTGGTCTGGGCTGGGGGTAGAGCTCAGTGGTAGTGCTGACCTCGAATGCAGAAGCTCTGCGTTCAGCACCCAGCACTTCGAGAGAGAAAGAGAGATTGTCCAGTTTTACAGCCTCGGTAGTGCAGGAGCAGGGGAAGTACATTTCTTCTCCATGCACTTACTCAGCTGGCTGTCTTCTTCTTTTTTTTTTTTTTTTAATTTTGGTACCAGGGATTGAACCCAGGGACTCTGAACCACTGAGCCACATCCCCAGCCCTTTTTGTATTTTATATAGAGACAGGGTCTCACTGAGTTGCTGAAGGCCTTGCTAAGTTGCTGAGGCTGGCTTTGAACTCAGGATCCTCCTGCCTCAGCCTCCTAAGCCACTAGGATTACACTGGCTGTCATTTTTTTAAAATCTCCTATATTTTTCTGTTTTTTAAACTTTCAACTTAATTTTTGACTAATTTATTTCTATTTTTAACTTTAATATTCATGCTGAGCATGTTATAAGAAAACAGTTGAATACAGCCAAACAAAACCATTGTATTAAGCATTTTCCAGAGAAACAGAACCAATTGGATATGTGTGTGTGTGTGTGTGTGTGTGTGTGTGTATTGAGAGAGAGAGCGAGAGAGAGCGCGCGCGCACTATCTATCCTAAGGAATGGGCCCACATGGTCATGGAGGCTGGCAAGTCCTAAGATCTGTATGATGAGTCACAAAGGCCTGACAATTGGTAAAGTTAAAGGTTTAGTTCCAGACCGAAGCCTGGCAGGCACATGACCCGGGAAGCCCGTGTTTCAGTTGGTCTGATGTGCCAGTCCAAAGGCCGTCAGGCATGACAAATTCACTTATTTGCGGGAGAGTCAGCGTTTTTGTTCTATTCCAGCCTTTACCTGATTGGATGAAGCCTACCCACATTAGGGAGGACGATCTGCTCTACTCATTCTGCCAATTAATCTCATCCAAAACACCCTCATAGAAACCCCCAGAATAATATTCAGAACTAATGTCTGGGCAGCCTGTGGCTTAGTCACATTGACAGATAAAGTTAACCATCATACCCATAAAACCAGCACCACACCATGAAACAACAGTACACAGCTGACTGGCTTTTGAACGTTGATTTTAAAGTTGATACACATATTTGTCAGGGTGTTACTGTGCAGGCCACCCATTGACCCAGTAGTTCCCTTGTTAGGAAGGTAGTCTGGAAATTGTTCCAGAGGTGAAAGAGGAGACTTGCATAGAAGAATATATTGAGGCTGGGGGTGTGACTCAGCAGTAAAGCACTTGCCTGGCACACATAAGACCCTGGGTTCTATTTCCAGCTCCTCGGGGAAAAATAAAATAAAATAAAAAGAAATATGTTGCATTATTAATAAAAAATTGTTGACATGTACTAAATGTCTAATAGGTACTACGCCCAGTGCTTTTATATCTCATATCTGATTTGATCCTTCCAACTCTGAAGAAGGTGTGTCATGTCCCTCATCTTATGGGGAAATCAGGCTCTGAGAAGTAACTTGCCCAAGGCCATACAGAAAGTGACAGCTGGGATTTGAGCCAAGCAATCTGGTTCTACAGGATCATTTTTCCATGTGTTGATAATAGTGAAAAATCAGAAACTACCCAAACATACATCAAAAGTAAATTGGGGCCGGGCATGGTAGCGCATGCCTGTAAACATAGGGACTTGGGAGGCTGAGGCAGGAGGATCACAAGTTCAAGGGCAACCTTAGCAACTTAGTGAGACCATCTCAAAATAAAAAGACCTGGAATGTAACTCTGTGGTAAAGCATCTCTGGGTTCAATCACCAATACCAAAAGAAAAAATTAGGGCTGGGGCGGTAGTTCAAGTAGAGTACTTGCCTGTCATGCTCAAGGCCCTGGGTTCAACCCACTGCCAAAGAAAAAAGTGCATTGGATATATAAATTTTTTCCATTCAGGATCCAGGCCGGGGCATGGCTCAGTGGTAGAGTGCTTGCCTAGCACGTGTGAGGCACTGGTTCAGTTCTCAGCACCACATATAAATAAATAAAATAAAGGTTCATTGACAACTGAAAAAATTTAAATTTTTATTCAGCAGAATAGTAGACAGCTATTAAAAAGGAGATCTAGGACATACATAGTAGCAAAACAAATATTCATGTTTTGTAATTGCAAAATAGGATATAGGGAATGAAGTTAGTATATATGTGCAGTATGTTGAGAATTTATCTTTGATGTCGAAGGACCTTTGACAACATCCACTTTCTTCCCTGTATCTTCTGGATCACATTAGAATGGATGTCCATTACTACCCTAAAGGGAGAAAAACAGAAAAAAGTGTCCAGAGAGGGGATGCAGCCCCTGGGAACTGGTCTGTGGGCATAGTTGAGTCTAGTTCCATGCCTGGCTGGCTACCCAGGTGGTGGTGGTCAGTACTTCCTGACTCCTGACGTCTTCTTTCCCTCCTCAGGACGCTGTGTGTGACTGCAGTGCCCAGTCTCTTGCCTCCTGCTTTGCCAGGCCATCCCGCTCTGCCATCCGACACTCTCCTTCCAAGTGCCGGCTGCATCCCTCTGAGTCTGGCTGGGGTGTGGAGGAAAGGGTGGCCCCTGCCAGTGAGTGACAGAGCAGCCCGGCTCCCTGCCTCAACCAACCCAGTTCCTGGTGGGAGGTGGAGAGGAGGCAAGGGGCCAGGCCCCAGCATCACCATGCCCTAGAGGGAAAGCAGCTGTACCACTGCCAGAGAAGAGCTTCACATCAAGGTAAAGCTGGTCTCCTGCTGACCGCTGGGTGGTGATCTCTGACTCCCAAGGGGAGGCACTGAGAGGGAGATAGACCAAAACTGGGCCTTGGAAGCATCCACAGAGAGCTCTGTTGGGACCAATCCCTGAGTCCTAAAGGGGACCCTCGCCTGCTTCCACCCATACTCACTTCTCGGAAGAGCCCAGGAAGAGATGCACTTGTAGTCATGCTTCATGGAAAGGGACGCACAGAGATGTTCCCTGCTGACCACGTACCCCTTCACTGGGGAGGAGACACCACCGAGAAAATGGGCTTTGCTCTAGGGCCCAACTTGGGTTCCTGGCAGAGCTGGGCTAGCCACCATCCCCTCCTCTCGGCCCTGCTGCTCTGGATCGCTGGAACTCTAGGGGGTATGATAGGGCAGTAACCAGGGCCAAGAATCCGCTTGGAGTCCTGGAGCCTTGGATCTCCGCTCATACCCAGAGCAGTGAGAACTGGGAGACAGTGGGAATGAGTAGGGTTTAGGTCGGGGCCATTGGCATTTCCTCCCTGTCAAAGTGCTGGGGGCAGGGGGAGCCTTCCCAGGAGACCCTGTGGAGACAGAAATAGGTAGTCAGTCTTAAGAACTGGTGCATAAATAAATGCCTACATGCCCACGCCTTGACCTGGGGCCTCTTCCCCCAGCGCCCTGGAGGAGACCGCGTCTCCTCTGTGTTTACATCCTGCAGCTGGAGTTGGGCAAGGATATTCCCAATAGGAGACTCCCAGGTGGTCACATCAGGCCAAGGAGAATTCTAAGGCCAGAGTCCCTGGACATCGCAGTAGACTGGAGCCCAGTAACAACACATTTCTTGCCTAGATTGTTTATTTGAATTTTTCATACTATAAATATTTAAGGTGGTTTACTTTATTTTAATAATTTAATTTACCCCAAAGTCCTTAAGGTAATTTATTGGATTGAGACATGTGTTCTTGCCACTGGGACAATGTGGGACTCACAACACCATGGACAGGCCTGGGGTCCCCAGTGTGGACCAGGTGGCTCAGCAACCATGCTCTGGTCTCCTGGCCAGTTTAGAAGGGCCCCTCACCAGACCTGGCGCCCTGCAGCTTGCTCCCCCAACACCGCTGACCCTCCAGCCCAGAGCACTACTTCCAGCACCTGGTACTTGCCCAGCACCCCTGGAGGGCAGTCTAAATGCTCCGGATAGGGTGGGGGGCCAGACCGTGACACCGCTCCCCATTCTCCATTTCCCGTCTCATTTTCCTCTCTTCTCTGAAACCTTCTGTAATGAGTCAAACCTGGATCACTACAGCTCTATCAAGAGCACCCAGATCCCTCCAAGTTCCCCAAGTGAGAACTCGCAGGAAAACAGGATGGACTTCGAGAATGTTGTTTACTGCAGCTTTGCACATGGATCTGAGAGTGTCTACCAGCCTGCCTCAGTTCTCACCAACCTGCCGGCCTTTTCACCAGCCTGTCTCCTCAGCCTTACGGCCTCTCGCGGCTCTTCTGCCAGCACCGGCCCCACTGCCTGCCCTCTCCCACGCCCGCGGCAGCCGCTCCCGCCGTCAGATGGACTGACTGTGGCTCACTGCAGTACCGTGAGGAAGGCCTCATGCGGCCTCTCCCTTGGTGCCAGTGAACCCATTTTGGTTGTGCACTTGCCTGCCCACTACACACACAGATGTACAGCCCACTGTCACTGACTGGGGACCCAGAGTTACATCACAGGACGGATTGGCTTGTCCACACAATTCCCCATCGGGAAAGCCAAGAGCGTTGCAAGTTCACCCCCCAGACTCAGCAGATGCCTCTGTACTTCCTCCTGCCAGTAATCACCCTTTCAGGGTCGTCTGGACCCCTCAGCCGGTGTCCTTCATCCCCATTCCCCAATGGCAGCACGTCGGGGGCACGCCAGTCCTACCAGCTGCTTCCTCGTGCCCTAGTGACTTGTGTGGGCACAGCTGGCAGGCCAGTGGAACCGTGGGCCTTTTCTCCTCTGAGATGCTGACATCCCACTCAAGAGGTCAGGAGGCCCCGCTAAGGCTATCTGTAGCGAGAGGATTCACACCAGGCCACAAGCCACCAGAGGCCTTTTGCCACCTCCCCGAGCTAAAGAGGGCTAGGGGGGCTGCACTCTCACCCTTGGGGAGAAACCTCGTGAGACCTGAACCCAGGGCCCGCAGGCCACTCAGCCTTACCATCGTCCTCATCTGAGATTGTCGTGCTATATTCATTGTCTGGGCATCTGGCCCCCACGGTCCCCGGCGGGTGTTGGGGGTTCCGGGTCTTGGTTTTCAGTGAAGTCCTGGTTTCTACTCCTTGCATGCCACTGTGCAAGGCCACTCGTCACTGTTCCCATAGAAGCCTCTGGACACGGAGCTTAATGGGGTTGAAAATGTTAAGTGTAAATACTGGTTTGGTTTCATTTTTAGCATTTTACTTGGTAACTGGTTGTGTTTTCTTTTTGGGGGTGGGAGGGTTGGTTTGTAAAAACTCTCTACTCTTTTGGAATGTAATTTCTAAGTTTGTTTGTTTCCTCAAAATGCCTTTTTTATGTCTTGGTAACATTCCCAAAGCAGAAAACTGCCTGACCCACAAGTGGGGGCTCCCCTGGAGGATTGGGGGGAAGGAATGCTGCCCTTCTTCCCTTTCTTCCCCTTCCTGCTCCCTTCTATCTTTCACTCCTAGCCCCTCCTCCTCTTCCTCTTCCTCCTCCTCCTCCCTGAGCTTTCTTCTTCCTTTGCCCCATTTCCTCTCTTTTCAACCAAAGTCCCAAGGAACCCTGGGGTCCTAATCCCCTAAAGGCAGGTAGGGTGCATGGGTTGACACCAGTTGGTTGGGGGAGGTGGTGGACCAGTTCCATGATTGACCTCAAACTGGGTGACTTCACATTTCCTCTGTCTGACCTTTTCCCAGAGCTAAATTAGACCCTCCCGGAGGCAGCGGTGACTGTATGTGAAATGAAAATAAATCAAACCACTTTGGTGCATCGGCTCTGAGGCCTGGATCACACACAAGTCATCGTAATTCAGTTCCCTGTCCCACCAGCCCTTTCTGCCAGTCCTTCTTCACCCAAAGCTGACCTCCAAGAGGTCTTGCTGTCTATGAACACAAGATGAGCCCCATCACTTGGCCCCCACAGGAATCCTCTTCTACCTTCTGGCCTCCCGGTGACAAAGCTGAGGGCCCCGAGACTTGATCCTCTTATACTCTGATGCCAGTATGACCCCATCGTACCTGCTCTCAGGCACCTTTCATAGACTTATCATCCAACATCTTCTGTTGCCCAGGTAACCTCAAAGCTCTTCCTCTTCCTGCCCATCCAGGAAGTCTCCCTGCTCCAGCCTTATCAGCCGCCAAGCTCCCACTACCTCTTCATTAATAAGAATGACAATCCCCTGTACATCCCACCAAGAGCACTTTACTATCTAGAGATCACTTTCCACCTTGCCATCTCCTTTAGGTCTCTCGAGGACAACTCTCCGGAGGCACCCTTGACAGGACAGAAACAGGTACAGGCCTCACCCCAGAGCACCCACCTGAGAAGTCAGCAAGTTCAGATGAGAACTTGGGTCTAATGGTTGGGTCACCCAGCCCTGCTTTGTCCTGCTTACTCTGCAAACCCACTGTCTCACTGGGAGCACTGGCAAGGTGAAACAAAACAAGTTCACTTGATCACTAGACCTGTGTGTTCCAGAGGGTGTTCTGGGGATTCTCTTGCATTAGAATCTTCTGAGGGTGTGTGCAAAATGCAAATTCCTGAACCCCACCCCACTCTTCTGTGCCAAGAATCTGCATGTTCAGCCAGTTCCCTTGGGGATCCCAAGCACCACTGGCCACAACATTTGTATTCACAGCTTGACCATTAGGCCATCATTCTTTCATTCTTTCCATCAATAATCACAATGTTATTTTATTATTTTATTTTATTTTATTTTATTTTATTTTATTTTATTTTGCAGTAATGGGGATTGAGCCCAGAGATCCTCCACCACCTAACTACGTCCCCAGCTCTTTGTATTTATTTATTTATTTTTTAATTTTAAGGCAGCATCTTGCTGGCCCCAAACTTGTGATCCTCCTGCCTCAGCACCTGATCTGCTGGGATTACTGGCAAGCACCACTGTGTCCAGCCTGCAACACTGTATTCTTAAAGAGCACTGAGTACTGAGCTGGGCCTTAGGGAACCTGGTCCTTAACCAAACTCTGCTTTGATCTAATTACCCCCAAGGATTTCCAAGAAAATCAGAAACAATGAACCATCTTTTTTTATAATATTTTTTAGATGTTGATAAACCTTTATTTCATTCATTTATTTATATGTGGTGATGAGAATCGAACCCAGTGCCTCACACATACTAGGCAAGCACTATACCCCTGAGCCACAACCCCAGCCCACGATGAACAATCTTATAAGACAACAAAAATAGAAAATCAAAAGGCAAGATAATGTAGTCTTCATATCTACCTGATTTAATTCCCGTAATCATACAATTAAATTTCACTTTTCATGAAGATTCCTGGCCTCTAATAGCAAACAGAAAAAAAAAATCATGATTTTTTAACCTATCAAGTCAAGCAAAGATGCAGGGATGTTTCCCAGGTGACTATTATTATTAAAATAAATAAATAAACTCCCACCAGCTTGAATGACCTTGGCCCAGTCACGTGGCTAGCCTATGCCTCAGTTTCCCCAGCTATAAAACGGGGATAATGTCCTACCTCTTGTGGCTGTAGTGAGGACCAAATACAACACTGTGCCTGCAAGTCACTTGGAAAAGTGCAAGGTTCTATACAAATGTAAATGGTTCGATCACACTTATTGTCCCCAGGCCAGCCTGTCAGCACCCTGGTGCTGGGGATGACCCACCTCATCTGCTCATTAATAAATAAAAAAGACACTACATGGTAATCTCTACCAACCTTATTTTTTAAATTATGGCAATATATACATAACATAGTTGGCCATGTGAACCATTTTAAGTGGCTTTTTAGTACATCCACAGTGTTGTGTAACCATCACTTCCAGCCATTTCAGAACTTTTTCATCATCCCAAACTGAAACTCTGCCCGCTAAATACTAATTCCCCATCCTCCCTCCTGCCCCCAGCCCTGATCTTCTAATCTACTTCCTTCCTCCATGGATCTGTCTACTCCCTGCACCTCACGCAAGTGGAATCCTACAACATTTGTTCGTTGTCTCTAGCTCTCTGAGTTTTAGGTGAGGAATCAGGCCCAGAGAAGGGAGTAGCTCACCCGGGTCTCACAGCAAACCAGAGGCAGAGCCAAGACCAGGTCCCAGGGGCTGACTGCCAGCAGGCTCTGCACCTCCATGAGGCACCGCCTGCCTTTCTGTGATCTTGGCTGAGCCCCTTTCTTTCCTTGGGCTCCACTTGCTTCTGCCCCTCACCCATTCTCTTTTCTCAGCTTCCAAAGTGCCCCCTCCCCTTTTCCTGCCTCTGCTTCTCCTAAGCTGATTCCTGCCAGCAGATGGAGTGGCTTTGGCCCATGCCAGGTTATCCTCCTCTGGGCCAGCCCTCAGCCCTCCAGGACATCCTGCAACCTCAGCTGGCCCCTCCCTGCGCCGCAAACTCACATTCCCATCTCTCAAGGAAGTGCCCCTGTCTGTCATCTCCCAACTCAAATATTTGCTCTCAGTTCTGGTGGTGTCCTGGGGTCCATGTCTTTTGTTTCCTCACACCAGAGGAGGCCCCTTGCCCTCACGTGTCATCAGGTAGCACCAGCCCTGCCAGCCCTTCTACTGGGTTCACCCTTCCCCAGCAACCTCCAAGTCCGGAAGGATATTCCCTAGTCCCACCCTTGAGCCACACTATCTTCTCTATCTGCAGCTTTCCAGCACCTTCCATGTGGTGTATGTGGTGAACATGGACTTGGATCCCCCTTCGGGCCTCCTCTGTCCTGGATGGCCCTGGTTGTAAGAGATTCAGCCTGACTCGGGTTCTTCTTTCCCTTTCTCTGTTCTCTATCCATCTGTTTGTCCAACCGTTCTGTTCTAACCCTGGGCCCAATCACCTCCAGAATAGCTCACCCTGGCAGAACTTATAGATTACACTCCCAGCAGAGCAGTTTGCAGTCCAGGGACCCAAGATCCAAAGGCAACTGAGGGCATAAAGGCAGCCTGAGTCCTTCCTCAGGCCTTCTCTACCACCTACCCTGTCCACTCCTTCCTCCCCATCCTGAGACTCTTCTCTCTCCTTGTCTACCCACTGACCCTGCTCCCCACACTGCCTGCCCTTCACCAGCTCTCCGGACTCCAGATCATAGGAAAGGAGCTTTGGTTTCCTCTAAACATCCTAAAAGGGCTGAGGGAGTCAGAACCTGGCTGCCTTATTAACACTCCACTCTGAAGCCACCTAACCCACTCCCATGAAGAGGGACCTCAGCCAGCACTCTGGAAACCTAGCCTAAGTCTGGGCTGATTTCTTAATTTCTCTGACCCTCCCAGTTGTATGGTCCTCTGATGAGCACCAGGATGACCCGATGGGCCCCAGAGCACCCTCCATGTTTTGGGATCCTGGCTTCTATCTTAGCTCTGCCACTGATCTCTGTGCCTTAGTTTACTTCTCTGCACAAGGGGGTCCATTCCCAGGAACTTGACAGAAGTGCAAATTATGGGCCCCACCCAGGACAAACTGAATTAGAACTTCCCCAGCAGGGAGCAGCAAGTTGGGGTTTGAAAGAATTTTCCTGGCCTATCCCATACGCACAAGCTGGCCATCTGCTGGCCCAGGCTAGCAGTTAGTGTGGCCTAGAAGTGACTGGAGCTGGCAAGGAACAGGGGACCCTGTCCCCCGCAAAACAACAACAACCAAACAAACCATGGTGTCTCTTCTTTCGGAAGCTGGAGGGCTGGAGAGGGCATGCCGGTTGCCTTTCCCTGTCCCTGGCTCAATTCCAGCCCTGCTCGCCCTCTCCCATTTGCCTGGGTTTTACAAAAGGCTGTCTGGGTAGTGGCAGCAGGCAAGGGTGGGAGTCCTGGAGAGGCAAGAGGCAAAGGACTCTGTTAGTTTGTCCCTGTTGGTTTGTCCCACCATAGGCCAGATGGTCTCTCTCCAAATGGAAAGAAACCTAACTCCACAAGAAGAGAATCCTAAGTCCCCAGCTCCTCCTCTTCCTCCCAACCCCAGGGAGATCTTATAGTCAGTGCCAAAAGAACAATACAAAACAAAACAAAAAAATAGCTCCAACCCCCTGACACCTGGGGAAGAGAGTCAGAAGCTGACCTTCCTCTTCATCCTGGTCCTCTCCCCAGCCCCTGCCAATACTGTGAAGCCCCCTTCCTACTCAGCTTGGTGAGGGTCCTGCAGCTGTGGACCCTGGGAGACCCCCAGGGAAAGGCCCTCGGGAGGGAAGGGACCAAGGGCATCCTTGGGCCAACTGTCCGCCTCTCCTTCCCACTGTTCTCTCCTCTCTTTGGTCTTCAGAGGCTCCTTCCCAGGATGGATTGGGTGCCAGGACGACCGCGCAGTCCAATCCACCAGCTCTCCCCGCCCCCATGTCTTATTTCGGACATGAGAATAATTGTACAGTGTAAACTTACAAAACGTTTTAATGGTTGTAGATTGGAAATAAAGTATGTCATATGAACAGTTGCTCTGACTTGGCCGCCTCTGATTTCTCCGGGGGGTGGGGGAGGGCGCGGGCAGCAGATCTGAAACTTGAACTCACCGCACCTGCAGTTGCTTGGGAGGAGGGGAATGCCACCGCCAGCTGGCTGGTGGAGTCACTTGGGAGGGACCACCAGGAGTTCTAGCTGCTGACGGCTGTGCTGGTGCAGTGTTTCCCAGGAGGTATGTTATGACCAGTAAGAAATGCAGAGCATTCAAGAAGAAAAACAGGTTTAAGCTTTTCTACAAAAGACTTAAAACAATTTATTATGGTTTTAAAAAAAAAAAAAAAGGACACTTAAGACACTGACATTTAAGTAATTCTCTCCAAACATCTTTTACTTCTCATAGATGTTGTAGGTCAAGAATTTGGTTCCTGGGTAGTTCTGCTTCAGGGTCTCTGAAGGTTGCACTCAGATATCAATTAGGCTGCAATTATTTACAATTTGTTTATCTATCTATTTATTTATTTTGATGCTGGGGATGGAACTCACACGTACTGAACCAAGACTGGACCACTACCACTGAACTACACTAACCAGCCCTGGCTGCAGTTGTCTGAATGCCTGACTAGGGCTGCAAGATTGATTTGAAAGGTGGATAATTCACATACCTGGCCAAGTCAGTGCTGGCTACAGGCAAGAGACCTCAGCTCCTCAACAGGTGGACTGCTCCAGAGAGCTGCTTGTGTGTATTCATACATGGCAGCCAGCTTCCCCCAGAGCAAAGGGTCTATAAGAAAGCAGGGTGGAAGTCATAATGTCTTTTATATTGAAGCTTAAAAAGTCACCCTATGATTCCAACAATATCTGTGTGTGTGTGTGTGTGTGTGTGTGTGTGTGTATTCGTTTCTGGATAGAACCCAGGGCCTTGCACATGCTAGGCAAGTGTTCCACCACTCAACTACATTCCCAACCCTTTTTAGTTTATCTTGAGACAGGATCTGTTGCCAAAAGCTCGGTCCTTGTCCCGGATGCCAATTCAATAATGAGGACAGGTTTTGAGAAAAAGAAAAAATGTTTATTGCTTTGCTGGCAAAGGAGAAACAGGGGACTCCTGTCCGAAAGGCTGTGATTTCTGCCCATCAGAAGGAATAGGGAGTTGTGGTTTGTTTTTTTTTCAATTTTATTAAAATATTTTTTATTTTTACAAACACATTTTGATTCACTGTACACAAATGGGGCACAACTTTTCATTTCTATGGTTGTACACAATGTAGATTCACACCATTCATGTAATCATACATATATATAGGGTAAAACTGTCAGAACAGGGAGATTTTAAAGGAGCTCTTCAAAGGCTACATTCCAGGTGTGCCTTGACGGGGTCCCAGGGCAGCCTGAAGGTGTGTTAACATTCACTTGTTAATTTGGGAGTTGTTCACTTCTTAGATCCTCTGGCAGATATTTCCTTCCTGTGGAGCACAGATAGCTCAGGGTAATCTTGTTCCTTGCCCTCAGGTCAGGGAGAGGAAGAAGGAGAAGAGAAAAAGAAAATCTTGTCCCTTTTAAAAATAAGCCTCAGAGCTATATTCAAAAGGGCAAATGGACCACTGTTACAGATCTTTGGGACTACAGGTGTGTGCCACTATGCCCAGCTTCTACATTATCTTATTGGTTATACAAACAAGATCTCTTCAGTGTGGGAAGGGACTATACAAGGGCATAAACACCAGGCAATGAATCACTGGGGCCATCTTGGAAGCCGAATATCACATAATATTTGAGAGGTGTCTTCTTTTATAAGGTGCTAAAACAGCCAGGCCTGTTCCAGGCACTAAGGACACAAAAGATGGGTCTAGAAAACAGGATATCCAATACCAAGGGCAGGGGGAAGCCCAGAGGAATCAGGAAAGTCTTCACAGAGGAAGGGAAATCTGAACTGACACCTAAGGTTAAGATGCCAACCAGATGACGGGGATGGAGGGGACTATAAGCAGGAGACCACCGGGTGACGATAGAGGGCGAGGAACAGCATGTGTGATAAGCCCAGTACAAAGAACAGGCAACTACTCAGGAGGCTGGGGCAGGAGGATCACAAGTTTGAGGCCAGCCTGAGCAACTTTGCAAGACCCCGCCTCAAGCTAAATATTAAAAGTGCTGGAATGTAGCTCAGTGGTACTTTGCCTAGCACGTATGAGGCCCCAAGTTCAATCCCCAGTCCTGTAAAGGAAAGCGGAGCAGTACTGGACAAATTAAAGAAGTTTGGTGTCCATGGAATGGGGAATGATGAAAGAAGAGGCTGGGTCAGATCACACAGTGCCTTTATAGAGAAAGAATTTTTATACATCCTGTGGACAGGAGGAAGCTATGGGAGAAAGGACATAGAGGATAAATTGAGTCTGGATTCCAGGAGGCGATATTCTCAGTATGTCCCAGGATGGCCTCTCCTGGTTGGTTACACTGAGTTCTGTTCTGGGAACACTGACTAATGACCACACCTGCTATGGAAGGATGGCCAGTCATGCTCTTGTTGCCTTTATCCACTCCTTTTTCAGGCCTAGTGAACTGCTCTTAATTCAACCTTTGCAGGTTTTAAATCTAAAAAAAGGACTGCATTCGTCAAAGGGCACATTTTGATGGCATTACACTGGGTGCTGAGGAAGCAGCCTCATTTCTGGCCAGGCCAACAAGGGATAGTGGAGCAGACACTGGTTGGGATCCTGGAGCACAGAAGGGACATCTGGTTTTCAGCATGGAGTCACAGAGTAGGCTCTAAGAGAGATGGTTTCTAGATGAGGCTTAAAAATCGGGGAATATTGCTAGGAAGAGCAAGAAATGGCTTCCATCACCAAGGGCACAGCTCGAACAAAGAAGAAACCTCACCAGGTAGGCAGAGGAGTTGGAAGTGGTTTGGGGAGGGGTAGCCTTGATGGGGTTGGAAAGGAGAGTTCTCCAACTTTGCCAAGTACTGAAGAAGCCCCTGGAACAGGAACGGGATAAGCTGGGGCAAACCAAGCTCTGAACTCCAATTCTCCCTGGAGAGACTGCTTTTGGAGTTAAGGGATAAAGAGAAGGGAGACCATGTCCTAGCGAAGGGCGCAGGGCACCTGATGCTCTCTGATGCGCTGCCTGCCTCAAGTATCTCTCTGGGCCTGTTTCCCCATCAAAGATGGGTTCTGGGCCCGGTCGGGCGCTAAAAGGCCACCTTAGACTGGAGCCTCTGGGAGGGGACTCCCGGGCGTGTCACTTGGGGAGATGGCGACGCGGGGTAGTCGGGACAGGGAGGAAGGACTTGGACAGAGGGCGGGGCAAGAGCTCCGCGCCGGAGCACGCATGCGCCAAGCCGGCGGCGGGCGTCTGTGCGCGAGAGCGCCAGTCGGCTGCGCATGCGCAATTGCTTGGCGGGAGCTTCGGAAGTGTCCACGGTGACGTAGACAGCGGACCGCGAGTCGAGTTGCACCTGAGAGGACCCGCCGCAGTGGCTCGGGGGTCCAGGGCTGACCTAGGGCCGCAGACAGAGTGACCTGTGGCCTGTGTGTCAGGAACCGAGGCTCCGGGCTGGACGGACGTCGCTCTGAGGTCAGGAAGTCGCACACCCGGGATGTGCCCGCCTTTACCCGCTTCTCAATTTCTTGGTACAACCAGCCCACCGCTGTCGCTGCTCGAGTCTGGGGCCCTCCGGGCGCGGCGACTTTCTCTTGGGGAGGAGAAACCCTAGGGCGGGTGTGCCTCCCGCTCGGGCAGAGCAGAGGCCTAGAGTCCAGAAAAATGGCTGGAGACCGGGCGGCGCGCGGGGGATCCACCCGTGCTCCCAGGCTGGCTGCGGGACGAGCTGGGGCTTTGTCCCCTCTGAACCTTAGTTCCCCAGTCTTCAAAGTGGAGTGCATACTAGCACCCAGAGTTGGGGGAAAGATTAAGTGGGATCATGATGTGAGTAAAGCGCTTGCGTGGCACAGGTCCTAGCGTATAATAAGCGCTTAAGTGACACATTTGTGCTGTTATCCCAGCTTGGCCTGTGTAATCAGTCATAAGGACTGTGGGGATTTAGATTTCGAAGGACCCTTCTTTGTTAGATTACCTTTCACATGTCGTCTCAGCATTTATTAATTTTTCTTTACCAAGACCCTCACATAATTAATTTATTACCAGGATAAATTGTATTGGCATGCTAAACAAAATCTGATAATTTCAGTTAAAAAAAAAAAAAAAAAGACCTTCACATACAGATGTCTGCTGGTTGCATGAAAGATGAAGAAATGTCTCAGCTGTGTCCCTGCCCTCTTTTAACTCAGTTGTCTGTGACAGATACCCGGAATACAAATACTGTCCTGCCGGGGAGATACATATGTTAACAAATTTTACAGACAGGACTAGAGACCAAGGGGCTGGGCCACCAAATCTCACAAGAGAAGTGGTGAAGTTGGGAAGGATGAATGTTTTACAGAAAGGACAAATATGTGCAAAGATTCAAAAGTGCTACAGGGAATAGGAGTCACAAGAGAGATCCCAACTGGTTAGGCTGGGACTGGCTTATTGAAAGTTGTTGAATGCACTTGGGAAAATTTTTTGCGGCTGACTTTTTTTTGGGGGGCGGGGAGTAGTGCTGGGGATTGAACCCAGGGCCTTATGCATGCTAGGCAAGCATTCTACCAACTGAGCTATATCCCCAGCCCCTCTGCTGCCGTTTTAAAGAATGGATTACACTGGAGCAATGTTGAATGTAAAAAAAAAAAAACCTGTGAAGAAACTGATAATGGATGGGGAGAGAGCAGAAATTGTGAGACTTAAATTAAACTACTAATGGTGGCAAGGGAGGAAAGATTTAGAGACTTGATAGAACTGATAGTATTTTTGGTCTGGAGAGCTAAGGGTAAGGAATAAAGGATGATGTAGTTTTTCTCTTTTTGAAGACCAAGTAGGTCCTGATGCCATCAACGGAATGAGGGAATTGGGGACTCGTTAAACAAAGTTTTAGCTAGCGGAAGGTAGGTAGGGCATATGTTTAAGGGAGATATGAGTATTTCTAGTGGTAAGTTCTACAGAAGTTCAGAATAGAGGGCAATGATCCATTCATTCCGTATTCTCTGTGGAGGAGGTGGGTGAAGGCAGTTCAGAGAGAATGGGAAGCACAGGTCTGTTCTAGGGTAGTGAAACCCTATTGAGACTGGACCCGAAATGTGAAGGAACAGATCACTTCGTTTCCTATTTTCAGAGTTTTCTACCCAGGATGACTTCAGTGACCAAATCAGAGATCATAAAAGGTGAGTAATTTCTTTCTTTTTTGGTACTGGGGATTTGAACCCAGGGCCTTGTGCTTGCAAGGCAAGCACTCAACCAACTGAGCTATATCCCCAGCTCATAAAAGGTGAGTATTGTGAAATTCAAGACCTCTTGCCTTGAGTTCAGGCTTCTGAGCTATAACCTAATTGTTTCCTGGATCCTGGTTGATTTAGAGTCATATTGTATTTGCAGAAATGCTTCCTCAGTATTTCCATGATCTGAGTGCATTTTCTTCTGTTTTCTTTCTCCACATACACATCCTTCTTTTTCTCTTCCTCCTCCTCTTCCTCCCCCTCCTCCCTCCCCGCTTCTTCTTTCATCTTCTTCTTGGTTCTTGCTGTGTTGCTCAGGTTGGCCCCACACTCCTAGGCTCAGTGGATCCTCCTGCCTCAGGCTCCCAAATAGCTGGGACTGCAAGCGCATGCCTTTGTGTAGGGGCATGTTTTCTTTTTCCGTCTTTTTGCTCATATACCTAGTTGTGATGGGTTTGATTTTGTATTTTGACTTTTTTATAACAAATGCTAGAAGAGAAACCAGTGCCGTCTGAGATTCATGATCATCAATTGCCATCAAGTCTCAACCCTGTGGAAGTGTTTACTAAATCATCTGCTTCCTTGGAGATGACTCAAGGCATTACAAAGGAAAGAATTCACCTTGGATCTATCCCAAAGAAAGGGGAAAGTTGTGATGTCAGCTACCAGGAAGGACTTCAGTTGAGGTCCCTTCATTTGTCCCCTCAAGAACAGTCTGTCCGTCATCATGACAGGAGACAGTCCTGGCGACGAGCAAGTATGAAAGAAATAAACCGACGAAAGTCACTGCCTCCCTTCCACCAGGGCATCACAGGTGGGGTGCTATGTACATAAGACAGGTTCCAGCTCAGATAAGATGCAGTGAGAAAGGACATGAATGACAGAAAGTATAACAGAATAGACCTGACCTTGCTACTTTTTAGCTATGTGACTTTGAGCAAACCACTTCACCTTTTTGAGCCTCAGTTCCTCACCTATAAAATGGAGATAATACTACTTACTGTGTAAAGTTGTTCTATATTTATAAATTCTGTATGTTCAGTATTATTGATGTTTACATCATATGAGCCACCATAAACATATTTGATTGCTAATTGTTCAACTCTCATCCCCTGCTCAGATGATGGGCATTAAAGAGTCTTTCCAATGGCTTTCTGCCTCATACCTAAAGTGGAACAGAAGGTGGATGGGTTCATACCTGATTTTAGCCATTATAATAACTAGAAAAAACTCAAAAGGCAAGATACACACAAAAATATCTAGAGTGGGACTGGGGTGTAGCTCAGTGGTGAAGTGTGTGCTAAGGAGCATGAGGTGTTGGGCTCAGTCCCCAACACCAAAAAAGAAAGAATGAATGGGGCTGGGGATATAGCTCAGTTGGTAGAGTGCTTGCCTTGCAAGCATGAGGCCCTGGGTTCAATCCCCAGCACCGCAAAAAAAAAAAAAGAATGAATGGAAATGCAGTTCTTAAGGATAACATATTTGAATGTTATTTTGTATGAATTTACAGTTGTAACTATATCTGAGCATCAAAATAGAGGCAATAATATGGAAAATCTAGTGTGGAATTGAGATTACTTAAACTCCTTTGCCGTAAGATACCTGCCAGTAAACTGGGAGTGAAATAATACCTATCTTACAGGGCTATGTGAGAACTAAATGAGTTGATGTATAACACAGTACATGTACACATAATACTATGTATAGCATACAATAATATCTCAAATGTTAAGCTCTTGTGATTAAGATCTTACCATCGAGCCAAGTGTAGTTGCACACTTAAAATCCCAGCCAAGGCAGGAGGATGGCGAATTTGAGGCCAACCTTGGCAACTTAGTGAAACTCTGTCTCAAAATAATAAATAAATAAATAAAGGGGTAGGGATTGAACCCAGTGGTAGAACATCTTGGGTTCAATCCCCAGTACAGCCAAAAAAACAAACTACCATCCAAGTGGTCTAATGTGTACGAGGAAATCTGGATAAAAACAGCCATTTAACACATCAGAAAATTGCTGCCAATTCAGCGCCCATGCACTTTACTCCCTAAATGTGCCAAGAAAACATTAGTAGTTCCCCAGGATTAGCCCTACCTTCATCTTATTCTAGAGCATTTTTAGACTTAAAATTCTGTATAACAGGAAATCACCAATGTAATAAGCTTGGTTATTTTCTGGTTATTCCTAGCCACCTGCCAGGTTTCCTTGGTTACAGGCAGAAGGAATCATATTTTTCTTGACTAACAGCAGTAAGAATCAAGAGAGGAGTCCTGAGAGTTTTTAAAAACAGGCAGCTAAAGCTGGAGGGCAAAAAGCTATGTAGCTCTCATAATTCTCAAAGCAGACTTCCTTGGCTATATAATCGTTTTGTTTTGATACTGGGAGTTGAACCCAGGAGCGCTTTACCACTGAACTTCATCCCCAGTCTTTTTTCTTTTTTCTTTTTTCTTTTGAGACAGGGTCCTGCTAAGTTGCTGAGGCTAACCTTCAACTTGCAATCTTCCTGCCTCAGCCTCCTGAGTCACTGGGATTACAGGTGTGCACCACCACACCCAGCTTTATAATTGTTTTTAAATGGACTTAATTGAAATAAACAGTATCTACATTTTGCAATTGAGGAATCAGTGGCATAATTATAGAAAGCATCCAGTCAATGTGGTCTTATAATTCACTTTGTAATCTTGAGTAAATTATCTGTTACCCGAGCTTTGTTCCTTAGTGTCATCTTTCATCAGATGGAATTGATAAGATACTTACCTCTAAGTTTAATGAGGTGTACATAGCATTTAATAAAATGCCTTTTATATAGCAAGTGTTCAGCAGGTATTAGCTTTTCATGTTAAGTAGGTCATTATAGAGAGGCAGCATGATACTTGTGGGTAAAACACTGATTTTGGTGTTATACTCGGGTTTGAATCATGACTCCTCCAGTCTCTGGTTTCAGATAGATCATTTCCCCTCTTGGCTTCAGTTTCCCATTTCTAAAATGGAGCTCGTGAATTTATAAGAAAACTCGTAATGTCTTTAAAGCATCTTGCAGTGCCTGTCATATAAAAATGCTCAAATGTTCTCATCTCCTTTCTTTGAATGGTGACTATGAATTATAAAAAGTTATTTTATATCTAGCTTATTTAACAAAATAAGAGTTTAATGTAATACCTAAGATTCTCAGAACATTTAAAAAAATTTTTTTTAGTTGTAGATGGACACAATACCTTTATTTTATTTATTTTTTCTTATGTGATTCTGAGGATCAGACCCAGTGCCTCAACATGTGCTAGGTGGGTGCTCTACCACTGAGCCACAACCCCAGCCCCTTATAACATTTTTTAAAGTTTGGATATACAAATAGGAAGATTTCATTCCTCTGGGATTCTTGAAGTATTAGAATTCTCCCTTTAATCAGAAAAGGCTGCTTCTTGCCTTAAGTTGAATTGCATGAAGGGAGGAAATTTTTATTTTGTTATTTTGCTGGCTGTTTTAGTATGCATTTCCTTAAATTGTGGTGCTATTTCATCTTAGAGCTCAGCAGGTCTATCAGTGTTGACTTGGCAGAAAGTAAACGACTTGGCGCTCTCCTGCTTTCTAGTTTTCAGGTGAGGTTCTTGGAATTGGGAAATGCTTTCATTTTTTGTTGTTTCTGTTATTGTCCCAACTTCAGAGATATTAGTATGTGATGAACTAATTAAAAGATGTTTTCTTCTGGTTGAGATTAATCTAAAAGCCAGATTTAATCCCAGCAGTGTGTTCATTTTGGACCAAGCTCTCTACCAGTCTCATTGTTGCTGCTATAATAGAGCAGCTAACAGATTTCCCCAGTGTAGTATCTTTTGCCCATTGACAACAAGTGATGGGAATTTAAAGTGGGTAGAGATAAAAATCTAAATTATACAGACATTGGAGGTATGACTGCATGCTAAACCAATATATGATACATGTCGAACAGTTGTTGTTGTTGTTGTTTTTGATGGTGCTGGGGATTGAACCCAGGGCCTTGTGCATGCCAGGCAAGCGCTCTACCAGTTGAGCTAAATCCCCAGCTCCCCCCACCCATTTTTTTAAAAATTGTATTGTTTATTGTTTAATGCTATGGCTCACTGGTGCTTATGGCAATTTAAAGCAAGCAATTTGTGTGAATTAAATGACCATTTTTCTTCTGAGTTAAAATGTATAGTTTGAGCAACAAAGAATTTTATTCATGACAATTTTGTTTATATGAAAAGTAAGGTGAAAAAAATCATTTAGTTTCACATTTATTAAACATTATAAAGCTATAAGACTGGCCTAGAAATTGTTTGTTGTTGTACTGAAAATACTTTTCTATTTTAGTTCTCTGTACAGAAACTTGAACCTTTCCTAAGGGACACTAAAGGCTTCAATCTTGAAAGTTTTAGAGCAAAAGGTAAGTTACTAAGAATAGATGAGTGAGCTTTGAACGTGATACTTTATATTTCAAAAGACTTAAAAAATAGTCAGACTTACTTATCAGCAGATTGTTGATATCAGAATTGCACCATAATTAGAGTAGACATATCGGGGTTAGCTTGACGGATAATTACCATTTCCCCTTCACATTCTTCACCTGAGTGTGATAGTGCGCTCTTTCAAGTCTAGCAGAGACTTTGGAGACAGGGTCTCACTAAGTTGCCGAGTGGGGCCTCAAACTTGTGATATTCCTGCCTCAGCCTCTCAAGTCACAGGGCTTGTAGATATGAATGTGTCATCTCTCCCGGTGTACATGTGTTTTTTATTTGCCATCATTATCTCTTATTATACTCTTGCCTATTTCCTGACTTCTGTAATGTTTCTCCTTCTAGTACCAGGAGTTCATATCTCTTTTAAAAATGAAATTATCAGTACTTATATACCTGTTTAAGTGCCTTTTCACTAGTCAAGTATAAAAACACTTAAAAATGTCATGGAGAAGAGTTATCTTCCATTTTATCTGTATCTATTAGAGAAAAAAGACAAAATTTTTCTGTGTACTTGGACCACTCTTTTGGGCGAATGAGAGCACTAGAATGTAATAGAACACTAGAAGGTGTTTTCTAGACTGAGAACACCGTAAGTATCTTCGTTAGCTCATTGTGAAAATTTATATTCTATTTTATGACATTATTTTACTCTCTCTAGCATCTTGTCTTTCTGAGGAGTTGAAACATTTTGCAGACAGATTGGAAAGTGATGGAACTCTGCAAAAATGTTTTGAAGATTCAGAAGAGTAAGCAATTCCCCTCTGTCCTAAATTATAACTGAAATAGAACTTTTCATTATTATTAAACAGTTGTTTTCTCTTTCAACAGACATTTATTTGTCATCTGCTGTTTTATTATGTATCATGTTCTTTTAGATGTTAGGGATATAGTGATAAATAAGTCCAACAATAATCCTGTTGTCATACATGATAATAAAGGAGATAGTCAAATAGAAAATGTGATTTCAGATAGTGATGATCAGGAAAGTTAACAAATATAGTGACTTGAGGATGTGGGAAACTTAAGGTAGAATGTTCAGAGAAATTCTCTAATGATTTCACCTCTGGGCTGAGACATGTAAGACTGAATGAGTAGGAGCCAGCCATGGAAAGATGAGAAAATCGAGATTCAGATCTTTGCTAGTCATGCAAGGTTAAAAAAAACTCATGTTCTTTGGATCTTGACAAGCAAGAATATTAGCATAAATTTTAAAGTTTCACCCTCAAAATTGGTAGTTCTTCAGGGCCCCAACCCATTAACTGTGCCCTGCAACAAACCATGCACTTGGACTTACATCATGAACTTTAAGTTTGGATTTCATGAAGGTCTACTTTTCCATAGGTTTTTAGGATTGACATTTCTGATCAGGAAATGAAAAGATATTTTAGCTCAATGTAGAATCTCTTTTATTTTTTTTTTTTAGTTGTTGATGGACCTTTATTTTATTTATTTATATGTGATGTTGAGAATTGAACCCAGGGCCCCCACAAGCTAGGCAAGTGTTGTATCCCTGAGCCACAACCCCAGCCCCGGCATCTCTTTTAATGTATTGTATTTAAGCACAGGCTTTAATATAGTCAGGTTCCCAGGTCTTGGAAGAAAAACAGGAATGGTGGCACTATTGATTGTCTTTGCCAGGCAGAGTACCAAGAGCATCTACAATATTTTGGCATTTTTAATACCTGCTTCCTTTCTGTTAGAATTAATCATTCAACTGAGCTGAGCCACTGATTACAGTAGGAATCAAAATTGACGAATTTGGCAGAGCCAGGACATAGAGAACCCCAAGTGCCAATTTAAGGAATTTGGGCTTTTCTTCTGTATGCAGTATATCATAGAGGATTAAATATGATACTGGGGATTAAACCTAGACTGGCCTGAAGTTTGTGATCCTCCTGCCTCAACCTGCCAAGTTGTTGGGATTACAGGTATATGCCACCTGTAGTTACAGTCTGAACCTAGCTAATCACAGAGTTTTTAAGCAAGGCAAAAAATTAAAGGACTATTTTTAGAAAAGGCCATGGTGTGAATTGGAATTGATGAGAGAGATGGAACATAGAGACTAGTTAGGAAGCTATTACCTAGTGCAAAAGTGAGACAGATCCAGGCACAGTGGTGCGTGCCTGTAATCCCAGCAACTCAGAAGGCCAAAGCCAGAGGGTTGCAAGTTTGAGGCCAGGCTTGGCAATTTAGTGAGACCCTATCTCATAATAAAAAATTGAAAAAAGGGCTAGGGCTGTAGCTCATGGTAGAATGCCCCCAGGTTCAATCCCCAGTACCCCACCATCACATACACAAATACAAAAAGTGAGATAGAGCCTGAAAACAAATATTTGGTGAAAGATAAAAAGTTAGGAATTTTTTTTTTTTTTTTTGGGTGCTGGGGATCGAACCCAGGGCCTTGTTCTTACAAGGCAAGCACTCTACCGATTGAGCTATCTCCCCAGCACCAGGAATATTTTATTGCCACTAAAATTATGTAGGGACTGGGGATGTAGCTTAGTGGTAGAGTGCTTGCCTAGCAAGTGTAAAGCCCTGTGTTCAATCCCCAGCACCGCAAAAGAGTTATGTACAGCATCATATTAAAAACAAGTATTTCTTGAAAGATTCATGTTAATCTCATAATCCTATCTATATTCCAGAAAAGCATCAGATTTATCTCTGGAGAAGTCAGTGGCCGAGATGAAGGAATATATAGCAAAGTAAGTGAAAATGAGTGAACCTTATTTGGAAAAGTCTAAATTCATACTCCATCTGGGGAAAATAAACCTGGGAAAAATGAATGGTAAACATGGTGTTCAGTACTAGTATATCAATACTGAAAATTAAAAGCCTGCATATTGAGGAGTTTACGGGCTCTACTGATGGCTAATTTCATAGGAAGGAGTCTGGGGAATATAAGGATGTTAATTTCATTTTAAGAACTCTTGTTTTATTTGATTAAATTAATATCCTCTGGTCAGTTTAGCTTTCTAATCCTTTAATGACTTTTTTATTCACATTTTATAACCAGATTATATGCCTAAGGTACTTATTGTTGCCCTGAGTGATTACGAATATGATGGCCAAAATTAACTGAATTTTTTTCTCCCCGATTTTGTAGATTTTCTTTAGAAAGTCAGACTTGGAATCAGCTCTTGCTGCGCTACCAGAAAGAGGTACTGCCAGAAGCTATGTCCAGGTTAGATCTGTGAACAGGAAGCTATCTTTTTACTTCGTGGAATTTGATTTGCATTTATTTCAGTTCTGTTAGCACAAATTGAATGGTGAATCCTTTTCTCACAGTTCAGTGAACTCTTCAAAACTCTGTAAAAGTATGTATTAGTATTCTCTGACCATAATCAGAGAGTGGTAAAGAAGGAAGGAAAAGTTGGCATCACTATTTTTAGTCCCAGAACAGAATTGTTTCTGTCTTGTGCCTTTGGCTATGGTTTCACATCCCCAGGGAGACAGGCACAGCTCTGCTTTGCACCTGTCCACCTGGGTCTGGGCCAAGTACAGTAGTGAAGAGACCTGAATGAGCACATGGACTTTGAGATGCAGGTATGGGAGAGACTCCTGCAGGGCTTTCATGGAGACACAAAAACATGCAAGGGGCGTGGTAGAGGAGGAAGAAGGCAAGAGAGGATCTTTGTCTGGATTTTGAAAGTGGGAAAGTGCTCAGTTTTGATTTAGTTGAGCATCTATGCCAGTAAGTTTAAGCTCCCCCTCCCCCCGAGTAGTCTTATCTAGAAACCCAACTATAAAATGTTAGCCAAAACTCTAATTGCAAAAGTGGCCTCTCAGTAGAGAAGGGCTTTAAGAAACATGGTTTGAAAAACCTTTTCCAATATAGGAAGTGGGGGTTATCAGTTACTTTATTTACCCCACACCTATTTCTGAGGATAGTTATGTATAAGATGGCAGTTTCAGAATAAAAACTTCTGTGGCAAAGTTTATAGTTTAAGAGAAATGCTTCTAGAAGCAGTCTGTTAAGATCCTGACTACTCCTTAGTTTTGTGACCTCAGCAGATGATTCTCTTGGAGTTTGGGATTCCTCATTTGAAAATAGGGATGATATTACCTCTCTTGGGTTGTCTTAAGTGTTAAATGATGTTAAATGAAAAGTGACAAGCAACCTTTGGCACATGTGAAGCACTTAGTAAACTGCAGTTATTGTTGTTATAAAAAACTTTCAATCAGTTTACATGAACTCAAGATAGATCAGCATTTTTTGGGTAAATGTTATAGACATTGACTTTAGGATAGCAGACTTTGGCTTTACTCCAATTATAGCCCTTTTTGTACACGGACCTTACTGTTAGGTGGAGTTAACCAACCTAAAACTTCTGGCATTTCCTGGAGTCTAGTGGTATAAAAACTTTAAGACAGGACATCGTTTCAGAACCCCTTGTGAAGAGAGCGTATTCCAGAAGCTGGTGGTGTAGCTCAGTGTGGAGTACTTGGCTATCATGTGCAAGGCCCTGGGTTTGATCCCACTACTGCAAAAGAAAAAGGAGATCTAGGCACGGTGGCACACACTTCTAATCCTAGCAACTCAGGAGCCTGAGGCAGGAGAATCATAAGTTCAAGTCTAGCCTAAGTAACTTAGTGAGACCCTGTCTCAAAATTAAAAAAAAAAATAAAAAGGACTGGGGATGACTACATCTACAGTGGTAGAGTGCCTCTGGTTCAGTCACTACTATCAACAAAAATTGAGAGAGAGAGCGATATCCCATACCTAGAGAGGGTAGAAAAATATTGATTTGCCTTGTGGGAAGTTTTTTCAGAAATAATCTTTGATGTCTTTTCCAGAAAGTGATTATAAAGTTCCTTGAAAATTCTTTTTTTTTGTTTTAGAGAATCAGCTGAAACCAAAATTACTGAAGTCAAAGTAGAACCTCCAACGTATCTTGGGTCTTCCCAGAGTGAAGTTCTTAACACAAAACCTGACTATCAGAAAATATTACAGAATCACAACAAAGTATTCGATTGTATGGAGTTGGTGGTGAGTTGGCTCAATCTTATTTGGTTGAGCTTTCCAGCTTTGCTCCTTGTTATCTGTTAGTCAGCTTTCCATTGCTGTGACAAAATTTCTGAAACAATCAACTTATAAGAAGGAAAGGTTTAGTTTGACTCACAGTTTTAGAGGTTTCAGTTTATGGTTGCATGGCCCTATTGTTTTGGGCCTGTGGTGGCCCAGTACTTTATGGTGGAACACATGACAGAGAAGGCCCCTTACCTTATGGTGACCAGGAAGTGAAAAGAGAAAGGGGCCTGAGTCCCAATACCCCTTCAAGGGCACACCCCCAGTGATGGAACTTCCTTCATGTAGGCTCCCTCTCCTAAAGGATCCACTACCTCCCAATAGCACCACAAGCTGGTGACTAAGCCTTTAACATATGAGCCTTTGGGAGATATTCAAAATCAAACTATAGCATCATCCTTGGAAATAAATACTGAGAATATGTGTCATAAGGATATTCACCTCCATCTGGGGAAAACAGACAATACAAAATAATAAGTACATATATGGTGTGAGTGCTATTAAAGCAGAGTAAAGGGGATAGAGAGTACAGAAAGGGCTTCAGGTTGTTTTTTACACAAAGCAGTTATCACAGGCCCCCCAAGGTGCCAGTTTAACAGAAACTTGAAGGACTGAGAAAGTAAGCCATGAGGACATTTGAGGGAATAGTATTTTGTCAGTCCTGGTATCAACAGGAAACAGATGGTCATTTGAAATAAGGTAGTTTAAGGAATTTCCAAAACCTTATTTCAAGGTGGCTATGGATAAAGATGTAGGTACCACAGAACCACAAGGGTTAGTGATGTAACCCTCAGTTTGGAGGCATCCTACCTGTTGGCCTGAAGGGAGAAGCAGTTACTATGGTACCTGAGGAGAGAACACATACTTTGAGAGAGCTATGACCTCACTTGCAGGATGCAGCTGACTCAAGATGGCCTTTCTGGGAAATAACCCGGGTAATAAATACCATGGCCTCATTGAGCTCCCTCCCACCTGGGCTCCCTGGTAACCACACCCAACTAGAAACTACAGGATGTGCCATCCTGTTGGTAGAGCTCACAGGGCAGCCTCAGAGGGCACAGCAGGCTGGAGAAAAGTGGGGAGGGGCTCAGGGGAGTCAACAGAGAATGTCTAGCGTAAGCATTCCAGGCTGAAAGACTAGCCTGCCCAAAGCTGAGCAGGAGCCTCCCAGGGAGTTTGAGGAATATCAGAGAAGCCATGGAGCTCTGCAGCTCTGTCTGTCTTTTGTCTGCAGATGGATGAGCTGCAAGGATCAGTAAAGCAGCTGCAAGCTTTTATGGATGAAAGTACCCAGTGCCTCCAGAAGGTGTCAGCACAGCTTGGTGAGTGTCTCCAGGGGACTAGAGCTTAGGCTGTTCTGTTTCTGATGGCCTTGGGATGCAAACTACGCTTCAAAGCCTGTGTTCCTGAGGGTATGACCTATATCAGGGAATTTGCTTTTCAACCCACAATAAATAGTATGTTGATGGGAAATTTATTTCTTTTCTTTTTTCTCTTTTTGTTATATTGGGGATTTAACCAGGGTACTCTATCATTAAGCTACACACCCTCCAACCCTTTTAAAATTTTTATTTATTTAGGTACTGGGTATTGAACCCAGGATACTTTACCAGAGCCCCATCTCCATCCCTTTTTTATATTTAGAGACAAGGTCTCACTGGGTTGTTTAGCACCTCCCTAAATTGCTGAGGCTGGCTTTGAACTTGGGATCCTCCTACCTCAGCCTCCCAAGCCATAACCACATCTGACTTTTTCCCTTTTCTTTCTTTCTTTCTTTCTTTCTTTTTTTTTTTTTTTTTTTTTTTTTTTGTTGTTGTTGTTGTTTTTGTTGTAGATAGACATAATACCTTTATTTGTTTATTTATTTTTATGTGGTACTGAGGATCAAACCCAACCATGGCCCCTGACTTTTTATTTCTTTTTGAAACAGAGTCTCACTGTGTTAAGGCTAGCCTTGAACTTGCCATCCTCCTGCCTCAGCCTTTCAAATTGCTGGGATTATAAGTGTGTGCCACTGTGCCTGGCTGTTGATGGGAAATTTCTAGATGTAAATTCCACAGTAGCATAGTAGACTAAGAATTAAATCCCCATGAACTGCATTGTCATTTTGGCAAATTTGGTATAAATACCCATTACTTTTAACTTCTTCCATTTAAAAAAGTCTACGGAATAACACATTACCCTTCTGTAGCTTTTCCTGACCTCCCCCAGTCTTCATACCTTCATGTTCTTTTTCGCCAAGTTGTGTTGTAGTTGTAGTAGTTGTAGCTTTCCTATCAGACCGCCACCTCCTTGAGGACAGACTCTCTTGTCATTGTAATGTCATTCACTGGCAGTGTTCACACATTTTTTTGTTTGTTTGGGTTTTTGTTTCTTTTGAGGTACTGGGGATTGAACCCAAGGGCTCCAGTGTTCTAGGCCAGTGTTCTACCACTGAACTACACCCTCGGCTCTTCAATAAATTTTATGTAAATTCAATTGAAATTTAGTTTTGGACTCATTTCCTCTGCAGAGAAGAGAAGCATGCAACAATTAGACCCTTCACCTGCTCGAAAACTGCTTAAACTTCACCTCCAGAAGCCGTCTGCCACACATTGCTCTGGATCTTGTCAGTGACCTCGCCCAGCTCTTCTGCCAGAAGACACTCAGGACAGGATTGGCAAGAGTGCCCTGGCACGGGGCAGCTGCACAGCCACGTGATCTAGAGAGTTGTTGCTGTTGAGGATCACTGGCTAACCAACTCTAGAGCACTTTGACTTTTTTCTGAATGATAGAATTGAGGCATCCAAAAGAAAATTTTTTCCAGGAATGTGCAAAATGTTTGAAACTTCCTTTTTTAAATGGCCTTCAAAACCAGTGGTCTATTCTTTTAAATATCCTTCATAGTATGAAGATGTCAGGTTTTGAAACCAAGGTTTTTTTTTTTTTTTTTTTTTTTTTTTGCAGTGCTGGGGATTGAACCCAGGGCCTTGTGCTTACAAGGCAAGCACTCTACCAACTGAGCTATCTCCCCAGCCCTGAAACCAAGGTCTTTTAGAACCAAGTTTAACGAAACATTTTAGGGGCCAAGTTGAGTTCTGGTCATTAAAGGATTAGACTGGTTTTTGAGGTGCAGCTGTGAAGACAATTTTAGGTGGAAGAGCATTGAGCATTGTTTCCATCATTGGGTTACAGATATCATGTCACAAAATGTCCAGTTTGAAGAAAATACTACTTATTTTTCATGTCTTCAGTGTATTTTAGGTTTTTTTTTGTTTTTTTTTTGGGTGCTGGGGATCGAACCCAGGGCCTTGTGCTTGCAAGGCAAGCACTCTACCGACTGAGCTATCTCCCCAGCCCCGTATTTTTAACATTGAATTGATATCCTAAACTTCGAATTCATGGCAAGAAGGAGCTAAGTGCTGCTTTTAATTTCTTTTCTGTTTTTTTTTTTCTGTGCTGGGGAATCAAACCAAAGGTCTCACCCAGGCTAGGCAAGTGCTCTATCACCAAGTTGCACTCCCTGTTTCCCAGTAATTCTTTGTATTTATTAATAATCTACAAAATTATACATAATTAAAAGACTTACTATCTTTATATATGTTTTGAGTGTATTTTTTTTAAATGTGTTTTTGTAGTGCTAAGAATTGTACCCAGGGACTTTGTGCATGCTAACAGTCTGCTCTATCATGGAGCTACACCCCCAGCCCCTAAAAAGGATTAAAGGTGAATACTTAATGGAAAATAAGATTTTTTATCAAGGTGAAGTGAGCAGTAGTATACAGATATGCCTCAGTACTTATTACCAATAAAATAGGAACTAATTTACTGTTAATGTTTTTTATAGTCTCATCCCACTAGTGGAACAAAACCTAGACATTTAGACATCTCAAATAGCAAATCTTAAACCTAAACACTCATTGGGGAGAGGTGATATCTCCTTACCTTGCCCTACGTTTGTTCCTTATTCATATATTTATTGAGTCCCTAAACAGTATAGAAACTGGGGAGAGAACAAAGAACATAGGGAGTTCCCCTCATGCTCATTCTACTGGAAACATAAGGAACACAGAGAGGAAACTTCTACAGAAGAGATGATGTAGCTTAGTTGGAAACATTAAAGACATTTAAACTGGGCAAGTATTCTAGGCAAAAGCAGCATTTTTTTTCTTTTCTATGGTATTGGGAATTGAACCTAGGGCCTTGTGCATGCTAGGCAATCGTTCTATCACCAAGCTAGATCCTTAGCCCTTTTAATTTCATTTTGAGACAGGATTTCACTAAATTATGTAGGCTGACCTTGACCTTGTGATCTTCCTGCCTCAATGTCCCAAGAATCTGGGAACCTTCCAAGTTGCTGGAATTATAGGGGTGCACCGGTGCACCTGGCCAGAACTTTAATAATAGAAGCAAGCATGTGTGGATATGAAAGACCAGTTAAGCTGCTGAAGTAATAGAGGTGAGAAACAACAACGTGTGTTGGGTGTTGACAGTGGATGAGTGGGGGAACTGCCTGTGTTGTTTATGGTATCTGGAACATGGTAGACACGGAGCCTATGTGTTAAAACCCAACTCTACCACTTCCTATCTGATTGGGAAAAAGTTATTTAAGGTCAGGAGAAGGATAGAGTCTTACAGGGATAAAGATTAGATTAAGTAACAGGTTTAGAACAGTGGTTATCAGTGTGCTGCTGAGGATGAAGGCTGAACAAGTGGGTAGATTAGAGAGCATGAGACGGGAAGGCTAGTAGTTCAACTTGGGGTACCGAATGGAGAATTCGACTAGTCTTAAAGGGGGAAAACTGAGTAGAAAAGTCTGGACTAGAGGGAAAACTTGAGAGATAGGTCTAGGTATTGAAGACTTAAGAATGGATGATGTTGTCCATAGTAGAACAAGAAAGGTTGGGGTTGTGGCTCAGTGGCAGAGTACGGGCCTAGCATGTGTGAGGCACTGGGTTCGATCATCAACAATGCATATAAATAAATAAAGGTCCATTGACAACTAAAAAAAAATTTCGAAAAAAATTTTTTAAGAAAGTTGTGTGTCTCAAGGAAAGCTAACTTAACAATGAAAGGAAGGGTGTTAATTGCCCACTCTTTCAGAAGCAGAGGAGTATAATGGCAAGAACGTAGAATTTGGAGTGAATCCTCATCTCTTATCCTCAATTTCCTCACCTATAAAATGAGGATAGATCACTTCTCTCCAAGGATATTATACGTCCCCTAGTTTACTTATATTGTATTGCGTATTTTGTTACAAGTAGTTGTTCAGACTCAAGGATTGGAAGTGTGTTTTATATCCTCAACAGCTAAATAGAACACAAAAATAATACATAATGAGTAGTAAGCATCATTTAGTCCTCATCATAACTTTATTTTTTTTATTTATTTTTTTTTAATTGTAAACATGGGATACATGTTGTTTCTCTGTTTGTACATGGCGTAAAGGCATACCATTTGTGTAATCATAAATTTACATAGGGTAATGTCATTTGATTCATTCTGTTATTTTGTCCCTTCCCCCCACCCCTCTTTTCCCTCTATACAGTCCTTCCTTCCTCCATTCTTGCCCCCCTCCCTAACCCTAACTCTAACCCTAACACTAACCCCTCCCACCCCCCATTATGTGTCATCATCCACTTATTAGCGATATCATTCATCCTTTGGTTTTTTGAGATTGGCTTATCTCACTTAGCATGCTATTCTCCAATTTCATCCATTTCCCTGCAAATGCCATAATTTTATCATTCTTTATGGCTGAGTAATATTCCATTGTATATATATACCACAGTTTCTTTGTCCATTCATCAATTGAAGGACATCTAGGTTGGTTCCACAATCTGGCTATTGTGAACTGAGCAGCTATGAACATTGATGTGGCTGTATCTCTGTAATATGCTGATTTTAAGTCCTTTGGGTATAGGCCAAGGAGTGGGATAGCTGGGTCAAATGGTGGTTCCATTCCAAGTTTTCTAAGGAGTCTCCACACTGCTTTCCAGAGTGGCTGCACTAATTTGCAGCCCCACCAGCAATGTATGAGTGTACCTTTCTCCCCACATCCTCGCAAGCACCTGTTGTTGCTTGTATTCTTGATAATCGCCGTTCTAATTGGGGTGAAATGGAATCTTAGGGTGGTTTTGATTTGCATTTCTCTTATTACTAGAGATGTTGAACATTTTTCCAAATGTTTGTTGATTGCTTGTAGATCTTCTTCTGTGAAGTGTCTATTCATTTCCTTAGTCCATTTGTCGATTGGATTATTTGCATTCTTGGTGTAAAGTTTCTTGAGTTCTTTATAGATTCTGGAGATTAGTGCTCTATCTGAAGTATGATTGGCAAAGATTTTCTCCCACTCTGTAGGCTCTTTCATTGCATTGCTGATAGTTTCCTTTGCGGAGAGAAAGCTTTTTAGTTTGAATCTATCCCAGTTATTGATTCTTGCTTTTATTTCTTGTGCTATGGGAGTCCTGTTGAGGAAGTCTGGTCCTAAGCCGACATGTTGAAGCTCTGGACCTACTTTTTCTTCTATAAGATGCAGGGTCTCTGGTCTGATTCCGAGGTCCTTAATCCATTTTGAGTTTAGTTTCGTGCATGGTGAGAGATATGGGTTTAGTTTCATTCTGTTGCATATGGATTTCCAATTCTCCCAGCACCATTTGTTGAAGAGGCTATCTTTTCTCCATTGCATATTTTTGGCCCCTTTGTCTAGTATGAGAAAATTATATTTATTTGGGTTTGTGTCCGTGTCCTCTATTCTGTACCATTGATCCACCTTTCTATTTTGGTACCAATACCATGCTGTTTTTGTTACTATTGCTTTGTAGTAGAGTTGAAGATCTGGTATTGCGATACCCCCTGCTTCACTCTTTCTGCCAAGGATTGCTTTAGCTATTCTGGGTTTTTTATTCTTCCAGATGAATTTCATAATTGCTCGCTCTATTTCTGTAAGGTACGTCATTGGGATTTTAATTGGAATTGCATTGAATCTGTATAGCACTTTTGGTAGTATGGCCATTTTGACAATATTAATTCTTCCTATCCAAGAACATAGTCCTCATCATAACTTTATGAGGTAGTTTTTTTTTTTTTTTTTTCTCATTATAAATGAACTTAGGCATGGAGAGGTTTAATACTCTAACCATGAACATATGGATAGTGGTGGTGAACTAGAACAAACATTAAGAACAACATTAGAACAAACATTAAGTGTATAATAAAGAGCTGTGCTCAATATCAGTTTTCCCTTTATCCAAATTTGGTTCAGGAATTGTGCGTGATGAATAACTATCACTTCCCTCTGAAAGGTTTGGTTGAATTTATTCCATTTGCCCTAATTTAGTTCAGAGAATGATCTCTAGTCCTTGATACCTAATATTAAAGAAATAATAGAGCTGGGCGTGGTGGTGCAAGCCTGTAATCTCAGCAGCTGGGGAGACTGAGGCAGGAGGATTGCAAGTTCAAAGTCAGCCTCAGCAAAAGCGAGGAGCTAACTCGATGAGACCTGCCTCTAAATAAAACAAAGTAGGGCTGGGGAAGTGGCTCAGTGGTCAAGTGCCCCTGAGTTGAATACCCGGTACCCACCCCCCTAATAAAAAAATAATAGATCAACGAATAATAGATTATGTTCTGTGCATTTTAGTGCTATTTAAATTGTTGGGTTATTAAGTGTAATGTGAGCCATCATTCTGGAAAACAAAAAATCCATCTCTTCTGTTGCACTCAAAAAAACAAAAAACAAACAAACAAAAAAAAAAAACAAATGGGTGCTGGGGTTGTGGCTCAGTGGTAGAGCACTTGCCTAGCATGCCTGAGGCACTGGGTTTGCTTCTCAGCACCGCATTTAAATAAATGAATAGAATAAAGGTCCATTAACAACTAAGAAATGTTTTTTTAAAAATGTGTGACTGGTAGTTATAAAGGGGATACAAAAGAGGACTAGGACTTAGGAACCACGAGTCTCGAATTCTAGTTTTGAAGTTACTGTGTTCCTTCATCGAAAATTTACAAAGCCCCTTGCACATGCCAGCACTGTGCTGTGGACCTTGTGACCTTGAGTATGGCCTCAAGCCTCCTGAAGAGGATGCCAAGCCTGGCTCGTATGGTTCTTATGGATTTCGTAAGGATGTGACTCAGAGGAAGGGGAGGAGGCTGTGCAGACAGCCAGCATTCGAAACCCCTCCCTCTCAGCCCCTCTGAGATTTCTCAGAGGAGACTTTACAGCAAGAAAAACTACACCCAATATGGCGCCACCAGCCCCTCCCGCCTCGGTCGCCATCTTCTCGGTAGTTCCTGAGGCGGACAGGCGCAGTGCGCCTGCGCGGCCCTGGCATCCGCAGCGCGCCTGCGCGCCCGCCGCGCCTCCTCCCCCGCCCCTCACTGCTGCCGCTGCTGCTTACTGCTGCACTGACCGCCGGCGTCCGCGCCTCAGGTGAGTGAGCGCCTCAGCCCGACCCGCCCCGGGCGTGCGGCGCGGCGTGCGGGGGCGTCGCTCCTTCTCCCTGCCCTTGGCACCCGCGTTTCGCCGTGCGACAAGGCCGGGGGTCTGCACTGCCAGTCAACCTATCCTGGGCCCCCGACTCTCCGCCCTCCCCGGGTCAGCCCGCCCTCCCGCCGCGGCTCCCCGCGTCCAGCCCGCGGGCGACAGCGTGCGACCGACTCGGGTCGAGCCTTTCTCCAGACGTCTACACCCTCGGTCGCAGGGACCCGTTGCAGGCCACCCCCTTTCTTGCACCTGTTCTGCGGGCGGCAGAGCTCGGCAGTCTCCCTGGGCTGAGCATCCATCTACCCCCGCCGCCCCAGAGCCGGGGGGGCACGGAAGAGGGGCCTGCACCCGCCCTGCCCCTGTGCTGCCCCGGAGCAGCAGGGGGTAGCCGCTGCTGGGACCCCACGACCGCCCTGCGGGGGGAGGGCGTCTTAGCCGCACTTCACCGCGGAGGAAACTGAGGCACCGATGGGCTAAGTGCCGTGCCCAAGGTCACGGGGCTGACCAGTGGCGGGGACGGCCGTCGAACTCGGGGGCTTGGGCTCCTAAGGCCAGTGGAGATGGCATTTGATCTCAATCTTTTAAGTGTTTTCAAAAAAAAAAAAAAAAATTGTCATGTGTTTAGGAGAGTTGCTCTTAAACGTCATAAAAGTGGGCTGCAGGAAGAATATCTTCTTGTCGGAGTACAGTTGAGATGTTACTGTAATACAGTGTGATATTAATAAGAACTGACATTCATCCAGCACTTGCTGTGTGTCAGGGATCTTGTTAAGCATTTTATTAAGATCATCTCACTTAATACCTCAGCACTTACCAGTCCAGTGCTTCCCCCTCCCTTTTCATGAAATCTGCCCCCCTCTTTTTTTTTTTTTTTTCTCCCTGCATGGACAGCCACACTGTAACAGGTAAACCAGAATCCTCATGACTTAGGAGATAGGAAAGCTCTCCAATGGTGGCTTAGTGGCAGAACAGGGTATTCCTTGCTTGCCTGCATCCAGATTTTCCCCCCAGCCTGTCTCCCCCAGAGGGTATAATTAGCTTTCCTTTCCTAGCTGCCAGGAGAGCAGGAATGGGGTAACTGGGCTGGCTGGCCTTGGAGGTGACAGAGCAGATCTGGCGAGCACTCACCTCATTCTGGGACTTCTGGCTGTGTTCCATCATTGGGCTTGAACATTTCAGTTATTTAAGATAAAGTAAAAGGAAAGATCATTGACAGTGGTATTGCATCTAAGAAGCCTTTGGTTTTTAGCCCCAAATGAACAGCTATAAAAATATGTGAATGTTTTGCCCCCAAAATAACTAGCTCAAACTGCCTTTTTCTCCCTCAGCAAATCCTCCACATTTCAAAGAGTACACTAAATCACTCCCTTCTCTGTGAAGCCTTACATGCTTGATTTTCCCACTTAGAATTAAGCACACACAACAGGGTAGATGCCAGGTCTTACCTTAGGACTGTTAGACCCTTGAGGTCAGGGATTATCTTTGCAGCCCCAGATGCCTGGCTTATAGGGTCTGGTGGTAGATTCAGTGAATTTCCATTGCTTCTTTTCATTACTCAAGGGTGATGTTCTCTTGCTGCCCTTCTGTTCTTCATCTTGCCCTTCAATTTTTCTTTGCTCTCCTGTTAGATTTAACTTCTCATCATCACTCCCCTCTCAAAGGCCTCAGTTCACCCTGTTGTTTCTGAAAATTTGCAAATGAGAGTCTTGTATCAAGAAGCCTGTTTATGCACAACAGTCTAGTTGGTTTATGCTGCTTAAGCCTACAGAGCAGTTTTTATTTACACGTTTTAATAGAATGGTCTAAGGCTTACTGCCTTTTCAGTTTATCCCTAAGTAACATGTGGTATCCATTTGTTACATTCTTTTGCCTTATGTGGCTGACTAACCCTGATGATATCAGAATAATCACAGTTTTTACTGTATATCAGTACATAGTATTTGTAATAAATATTCAGAAGGGCCCTTTGGGAGGCAGCAGGTATATGTATAGTTTCTCTACTAAAATGAAGCTTAAAGATTTTTTTTCCAAATAATTGTCTGTAGATAAACTGAACTGTTTTTCGTTTGTTTTGTTTTGTGGTATCAGGGTTTGCCTCACGTGTGTTAGGCAAACACTCTACAATCAAGCTATTCCCCAAGTCCTTTTTTATTTTTGAGACATGGTCTCCCTAAATTGCTCAGGCTGGCCTTGAACTTGTGATCTTCCTGCCTTAGCCTCTGAAGTTGCTGAGATTACAGGTATGTCCCACTGTGCCAGGCCTTAAGCTAATATTATGTATGGTGCTGGTTGTGGTGGAAGTTTCAGTTGAATAAATTATTTTTCCTATTGAAAGAGTTTACTAGCTAACTGGAAAACACTGTATCTAACTTTAACTCAAGTCATGTCTAAAAATTACCATGTTAGTATTCTAAGCAAAGTATTATAAGATATAATGGATTAAGGTATTCCAACATGGGACATTTCATAAAATCATGTATTATTCAAACTGCAAATAAGCATTGAGTCCAACCTTCTCACTTTTATAGATATCATCTTTAGAACTGAATTTATCAAGGCTGTAGAACTGGGACAACAGCTCAAAATTCCATATTTTTTAATCTTTAAAAGATCTGTCAACATAGCTCAGGGGTAGGGCACTTGACTAGCATGCATGAGGCCCTGGGTTTGATGCCAAGCACCACAAACAAACAAAAAAGATTTACCAACATTTCTTGCCTTGGTGAATTCGTCCCTGAACGTTAACAGCAGGTCTGCTAAAATTCCATTTATGTGCCAAGCAGGGTGGCACACATCTGTAATACCAGCTACTCAGTAAACTGAGACAGGAGGTTCGTAAGTTGAAGGCCAACCTGAACCACTAAGCAAGACCCTGTCTCATAAAATTTTGAGGATGGGGCTGTAGCTCAGTGGTAGAGCACTTGCCTAGCACAAACAAGGTCCTATATTGAATCCCCAGTACCACACACACAAAAAATTAAAATAAAATAAAAAATAAAATTCTTTTATGTCTTTAGTTTGGGGGTAGGGAAAGATACAAAAATCTGATCCTTGTCTTCAAGGAGCTAATGGTCTGTTGTGGAAGAGTAAGGAACTGTTCTCTGACATTGAAGATATAAAGCTAATTGTTAAATTGTATGGTAGAAGGACGAAGGGTGTCATGGTAGTTCAGGGAAGGGGCCAAGAGGGAGTAGTATGAGCTGTGATAGTGACCATTCTTTTCTTGGAAAAGAATCAGGACTTTCTGGGCTTGATAGATTGATATGTCAAGATTTAATCAAAAAGAGTAGGAAAACATTTGGAAGCAGGAATGATAAAACAGACAAGATAGCAATGCATATTTAGGACAGTTTAAAAAAGTTGGCGTAACTGGGCTAGGGTTGTGGTACAGCCGTAGAGTGCTTGTCTAGCACATGTGAGACCCTGGGTTTGATGCTCAGCACCACATAAAAAATAAAAAAGGTGTTGTGTCTATCTACAACTAAAAAATATTTTTTAAAAAAATTGACTTAACAGCAGGGTGGGGTGGTGCACATCTGTAATCCCAGTGGCTCAGGAGGCTGAGACAGGAGGATTGCGAGTTCAGAGCCAGCCTTAGCAACTTAACGAGGTCCTAAGCAACTCAGTGAGACCCTGTCTCTAAGTAAAATACAAATAAGCCTTGGGGATGTGGCTCAGTGGTTGAGTGCCCCTGGATTCAATCCCAAGTATAAAAAAAAAAAAAAAAAATTGGCATAACTGTATTAGAGCAGTGGCTCTCAACCTTCAATGTGCAGCAGACACCAGGGCAGCTTATTAGCACCCATACTGCTAGGCTTCTCCTCCAGAGTTTCTGATTTAGGAAGTCTGGAGTGGGACCTGAGAATTTGCAGTTAAGACAGGTTCCCAGATGATGCTGATGAACCTAGTCCAAGGACCAAACTTTGAGAACTGTCAAAGAACTTATTCCAAAAAAGAGAGTGTGAGTGCATGTGTGTGTGTGCGTGTTATATACTAACAAGAGAGAGTTCTGTAAAGTACATATCAAACTATAATAGTAGTCACTTCTGGAAATAGAATTTATTTTACCTTATACCTTTCTGTGTTATTTTTGCATTGTGTGCGCATACTGCATTTGTGTTTTAAAAAGGAAAGAAAAATAAAAGCGTCCATTTTGAAGATATATACTAAAATATTTATGGATAAAAAAAGAGCTTGCTAAAGTAATCTAGTCATACAACAAGCATTTTTAGAGTGTCTGCTATATGCCAGATGCTGCTGGCTTCTGGAACTACAAAGCCTTTGCTAAAGCTTGCAGGCTGGTGATTAAGATCACAGATAGCAACTCTAGTCAATATCATGTGAGCTTCCTAAGAGGAAGGACCGGTTAGTGTCTAGCTCTCTGATAGGGGGCATTTGTCTGATAATAGGCACTTGGTAAAGTAAGGGATGAATGAATGAGCAAATCCAGGCAAGAAATGAGGACAGTAGGAAAGAAGAGGCCAGATGGAAGATTTTGGAATTAAAAAAAAAAAAAAAACAAGCCTGGATAGACATGATGAAAGGAGGAAGGGGTGTGTCAAGGATTCTGAAGTGCAAACATTGATAATATTTTAGGTTTATTGCAGAACAGGAGGTCAAGTTATCTTTCCACTTAAAAGACTGCTTGAAAACTTACCTAGATTGAGTAGAAGTATTTGGCAGGTTTCAGGGCTTTCTTTGGTAAAGGAAAAAAAAAAAAAATGTTTGTCTTTAATTACAGTGCTAATTCTGTTGTGGTCAAAATATTTACAATTTTGCCATTAGTTTTTCTCTTATTTACTCATGTGAAGTTAACTGATATATGGAGGATATTTTAAATGCTTATACAAAAATTAGTGGTCTTCACCTGGGGAGTAGCTCAGTGGTAGAATGTGTGCTTAGCTTATGCAAAGTCCTAGATATAGTTGACTCAAAATTCTGTGATATTTCCCACAGTACTTGACTGAGTTTGACATGTTATTAACTCTAAATAAATATTTGTTGTTGATGGCTGAAGGAAATATGACTTCTTCACATGCTGTGTTTAATTCTGTATAAACACTAATTACGGTACCAAACAGGCTATGCTGTTTAACTTCATGTGGAGCCATGTAATATGGAGCCTGTGTTTTCCCTAGATGTGGGAGAATGTGAAATGAAGCCATCATTCTCCCCAGCTTTTTGTGTGGATGTGCTGCTACTTTCTGTCTTCCCCAAAGACTTTATGTAGTAAATGAAAATGAATTTCCTAAATAGAGGGGTGGCTTTCCCCAAGTTTTGGCTATATTCATATTCATATAATCCCCTCACCACCTAAAAATGCCCATAATCTGCAGCCTGGACTTTTCAGATGATAAAGAATAAATTTCTGTGCGGGGGAATATAGCTCTGTTAGTAGAGCACTATCCTCGCATGCACCAGGTCCTGGGTTCATTCCCCAGCACCACACACACACAAAAAAGAATGAATTCCCATTTCATACTTGATTTTATTACTCATTAAGTTTTTTTGTTGCATGTTTTGCAATATTTTTAAAGAAAATGCTATTTTAGTGGCATAACAAGGATCACAAGTTTGAGGACAGCCTTGGCAACTCAGTTATACTCTGTCTCAAAATAATGTAGCTTAGTGGTAGAACACTTTCATAACGTACACAAGGTCCTTAGTTCAATCCCCAGTACCATAAGAAAAAGAAGAAGAAGGAGGAGGAGGAGCAGCAGCAGCAGCAGTTGTTGTCTCAGGTTTTGGGGTAACAGCAATCATTTTTAGGGTGCTATTGGTGCGATGGCCTACAAACTCAAATCCAACACACCATGAGATTGCTCCGTATTTCTAAAGATAATTTAAGATTTTAAATTACATCAAACTTTTCCTTTAATTTATAATTGTCACGTGGTTGTCTTTCTAGAAGTATCATTTGCTTTCAAAATAGACACAGTTTATTAAAAATGACACTTTTACCCTTAACAGTGCTTCTATATGTTTAAGCCTGAAGTTACAACTCCTGAATAAAAGTTGAATGGGGTTGGGATATAGCTCAGTGGTTAGGATCTTGCCTAGCATGCTTAAGGCTCTGGGTTCAATCTCTAGCACCACCATGAAAGGAGGAAAAAAAAAAAAAAAAAAGATTAGAAAGTTGAATGCCAAGCCATTGTACATTAAACTTAAATTATAATACTAGACAGAGAGAAGAGAAAGATCAGGCTTTTGTCTTTATCCTGAAGTTGGAAAAACGTGGGGGCATCAACTTTTGAAGATGTTGCTTTTTTTTAAGTCACTATGTTGGAATGGTTTTTACTAGAGTGTTGACTAAAATATAACTTCGGGTGATCAGATAGTCACAGAGCAGGCTGCTTTTCCTATACCCCCAGACAGGTCCTCATCTCTTATATTAAAGTAATACTAATAATACCTAAACTTTGGTGCTTTTCAGTTTTCAAAGTTCTTTGATTATTAAGATTCTGATAAAATTCAGAAACCAAATCTGAGAAAATTAAGTATAAGAATTTTATTTATTTGGTCAGTTGGCATCAAGTGGGAAGAATTGTTATTAGAGGGCTGTCTAAGCTCTGGGTCCAGACTACGTATGTTCAGATACTTACTTTGCTGCTTGCTAGCTGTGTAACCTTGGCAAATAACAAAACTTTTCCAAACCTCAGTTTCCTTGTCTGTAAAATGGGGAGGATTACAGTATCTCATTGATAAGACTGTTGGGAACTAAAATGAAATAATGAATGGATGAAGTGCTTATGGTACCTGGCAAAAGTGTACGCACTCAATAGACTTTGCTAGTGTGAGTATTAAGTATTGCATTTTAGGGTTCTTGTTTGTCCTTTACCTCATTCAGCCTGTCTTAAAGAACAAATTGTTTTCAGGGATTCTGCCTTATAACTTGTAGGAACACAGAGCCCATCCAAAAGCCTGTACCAGGGTCTTGCCAGCAGTAGCTTTCCTAGTGTCCTGAGCTGTATCCTTCAAGGGGAGAAGGCAGAAAGTTGAGCTCCTACTGCCAAAGTTACTTAAGTATGACCCCAATATTAGAGCTTTAGTTGGCTGGGATTAACAAGAAGTCCCCTTGATGGAACTTGCTTTGTTCTCACAGTTACGCGTACCAGGACCCTGAAATGAATAAAATTAATATATAGGGCAAATTCAGATTCTGCAAACCTCCCATTTACTGCCTTTCTGGAATCCAGGAGTGACACAGCAGGGAGGTGGGCCTACTGTAGTAAGGGGCATGGATGGCCTTTATCAAGGTCTGAGGAGGAATAGGACTGTTTCCTGTTATAATGGGATCTGTGGCCATGTCTCAGCAGCTGCCTTTGACCATTCCCCCCACCTTTGTTTAGGTAGGTAGGGGATAGCGTCTCTGAGAGTATTTCTTCTGGTAAAAAGGTACCCAGACTTTCCTTTATGCAGTGAAAAATCTGAATGAGCTGTATTTTAAAAAGTCATTGTTTCTTCCATGGAGCTGCATGGTTTGTTTATCCAACTTCCCGGAGAGTCTCCTGAGATGTTTTGCTTTCCAAAGGGCCCCCAGGAGACAGCAATGGAACCAACATCCATTACCCTAGACACTTGAAGGGATGCTTAAGTCAATAGATATATGATTAGATTAATTCAGGCTTTGACCCTGACAAAGCTTAAGAGCTAGGTCATCAGATATTGTGATTCTTACAGACTGGAATATGGAATGTAGCTCAGTACTCTGGAATATCTTTCAGAACCTGAGCTGGGAGTCCAAATCCTAGTCTCAGCCCCACAGCCAGCCAGCTATGTAGGAAAATGGCTTAAATGTTCCAGGTCTCTTTCCTCATCAGAGATTGAGAACATTACTGTAAACCAGTGTATACTTTCTAAGTGTTGCTAAGATAACTTCTAGACAACCGTAAGTGGTTGTCTGCCCAGTAAAGTCTGATTCAGGTGTCCTCTGTTCTGCCCAGCCTACTTTTGTAGCTTGTCTTCTCTTCCAGCTACATTGTTCTTAGTATCCTCTCAATATGTTAAGTATATTTATTTCTTTCCCACCTCCAGTATCCTTAGCTGGAATGTCCTTTTCTCCCTTCCAGCTATTCAAAATATACCCTTCCATGGCCCATCATCCTCATCCTCGTTGGAACCTCCTGACCATCCCTTAGTTTTCCATCCCACCTCAGCACTGTGTCCAAGCTTCATTTACCTCAGAATATGTTCTGAGCACTGAACGCAGTGTAAGACTTAATAACTCAATTAACTCTCTGTCTTCTTGGGAAGGTGGAACACATGGAAATACCACTAGCATGACTTTTTGTTAATAAACATCTATGTGGCATCTCATATTGTTGGCTATCTCATTATGTGTGTGTATTTTATAAGTTAGTTGATGGATAGGTATTTGTGACCTACCTTAAACTGTCATTTTTAGCTTTATCTCCTATTTCCTCTGCTCTTGCCAAAGTGGAACGTTTTCCAGCAGACCTTGTACTTTTTCATTTCCATGTCTTTTAAGTTATCCTCCTTTTTGGAGAGAAGGTCTCAGTTGCTCAAGACCTTGCTAAGTTGATGAGGCTGGATTTGAACTTGCAATCCTCCTGCCTTAGCTTACCAAGTCACTGGGAGTACAGGCATGTACCATTGCATCCAGCAGAATCCCTTTTTTATTCTCTTATCCTCACTGACAGGGATTATAATCTAATCTTTAAGGTACTGTTCAAATATTAACTCCTCCATGAAATTTTCAGCACCCACAGCCTGCATTGACTGACCTTTACCCTCAACTTCAGTAAGCCTTAGAGCACTGTGGGATGATTGTGCCACAGAGTACATTTGGCATTGTCTGGAGACATTTTCAGTTGTCACAGCTGCTGGGGGAGGTTGCTACTGACATCTAGTCATGGGGGCCAGGGATGCCGCTAAACATTCTGCGGCATACAAGACAGCCTTTCTCTACTCGCAACAAAGAGTGATCTGGTCAGACATGGTGGTACACACCTGTAATCACAGCTGATCAAGAGCTTGAGGCAGGAGGATCACAAGTTCCAAGGCCAGCCCGGGCAAATTGGTGAGACCCTATCTCAAAATAAAATTAGAAAAAGGACTAGGGTTATAGCTCAGTGCCTGTCTAGCATGTGCAATTTCCTGGGCCCGATCCCTAGTACAAGGGATTATGGAGGGATGATCTGGCCTAAGGTGGCAGCGGTGCTGAGGTTGAGAAACTGCCTTTAAATCCATCCAACTCATAGGCCCATGTGTAATTGTGTGAGCAGTAGTGATTTGTTTATAGACTGTCTCCCCTACTCAGTTGGACTTATGGGTGAAAACAAACTCCAATTGCAATTCCATGCTCACTCGCTCTTTTCTTTCCTTTCCTTCCTTCTTCCTTTCTTCCTTTTCCTCTTTCTTTCTTTCTTTTTCCTGACAGGGTCTCACTTTATTGTCTGGGCTAGTCTTGAACTCATGGGCTCAAGCGATCTTCCTGCCTCAGGCTCCCAAATAACTAGGACTACAGACATGCGTCACCACTTCTGGCCCAGATGTGTTTTCTTGTTACTCATAATGTGTCAGGATTTAATTTTAGAGCCTATGGCCTGATAGCAGCTGTTCAGTGTAGTTTAGAACCAGAAATAAAGAGGTCCTCATAGCAAATGGGTAGCAAGATAGTCTGTTGAATTTCTCTTCTTTTCACCCCCTGCTCTCTTCTGGGAGGCAGTGATATAACAGTGAACATTTGGGATTAGAAGACTTGGGTTTCAGTTCCAGCTGTACCATTTATGAGTTGTGGTGTTTTGGTCAGTACGTTTCACTTCTTAAGCCTCAGCTTTTTCAGTGATGCTGCCGCTGCCCCAGTGCTTTTCACAATACCAGTTATGTTTACCACAATTACCTTGTGATAATCCCGTGAGCTGTTAGATGTGAAAGTGTTTTGTAAATTGTAAAGTGCTATAATGTCTACTCATTTAGCCAGTGTTTATACATTAAAAAGGAAGACATGAGTCTGCTTGCTGTAGGAGTTCTGCTGACTGCCTTCCTTGCTAGTGTCCTGGCCACTTCCTGCAGCTTTTTAGTCATAACTGCTTCAGGACTGGCTCCAGATGACCCCTTTCAGCTTATTCTCCCCTGGTATATCTCCTTTATTTGCTGCATTTTTTTCTGTTTGGGTAGTCTGTCCACAGTCTTGCCAAAACCAAAAGTGATTGACTCTGCCCCTAGAATATAAACTAGTGGCCTGGTGTCTGAACATCCTGGCAAAGCCAAGGGTAACAAATTATCTTCGTCATGGGAGAAAGCTGTAAAGATAGTTTGTAGTTTAGAAAACCAATACCTTCTTAATGTTCTTGTCTTTTTTGACAATAGCAATATTTTTAAGCACTAAAAATTTCAGTGAACTTTCTCTAAGTGGACACAGTGAAGAGTGAGACTCTAATGTTCCTAGAGTAGACCAAGTGCACCCTCCCACTGATTTGCCAAGTGACCATCAACAAGTCATTGAACTTCACCAGGTTCATAACTGTATGAACTCTTAGGATTGCAGTGAGGGCCATATGAGGTGGTAAGGAGGAATACTTACCCTGGGGAAGAATGTAAAGCACTACTAAGGGAGCTTTTGAATTATACAGAATTTTATCCTTATCAGGGACCCAAAAAGGTCATCCTGCCCAACCTCTTCCCTTTACAGATAGAGAAACTGAAGCCCAGAAAGGGAAAATGCTTTGCCCACTGCCACTTAGCTGGGTAGGGGTCCACATAGGGCTAGAGTTCACTTCTAATGTGTTTATGGGCCCTTTCCACAGCTGGAGAAATATACGCATCTCCAGGCTTCTGTTTTCTCTGAATGAACAAAGACTTGTACTCTATCTCATTATACTGGTTTTTGTGGTGCAGGGGATTGAATCCAGTCTCCTGCTTGTTAGGCATGCACTTTACCATTGAGTTATTCCCCCAGCCCTGTATCATTAGACTTTAAAATGTCCCGCAATGCCTGGTGATCTTACCACCACTTCAGCAGAAACCCAATGCTTTTTTTTTTTTTTTTTCCTTGTTGAATATTTCCAGTTTGGTAGAAAACAAAAGCCACTTATTTTGATGCTCTTTAAAGGCTTTCCCATAACTGACCCTGTGCATGTCAAAGAACACAGGTGTTGACCAGATATAGTGGCATACACCTTTAATCCCAGCTACTCCAGAGGCCAATGCAGGAGGATCACAAGTTTGAGAATAGCTTGGACAACTTAGTGAGACCCCATTTCAAAACAAAAAATAAAATAGTTCAGAGGTAGGATGCCCTTGGGATGAACCCTTATATGCAAAAAACAAAAGCAAAAAATAGTGGTATCTCTCCTAGTAAAATTTTTATTTGTACTTCAGCTGAGAAATGTGAGTTTCTGTATTTCTAAAAGAATCTACATGGTCACAGGCTTTTCAACATGGGGACGTAAGCCTCAGTTTCCCTAACCATTAACTTTTGACTTTCATTGTCAAAAGTTAATGGTCCTGGGGCTGAGGTTGTGGCTCAGTAGTTGAGTACCCTTGGGTTCAATCCTCAGTACCTCCCCACCCCCCCAAAAAAAAACTGGTAAGAACCCCAAGAGGTTGTCTGTACATTAAAGTTTGAGTTCTAAAACAAGCAAGAATAAGCCCTTGTTTCTGAAACTGGTTACCAAGTCATCGCTGGAATTTTATTTCTCTTTCTCTACTCATTCCATGTTCTCCTTGCCCTTAGCTAACTGCTGAGAGAGTGAGGGTTCCTTTCCTGGTGTGATGACTCAGACCTTTATTTCCAAGGTGTCTGAGTCATTGTTGGTATGTATAGGATTGCCTTTACCTCAAGGGGTGCCACAGTGTGGGTGGAGAGGAAGGAACTTGTCCAGGTTTCCATGCATGGACTTTATGGTATAGTGGGGAAAGCAAAGATGTTTAAATTCTTACCCTGTTCCTTACATGTAAGATTTTGGAAAGATTCTCTTAGCCTAAATGTCTCATTTATAAAGTAAGAAATGAAGATATCTTCCTGAGAGGATTGTTACGAGGATTAAACATAAGGTGCCTAGAAAATTCCTGGCACAGACTTGGTGCCCTCCTTTCCCCCTTTCCTTTAATTTAGGCATGCCTGATTTTTACTTTTTTATTCTCTTCTTCATGAGACCAGGAAAGAAGGTCAACATCTTCTTGTCTACTATGTTTATAAAATCCCTACTAGTCTTGAAAATTTACAGCCTTTATGCCAGAGTAGAACACGACAGTGATTCCATTGTGCACATGCTGGAACTGCAGGCCGCAGATCCCCAGGAGGGAGCCAGTCTGTGCAGCTAAAGATCTGGAGATGGAGTTTTCCACCATGTGATCTAGTTTTCTTATAGATGTTATAAAACTGCTCATTGGCAAGGGCTTAAGGCAATGAGAGCTGTGAAAAATTTGTTTCTCCAGAAGAATGCGTTAGGTTCTCTAAAATCTGGAAGGTGATGTCAACTGTCTTGTTGCCAATTCCTAAGTCACCCTGGAGCAGCTTACTGTCCTACCCAGAATTCTCGCATTAGTCTGCATTGAGCCCAACTGATAGAGACACCCTTCTCATTTAATTTGTGTCTTTAAGTGTTTGTTGGCACAAACATTACATTTTTCTTCATCTTTAAAAGCAGGGAACACTAAGTGAATGCCATTCACTCTGGACCTGAAGGGACCTTGGGCTTTCCTCTGGCCCTGAGGCTCCTTCACAGGCCCGACCCACTATGGAGTTTTATTTGAATAATAAACATCTCATAGTGTCCTGCTTTTCCAGAAGTAAAGTAAAGAATAAAGCAAAATGGATTTGGAAAAAAAATTTTCAGATCACCATGTTACATGGAAAAAAAAAAGAACAAGTGGAAATAGACAAAAATGGTTGTCTTTAGGTGGAAGAACTGTGAGTAAAACATCTTTTCATTATTCTATGATTTCTACATTTTCTAAAGTGAGCATATTGCTTTTATAATAGGGAAAAACTTTAAAATTACTACTTTAAGTAATTGATAAATAGTAAAATACAAATATAAAGCAGCACAGTTTATTGTGCTTAATAAGCACAAAATGAGTAGATCCTAGTTAGGCCAAATTTTAAATTTCAGTCCTGGCATTCAACCCAGGGCCTCACGCATACTAGGCAGGTGCTCTGACACTGAACCACACCCTATGGGTTTTTAATTTTGATCTTTTTCTGGCTTAGTATGTGTAGTGTGATACTCTCTTTCCATGCTGGGCAGAAACAACAGGCTACAGGTCCTAGTCAGCCATGTGATCATAAGGATCAACAGATGACACTCTATGTTGCACCATGTTGCTAAGGTATGATGTTCAGTAGGCTACACTTATGAAATGCATTTTTTACTCACAGTATTTTCAGTTTACAGTGCATTTATCAGAATTTAACCCCATCATAAGATGAACATCTATAGTAGACTAATATCTTTTGAAGGCTCTTTTGATTCACACCATTAGAAGTAATTGCTTGTCCTTTGAATTCTTAAGTCTTTTCTTGTTATCTTTTTTTGGGGTGCTGGGGGTAACCAGGGATTGACTTCAGGGGCATTAGACCACTGAGCCACATCCCTAGCCCTATTTTGTATTTTATTTAGAGATAGGGTCTCACTGAATTGCTTAGCACCTTACTTTCGCTGTGACTAGCTTTGAACTCACAATCCTCCTGCCTCAGCCTCCCATCTGCTGGAATTACAGGTGTAATCCCACTGTGCCTGGCTCTTTTTATCATTTAATGGATTGCTGTTATCGCTACTCTTTAGTAAGCTCCTAAAAGGTAGGGACCTTCTTCGAATCTTCCACTGTGCTTTGCATAGTAGCTTCTCAATAAATGGTTATTGAATGACTAAATCCTCAGCCCATTGAATTAGCATTTTCCTTATTTGATGGATTTAGAGCCAAGGCAAAAACGCATGAAGCCTCGAACTTCATGCCTGGGAATTAACTGCCTGTAATATCCAGTGTTTGCAGCCTATCCCCATGACTTCCTCTGCAGTTGGATGGAGAAAAGATTTCTGTGTATCTCCATTTAACTTCCCTCCTCTTTCTGAACACCCTAATCTGCTCCCTCTCTGTATTGGTTATCTATTCATACATAACAAATCACTTTAAAACAAAATTATTTATTATCTCTCATGGTCAGGAATTTTGGAAACAGGTTTGGTAGAGCAGTTTTGGCTTAGGGTCACTTGTATGGTTACAGACAGATGTTTCTGGCTCTTGACTTGGGCTGGGGAATCCATTTGCAAAATGGCTCACTCACCTAGATGGCAGATTGGTGCTGACATGTTGGTTCCTCTCCACATGGACCTCTAGAGGGTTGAGTGTCCTCACAATGTGCTGGTCTCTCATCTGAGGCACAACTGGGAAAGGATCTACTTCCAGGGTCATACAGTTGTCAGTATCCAGTTCCTTGCAGATTGGTAGACTGAGGGTCTGGGTTTCTTGCTGTCTTTCAGCAGGAGGCTTTCCTCAGTTCCTTGTCATGTGGCCCTCTCACAACCAAAGCTAGCGGGACACAGTGTCTCTCAGCAAGACACATGTTAAAATATTATGTAGTATAACCATGTGCAGGTACTCATGTACATTCCATCACTTTTCCCATATTCTGTTGGTAAAAGCAAGACACAGATTCCACCCACACTCAATGGGCAGGGGGATTATGCAAGGGTGTGAGTACTGGGAAGCAAGAGTTGTGGACGCAGATGCCTTCCCTGTGTCTTTAGCACCTTAAACAGAGTGTGATACATGCAGAGTAAGTGCTGATATTTAATGAATGACTATAGGATGACCACTGTGTTTCCAGCTCCTGGCTTAAACCTTTTTTGTTTCTCCCTTGTTTCAGGGTTACTGATTTAATCTTAAGACTCCTCTACTCTCATCTGTCCTCATGGATGAACTTCAGGATGTTCAACTCACAGAGATCAAACCACTTCTAAATGATAAGGTAAAGATTACTCTGTTCTCACTAAAACATATGTAAGACTTCTCTTCTGTTAGTTTGTTTTCTGTATCATCTGAATAGTAACTAACTCAAAACATTTAACTTGACTTTCATTAGAGGGAATGCTTTTTTTAAAACATTACTTAACCTGCTCTTTAATGTCTCCTTTTTTTTTTTTTTTTTTCCTTATTTTTGTGTCCATAGGTCACATTCAGCCAAGTTACCATTGAGATTTTCCTATTTTATAGATAGAGATGTCAAGGGAAAAATTACACAGTGAAGTTAAGTAGGAATGAGGTGGTATTTGACTTAGAGTCCAAGTGCCTTGACTTTCAGTTTCTATAAGGAAAATTTTACATGCATGCTTGGTGATATACACAGGCTTCAGTGCTCTTCCTGAAGCTTGTCAAGTCTGTGATGTGACCTTTCTGTCAAAATCACAGTTTTCATGAAGGATGCCTAGATGTCAGTAATACACCTCATTTTTACATTAGTGTTAGAGAACTTCATCTTGACCAGCGTAGTTGATAGCCATCTGGACTCAACAAGTAGAGTGGTGTGATATGAGGTGCCAAAAGTTCAGACAACCTGGTCCCTCTTGTCCCTCTCTGTCCAGTAAGTGTGTTGGAAATTCTTTCTTTTCCACCATATTCTTTTGGCTTATTGTCATTGACCCCTATTAAAATACTCTTATAGCGTGGTATGAATTCTTCTTTGGCATCCTTTTGAGGAAAAAATTGATGGAGAACATGGATAAGATGGGTAAGGATGTGGGGGCACCAGAAGATACTGTTGCTTATTATCTTCTTCTGCTGAAAGCAAAGCCTTTCACAGTTCCCAGGGCTCCTGACTTATTATGTGTTTACTAATTTTCTATTGAATCCTGCCAGCCCCACATTCATCCTTGTGACCTCTTCTGTCCCTGCTTCCACGCCTTTTCCTTTACTTTTCACCAGATTTCTTGCTCTCTCCTTTGGCAGGGGTGCATATTTTTCTAACCCTGACTTGACTTCTACTAATTCCCCTCCTGTTTCCAGAAAACTCGCTTAGAGTTTTTTGTATTTTTGTGTATGAGAAGGGCTGTCCCCAAAGTAATGTGCCCTGAAGAGGAGGAAAAAAATAAAATCTGCATCTGTAAAGCTTGTGTATAGCCATAGCTGCAGACCTGAATATTTATAAGGCAGTTGAGAGTAGGCAGTTTAGATTCAGGAAAGTAGTAACCTATCACCAGAATCAACTGAGGATTTATTTAAAAAAACAGATTACTGGGTTCTTGGGTCCCATTCCAGATCAGCTAAATCAGAATAGGGAATGGGGGAGGAACACACACACATCCTGTAAGGTCCGTGGTTCTCAACTTTGTCTTATTAGAATTATCTGGAGAGATGTAAAAATTATTGACTCCTGAACCCTAACTTCTTACTGACACCTAATTGGATTAGTGTGATTGGGTGTGGGGTGTGGTTGAGCTTTTTTACTTTTTTTCAATCCCCGTTACCAAAAAAAGGAAAAAAAAAACAAAAAACAAAAAACACACAAAAGAGGGCTAGTGATGTGGCTTAGTGGTAGAATGTCCCTGGATTCAGTCCCCCTACCAAATACAAAACAAACCAACCAACCAACACTCTGGAGACTTAAGAACTGATTCTAAAGTTACTCTGATTAGCCAATGTGGAAAACACATGACCTGATGGATCTCAGGACTGGTACACAAAAATAAGGAGACAACCCTAACTCTGACCCTGGAAATCTACAGGACACTGAAGGAGGCACCTAAATGAAAGAGTTACAGAAATTGCTCAAATGTCTTATAGAGAAGGCAACTGGAAAAGGAAAGTGTTAGTGGATGTGCCTACAGAAAAGCACTGAATTAATATCTGATCCTCCTCTCTGACGTTTGCTTGAATTTATGGATTGAATTGTATTCCCCCAAAATTTATATGTTGAAGCCCTAACCCCCCATCCATGTGACTATTGGAGATAGGCCCTTTATAGGAGTGATTAAAGTTAAATAAGGTCATAAAAGTAGATTCTAATCTGATAGCTTTGGTAGCCTCTAAACCCCTGCTATATGAGGATACCATGAGAATGCACCTGTTTGTAAACCAGAAAGAGCCCTTATCACAAATAGGACCTTGCTTGAACCTTAATCTTGATCTTTTCAGATTCCAAACTGTGAAAATAAGTTTCTGATATATTAAACCTTCCAGTCTATGGGATTTGTTATGGTCGTCCAAAGTAGATAAATACCAAGCAATATCTCATTTCTAACATCTTTTAGCTCCTCTCTGATAGCCCTGTACTGTTCCCAGCCATTTCTCACACTCCATTTTGCACCTCTCTCTCCCTGAAACATGCTCTTGTCCCAGTGCTATTTGTGAGAACTCCCATGCTCTTGCTAAGCAGGTAGATAGGCAGAAGGCCCCTTTGGAAGGCCCAAAGAATTCCTCCCCCATTAGCCTCTGTCCTGCCTCATGAATGCTACTGTCTTCGCCCAGCAAATGAGTATTTTTGCATATGTCATAAAAAGTATAATGAGGAAAATACCTTTTGTCCATGATTTCATTTGATCCTTCAGAAGTTTGATTAGGTGGAATTACAAATAAATGAATTCCCGTATTGCTGATGAGTAAACCAAGGCTAAGAAAGGAGAATAGGTCTCTCCAACCAAGTGCCAGGGAGTGCTTGCTGTGTGACAGGACTTCTCAGTCTTGGGTCTATTGATGTTTTGGACCAGATAATGAGTAATGGAGATTACAAAAATGTTGATCCCAGGGTTCTCTCTCTTCCAATTCTAATATCCTCTTCCCTTCCCCTGCCTATATGTCCAGTCATTAGTAGAAAGGGAAACCTGAAATTATTGTAGGTTTACCTTACTTTGTTTTTGTTTTGTTTTGTTTTGGTTTGGTTTTGGTTGTGTTTGTGTGTGTGTGTGTGTGTGTGTGTGTGTGTGTTTGTGCTTTGGTTTGTGGGGAATCTGGAGGATTGAACTCAGGGGTGTTTTACCCCTGAACTACACCCCCAGTCCCTGTTTGTTTTTAATTTTGAGCCAGGATCTTGCTCAGCTGCTAAGGGTCTTGCTAAATTACTGAGGCTGGCCTCTAATGCGTGATCCTCCTCTTCAGCTTCCTGAGTCCCTGGAATGTGCCACCATTCCAGGCTTGGATTTACCTTATTTTGTACCAAAAGCCATGAACTGTACTATGTGGAATAGGATGTTTAGCAGCACCTTTGGCTGCTAAACAGCCACGAGATGCCAATAGCACTCCTAATGGTGACAACCAAAAATGTCTGCAGTTGTTGCCTAAATGTCCTCTAGGGAGTAAAAACATCTGCTTGAGAACCACTGGTATAGGAGAAAAGTCTCCAAATTGAGTAGGAGTAGATTATCTTATGGGTTTTTTTTGTTGTTTTGTTTCTTTTTTGGTGATGTCTTTTTTGTTTGTTTTTTGCCTATCCTGACAGTACTTGTTTATTCATTAAGCACCTTTCATGTGCCAGGTGCTTTATAATTCTCAGAGTATCCCTTTGAAGTAGATAATATTATTTACTTAGAAGATGAAAAATCTAACTGAAAGACTGACTTGCCTGGCCAGGAGGTGGGGAGCTGGGACTGAAACCAGCTTTCCTCCTTTGAAACCTGAGCCCTTCCCACTATACTGATCCTGTAGATGTTCAGGCATCACTTTTATGATTTGCCCTGTCTCTTTAAGAAGCCTAGAGATGTGAATTATTTCTTCCCATCTTTCTGTCCGTTCTCCTTATGAATGCTCTTAGCCAAAGACATTGCTGTACTCTACCAGGCTTCAGGGAGCTGAAGGAAATCTAGACCCAACCTATTATGGAGAAATTTGTCCTGAGATGACTAAGGAAGCATTCTCAAAATAGCTTTAAGTGAGGATTATGTTAACTTGTCTCTTGTCATCTGTTGGTATTTTTTCCATTTTAATTTTAGTATGCCTGTAATTTTGTCTATAGCTCAGAATTGTCAAGAAGTGGGTGACTTTTGCCATACTTGTTTTGTTTCAGTGATGAAAAGAAGCAACTACCAGTACCTACATTGTTTCAGGGAGGCAGAAATGGCACAGATGTATGAAATGAATTTTTAAAAATAGCACTTAACCATTTTCAGAGTATTTTCTACATATATTAATGCCTTAATTTCTTGTGAAGTAAGTATTGAAGCATCTTTTATTCCATTTTACAAATGAGACTTCTAGAGGTTATTTGACTTGCCCAAAGCTAGCTTTTATAAGGGTGGTGAAACTGCAACTAGAACCTACATCTTTTGTGCTGCCTTTTGTGGCAGGCTGTTCAGGCCTCCCCTGGCAGATCTGTAACAAGCAGAAGAGCTGACCATGCTTCATTTTCCCTGCCTTCCTCTACCTTCTATTAGTTAAGGTACTGTGGAGCCTGGTAAAGCCAAATGTCATGCTCGAAAAAACAAATAGGAGGCGACAGTTGTCTTCTGAAGAACTGAAGAAGTATCAGGAAGGGGAATAAATACCTACTGGGAAAAATGGAAACAACTCACTTACTTTGTTTTGGTTATTACAGTAGAAAGTAAGGTAAACCTCACTGCAGGAGGAGATTGTTAGAATCAGAAGAGGGGGGACCCTGGGATCAATATTTTTGTAACCTCCAGGGCAATAGAGACAGAAGAAAGGTTTGTATTATGGTCACTTAAAAAGAGAGACAGAGAGAGGAGGAGGAGGAGGAGGAGGGGCCGGGGGAGTGGGGAGGGGGAGACCTGAAGGATATAGCTTAGTGGCAAAGTACTTGACTAGCATGCATGAGGCCCTGGGTTCAATCCCCAGCACCACCAAAAAATTTAATTAATTAATTAAAAGTAGTATCTGCAATGACATTTTCATCAGAGAATATTCCTGAAGTGCTGCATCTGGTATGAATTACAGAGTGGGAATCCCTCAATGCACCAAGGGGCGAATGTCATATCTATTGTATGAAATGACCTAGATGGAACTGGAGCAGAAGTTAGTTCCTAAGCAAGTAGTAATGCCACTGTGACAAGACGATTCTGAAAACCCATTACAAGAGGCAGAAGGAGACTGTGGAAAGGGCCTAAGCCTTAGCCATGATTTAGCAGGGTGCCCAAGGAAATTTTAATGCAAGGGTCAGTGACCTACAATATTAGCTTAATAACATGCTGGTGTAGACTCTGTGTGTGTGGTGAGAAACAGAGCTCTGTGCTTACTGGATCAGTGCACTGCCACTGAACTATACCCCCAGCCCTTTTTATTTGTTATTTTGAGACAGGGTCTCAGTAAGTTACTTAGGGCCTTCCTAAATTGCTGGGGCTGGTTTTGAACTTGTGATCCTCCTGCCTCAGGCTCCCAGGTCACTGGAATTACAGGAGTGCACCTGGGTCTTAGTTGCCATTTTCTTACTTTCCAGGCTTGTAACGGAGAAAATTACCTGCTTTTACTTTGCCTTTTTTCTTTTTGTGGTACTAAGATGAAGTACCACTGAGCTATGTCCCCAGCTCTTAATTTACCTTCTTGAGGTGCATTGGCACTGAAGCTCCACCAGAAAATGTGCGCCTTAACTGGTCTCTACCTTGACTGCAACTTTCAGTGATAATCTATCTTTTTCCTTGATTTTTTTTTTTGTTGTTGTTCTTCCCCCAAATTATTCTATTTTTTTTGTGTGTGGGGGGTTGTGCCGAGGATTGAACCCAGGGGCATCTAACCACTAAACCACATCCCCAGCCACTCTTATTTCTTTTTATTTTGAAGCAAAATAAAAAACAAGTGTTAGTCTCTTCCCCATTTATTAGTACCTTTTTTCTGGGAGTCTAGCTATGTATTGGGTTATGGTCACTTTTTTTTTTTTTTTTTTTTTTGCCAGGTGGTCAAACAAACAAGATACCTAGTATTTCTGGAAGGAATTGCCTTTTTCTGCTTTTGGCATTTCCCTTTGTGATCATCTCAGAGGCTCCTGCCTCACTAAAATGCTACATGACTGTGATCACATGGTTGTGAAGAAGAGGAATTCATGCATACAATGCCAGCTGCTTCCCAAAGAGCTCATCAGAATTTGTGTCTCTGTATTCCATGACCAAGATTTCAGTTCAGAATAGAGTGATTTTCTTTCATCTTTCTGAATTATCTCTAAAGGAACCTTTAGGAATCTTGTAAGATTGAAGCCCCAATATAGTCTGTTTCATCATCATTATAAATTAGTCCTCAAAAGATTAAATAAATCTTTAACTCTAATGTTACAAAATGCTAAATTGCAAACGTTTTTAAACCATACTATTAATCCTTTTATTTCTAATTTTCTAATTACAAAAGTGGAAGTGCATGGTCATATAGAAAAGTGTAATCTCTCAATTGCTGATAGAGCTGCTATTGTTAATGTTTTACTATCTCCACCTGCTCCAGGTCTGGGGATTGAACCCATGAGCACTTTACCACTGAGTTACATCCTCAGTTCTTTTTATTTTTTTATTTTGAGACAGGGTCTTGCTAAATTGCCAAAGCTGGCCTCAAACTTGTGATATACTTGCTTCAGCCTCCCAGGTTGCTGGGATTACAAACATGCATCAATGTGCCGGGTTTTATTTTTTTATTTTGAGACATGGTTTCATAATGTTGCCTAGACTAATCTTGAACTCGAGATCTTTCCTTTTTTAACCTCCCAAGTTGCTGGGATTTTATACTTGCCCCAGCACTCCTGGCTTCTTCTAGTCTTTTTAATGCACATTTGATGTAGTTGAAGTCAGTTTATAAAGACCATTTAGTATCCTACTTTTTTTTTTTCACTTGATAACCATGTAAACTGGAATGCAATAAAGTTTTTTTTTGTTTGTTTTTGGGTACTGGGGATTGAACCTGGGGCTCTTAACCACTGAGCCACATCCCTAGCCCTTTTTATATTTTATTTTGAGATAGGGTCTCTCTGAGTTGCTGAGGCTGACTTCAAACTCAAGATTCTCTTGCTTCAGCCTCCCAAGTTTCTGGGATTACAGGTGTGTACCACCACCAGGCCCAGCAAATTGTTCTGTTTTGTTTTGTTCTTAACCCAAAGTCTTTATATATATATATATATGTATATATATTTTTTTTAATTTGCTGATGGACCTTTATTTTATTTATTTATATGCGGTGCTGAGAATTGAACCCAGTGCCTCACACATGCTAGGCAAGTGCTCTACCACCAAGCTACAACCCCAGTCCTAAAGTCTTAACAAAAATTCCTCAATGTTTTAATTTTTTTATATTGACTTATTTACTTTAAAAGTCTTTATCAACCACCTGATTTATATTGGACCTTGTGCTATATTTGGAGGAAGGTACAAGTTGAATCAGGAACCAAAACCTCACCTACTAGTCATTTATATCTTACTGAAACCATCTACTATAGTCTATGAGCAGCACTTTCCTTCTGTTTTTCATAGTCTAACTAGAAATTCAACATGATGACTTCTCTGAAGAAACTCTCAGACATTTTATGGGACTAGTGGGAGCTGTAAAACACTATGATTCTTTTCACCAGTAGCATCATTCCTTGGAATGTGCTACCCAGCCCCATCTGTACTTCATCAGACTTTATTTCTATGAATCTGGTTTTGTGTCAAGAATAATGCTTTAGGGGCTTGGGATATAGCTCAGTGGTATAGTGCCTGCCTAGCATGCATGAGACCCTGGGTTTGATCCCTAGTACTGCAAAAAGAAAAGAAAAGAATAATACTTCAGACTAGCCATTTCTACCATTGTCTTGCCTATTCTTAATGACATCTACAATCTTTCTGTTATTGGTGCTCTACTGTGATTTATGCCATCTTAAGAAAAATCTTAATCCTTGAGAAGCTTTTGGTTCTGTCCAATAGAAAATTTCTGCAGTAATGCAAGAGTTTTGTATTTGTGCTGTCTAATTACATGAGCATTCCACAGGTGGCTAATGCAATAGAATAACTGAATTTTTAATTTTAAACTTAAATTGCACATGTGACTAGTGGCTACCATACTGGATAGTGAAACTCTAGATCATCCCAGCTGGTTCTGTGTGTTCCTGGGGAGAACAATTTGGTTCTTTGGTTGTTTGTACCCACTGTGTTCTCTGTTTTGTCCTGTCAGCAGTGTAGATGATAGGATCAGAAAGAACTGCTTCTATGAGGAGCTTCTAGAAGGGCATGGGACTACTTAGTATTCTCTCAGGATCAGATAGAGTCTCTGGATGGGCCACTCTTGGAAAGGTGCTTATTAGCAGTTCTGTAGCTTTCGGAAGCTGTTGTGGAGACAGAATAAATATGATAAAATAATTTCTAAATAATGAGAGGACTTTTCAGGGAGGGGATTATACTTTATGAAAAAAGCAAGTCAGAAAGGTTTTCTTCTCTAATACGTTACTTGTTACGCTTTTTGTACTCTGATGTCATACTCTTGCAACTCTGGCATCTGAAATGCTGCAGAAATGCCTCTGAGTCATCACCATTGATTTCTTTTCCTCAATCAAATATTACTGTCATATAATCTCTTTTTAGAAGGTTGGTGAATTTTCCTTGAAGCTTTTGTCTATGTTTTGCTTTCAAAGTGATTCAGTGATTTGTCCTTTTTTTCCTTCCTATCACCAATTTCATAGGATGCAGAAGATATACCAGGGTGTTAGGAGCCCTATTCTCTTTCTTTCCCTTCTTCAGTGACATTGTTTTTCTTCTTTGTTAGCCTTCACATCTTCCATTTCTGATCCATCCATGGCCTTATCCTCTTCCTAATCCGTTCTTTAATTCCTAGATGTGGGCACCTTGGCTCTTGGTCTCCTTCATCCCTCTCAAGGTTGGCTTCTAATGCCTTTGTTCCTAGGTACTTCTTATGTGTGTTGAGGGTGTGCTGTCAGACTGATCCATCTTTCATTCTCTTCCCATGGATTCTCACTGCTTTCCTTCAGTAGGAAGGCATGAAATTACAAGCTTTGCTGGGAAAATATGCTCCTTCCCTTTATCTTCACAGTAATCTCACCAAAGCATAATCTCACCTCTGAAGACATAGCTGGTACTAGCACATGTCAGTAACCCACCCTGCTTCTGAAGCCTTTCAATGAAAACCATTTTAGTTTGATGGTAACCAGGAAACTGCACATGCACTGCTTTGGCTGTGAACTGAATTTGCTGCACATTTGGGGAACCACATGGGGAAACTGACTGTGTTTTCTGCCTTCTGTTGACAGAATGGTACACGAAACTTCCAGGACTTTGACTGTCAGGTAAGGACTGTACAAGCACAAAGAGGCTCTGTACAGAATCTCTACAGTGCCTCCCTTCCTGTGGTGGTGGTCTTGTAGAAATGGATCTCTTCACATAGCTAATTGTGACTCTTTAATGTTCTTTTGGTCATTTGGATCAAGTTTATTTAAAATGATTTGCTATCATGTTCAAATATTGCCTGCCAGGTAGCTTTTTTATGACTGTAGGTTAGTGGATTGAGCTGTCTCTTTGTGATTAAGATCCCCTTCCTCGAATGATACTGGAAATCTCATTTGTCACAGCTGGCAAATGGCATGTTGTCACCTGAGTGCCGGGAAGGTAGACGATGGGCAGTTTGAAGGAGAGACTTCTCAACAGCAAACTCTTCTAAAAGAAAAGGGCAAATTATTACCAGTACAGAATGAAAGTTTTTCTTGGATTTGTGTTTAGAAATGCGGAATTCAACCTGACTCATTAGTATTTTCCTGAATGAAATAGTTCTTCCTAGTCTACTTTTGCCTGTAGCTCTATTGCCAGTTTGAAAATCAATAAAATGAACTGCAGTTCTCCACCTACCTACTTCATCTGTTAACTGGTCCTGATAGAAATGGGAACCTCGTAAGCCCAGGCAGACTGACGCTCCCACTTCTGGAATAGATGGCATAGTAGTGACATGAAGTAGACTCAGGAAAAAGTAGGAATGAGGGTTCTGAGAAACCAAATTCCTTGCTTCTAGTATTTATCCATCCATCCTGTATACCCATAGGCATGTAGTTATTTTCAAGTACGTATTTTATGTTAAGTACTTTAGAACCTCTATAGCACTAGCATCAAAAGGAAGAACTGAGGGCTGGGGAGATAGCTCAGTCGGTAGAGTGCTTGCCTCTCAAGCACAAGGCCCTGAGTTCGATCCCCAGCACCGCAAAAAAAAAAAAAAAAAAAAAAAAAAAAAGGAAGAACTGATACCTATCGCATAGGCAAACCAGTTATAGCATGATAATTTATTTGCTACCTACTAAATATACAGTATATCTAATCCTTAAAGCAATATTATATGAGGTAGTTTTTATTATCCTTGTTTTCAAGGTAAGGAGATTGAGAATCAGGTTTTATAATTTGCCATTAAGTGGTTGGAATTTAAAAATACCGTTCTTCCTGAATCCATTGCCTATTCTTTCCCACCTGAACGTGTCCCTAGCTGAGATGTTACTAGGAGTTGAGTTGTCTTTAGTCAGGCTTCCTTGGTAGGGCAGATCAGACTCACTGTGGAAGGGGAAGACTCATAATATTGTTGTAGATTTCAGAATCCCAGTTCCAAACATCTCTTGGTGTAATACTTGATTCTTTGTACGTATGACATAATGAGCCTAGTGCTGTTAGGTGGTTATTTACTTTAGATAATGGGTCCTTTACTCAAAAAAATCATACTGTTTTTGATAAATAGGGGCTGTCAGATTTGAGTTTAGTAGTTTTTATTCAATTATGGTTGAATCCTAGGTTGAATCAATTGTGGTTGATATTTGATAGAATTTGCCTATAAGGAAATCATTTGAGAGAGGGTGACAGTAAGATTCAGGATGAGGTACTCCAGAAATAACTTCTGTGCATTCCTGTCTGAAAGTGTAGAAGCATTGCTTTTCATCAAATTTAGCACCTCTCCCCCAAAAAGAAAGAATATAAAAGATCATATGTTCACTACAAAATAAATAAGAAAATGTAAATATATAAAAATCACCTTTTATTTTACCAGTGTTATTATTTTTATTATATCCTTTGAGATGTTTTCCACACATAAATATAATTACAAATTTAAGTAAAATAGAGTTAACATCTGGTAAAAATTCTTGATACTGTGGGTGAAGCTTTAGTATAACATTTTCTGACATTGAATTATACCTTTTAGTTCAGTTCTGCTACAGTTAGAATGATGGCAAGTGTTTGTCACTGTCACGTTTGTCACTAGTTATGAATGTATAGATTCTTTGGGTTACAAAGAGGAAATAAGCCAGGCATGGTGGTGCCTGTAATCCCAATAATTCAGGAGACTGAGGTTGGAGGATTGCAAGTTTGAGGCCAGGTTCAGCAACTTAGCAAGACTCTGTCTCAAAATAAAAAAGTAAATGGACTGGGGATATAACTCAGTGGCAGAGCACCTCTGGGTTCAATACCCAGTACAAAAAGAAGAAGAAATGAACCATAGACTCTTCTCTTTTCCTCCTTCTGGCACTCATGAGTGCTCTTTTATCGCCATTCTTGTCTGTTTCCTTGTTAAAGGCTTATGGGATGTCTTGGAGACGGGGCAGCTGGGTCAGAGTCTAGCAACAGGCTGATAGAAGACCAAGGACATAGGAAGTGTGATGTGAGAAGTCTAGGTTAGAATGGCCCAGTTTGCATGGAGCTTCCCAAACATCAGTGGGCAGTCTTAGGAGACAAAGCAGAACAAATACAAAACCACCATTGTCACTAAATGGAAAGACATTTCCTTGGTATTGGTGTTGTCCACTAGCACGGTTGTATCATTGGGATGAACTGAAGCCATCCTAACCAGGGCTTCCTTGGGGTCTTTGTCTTGCCTAAGGAAAAATTTTAAGGACTTTTTGATGATAGCCCCAGGAAGTTATCACAGGACGTTAGCCACTAAGTTCACAACTTGAATCTAAACTGCCTTTTTTTCTCCTGGTTTTGGTTTGAGTGTATCTGTGCGTGTGTTTGGTACTGGGGATTGAGCCCAGGGCCTCGCACATTCTAGGCAGGCACTCTCCAAGCTACAACCCCAGTCCCTCCCTCTGTTTTCTTTACTATTCAACTACATTAATTCTTTTCAATAATAATCTAATTAAAAGTGTATCATTTTTCTTGGTCTTTGATTGTCCTAAGTGGCATTATTGTTGTATAGCTCCTCTGATAGGAACAGCAGTTATAATATGGACGTGAGTAGTGAGGAAAGGGGAATGATTCAAAGTGACAGAATGGATGAAAGGGAAGAAAAGAGCCTACTGCCGAATAATATAGTGAGTCAACAGGCTTCTCACTGTCCATTTACGCGTGTCCTTGATGCTCGATTCTCTTCTTGCTTAGAGTTAAAACTAGAACTGGGACAGGTGCTGTAGCTTCTCTGTGTATATGATATGATGCTATTAAAAAAAAAAAAAAACTTGTAAACAGTCAAACACAAATTTAGAAAGTTCAGAAAAGTATGAACATAAAGGTTGCCTATAACCCTGCTACCTAGAGATGTTACCAGTAGAAATCAGAATTGGGTCCATGTTCCTGGAGTTGAAGAATGAGCACTGCAAACACTGAGTAAGCAAGCCAAAATTGATTAAAGAGGAGACGAAGGTTCAGAAGTGTAAAAAAGCTCCCAACAGACAGTATTAGAGGAACAGGAGTGCCAAGGGTCCCTTGGCATCCCTTTTAAAGGCACATACCTATAATCCCAACAACTTGGGAGTCTGAGGCAGGAGAAATACGAGTTCAAAGACAGCCTCAGGAACTTAGGGAGGCCCTGAGCGACTCAGCAAAACCCTGTCTCTAAATAAAAAAATACAAAATAGGGCTGGGGATATGACTTAGTGGTTAAGCACCCCTGGGTTCAATCCCTGGTACAAAAAAAAAAAAAAAAAAAAAAGGCACACGAAGGGAAGTTGACTGACCCCCTTGTAATCTGTCCTTGAGCTATATCCACAGCCCTATTTTATTTTATTTTATTTTATTTTGAGAGAAGTTCTCACTAAGTTGCTCAGACTGGCCTCAAACTTGGAATTCTCCTGCCTCAGGCTCCCAAGTAGTTAGCATTACAAGAGTGCACTACTGTGCTGGACCTGGGTTTGTTTTTGTTTTATTCTTTGTTTTTGTAGTGCTGGGGATCTAACAGGGTTTCATGCATGCCAGGCAAACTCTCTACCACTGAACCACATCCCCAACCTGGAGTTGGTTTTAAAGGAGAAAAAGACAGATTTTAGATTGACATATTACAAAAGAGGTTTCAAATGAAGAGTGTGATGTATGAGAAGCCTAAGAATTGTAGGTGGTTGTAAAGTGAAAGTAGACGTCTCAAAGTTTGATTGAACTAGGCTGAAGGGTGTAAGAAGTCAGAGGGAGAGGCTTGAGGCAGGGAGAATGAATTATAAAACTTTAAAAAGGAAAATGTGATAGGCAGAAGCCTGAGTAATTGGCAGATTATTTTACTGTGAGATTAAAGGAGATTGTGCAAATGAACTTTATACCTGTACACAGGGGTAAAGTGGGGGAATTATATCAAAAAGTTCTACGTATATCAAGCAGGGGTATGATTCATTGAGGTCTGAGGTTTGATCTCCAACACTGAGAAAAAAAAAATCCTATATAATAATGAAAACTATACCTAAGACTCAAACTGTAGCGTAACAGAATAAACTTCATACTGGTAAAATCTTACAAGTTTATCTGAATTATTTTAGACTAGCCGTGGAGGAGAAGTTGTAACAGGCTTGAAAAGATCATCATTTAACCAAGTTGTGAGGTATATAACAGGTCAGAATGTAGCATGCTGATGACAGCACATTTAGCTCAAGGAAGAGGACTCAAGAAAAAAGTGAAAAGTTGTTTATAAGCCTAGAGAATAAAGGGATCATGTTTACAAAGCACACAGCCTTGGAGACGGTAACCAGAGCCTGTGAGGTGCTGCTCTGGGCTATGCCCTTTGAAGCACAGGCTCATTGTGGGGTCACACTCTAGAATCCTGGGGCAGGGGGTGATGTAACTAGAGAAAGCCTGTAAGACAGATGATAGTTGACTAAAGCAGAAAGGTGGTGGCAGCTCACTCCCTGCAGTGGCCAACCATTGAATCAGCTTCACAGCCCCCGTCTCTGCACCTCATCTCCAGATGGCATCTTGTTCAGGCTGTTCAGGCACAGGTTTGAGGAGGACGTGTATACAAATCCCCGGGGAGGTGAGTGCCTCCTTTATCTTCATACTTTATTCTGCTTCTAACATTTACATTTTCATACTTTGAAAATGAAGAGGACTGTTCCAGAGAGAGTAACAGGAAGAGCCTAGGACTCTTGGCCCTTTGATACTTGGGTTTAATAATTTGAAGGCATAGTATGTGGAAGTAGGGACTGAGTTCTCCCTAAAAGGTTGAGATTTTCTAAGGAGCCAGTTTTAATTCTGAGTTTCATCCAGATTATGAATGAGGAAAAGTATTTTGCCCTATTCCCTATTTTTAAAGTGTTCACTTTTATCCCATCTGTTTTATCTCCTTTTTCCTCATCCTTCTCCTGACCTTCTTTGACACCTCACCATCACGCAGAGACACACTGTCACCAATTCCTTCACCTTGGGGAGGTCCTCTGCTTAAAACAAAAATATAAATTAGTGTTTCCATCAATTGTTAGTAGCACGGCTGAGGCCAACCTGAAATATTTAAGCAGGACTCTGTTGCAGGTTTGGGTGTAGAAGGAAAGCTCTAGCCTCTGGATTCCAGGGTGACCAATTGTTGGACACTCTCTTGAACTTCAGTTCCCCTAAGTATCCTGTAGCCAGGACTTGGACATTGTCTCCCTCTTTATTTCTTTCTCTCAAGAAACAGAACAGACATAATGAAGTTGTCTTGAGTTCACTTTCAGAATTCATCGCCTCCCAGAAGGGAACAGTCCTAATGTTAGTGTCCATTCTTTCTCCAAGATTTTATACTTTAAATATATGTATGTGAACATATATAATCTACAGTTCTGCTTTTCAGAATACCCATAACTGACATATAATGCATACATATCCTTCTGCATCTTGCTCTTACTCGGCATTGTGTTTTTAAGATTTTCTCTATGTTAATGCTTATACTGCTAGTTCATTTATTTTTATTTGTACTTCATTATGTGGATAAATCATAATTCATTTATCAATTTTCCTGTTGATAAATATGTGGGCTGTTTTTCCTCCCCACTGACTGTGGTACTGGGGAGTGAACCCAAGGACACTCTACCACTTAGCTACATCCCCAGTTTTTATATTTTTTATTCTGAGACACAGTCTTGCTAAATTTCTCAGCATGACCTCAAATTTGCAATCCTCCTACCTCCCCCTCCCAGAAGGAGTTTATGGGGTTATAGGTGTGTACCACCACAACCACCTACCTACCTGTTTTCCAGTTTTGTTTTTTTTTTTTTTACATAAACACTGTTGCAAAGTACACCTCTGTAACTTTTTGTATGTGATCATGTTTGAGAAATACTTTAGATTATACCTAAAGGTAAAATTGCTATAGATTAGGCATTTCTTGACTTCATTAGAATTTACCAGATATATTCTCCAGGGTAATTGTTCCAGTGTACATACCTACCAACATTCTTATTTTTCTACATTCTGATGTGTGTGTGACAACATCTCATTGAATTTAATTTGTACTTTCCTGACTGCTTAGTGAAGTTAATGTGTTTCTTAATTTTCTAGACTTTTTTCATAGTATTTATTACAAATCATTATTGTGGGTTGGTTGGTTTGTGTCTTCATTGTCTGCCTCCCTAATCTCTGTCGAAGCAGGAATCATATCTCTTTGGTTTTCTATTTTATCCTCAGAGCTCAGTCCAGAGTCTGTCATATAGTAGGGGGTCAGAAAATAAGTAATGAATAAACCTGGAGGGGTTCCCTCAATAACTCTGGCATTACTATAAGAGAGACGCTCATATGGTAATAGGGATTTATGTCTTTATATTCCTCCTATCCAAACCCGATGCTATATTGCTTAGCCAGTTCACTGTACCTGATTCTGTCCTTCATTTTATTTCCTTTATTTGAGCAGCCTTGAATAGGAGATATCAGTAATGGAGAATAATAGATATATTGAGTCACACATGGCTTGATTTGATAGAGATATTTTCTATTTGAACTTGGAACCTGTGATTTGAGATATCCGATATCCAATTAGCCTGAAATTGTCTTCCATTTTCCACATCAGAGAAGAAGCCAAAGCCCTGATGAGGTTCATTATTAGATAGGAAATTAAGTTGAAAGCTGTTTGTTTTTGTTGGAATTCTTATTGACAGTTAATCTTATCTTATCTAATCTAAAACTTCCTGAGATAGATGCAGACTTTATCAGCAGAAGTTCACTAGGCAAGGCATGGCAGTTTTTTTTATTTTTGAGAAATACAAAAGTTGGAGAGGACTAGAATAAATCTTTTTTTTTTTTTTTTTTTTTTTTTTTGTGGTACTGGGGATTGAACCCAGGGCCTTGTGCTTGCAAGGCAAGCACTCTACCAACTGAGTCATATCCCCAGCCCTAGAAAAAAATCTTACTTTAATTTTCTATAGTCTTTTTCTTTTCCATCCCTTCATTTTTACCATCTCCATCCCAGCAATGTGGGAGATTGAACCCAGGCTTGCTCCACCACTGACCTATATCCCCAACCCCTTTTTATTTTTTATTTTGAGACAGGGTTAAGTTGCTAAGTTGTTGAGTTTGGCCTCCAACTTGCGATCCTCCTGCCCCAGGCTTCTGAGTTGTTGGGTGAGCCACCATGCTGTGCTCCATCCCATTATTCTTAGTGCTGCATCCATTCCCAGCAGCACTGATTACCCCCTTTCCAGCTTTTTTCAGTGGCTACATCTTAAACTTTACTCATTGCCTTGATTAGAATCCTCTGGGATCTAGAAACAAATTTATCCAGTCTGGCTTAAACCAGAGGCAATCCAGGGATGCCTCAGAATTTAAGAGCACATACCAAAGCAAGAACCAGGATTTAGCATAGTGGAAGTGCCTACTAAAAACTCTCACGTTTACTTACCTTTTCAAGAAAGGAACCAAGCCGAGGATAGAATTTCTTAATCCTAATTACAAATTCCTAGCAAAAGATGCTGATCCAGCATGATCAGTGCCCCTTCCTAACTATAGGAAACTGTGGCCAAAAGGTTGTGCTCTATAATCATGGTATCCAAGAGCCACCTTTCAACATGCAGAGGACACAGAAGGACAACTCCCAAGAAAGGAAAGAGATTCTAGGCAAATATGTCCATAGGTCTCTACTGAAGTTATCTATAGCTGAATGTGTGTTCAGAAGCTTTGAAGCCTCTGACTTTTTTTTTTTTTTTTTTTTTTGCAGAGAGTGGGGGGTGGTACCAGGAATTGAACTCAGGGGCACTCAACCACTGAGCCCATCCGCAGCCCAGTTTTGTATTTTATTTTGAAACAGAGTCTCACTGAGTTGCTTAGCACCTCACTTTTGTTGAAGCTGGCTTTGAACTCAAGATCCTCTGTTTCAACCTCCTGAGCTGGGGGCATTACAGGTGTGCACCACCACGCCCATCAAAAGCCTCTGACTTTTTAATCCACCAGTTTCTTCATATCTTCTGTTTCCTTAACTTTCCTTCCACCAAGTCTTTACTTGGCTCCTTCTCCAACTTGCTGATCTCTTTCCCATAACCAACTGCAAATGTAAATATATTCTCAGTTGAGGATGACAAGGTGTATGTTTTTTTCCCTACTTATTTGTTTGCTTATCTATTTATCTGTTTGGAGGATTAGAAAGTACAAATACCATATATAATATAGCATCTTTCTGTTATGCTTATGGTTCATTAAAGTATCCTGCCCCAGCTAGTAAGAAATGGCAGTGAAGCAGGTATTGTGAACTTGTCCAACCTGGAAAGTTGATTCTGCCTTTCCTGAGACCTTATGTTTATGTTCTCTTGTTACAGGAACATGACATAGAAACAACTCATGGTATGGTCCACGTCACTATAAGAGGTTTGCCAAAGGGAAACAGACCAGTCATCCTGACATATCATGACATTGGTCTAAACCGTATGTATTTAATTTTATACCTTCCCTCTTCATCATAATACTTAACCATTGTATAAACAAAAAGTATTCTAATAGATCAGATCCGTCCCCCCCCCATCTTAACCTCCCCTCTTTATTGTTATATTCATTAATGTCAGGGTTCAAGTTCCTGCAAAATGTGCAGGGGGATGTGTTTTGGAGAATACTGAAATTATATATTGCCTTTGTATGCTAGCTGCTTAAGGATTGAAGATAGTGCAATGAACTGATTAAGAAAGTAGAACAGTTTTTTTCAAGTCTGAACTTTGATTTTTTTCATGTTTCAGGTTAGAAAATCTAGAGTTTAAACTTCACTTGGTTGTAAGCATTTCAGTGAATTAGTAAATGTATTCTTTCTACAGCCTGTTATTAGTGACAAATTAATTTCATGTTTATACTTGGGTCCCACTTCCAAGATATCTTATTACATTTATGAAAATATTCTAAAATCTGAAATCCAAGACACTTCTGGTTCTAACTATTTCAGATAAGGAATATTCAACCAATAGTATAAGATTCAGCTCTAGTCGCAGGTATAGTCTGTATAAATGTGTTTTTTCCATGTTGCTTCCAGTGCTAGAGCTCTTGTGGCCACCTTGCATAAGAAATGATTTTAGCTGTTATACTAAGAGGGTAGAAATTGAAGCAGCAGAACATCCACACTCCCAGCACCCTAGCAGTTTTGGCAACAAGCTAACTCCCATGTGGTGAATGTCAGCAGCTCAAGATACTCGCTTTAGCCAAACTCTTGGGGTATAGTTAGTGTCTCTTTATCAGATAGGGAAATAAAACTCATGAAAAACAACAGCATCATGTATATAAGATTATTATGCGCAGCACCATGAAACCAGTGCCTATCCACAAAATGATTTCCTCTTTGTAGGTATTGTGTGGGATTCAGAATTAGTTGTTTTCAAATCATCAAGATGTCTCCTATTCACCCTTTAGGGCAGCTTGAATCAGATGGTTTGTTCAGATACCTCACGTTAGTGGAATGTGATTAAAAGAAAATGAAAAAGAACAATGATACAGTATTGACTGAGTTGAGAAAAATTGGAGAAGTGAAGAGTATGTGATTCACAATATTTTTATTTCATAGATAAATCCTGTTTCAACACATTCTTTAACTTTGAAGATATGCAAGAGATCACCCAGCACTTTGCTGTCTGTCATGTGGATGCCCCAGGCCAGCAGGAAGGTGCACCCTCTTTCCCAACAGGGTAAGGCCATAGGCAAGACCTTTTGGAAGACATGCACTCAGAAAAGCAAATGACTGAGTTTTAGTGGGAGCAGAGTGTATGCTTTCCTCCCTTTGATTTTATGACAGCCTAAGTTTATACTCCTCAACACACTATCTTTGTGTTTTTTCTCCTTGATCTAGGAGGACTATTTACCATCTCTTAGGCAGAAATGCATGTTTTCTCATGTTCAGGAATAACTCTCCCTGGCAGGAACCTGCTTTCCTGTAATCATAAGGCCTAAGTGTCTGAAACACCCACTTCTCACTGTTTATCTGTCTCCTTCCTCATCTGTTTTACATTTGTCATTTTTGTGTCCCTCCCTGAAACTCCCAGCTACCTAGGTATAACATCAGATCCCTCTGAGCTTCCCTGGGAGCACTTGCCCAGTCTCCAGTGGAAATTGGATATCCATGTAGCCATTTACTCCACCTTGACAGGTGGAGGTGCCATCTGACTCGCCTTGGCACTCTGCTTCATCCTAAGCCTGCTTTGCATGGTGGGGTCACAGGCTCCCCATTATTCCCTGACGGCATGCCCAAGGGGAGGACCTTGGGAAAGGGAGTGAGAGCACATACTGTGAAGTGCTTATTCTTCTCCTTTGTGTCTTCAGAGCTGCCTTTGGCCAATGACTGACATGAAGTAGACATTGCAGACAACTGATAGCTAGCGCTTGTTTAGAGCCCAGTGTTCCAGACATTGCTTTGCATAATTTACATTTATCAACTCTCTCTTTTTTTTTTTTTTTTTTTGGGCGGTGCTGGGGATTGAACCCAGGGCCTTGTGCTTGTGAGGCAAGCACTTTACCAACTGAGCTATCTCCCCAGCCCTATCAACTCTCTTGATCCTCCCAAACCTCTGGGACAGTTTCACTCTTGTTCCCATTTTACAAGAAAGGAAACTGGGACCCAGAAAAATTAGTAACTTGGCTAAGGTTCCATAACAAAAGAGTAGCATGGCTAGGACTTGAACCCAACCCATCTGGCTCCAGAATCTGTACTGACTGTTTCCAAGTACAAATGCAAACCTGCCACTGATCCTGTTGATACCCAACGATTTGGATCCAGTACTTCTTTTCTGTTTTATGCACAAATGGTTTCAGAACATGTCATCCCTTTTAAGTGTAGAGGCAGGCTGACTTCCCTGTTGGTTGTAGAGCAGATCCTGTCACATTGGAAATCATCTTAAGATTCCTTTTATCTCTGTATCTTGCTCCTTAATTTTTTTGGATTCCTCTGGATCTGTTCCTGGACTTGCCAGGCCATTTTAAGATCAGACAGTTCATATCATGAAAAGCAGTTAATGTTGTTCTATGCCAAAGTGAAACAAACACTCATACTGAGGAGCCCAAGATTTATAACTGTGCCTAGACCCAGAAAAGTTTTTTTACCTTTGCATTTAATGGCCTGAATATAAGCAGCACACAACTACTACCTATATTCAGTAGCTGAGACTGGCTGCAAACTTGTGATCCTCCTACCTAAGCCTCCCAAGGGAGGAATTACACTGGGATTACAGGTGTGTGCCACCACGCCCAGCTAACATATGGATCCTTTTACTTTCTTCTTAGCATGGCAGACATAGAGAATTATACAATATGCTGCAGTCATTTCCAGGCACGTAATCTCCTTTGCAAAGTGTTTCTCTAAGATTACTACACCATGTTTGCTTTTCTAGTGACTGGGAACTGTGGGTGCTTTCTCATTCAGGAGGTATCCTTCTGGATTTCAGGTACCAGTATCCCACAATGGATGAGCTTGCTGAAATGCTGCTACCTGTTCTTACCCACTTAAGGTAGGTTCATCCTACAGTCTTTATTTATTTGTTTGTTCTTTCATTTTGTGGTGCCAACAATGGAACCCAGGGTCTCATGCATGTTAAACAAGTGCTCTACCATTGAGCTATACACCTAGCCCATCACATTCTTTTTGTATATTTTTACTTTCTACTGTGTTTCTATTTCAGCTATTACAAAACAGAATACCCCCTATCTTCATGGAGTTCAGTTGAGGGGGGTAGTTAACACGTAAACAAATAATTCTAATAAAATACCATAAAAAAGATGGAATGAAGCCGAGCATAGTGGCGTACACCTGTAATCCCAGTGGCTCAGGAGGCTGAGACAGAACAATCTCAAGTTCAAAGCCAGCCTCAGCAAAAGCAAGGCACTAAGCAACTCAGTGAGACCCTGTCTCCAAATAAAATACAAAATAGGTCTGGGATGTGCTCAGTGGTCAAGTACCTCTGAGTTCAATCCACAGTACTCCATACCCAAAAAAAAAAAAAAAAAAAAAAAGTGGAATGACTAGATCTGTATAGCTCAGTGGTAGAGCACATGCTTAACTTTCCCCAGGACCCTGCCTGGGTTTCATCCCTAACACCTAAACAACAACAAAAGGAAGTCCACAGCAGTATTGTGATAAAGAAAAGGGTAGGATCCTCATAAATAAGGCCAGTTAGGGAATGCCTGTCTAGGAAAGATCACATAAGCTGAGACCCAGAAGGTAAAAAGGAGCTATCTAGATGGCATGCCAGGGTAAGAGGATTCCAGAAAAGAAGAATTATAAGAATAAATGAAAGAAAGACACACAGTGAAATTCAGGAAATAAACAAAGGCCAGATTACATAAGTTTAACAGATCAGGTAAGGATTTGCAATTTTTTAAAAAAAATTTTATATCTATATATTTTTTAGTTGTTGATGGACCTTTATTTTATTAATTTATTTATAAGCAGTGCTGAGAATTGAACCCAGTGCCTCACACGTGCTAGGTAAGCACTCTACCACTGAGCCACAACCCCAGCCCAGGATTTGCAATTTTATTCTTAAGTATAAAGCAAAGACACTGAAGAATTTTAATCAGAGGAGTTATATTCAGTTTACTCTTTTAAAATAATCACTCTATATATGTGAATTGTACATCCGTAAAGAATTTTTTAAATGATTACTATTGCTGAAATAGTTTGGACTGTAATAATAGTCCAGCCACGAGATAATTATAGCTTGGTACTAAATGCTGTTGGAGGATAGACTGAAATGGACAGTAATAAATGGAATTATTCTTGGGGTACACTTCACAGGATTTGCTAATGGGTTAGATACTGAGGTGGTAAGACAGTGAGGATGATGCACAGGTTTCAGTTATATTTCAGTTACATTTCATATTTCACCATTAAAAGCTACCTTGAAATATGAACACCAATAAATGCTGGCAAGGTTGTGGGGAAAAAGTACACTTGTACATTGTTGGTGGGACTGCAGACTACTCTAGAAAGCAGTATGGAGATTCCTCAAAAAACTAGGGATTGAACCACCCATCCCACTTCATGCATGGTATTCCCCCTAAAGATCTAAAATCAGCATGCTACAGCAATACAACCACCTCAGTGTCTATAGCATTATAATTCACAATAGCCAGATGCCCATCAGTAGATGAATAGATTAAGAAATTGTGGTATATGTTTGCAATGGAGTTCTACTCAGCTATAAAAAAGAATAAAATTATTGGCATTTTTGATAAATGGATGGAAATGGAGAATATCATGCTAAGTGAAATAACCCAAACTCAGAAACTCAGAGTTCAAATGTTTTCTCTCATCTGCAGAAACTAGAGTGAAATAAGAGAAAGGTAGAAGGGGGCTGGGGTTGTGGCTTAGTGGTAGAGCGCTTGCCTAGCATGTGGAGGCACTGGGTTCAAGTCTCAGCATCAAATATAAATAAAAATAAAAGGTCAATTGACAACTAAAAAAAAAAAACATTTAAAAAATAAAAAGGAAAGGGGGAAGGAAGGAGAGGATGACATAAAGAACCAATCAAATATAAATTAATAGATGAGCAAAAGGAAGTCTAGTAGAGTAGAGGAAGGAGAACAGGAGAAGGGAGGGAGGACAACAGGGAAAAGAGGGAGGGAAAGCGGGGGATCATGAACTGAAATCAGTTTCCATGCTTGTATGAGTTTGTTGGGATGAATCCAACTACTATGTATAATTATAAAACTCTAATAAAAAAAAAAAAAAAAACTACCTTGAGCCTGGCGCCATGATGTTCACTTGTGATCCCAGCAATTTGGGAGGCCAAGGCAAGAAGATCACAAGTTAAAAAGGAAACTGAAGCTCAAGAAGTTGAAAAATCTTGCCCAAATTCTCACAGATAGTCAGTGTCAGAGCCCAAATATGAATCCAGATTACATTCTTTCCATTACACAATACTACCTGCAAATGGAGTTGACTGTCAGTTTGTCAGTTGTCGGTCTGTTCCATTCACAGTCTGAAAAGCATCATTGGGATTGGAGTTGGAGCTGGAGCCTACATCCTCAGCAGGTTTGCAGTAAGTACATGGAGGATTGGTCTCAATGCCCTCAAGACACTGCCTAGATCACAGCTATTACTGATGTGTTAAATGACCAGGCAGTGTTCTGGGTCTTATGTTAGTTTTTCTGTTGATATCATCTCCAGGTACAGGTTTGAATAAAGCCTTGCTTTGTACTTTCAGTACATTAAAAAATCTAAATGAGAGCAGTACATCATCTGCAAAAAGGCTTAGATGAAGCTTATGATTAAGATTTTATAGCCATTAAAATTAAGAAAAGCACATAATGACGTGATTTTCACGTGCTATAATGTAACAGAAAAGTTAGAATACAAGTTCACTTAAAGTTTGTCATAGGTATATTGGAAAGAACTGGAAGGAAATTACCAAAATATTAACAAGCGTTGTTGTGTGGCAAATGTGAGAATTTATTTCCTGCTTTTTATAATTTCTCTGTTCATCAGACTCTACAGTGAGCATACTCAGAAGGAAAAAGTAAGCTGGAGAGTTTTGGGTTTATATGGAAGTGTTCCTACTTAAGGAACTTTTTTGAAATAGCTCCTGGTGATAGGAGAGTCTTTGGGGATGGCATGACCTATTCTGGGCATTTCATAAAGAACTTCAGAAGCCCATGTTGGAAACAACTTGTCACACTTAGATGAGTATGAAACAACAACCCGTCTAAGCCTTAGCAGCCCCTATACTGAGTGGTTCCAAGGGCACTTGCCCAGCAAAGAAGACCTATCATGAGTTGAATAACTGCATTGTGCTGTCCTCTACTATAAAAATAAGAAACCTATTTTCCTTATAAATTGTTGCAAAGATCATTCAAAAGCATTTTAAGAAACTGGTTTCCAGATGCTAAGTCAGATTTCAAGAGCTGTTTTCCACATATTCTCCTAAGTACCTCTCTGTAGTGATACTTTCAAATGCAGGGCATTACAGCATGGTTTAAATCAGCTATGACTGGATTTATAGCTTAGTGGCAGAGCACTTGCCTAGCGTGCACAAGACCCTCAATTCAATCCCCAACACTACAGAAAAAGAAAAGAAAAAATAAATTAGCTATGTCCAAGATGTTTTAGAAGTGGAAGTTTCACGTTCTTTTCTTTGTGTCATCCTTCAGCTCAATCATCCTGAGTTAGTGGAAGGCCTTGTGCTCATTAACGTTGACCCGTGTGCTAAAGGCTGGATTGACTGGGCAGCTTCCAAAGTAAGTGCCACCTGCTCATCTCTTGGAACCTTCTAAAAACAGCTTTAATTTTTTTTTTTTTTTCCATTGAGCTAGACACATAATTAAGGGCAAAAAATATTAAGTATGTAGCTTGATGAAGGTTTACATATGTAATCTCCACCAATCAATGTACGTAGACTATTATCAGCTTCCCAAAGTGCTTTTTTTTTTTTTTTTTTGTACCAGGGGTGCTTGACCACAGAGCCACATACCCAGCCCTTTTTATTTTTTTATTTTGAGATGGAATTTCACTGAGTTGCTGAGGGCCTAGCTAAATTGCTAAGACTGACTTCGAACTCATGATCCTTCTGTCTCAGCTTCCCAAGCTCTCTTGTGCCTTTTCCTAATTGACACTTCTCCTTCTCAGAAATAACCTTATTCTGTCTCATGTCACCATAGCTTGATCTTACCTGTTCTTAAACTTCATATAATTAGGATCATACATTATGTGTTTTGTGTCTTACCTTCTTCATTGTTGTGTCTGTGAGACTTATCCATGTTTTATCTAGAGATAGTTCTTTTTAATTGCTGATTAATAGTCTACTCAGCTGGGCATGATTGTGCACACCTGTAGTTCCAGCAAATCTGTAATCCCAGCAATTTGAGGACTGAGACAGAAGGATCAAAAGTTTAAAGCCAGCTTTAGGAACTTAGTGAGACCCTCAGCAACTTAGCAAGACTGTGTCTCAAAATGAAAAATAAAAAGGACTGGGGATGTAGCTCAGTGGTAAAGCACCCCTGAGTTCAATCCCTAGTATAATAATAATAATATGTTATTCAGCTATTTAAGGAAATTTCTCATGTTAAGTGAAAAATGGACCTAAAACCACATAACATTATCCCAATTTTATTAAATGTATGTATGCATAAGAGGGAAAATATGTTACTAGTGATTACATCTTTAGCTGTTAATATTACAAATTTTTTTTCATAGTGTCTTTTTTCCTAATTTTCTGTGATAAGCATGTATGACTTTTATAATTATTTAAAAATATTCTACCTCCCAGCAGACCATCCCTTCCTACATTTTAGTTTTGGAGAAGCAGTGCATTTCCTAACCTCGGATGAAATATATTAATGATGCTATCACCAGATGCTGTGGACATTCTCACAGCCTGATTTATGTAAAATTTGTTCTAGTTCCTATTAAGTATATAAGTATATTAACACTTAACCTGAACATTCTCAATAATGTGTAACAACCTGATAAAATTCATATAAAACTCTAGCTTTTATGAGTAGTTACAAGTTAGTAAGATTGGTTACTAATTCTGATTATCTTTAATTTTTAACCTGTGGATTGCTGATTACCCATATGAAGATTTCAGAACTTATTTCTAAATCTTTCTGGCACTATGTGATCCTGTTTCACCTAACTAATCAGTCTCCTTCACCTACTCTTCATCTGCATCCCCATCCCCAAATCAGTTTACTGCTGATTTAAGACTATAATAGAAATTTCACCAAAAAAAAAACAAAAAAAAAAAAAACAAGAAAGAAGACTTAAGGACAATCAGCAACATAATTTGAGTTGGAAATTTCTCTGAAAATAGACCAGCAGTCTATAGATATACACAGATTGTTGCATTTATTAGACTATGAGGTGCCTCGTTTTGAAATGGGAAGCATTAGGAGAAAATGTTCAAAATGCAAGAACATTTTGTAAATTTAGCCATTTCCTCCCACTCCCTGAAATAAAGATAGCTAAACTGGAGGAAAGAAAAAAATTCACTTTTGTCTCTTGGTTTGGGAGTAGTTGTAAGTTGATCCTTGTTCTCTGTCAATCCAGTGTAAATGCAGAACTTCAGGCAGGAATGAAGTAGCAAATAGCCATGAGTTCCAGGTCTCAAGTTTTCAGAGAAGGACTAGCTAGTGTCTCTTTAAGCCTTGCATTTCTTTTTTCTTTTGAGTTGAGGTCTGGCTATGTTACCTAGGCTGTTCTCCAACTCTTTGGCTCAGTGATGTCCTGCCTCAGCATCCCAATAGCTGGAACAATAAGTGTGCTCCACCCTACCCAGCTCCAGCCCCGTTTCAAAGCAAGCTCTATTATTACCCTTGAAGGGAGACTTAGGTTGTCTTTTGTTGTTGTTGGGTGGGGGGGTCTTTTTTCTTATTCTTTTTTTGACTCATTTTTTTTCTCATGTTTCTTTGAAACCACCATCTCATTAAAATGTATGCACTGAATTGTCATTGAGGGAGAATAACACATGAACATAAGTACAGTAAAATACACTAACCTTAATTGGACAACTTGGTAAATTTTTACATGTGCTTATTCCCTTAACAAAGTTTTTGTATCTTTTTAGCTCTCAGGCTTGACAACCAATGTTGTGGACATTATTTTGGCTCATCACTTTGGGCAGGTAAGTGCCTATGCAATCAAGAGAACTGGGTTCATTAGCTTGCATGTGAAGCCTTACTATGCGTCAGGAAAGAAAGGATACCTTAAAAGTTATCCTCGCAGATAACATAGGGCAATCTGAGGTACATGTAGCCCTACAAAGGCCAGTCTTATGGGGAGTCATTAATTCAGTACCACATGGCTCTTGGCATTTGGAGAAATGAGAGAAAACAGTGTCTCCCCCAACCTGTCCCCTGTAAGTAGCATACCATCTGTTAATGTTTGACAACATCTCGTGCCTTACCAAACATCTTTAGAGCCAGCAGGAGGTCTGGGAAAGGCTTTATAGAAATAGAAATTTCAGAAAAGAAATCGTGAACTATTTTTGTTGCAAGAACCTTAGAGATTATTTTGTTTAGTCCCCATGAAATAGTGAAGAATCTGAAATCTACAGAGGAAGTGCTTGATTACCATGTGCATGATTGTTGGGTCGGGGAGAGAGCTCAGCTGGCTTCTGGGAGACCCCAGACCTATTTTCAAAGGGAAAAGTGAGTTAGTTGACCCATGTGGAAGTGATGGACTAAATGAGCAAGGACAAAATAGAGCTGTGAAGTGCCCGGTGTGGGCAGAGAACAATAAAACCAGGGGCAATGTACCCTAAATTGCAGTCTGCGTAGCTAATTCTAAATACATGTGAAGGAAAATGGTAGAGAAAATTATTTATCGAGTAGTGATTATTTTTCTAGGCACTTTTTTTTTTTTTTTTTTTTTTTTTTTTGGGGGGGGGTGCTGGGGATCGAACCCAGGGCCTTGTGCTTGCAAGGCAAGCACTCTACCGACTGAGCTATCTCCCCAGCCCCTTTTCTAGGCACTTTGATAAATACTCTCTTTTTTTCTTTTTTTTATTTCAATACCAGGTTCAAACCCAGCATCTCCCACATGCTAAGCAAGCCAAGCTACATCCCCATCACTTTTTTGGTACTAGGGATTGAACCTAGAGTTTGCCAAATCCCCAGTCCTTTTTATTTTTTATTTTGAGACAGGGTTTCATGAAGTTGCTGAGGTTGGTCTTGAACTTGTGATCCTCTTGCCTCAGCCTTCTGAGTCTCTGGAATTACAGGTGTGCACCACCAAACCTGGCTCCCAGCCATTTTTATTTATTTCAAAACAGGGTCTCACTGAGTTGCCCGGGTGAGCCAGGCTCATCCTCTTGAGCAGCTGGAATTACTAGCATGCATCACTATAGCCAACTTTTTTTTTAAAATGAGAAATGGCAGAATGTAAATGCACAAAAATCAGGAAACTGGCATTCAGAATGGTTAGGTGACCTAGTTTCCCATCTAGCACTTGAGTCCATAAAAGGTTCTTTGGTGCCCTCTTCTGACAGAGGGCACACTATGCTGAGGCAAATGAAAAAGATTTTGGCCATTCATCCTAACAAAGTAGTTCCCAGGCTCCACCCCAGTTCTCATGGACAGTGAGTGCTGACTTTTGATATTGAAAATGCAAACCAGGGCTGGGGTTATAGCTCAGTTGGCAGAGTGCCTGCCTCACATGCATAAGACCCTGGGTTCAATCCCCAGCACCACCAAAAAAAAAAAGAAAAAAAAAGAAAGAAAGAAAGAAAGAAATATAATACAAACAAATGGGTTTGTTTTAAAGCTCAGAAAGTTACTTGTGTCTTCTTTTACTTGTTCTAGGAAGAGTTGCAGGCCAACCTGGACTTGATTCAAACATACAGACTACATATTGCCCAAGATATCAACCAAGAAAACCTACAGCTCTTCCTGGGTTCCTATAATGGGTACAGTTGTTTTCCCATTCCTTCACTTAATGGTAGAACAGGTCTAAAGGGATAATTGACTTTTAAGAGAGAGAGGGAAGGGGAAATAAATGACTTCTCCCTTAATTTGATGATGCAGTTGACTTCCTGCTGTTTTAGTAGAAAAGAAAGTGCTTTAAGACATGTGAAAACAGCTTTCAGGAACATTGGGTGAACTGGAAGGCATTTGGGGCATGTTCAAATACCAGTTGTAGTTTCCAGATGTTTTAAGATATACAGAGCCTAAGTTAGTACACAGAAGCACACAAGTATTGTGAAGTAGCACAGGGAAATACATGTAAGGAAGAGGAGAGAAGACACCTCTGATTTGGGCCTTGATTTTGTTGGTCTTGGCTGTTGTCTCATTGTCAGGTAGGAGTAACACAAAAATGCTACTCAATTCTCTCTCGTTTGTGTATTTCAAAATCCACTGTTCCATCTCCCTGAGTCACAGGTAGGGTGAGGGGAGAGCACTGGTTCTTATCTTGGGAACAGCTTCTCCAAGGTGAGTGTTATCTCCTAGCTTTCTGGAAACCTGGAAAAAGACTGAGGAAATGGATCAGCCATAACTTTCCCCAGAGTTACACAACCAGTAAGGAGCAAAGCCAAGTCTTAAACCTGGTCTCTAGAACTTCCCTATTTTTAGTTGAAATCAGGAAGATAAAGGCCTGTGCTAAACTGTTACAAGGAAAATGCTCCCCCCAACACACACAAATAAAAGTGTAAGTCATTCCCTTCTCTTAAGGAATTTATTCCTGTAAACTAGTTGGAAAATTAAACCCTTAGGACTTGGTCAGTGTTTAGCATCCCACCAAGTTCCTTATGTGCCACTCAGGGTACCACTGCTACACAGGTTTTCACGGTCCTTGATAATGCTTTGGTTTTCATGATCACAAAATAACCTTAGTTGTTATCATTTTACCTCAAAAATGCACTGATCCTGTTTTGTTTTTCTAGACGCAGAGACCTAGAGATTGAAAGACCCATACTGGGCCAAAATGATAACAGATTGAAAACATTAAAGTAAGTCCCTCAGTTTCCCCACTGAATTGCCTGTTATGGTTAATTCAATGTTCAGTGCAGTGTATGCACTCATTTTCTCTCTTCTTCTATACCTAGGTGCTCTACTTTATTGGTGGTAGGAGACAATTCACCTGCTGTTGAGGCTGTGGTAAGTATGTCCTGGTCTGGTGAGGAAGATGATATTCAAATGTAGTGAAATGTATATTGCACACCAGAACAGTTGGTAAAGATTAGCTTATGTTATTTTCTGATTACACATATTAGGTTTGCTCTGTTAGACATTTTGGAAAAGTAATTCCTCCTCAGTCACTAGGTTTCATCAGATGGGATCATTGTTGCCTTTGATTGCTTTGTGTGGTGCAATTCACTTTGTGGCAAGTAATACAATGAAACACCATTTATTTATTGTCAGATTTCTGGCAGCCTCAGCTTTGAATCTGCAATAGATTACCACCATAAATCCAACAGGCTGGAAGGCTGCCACGAGCCCGTGTGCTTTTTTCTACTCCTTGTCAAGTGCATAGTACACTGATAAAAGTGATATATGCTTATTATTGAACATATTTTTTTTAATTTAACAATAGAATAGGGAAAATCACAATCCCATTACACAAGTGGTTATCTTTCTTTTTAACATAGACCTGGGGCTGGGGAGATAGCTCAGTCGGTAGAGTGCTTGCCTTGTAAGCACAAGGCCCTGGGTTCGATCCCCAGCACCAAAAAAAAAAAAAAAAAAATAGACCTTAACTATATTCAATATACGAAATTTGGAACCTCACTGCTTAAATTAATTTTTCTTTTTCTTTCTTTTTTTTTTTTTGATGTACTATAGATTGAACCCAGAGCCTTGTGCATGTAGGAAAGTGTTCTACCACTAAGCTGCCCCACAGCCCTTTTTATTTTATTTTGAGACAGGGTTTTGGTAAGTTGTCTAGACCACCTCAAACTTTGATGCCTCCTGGCTCATCCTCCTGGGTAGCTGGAAGTAGAGGAGTGCACCACTATGCCTGGCTACTTAACACTGTGTTGATAACATTTTTCCATATTTTAAAGTCAGTATGTCTGTATAGCACTCCATCTTGTTAAAGTACCATTATTTATTTAACTTTATTCTCCTATTGATTATTTCTGATTTTGCTGTTGAACATCCTTATAAAATCTTTGACTCTTTGGTTATTTCCTTGGATAGATTTTCAGAAATGGAATTAACGTGCCAAGAATCATAAACCTTTGTAAGTTTTTAAATATATTTTTCCAGATTCCTTTCCAAAAAAGACTTGCCCCAGTGTGTTGCCACCAGCCTGTTTTACTATACTGTCCAGAACTGATTTTTTTTAATAAGTAGTTAATTTGCTAGGTTAAAAATGGTATCTTACTGTTTAATTTGCATTTGTTTATTTACAAATGAAGTTGACAGTTTTTTATGACAATTATGTCTTTCCCACAACTTATTTAACTTAACTAAGTACCTGTGTGAAATTACTCAATTTTTTTTTTTTTTTTTTTTTTCGGCAGTCTTCACTTGTGTTCTATGTAGAGCAGAATGTTAAGGAGTAAGCCTTTTTGGAAATGGTCTGATAACTAATTAGAAGTAAAGGAGCCAGGCATGGTGGCACATGCTTGTAATCCCAGCAGCTCAGGAGACTCAGACAGGAATATCGTAAGTTCAAAGCCAGCTCAGCAACTTAGCGAGGCTCTAAGCAACTCAGCAAACCCCTGTCTCAAAATAAAAAATAAAAATGGGCTGAGGATGTGGTTAAGTACCCCTATGTTCAATCCCCAGTACCCCCCCGCTGCCAAATAACAAGTATAGACTTGGAGAGAGGATTTTGGGGTAGGGGAATGTTTGTAGGGTTAGATAGATATGAACATAGAATATATATCCATCTCTCTAAATTTCTCTGTGAAACATTCTGTGTCCGTATAAAATATATGGCATGTTTTGTGCACAGAGGCAAATAACCCTCAACTCCCAACCTTTCCCCTAAAAAAGTTCCCCAGACATATGATAATGATTCTGATTCACCAAGGAGGAGTTTTGTAAAGGTCAGGCTTTTCTGTCTGTAAAGGTGATGATGATATATGCAATGAAAATATCTACCCAAAACATTTTTTAATATGTACTTAAAACAAGAAAATAGGATTTTTAAAGAAAATACCCAGAATCAGTATTGAGGTAAGTATTTCCATGAATCTTGGACCTGAAGTTATTTGCGTTTTGAAAATTGTATGGAACCAGATGCAGTGGTGCATACCTGTAATTCCTAATACCCAGAAGGCCAAAGTAGGAGGATTGAGAGTTCAAAGTCAGCCTGGGTAACATAGCAAGACCTGTCTCGAAAACAAAAACAAAAAAAGAAGTATGGACTTAAGAGCAACATTTTCAATTATTTTTCAAGATGATAAAGTAACCTCATAGATAAGATCTCTTCCTCTTTCTGATTTCTACATCCCAGCATTTATAGAGAAGAACTTCAGGAGTTACAGCTGTAGCACAGCTTAGATACTCTTCTGTTCACTCAAATTTGTCTTCCCTACCAGAGTATCTTATCCTACTCTGGTGGCTAAGATCACAGGGATTTCCATACGTAGAAGAACAAGAAGAAACTGCAAATCCTAGCAGGATTGCCAGTTCCTTTATTCATTATCATTTTTGAGCACCTCCTATTTGCTCAGTACTATGGAGAAAATAAGATGGAGTCTCTGTGTGATGGAGTTGGAAGGGTAAATATATCAGCAACCAATAATTGGAGGCTGAGGTGTAGCCCAGTAGTACCACACTTGCTTGAGGCCTTGGGTTCAGTCCCCAGCACGCACACAAAAAGATTATCAATGGCCTACCAGATAGTGAAACCTCTTATTATATTATTGAAATTATAAACTAGTGAGCCAAGGAAAGCCTGGTTTGTTATATTAAATCCAGACTTGTTAATTCTTCCAGAAAATATTTATAGAGCATATTCTACATTCTCAGCACTGTGCCTGACAGTTAGGGATCCAGTTTCTAAATTTTATCTTCTAAGTTAATGCATATTCATAGTAAACTTGTGCATTTGTTTATTAGTGCCTGCATTGTCATTTGCATAGAGCAAATCAAAACTCTGACTCGGCGATCATGGCATTTAGATCATCCCCTGATTTTTAGAAGAGTTTTGTGTATCTTCCCATCAGCATTACCCAGATCAAAAGTTCAGCTGAATTACTGGTTCTTGCCTAGGTAATTTTAATCACTCCCTAACTGGCTCCCTGCCTTTGCAGTCTGTTGTATAGTCAGCTACTCTTCTGAAACAACTCACATCCTGTCACCTCAGAAACCTGGGGCTTCTTGCTTCTTCAGAACTCCAGACTGCTCCCAGCCTCACCTCTGTGCATCCTCACTTCATACTCACTTCTGTGATCCCACATGTGCTCTGTACATTCATGCTTTCCCAAACTATAAAAGCCTTCAGACACCAACTTCTGCTCTTTATTTATCTGTAGAAATTCTTATTGTCTTTCACTATTCACTCAGTCGTAAAATTTTTTAAAGAGATTTCATTTTGCTTTGTATTATACTTTACCCCACCGAATTCTAAACTCTTAGCACAGATTTTATATGTGTGTTCTTTGCAAAAGAATGTAAAAGAGGAGATTCAGTTGATCAAATTAGCCTTAAAACACTTCTGAGGGCTGGCATGTAGCTCAGAGGTAGGGCTCTTGCCTAGCAAGTGTTAGGCCCTGGGTTTGGATCCCCAGAACCCCCACATTCTGCTCCCCCTAGAAAAACATTGCTGAACCTGTGGGGCTGGAGATGTGTAGCTCAATGGTGGAGCATGTGATTAGCATGCACAAAGGCATGGGTTCAATCCTAAGTATCACCCTGCCCCCCAAAAAGAATCTCTGAACCCAGAGATCATCTCCCCAAAGCATTTTTTTTTTTGAGGTACCTGCCTTCGTGTAAATATACCAGGCTTTAATACTACATTATAATGACTGCTATGAGAGAAAAATCACAGAGGAGTGGAGCTTTAGACTGGAGAGCCATAGTCAGGTTATAAGGAATGGCACACCCACCATATGAGGGCCCCACAGAGGAATGAAAAGCAGGGCTGGGAGGTGCACAGGGCTCAGTCATCAGGGCCAATTTTTCTGGCATCAAAGAGATCCCAGGAAGAGAGGGCCAGTTCACAAAGAAGATGCCTGCTATGTAGCCAATAAGAAGACTCCCTTAGATTCAGTATATAATTGTTAAAAGTTTCTACTTGTATCGGATTCAGAAAATGAAATTAGCCAGTTTTAGATCTGCTTAGGTATAAAATGTATCATATGGGCCAGGGATGTTATCTCAGTGGTAGAGTGCTTGCCTAGCACACACAAGGCCCTGGGTTCAAATAACCAGCACTGCAAAATCTAAAAAATGAAATTTATCATATATATCTTTCAGTCACCAAACTGAGCAGTTGGTCTTGCAAGATTCTCATGCCAGGCTATTTCTTTATTTTTCTAGCAATTCATAAAATTGTTTTTTTTTTTCTCTCTCTCTTTTTCTTTTTTTTTTAAGGTTGAATGCAATTCTCGTCTCAACCCTATAAATACAACTTTGCTAAAGGTAATATATGTCTTCTTCTTTTACTGCCAACCACTTGTGAGTAAATTATACATGCTTCAAATTTTACTATGTTTGCTAGAACAGTTGCCCAGAAAGAGGTTAAAGCTTTTTTCTCTTTGAGTTTCTCTTTCCTCTTTTTTTTTTCCCCCTCAATATATATTCTAATTGTGGGACTGGGGGTATAGTGTAATTCAGTGGTAAATTATGTGCTTAGCATATATGAGGCCTGAGTTCAATCATCAGCACCTCCCCCCCAAAAATATATATGTACACACTTGGATATATACGCATACACACACACATTCTCACATTGTAGAAAATTGAAAAATAACTGGGTATAATGGTGTATACCTATAATTCCAGTGACTCAAGAGTCTGAGGCAGGAGTACAAATTCAGTGCCAGCTCAGATGACTTCATTAGACCTTATCTCAAAAAGAACTGGAGATGTAGCTCAGTGGTAAAGCCCCCCACCCTGGGTTTAATCCACAGTACCAAAAATTTTTTTAAAAAATTATTCATAATTCTACTGCCACGTGTAACTGCCTCTGGTAAAATATTAGTATCTTTTTGCTATACATTTTTTTATCTTTAAGATCAGAGTATATTTAACCAGGCACAGTGGCGCATGCCTGTAATCCCAGCTTCTTGGGTTGGGAAGCTAAGGCTGGAGGATCACAAACCTTAGCAACTTAGTGAGAACCTGTCTCAAAATAAACAAGAAAAAGAAAAGGAGCTGGGGTTATAACTTGGTGGCAGAGTACCCCTGGTTCCATTCCCATACTGGTGGTAGGGGAGGAGCCAAGCACAATGGCACACATGGTGGCTGAAGCAGGAGGATCACAAGTTCAAGGCCAGCCTGGGCAACTTAGTAAAGCACTATGTCAAAATAAAAAAGGACTGGTGGTGTGGTTAAGTGATAGAGGGCCTCTAGTATAATCTCTAGTACCTCAAAAAATTAAAAAAAAAAAAAAAATCAGAGGATGTTTATAGTCCTGTATCTGTTTTCTTCACGTTTATGCCATAAATATTTTCCCATGCCATTAAAAATTTCATAAGCCTTATTGTGAGAATTAAAATAATAGATGAAAATTCTGCACATGCTAAATTCTGCTCTATTGGTAAGGAAGTTTCCAATTACAGTATAGTAGTGAGGATGGGTGTATTTTCTTTCTCTCTCCTTTTTTTTTTTTTTTTTTTTTTTTTTTTTTTTGTGGTGCTGGGAATCGAACCCATGGCCTTATGCTTGCAAGGCAAGCACTTTACCGATTGAGCTATCTCCCCAGCCCTCTCTCTTAAAGCAAGTAGAAAGTGACTCTTTTACTAAATTTCTAAGGGCAATATCAAGTTTCTCCACCTTTCAGATGTATCCCAGTCAAGAGTTCCAACCTAGCATTGTCTCAACCTAGTTTTTCCTAGAGCCTCTATTAATAGATTCAGGTAGCTGACCTCCTACCTCCTGCCTGGACTACTGGAGAGTTAAATGCAGATCTTCTTTGCTTACTGCTGTTTTCAGTCTGAAATATCTTTGCCTTCTTCCTTTTGCCTTTGAAGTGTGCTTGAAAGGGAAGCGTTATCACCAGAGGCAGTCCTTGCTTTCTAAAAATAGACCCTGAGGTAAATGCTCTGAGGTGACCAAACCAAACTGTTCTGGGTTGATTGATGGGTTTGTCTAAAATATGAATGAAAAGTTTGTGGCTTCAAATTAGAATCAATATTTGAAAGCACCAAACTCAACTCTGCTTAGCCATAGACAAGGTTATTTCTGGACAAATATGCCCATCTACTACATCAGTGGGCAGAGTGGATAGTTCCTATGGTTGACTGAACCGACTTTCAAGCAGTATGATATGGGTATTAGTCTTAGAAATAGTTAACACCCAGTATCCTCTCCTTGCATTTAGTAACTTTTATGTTCTGTTCAGATTTCAGCTCCTAAACTTCATGAAAATGTCATTTGTGCCAGTTTGGTCTATTTTATATTTGTCAAATTGAATGTTTGTTTCTTATCTTATGCCTGGAATTTTGAGGAGACTTGTTCCTTTTTAAGAAAGTTTTAATGCAAATGAGTTAAACCAAGAAGTTCACATCCCTTTAAAAAACAAAAAGCTCTGTCAACCTGAGCACAGAACAACTGGAAGGGAAAGGCTGGGCTCCTGCGTGGCCCTCATGCCCTAGGAACAGTACTCTGCATCTCCAAGAGCTTATTAGAAATGCTTGTTCTTGAACCTTACCCAGACTTATTCAGTCAGAATCTCTGGGACAGGAACCCCAGAATCTGAGGGTTTTGTTTTAAGTGGTGCTGGGAGTTGAACCCAGGACCTTGCGCATACTAGCAAGTACTTTACCACTAAGCTACACCCTAACCCCAAGAATCAGAATTTTAACAAGTAGTTCCGATGTATACTAACAACCTATAAGAATAACTAGTGTTAAGGCTTATGAAGTAAAAAGCAGCTTGAGAGAACAGTGACACCAAGTTAGTGGGATTCAGTCTCTGTTTTTGATTAGGGAACTCCCCTTTGTCATGGAATGAAGACAGTGTAGAGTTGAAAGGGGACTTCAAAATCACAAATCACTGTGAAGGTCAGGATCACACTGTCTGAAGACTCTTCAGTAACATTCTTCAGGTGGAGGGAGAACCAGGTTTGAAAGTAGTCGCCTACTTCTATCAGTCCATTGGAAAACCCATGCCATTGACCTGAAAGCCAGATCCAGCTTCTAGGGATGAATACAAACTGAGTAATCCTTTCCAGTTTCTGTCTAGCATCTCCATCTTTATATAGAGTACACTGAGGAGATGTAAGCCTGTATATGGTTAAGGAACCCAAAATTCAATATTATCCTGTTTGAAAGAACTGGGATGCTTGGAGCATTTCCCTTAAATATAAGTCCCAGCTGACTTTCATATTTTTCCTCTTCCAGATGGCAGACTGTGGGGGACTACCCCAAGTAGTTCAGGTAAAAAGTTTGTTTTTTAGGAAAAAGTCTCCCATTCAGTTCTACCTCTCTGCCTGTGAAAAAAATTAATGCTTTTTTGTTTTGTCCCCCAGCCCGGGAAGCTCACCGAGGCCTTCAAGTACTTTTTGCAGGGAATGGGCTACAGTGAGTACTACACAACTTTCTGTCTAGCAAAGATTTATGTGTGATGGGGTCAGTTTGACATCTGGTAGGCCATAATTCTCAGGGTATATATCCTCTGTGCTAGCCAGCCTTAAAAGTAGAAAATGAAACCTTTGTGGAACATTCATTTGTGTGTGTGTGTGTGTGTGTGTGTGTGTGTATAACACACTTATTAAGCACTTACCTTTTGTCAGGCAGTATGTATTCTTAACCTAAGAGGTAAAGTTCTGTTATTAGTCCCATTTTTTAGAAGAGGAAACTGAGGATCAAAGAAGCTAAGCACATTCCCCAATGCAACTACAGAGCCATGATTCAGACCTTGGCAGTCTTACTGCAGAGCCCACAGTTTTAACTACTGAAGCTTAGGCTGTCCTAACTGTTAATCAGAAGTTACAACTTGCATTTGAACTCAGCTAGTTAATAACTCCTGACCTAGAGAAACAGAAGTGGGACTCCAGAAGAAAAGGGTAGTATCCTCAGTGAAATCTATTCTTCCACAAGAGTTGAACTTGGAGGATATATTAGAGCAAGTGAAGGATGTGTCCATATCATATACTGCTGTCCTGGTCTCATATATTGTGAGACCCTTGAGTCTTTTTTTTTTTTTTTTTTTTTTTTTTTGCGGTGCTGGGGATTGAACCCAGGGCCTTGTGCTTGCAAGGCAAGCACTTTATCAACTGAGCTATCTCCCCAGCCCAAGACCCTTGAGTCTTGTTGCAAAAAATTCACTTGCTCCTTTCTTGCAGTCATAAGAAGGAAAACCCTTTCACCCAGGTACAGAGCTCTTTACCCAGTTGGGTGATTTTTCCCCATCTTTGGTATCAGTGTGGATAATGGCCATTCGTGACCTGCCTGGGCAGCTGCTCTGGGCAGCTAGACCTGGATATAGCCCTGTACCTGTCAGGCAGACCATGTGTGTCTTGTCTAGAGTGACTCTGTCGTCTGTCTTGAGTTGCTACCAACCGAGCCCATACCCATGGCCCTCTAGCTCACTGGGAGGAGCAGAAATCCCCTCCTAACCTATTCTTATCCCTTCCTAAGAAACAGCTGATCTTGCAGCTCATTTCTGATCCAAAGCAGGGTGACTGTGTAAATTGGAGGGGAAAATAGTTGCCTTTGTCTGGTTGAGAAAAATGGCATCCAAGATTATACTAAAGCAACACTCAACCTCTGGGACCATAACACTTCCTCTCTGGGACCATAAAATAAACTTTGATCCCTTGCTTAGAATATTGTCTGTCTACTAGGCAGCCAGGGTTGCTACTTGGCACTCTAGACCACTAACCTGCCTCTTCCTGTGTCCATCCTGCTTCCAGTCCCGTATGTGCAACTCAGTCACCTCAGCACTGAGTCAGGTACCTTCCTCTGTGCTGGCCCTACCTGTCCCCTGCCATGCTCTCCTGGCTGCATTGGCTGCCTGCAGCATGTCCGCGATTTTTCTGTGCAGTGAGAGCCTGATAGAACGTGGCTCATTGTGCTCCAAGAGGTTTAGCCTAACCGTCCAACCCTGGTGTCCTAGGGAGAAGAAAGGATCCAGTTATAATGCCTAGGAATTCTCTCATCTTCCTAAATTGAGGGTCATAGCAGCAACTGACACTTAATAGGCAAGGCCCCTCTTGTACCACCACCTACTGATCTTTGAGGTAACCCCCAGACATGGGAATTGAAGGCACCCTTGACTCTAGGTAGAAATGTCCAGAGAACTCCTCAGGTAATGGCATCTTTTGACTCCAGCATTGAAATGAAAGCCGGGTGGTGGCCAGTGCCTTAGGATGATAAGCAGGGAATTTAGGCCAGGTAAGGTCCTGTCCAGGCCAAGCTAGAAGAATGTTCAGGTCACAGCAGTGGCAGAACAGGAGTCTGAATTAAACCTCCCCAGAGCTCTTCCCTCCAAGGCAATCTTTGCCTCATCCCTGGGTAGAGATTGCTTCCATCCTACCTACCCTGGCCTCCACCCATGCCTTCTGCATACCCTAGACAGCCAGGGCAGCCTGTGGACACGGATGGTAGTCTCGTTGTATCGGGCTTGCACTGTGTTTGTGAAACACCTTCATATTTGTGTGGTTTGTCTTTCTTTTGTTTTGGTTTAGTCTTGCATGTACTGCAGGTTTTGGTTACCTGAATGGGTTCCCAAAGCCTCCCTCCTTATCACTGAATGGTGTGGGCACAGCTAAGAGTCTCTACTCTGATCTTAGGACTTCCCTTTATTCTACTGTGACAGAAGAGCTAGTCCAACCAAACCCAGAGGATTAGAGTGGCCTTGCATTCAGTCATTAATCTAGAGCAAATACTACAAAATGGGGGTGGCTGTCTTTTGTCCTGATTGTCATTGTAAGTGGGTTGGGAAAGCTAAACATAAAGGCTTTGGCGAAATATGTAGATTAACTGAGTTTAACCAGGGCTCCATCTTCTAGTTCTCTTGGTTCTTTGTTACAGTACCATCTGCCAGCATGACCAGGCTCGCCCGATCCCGAACACACTCAACCTCGAGTAGCATTGGCTCTGGAGAAAGTCCCTTCAGCCGGTCTGTCACCAGCAATCAGTCAGATGGAACTCAAGAATCCTGTGAGTCCCCTGATGCCCTGGACAGACACCAGACCATGGAGGTGTCCTGCTAAGCAGATGCTCCTCCCCGGACCATGCAAGTCTACCCTTCTTCAGACGACACTCCATAATATAACATTTCATCCTGTAAACTGGCCTCCTCTATCTTTAACTCATGCATGGCCACTGAACCTCTCCTAGTAGCCTGGATTTATCATTCTCCGCCCACCTACCCTTTTTTTGTATCTTCCAAGAACCACATCCATGCCATTACTGTAACATTCCAGCATCTTTAGCTGATCCAATCTCTACATCTTCTCTTGCCAGCTTTTCCTATGTTCCCCTAACGATGTATCTGATAAGATTCTTTGATTCCCAACTCCATGTGTGTGCAAGCACGCGTGTCTGTGTTTGTGTGTGCATAGTTCTGTGATTTTAGACATGCTTCCTTGTGGCGCTTCTGCAAAAACAGAAAAAGGGACTTTTTTTTTTTTCTTGTTTTTTTTTTTTTTTTTTTTTTTTTTTTGCATTCCCAATGGTTTTTTTTAAGGGAAATGTTCAGAACAGATATCTAAGTGGGGTAAGCCACTAGATTCTCTTTTGGTTCCAAATTGGTCAACAAGATTTGCAGAGTGATTTCTGAAGAGAGCAGCTCTGAGGAACGTGGAAAAGCATAATTACTGTTTGGACCAGTGATTGATTGTGACCAATAGCAGAAGTGCTGCCTGTCACATAAGAGGTAGGCAGAGTGGACAGCCACCTCCCTTTGTCCAAATGGATTCACAATGCATCCTGTAAAAAAAGGGAGGGATCTATCCTGCTGGAACCCCATGAACAATGAGGTTCTGACAAAACAGGGAGTTTAGTCCCAAGGAGTAGCTTAATTACTGAACTCTCAGTACAGAAAGATGGAAAACAAAATACCAGGCCTCCGCTCTGCAGAGCAAAACCGCTGTTGCTGAGCATCTGTTACCACTTATCAGACATCACATCTACAAGAAGTGCCTCCCATGAAGAGTGGTTCTCCATTCCTCAGTCCCAAAAAAGGGAGAGGTATGGCTTAAACATGTCAATGGTGAGGACGTGAAAGGGGGAAGAGCAACAGTCATTAACACAGTTTCATGTTGAGTAATTGTAGCCTTGATTTCAGCAAACTCCTGGAAACCAAACAAAATGGATGTAGAACCCACTTCTGAGAAAGAGTCTTAATCCTACGAACTCCCTTTTTGTAGAAGGGAGGCACCCAGTCTGTAAGGGAAGCCACATCCAGGTAAAATTGTAGCCTCCAGTCTGCTGTCAGCAAGGGTGTCACCAATAGGAGAAGGGTGAGGTAATTGTGGAGATCCATGCCATAAGCAGGAGCCCAGCTCTCAGAAGCATGAGATGCAAGCTCAGGGTTACACAGTTCCGAATCTTGAAGAAGAGACTTTTCAGACACATTGTTTGCTTTCTGCTAAGATAAGGAATGCATCACTCTGCCAGAGTACAACTTTTTACAAATTATTAATAAAGCTGTATATGTGTCATTGTTACCTGATTGCTGGTGTTATTTTTCTCAAGCCACTCACTGGGGCTCAGGGAGTGGCTGAATAACTGTGCGCTGGTTCTCTGCTCTATGTTTTCACATTCATGATCATTTATCCCACCCAGTGACACTGTCCATTTATAGGGAGGATATGAAGCTTTGGGATAATTTGTCCAAGGTCATACAACTAGTAAGCCCAGCCTGGACTGAATCCATGTCCATTTCAATGCTATTGTTGATGGAGGAGAAGCTGAGGTCTGGGAAAGGCATTGCACATCTTGGCTCCACACCAATGTGGAATTGCTGCATCCCACCTATCAGGTAATAATCTGCAACTACTTTTCTGGGGTCCCCATGAGAGACCAGGATGATGTTCTCCATAAGTGGCTGAATTTGCACCCATCAAGAATAATTTCAGGGGCTAGGGATGTAGCTCAGTTGGTAGAGTGTTTGCCTTGCAAGCACAAGGCCCTGGGTTCAATCCCTAGCACCAAAAAAAGAAAAAGAAAAATTTCAAGGGACTAGGGTTGTGGCTCAGACAGTAAAGCACTTGCCTAGCATGTGAGGCACTGAGTTAGATTCTCAGCACAACATATTACAAATAAAATAAAGGTCCATTGACAATAAAAATATATTTAAAAAAAATAATTTCAAGACAGTTGCAATGGTACATGCTGGCATGTAGTCTAGCTACTCAGGTGACTGAGCCAGGAGGATCACAAGTTCAAGACTAGTCTGGGCAACTTAGCAAGACCTTGTCTCTGAATGAATGAATTGACTGAATGGTGGGGAAAGGGGGCCTGGGGATGTAGTTCCGCAGTAAGGTGCATTCTTGGCATGTTTGAAACCCAGCACCAAAAAAGGCGGGGGAAAGCCCACATACTTCATCAAACTCTCATGGCAGCCCTGCAAAATGGGTGCATCTGTTTTACAGACAAGGAACAATTCAGGAAAGTTGAGAGATTTGACCAAAGTCACCTAACTTGAAAAACTAGTTTCTAGTTCTTCCAGAATCAATGCATTTTTATGTTTTATTCTACCTTTCTTTGAGCACCTTTCATAGACAAGGCCCTTAGCACCTTCCAATAAGTTGTCTTCTGTTGACCCAGTGAAATACATACTATTTCCAGTTTATGAATACAAAAACAGACCCAGAGTTAGTTTACAAATGGTCACAAAACGAATAATTGACTTTATGGGAAAGTTTCCTGTACTACATTCAACACTTCTGTGAGCAAATGTGTGAAGTTTTCCCCAAACCAATTAATTCTCTTAACAGTCTAGACACCAGCTAGGTACCTTACAATTCAGGTGTGACACTATCTAGAGTTAGTGCAGACTCTATAGTCCCTCAAGCTGAACCCCCACTTCACATGCCAGTTGGAAATAGTAGATCCCGTGTTACTCATCTGTACAACTGGGATACAAATCAGATTCCCACAGCTACCTCTGTAGGTTTGGCCATTTGGTTTGATGGCTCACAGAACTCAGGAAAAGATGTTTACCAGTTTATTAAAAAGGATATAGATGAACAGCCAGATAAAGAAATACATGGGTAAGCCAAGTGTGATGACACATGCCTATAATCCTAGCAACTCAGGAAGCTGAAGCCGAAGAATCCCAAGTTCAAAACTAGCATCAGCAATTTTTTGAGACCCTGTCTGAAAAAATTCAGAGGGCTGAGGATGTGGTTCCATGGTTAAACACCTCTGGGTTCAATCCCCAGTACCAAAACAAAGGATGCCCCTCTGCTCTAGCTCTTTCAGCTCTGTTACCAAGTCCCTGCAGAGGTATGTATCAAACCAGCCTTCCCTAGGAGCAAGGGAGAGACCCAGGGATCAGCAGAAGTGAGCTCTAACTGGCAAGTTGCCAGAAAAGTCTGCAGAGTGTGAACTGTATTAAGAGCAGTTCAGTATAATACAAAATTTTGTGTTAAAGAGCAGCTGTCTCCAGGAGTACCAGGCACCTTGAGGGGGAGGCAGCAGGTAGCTGTATTAATTTTTTAATGAGCTGTGGGCAGTGTAATTCTGTAGATTCTTTGTCCTGCACCAGAGATTCTCAAGCTAAGGCATACATCAGAATCACCTAGAGTGCTTTTGAAAACATTGGGGGTTGGGGGTGGGGTTGTGGCTCAGTGCTTGCCTAGCCCATGTGAGGCATTGGGTTTGATCCTCAGCATCACATAAGAATAAAGGCATTGTGTCCATCTACAACTATATATATATATATATATATATATATATATATATATATATATATATATATATATATATATATGGAGAGAGAGAGAGAGAGAGAGAGAGAGAGAAAGCAAACATACCTGGGTCCTGACCCTAGCATTTCTGATTTAATAGACCTGAGATGGAAACAGGATTTACATGTCTAACAGATTCCCAGGTCATGCTGAGGCTTCTGTTCTGGTACCATATTTTAAGAAACACCGTCCAGATTTTTCCTCCCAATACTGGGGATTGAACCTAGGACCTTAAATATGCTAAATACATTGGTGATAGAACTACCACTGAGATATACCCTCAGCCCCCAGAACTTGATACTCAAAGTGTTCCCTGACCAGCTCCATGGGTATCATCTCAGAAGCTTGCTAGCTGAACACAGTGCCACACACCTATGATCCCAGCTACTCAGGGGGCTGGGGTAGGAAGATTGCAAGTTTGAGGTCAACCCAGACCAATTAGCAAGACCCTGTCTCAATAAAAAGGACCAAAGAGGCTGAGGTTATGGCTCAGTGATAGAGTGCTTGCCTAGCACATGTAGAACTGGGTTCAATCCTCAGCACCACACACATAAAAGTTATTAAAAGGAAAAAAAAAAAAAAAAAGGACTAAAGAGCAAAGAGCAGAGGATGTAGCTCAGTAGTAGAGCACCCCTGGGTCCAATCCCCAGTACTGCAAAATAAAATTTTTATGAAGAGAAAAGAAGAGAGACAGAAAGATGGAGACAGAGAAGAAAGGAAGTAAAGAGGGAGAGAGAAGGAAAAAGGGAAGAAGGAAAGGAGGGAGAAAGAAATGCAAAATCTTGCTGCGTCCAGTGTCGCACACCTGTAATCCCAGTGGCTCAAGGAAGCTGAGGCTGGAGGATTGTGAGTTCAAAGCCAGCCTTAGCAAAAGTAAGGCACTAAGCAACTCAGTAAGATCCTATCTCTAAATAAAATATAAAAAAGGACTGGGGTTGTGGCTCAGTGGTCAAGTGCCCCTTAGTTCAATCCCTGGTACCCCCAAAATAAAAAGGGCTGGGGATGTAGCTCAGTGGTAGAATTGTCTCTGAGTTCTATCCTCAGTACCACAAAGGGAATGAAAAATACCAAATCTTGAGCTCCACTGCAGACCACCGGAGACAGAATCTATAGTTTAGGGCTAGGGATGTAGCTCAGTGGTGGAGTACTTGCCTAGCATGCATGAGGTCCTGGGTTCCATTCTCAGCACCACAAAAAGAAGGGTGGGAAGGCAGTGTTTCTTTTGCCAAAGGATTCTCTTGAAATATTTAAAGTTTAGATTCCTATGTTTCTCCTCTGGCAATTTGGATTCAGAAGGCATGAAAGAATCCCAGAAATTACTGAAATTAAGTCACTTTTACCGTGGTCAGGCCAGCGTGGGAAGCTCCTGCTCATCTCAGACCCAGATCAAGCCAAAAAGCCAGAGAAGCACCTCCTGCTCTAGATCATTTCGAGGCTGCTTCTGCTACCCCAGAAACAGGAACTTGGGCAAGGTGGCTCCTCGATGGCCTGGGATGCCGTCAGAGGAAGCCAGCAGTTGTGAGAACCACAATCTGCAGACAGGAGCCAGAGCTCAGAGGAGGCACGCCTGTGTCTCTGTGACAGTCACAGGGCCCTGCCTTCTTACCGGTCCTGCTGTGCTGGGGAGGGTTGCCCAATCCAGGATCCCTAAGGAGCACAGGGCCCCTGGCCCATCCTGGAATACAAACTGCTGATCACAGATAGATGCTGATGCGCTGGCATCAAGCGCACCTTCTGAAGGTCCTCCAAGGCTGAGTGAGTTCTGGGTGGCCTAGGACCAAGGACATTGACAGACTTCCAGAAGGACCCCAAAGCCCTCAGCTGTCCAGCCAAAGCATGGTCTTAGCTGAAGTCCTCTCCAAGCCTCTGATGACAAGAAACCAGTAAGTATACTCGCTTCTGTTTTCCGATGGACAGTGAGAAAGAGTGACGCCCTCCAAGGCGGGGAGGGCTTTATTTACAGTTAAGAAACAAAAATTCCAGGAGGGGAAGTGGTTCCACTAGGGCTGTAAGAGGTGCTTTCTGGGGTCCCAGAAGGAACCAAGGTCCCCTCTCTCGCTCTGATCACCTCCTGGAGATTTGTTTTCTTCTCCAACTTCTTTTTGTATATTACTCATTCTAGACCCATCTTGGTTAGTCACTTGCTGTGTGACTTTTTGGCCCCTCTCTGGGCCACCGTCTTGCAAATTCTGTTGAATAAAGAGTTGTGGATTATCTTCTGTACAAACACCCTCATCTGCCAGTTCTCTCAGAAGAGTGAGATTCTCAGTTGAAAAAGAGGGAGAGAGGTTGGGAGTGTACCTCAGTGGGGTGCTGGGTGCAGTTCCCAACTCCAAAAAAAGAAAAAAGAAAAGAAAAAGGACGAGAGGCTCCCTGTAGTTTAATCCAAATCCACCATTCTTTCCCCCACTGCTGAAAAATGATCTTCACAGGCACAGAAGAGTGGATGGTAGTCCAGCTCTGCACTAACCAACCACCCGAGCACGAGGTCATACTCTGGGGCCCTGATCCTTGCATCTGAAATGGGACTCAAGTGGAATGATCAAAACCAGGCCAGGTGATGATCCCAGAAATATCAATGAAGGAATAAAAATAAGTTATTTGAGTTAAAAAAAAAAAAAAAAAGAACAGGCCAGGCAGTGTGCTGATCTCAGCTGCCTTTGACTAACTCTTTCCTGCCACCTACTCACACAGGTCCCCTAGAAAGTGCCTAGCACATACTAAGTTACTCAAATATGTGTGTGGTTAACGATTAGATTTCCTCTTATAAATACTGCTGCCCACACCACCTCCCAGGTCTGCCCTGCTGCTGCATGGTCTTTTTTTTTTTTTTTTTTTTTTTGCGGTGCTGGGGATTGAACCCAGGGCCTTGTGCTTGCGAGGCGAGCACTCTACCAACTGAGCTATCTCCCCAGTCCCTGCATGTCTTCATATTGCCTCAGGGGTCACCTGGCCTTGACCAGATAAGGTGGAGAAAGCTCCAGAGCCCTGGGGAGCACCCGGCATGCATGCAGCTCCCCCATTGCCCTGGAGCCCATCCCCCAGCCCCACCTGCAAAGAAGTCCTTTGCAAAGAAGTTTGACTGCAGTTGATGGTTGTGGTCTTGCTGAAGGAGGGGAAAGGAAACTGTGCCTGACAGAAACGAGCTCCTCCCTTTCTCTTCACCACCCTGTGGAGTCAGTATCACGATCTCTGCTTTGACTAAGGACACACAACTCAGACCAGGCAGGTTGGAATAAATCACCCATGCTACCCAAGGCAGATGTAAAGTGAAGCATTTGGTCTGTACCTCATACCCAAGGGGGCAAGGACAGGCTGGGGGCAGCAGGGACGCTGACAAACCAAACTGAAATGGCGCCCTAGCAGCAAGGGACCCAGAGCCGGCAATGGGCACCAGCACCTTCTCCACCAACACTACCAGATCCAAAAAGTCTGAGTAGAAAATGGGCCAAGTGATGACCCATTTTGCTCCTGTGTCTGAATACTGAGCTCCCCACGGAGAAGTAGCAGCAGACAGGTATTGTTATTCCCACTGATGACATGGGACTGAAGAACAGAGACCGCAGGGACCTGGCACAGTGTTCCATCTTCCAAGGCAGGATCTTTACTCCTCAGAGAGGACTGGCCCAGGAGGCCACAGAAGCTATCCCATGGCAGTGATGGACGTGATCCTCATCCAGGCAGTGTGAGGTTCAAAGGCAAGGAAGGTGACCACGATGCCACCACACCATTCTGAGTTCCTCTGGGGTAAGCAGCATGGCTACCCTTCCTGACCCCCCGCTCTGTTAGGCGCCTGGCACAGAGCAGAAACTGAACGCCTGCTAAAGGGAAGCAGACTGGCATAATTACGCCTTCTCTCTACTTAAAAGCCTAAACCCATCTGAAAAGAAATGCAGATCTCAGCCCCCAGCCCCCAACACATGATACAATGTTTGGCAAGGTGGGCATTACCCTAGAAACCTGGGGGTTTAAATTACTCTAAGGACAAGTCACCGTCCAAAGAAATAATCACTTCTGTTCGGTCGGTTAATGGGTGCTCAGTGCCTTCTGCGGGGTCCCCCTAGATGCTGGGGAAGGGACTGTGGAACTGTAGGATGATGGCAGATTGAGCACTTGAATAGATGAACGCGGGGCTGGGGATGTGGCTCAGTGGTAGGGAGCTTGCCTGGCATGCGTGAGGCTGTAGGTTTGATCCCCAACACCCCAAAGAATAAAATAACTTTGTAAGGAACACAAAAGGAAGTTTGAAGCCTCTGAGAAGTGACATTCAGGACAAGAGGAAGGAAATGTAGGCCCTAGGTAGGTTTTTCAGAGTATTATCTCTAGGACCCATATGCTGGGCGTTGTTATCCCATTTTTCAGATGCGGAAAAGGAGGCACCAAAAGGGGAAGTAGCCTGACAGCCAGTCACCCAGAGCCTTGCAAGTCAGCGTCGTACAGCCTCCCTGCCATCTTACTTCTCCCCGTGACACCAACAACAGCACGTTCAGTGTCAGTTCTCATTGTTTCAACACTAGTCCCCAAGCCCTCCGACGCCCCTTTCCACCTCTGACCCTAGCCATGGCTTCTGGTGTGCCTGGAGTGAGCTCACCATCTGGCCACTTTCCTCTGCCATCCAGTGGTAGAACATGAGCCCAGGTCTGAGAAGTGGTTCAAGTGGGTCACAGGAATTCAGGGAGGATCAGCAAAGGCTGAGGATTCAGGGAGAGCTGGCTGGGAAAGGGCAGGCTGCGGACAGGCCTAAAAGGGGAGGAAAGGGCAGGCCAGCCCTGGAAGCCCCGGAAGCAAAGGCAGCGGCCTAGAAGGGCGGGGTGCAGAGAAAGCAGTTTTACAGTTTGCAGGCAGCCTTGAGTCTGGAGGAGGGGGCTGGAGCCTGGTGCTGGCTCAAGGCCAGTTCCTTGAGCTTTCCAGGAGATCAGCAGGGACCAGCGGGAGAGGGTGGGTATCTGAGACCAGAGTGGGAGCCATAGGCTTTACCCCCATGGCAGCTTCTCTTTCAGATCTCCCTCGGAGGTGTGCTTCTAACAGTCCTGCTCAGGAAAGATGGGAAGCCTGCTCAGCAGAAGGAAAACCCTGCCAAGTCCAAGCTCGAGCTCTCCTGTCCCAGGCCAGGGATCTGAGCCCATGCAAGCAGGTAGGCTGCAGGGCTGGGGCAGCCAGGCCACTCCTGGGCACTGCCAGGCTGCACAGTCCCACATTCCACTACCTCTGTGCCTTCCTGACCAGCAACCCCAATGCATCACCAGGTATATACCCAGTGCCTACTGTATACCAGGAGTAAGCCATGAAAGGTGGGGGCCCTGTTCCTATGGAGCTTACCTCAGAGGTAGAAATACTTTGTTTGTTTTTGTTTGTTATTGTGTATGCTGGGAATTGAACCCAGGGCCTTGTGCTTATGAGACAAGCACTCTACCAACTGAGCTACATCCACAGACACAGAGGTAGAAATATTAAACGACCAGATAAATGAGAAAATATGAGGGGTTGGGGGTATAGCTAAGCGGTGGACCTTGTGCGTAGCATGCACAGGCCCTGGGTTAGATCCTCAGCACCGGAAGAAAAACCTCAGTCACACTAGCCACATTTCAAGGGTTCAGTAACCACATGTAGCTAGTGGACCTTATTGGAAAGCACAGAATTATAGAACATTTCCATCATTGCAAAAAATTCTCCTGGACCTGAGAAGAACAGTGAGATACTTGATGCAAAATCAGGGCTCTCTTACTGGTGAAAAAAAAATAGCACCTATAGTACATATGCCAAGCCTATTACCATGATTTTCTGACAATTCTGACTAAAAATACCAGCTTTTAGAACAGTTGGGCAATCTAAATATCCTAGAAATTTTAATATTTTTACATCAAAACCATGGTGGTGGGGGATGGGGAGAGATTCATTGTAAGGAATCAGCTCACGTGAGTGTGGGACTGTCAAGTCCGAAATCTGCCAGGCAGGTTGCAGACCCGAGGAGAGTTGGTGCTACAGTCCTGAGTCCGATGGCAACCTGGAGACAGAACTTCCTTTTCCTCAAAGGACCTCGGGTGTCTTCTCATAAGGCCCTTGATTGACTGGATGAGGCCCACCCATGGTCATCTGCTCTACTCAGTCTACCAATTTAAATGTTTTTGTAAAAAAGTATCTTCACAGCAACATCTAAACCGGTGTTTGCCCAAATATTATCTGGGTGCTGTGGCCAAGCTACAATGACCCATAGAATTAACCATCACAGGTAAGATCACTCCAAGCCCAGCAGTGCTTCCAGGAGGACGTGGGCAATGAAGCTGAACTAGAGACTGCAAAGCCAAGACGTCTGGGTATCCAGGCTGGAGGAGGAGCTGGCCCCAGCCCAAAAGTTCCCGTGTGGTACAGGGCTTCCTTCCCTCTCCTCTGCCTAAATCCCTATTTCCCTGATGGTCACCTCTCCCAGGCCCACAGGCTCCACTCGCTCCTGTTCGGGGAGAAGCTGCCTCCTTTTAGCCGCCTCATCTGTACTGAGAGGCCCTGCAGGAAGAGACCTGAAACCACAGACCTCCACCTGGGCTTCCTTTGAGCCTAGCCACAGGGGGCAGTCCTGAGGCTGCTCTGAGTCAGGCCCAGGGCCAGTGAGGGTCGTGACCACCCCTGTTGGACAAGGGCCCTCCCTGCCTATGGGGCCCTAGGCCAGTCTAGCTCTCCCTGGCATAAGGATCTCCAGGGAAGAAGGGAGGGAAGGAAGGGAGGGAGGGAGGGAGGGTCTCTCAGTAGATCTGCCCTTGTCCCAGGAGGAGTATGAGTTTGAGGCAGTCCCCTCCAGGAGCTAGCTATCTGTCCATCAACCTCGTCTCCATCTTAAACCTACTTGAAGCTCTACCACAAACCAGGCCTGTGCCAGAACCTGAAGTCACAGCAATGAACAAGGCAGGCCTAATCTCTGTCTTTAGGGACAGTTGAGCCCCAGAGGCAAATGCTAAACCAATAACTGACAGTTGTGTTAGATTTGGCAACTGCGTGTTCAGAGAGACTCAGCTTGTGCACAGAGGGCCAAGTCAGGGCAGGCTTTCTGAGGAGGTGAAGGGTGAAGGCAAGTCAGCCAGTCTGAGTGGGGACCATTGTGAGAGGGCCTGGTCTTCCAGAAGGGGGAGGGGCCCTTCCAGGCCTCTTTGTTCCACTCTTGTGGAGAGCGACTCCATAAGACTTGCATTGTTTGCTCAAGCATCAGGCATTTCCCATACCACGGGCTGGCCAAGAGCACTCAGACAGAGGCCTGGTTCCTGAGGAGCGCCCCACTGAGGGGATCCCCAGGGGTGTCCCGGAGAACATGTGGGAAGATGTCCACTCTGAAATCAATCTCTCTTCCATGCCAGTCCCATGTCCTCCCAGCAGGATGGGGTGGTGTAGGGTCTGTGTTCTCACTTCTCCGCTGAGCGCCTGTCAGCCTGTCCTCCCTGCACAGTGGGGATGAGTAGAGAGGACCCCCTCCAGGACAGTGGGGAGGGCCAAGTGAGGCCCTCACCGGGCCTGACACAGCAGGTGCTCAGAGAGGGACAGCAGGGAGGAGGCCTGGACCTTTGATGGCCCCCCACCCCAGCATGGCACCTGCCCTGGGCTAGTCTTGGAACAGGGGCCTGCAGTGGCCCCTCTTCCCGGGCAGCAGGACCTCCTCCTATGGCCCTGGACGGCACAGCACTCCGCTTACAGAGCCTATTCATATCCGCCCTCTCACAGGCCCCTCCACAGCCTGAACAAGGAAACCAGGAGCAGGGATGAGGGGAGCAGAGGGGTCCCGCAGTGGAAGGGAGGGTGGATTTCACCTTCCAGTCCTTTTCTCCTGCCTCCCAACAGTGAGTGCTCAGTGCTGGTACTCCGCCATGCCTACCCCAGGGTTCTGGGGACCCAGGCTCAGCCTGTCCTGAATTTCCTTCCCCAGTTTTCAGAGCTAGTGCACACAGCACCCATCTTGTTAGCAGCGGAGGCCACACGGATACCTGCTCAGAGTTTCCAAGAGTTTTGTTTTTGGTTTTTGTTTTATTAGTGCTGGGGATCAAACCCAGGGCCTTCTATATGCTAGATAAGCACCCTACCACGGAGCTACATCCCCAGCCCAGAGTTGTAGGTTTTGCGTTTCTGAGCAGCAGAATCACTTCATCAAAACTCTCTGTGAACCCCCTGGGCGTGGTGGCTCATGCCTGTAAATCCCAGTGGCTCTGGAGGCTGAGGCAGGAGGATCACAAGTTCAAAACCAGCCTTGGCAATTTAGCAAGGCCCTAAGCAATTTAGTGAGACCCATCTCAAAATAAAAAATAAATAAGAGGGCTGGGGATGTAGCTGTTTGTAGAGTGCTTGCCTTGCATGCACAAGGCCCTGGGTCCAATCCCCGGCACCAAAAAAAAAGAAAAAAGAAAAATAAAAACAAAGAAAAATAAATAGGAGTTGGAGATGTGGCTCAGTGGTTAAGTACTCCTGGGTTCAATCCCTGGTATGAAAAAATATCTCTGTGAAGAGTTGTATATAAAAGGGAGTCATAACCAGGAACCTCATTCCTCTTGCTGCATAAGCTTGAGGCCCCCATGAGGACCCCAAGAGCTATCTGGGCACTGTAACAGGTTCTGTAGCCCTAGAGGGCTATGCTGTCAACAGAGCCTGCGGGAAGAACTTCAGACCCCAGGTGGCCTTCCTGCAGGTGCCTGTGGGAGGGTGAATGAGGGAGCCAGACCCACTTCACGTCTGGAAGGAAGACGGACCATAAGAGTGACTGTTTGTCCCTCCATCCAGAGAGGAGCAAGGCCACAGCTGTGGCGCTGGGCAGTTTCCCGGCAGGCGGGCAGACTGAGCTGTCTCTGAGGCTAGGAGAGCCATTGACCATCCTCTCTGAGTAAGTCTGTGGGTCCTAGGCACCTAAAGGTGACTAATGGGAGAAGGGGCACTGCAGAAAAAGCCCAAGGCCTCTTCTGAAACTCTCATGTGATCATGACCCTGTGGTGGGTTTTAAGCAGCTTGACACACCTACAGGCAGTGACAGAGGGGTGGCCTTGTACAGGAGTCTTGGATCAGGCCATCTGCTACCCACCCTGTCCAGGGGGGTCTGGACTGGCTGGTGCACGAAAGGGTGGGAAACAGGTGGCTGCAGGAATCAGCCCGAGAGGATCCTTGTGAACCCTAAAGGAGCAGTGCCCAGGGTTTTGTCTCTTCTGAAAGAGGTGCCCCCTCTGCTCTCTCCCCAGGGATGGAGACTGGTGGACAGTGCTATCAGAAGTCTCAGGGAGAGAGTTCAGCGTCCCCAGCGTGCACGTGGCCAAGGTCTCCCACAGGTGAACACACTCCCTGTCCCGCCTGCCTTCTCCCTCATGGCCAAGCCCCAGCCCTGCACTGAGTGAGGCTGGGGAATGAGAAGCAGGCCCAGGCCCTGCTCTCGGGAGGAGCAGTTGTCAACAGACTCCAGCACCCGCTGACCTGGAGACAGGAGCCTGGGGAGAGGCTCGGGAAGGCCCCCCAGAGGAGGTCCTGTCTGGGCTTTGGAGGGTGTCTAGGATCTAGTGGCGGAGAGCATGAGGGGCAGATGTGAGAGATGGGCTGTAAATGTGTTGAGGCAAGAAAACGGAGGCAGTTCTTAGGAAGACAAGGACTTGAAAAGGCAAGAGGAGAGCTAAGGGGTGCTGGGACCGGCCAGTGGTGGGAGAGAGCCCGGGATCACCCTAGAGGCTGTTGGGAATGAGGCCTGCAAGCAAAGTACACCCATTGACCCCTAGAGGTTGTCCTCTGTGCCTCTGAAGCCAGGATGAGGAAGACAAAACTGGAGGGGACCTCTGAGTCCCTGAGGCCTGCTCTTCATGGTAGAGAGAACTGTGAGACCCAGAGTGCCAGGGAGGGAGGGCACACCAAGGTCACACAGAGCAGTGGAGGCCTTCCAGTCAAGCTCCCAACACCCCCAGGACAGCTGACTGCTGTCCCTCTCCCTTCTCTTCCTCCTCTAGGTGGCTGTATGAGGGCCTGAGCCGGGAGAAAGCTGAGGAACTGCTGTTGTTGCCTGGGAACCCTGGAGGGGCCTTCCTCATCCGAGAGAGTCAGACCAGGAGAGGTGGGTGACCGGCCTCAGCCCTGCTCTCCCTGAGAGGGAAGCATCCCACAGAGAACAGGCTGCCCTTACTGCCTGCCATTCACTCCGCCAGCCAAGATTTCCCACGGAGCCCAGGCTGGCGAGATGGAGACAGGCTTTGAGAGCAGCAGCGAGGTGGCTAACCAGAGCAATCAAGGAAGGCTTCATGGAGGGGTGGACTAAGTTGAAATTTGGGACCTCAGGCTGGAGGACATCGTGGGCTGTACTGATGGACAGGAGTTAGAAGCCACCAACCGCAGAGTCCAGAGGCCCTTTGGATGCCAGGCCGAGAAGCTCATTTTCTCCCTTAAGACTGTGGGAGTTGTTATTCAGAAGCGAGACAAGGTTAGGGCTGGGAGCATGTCTGGGGGGAAGGACAGACTCTAAGTGTGTTCTGCGGGCCATGAACTTAGGGGGGGGGCATATGTGGAATACTGAAAATCATCTCCTTTTCAGAAAATCACAATCCATACTAGCACAGGACTTTGCAGGACCTTTGCCTTTGTCTAATTGGGTGTTTCCCAAATGCTTTTAGACACAGGAACTAAGTAAGCATCTTGCAGCACCTGGTAATACTCTCTCCAATCTATTCTTTTACCAAATGCTTCTCAACTTCCTACCCTGTGGGAGGCTTCAGCAAGGAACAACTGTCCTACCTGTGCCTGACCTTCTGACATCTCTAATAAGCAAGGTGGTCATGATCCTTGATCTCAGAGAGTTCACAGGTCACACACACATTTAAGGAACAGCTCTATTTGAGATTTGCACTTGTCACCCAAATGCCAAGAGCCAAACATGATAAGGCTTAGGAAGCCAAGTGTACCTTGCTTTTCAGTCAGGTGGTTTGGCTGTCTGACTCCAGTGTCGCCTCTATGAGAGTCATTCAACAATAGAGTAATAATCTGCATTTCTAAAGTGGCATGAAGGGTCCACAGCAGGGATCCAGGCTCAGCCAACACTTTGACAGTGGGAACTTAGTGTAGTCACTGAGTTCCACTACCCTGGCCAGCAATGATTCCTTCCTCCCCAAGATACAACACAATCCTGATCTCGTGGCAAAACATTCATCTCCCTCTAGACACCCAGGAAAGACCTCAGGGGACAATAATGTGGGAATTGCAAGCACAGGGACAGCCTAGGGAAGAGTTGCTCAGGCATGAGGGTAGACCAGTACCTGCCCTTATTTGAACTGACTGTGACAGACTGTCAGGGTCCTTAGTTCTCTACCTCAGTGTTCCCTGGAGCCCCATCCAGCAGATCTTTGCCTCTTTTCTCCTTTGCTAGGGAGCTCCCTAGGTGGGCCTCTCCCAGTCCCTCCTGCTAATTTCTTGGCCACAACAGCATCCCCAACTCCCACCCTCACCCCCCTCCCCATAGGCTGGCTGGGGCAGGAGGATGGCCCTTGTGCACCAGCTGCAAACAGGAAACCACAGCAGTGGTATCAACTGGGACGGGGCCCTGTAGACCAACAGGGGTGAGCCAGAGAAGCCACAGGAAGTGCTCTGTGCTCAGCTGCCCCACTCCTTCTCTGGTCTTGTTCAGTCCCAAGAATCTAGTGACTGGCCCTTGTTGCCACTTTGTCCTTTTCCATACATACAAGGGAAAACTGGTCAACCGTAAAGGAGAAAGCCCATAGGAACCCATAAAGATCTTTAAGGATCTACATAATCACTGGGATTTGGGTCCCCACAGCCAACCACAAAAGGGAATGGTGCAGTGTGCAGTTCTCATCAAAAAGGGAGACACAGGAGATAGCTCAGCTGGTAGAGTGCTTGCCTCGCAAGCACAAGGCCCTGAGTTCGATCCCCAGTACCACCAAAAAAAAAAAAAAAAAAAAAAAAAAAAAAAAAAGGGAGACACATGCCAGTCTTCTAGGACAGGCGCTGACTATAGTAGCTCACCTGGGGCTATAGGTCATATCCAGTAATGGATCAAGAAATCAACTTAGTTCAGTGGTTACAGATCTGTTGGTGTCAACCTGGAGGAAATGTGGAAATAGGACAACTGGAACTGAGGATGTAGCTCAGAGGTTGAGCACTTGCCCAGCACGTGTGAAACCCTGGATTCAATCCCAGGACCACCAAAAAAAAAATTTTTTTAATAATAATAACGACAGCTGGTTTCCCACACCCAGTATTGCTGATTCAATAGGTCTGAACCTGAGCCTGAACACATGCCTTTCCAACAAGCTCTTAGGTGACACCAATGCTACTGACCTGGGGACCTCACTTTGAGAACCACTGATCTAGACCTTGGCTGCAGGATGGAATCACCAGGGGGGGATTTAGAAACTATGGATGCCTGCACCCCATCTGTTTAATTTCTGATGTAAAATTGTCAGGAATTTTTCCTGGGATTTGGAAAATGAAAATGTGCCCCACCCCAGGTGACACTGAGGTGTAACCAGCATTAAGACCCACGGGACCAGTGAGAGTAGGGCAGCAGAGCAGAAACGTCAGCACATGACTGGGGATGGGTAAACACTGTTGCAGGCAACTTTTGTTGCACGTATTTATAAGTAAGTGTGTCCTGGGTCACAGAGTAAAATTTTATTCAGTGTTTTGTGGTCAAAAAAAAAAAAAAGTTTGACACCAAAGCTCTAGGGGCCCAGGTAAAATGATAGGGTGGTGGTTCTCAGATTCTAGTACACAGGAATCATCAGGGCGCTTAGAACTTGTCAAAAACATCAGCTCTTGGGCCTCACCACAGACCTACTGAATCAGGCTGTTGAGGGCAGAAGTCAGAAATCTGATTCCTTTTCAAGCTCTCTGGATGGTTCTTCTGTTCTCGTAAGTTTGAAAACACAGTTCTAGGGAATTCAGAAGGAAGTAATGAGACACTGTCAGGCTGGGGTGTAGCTCAGTGAAAGCTCATGCTTAGCTTAGCTCAATCCCCAGCAACAAAAAATACCAGGAGACATTGTTGTTTACTTTTATATTGTGCATCTTGTGTTTATATAATGAGAATTAACTGTTGACTGAGTGACACCAGAATTAGCTTTCTTGGGTCCCAAATCCCAAAGTCTAGAAGGGTACTCTGCAGGGGCTCTGAGTCTGTGTAGACCAAAGTGGAAGGTCTGGGACCCTGAGCTCCCAAGAACAGTAATCAGGTCTGAGGATGAGAAGAGGTCTTCCATCTTCCCAGAGTCCTCTCTGACTTAGCTGGTCATACTCTAGGCCCGTGGAGAGCCACGGCCAGGCTCAAGTTCAGCCAAGACCTTGGTTATTAAGTGACTTTGTGGAGGTCTCAGGACTGTTCCAGAAGTCAGTGCTAGGGTTAGAGACGGACCCCAACAGCACCCTCTCACCTTACCTTCCTGCTGTCTGTGCCTGTTCTGTGTTGGGCACTTATAAGGGAGATGGATGAGTAAGACATGGTTCCTGCCCCCTGGTGCTCTGCCCTGTCCGTTCTGTCAGGTGGGAAACACTTGTGGGAAACACTTCTTGAGCATCTGAGTTAGGCTTGCTAAGTCATGACTTGGGAGTGACAGGCAGCAGAGAGGGTATTCTGAGGGTCAGTGTCCCTGAGATTAACAGCTTCTTGGACACCTCAGCAGAGAAAGTTCAGGCAGGTCCTGATGGATCTACTTTCCAATCATGGCTCCTGATCTGATCACTCACACCTCCTCCCAGGATCACTGGAACAGCTGATCCCAGAGGTCGCGGATGTGATGTTGCCTAAGCCTGCAAAGCTTTCTAGAATCTGGACTTTTTTTTTTTCCTCCTGGGGGTCCTCCTCTAGGCCCTGCATGGCTTCCACTGTGCCTTCTGCCTCATACACCCCAGGAGCTCTGTGAATACTGGTTCTTTCCACTGCTTCCTCCTGACACATCAACCCCTCCTAGCCTGGAAAGCCAGGTCCTCCATTTCTACCCTCAGCAAACACACACTGGTTCTTCTTAACCGGTGCCAGGGTCACCTCCCCAGGCTGTTTTTTTTTTTTGGCAGTGCTGGTCATCGAACCCAGGGCCTTGTGCATGCAAGGTAAGCACGCTACTGACTGAGCTATCTCCCCAGCCTTCCCCAGGCTGTTTATCGCTCAAAGAGCTGTTTGCTCTCAACTACCATAGCATCTTGAAAAGACCTGTTCTGTAGGAAATTTATTTCTTAAAATCTGGGTATATTGGGCTGGGGAGATAGCTCACTCGGTAGAGTGCTTGCCTTGCAAGCACAAGGCCCTGGGTTCGATCCCCAGCACCCCACACACACACAAAAAAAAGAAAATATCTGGGTATATTGTCTGAGGAGAAAAACACAGGAACTAAATATACGAAACGAGGACTCTTAGCTGAGTGAGACGGCACACGCGTGCAATCCCAGTGACTCCGGAGGCTCAGGAAGTAGGATTACAAGTGTGAGACCAGCCTCAGTAACTCAGTGAGACCTCGTCTCAAATAAAATAAAAAGGGCTGGGGATACAGCACCGAGGTAGAGTGCCCCTGGGTTTAATCCTCAGTATCGAAAATAAATAAATAAAAGAAAGAAATGAGGACCATTAAAGAAAATCCTAGGGGGGCTGGGGAGATAGCTCAGTCGGTAGAGTGCTTGCCTCGAGAGCAGGAGGCCCTGGGTTCGATCCCCAGCCCGCCAAAAAAAAAAAAAAGAAAAGAAAATCCTAGATGTGGGATGTGCGGGCAAGACAGCTCCTACTTCCCCAGGGTGTGATGAGCTCATACCTGTGTCTGGGCTGGTGCGGTATTCAGCACAAAGTGCTCAAAAGACGGTTACTGACGAAATGAGTGCAGGTAGAGAGGGTGAAGAGCCGGGTAGATGGCACCCCACGGGAAGGGCCAGGTTGTTTATAGCATCAGGCTGCCAAGGACAAAAACCAAAGTTGCCCCAGCACACTCAGGCATCTGGGCCTGTGTGCACCCATAACACTGTCTCCAGTTAAGGGTCTGGTCCCAGGAGGGCCTTCTGCTCCCAGGCCCACCAGGTCTAGTGAAGGTGCCTTGTTTGCTCCATGTCATGCAATGATAAGAAGTCTTCAAGAGGCAGCCCCTGGGCTGGGGAGATAGCTCAGTTGGTAAAGTGCTTGCCTTGCATGCACAAGGCCCTGGGTTCAATCCCCAGCACTGCAAAAAAAAAAAAAAAGCCAGTCCCAACTGGGCATGGTGGTGCAACACCTGTGATCCCAGCAACTCGAGGGACTGAAGAAGGACAATTGCAAGTTCCAGGCCAACCTGGGCAACTTACCAAGACTCTGTCTCAAAAACGTCAAAAAGGAGGCTGGAGTTGTGGCTCAGTGGTAGAGTGCTCGCCTAGCATGTGTGAGGCACTGGGTTCGATTCTCAGCACCACATATAAACAAATAAAAGTCCATTGACGACTAAAAAAATATTAAAAAAAAAAAAAAAAAAAAAAAAAAAAACGTCAAAAAGCCCAGGGCCAGGGCTGGAGTTGTGGCTTGGTGGTGAAGCGCTTGCCTTGAATGTGTGAGGCACTGGGTTCAATTATCAGCACCACTTATGGATAAATATATAATAAAGGTTCATCAACAGCTAATCAAAATATTTAAAAAAAAAAAAAAAAAAGCCCAGGGCCGTAGCTCGGTAATAGAGCACTTGAGCAGTGTGGGCATGGCGTTGGGTTCCATCCCCGGTGCTGCAATGGGAAGGAGTTAATTTTAAAAAATCAGTCCCAAGACTATCTGTGCTCACAAATAGTTATAGGTGTGCAAATGGTGACAAAGCGTCCTTAAAACTGCTTGCAACCAGGCTCTGTCTGTGCAGTTAATGGAGAAACATTCATTCAACAAATAGATATGGACTCTCTGACCAGGCACTGTTCCAAATGGCAGGGCACTCGGCAGTATAAGAAGCAAGGCCCCAGGGCTGGGGAGATAGCTCAGCTGGTAGAGTGCTCGCCTCACAAGCACAAGGCCCTGGGTTCAATCCCCAGCACTGCAAAAAAAAAAAAAAAAAAAAAAAAAAAAAAAAGAAGCAGCAGGACCCCTCCAACCATCTGGTCAGCAAGGTGGACAGTAAGCAAGTGAAGAAGAGAGAGTCTGCAGGGCCACGTGCCATGAGGAAACCGTGAGGCAGCGCTGAGAGAGCGGGTGGCTGCGAGCACCCGGGGGTGGCCTGGAGCAGATCACGTAGGGCCCTCAAGGGTGAGGACTTGGGATTGATTTTAAAAGTGACAGGTTTCTAAAGGAGAGTGACACGACCTGACCCCTTACTGCTGTGAGGAGAGGTTTGCAGAGGGGTGAGGTGGAAGTGGGAAGCCACGTGGGGAGTCGCCACTGGCTCCTTCTGGGAGAGAAGTGGACTCGGTGTGTCCAGGCTGGTGTGAGCTGGGAGAGGGGAGCAATCAGGGTGACTCCAGGGCCTGGGGCTTAGTGAAGGACGGTGATGGCCCTGTCTGCTGAGATGGGAGGAAACCCAGAACTGGCCTCAGGAGCCTCCTGACTCTTTCCTTGTGTGTGGGGGTGAGAATGAGGGACAATGACAGAGCAGGTCATTTGGTGACACAGAGCATTGGTGACTGGCAAGCCCAGAACTGAGGATTCTCTCACACAGGGAAGATGTTCAAGAGGGAGTCGTCTGAGCAGAACTGAGTCTTAAAAGGAAGGTGGAGGCTACACAGGTGGAAGGAGGTTTCCACATGGCAAAGTACCCGAGGCCAGGTTAAGGTCATGGAGTGCTTGCTATATGCCAGACACTGTGCCAAAAGCTTTATCTACTCCCCACTGCATCCCCACAGTGATCTGGTGGGACCAGGACAGTTACCCTCTCCCTTTACAATGAAGAAAAGGATCTGAAGCTGGGTGCGGCGCACACCTGTAATCCCAGAGGCTGGGGAGGCTGAGACGGGAGGATCACAAGTTCAAAGCCAGTCTCAGCAACTTAGCAAGGTCCTAAGCAGCTCAGTGAGACCCTGCTTCTAAATAAAATACAAAAAAGGCTGGAGGGACTGGAGTTGTGGCTTAGTGGTAGAGCACTTGCCTAGCATGTGCAAGGCCCTGGGTTTGATCCTCAGCACCGCATATAAATAAATAAAATAAAAGATCCATTGACAACTAAACAAATTTTTTTTTTAAATTTAAAAAAGAATGGAGATTAGCTCAGTAGTTAAGTGCCCCTGGATTCACTTCCTGGTACCAAAAAAAAAAAAAAAAAAAAAATCTGAGAGGATGGTGTGCATTGGGGACACAGGTCATATATATAGTTTTATATATATATTTATTTTGTATATTATTATTATTTAGTTATATATTTTATATATTTTTCCCCAGTGTTGGGTTTCAAACCCATGACCTTGGGCATGCTGGACAAGCACTGTACCACTCACCTACACCCCCAGCCCCAACAGGGCTATTACAGTGTGTAGATTTGAATCCAGGCAGTCTGAGTTATAAAGCACTGGCTGGGAGCAGGCTGCGGGAAGGAATGGCAGGATACCAAGCAGGAGGGGTGAGCAGGGTCAGTCGTAGGTGGCCTGGGTAGGTAAGCTGTCCCCACAGTGGGTTTGGCAGAGCGGGCCTCTTATCCTGAGCCCACCAGCCAAATCTGCAGTGTGGCTATTACCCTTTCTGTTCACCCCCACCCCCCAGCACTGGGGACTGAACCCGACATCCCAGCCCTTTTAATTTTTTATTTTGAGACAGGTTCTCACTAAGTTGCCCAGGCTGGCTTGAACGTGTGATCCCCCCACCTCAGCCTCCGAGTAACTGGGATTGTAGGCATGCGCCACCTCTCCTGACCCCGTTATGGTTGACTGCGGTGACTGGTCAGGGTCATGTGGCTGAAGACCCAGGCAAAGGGTGTAAGGTCTTGGTGACAAATTTAGGTGGGTTAGTTAGCCTTCTGGGCCTATGTTCAGATCTTTAGCCCTTTCTCAATCACAGAGCTTTGTCAGGGTCACAGCAGAGACTACAGAAGAGACTCTTCTTAGAGGTATAGAGTGGCAGGCACTCCCAGAGTCAGAGAGAATGCACTAAGAAAAGGAGACCCCTGACTGCACACTTCTTAAAGTACACTGATTTCAGGCCATTTTTAATTTTTATTTTGTGGCACTGGGGATTGAACCCAGGGGCTCTCTACCACTAAGCTACCTCTCCAACATCCTTTGTTGTTGTCGTTGTTGTTGTTGAAACAGGGTCTCATTAATTGAGCCCAATCTGATCTGGCACTTGTGATCCTCCTGCCTCAGTTTCCCAGTCACTGAGATTACAGGTGTGCCCACTGTGCCCTGCCTGGTTCACCTTTTAAATTCACTTTGCAGTTCTAATAGCTTTTTTGTAGATTCTTTCAAATTTTCTATATCTAGGACTATCTTAGATGCAAATAAAAACATTTTTATCATTTATTTTCCAAGCCAGGAGTGGTGTTGCACACCTGTAATCGGAAGGATTTGGGAGGCTGAGGCAGAAGGATCGCAAGTATGAGGCAAGTTTCAGTAATTTAGTAAGACCCCGTCTCAAAATAAAAAGGACTGGATTTGTAGCACAGAGTAGAGCACTTGTGGGTTCAATCCCCAGTGCTCAAAAAAGAAAAGAAAAAGGAAAAGAAAAACTCTTTTCCATATGCCTTTTATTTCCTTGCCTAATTACTCTTGCTAGGACCTCTAATACAACATTATTTAGAAGTAATGAGAACATTATTGCTTTGTTTCCAATCTTAAAAGGAAAAATTCAGTCTTTCTCATTAAATATGATGTAGGTTTTTCTCACATGTTCCGTATAAGGTTGAGAGAAAGTATCAGAAATGCCCATGGTCCCCCCAGAAATGTCTAAGTCTCAATCCCAAGAACCTGTGAACTTTACATTGCTAGAGTTTGCACAGTTGTTTTGTGATCCTGGGGATTGAACCTAAGGCCTCAGGCCGGCTTGGCAAGTGTTCTGCCACTGAGCTACACCCCCAGCCAGCCCTTGCACATGTGATTAAGTTAAGGATCACTGTTTTATGATCCACCCTCCACTGCTAGGTGCTAGGGATCAAACCTGGGACCTTGCACATACTGGGCAAGTGGCCTAACACTGAGCTACCTCCCCAGTACCGAATTAAGGATTTTGAGGTAGGGGGAGATGACCTTGGATTATCTAGATGTATCCAATGTACAAGGATCCTTACAAGATGAAGGCAGGATGGCCGGATTTACAGATGTCCCTGGCTTGGAAGGTGGAAGACGAGGAGGAGTGCGGCAAGGGGATGGGTTCTTCTCTAGAGCATGCAGAAGGATCCCAGATCTTGCTGACACCTTAATTTAATTAATTAATTTTTTTGTACCAGGGATTGAACCCAGGGGTGCTTAACTACTAAACAACATCCCCAGCTCCCCCCTTTTTTAAAAGCAGGGTCTTGCCAAGTTGCTTAGGGCCTAAATTGCTGAGGATGCCTTTGAACTTGTGATCCTCCTGCCTCAGCCTCCCAAGTCTCCAAGGTAACAGGCATGCACTACCATGCCCAGATTTATGGTAGTTTATTACAGCAGCAATAGGAAACTGATATACTAATACTTTTTTTTCAATGCTGAAGATGAAACCCAGGGTCTCACACATGCTAGGCAAGTACTCTACCACTGAGCCATACCCCCAGTCCAACTAATACACTTTTTTCCCTTTTTTCTTTTTCCTGTGATGTGGGAGATGGAATCCATGGGTGCTTTACCACTGAGCTACATCCCCAACTCTTTTTTATTTTAAGACATGGTCGGTCTCACTAAATTGGTGAGGCTGGCCTCAAACTTGAGGTCCTCCAGCCTCAGCCTCCTGAGTAGTTGAGATTACAGGTATGCCTGGCCTAACTAATATTCTTTATATTCAGTTTTTCTTCATGCTGGTTATTAAATTCTATCAAACAATTTTTCTGCATTTTTTTTCAGATGATCATCTTTTTTCTCTTTCATTGTATCACCCTGGTAATTACGTTTGTGTTTGATTTTTTTGTGTGTGCATGGTAATGGGAATTGAATCCAGAGGCACTCCTTCTGAGTTACATCCCAATCCTTTTTATTTTTTATCTTGAGACAGGGTCTTGACCAGTTGCCCAGGCTGGTCTGGAGCTTGTGATCCTCCTCTCTTACCCTCTCAAATTGCTGAGATTACAAGCATGCACCACTGTGTCTGGCTATGCTCAGTTTTTAGATCAACTTTGCCTTCCTGGGTTAGTCATTTTGGGAGCTGGGCATGATGCCGAGAACCTGTAGCCCCAGCTACTCAGGAGGGAGGCTCATATGTTGCTGGATTCAATTTACTAACACTTTGTTAAGAATTTCCGTCATGCGTTTGTGGGGATATTAACCTAGGTTTCCTTGTGATGTTTTTGTTTGGTTTTAATATCAAGGTAATGCTAGACTTACACATTGGCAAGTGGTCTCCCCTCTTTTCCTTAAGAGTTTATATAGAACTGGTATTCATTCTTTGTTTATTTTTTTGTACTTAGGATTTAACCTAGGAGTGCTTTACCACTTAGTTTTACTGAGCCCTTTTGATTTTTTGTTTTGAGGCAGGGTCTCGCTAAATTGCTGAGGCTGGCCTCAAATTTGAGATCCTCCTGTCCCAGCCTCCTGAGAACTGGGATTATAGGTATGCACCACCACACCCTGCTTCTTCTTCAAATGTTTGATAGAACTTTTCTTTCCTTCCTTTCTTTCTTCCTTTTCTTGCACATTGGGGATTGAACCCAGGGTGCTCTATTTCTGAATTACATACCCTCAGCCCTTTTTTTTTTTAACTTTGAGAGTCACGTATCACATTCTCATGCTCCTGTCAACATTTAATGTTCGTTTAGTGCTGACCCTGTACGAAGGCTCTGTGCATGATCCACTCTCCCTCACAAGACCCCATGTATTATAAACATGTCACTTATGACCATGAAAGCAAGTTTGTGTTCTGTCTCTGCCCTACACACTTCCCTAAAGCTTGGGCCCTGTGGCCATAGCTTCTTTCTTCTCCCATGCTAGGTGGGGCCCCAGCAGGGCCTCAGTAACACCCTGAACCCCTTCTTCCACAGGCTGTTACTCCCTGTCAGTCCGACTCAGTCGCCCTGCATCTTGGGACCGGATCAGACACTACAGGATCCAGCGCCTTGACAATGGCTGGCTGTACATCTCGCCACGCCTCACCTTCCCCTCACTCCAGGCCCTGGTGGACCATTACTCTGGTACGGCCTTTCTCTTGCCTTCCTAAGGTGTTGACAGAACAGGCTCTCCTCCCCCACAGGCTGGATGGTCTAGTGGGGCACAGCGTTTGCCTGTAGACACTTGATACGCTAGAGTACCCAGGCAGAAGAGGAGCCTCCCCATCTTTATGTCGTAGCTGCGGAGACACTGTCCTCATCCCAAGCTGACAGAGAAGCCACAGGCGAATTTTGAGCTTGGTTGGTACCTCACCCAAAGCCCCAGCAGCAGCAGGGCTCTCCTCAAAGGAAGTAGGCTGAGCTGTTCCTGTGTGCAATGCAACTCTGACTCTCAGCATCCTGTCCTACAACAGGCACTGGAAAGGGAGAAACCAGATCAGGGTCAGGGCAGAAGGGAAGACCACTCTTGGTAACACTGACCAGCAGTTTCCTAAGCAGGATAGCTACACAGAGTAGATACTGTCAGTGCCAAGTAGAGATGAGCACTCCTTAGCTTTTTTTTCTTCCTAAAACACTTTCCTAACTAGAAATTAGGGCTCAAAGAGGCCTATTAATTTACCCAAAATTATAGTGGATTAAGTCTCCCCAAACTTAGCCCAGAAAGTCTCCATGAGACCAACAGTTTGGGGCTCAGCGCCTATCACTCTTTGGTAATCATGCTCCCTTCCAAGTGTGGAAAGCTATGTGGCAGGGGGTGGTGGGGAGAAGCAGGGCTGGTGTCAGGGTGTGGGTCTCTTCCTCAGAGCTAGCAGAGGACATCTGCTGCCTCCTCAAGGAGCCCTGTGCACTGCAGAGGCCTGGCCCACTCCCTGGCAAGAACATCCCCCTACCTGTGACTGTGCAGAGGACGTCACTCAAATGGAAAGAGCTGGACAGGTGAGGGGACCCCTGGAAACATGAAGGCAGACAGAGAAGCATTAGAAGGATCCACCCTTAGGAATCCATAACCCAGAATGGGTCTGTCAAACTGAGGGACACCTGCGAGTCAGAGCGCTACCTCCAGGCTTGGCAGGTGTGTTGGGTGGATATTGTTGGGAAAGAGAAAGCTAGCATGGACCTCAAGGCAGTTAGGGTGGAAGGAACATAGGAGGGGGTGAGGGAGCAGAGTCCTAACTGTAGAAGCTCAGATGGGGTTTAACAGGGAGCAGGAACTTGAGTTTGTCAGCAAGAGCGACAGAGCTGTTCTGATCGATGACCTGTGCGGTGAGTGCAGCGAGGATGCAGCCCCCTCACCTGGCTCCCCGCCCCCCCGCAGCTCCCTCTTGTTCTCTGAAGCACCCGCCACAGGGGAAGCATCTCTTCTTAGTGAGGGGCTCCGGGAGTCCCTCAGCACCTACATCAGCCTGACTGAAGATGTCTCCTTGTACAACAGCAAGACTAAAAGCAGAGGCCGGAAAGGAAACCAAGTCTGTGGCACTTAGAACCCAAACTCAGCTCAACATGGGCACCCAGAGGGAAAGCTACGCAGAGAAGGTGCGACCAGGCACCCTTGCTCCTTCCTCACTTGGCTCCAAGAAGTCATTTACCTTTTCTCAAGCAATGACCCTATGATCTCTAGTTCAAGTGCAAGGCAGCTGAGAACAGAGCCAGGGCTCCAGAGAAGGTAAACCTAGCTAGGAACAATGGCACATGCCTGTAATCCCAGCTACTTGGGTCCCTGAAGCAGGATGATGTAGAGTTCAAGGTCAGCCTGAGTAACTAAGACACTGTCTCAAAATAAAAAATTTCAAAAAGGGCTATGGATGTAGCTCAGTGGTAGAGCGTACTTGCTTAGTCATGTGCAAGGTCCTGGGTTCAGTCCCCAGTACTGCATACACACAAAAAGCAAACACCCTCTGGGTCTGACCTAGCCAGTTCCCAAACTTGGGATTTCCAGTACCACCTAAATCCCCTGCCTAGCAAGTCATTCTACCTCCCTGCTGCTAACCAGCCCCACCTACAAGGTAGAAACCACTACCAGCATCAAGAAGGAGAAACAAGTCGTTTTACGAAACCATACAAGTCTGGTTCAGAATAATGGTACATCCCCAGGGGTGGGCCTGTGGCTTAGAGGGGAAAGGAGAGCTGAGGGGCTGATGGCTTACCACACCAGTAGATCCTGGGTTGTCCAGCTCCATTTGACCCCCAGAGCAAAGAGAAGGACTGCTGATAATCCAGGTCCTTGAACATCCCCCATCAAGCCCTTCTTTGCACAGTCTCAGCTCTCTAGTTTTGTAGCTTATCATTCAATCCTAGCCAAGCTCTCCCAATCACCCTGGTCTTGCCACCTTTTGACCAAATACAAACTGACGTTTTTGAGCCTATCACACTGTAGGCCAGTTCCTTTCTCAGTGCTGGGCAGGGGCATCAGAAGGGAGGAAGTGCTCTTTCCACAACCCCAAGACCAAGGTCATCCTGCTGCCCTAAAGAGAAAAACACCTGGCTGAAGCTGCTGAGGGAGCAGAGGGGAAGGAGGGACAGGCAGAGGAGGCACCACCTCTGATACTTCTACTTGGTTCCGAGGCTACAGGTGGGTAGGAAAGGTTTTACCAGGTAGCACAGGTTCTCAGTTAAAGATTTATTTATTCAAGTATCTGAAAACATTCTACAATGGAAACTGTTACCAGATGCTGCTTGTACTGTGCTAACGACCACGTACATACTGCCATACTGTTTTCAGAAGACTTGAAATGCCACTGATAGTTAAAAATTGTACACCTGATGGAGAACCGAGGAAGACAATTTAATGTTTCATCCCGATCCAGAGGTGCATCAAATTAAATGACAGCTCCATTCAGCAAACAGCTGTTACATGATGGTATCCAAGAAAGTTGGTGATGGACAAATTCAGAAATGCTTCCCCCAAAGGCAGATAATTCTTTAAAAAGTTTCAGGTCACAACCCTTGCAGAAAACACTGACGCCCAACACACTGATTCTTGGTCCAGGAAACACAGGTCTTCCAGGTTCCATGTGGCTGGGGTGTCCCAACAATGATGTTTCTGCTGTAATTAAGTGGGTCCTTTGGATTGGACAGGGAGCAGGTGGGAACTGTACACCTTCAGTCATAGTGAATGGCAGTGTAAAAGATGATCCAAATGACCTAGAGAGGAGACAGACAATGTTGATGTCACCTGGATCAACAGAGCTCCCCAAGTTCATAAGATGAAAATGTCAGATGAGCATGTGCACACAGGGCACTCTCCAGGGGCTATCAATGCTTTACCTGCAGGAGACCTAAGTTATCTCATCAAAATGAGCTGTCTCAAACCACTAGGCTGCTCCCTAGGCTCCCAAAGCCACCCTCTGAATACTCCCTCCCCTCACCAAACAGCACCCTGAGCCCCAGAGCCCAGGGAGCAGAGTATCATGGGGTATATAAATGGAGCTGATACAAATAAAGCTGTACTGCTAGCAGGTGTTAAATTTACTAACAAGTGTAAAAATAAAATGACCTTCATACTTTTAGCTTCCATCAAAGCAGATTCTTTTAAAATATTTTTTTTAGTTGTAGATGGAAACAATAGCTTTATTTCATTTATTTATATGTGGTGCTGGGGATCAAACCCAGGGCCTCACACATGCTAGGCAAGCGCTCCACCACTGAGCCACAACTACAGCCCAAAGCAGAGATTCTTAAACTTAGCTGCTTGTTGCAATCTCCTGGAACCATTAAGAAACACAGAGATGTCCTGATGCCACTTCTCAAGGTTTTATTGGTTTGGACCAGGGTCTGGACCCAAGGGTCAGTGTATAATTTTTAAAAAATGAATTTTAAAGTATATAATTCACATTCCATGAAGTTTACCCTTTTTTAAAAGCATACAATTCAGAGGCTTTTAATATATTCACGAAGTTGTGTAGACATCCTCACTAACTGATCCCAAAATAACTCTCCAAAAAGAGTCTGTTCCTATGATTAGTTATTACTTCCCTTTTCTTGCTCCCCTCAGCCTCTAGCAACCACTAATCTACTTTCTGTCTCTATGAACTTGCCTATTTTGGACAATTCACATAAATGTAATCATGCAATATATACGGTCTTCTATCTGATTCTTCCACTTAGCACTGTTTTCAAGATTCATCCATGTTGTAGTACATATCAGGACTTACTTCCTTTTTATGGCTGAATAACATTCTGCACGTTTTAACTATTATGAATAATGTTATAAATATATTTTTAAATGTTTCCCGGTTTCTAATATGTAGCCAAGGTTGAGAATCAGATGCAGAAGCTGACGATGTGTCCTGGATTTACACATTATAGGGAGACTGTACAGCACCTCACATCACATCTTTTGGGACAACCTGGCTCAATAGAGTTCATGTCAGGAGTCTTGAAAAATGGCACCTCAGTTGGCTATAGTGGCACATACCTATAATGCCAGCCAGCTCTTGGGAGGCTGAGGCAGGATTGCAGGTTTAAGGCCAATTTTGGCAATTTAGTGATGTCTTGTCTCAAAAGAAAAAGAAAAAAGGCTGGGGAGTTGGGGATGTAGCCCAGTGGTGGAGTGTCCCAGTACTGACAAAAAAAAAAAAAAGGTACTCCAACCATAGTACACCTTGATCAGTGGGCCCAGTAAGAATGGTATCTCAGGGGGCTGGGGATATAGCTCAGGTGGTAGATTGCTTGCCTGGCATGCAGAAAGCCCTGGGTTCAATCCCCAGCACTACAAAAAAAAAAAGAATGGTATCTCGGGAAATGAACGGAACCTGCTCTAAAACTACCAGCTACATACCATGAACAAGGCAAAAGATGTCATAAAGCCTTCTTTTGTTAGCTCCCAGGTGCCACCATATTCTTCTTCATCGATCTGTAGATAGTTGCTGAAGTAGAGGTACAGGACTCCTGCATTGATCAGGCAGAATCTGGAGTGAGGAAGACAGGCACCAAACACAGCTTAAGCCTAGAACACTCAAAGCTCCCACCAGCAAGGTTCGGCTGTTAGAGCACTCACTGTGTTCCACAGCTCACGGTTTATGTTTGCGTCTCTCCCACCAGGCAGGGGTGACCTGGAGAGAAACAGGTTTTGGGCTCAGGAAAACCAGCTCAACATGTCTTCCTTCGTTGTTTTGAGAGCTTGTGTAAGTCCCTTAATATCTGTAAAATGGGGAGGCTGAAGGCATGTGGCAGGGCAAGCTAAATACTACACGAAAATGCCCAGGCCCTCAGTGGAGTTGCCCACCTGACTGTGCTCGAGATTTAAAGAAAGAGCAACTATTTTTAGTTGCCCAGAAAACACAAAAATTTTAAAAATTTAAAGGAGGGGCTGGGGATGTAGCTCAGTGGTAAAGCAGTTATCTTGCAGGCATGAAGCCCTGCTTTTGATCCCTCACACTGCAAAACAAAACGAAAATTCAAAGTATACCAAAGTTTTCCAAGCCTCCCCGCCCTGGCAAAGTAAAACAGAATGACTTATACCAGACGTGGGCCTCCACATAATTCCAGCTGAGGGGTGGCTATGGGATAAATGTTAAGCTGCTGCTTCACGTCCTCGATGCACAAGGAGCAGCACATGCCCCTTGCACAGTTCCCTCGGGCATACACTCGTGATGTCCACCATCTGCTGCTGCATGTGATGCACAGGTGATTATGGCAGCTCTTTCCCTCAGCTCAACATCTATTAGGGGCCTAAGAACAGCAACTAGAGTGGAGCTGAAGCCAGGGGTTTGTAGACATCCCCAAGAAAGTCTCTGATCCCCAAAATGTATTTAGCCGATACAGGAATTGGAACAAAGTGGGCAGAAAAAATATCACCCTGTTCTTGTTTTCTTCCCCCATCCCAGTACCGGGGATTGAACCCAGCAGTACTCTTCCACTGAGCCACATTCTTAATCCTTCTTATCCTTTATTTGAGACAGGGTCTAAGATGCCCAGGCTAGCCAGGCGTGTGCCATCATGCCTGGCTTCACCTCTTGTTTTCACAAAGTTTTTCTATTTTTCTTGTGATCTTTAAGCTACTTTATCTAATTTAATGGGGGATCATGTGCCTCAAGTCACAACCCTTCTGAAGGCAGAGGGGGAAAAATGCAAAGATTGGGGTGTAGTTCATTGTGTGATTAGCATATGCAAGGCCCTGAGTTCCATCCCCAGAGCCAAAAGAAAAAAGCAGAGAGAACTGGTTCTGCCCAAGAGATAAAGTGTGGGCTGGTGCGAGGCAGTACAATGGTGCCTGATGGAGTGTCAACTGGCACGAGGGGTGAGAAGGAGACCTGGAGGCAGGCTGAGCAAGGAGGAACGGATAGGATGTGCAGATTTCAGAAGTCTAGTTTCAACAGTGAGAATGTGGGCTTCCTCACGAGTGAAAGGAATAGGGGTGGAAAAGACTGGTGTAGTCCTGTGCTCACATTTCAGGACAGGAGGGCAAACACAGTTTGAGAACAGGGACTGCACAGATAGCTGAATGAGGAGGTAAAAGGTGCCAAGGACTTTAAGCCTAAGGGCCCGGGAGTACAGTGGTTCCTACAACACAAGCAGGAGTCAGGAAGAACAGAGGTTTTTCTTGGACTTCAAAATACAGTCCTTGCCTTGGCCATGTTGTGACACATCCTTATCTCCTGCCAGAAATCTTGAGACCCAGCCAAATCTGGTCAACTCCCTCGGATAGCTTCATTTTGGACAGACTGACTTAGTGGCTCTAGCTGGAGACTACTGATAGAAGTTGAAAATGTCACTCAAGCTCAGATAATAGCTGGTCTGGAAAAAAACTGTGAAGTCAAGGAGCCAGAACAGGAGAGAGAAAAAGGCTTACAGGCTCTGCCCTCCTGGGATTACATACTAAGGAGAAAGTGAAGTCACAGAAACAAAGACACTGAAATTCAATGTTTGGTGGTCAGGGGGGAGAGTGAGAAAGATCACTAGTTTAAGGCCTGCCTGGGTAACTTAATGAGACCCTGCCACAAAAAAAAGGCTGGGGGTGTAGGGCTCCTGAATTCAATCCAGAAAAAGGACTAAAAGGGTCCACACTAAGCTTGAAGGATGAGTATAATTTGTTTTATAAATGAAGGAGAGTTACACAACAACTGTGTAGACGAAGAAATCAACGTACCAGATGGGGGTGGGAAAAGAACATGAAAAAGATTTTCAAATGGTTTTTAAAAATTCTATCCTGGGGAGGGGGGGGCGGGGGTAGCAGCTCCATGGTAGAGTACTAGCCTAGCTTGTGTGAGGCCCCAGGTTGGATTTCTGACATAGTGAAAATAAGTTTAAAATTAAGATTAAAAACCTATCCTTAAGAATTCCAGTCGGAATTTTAAAAGACAACCAATCTCTAATAAATAACCTGCTTTAGTGCTGGAAGACTGCATGCCAACAGTAATTAATGTACAACCCTGTTTTTAAGATTTGGTGGAGGAGCTGGGGTTGCGACTCAGTGGAAGAGTGCTTGCCTAGCATGTGTGAGGCACTGAGTTCGATTCTCAGCACCACATATAAATGAATGAATAAAATAAAGGTTCATCAACATCTTAAAAAAAAAAAAACAAAAACGATTCAGTGGAATTCAGCTGGGCGTGGGGGCACATGCCTATAATCCCAGCAACTCAGGAGCCTAAGGTAGGATGACTGCAAGTTCAAGATTAGCCTCAGCAACTTAGTGAGATGCTGTCTCAAAACAAAAATAATAAAATGAACTAGGTAGATGTAGCCCTGGGTTCAATCTCTAGTTTAAAAAAACAAAAAAAGAGGGCTGGGGAGATAGCTCAGTTGGTAGAGTGCTTGCCTTGCAAGCACAAGGCCCTGAGTTCGATCCCCAGTACCGCAAAAAAAAAAAAAAAAAAGTCAAAGAAATTCATTAGTTTAAAAAAAATTTAAGGCAGAAAAACAGGTGCCAAGGCACACACCTACAACACCAGTGACTCAGGAGGTTGAAGCAGGAGGATTATAAATTCAAGGCCAGTCTCAGCAACTTAGCAAGACTGTGAAAAATAAAAAGGACTGAAGATGTAGCTCAGTGATAGAGGAACCCTGGGTTTGATCCCCAGTACTAGGGGAGAAAGATTATTTTTTAAGAAGCATTCACTGAGCACCTATTACCATATGCCAAGCTCTGAGAGGGCTCCAGAGGTAGGAGGCAATGGGCACTGTCCCTCTCTGATAATACAAAACCTCAGTAGACATTATAAATTATAAATAAGAAGACCCAAGGAAATGGTTTCATATTAACTGGCTCTGATGGAGGCTACAACGGAGTAAATGAAGAGAAGCAAGCTGGGGTCTGGGGAGAAGGTCACAAGAAATGAGCAACAGGGGAATCCTGCCCTAAACCAGCTGGGTCAAACAAACGGAGGAGATGTAGAGAAAAAGAGCTTGGTCCTTTCAAAGAGCAGGGGGAAAGGTGCCAGCCAAAAGGAGGGAAAGGATTTGTCTGGGGTGAGAGACTGGCTCTGACAGACAGTATGGGACTGAATCCCAGAAAATAGGCAGTCCTAGAAGAGTGGCAGGGACTACGGAGAGCCATGCCAAGGTACGTTCGCTCCCACGCATCCTGCTTGCTGTTCTCTCAAGTTTTTTCTGTTTTGTTTGTTTGTTTGGTACCAGGGATTAAACCCAGAGGTGCTTAAGCCCTAAGTCACATCCCCGGCTCTTTATTTTGAGACGGGGTCTTGTCAAGTTGTTTAGGGCTTCGCTAAGGCTGGCTTTGAACTTGCAATCCTCCTGCCTCAGCTTCCTGAACTGCTGGGATTAGAGGCATGTGCCACCATGCCAGACTCAAGTCATACTTTACCACTCTTAAGGCTGAAACAGTTCTGGAGTGCCCATGATGTACCAAAGCATGACATTCAGCAATTCACTTGCATCATCTCATTTATTTATTATTTATCAATCTTACTGCCTTTCTTTTACTGAAGAGGAAATAGTCTCAGAAAGGTAAGCTCAAAATTATGTAGTTTGAAAGTGGCAGACCTAGAACTTAAAACAATTCAGAAGTCTTAAATTGCATGCTATTCCAGGTAGTATGATGGAATCCCATGCAGTCCTAATCCATCCTGCCTAGGACATGAACCATCCCTTTGTCTACCGTATCCACCCAGTACACGCTACCTACCACCCACTTGACTATCAGATTGACAGTGGCAATATGGCAGTACTTGTATTCAAGTAACTATTATTTTACTCACTAATGGCTCCCCAAAACGCAAGAATGATGCTGGAAATTTGGATATGCCAAAGAAAAGCCATAAAGTGCTTTCTTTAAACATTGTCTAACATTATCGCTGGAAGTGAAAGAGAGGGAGAGACACCATGTTCACGTAACTTTTATTACAACATATTGTTATAACAGTTGTTTTATTTTTAGTTGTTAATCTCTCATTCTGCCTAATGTATAAACATTATCATAAGTATATAAATATAGGAAAAAACAGTATACATATTGTTCAGTGTTTTCCATTGTTTAAGGAATTTACTGGAGATCTTGAAATATATACCATGTGGATAAGGGGGGACTACTGTACATTTCTTTTGTATTACCATCTTTTTTTTTTGGTACCAGGGATTGGACCCAGGGGCACTTAACCACTGACCCACATCCCCAGTTCTTTTTTGTATTTTATTTAGAGACAGAGTCACAGAGTTGCTTAAGGCCTCGTTAAAGTTCTGAGGTTGGCTTCGAACTTGCAATCCTCCTGCCTCAACCTCACAAGCCACTGAGATTATAGGTGTGCACCACCTTGCCTGGTTCTTTTGGGTTATTTTCTGAGAAAATAGGCAATTTCAATGTTTGAAATGTATTTCATTCCTTATACCCAAAAGGAAGGGAATAGTAAGAGACAGGATCATCCCAAAACAATCAATATGGTTTTCCATGGGAATGGAACACTTATATTGTCTATATGAAGAAAAAAGGTAAGGTCCTCCATTTCCACAATAGCTTGCCTGTGATTCATACTGGTGTTTTCTTGTTCTTTTTTTTTAGGGTGTTTGGGATCAAATTTAGGGCCTTGCTTATGCTAGGAAAGTGCTCTACCTCCATGCTGCACCCCTGAGTCCCCTATGATTCATATCTTAAGGCAACTCCCACACATCTTTTTAATTTAATCTGATGGGCACACAGACTTACTTTCATTAGCTTGTTAACAAACTGAGCCATGACGAGGGGCTGTTGTCAAGTGTGCTGCCACTGGCCAGAGGAGAACAATAACCTGTAAGGTGCAGGGTGCAGTGGTGCACACTGTACAACCAGTTATGCAAGAGGTTGTGGCACAAGGATCACAAGTTCAAGGCCAGCCTGAACAACTTGTCAAAACCTGTCTCAAAATAAAAAAGCTGGGCTGAGGTTGTGGCTTGGTGGTAGAGTGGTCACCTACCATGTGTGAGGCCCTGGGTTCGATCCTCAGTACCACATAAAAATAAAGTAAGGATACTGTGTTCACCTACAACTAAAAAATATATTTTTAAAAAATAAATAATTAAAGGCACATGCCTTTAATCCCAGCAGCTTGAGAGGCGGAGGCAGAAGGATCACGAGTTCAAAGCCAGCCTCAGCAAAAGTAAGGCACTAAGCAACTCAATAACACCCTGTCTCTAAATAAAATACGAAATAGGGCTGGGGATGTGGCTTCGTGGTCAAGTGCCCCTAAGTTCAATCCCTGGTACCCACCCTGTCAAAAAAAAGAAAGAAAGGGGGAAAAAAAAAAAAAAAAGGCTGGGGATATAGCTCAGTGATAGAGCAGTTGCCTCACAAGAGCAAGGTTCTGGTTTTGACTCTTAGTACCACACACAAACACACACAGAACAACAAAACAAAAAATGTAAAAACGTTTGGGTTTGCCAATATCCTACTTTGAAGTTGCTTTTAAATTGTACGGAACTGAAATAACTTCAACTAAAGCTAAGATTCAGCACAATGCCAGCACAAGGGAGACAGTCATCAAGTACAGAAGTTCCTCTATTTCCTAAACTTCTACAGGCACAAAGGTTGCACCAGAATTACAGTGTGTGCTGTCTATAATATGGTAGCTTCTTGCATAATGTTATTTTAGACTCATGAATGAGTAGACTGGCCCAGTCTTCAGAAAGGTAGCCTGCCTGATCTGAGATGCTCCTATGCACAATGAACTGAGCATCAGACCCAGGAGTGCCACAGTGCAGGACGTTTCTTTGTTTTAGTCATTACACACACACACAATTTCCAAATAGCAATGGCTCTTTCCATAAAAGGAAACAAAACCTCTATTTAAACAGAAACATAGCCAGGCACAGTGGCACGCCTGTAATCCCAGACCCACAGGAAGCTGAGACAGAACGACTGCAAGTTCAAGACCAGCTATGACAACTCAGCAAGACCCTGTCTTAAAATAAAAAATAAAGGATTGGGGATGTAGCTGAGGTAAGATGCCCCCCAAATTCAATCCCTAATACCAATAAATAAATAAATAAAGAAATGTAACCAAGCTGGGTGAAACACACCTGTAATCCTGGCTACTTAGAGGAGGTTGAGGCAGGAGGACTGCAAGTGTAAGACTAACCTGAGAAGTTGGGGAGACCCCGTTTAAAAAAAAAGTGTGCAGGGGGTGCTGCTGGGGATATAGCCCCATGGTAAAGTGCCCCTGGTTTAATTCCCAGTCCAAAAAAAAAAGGGAAAAACAAACTGAAAATCCAAGACTTACCCTGCTATTCCCAAGAAACCTCGCAATGGCAAAACTCCCCAAATGACACCCAGCACCACAGCAATGATCTGTCGGAACCAGTAGATCACATCTAAAAATTCATCCTGTAGAAAAGACAAATAATGCATGCATTATCTGAAGTGGTGCCATAAGATAGCTCTAAGTGGAGAAACAGAAAAACTTTCTACTAAACACATCTTCAGGGAATTTCTCCCCGAAAGCAATGGTATATAGTTCCCACATCACCTCTTATGTACACTAAAATGTGGTTGGAAACAATATAGACATCTTAAATGATAACTTCCAGAAATTAAATTTTTAGAGGTCACTTATTTTTTTTTTAAGCTATATAAACGTAATGACTTATAATGAAGTGGCTGTAATAATAATTGTACTACTGGTCACATATAACATTTAGCTGACCAGGGAAGACCTACAGTCCTTGGGTAGAAGAGTTATTAACCTACTCAGTACCACCTTTCTGTACATGGGATTTTTGAGCAAGTCACAAAAGAAAGACAAGATCAGAAATAAAATTTTTGGAGGCAGGTGACAACACATCTAAATTCCATAGAAGGAAATAAGACTCTGGTTTCCAATTGCCCTAGATTTCAGAAACCAGTCCTTATACCAGGAAAGAAAGAAATGACACAGCAGATCACAGAGACTGCAGGTTTTGCAAGAGCTGGGCAGGGCTGGGGGCAGGACAAGGGCACCTACAGAGTGCCTCCCATCCCCCCTTACCAGAACTCAAGGAAGGAAAACCCAAGTTCAACAGTCCAGAAAAAACAAGACTGCAAATATAATATTCTTTTCAAACCACCTGCAATCAAGCTGTTTGTGATAGCCCCTTCCAGATAGATCATGGAGCAGAGTCAGGAAGCATCCATTCAGCTGCTCTGTATGTGGCAAGCAAGAACATCCTGAAGCCCCAACCATGTCTTACACATATTTGGTGGCAATTCTTACTCTTTCTCTCTTACACACACCCCCAAAAGTGACCGCAGACTCATACTCATTAAGGTATTCAGTCTCTCTTACTCAACAATTAAGCAATGGCAGCTCACCACTAGCGAGCCTCACGTTCTAAACTTTCATGCATCACGGCACAACCCACTTCAGTGATAGTTTGAGTACTCGGGGACTTTGCATGGAGAGCACCTGGCACACAGAGGATTCAGTAGAAGTCTGGGACCGTTATAGTGTGTGCTAACTTTCTCAGATCCAATTGGGAGTCAAAGGCGGAGGCTTAATCGAATTCAGCTCACTCACGCCGAGCAGGCACACGCCCTGCCCACAGATGACAATTCTGCCCCCATCTCGCAACTTCCGCGTGACCTGGCGGCTTCATCCAGAAGCAAGCCCGGCTGTCAGGGACGTGCCCGCCAAGTACGCCCCGGAACCCCTGGGGCACCCGCCCCACCATCCCACTCATCGCGCCTGGGCGGAGGTGGGGACAGGCCCAGGCACACCATGCCGTCCCCCCAGCCCCAGCCAGCTCCTCGAACCTGTGCCTGCGCCAGGCCCCCCGCACCTTGTCCTCCCAGGCCGCGTCGCTCCGCAGCACTTTGCTCCAGACAGAGACTTTGAGGGCCCCGTTGGCCAGCTGCGGCTGAGGCGGCTCCTCCTTCCGCCGCCCGCCGCTCATCCTCCAGTCGCGCCGCCCGGGCCGGGCCTGGGGCGCGCGGGCCGAGCCAAAGAGAGTCGGGGTCTGAGGTCACGAGTCACGGCGCGCGGTGCGGCGGCGGGAGCCGCAGGTTCAGCTGTCCGGTCCTACGGCGCGCTGCGGGTCCCTTCACTTAGCCAAGCTGCCGGGCTCTGCTCGCTCACCGAGCAGGCACCGCGGAGGGAGGGGCAGCGCCGCGCTACGTGCCCCCCGTCGACGTGCACACGCAGCCAATCCGTGAGCACGCAGTTATCTGAGCGGAAGAACGGCCGTCGCCTCGGTGCAAGCGCCCTACGCGAGGCGGAAGTGACGGGAAGCTTCCGCCCGGGGCGCGGTAGGGTGAGTGGTAAGGGACAGCGCTTGCGGGGAGGCGTCCCGAGCGCGCGGAGGCGCTGTGGAGATTGAGGAGCCCCAACAGAGAGAGCGTAGGTTGGACGTGAGCGTCGCCCGGTCAGCTACAACTGGTCCCTTGAGCCAGCGGCAGGAGAGGCCCTACCTTCCTTGAAGCGGCCTGGCCACCCACCCGCCTGCAGAACCCAGACCTTTCTTCCCACGCTGCTCTCAGGATTTAGCTCCTGCTCGTTCCTCCCTGAACCTGCAAGTTCCGCAGGACCTTGTTCAAGATGTTAACTCTTCGTTGTGACAGCTTAGCGGCTTGTCTTGTCCGGCGCCCTCTTATGGCAAATGTGAGCCCTGAGACCCCAAGAGGGGAAATGATTTCCTAAGGCAAATTGGAACTAGCTGAGGTCTCTTCGGGGAAATAGGACAGAGAAAATACTTTATAAGGTGTCAGGATGTCTGACTGTTCATCTGTTGTGCCTTCATTATGTGCTGCTTCACAGGGTATGTTTCTGACCAGCAGCAGCTGCATCTGCTGGGATGCAAATTCTTGGACCTCACCCTAGATGTACTCAATGAGAAATTGGTCGAAGGTATCGGTGTTTTTAACAAGCCCTCCAGGTGGTGCCACGCACACTGTGCTATGTAGTGAACTGAGAGATCGAGGCACATCACTTCTGTGCAGTGGGTTTATAGAGGCCAAATAACTTGCCTGGAATCTCTCCCAGTCGTTGGATCTGACTAAAATCTGCCCTCTTAACTTTTTTTTTTTTTTTTTTTTTTGTACCAGGGGTTGAACCCAGGGGCACTTAACCCCAGCCCCTTTTTTTTTTATATTTTATTAGAGACAGGGCCTCTCAGAGTTGCTTAGGGCCTCGCTAAATTGCTGAGGCTGGCTTTGAACTCGGGATTCTCCTGCCTCAGCCTTCCGTCGCTGGGATTACAGGGTGGCACTGCGCCCATCTCTTCTTAACTCTTTAAGACCTAGATTCATTAAGGTCAAAAACGCCCTTGCTGCCTGTAATCCCAGCAGCTCAGGAGGTTGAGGTAGGAGAATGGGAGTTCAAACCCAGCCTCAGCAATTTAATGAGACCCTAAGCAACTCTGTGAGACCCTGTCTCTAAATAAAATACAAAAAAGGACTGGGGATGTGGCTCAGTGTTTAAGCACCCCTGGGTTCAATCCCTGGTTTAAAAAAAAAAAAAATGCCTTTGCATATGCCAACATTCACCTATAGTTAGGTCTTCGCTTTAGATGAGAAACAATCTCCTACGGAGCTTTTACCCCAATATCTTATTTGGTGTTTTCCACTCCAGTTCTACTCTTAAGATCTTGCCTTAGTAGATTGAGTGAGGCTAGACCCCAAAGGTGATAAACACTACAACAGACTTTACTGTCTAGAACTAATGGAAGGGACTTAACTTGATATAGATGCACAAACTTAGTACTAGTTTTCACATGAATCTTGTTCTTTTCAGCCCTGCCTCTTTTCGGAATCAATTCCCCTCTCATATTCAATAGTATAGCCTAACCAATTTGCTTTAGTTTGGAAGAGTATCATTGGTATAAACCTCTTTTACAGACTCCCTGTTGGCATGTAGCTCTGGCAACAAACTGATCACTATATCATAGAAAGTTGGAAGAAAACCTAGCCCATGACCAAAAGGTAAGTTTTTACCCTATTTAGTCTCAAAATGAAGATGTATAATGAGGAATCCAATCTAGGGGAGATTAGGAAAGACAGCTGTGAAGGAAGAAGGTAAGAGAAAGAGGGAGGGGAAGGGGGAATACATTCAGGAAGATGAAACCATGTGGGCTAATGCTAAGGAATGACACCACGAGTAGGAAAAAGAGTGGGAAGAATCATGTAGAAAAATTTGTTTTTCATCCCAAGGGTGGGGAAAAGCCACCACAGAAAGGATTTGAACAGGTTAAGTGATCAGGTTTGCATCATAGAATGATCACTGTGAGTCTGGGAACATAGCTCAGTATTAGAGTGCTTGCCTAGAGTGTGTAAGGCCCAGGGTTCATTCCCCAGTACAGCTAAAAAAGAAAGGTCACCTGGCTGCTGTTTCAGAGTGGGAGACTCCTTTAAGAGGCAATTAAATTGATTGGGTGAGTGTTGCTAGGACCCCGAAGATGGGCAAAATTATACTAAAAAGGGATCCTTTTCCTAGATGTGGTAGCCCATACCTGTAATTCCAGCTACTTGGGAGACTGAGACAGGAGAACCAAGAGTTCCAAGACAGCCTCAGCAACTTAGACTCTATTTAAGAAGAGGGGAGGGGGCTGGGCACAAATACTTCAGTGGTACAGTACTTGCCTAGCATGCCCAGGAGGCCGAGGCAGTTTGAGACCAGCCTGGGCAACTTCGTGACACCCTGTCTGAAAATACAATAAAAAGGACTGGGAGTGTAGCTTGGTCATAGAATGCATGCCTAGCATTTGCAACACCCTGGGTTCAATCCTCAGTAATTAAAAAAAAAAAAAAAAAGTTCTTTTGAGTTGAGGATGTAGCTTAGTGGTAGAGAGCTTCTACAGCATGTCTGAGGCCCTAGGTTTGATCCCCAGCACTGAAGGAAAAAAAAAAAAAAAAAAAAAAACTTGTATATTAAATAGTTTTTAAGTTGCATGAAATATACATAACAAAAAAATATATATATATAATTTTAACAATTTTTAAATGTACAGTTCAATGGCATTAAATACATTTACTTTAGCTGAGCACAGTGGTATACCACACCTGCGTTCCCAGGTACAGGGGAGGCTGAGGCAGGAGGATCTCAAATTCAAGACCAGCCTCAGCAACTTAGTGAAACCCTGTTTCAAAAGAAAAGTAAAAAGAGCGCCCCTGAGTTCATACCCAGTACCTAAATGAAAGAAAAAGAAAAAGAAAAAGAAAAAAAATCCAGTCATGGTGGTGCACTAATCTCATCCACTCAGGAGGATTACAAATTTGAGGATCACAGCCTCAGAACCTTAGTGAGGCCCTAAGCAATTTGGGAAGATCCTATCTCAAAATAAAATTTAAAAAAATTTTAAAGGGCTAAGGATATATCTTAATGGTAAAGTACCCATGGGTTCAATCCTCAGTGCCAAGAAAAAAGTACATTTCTTTATTGAGCAGCCATCACCACGATTCATTTCAGAACTTTTTCATCTTGTGAAACCAACACTTCATACCCATTAAACAGTAACTCCCCTTTCTCTAGCCCTTAACTGTCATCATTCTGCTTTCTATGAATTTGACAACCAGATTTTACCTCAGATGAGTATGGTTTGTGTCTCTGTCTCTATCTCTATCACACACACAAGTATTGGAAATATTTTAATCCTTGATCTCAATATCTTTCCATTTATTTGTGTCATCTTTAATTTCTTTCAATGATTTTTATTTTAGCTTCCAGTTGACAACTTGGTTAATTCCTAAACATTTTGTTATTTTTGATGCTATTGTAATTTGCTTTTCAGATTGTTCATTGTTAATGACTAGAAACACAACTTTTTTTGGGAGGGGTGTAGTTACTGGGGATTGAATCCAGAGGTGCTTTACTACTAAACCACATCCCCAGCCCTTTTTATTTTGAGACAGGGACTTGCTAAGTTGCTTAGGGCATCACTAAAGTTGCTGAGGCCAGCTTTGAACTTGCAGTCCTCCTACCTCAGTCTCCCAAATTCCGGGGATTACAGGTGTTCCCCACCACACCAGCGAAACACAACTGATTTTCGTGTTCACCCTGTCCTGCAACTTTGCTGAATTTGTTTATTCCAACAGTTGTTAGGTGGAGTCTTCAGTGTTTTCTACATATGAGATCACATCATCTTTGAAAATAGGTAACTTATACAGAAAATAAAAAGACCTTTTTATGTGATGGTTGTACTATATTTTTGTATTATGTTGTTAAGTCTGACTTTACCTCTGAGATTGATTAAATTTATATTTGCTTGGGAGTTGGAGAAGTTACAGAAATTTGTGTTGGAAGGATCCTTAGATCCTGCAGTGCAGTACAAGGTCACACAGTGAGTTAGAGGTTAAATAGCCATCTGAAACCTGATCCGTTTCTCCTCTTAGCTTTCTAGGAGTAGACAAAGCCTAGCTGGCAGCCAGTGTAGGAGCCTTTGCCTAAAGGTATTTATGGGACTCAGAATTGTTCCCTTTCTGTTTTCACCCAAAGCTTTCCTTATCTTAGGAAGTGGAGAATCTGGCTAAATCCCAGTGTATCCATCTGGTTAAAATAAACATCTTGGGTGGTCTGAGATGGAAAAGAACTTGATGAAGAGTGAATTTTGGAAGTGGGAGACATATTTGGAAGTAGAATACATTTTGTCTCTGTGAGGTATGGAATTTTTTTTTAGCACCAGTTGAACACATGGTCTCAGCCTCTGCTGAGTATTTCCTCCCAGCTGAATACTTCTGTATCACTGCCAGCTGTAGTAGGGTTTGGAGAGGAAGGTATTTTCTGAAAGGTAAGACTGTGGTCCCAGACAGACACTGATGGATCACAGAAATCAGAGGTCCTGGAGGAAAACTACCAGCTGTTGTTGTGAAGTAGAGGTCTGATTTCACATCCTGGTTTTGTTTTGTTTTTCTTTAAATGACCCATGAAAATGCACAGAATGTTTTGTTTTGTTTTAATGTGATACTGGGGATTGAACCCAGGGGCATTTTACCAGTGAGCTACTTTTAAGATAAGGTCTTGCTAAATTACCCAGACTGTCCTGGAACTTGCTATCCTCCTGCCTCAGCCTCCAGAGTAACTGGGATTACAGACATATGCCACCACATATGGCTCGAACACATTTTAAAAGGTGTTTCCTAAATGGGACTGTTACAAGAAAGGTGGGTCATGTTCCTAGCCTCAGGAGTGTGCCAATCACATCATCCCTCTTAGCTTCTATTATCTAGAGTTCTTGCTTACTTCTGGGCTCATCATTTTGAAGTTTGGTGCAGAAGATAGTTTTTGTTTCAGTTCTTTGAAAAGCATTTGTAAGAAGCATCTCCTGTTAAGCAGTCCAAACCACTTCTCCTTTCTAGGGAAATATTAATAGTCATTCTCCAGATGTAAATGAAATTAAATTTACTTTGAAGAACCCTTCCAGTACTGACCTATTCTTCTAAGCTTCAGAGCCAAGTGTTCAGTTTAGGGGATATTTTAAAAAAATATTTTTAGTTGTAAATGGACACAATACATTTGTTTATTTTGTTTTATGTGGTGCTAGAGATCGAACCCAGTGCCTTACATGTGCTAGGCAAGCACTCTACTGCTGAGCCACAACCCCAGCCCGTTTAGGGGATATTGACAGAGTTAAAAATTGGGATGTTGGATGAATGGGTAAGGAATTGAAGCTTAATCTGGGTAAATTGAGTAGGGAGGTTCACTCTCCAAACAGTTTTGGAGGGTGGGTACTGGGGATTGAACCCAGGGGCCCTTTACCAGTGAGCTACATCTCATCTTTTTTTTTTTTTTTTTTTTTTTTTTTTTGAGACAGTCTTGGTAAGTTAAACCGAGTCTCATCAAATTGCTGAGGCTGGCCTCAAAATTGTGATCCTCCTACTTCAGCTTTCTAAATTGATTGAATTATAAGCATGCGTCATCATTGCTTGGATCAAATTTCTGTGCTTAGCCCATACTACCTATCTAACGATAGGTGGATGCCAGTAGGTAGTGAACTGGCTAGTTCAAGGTTTTGTTTTGGGGGAGGAGAGCTGTACTGGGGAACCCAGGGCCTCATGCATGCTAGGCAAGTTGTACATCACTGAGCTACATCCCCAGCCCTTTTTAAATTTCGAGACAAGGGTCTTACTTAATTGCCCAGCCTGGCTTGTGAGCCTCCTGAGTAGGTGGGATTACAGATATGTAGCACCATGTCCAGCCCCACCCAGTTTCTTTACATAGAAGTGTGTTTTCTCTGTGCATAAAAACTTAGGACAAAATGAACATCGCAAAAACCCACTCATAATAAAACTGTTTATTACCTTGCCAATCCTGGTTTTTGTACTTTGGGTTGAAATTAGTGCATTGTCATTTCTATGTGGTAGAAATGTATTTGCAGATAATGTAAGCCAAGAGGGGAATTACTAGTTTATACAATAGGGAAGTGGGGTAGTCCTGGCTTTAGACATGACTGGAGTACTGGTCTCATATCTACTTCTCTGTGCTGGCTTCATGCTCTTTTCCCAGGGGGGAAGGACACAGTTGCCATTTCCCCAAGTTCACACCCTCACCACTTAGCACGCCCAAAGTTTAACTGTTGATCTCAGAAGACTGGCCAGCTTGGGATGCATATGTCCCCCATACACTGTGATGAATGGGTTCTGGAATGGGACTGGGGAAAAGAAACAGGAGTGCAGGGTGTACAAACCCACACGGATGGCTATTAGAGGGAGAATGAATGAGGTAAGGCAGAGGATAAACTCAGTGAGTACCCAGTCCCCAGAGCCACAGAGGATCAATCAAAAAGTTATATTTTAAAAATAAACAAAAACAGAACAATTTTATTTGACAAAAGACAAAAACAAAGTTATTTACAGTAGTTTTTTGCTCAAATAATTCAATGGGACAACTGTGCTTTCTCCCCCAGGTTTATCTTATAACCAAACCCAAGCAGAGCTGTCCCACCCGCAGAGGCCCCCTTTATACAAGCAGGGAATGCCAGACAGAGTTCAGCAGCATGGCTCCCTCTCCCCTCACCCCTTCCCAGTTCAGTGCACTGTAGGAAAGGAAAATCCCACCCAGCCCAATACACTCAGTCACCTACTACAGGTGTCCTCCATCAGTTCCATCAGAGCTGGGCTCACGGACACTGCTGGGGTGGAAGAGGTGGAAGCACAGCTTCAGCTAACCTTGAAGCTGCCATGTTGACTTTCCCCAACTGGATCCCACAAGGGTGAAGATGCCCAATTCCCTGCAGCAAAGAGGCCAGAGGGAGGCAGAACAGAGAGCCTAGGAAACTTGCCCATCTACAAAGGGCAAAACTCCCTTTCTGTAAGTAACCTATTCCCATGCCCACTGCAAGGGATGGGCCAAGTCACTCAGGAGAGGTAGGGGAGCCTCCCTGAGGGTGTCAGGGATCTTCTGATAAAGGACAAAACGTATGCCCTTGCCATGGCCAAGTCAGTCAACACCCAGGAACCCCTTCCCCTCATGCCCAACCTGGTAATATCAGGAACTACAACAGGCCAGAGCTCCTGGCCTGTCTTTTGGCCCAGTAACAATATTATTCAGAACAAAAATATTTTGGCTAATAAAAATCTAGGATTAGTGTTTCTTAAGATATATAAAGATGGGGTATACTGCTGTTGAACACTATCAGCAATGAAACAGCAAAATTAAAAGGGTGGGGGGTGAAGACCAAATGTGATGTTACACTGGGAAACTCAGGCAAGGCCCTTGCGACTCCAGTTTAAAGAAAGGTGAAGCAAAGACAAAGCTACCAGGCCCACTGCAGGAAATTCCCTGCTTCCTTCAGGAATAACTTCCTACCACCTTTGTGGGAAAAATTGCCTGTTCTAGTAGCTAGAAGGGCTTCCTGACCAGCAGATGGCTCACTGCTCCCCAAGTGGAGATGCTGGGAGCTTCTAACATTCCAGTCCCAAGTTCCTAAAGGAATTTAAAAACTCAGGCTGCAGGGCAAAGCCTTCAAGAAAAAAGGAAAAATATTAACAAGGCGCTTAAAAAAAAAAAAAAAAAAGTCCATTGCTTCAGTCTAACTTACTCCCCCACCCCCACCCCAAAACAGTAAAAACAAAAATCTCTGGTTTTATCACCCTTCTCTACTCCATGTCTAGGTTGAGTCAGGTTCTGCTAGACTCTCCCTTGGCTGTGACTATGCCCTTCTGTGCCTGATGCAAAAAGCCAATGCCAAATTTCTTTTTCTGCTCCAAACAGCTTTTTGGTAAACCAAAGGAACAACAGAACAGCCATTTGGAATTTCTCATGCAGAGATTCAGCTGGTCCCCCAAACAAAAATACTCCTTCCTTGTACGACAACCCCAGTTGCAGTGGTAGATCATTCCCAGGGGAGGATCAGACTCCATCTTCCATCTTGCAGTGCACTCTCATTCCCCACACCTGGGCTAACTACTGCCCTTAATGCAAACCACAGCAAAACAGGGAAAATAAACAGTTTAGCAAAAATCTAAACATTCAACTGGAGTCGGTGCCATTACATGTGCTGGGTCCCTCTTTTCTTTTGCCCACACTTAGGAATTTGGAATGTCCACACCAGGTTTGACAGAAACAGGCACAGCTCAGGAGCAGCATGAACCCAGCATAGGTCTGAACTTGGCAGGTTTCCTGAGCCCAGCCTAGGAAAGCAGGCTGGAACAAAGGGTCCCAAGGATTCTCTGAAGGAGCAGCAGCAGCACCATGCCTATCTCCAATCTCTTGGTCTCATCACTGAGGAGGCCTGGAGACAGTCAGCAGAGGTCCCTGTCAAATGCAGTGATGCCAGCTGGCATCTTCCGGCTGAAGACTTCTGGACAGAGGAGATGATCCGATGCTTGGCAGTGATCCATAGAAAACCCTCTGTATGGAAGGGAAGCGAACCAGAAACCCGGAACAGCTGGCTTGAGCCTTGAGCACCCCTGGTAGCAGATGCCTACTTGGGGTTCTCAGAAACTAAAGGGATGGGAGTGTGCAGCAATGGGGGTGCTGGGTCCTGCTGCTTCTGAAGCTCCATCTCAGCAGCCCTCTGCAGTGCCACCTCCACCAGCAGCTGGAAGCTGCTGAAGTCCTCCTTGTCCTGCTCTGGGGGTGTGGGTGGTGGTGTGTTGAAGAGTCCACCTGTGGGGCTTCCAGCCTCAGCCCTGGTCAGCAGGGCAAGTGTACTACCAGGGGTCACTAGGGGCTTGGGGGACTCCAGCTCCCCCTGTGGGAAGGGGGCTGCTGGCTTCTCCCCCTGGCCTGTGTGGAGTGGCATGGAGCACACAGACAAAGAGAGCACATTGGTAGGAGCAGGTACAGATACAGCCAGCACTGAGGGGCTGTTACCACGGGGTAGGGCCACTTCTGTGGCTTTACCGCCACGGCGGGAAATGGTGAACTGATTAGGGTCTTTGCCATCCTTCCGAAGCATGTCTGGAAGAAGCCGCCGCCGGGCGTTGATGAACCAGTTACATATCTGGAATGAGTATGAGAGACTGATCAGTTCTTGCCATCCAAAACTATTATGAGATTCCAAGCCCCATAAACATAACAGCAAATACAGACAAGGTCCCAGCCCTCACAGTGGTCACACAGGGAAGGGAGTACGTAAGAAATCACACAAACATAAATGGTGCTGGTGGAGACAATGACAGGGAGATCCAGTCTGGTCTTTGTGGACTTGGGGAAGTATTCTCTGAGGAAGCAGCTCTTCAACTGAGATCTGAAGTTATAAACCATTGATGAGGGGGGAACGGGTGGGCAGTACTATGTGGGCCCGAGGACCCATTTCTTTCTCTCTCTCTCTCTCTCTCTCTCTCTCTTTCTCCCTCTCTCTCTCTCTCTCTTTGGTACTTCAGATTGAACCCAGGGGCACTTACCCTCTGAGCCACATCCCAGTCCATTTTTTAGAGACAGTACTGCTAAGTTGCAGAGGCTGACTCTGAACTCGCGATCCTCTTGTTTCAGCCTCCTGAGCCACTGCGCCCAGCAAGGATTCATTTCTTTACCAACAATGGAGCTACAAGGAATGATTTGCTATGTGGAGAATAGACTGGAAGCAGGGAAATGGGCTGATAGTTCAGGTTACTTTAAGGGATGAAGTAGAAAAGGACAAGTGTTTGATCTATTTAGGAAGCTGAAAGTGGCAGGACCTGCTGCCAGGATGAGTGTGGGTGGGTGAAGGAGAGGATAAGGTGTTGAGAGTGATTCACTCCCAAATCTGAAGTGTGTTGTTGCAGGCTGGAGAAAAGAGCCACAAGTACCGGATTCGTCAAGAAGAAAAATCACTGTTTTTGAGCAATACCAGGATTATACCAGTGGGGCATGAAATTCCCCACTGCATACTGTGATAATGCTGCAAAACTCAAGGTGCCTATAGTTGGGGGACACACCTAACCCCAGCCCCCCATCTGCCTGGATTCATGTGGCACATGCACATAGTACTGGGGATAGGACCCAGGAACTTGCAGAACCTAGGTCAGTGCTCTACCACTGGGCTATGTACATCCCAGTGCCCTCGACTTTTTTTTTTTGAGGTGGGGGTACTAGGGATTATCACCAGGGGTGTTCTACCACTGGGTGACATCCCCAACCCTACACTTGATCTGATTTGATTTTGAGAAAGGGTCGCACTAAATTGCCTGGCCTTGAACTTGCACTCCTCCTGCCTCACCCTCCTGAGTGACTGGGATCATGGGTGGAGCAGTGCACCCAGCCTCTAAGCGCTTTTAATAGCCACCAGCATCATAGCTGTCCAGTCTAGTCTTTTCACTGATTATCAATCTCTTTCTAAAATGCAATGGCTATCATTTCTGTTCTAGAAAACTGCCATTTTTGTCTTCCTGCTGCCTACAGATCAGTACAGACTCCAGAGCCTGGATATTAAAACAGCAACTCCAGAGGCTGAGACAGGAATATTGAAAGTTCAGGGCCAGCCTAAGCAACTTGGCTAGACCCCACCTCAAAATAATAAAAAGGGCTGGGGATGTAGCTCAGTGGTAAAGCGCCCCAGGGTTCAATCCCCAGTTTCTCTCTCGCACACACACCACACAAGCAGGGGTGGGGGTGTATGGTAGGTGATGAGCTCTAAGTCAACAGGGCTGATCCCACTAGCCCAGAACACTACAGTATACCACTGAGGGGTCTTGTATGTTTGTATCATCAAGCTTTTTTCTTGGCCCATTATTTGGGACAAGCCCTTAGGTACCATCTTCCCATTGACTCTGCCTGTGTCCCACCAAAGGAATAGCTCCCTATGACAGGAGCTGATGCTCTTTACCTAGGCAGATGCAGCAGTACCCATTCCACAGGTGACCCAAAGGTAGCAATAGGTCCCTGTCCCTGTGAGGGCAGAGCCAGGGACTCTCTGCGGCCCTTCTCTCCCTCTTCATTCCAGCATGAAAGGACCTCAACCCTGAAGTTCATTTCTCCCACTTCACTCCTGTGTTCTTGCCAGTGAAACTGAACAGGTATCAACAGCAGATGTCAACAAGTGCTGGCAGAACTGAAGACTGGAGGTGCAGGGGAGCCCCAAAGAAGAGATTGGACTCAACTGTTGGGTGGGCAGAAAGAAGGAAGCAAACTTGTTATGCACCTTTGATACTGCCAGCCATCTCATGTGCACTACGTTTAATCTGCACACAAACCTGGGAGGTGGTGGGCAGTGTTCCCAAAGTACTATAGAGTGAACCGGAAGCTCAAAAAGATGAAAGGGGCTGGGGTTATGGATCAGAGGTAGAGCACTTGCCTAGCACATGTGAGGCACTGGGTTCAATCTTCGGCACCACATAAAAATAAATAAAATAAAGGTATTATTTATCCATCTACAACTAAAAAACAGACCAAAGAAATTATAGGGGGCTGGGGATATAGCTCAGTTGGTAGAGTGCTTGCCTCACAAGCACAAGGTCCTGGGTTCATCCCCTGCACTGCCAAAAAAAAAAAAAAAAAAAAAAAAAAGAGAGAGAGAACTTATAGGGGACAGTAGTTCGGCCTATAATCACAGCTACTTGGGAGGCTGAGGCAGGAGGACACTAGGTTTAAGCCCAGCCTCAGCAATTTAGTAAGACCTTGTCTCAAACAAAATAAATAAATAAGGTTTGGTGGGGTTGGAAACAGATCAGTGGTAGAGCACTTGTCAAGGCCCTGGGTTTAACACTCAATACCACCAAACAACAACAACAAGTCTGGGGACGTGGCTCAGCAGTAGAGCACCTCTGGGTCCAATCCCCAGTACTGGGGGGTGTTGAGATGAAAGAACTTTCCCAGAGTCACACAGCCTCTGATTACAGAGCTAGAATAGCTAAATAATCATCATAATCCTAATAGCAACACCTGAACACAAAACATCAGGTGCTATTCTAAATATGTGACTTCTTGGTCAGGGAGGTCTAGTAACTTCTTCAAGATCACAAGTACAAAGGCTGCAATGTGACCAGAGAGTGGTTCCAGGCACCCTGGACAGCCAGCCTAGGGGAGTCAGCATGAGACCCCCTCTTTCCCCTTGCTCAGGAGCAGTGCACCTCCCATCAATTTTCCTTCCGTGTCTCCCTCCCTCCCTCCCTCCCACAGCAGCTTCCTGGACTACCTTTGCTATAGGAGGGCACTGCACCTGTCCACCCACCCCTAGATGCCGGGAAACAGGTCACACTGACCTGGGTCAGGCAAAGTCGGGACAATTCTAGCTGTGAAGTTGTTTCAGGGAGAGGCGCCTAGGTGCCCACTCCTAGCCTTGTGGACACCTAGCCCCTAGTTTCACCTCCCATTTTGGCTTTTGATTCATGAGAGAAAAACAGGAAAACTTCCCCTGTACACATTGCCCTGAGTGCTCACCCTGGTCCACAGAAAGCTTGACAGCGTACTGTCTGTTTTGTCTCATCCCATAGAAACCCCACAGCTGAGGGCAGCTGGCAAGGCAGGTGGCCCCTTCAGCTGCCCACCCATGCCTAAGTCAGGAAAAGAGCACATGGCTTGCAGCCACTCAAGGTCCTGGAGAGGTGGTAGGAAGGAAGTCAAGGTGAATTCTGTGATCTCTGTGACAGCACACAGGCTGGTCCCTCAGAGCCTGGCTGTCATCAAAGGGCTCCATGGGAAAAGCTGCTGCCCTGTCAAGGTTCCCCTCACCCCTTAATCAGTGACTGAGATGGGAGGAAATCACTGGCAAAATAGAGGGGCTCCAGGAAACTGGTGCAGGCCCTGAGGAGGGGAATAGGGGGTCTGAGGAAGGTGGCTGAGTGCCTTCGTTCCAATGTCCCCTCAACTGTGAAAGAGCAAAAGGGAAGTGAACATGTGCTGAGGCCTCTGACTCCTCCAATTGCCACTGCCTAGCAGCCAACAGTTCCAGGTGTTCTAAAAAGCAGCTGGCTGTATTAGAATCACCTTGGGAGTGATTGAAGAAAAATGTTAAAGAGCTATTTCCTATCTGCTTCATAGATCAGGTTGGGGTGGAGTCAGGATTTCTAAACAAGCCAGCAGGAGAGTTTTGCTCATCAGGCTTAGGATGACCCCACTGGTGTAACTTGTCCTTGAGGGCACAGCCCTTTATTTAAGCAAAAACATAAACAAGATCTTACACAGAAGCTCAAAAAACAGAGATAAAAGGTCTTGAGGTGGGGAGACAGAGGTTATCTGTGGGAGGACTGGAAGGCAGCTAGCTTTGAAGGAGGGAGAAGAGGGGAGCACCTGAACAGAGTCACTGGCTGCCTGGGGGCCGGGCTGCCCCCACCCACAGTGCCACGACCTCTGTGCCAGACTCCTCTCTAGGTCCTTTAGAGGATGTACTGCTGCCCCCACCACGAGGGCTCAGGAAGGGACAGGGAGATGCCTGTTCTATTTCCCGCACAGCACTGGGCCCTACTCCGTACAGCCTGGTCAATGCTGGAGGGAAGGTTGGGGGCACAGATCCTCCCAGGCAGCACCACAAACTAGAAACCACAGATGAATCCAACCATTACAGGGTGTCACCGAGACCTGTGAAGATCCTTCACAGGAGACTTTTTTTTTTTTTTTTTTTTTTTTTTTGTCTTACCCTCCCAACTGCCTTGCTCTGGGCAAGTACCAGCAAAGCAGTTAGTTAAATGACTCATTGACTTGCTAATTAGATTGCTCCTGGGGCCCTTTAAAGGAGACTTTCAAAAGAGATGCCCCAAGGAAAGATAAAACAAGCTTAGCCAAATGTGGATACCTGCTGAAGTCAGTGTTAGCTGGGGGTTCACTGTAATATTCTTACTTTTCTGGATATTTGAAAATGTCCTTAATAACAATTTTAAAACGTAAATATATAGGAGCCATGCTCAGTGGCATATACCTGTAATCCCCAGGACTCAGGAGGCTGCTGAAGGAAGATTACAAATTCAAGGCAAACCTTTCTCAAAACATGAAATCAGCTGGGCATGGTAACACATGCCAGTAATCCCAGCAGCTCCAGAGGCTGAGGCAGGAGGATCTCGAGTTCAAAACCACCCTCAACAAAAGTGAGGTGCTAAGCAACTAAGCAAGATCCTGTCTCTAAATAAAATACAAAATAGGGCTGGGGATGTGGCTCAGTGATTAAGTGCCCCTGGTTTCCATCCCTGGTTTTTAAAAAAAAAAAAAAAAAAAACATAAAAAGGGCAGGGGATGTAGCTCAGTGGTAGAGTGTGCTTGCGTAGCATGCAAATATGTGAGGCCCTGGGTTCAGGCCCCAGTGGGGAAGGGGTGGTGGTGAGGAGATGGAAGGGAAAAAAAGATGCTTCCAGAGATTTGAGCCAATTTTTCCTGACTCAGGATTGCTGTTTCCTTAATTCTGACATTTCTAAAGCTTTATCATTGTTTTCTGTCATTTCAACAATTATTTACTAAGTACCTACCTACTAGGAATCGAGCTAAACAGTGGGACTATAATGAAAATGAAACAAGATCTCTTCCCTCCACACCTCCAGAATTCAGTGCCATCTAAAAATCAGCCAGTTTGGCTGGGTGCTGAGGCGCATGCCTGTAATCGCAGTAGCTCGGGGAGGTTGAGGCAGGAGGATCGCGAGTTCAAAGTCAGCATTAGCAAAAGCAAGACCCTAAACAACTTAGTGAGACCCTGTCTAAATAAAACACAAACTAGGCTGGGAATGTGGATCAGTGGTCTTGTGCCCCTGAGTTCAATCCCCAGTATCCTTCCCCAAAATAAAATAAAATGAGTCAGTCAGTCAAATGTCTCAATGTTGGGTCCTAGTCCAGTTGCTGTGGGAACACAATTTCCCCAGGGGTTGAGAGTCCCTTTGTCTGAGGGACAGCAGTCTGGGGTGGAGATCAGTGTGTACAGCAGGAATGTTTGGGGAGCAGAGATAAGACCAGCAGGTGATGTGATTAGGTTGGCAGGAGACACTGAAGGGTTTTAAGTCTCAGAGTAACAAGTGATCAGTCATTGATTACATGGAGAAGCCTGGGAAAGCAGCTACATTCCAGAAACATTTAAGGGGAATCTATACAGGGTGATCCCAAACAAGCTGAGAAGGGGCAATGGAAGGGACCCCGGAAAAAGGAAGGAGCCGATGGGGAAGTTATCAGAAAATCAATCTGAGGGCCTGAGAGGCTCCAAGACAGGTGCATAGGCTAATCTGAGATTCACGATAATCCCTCAAGGAGTGCAGATGGTGCCCACTGTCCCCTAACTTTAACATGACTCTGGAGGACAGTGGCCACCACTAGAAACTCTCCCACCACTGGAATCCAGTGGCTGATCCTTGCTCTAGAATTCTCCAAGAGGACCTGTCATCCTAAGGGATCCACTCCGTAAGAGGGTATCTTGGCTTCATGTTTCCATTGTGATCACAGGTAGGAGTGGCTGCGGGGACTCACATCCAGTCAGTGCCTTTGTCCCACTATACACTAGATAGCAAAATACCATCGGCTACTTGAATAGAGTTAAAAGGAATTCCCTTGTTTTTATATTTATCTACTTTGGAAAATTATTTGGGTTTATACTTGTGTATAGAAGCAAAAAGCAAAGTTTTTACCTGGTATTATATTTGTACATACTTAAGTGATTAATAAAAATGATTCAGATTACTATATGGGGGGGCAGGTTCATGAATTTTTTTTTTCTAAAGAACTGGTACATTTATCAGATTTGAGAGTGTCCCTGTCAAAAGTAATTCCAAGGGCTGGGGAGATAGCTCAGTTGGTAGAGTGCTTGCCTTGCAAGCACAAGGCCCTGGGTTCAATCTCCGGCACTGCAAAAAAAAAAAAAAAAAAGTAATTCCAATGTAGTGACAAGTGGTTTGACAGAACAGGTATGGAAATACACAGCAGTGTCCCAAAACCTAGCTGCAGGTCAGAGAGTGTTCATATGAGAAGGAAGGGCTTGAATGGAGTAAGCCAGGTAGGAAAGGTCAGGACTGTGCCTGGCTGCTCCCAACCAAGGGAGAGAGCCTAGAGGCCTGAGGGACCAAGGGCCAGGTACAGCCTGGACTCCACCCTTAGGATGGTGGGGTCCAGGGAGTAGGTGACATGATCAATTTGTGCTGACCCTGGGTTTGATTCCCAGCACCGCAAAAAAAAAAAAGAATGGACTGAAGGAAGAGGTTAGAGGCAGCAAAGAGGCTGTCTGGGTGATGCTGGCTGACAGGCACTAGATCCTTAGCCTGTGCGGTTCTACATTCTGTAAGTTCGAGGCCACCTCTTCTGGGAGATCTGGGTCTGTTTGAAGACCCAGGCCCACCTAGACCGAGTTCTCCTACCTTTGTCCCAGCAGGGATCACTTTTGCAACATCAGTGGCCAAGTCTGTCTCCTACCCCGAGCCCAGACTTGATATTCCCCAGGGTGTCCCTGAGGCATGGAGTTGGGCACAATGGGGAAGAAGCTCAGGAGGGACCCTGAAATGCTGTATGCTGCTGCACACCCAGGGTCATCCAAGACCTGCACTAGAGGGGAGATGAGAATGTGATCAGGAGCAGAAGGACCCAGTGTGTACCAACCACTGCAGAGTCAGCCTTGACTTCTCAGTCCCTCCTCCCTCTACCGTAGCAAAGTGCTACAACCACCTCCCTTTTTCCAGATCTGAAAATAATGAGGCTTAGAGAGATGGCAGTGACTTGGTCAGGATCCAGGCTTCCTCTTGTGGAAAGGATGGAATCTGAGTCAGGATCTGTAACTCTAGATCCTTTCTTGCAGACAGACCAGGATTAACCGCTGCTCATGAGTACATAGCTACTGACACGGTTCCAAGGGCTGATTACTTACTGAGACTCTTCTTGGTGGGGATAAGAGCAGGGAAGCCAGGGGAAAGCCAGAGGACCAGAATGGGTAAAAGAAAGGGAGGCAGACTGTGGACTGGAGTGAAGAGCAGTGACAGGCAGGTAGAGAGGGCCTGGTGGAGCTGTAGGGAGGGGCCCAGAGAGTTCCTGAAGAAAAAAGTGGGGGGTCAGTGGGGTGAAGGTGACCTGTCAGGTTTAGGGCCTACAGGGAGGCCCTAATATATCCCTCAGGGAGGTGAAAGTCAAATTGTACAAAGGTAATGGTGGTCTAGGTATCCTGTCTTAGTACATGAAAACAGCAAAAGCAAGCGCAGTGGCTCACATAAGTGGCACACTCCTGTAATCCTTGCAACTCAGGAGGCTCAGGCAGGAGAATTACGAGTTCCAGGCCAGCCTCAGCAACTGAGCGAGGACCTGAGCAACTTGGCAAGACCCTGTCTCAAAAGTCAAAAATAAAAAGGGCTAGGAGTGTAGTTCAGTGGTGAAGCACCCCTGCATTTGATCTGCAGTACCAAAAAGAAAACAACAAAGATAGATATCTAGAGATCAGCAACAGGACAACTCAAAGGAAATGTTACTTTGCACTCTGACACTTTTTTTTTTTTTTTTTGCAGTGCTGGGGATGGAACCCAGGGGGCTCCACGCAGTCCAGGTCAAGTGTTCCACTGAGTTACATCCCTAGCCTCCTGACATTGTCTTTCGAGTGTGCTCCTGTGCAGTTGTTTTGTTTGAGCCACATCCCCAGTCCTTTTTTTATATTTTATTTAGAGACAGGGTCTCTCTGTGTTGCTTAGGGCTTCCCTAAATTGCTGAGGCTGGCTTTGAACTCTCAATCCTCCTACCTCAGACTCTTGAGTCACTGGGATTATAGGCATGGCTACCCTGCCCAGCTTCCTGTGCAGTTTTCAATCACTTTCACATCCAGTTTTGAATCTATTCCTCCCAATAGTTCCATCAGGCAGGAGAGGACTCTAACCTTCACTTTACAAATGGGGAAAGCAAGATAAAGCTCACAGTCCATGGTAGCACTGGGTTTTGAACCCTGATTTCTTCCAACTCATTTCTTAATTACACTGCAGATCCCCAGTTGCCCCACAACCAAATCCCCAACCCACCTGTGCTACGGGGCTGAGGTCTGAATCCCAGCCACTCAAATCTTCCACCTTCCCATAGCCTCCAAAGTTAACAATGACACCTGGACACTAACAACAATTCCTTGCCTCTTCAGAACTTTCCAGTCTGAAATATAGTTGCAATGACCCCAATTCACTATCTCACCCACAGGGAGAGTGGGTGTTCTCACCTGACCCAAGAAACTGAGGTACAAAGCCACACTGTAAGTCAGTGACAGGGCTGGCTCGGGACTAAAACCCAGGTCCCCTGCTTACCTGCAGCACTGAGAGGTTGGTTTGTCCAGAAAGGCTCAGCTTCTCCTGCTCTGAGGGGTAGGCGTTGTAGCGGTGCAAATACAGCCAGTCCCGGAGGATCTTCACAGATTCCTTGGGCAGGTTCCCCCTGCGCTTCCTCTTGCCCGCCAGGGAGAGGAGGCCTTCATCCTCACCCAGATCACTGTCCGACATGGCGCCTAGGAGCTAGGCTGGACCTTAGGTGAGCCTGGGACAAGTGGCATAGGGGACGGGGACATCATTACCATGTACTTACTGTCGCTTACCCTGTTTGCTAGTTTCCAAACATGCTCGTCATTACTATAGCCTGGGATGCCAGAAATGGAGGAGTCTCTGTTCAAAGTCTGGTTATATCCTAGCCAGAGAAACGAGAAGGATGAATCCAAAACACCACCATTTCGTGGAGCCAGATAAGTGACCACTAAAACGAACAACATCTGGGGTGAGGTGGCACACGCCTATAAACCCAGCTACTCAGGAGGCTGAGGCAGGAGGATTGCAAGGCCAGTTTGGGCAACTTGGTGAGACCCTGTCTCGAAATAAAAAATAAAAAGGGCTGGAGATGAGGTTCAGATGTTAAGCCCTTCTGGGTTCAATCCCTGGTACCAAGTAAAATAAACTAAAATAAATAGCAACTCATTAAGTAGGAAGAAGACTAGAAATCATTCAGCTATAATTGATTGAGATCTACTGTACCCAGCATTGTATATCTATTACTTCATTTAATTCTCACAAACCCCTTTAAGGGAGAAACTATTCTAATTGTTTTATAGATAAGAAAACAAAGAAAATAAGAAGAATGCCACTAAAGATACCATGATAGTTTAAAAGTTACCACACGATTTAGCAATTCACCCCTAGCTATCTAGCCAAGAAAAACATAAACCCAGGTCCACACAGAAATCTCATACACAAATGTTCCCAGTAGCCTTACTCACAGTAGCCAAAAGGTGGAAACAACCAAGTGGCCATCAACAATGGAGTATTACCTGCCCATAAAAAGTTCTCATATTTTCCATAACATGGATGAACCTTGAAACATGCTAAATAAAACTTCAAAGAGGCTAGCCACACAAGACCACATATGGTATGTTTCCATTTACAACAAAATGTCCAGAATAGATGGCTCTACAGACAGAAGGCAGATTGGCAGTTAGGGCTATGGAGGATAAAAGAGTGATAGCTAAAGTGAATGGTGTTTCTTTCTGAGGGGATAAAAATATCCTAAAATTGACTGGTACTGATGGCTGCACATAGTTGTAAATATACTAAAAACCACTGATTTATATACTTTAAGTGAGTAAATTGTGTAGTATGCAAGTTATAGCCCAATAAAAAGTTACTTTAAAAAATCCCACCTCCAGGAGTTATTCAAGTAGGATTTGAGCTTAGGTAACTTGCTTCCTCCACCCCCTTGTGATCTGGACAGGTCTTCCAAGGCCAGTAAGGAGTCTGGAAACTATAATCACATGGTTGTGTAGCAAATCATGTAATATTTATTAAGCATCTACTGTGTACCCTGCAGAAAGTACCAAATCATCCCACTTGTTGTTTCTAAGATCCTCTCCTTGTTCAGCCTGGATCCCAGGCCAGGCTGTCTGGTCTGCCCTACCCCCCATAAGGCTGTGTAACCCCTGGGTAAGTTCCCCTTCCTTCACCTGTCAAATGAAGGAAGAGTTTTTTCCCCTAGATAACCTAATTCAGCTGCTCATCCCACCCTAAAGTTCTTGTTCACACAAGCAAAAGAAATTTACATTTTAAAAGCAAAAGTTCTAGGCCAAGCACGATGCCAGAATCTCCAGGCTCCTCCCTTCTCAGCCTTTTAACAGCTCCCCAGCGGGCCGGGCCAACAGACTCTGGCATCTCCCAGGTTTTGTTTCCTCGACTTGGGTCTGAGCCCAGATCTCTGGGCCAGGGAGGCCAGGCTTTCGAGGGAAGGGTCTACCCTCAGCCAGGCCACCTGGAGGTGAGACAGGCACTGCTTAGACGTGCCACTCCTCAGAAAGCACCACTGCTGGCTGCTTTCTGAGGTCAGACATTTCTAGCTGCCAGGGCAGCTGGGATCCGGGCTCAGGGATGCAGCCCTGGCAAGCAGTTAGAAGTTTACTCAAGGTTATCTGTACAAATTCCACCCTGGCTGCCAGCCAGAACCCAGTCTGCAGGGTTCCAGAGGTAGGCCCCGGGGATGACCCCTCAGTCTGCACAAACCTTTCCACTTTGGTGTCCTGCCCGCCAGGTCCGCCTACAGTCCTGCAGGTACTCCACATATATCTCACACTTACACATCCGGCCCACCCCACACGCAACTCCGACAGCGCTCAGGTAACTGGCACGGCCCTACAAGCCCCATGATTTTCAGACACATACTGCACGCAAACACACACACACACACACACACACACACACACACACACACTGCCTACAGACCTCAAGCCTAGCACCAAAGACTGACCCACGCAACTAGCCCAACTCCTGCATCCATCCGCCCACCCACCATGTCCCGAAGGGGAAAGCTCTGGACGTCATCACATCAGTAGTCAGTTCAGCGTCCCTTAGACACAACACCCTGTGCACCCTCCTACACACTCCCACGACGCCACCTGCAGCCACTCCCGCAGGAACTTTCTGACAACTCCCCCAGCTCTGCCGACACTCCCCCCGGTCGCGCACCAGGGCTCACATTCCCAGCAGTTCACACAAAGCGCGCAACCTCCCCCGCGGCCCAGACTGAGCAGAGCACATGGCTCCCTGGGCGGCGAGGAGTCGGCCGGCGCTCGGGGCGCCCGCACCCCTTGCCCCCCAACCCCAGGTCAAAATGCGGGCAAGAGCTCCTCCGTGGGCCCGCAATCCCGGCGGGGCGAGGGCTCTGGAAAAAAGAAAACTCACGTGTCTGTCCCGGGGCAGGAAAAGTTTCGTTCCCACCCCCTTCCCCGCTGCTCCGCGCTGGCTGCCTCTTCGGGGCGCGGGGCTGGCGGAGCGTGCGCGCTCGGCTTTGTGCTCCGAACTCGGCCCGGAGGGGGAGGGGAGAGGAGGGGGCTGGGCTCCCACCTCCGCACCGCCCCCCCCAATCCTGCGCCCAGACTCCATGTTGGCCGCCCCCAGCCCCAGGGACCGCGCGCCTCCCCAGCAGGAGGCTCGGCTCCCCCTCGCCTGCCCGATGGTCCCGGCGCGCACAAACTTTCTCCCGGTGGCCGGCCCCACGCGCCCCGCTGCCTTGGCCCGCCCGGGAGTGACAGATGCCTCGGAGACAGACTTTCCTTTGTTCCAAAGGAAAGGGGAACTCGCGCGGGCTCCCCACCCTCCCCTCTCGGGGCCCTTCCCGCTGCCCCCACCCCCAGCTGTCACTCTCAGCCGCCCCCTCCCCGACTCGGCCGCGGGGGGGCCCTGCCGGCGGTTAGCAACGTGCACTTTTGAAACCAAACAAACCCGCCCCCCGCGCGCTCACCCCAGTCCGGAGCACTGGCGGCCCTCTCCCAGGGTGGGATCCTAGGGAGCCGGGCCCCCTAAAAGGGCCCGGGCGAACTTCCTCCCGGGGGCCGGCGAGGGTCCCGCCAGCACTCCGCAGTCAGGACTCACAAACACACCCGGGCTCACACACCCACAATCGCACGCGCCAGGATGACGCCCCCTCCCCCGCCCGGCAGCGAAAAAGAAACTTTCCAAGTTGTCCGCGCGCCCCCACCCCCATCTCCGCCCCTCCTGCGTCCCGCACTGACTTTTCCCGGCGGCTTTCGGGCCCACGCGGCCTCGGGCAGGGTGCGGGGCGTCCCGGCCGGGGCGGGGGGCGCCGGGGGCGCGCGCCGCGTACCTGCCGGGCCTGACACCCGCCTGACAGCTCGCGGCTGGAAAGCACCTCGCGGCCTGACGTCAGATCCCCTCTCCTCCCCTCAGCGCGCGCCTCGCCCTCCCCCACCGCCCGGAGGCAGCAAACAAACTTTGCGCCGAGCGCGACCAACTACGCCCACCCCCCGCGGGGCGGGCCGGCAGCCCGGGGGGCTCGGCCCCGCCCACCGCGCCGGAGGGGGCGGGCCCGAAGGGCACCTTCTTCCTGCGCCCACCCACCTCAGGAATGCCACATGGCCTGGAGAGGGGAGCGGTGGGACCTCGGCTCCGCAGCCCGCTTGGGGGCAGGAAGTGGCCCGCTCCTCCTTTCGGAGAGCATTTCCGGAGCGCCTACTGTGTGCTCTTGGCCGGGGGTGGGGCGTTACGAAGGGAGAAGTGGGGCCGATCCCGACGATTGTAAATTGGCCCCGCACCAGATCTCGGGTCCGCGCAGGGGGGTTCACATTGCACGGAGGGGAAACTGAGACTCAGTTCGTCCCAGACTCCCCAGTTGGTAAGGGACCCGGCTCAAAATGTGATGCCAGTTCTGTGCCCCAGGGCCCACAGTCGCTGTAAAAAGGCTGCCTGGGAACTACCCCAAGCAGGTAGGCTAGGCCTAGCATTCGAGGGGTGGCCCACCAGGTTTCATTTGAATGTCCCTTAGGTTGTGGAATAGGTGCTGGCTTACCTGTGAGCTGCAGAGAGGGTCAGCATTCGCTTTTGTCGCCGTTAGACAGTATGGTTCAGCCAGGTGGGTCAGACGGCACACCTTGAGGTGGCTGTTCCTTGACCAGTGCGGAGGGTCGGTCTGGGAGCTTGTGGGTCCTGGCTGGGTTCTCTTTCCTCTGTGGTTACATCCTGCTCCAGGAGCTTTTTCTTGACTTCCCACCATCCCGCCAGCGCCCCAGCTCTCTGCGGTGTGTACCCCACATACGCTGTGAAGTACCTGCCGACCCTAGCCTAATTCAAACAGGAAGGCCTTTTTCTGGGCTACTCTTTCCTCATCTAGGCCCAGATATGTAGGGCCCTTGAACTTAGAAAGCAACAGCTTTGAAAACAGCTTTTCGTAATTTTTTTTCTTTAATGCTTTCTTTTGTTTATTGTTTTGTTATTGTTGAGATAGGCTCTCCCTATGTTGCACAAGCTGGTCTCTAGCCCCTAGGCATAAGTGATCCTCCTGCCTCAGCCTCCCTGAGTAGCTAAGAATGCAGGCAGGCATCAGTGTCTGGCTTAACTTTTGGTATGTATGTGTTTGTTTATTTATTTATTTATTGGTACTGGGGGTCGAAACCAGGCATACTCTACCTCTGAGCTATACCCCCAAGCCCTTTTTAATTTTTGTTTTGAGACAGGGTCTTGCTAAGTTGCTAAGGCTGGCTTCAGCCACCTGCATGTGGGGGTGGGAGGAATTACTATAGAACCACAAAGTGACCAACTCAGTTTTTGGTCTTAGTTGCACTTTAGCAGTGGAGAACTCTGTGAACAAAAGTTGGATTTATTTTTCCAAATAAGCCCTAAGCCAATAGGGTTGGTGATTAAATGACTCTTAAGGTACTAAATGACTCTTAAGGTACCCCTGGACTCCGTAGAAGCCAGACTTACTGCAAATACTTAGAACCAAGTTGGCCACACTGCCCATTGTCCAAAATGTCCGTGACACTGCCTAGTTCTCTCCATTACACAGATGGAGAAAGTGAGGCCCAGTGTGGTAGCCACGCACAATTTCAAGGCGACATTTGGTCCACAGTCCTCTAAGAAAAAAAGGGAGGCTTGGGGAGTCTTAGGTAAGAAAAAGTCAAACCAATTGAGCCCTAGCCATTAGGGTCACAGAGCATTCATGGGGAAAGGAACTTTTAGGAGTAGGAAACCTGGAGGGAAAACCAGGTGAGCTTGGGGATGTGACTCTGTCCCTGGCTGCTGGGCTGGAACTCAGCACTGAGCCTGCTGCAGGGCATGAGAGCCCGACTCTGCCCTTTTTTGGGGAAGCCTTTGGGGACCAAGACAGAGCCCACAGACCTCCTGACAAATTCCACCAGTAGCAGTTCCTTAGGCCAGAGCTTCCTAAGTCTGTCTGTCCCTTGACAAAGACAGTGACTTCTCTCCCTTTGCCTGCAGCTGACTCCCTAAGAGCAGGCTAACAAAGATAGTCTGGATCCCCTTCCCAGACCTGGAGGGAAGGGTGGGAAGGGAGGGAGGGAGGGAGGCTGGTTGTGTCAGGACTTCACAGAAACTAATTCCCTGCCAGAATAACAAGAGTTTGAGAATTAAAAATCAAGTTTCTCAGCTAGTATCAGAATTTAAAATGTGTATATTCTTTAAACAGTAAGTTTTTAGAAGTTGTAAGCAAATTTAGTAATTTTTTTTTTTTTTTTTTTTTTTTTGTGGTGCTAGGATCAAACCCAGGGTCTCATACATGCTAGGCAGGTGCTGTACCACTGGGCCATATCCCTAGCCCTGGCTTTGGACATAGGATAAGAACTATCATGGAAAAACTTTTTCCAGCTGTTACTGTTTTTGTTTTTGTTTTTGGAGACAGGTGTTCCATTATATGGCCTAGGCTGGCCTCCAACTCCTGAGCTCAAGTGATCCACCTCAGCCTCCTTAGTAGTGGGACAACATGTGTGTGCCACTATGCCTGGCTCTCATCCAGTTTGGGACTGGGGGTGCAGTAGAGCCCTTGTTAGTATGCATGTGGCCTTGGGTTTGATCCCCAGCAATGCACACACACATTACTGTGGCAAGAAACCTCTCCTCCTTCCCTCCTTCCCCCCACCCCCCACGTGAAGAAACCGTCCCTGAGAAAAGAGGCTTGCCTCATAATGAGTGTGGGGCCCAGGCTCTGGGAAAGATCTGGGCTGAGATAGGAGGGGTGGGAGTGGTGTCCAAGCCCAGTCTGGTCTAGCTCTTCAGATCATAAGTCCGTTGCTTGTCTGAATACCAGAAAAGCCCAGAACTCAGAGGCTCTTTGTGTGCCAGTTTCTGGCATTGGTAGTTACATAGATGCAAACGAATGTCATATGAATTCACTTTGATTAAAAAAAAGACTTGGGACTAGGATGTGGCTCAGTGGTGGAGCACTTGCCTAGGATGCAGAAGGCCCTGCTTCCTTCCCTAGCACCACCACAAGAACAACAGAAACAGCTGCTGCCCTTTTCATGGAAGTGGAGACCCCAGGACCAGCATTCTCTGAAAGCCATGTCTAGGCTTCAGCATAAGAAGCTGGGGCTCTATGGCGGGGGTACAAGCCATGTATCCAGCAAAGACCAGCGCAAGTGAGTGATTGAGGAGACAGCTGAGTTGGCTAGCTAGGTGGTGGGACCCTGAAGGCCTGGAGGAAGAATCAGGACTTGGCAGCATGAGCTGTAGGGCATCTTGGGAAGTTCCTGGATGATGACTGAGGAGAGTTGGGAAGATTTGGAGGTGGGCGGCCAGATGGGTCAGCTCCTGGTAATGGAGCTGGAGCTGCTGGAGACCTCCCGGAGTGGGGATTTGTGGCTCTCATGTGAGGGTCCGCATTTTCATCTTGTGTGGGTTTCCACTCATCAGATCTTTCTTCTTAAAAGTCTCCTGTTGCTGAGCACAATAGTGCATGCATATAATCCCAGCTACTGGGGAGGCTGAGGCAGGGAGATTGTAAATTCTAGGCCAGCCTTGGTAATAAAGTGGGAATTTGTCCCAAAATAAAAATGAAAGGTCTGGAAGTGTAGCTCAGAGGTAGGAGGAAAAAGTCTCCTCTTATCTCATTGGTCAGCCACAATTGGCTGAGGTTTTTCTTAGTTGTTGGGCATTTACTAACTTAAAAAATTTTGGGCTGGGGAGATAGCTCAGCTGGTAGAGTGCTTGCCTCGCAAGCACTAAGGCCCTGAGTTCGATCCCCAGTACCGCAAAAAAAGAAAAAAAAATGTTCTTTTTCTTTTGTGGTACTGGGGTCAAACCCAGAGCCTTGCTGTTATTTAGGTCCTTGCTAAATTGCTGAGGCTTACTTTGAATTTGCAATCCTCCTGCCTCAGCCTCCAGAGTTGCTGGGATTATAGGTGTGGGCTACCACACCCAATTGAGGCTTAAGTGTCTTTAAAAGGTTTTATTTATAGACTTGGGAATCTGTAAATATATGTATATATGGATGTATGTATATACACACATATGTGTGCCTGTTTACCTACAGTTTAGGCAACACTGGGGTTTATCTTTCCTATTTTACCTTTGTTGGTTTAACTTATAAGGAGTATTACTAAAATTGTGTATGTGTGACATGGATTTTTTTTTAATTAATTTATTATTTGTGTGTGTGTGCAGTACTGGGGATTGAACTCAAGGGTTCTTTATCACTGAGCTACATCCCCAGACTTTTTAAATTTTAATTTTGAGGCAGGGTCTCACTAAATTGCCCAGGTTAACCTCAAACTTGTGATTCTCCTTGCCGCAGCCTCCTGAGTTACTGGGATTACAGGCATACACCACCATGCCAGGCTGGCTTTCTTAAATAGCCAGGCTAAATTTTGTTCTACTTGTGCTTCAAGATATATGATTTTCTTAGCCAGGCATGGTGGTGCTCACCTGTAATCCCAGCGGCCCAGGCTAAGGCAGGAGGAGCACAGGTTCGAAGCCAGCCTCAGCAATTTATCCGGGCTGTAAGCAATCTAGTGAGACCCTGTCTCAAAATAAAAAATAAAAAGAGGTGGAGATGTGACTCAGTGGTTAAGTGCCCTTGAGTCATCCCTGGTACAAAAAAAAAAAAACAAAAAACTGATTTTCTTTTGTACAGTTTGCATCAAAGGGGTATTTCAGATGGCTTGAGAGACATGTCACTTGGTAGTGTTACTGAAGGGGTGTGGTCTGACCTGCTGGTGGGAATGCCAGTCCTCTGGCTCCCAGAGTAAATAGTAGTTACTGTTGTGCTTTTTGTTTTTCCCCACTACTGAGGATTGAACCCAGGGATACTCTGCCACTGAGCTACCTTGCAACCCTTTTTTATTGTTGCTTGAGACAGGGTCTCACTAAGTTGCTCAAGCTGGTAGTGAATTTGTGATCCTCCTGTCTCAGCCTCCCAAGCAGCTGGGATTACCACGCCTGGTTCAGGAGGGGTATCTACTTCTTTAGAGGATGAACAGACTGATTTTAGTGAGGGAAGGAAGACTTTGAATTTCTGTAGTGGAGACAGATTCTCCCACAGGAGCAATGAAGTTTGCACTTTAAGGACCCTACTGACCCTACTAGGCCCTGGGAGGTGTTATATATTTTTATAAAATTTACACAGTTAAGAAATTTTAGCTGGATGTGGTGGCGCAGGCCTGTCATTCCAGCAGCTGTGGAGCTGAGGCAGGAGGATCTCGAGTTTAAAGCAGCCTCAGCCAACTGAAGGAGGCCCTGTCTCCAAAAAAAAATAAAAAGGATGTAGCTTAGTGTGGTTAAAAAAAAAGAGAGAGATAAATTAATTAATTAGTTAATTAATTTTAAAAGCAATCAGTTAAGACCACTGTTTTATTCTACTGATTTCTCCTCCTCACTGTTCCCTTCTGTCAAGTGACCTTGTATTGGCCCTGAATATTTTTTGTGTCTCTGGAAAGGCCGAGTTACGAATTTATTTGATTTAGGTTTCTTTATGTGGTTCGTATTCACTCCCGTGGGCAGTTATGTTTGAGTATTTGAAAGGCTATCATGGCTCAAAGTTGCAGGAACAGAGTTGAAGCCCCAGTGCAGAGGTATCTTGTGAGTCTAAATGGAGGTGCATGAGTGAAGGAAGATACACAGAGCTTGAAAGGACTGGAGTTAGAAGCTAGTCTCCCAAAAATTCTTCCAACCACGAAGACTATACAAATGGAGACGGAGGACCCAGTTCTTACCCTTACTTCATACACTTAGTAAAATGGAAGTTTTCTTCTCCCAGGAATGTATTTGATGATACAGTGAATGTTTTTATGCTTGGACATGTTCAAAGAAAAACTGAATTATCTTTCTCAACATAAAATATTACAAAACCATTGCATTATCAAGGACAATGAGTCTACCCAGCTGGGCACAGTGGTCTGCACCTATGATCCAGCTACTCCGGAGTGTGGGGCCAGACTGGGCAAAATAGCAAGACTCCATCTCAAAAGAAGAAGAGTGTGCCCCCCAGAAGTAGAAAAGACGTACAGAGGTGTTTTAAGTGGTTAATAACAATACTTTGTTATTTCTCTGGATTTTGTGATACAGTATTTGTCAGCTTTTAAAAACAGATTTCTGCGTGGCTCGGGTGGTGGCTCAGTGATAGAGGACTTGGCTAGCATGTGTGAGGCACTGGGTTCGATTCTCAGCACCAAATGTAAATAAATGAATAAAATAAAGTCTATCAACATCCAAAAATATTTTTTTAAAAAAGTATGATTTCTGCTGGACACGGTGGTGCACACCTCTAATTCCAGCAACTTGGGAGGCTGAGGCAAGAGGATTGCAAGTTCGAGGCCAGCCTTAGCAGCTTAGCAAGGACCTAAGCAACTTAATGAGACTGTGTCTCAAAATAAAAATAAATAAATAAAAAGGTTTGGGGCTGGGGCTTAGTGGTAAAGTCCCTCTGGATTCAGTCCCTATTACCAGAAGAAAAAGGGAAAAATAAATTTAATGATGCCTTAAACAGCTTAGTGAGACCCTGTCTCAAAATGAAAAATAAAATATACTGGGAATGTATCTCAGTAGTGCCTCTGGAGTCAACTCCTAGTACCACCCACCCCAAAATAATGATTTCTCATTTTGAATACATAGTCTATTTGTGCCAAATTTTGTGTATTTAATTTTACACTCTTTTTCTTAATGAGAGTTACAAAAATTATATAAGGGCTGGGGATGTGGCTCAATGGTAGACCGCTTGCCTAGCATGCATGAGGTCCTGGGTTCCATCCTCAGCACTGCAAAAATTGTGTGTGTGTGTGTGTGTGTGTGTGTCTGTGTGTCTGTGTGTATTTTCCAGGTTCCACAGAACCTGGATCTGCCTTTGGCCCTTAGGATGACTATCTTGGCATAGATTAAGCTTCTCCCTTTTGGAAGATCTGGTTATAACTCATCTCCTCCGGCCCTTTGGAAAGTGAAATTTCTTGACCTTTAACTTGATTTTGATTAAAGTAAGACTTGTAAGGCTAGAGCTTTTGCAGATTGAGGTGTGACAGCAGTACTAGCACAAACTTCTCCCTCTCCACGTCCTGTGGATCTCAGCAGCCTCAGCACAGGCCTTTCTTCCCCTTGTGAAAGAACTGCGCAGCTCCTGTTTGGCATATCTGAATTGCCAGCATGGCTACTCTTGTGCTTTGGGCCATTAAGTAAAGTAAGGATCACTTGAACACAAGCACTGTGACACCGTCAGGGCCAATTTGGTAGCCAAGCTAGCTGCTAACGGGCGGGTGGTTTATACAGTGTGGATACAGTGGACAAGGGAATCTTTTAGTTTGCTTTGCAGTAGCCTGCGTGGTAGGTGAACGCGAGCATGCCTCTCTATAAATGCCAATTTTTATTTTCATTTATTTTTTATTTTCAAAAATTTATTTATTTATATGTGGTGCTGAGTATTGAACCCAGGGCCTCACACATGCCAGGCAATCACTCAACCACTGAGCCACAACTCCAGCCCCAAAATTCATATTTAAAAAAAAATGAGAAAGATTTCAGCTGGGTGTGGTATCCCTTGCCTGTAATACCATAATTCTAGCAACTCATAAATCTGAGGCAAGAGGATTCCAAATTTGAGGCCAGCCTGGGCAATTTAGTGAGACCTATCTCAAAATAAAAAATAAAAAGGGCTGGCAATGTGTAGCTCAGTGGTCAGAGCACTTGCCTACCAGCAACTCAGGACTGAGGTAGATTGAAAGTTTGAGGTCAGCCTGGATAATTTAGCAAGAACCTATTGCAAAATTTAAAAAAAAGGTTTTTTTACACATTTTTTTATTGGTGCATTGAAGTTGTAGAAACTGATGGGATTTGTTATTACATATTGTACATGCACACAACATAACCATATAATTTGGCTAATACACTCCTCAATACTTCCCCTCTTCCTCCTTCCTTTCTCTGATTCCTTGCCTCCACTGATCTCCCTTTGATTTTCTTGAGCCACTCCCCACACCCCCCTAAACTTTCTTTTCCTTTTTCCTCTCTAGCTTCCACAAATGAGAGAAAACATCCAGCCCTTGACCTTGAGTTTATTTTGCTTAACATAACGGTTTCTAATTTTATCCATATTCTTGCAAATGACATAATTTCATTTTTCTTTGTGGCTGAATAAAACTCCATTGTGTATATAGACCACATTTTCTTTATCCATTCTTTCATTGATGGACTCCTGGGCTGGTTCCATCGTTTGGCTGTTGTACTGCCGTATACATGGGTGTGCATGTATTGCTATAGCGTGATGACTTTAATTTTGGGGGGGTACTGGAGACTGAACCCAGGGGCACTGTGCCGCTGAGCTACATTCCCAGCCCTTTCTATTTTTTATTTTGAGACAAATTCTCACAAAGTTGCTTAGGGTCTCACAAAATTGCTGAGGCTGACCTCAAACTTGCAATTCTGCCTCAGCCTCCCAGGTCAGGAGGCTTTTGGGCTGCGCCCAAAGTCAGGATTTTCCAGAGGAGACTCAGACTGGTGATGCTGAGCACCCCTTCACAGAGGTCCGGCGGGGCTCAGTCACTCGGTGGTGGAGCAGGTTCCTCTAGCCCCTGCCCTCAGGTGCACCTGGACCCCAGTGGGCCTGAGGTGGACACACCTTTGGTTCCTTCCCCTCCCTGAACCCAGCTTCCCATCTTGGAAATGGGAACAACAACACTGTCTCCTCCAAGACTGTCCTGAGAGAGAAGTGACAGAATGGGGCTGGGGTGCAGCTCAGAGGGAGAGCCCCCTTGCCTAGCATGCTGGAGGCCGGGGTCCAGTCTCCAGCGCCACCCAAAAAGAAAGAGAGAAAACGCTTGATCCATCCTCTGCTGAGTATTGGCAACTAGTAAGAGAAAGTTATAGAAAATATCTTTGCTAGTCACATTTTATGACTTCCTACGATTATTTCATTAGTGTTTCATAGATTTTGAGTGTTTCATATGGGAAAATCTGCCTTCCGTACTAAGTCACATCCATAGCGAGAGAATACTCATTTTTCTTTTTTTCTCTGAAGTGGCAGGAAGCACCACAGAGAAATCTGTCATTTTTAGTAGCAAATAAAGCATGTGCCACATACTTGTATGTATGTTTTGTTCGTTTTTGTTTTTTTGAGTAGGTGTCTTGCCATGTTGCCCAGGCTGGCCTTGAACTCCTCAGCTGGAATGATCCCCCTGCCTCAGCCTCCTGCGTAGCTGGGACTATAAGCATGTGCCACCTGCCTTGGCTAACCACTTGTACATGACTATTAATAGCAGCTGTATTTATGATAGCCTCAGATATAAGCAACCCAAGTGTTTATGGACTGGTGAAAGGAAGCCTGGCCTGGTTGTGCACACCTGTAATCCCAGCAACTTGGGAGGCCGACACAGGAGGATCACAAGTTTGAGGCCAGCCTTAGCAACTTAGCAAGACCCTGTCTCAAAATTTAAAAATAGAAAAGGCTGGGGATGTGGGTTCAGTCCCCAGTAAAAGTGGGGAGTCGGGGTTGGGGGAGTGTCATAAAAGAACATTGGCCAGAACTAATCTCATTACGCACCTAAAAATGGGGAAGAGATGTTCTTTATTTATTTATTTTTTTTGGGTGCTGGGGATCGAACCCAGGGCCTTGTGCTTGCAAGGCAAGCACTCTACCGACTGAGCTATCTCCCCAGCCCCAAGAGATGTTCTTTAAAAGAAACACCCACACAACTCTGAGACATGGACACAATAATAATAAAGATAAGCAGATTCAGTAACCACAAATGGTTAAACTTAATCGCACATCAAATGTAAGCCTACCGGAGCTCGTTGTGATGACCAGTTAATTGCACTCTGTTCTCTGGGTTAAGAGTTCCTTCTCATTCCATGTGGACACATCTCACACGTCGGCATCTGAACAAACAACATCTTTTCAGGTCCACGACGTCGCACCTGTTTCCCTTCCACTCAAGTGAATCCTTTCTTACAGATGCAGACCTGACAGATGCTTTTCTTTCTCAGAGGCAGAGTACTCACACTGTTTCTTAGGTCTTTGTCCTGAGAGCAGGGGAGGCCCCAAGGGTTTTGGCCAGGGCAGCATCATGGTTGGATAGACTTGGAGTTCCAGAAACTGCCCTGTGCAGGGTGGACAGGACCCCGTGCAGCAGGAAGGCCCCTGCAGAGGGCCTGGCGGTGCCTGGAGCCGCTGGCCTCGAATGGATCCACTTCGCCCTACGTACATGTTTCAGCTTTAAAGAGAGACCGTCAAGTGGCCCACGTGCAGTCCAAAACAGAAATTAAGGGCTTCTTGGCCAGGGCGGCAGGCACGGGACCAGCTGGGGTCTCGGGTGGCATTCTGCTCTTAGAAGCCACAGTGCTGAAGAGATTGGGAAAGGCGCTGGGGAGGACGAGGCAGGAGGCAGGATGCGGGACTGACCAGGTGGGTGTGAGAACTGAGAGTGAGACTTTCTGACTGGAGCGCAGGGGCTCTTGCAGAAGAAAACTCTCGCGGTTCCTGCTAGGGAGAGGGCCGGGGATGTCTCAGGTCCCGTCCTGAGTGTCCTGGCTCAGTTGGGGAAGCTGGGCAGGAAGAAGAGCCTGGGAGGAAGCGGCTCTTCCTTCCTCACCCTCACTCACCCTCTGCAGACGCCCTCCTCTCCCACCCCTCTCTGCGGCTGCGCAAAGTGAGCAAGCAACCAGGCAGGTGTGGGGGGGTCTCCCTCACCTGGCTGTGAATCTGGTTCTGCTGTTTTCTCGCAGCATGATCTTGGACGGGTTGCTTTACCTTTTTTACCTTCTATTTGTGTTTGTGTTGTGTGTGTGTGTGTGTGTGTGTGTGTGTGTGTTAGTGAGGGTTTAACCCAGGGGTGCTCTACCACTGAGCCACATCCCCAAGGCTTTTGTTCTCTTTTCTGACATTTCCTTGCTGCCTTATAATACGCCATCCTGTGGAGAGAAGAGAATAGTTCAGTGTGACCTTTGGGCACCCGGAGCTGAAAAATCCCTTTATTTAGGCTCCTGAGGGCTCCTGGGCCTGGGGCTTGCTGGTCACGTGGGATGGCATCCTGGCATCTTAGAACTGGAAGGCCTGGGGCTGGCCCTGGGTTCCATTTGTGGCACCGAGAGAAAGAATAAAAGAAAGGAACTGGAGGAATCTTACAGGCCCGGATGGGGCAGATGGCAACGGTGGACTGCACACTGGCTAGGAGTTCTGAGTACTCCATCCCAGATTTACTCAGTGACCTTGGGTGACCTCTAGTGGCAACATGTGACAACACGGCCTCCCAGCAAGGATGGGTTTGCAGCTTTGAACCACATTTTGTTGGTATGTTTCCCTTTGCAGCAGGTCCTGGGTAGAAATGCCATATATATGCATATGTTTTTTGTTTTTGTTTTTGTTTTGTTTTGTACTGGGGATTGAACCCAAGGGTGCTTTTTAGTACACATCCCCAGTCCTTTTTGTTTTTCTAAAGTTTGAGACAGGGTCTGGCTAAGTTGCTTAGGGCCTGTAATCCTCCCGTCTCAGCCTCCCGAGTCCCTGGGATTATAGGCGTGCACCACCACGCCCGGCTGCAACCTGAATTTTGTTCTTTTAATTACTTCCATGTTCCCTCTAACCTTAAGACTGCTTTCTCAAAAATTTGTTTTGTTTTGTTTGTTTTTACTGTCCTGGGGATTGGACTCAGGGGCACTCTACACTGAGCTACATCCCCAGTCCTTTTATTTTGGGACAGAGTCTGAGTTGCTGAGGCTGGCCTTCAACGTGGGATTCTCCCACCTCAGCCTCTGAGTCGCTGGGATTGCAGGCATGTGCCACTGTGCCTGGCTTCCAGAAGTTTTGATGGAGTCAGGATGCATCTCGTGTTTGTGTATTGCCCAAGCCAGTAAGGATGGTAAGCCACTAAGAGCTGGCCTGGGATGATGTCACCTCAATTAAGGGAAGTGATCCAGGCTCAGTCCAAACTTCAGATAAACCTCAGTCATTTCTTGTGTGCTTACTGGATGCATGCCTGTTCTTGTGGAGATCCATTCATTGGTCAGGACACTGTTAGCATCAGGTACCCCTTGATGGTCTCACCCAGTCCAGGTATCCCCATCTCCTCGGACCTCCTCATTCCCACAATCCTATGCTGCAGCCATGATGCACACATTAGGTTTTCTTACGTCATGTTAGCACATGCCATGGTGTGTTATGGAAGACTCGTGATAGAGCCATGGTATGCTAAGCATGCCAGGCCATAGACAGCTACCTCTTAGCATATGTTAGGGTATAGCTAGCATATTAGGGCATAGCATGTTAGTGCATGTCACATGCTTATGATGTTATTGCACATTCTGGCATGTTAACCTGGGTCATGTTAACACGTTAATGTGCATCATGGCATGTTAGCATGTGCAAGCTCACGTTCTGGTTTGTTGGTTAGAGTTCTTTTCTGGGCTGGGGGTTGAACCCAGGGCCTTGTGCATGCCAGGCCAATACTCTACCACTGAGCTACCGTCCAGCCCTTGGGTGTTTTCAATAAGACAGTAATTTGCCAGGCGTGGTGGCACATGCTTCTAATTCCAGCAATTCAGGAGGCTGAGGGAGGAGGGTCAACTGACAAATGTTCTATCAATGTAAGATCAGAATTTTTTCTCTCTGTTAAAATGACAAATTGGGGTCATTGGTCTTGTTTATTACCATGGCATTGTAACATACCTTAGTATTTCAAAAGGTGGGTCCTCCCTACTTATTCCTTTCAGAAGTTGACATGGTGGCTTGTGGACCTCTACTCTTCCATGTATATGTTTAAGACGATAATGTGAGGGACAGGCAGGGTGGTGCCCCCCTGTAATCCCAGCAGCTGGGGAGACTGAGGCAGGAGGATTGTGAGTTCAAAGCCAGTCTCAGCAACTTAATGAGGCCCTGACGACTTAGTCAGACAATGTCTGAATAAAATACAAAAAAGAGCTGGGGATGTGGCTAAATGCCCCTGGGTTCAATCCCCAGTACCAAAATACAAAGATGATATTTGAATTTTTAAAAAGAGCACTTGCAAGAATGTTAAGTGGAATTATAGTAATTTTATGCATTAATTAGGTAGAATTGATATCTTTACAACTTTGAGTTGCTCCATCCTTGAACTTGGCATATATATTAGTGTCTCCATTTTGTCTTCTTCTTTTTTCTGCCCTTTTCTGCAGTGTTGGGGATTAAACAGTGCAAGGCAAGCACTGTACCAACTGAGCTATATCCCCAGCCCTTCAGCTTACCTTTTTCTGTGTCTCTTTCTCTCTTTTTCTTTTGGTGGGAGGTGTGCTGGGGATTGAACTCAGCTTCTTACATATGCTGGGCAGGTGCTCTGCCTCTGAGCTACATCCCCAGCCCAGGGTGTTTTGTTTGTTTGTGTTGGTGCTGGGGATGGAACCCAGGGCTTCAAGAGTGCTAAGCACTCACTCTACCACTGAGCCACACTCCCAGTGACAGTAGAAGGTCTATCTTTAGTGTTTTTATTTCATTATCATTCTGGGAAAATATTTTTTTTTCTGGGAAAATCTTCTCGGCTTGTGGTTATTTTATTTCAGCACTTCAAACTCCTTTGTCATGGATGTGGGGGCGCACACCTGTAATCCCAGAGACTCAGGAGGCTGAGGTAGGAGAATTCCAAGTTCAAGGCCAGCCTGGGCAACTTAGTTAGATCCTGTCTCGAAATAAAAAGGACTGGGGATGCTCAGTGGTAGAACCCTTGCCTAGCATGTGTGAAACCTTGGATTCAATCCACATTAAAAATTTTTAAAAATTGGTCGGGGGCCTGGGGAGATAGCTCAGTCGGTAGAGTGCTTGGGTTCAATCCCCAGCACCGCAAAAAAAAAAAAAAAAAAAAAAAAATTGGTCTGGGGTGTAGCTCAGTGGGGTAGTGCATATGCTTAGCATATTAACTCCCCAGTATCAAAAATAAAAGAAAATAAATAAATGAAAAATTAGGAATGGGATTGTGGCTCAGTGGTAGAGCACTTGCCTGGTGCATGGGAGGCACTGGGTTTGATCTTCAGCATAAAAATAAATACAATAAAGGTAGTGTGTCCGTCTACAACTAAAAACTTTTTAAAAATAAAAATGAAAAAGATCTGTTCAAAGGATGAATTTAACAAGGGCAAATTGCCTGAGGTCACCCAACTTTTTCCAGATATGACTATTGCTCCTGGGAATGTAATTGTTAGAAACTCAGGTACTTTTACCAAAGAGCGAAGTATAATAATTAACACTAGGAAACTATGGAGATAATAGGAAATGATACAATTTTGTAAGGATGTTGAGCACCTAAAAATGTTTGCTAAGTGATGAGAAAAGCTCCTTCAGCCTTTGCCTATCCTATCCCACCTCGTTGCCTTTTCCTGGTTGAGTGGTTGAAGTTCTGCATAGAGCAACGTTAACCCCCTGCTTCTTTTTGGTTTAGGGAACTGAACCCAGGGTTGCTCTACCACTCAGCTACCCGTCCCCCTCCTTTTAATTTTGCTAAGTGGTTCAGGGCCTCGCTAAATTGCTGGCCTTGAAATTTCAAACCTCCTGCCTCAGCCTCCCAAAGCCACTGGGATTATAGGCGTGTGCCACTGTGCCCAGCTGTTAACCCTCTTGTTAAGTATGTTATATATATATCTTTTCCCTTTTGCATTTGGCTTTTAACCTTACTTCTTTCTTTTTTATTTATTTATTTATTTTTTCAGCCTTACAGAATGTATTCATTTTTATGCATTTAAACCTATTTTCCTCTGTGGTTTCTGGGTGTTGTGACAGATTTGAAAAGTTCTGGGAGTGCCTCACTCTTACCTGTAAATATTGCCTGAAATGAATAAGACCCATTAGCTTATTATTATTATTAGCAGTAGTAGTATTCTGAAAAGCTGTTGAGTTCTTTGTTTTTGTACTGGGATTGGTCCCAGGGGCACGCTACCACTGAGCTGCATTCCCACCCCTTTTTATTTTGAGATGGCGCTTCATAAATTGCCCAGGCTGGCCTTGAACTTGCAATCCTCCTGCCTCAGCCACCTGAGTAGCTGGGATTACAGGTGTGCACCACCACACCCAGCAAATATCTTGGTAATTAGTTCGTGGAATGAAAACTGCCCTCTCCCCCACTTCTGAGCATGCCCAGCAGCCCTGGCCAGGCTGTCTGGGTACCCGGCACCCTCTCCTCCTGGCCTGCTGGTCCTCCTGTTCTCCACAGAACACTTTCCTTTTCACTTTCTCTGGGTCCTGCTTGCCCCAGGCTGCTCTGAGACCAGCAAGGCTGGACTGATTCTGTCTCCCCACGTGAGTCCTTCTGGGGTGGCGTGAGAGTCTTGGTCCAGGCCCTCAACTGAGGCTTGGGGTCCAGGGGACGTTCTTATGTGCCCCTGCCTTCTTCCAGGAAGGCCTTTGGTGCTGCAGTGGTTCCACCCCCATGACCCTGTGACCTTTCATGGGGGATACGGCCAGTGCTCTGGGCCCCTCAGTGCACCCTTGCCTGAGAGACCCTCCCTCCCAAGAGGCAGCAGGAGGGGCGCCAGGCCCAGAGCCACACGGGCCCTGTGTGGGATGCACAGTGGGGGTGTGGTTGGGACTGAGTCTGGGACAGTATTTGGGCCTGGTCTGGACCTTGTTTGGGGCTGGGATTCTTGTGGGGCTCATTTTGGAACTTGGGGCCTGAGTAGGTCAAGCCTGGGCTTGTTAGGGCCTCCCGGGTGCTGCTCACCCCGCCTTGACTGCCCTGCCGGTCTGGTGACCTCTACAGCAGATCACAAGGCCATGGCGGATGCAGACTGTCCCCTGACCCTGTCTGGGGCCGAAGGGACATGCGCAGACCGGCTGGTGAGCTCAGGCGGTCTGCCCTCCGGCTCTGACCCGTCCTTCAGCCCTCGTTTCCACCCAGCGTCCCCATCCTTCAGAGGCAGCGGGGTCCTTGCCCTCTCTGCACACAGCAGGTGTCTTAGGCTCTGGCTTCCTGCACTGGTGTCCTGGGGCGGCACCTCCCTTCCACTGCTGAGGGTGAGGCCCCAGGGCCCTGTGGCTGCCTGGAGTGAGGGGCGGGGTCACCCAGGGCTGGTGATCTGGTCCCTACCTCCTCCCTGAGCTTTGCAGGACACCTCCTTATCCCTGCTTCAAGCTTGTCCCTCTGCTGATCAGCTAAGCCCTGGCCCTGAGTATCAGGGACCCCATGGCGGGGACTCCTGGTCAGAGGGGGTCAGGCAGCCACTGGGGATGGAGGAGGAAGGTTTGGGCCTACGGCCCTGATTTCACCAAAAGCACAGACACAGAGTAGTGCTCAGCCTTCTATTGGAGACCCTGCTTCCCCTGGGACAAAGGCCCCTGTCCAGGGGTCCTGAGCACTCCCAGGTGGGGAGGGTGCTCTGGGGGCTGGACGGGCAGGGGAGGGTCTGGTGTCCTCTGGGGGCGTGGTGAGCATGTGTGGGTGCTTACGAAGTGGTGTCTGTCACCAGGACCCAGGGCCGCTTCCTCCTTGGGGGCAGCCCAGGAGAGGCAGGCCGGGCCGAGGCCCTCACTCTCTGGAGGGCCTTCCCATCTCCCTGGACGATGGTCCTTCAGGGTCCGCAGCTGGGTACCCCTCGCTCGATGCTGAGCTTCAGGCCCGGGTCTTCCCCTGGGAGCTGGACCCAAACCCCTGAGGCAGGGACCCCTCGAGGGGCCGTGGGCTGTGGGCTCGGAGTGTGTGTGTGGGTGGTGGGGGGCTATGCTGGGGGGCCAGGTGGCCTAGTCGTCCTTGTCCTTGGCACCGTGCTTGAGGATGCGGGTGAACTCCACGTAGTTGAAGTTGCCCTTCTTGTCGATGGGAGCCTCGCGGTACATCTCGTCCACCTCCTCGTCTGTGAAGCGGTCACCCATGGTGGTGAGCAGCTCCCGGAGGTGATCCTCATGGATGAAGCCTGGGGGCCGGGTGGGGGTCATGAGAGCAGGGACTTGGGCGGGGACACGCCAGCACCCCGACCTGTCACCCTGGTCCTTGCAGATCTCGTGGCTGCAGAGAGGCCAGGAAGATGCCACCTGGTCTGCTCGAGGAAGGGGGACTTGGGCGGGAGCGCTCAGGAGGGCTGGCCAGGGTCTACCAGGAAGCCTTCCCCAGTAGGGCCGTCTGCGGGCGTTTCTGGGGGGAGCACGGGCTGTGGAGCAAGGCTTGCTGGGCACATCCTGTTTTACCAGCGTGCGCTCCGCAGCTCCACTGCCTGAGTTGGAATGGTAATTTCCATGCTTGGCTGTGTGACCTCAGGCAAGGTACCTGAACTCTCTGTGCCTACCTGATCTGGAAAATGGGGCTGAAAACATGCCAACCTGGCAGGAATTGTAAAGACAGGAAAAAGTGCCAAATGTGCTGGGGCTGTGGTAGACCCGGGTCCCTGAGAGCCGTCACTGCTGCCACCTCCACTCAGCATGTCCCTTGGAAAAGCTGCCTGCGGGACAGACTGGTTTCTGTTCCTTGTTGGCAAGAAGGGCTGGCACGGTTTGATTTCTGGAAAGCTCCACCGCAGAGGAGCGTGGGGGCAGCGGGTGAGATGGGGAAGTGGGAGCCTCGGGGACCTGGGCTGCCCTGGCCCGTGTCCCTGGAGCCAACAGGAGCCGCCTGGCTCTAACTGTTCTGGCGGCAGAAGCCGGGGTGGGGCTGGGCCCCGCTTTTGGGGGCTCTGACCTGAGGCCTCCTCGTCGAAGCAGGCGAAGGCGTTGCGGATCACGTCCTCGGGGTCCGTGCCGTTCAGCTTCTCCCCGAACATGGTGAGGAACATGGTGAAGTTGATGGGCCCCGGGGCCTCGCTCATCATGCCCTCCAGGTACTCGTCCGTGGGGTTCTTCCCTGCAGCGGGCGGGCAGGCGGGCGTGGGTGCTGCGTCCAGGCCCCAGCCCCGCATGCCCTCCCTGCCCCTCCCAGCTTTGCCATGGACAGCACAGTGCTGGGGCAGGCGGCCTTCTGACTTGAGGCCTGGCCCAGCGGCCAGCATCCCGGCTGCCACCACCAGTCACCCTGGAGAAGAGAGCGGTCTCACTCCCGCTCCACAGGTGAGGAACCAGGGCACAGAGAGGCAAGGCGGCCAGTCCAGGGCCACACAGCAAGTCAGCAGCGAGCCAGCATTTGAACTCAGGTATCCTGACCTCGAATTCCAGACACAATTTCAAAAGTGGTCAAAGCAGCGAGCTTTGGTGTCTCACAAGTCTGGATTTGAATCCCAGCTCTGTGCCTTGGTTTCCCATGTCTCTTAGGAGCATAGTGAGGATGAATAAGATAATGGTTGCAAAACGCTCATAACAGCCCTTGGACTCTGGAGTGAACATCTGGGTTCATCCAGCTCTACCACTTAGCTGTGTGACACTGGATAAATTATTTAACCTCTCTGAGCCTCAGTTTCCTCCTTTGTAAAGTAGGAATAATAATCACATCTACCAGCTGGGGAGGAGCCTTCCTGTCCTCATCTGCTCTCAGCCTTAAACGCTGCTGTGTCCCCATGGGATGGTTAGTGGAGCAGAGGCTCAGGAGAGCTATGACCCTCAGGACCCCAGTGGGGCACTGAGGGCCACCCGCCTCCCTGGCCTCTGTCCTCCCCTTTGGTGAAACTGGGAGGGCCCCAGGTGAGAGCCCTGCTGGGTGACTTCCTGGAGAGGGAGGATCCAAGTGAGCCTGGCCTGACCCCAGAGAGCAGCCGGGGTGGGGGTGGGGGGCAGTGTCCCAGCTCAGCCCCCTCAGGGCCGCCTGGTTTCTTGGCAGATGCTCATGGGTGTGTGTGAGGGCCACGGTGCCATCACAGAGGCAGAGAAACGGGCATGGGCTGTGCCGGGCCGTGCTGGGGTCTGGCCCTGATGCTCCTGGCTTGACCACGCGGCTGCCCAGTGATGCCTGACTTCCTTCCCGCCTGGGTCCAGCAGGTTCCGGGAGCTGGGGCCCAGCGTGCCTGTCCGGGCCAGCCCATGGCGGGGCGTGTACAAGGCCTGGCCTCAGGGCCAGTTTCCTGCGCAGCGTGCGCTGGAGCTGATTCCGGGGCCCTCAGGATCCTGACTCTGGAGAAGTCACTGGGGTGAAGGGAGATGCTCTTGCCTGCCCTACCTGCTGGCTCAGTCCACCCCCGCAACAATGGGGGTCTACACTTCAAATGTGTCTTCTTTTTTAAATATTTTTTTAGTTGTAGATGGACATCATACCTTTATTTATTTATTTTTATTTGTAAGGCACTGAGGATGGAACCCAGTGCCTCACACGTGTTAGGCAAGGGCTCTGCCACTGAGCCCCAGCCCCAGCCCTCTTCTTCTTTTCTTCTCTCTTCTTCTCCTTCTCCTTCCTCTCTTTCTTTTTTTTAAATTTAGAGACTCCGTCTCACTAAGTTGCCCAGGAGGGCCTTGAACTTGCCCGCTGCCTCGCCGTCCCAGGTCACTGGACCACAGGCCACCACGCTGGGCTGCAGTTCACACTTTCATCTAGCTGCCAACTCCACTTTTTTTTTTTTAAGTAGTTCTTTGTTTGTTTATTATTACTCTTTTTGGTACTGGGATGGAACCCAGGGGTGCTTTACCACATTCCCAGTCCTTTTTGTTTTTTGAGACAGGCTCTCTCTAAGTCGCTGAGGTTGGCCTCAAACTTGCAATCCTCCTGCCTCAGCCTCCTGAGTCACTGGGATGATAGGCCTGTGCCACCGTGTCCAGCCCAACCCCCTTTAAATCAAATGTTACTGGCAACGTTACATCTGCCCAAGATGGTCCCACTCTGGTCAGCCCGGCTAGGTTCAAATCCTGTGCTGGACCCCAGGCAAATTCCAGAAGTGTTCTTTGCCTCAACTTCCCTGCCCACCGAGTGTGTGAAGTCAGGGTGACTACCCCCAGGGTGGGCACCACATGCCTCCCCACACAGGAAGTGCTCAGTGAGGCGCAGCCCCTGCCTGGTGCCTCAGATCCCGTCCCATCCCGCTGGTCCCTGGTCCCTGGTCCCTGCTCACCGAGGGAGGCCAGCATGTCATGCAGGTCCTCCTTGTCGATGAAGCCATCGCGGTTCTGGTCAATCATGTTGAAGGCCTCCTTAAACTCTTGGATCTGGGATTGGTCAAACATCGCAAAAACATTGGACGTGGCCCGCTGGGGCCTCTTCTTGGTGGTCTTGGCCTTGGCCCGCTTGCTGGACATCTTGGCTTCAGGTGGGTGGAGCTTCCCTGCAGGGAGGGGGTGCAGGGCGTGACTGTGAGTCAGGGAATCCCCCTGCCTCCCCCAGATGGCTTTTGGCTCCAGGCCCGGCCTTGGAGCCTCCCACAGGCGCAGGTCCCCTGACACCCAGTTCTTCATACAGGCAGGCCAGCATGGGCGCCACGATCTTCTTTTTAATAGACTAGGGATTAAATGAGTGGAGGACACTTAACTACTGACTCACACCCCCAGCCTTATTTATTTACTTATTTATTTATTGGTACCGAGGAATGAAGCCAGGGGCACTTAACCATTCAGCCACATCCCCAGCCGTTTTTATTTCTCATTTTGAGACAGGGTCTCACTAAATTGCAGAGGCTGGCCTTGAACTTGTGATCCTCCTGCCTCAGCCTCCTGAATTGCTGGGATCACGGACATGCACCACTGCACCCAGCTGGGCTCCGTGATCTTGAACAACTCCCTCTCTCTCTCCAACCTGTGTTCTCATCTGGGAATGGGGACTGCCCAGCAGAAGGGATAAATTAACCAAGTACTCGAAAAGCACCTGAAACAGTCCTGGGCATGGAGTGAGCTATTTTTGCTGACTGGGTAGAACATTGAGGACTGGGCTCGGTGCCAACCGCTAACATGCACTTGTCCTTTAATCCTGATAGTGTTTACCCTGCCCAGTTACAGGATGGGGCTACGTGTGCGAGGCAGCAGGGGTCCTGCCGGGGCTGCCTTCCAGGAGCCCTGGGACCTGCAGGAGGGGGCTAACACCCTGCATGCCTGACATTCCTCATCCCCCCTCGGCCCTCCCCATCCTGCTGTGCTGCCCACAGGAGGCTGGGAGGCTCGGAGTGGAGGCTCCAGAGTCCACCCCACTGCCTGCAGCATGTCCTCCTCAGGCGGTTCTCCAGCCCCTGGGTGGGTGACAGACCAGTCCTGGGCCCCATCCTGTGCTTACAGGATGAGGCTCCCCAGCTGAGAGGCCAGGGCCTGTTCTCATTGTGCAGTATTCAGACCCGCCCTTCACTTGCCACTTGAAGCCCTGGAAGGTTCCTGCTGCCCCCAGCCCCTAAGCAAGCCTGGGGCCTTAGCCTGGCATTCGAGGCTGGTGAGCCCTCCTGGCCTCTCAGCCCCGCACCCGCTCTCCTCTCTCTTCTTCCTCCCTGGCCTCCTGCAGGGCTCTCTCCTCTGTGCCAGGTTCCCAGCGGGAGCTGTGCTCCCCACTCTTGCTTTGACATCAACACCTGAAGCCCCTCTCTCCCTCATCCCAGGGCCAATGACTGACACAGCCGTAGCCACCATGGACTGGCAGATGCTTGCTGAACAAATGACGGTGAGGGGGTCCTCCACTGCACAGACGGGGAAACTAAGACCTTTCCCTGAATCTTCGTCACAGCTTGGTGGGACTATGCGCCTGAAGACCTGGTCCTGCCTTCCCTCAGCAGGCAGAGGCCCCAGGAGGGTGGCTGCTGCCTCTTCCCTCTGCAACCAGCCCCCTGGTTCAGGCTCTCCAGGAAGCCTCCTCTGCCTGTGCTATTCTTCATCCCAATGACCTTTCAAGTTATTCTAAGACCTTGACCTTTTTTTTTTTTTGGGTACTGGGGACTGAACTCAGGGGCACTCAACCACTGAGCCACTTCCCCAGCCCTATTTTGCATTTTATTTAGAGACAGGGTCTCTGAGTTGCTCAGTGCCTTGCTTTTGCTGAGGCTGGATCTAAACTCACCTCAGCCTCCGAGCTGCTGGGATTACAGGCGTGAACCACCACACTGGGCAACCTTGACCTTTCGATTCCTTCCTTCCTTCCTTGCACTGGACTGAACCCAGGGGTGCTCTATCACTGAGCTACAGACCCAGCTTTTTTTTTTTTTTTTTTTTTTTTTTTAAATTTGAGATGGGGTCTTGCTGAGTTGCTGAGGTTGGCCTTGAACTTGTGATCCTCCTGCCTCAGCTTCCTGAGTTGCTGGAACTACACCACCATGTCCAGCTGGCCCTTGGCCTATGGGAGCTTACATCCTGAGCTGGGGTTTGGCCAGCCCAGCATGTCCTCGGGGCCACAGCTGCCTGAAGTCTTGAGACTGGCCGCCTACAGCCCACCTGCGTGGGAGTGGAAAGTGCTGAGGGAAGGGAGTGCCATTGCACCCAGAAGCCGCCCCCTCCTCTCCTGTGGCTTCGAGGGCCCAATCCTTCCCAAGCCCATTGTTCTCTGGGAACTTGGACTCGTGGTATGCACTGAAGCTGCCCACAGAGAAGTCCACCGCGCCCTCCAAGGCTGAGGTGGTCATCACTGTCGCCATCTGTCTGCAGAGCTCGAGGGCAGGTGTGCCGGGCTCACCAGCGCTCTCTCTGAGCCCACCAGGGCACTCTGCCTTCGAGGCCACCTGTCCCCACCCTCTCCATTCACCAACCAGGACATGGTGAGGAGCACAGGGCCACCCTGTCTGCTGGAGCGACCTTGGGCAGCAGGGAGTAGTGGCTCCAGCTGTGCAGTTAGTACAATAGGCTGGAGAAGGCTAATGTGTGCCCATCAGGGGTGAGGGCCAGCTGGAGGCCAAGACCCTGGCAGGCTTGGGTTGGTGGGTAGCAAACTGGGCCCTGAGTGCCCCTGAGGCCTGGACAAAGAAAGAGGCTGACCGGGAAGCTCTCGCACCAAGCGGCCAAGGCCCCTGTCACCGCAGGCAGTTTCCAGGCCTGGCTGAGAGACCAGGGTCAGACACAATCTGGGGCCCTTGGCCCTAAAGCCAACACCTCCCCTCCCCAGGGTCCCAGGCTGTGACTAGATGTCATCTGTCTCCTACTGATGTCTGAAATTCTACCATAACAGCAAAGACCTGGGTAGAAGCCAGATCAGACCTGTGCCCCCTTGCTGTGACTCGGTGATGCCAGGTACCCTGCCAAGAGCTCACCTCACCCGAGGACGAATTACTTGACTTCCCTCAGAGCTGCCAGAGCTGGAGGCTGTTAAGACCGCCCAGAGAAGGGAAGCTCCCGGGTCAAAACACACAGCACTTGGTGTGAGTGGTGTGAGTGTGTGTGTACGTGTGTGTGTGTGAGAGAGAGAGAGAGAGAGAGACAGACAGACACACACACACTCTCTCCTGGTCACCGTCCCTTTCTCCTGCCCCCGGATGTGGGAATGGGGCAGAGGAGGGGGCGCGGATGCTCTGAAGGGCCTGGAGGCTGGCCGGGCTGTGTCTGGAATCCGGAGTGCCGGCGATCTCAGCACCCTCTGGGACCAGAGTTCTGGGCTTGGAGAGGCAGAGCAGGACCACTTGATCCCTCGCCAAGAACCACTTTTCCCAGATTCCAGAACAGTCTTGCTACCGCCCAGTCCCAGGTTGGGATCCCGGTCGGGGCGAGCGAACTCACAGCCCCAGCCCACACCGCTGTCCACGCCCAGCAGGCCCTTGATCCCCTGTCCCTGGGGCCAGCGCAGACCCGGTGACGGCCGGGTCCCAAGCCCGTCAGGTCACCTACTGTAGACACCCTGCCCTGCCCGGGCCGGGCTCCCACCTGGTGCTGAGAGGCGCTCGGGGCAAGGAGCTGCGCGGCGGGCGGTGCGCTCTGGCGGTGGCTCGGCTCGGGCTCTGGCTCGGGCTCTGGCTGGGGCTCGGCCTGGGCTCGGGCTCCGGACCGCGGGGGCGGGGCCTGGCGCGGGGGCGGGGCGGGGGCGGGGCGGGCGGCGAGGCGGCCGCGCCTTACAAGGCAGAAGAATGCGCGCGTGGGGCGGGGCGGGCCTGCGCTGGGGGCCGCGCAGCCCCCGGCCTTATTTGGCCTTCACGTGCAGACTCGGGGGGCGAGCCGGGTGGCCCCCCTCATCGCCGCCCCTGTCCCCAGAGCGCGATAAGGCCCTTCCCGGGCACGGGGAGGGCAGGTGATGAAGGCGAGGAGGCAGAGTTGGGGTGCCAGGCAGGCAGGCGCGGCAGAGCCTCCGGGGTCCCCGGTTCTCAGACTCCACCGTGTTTCCCCCCAAAGGCCCCGCTATCCGGCGCGAGTCCCGGGGGAAGCCCGGCTTCCAGCAGGCCAGGTATGGCCTTTCTCCAGTCGGAGGCTGAGCCGGACAACTTGAGTGTCGTATCGCAGGGGACCAGTCATCCCCACGCGAGGGGCCGGCAGAAGGGACGCCTGCTACCCGCCGGGCAAGGTCCTGGGGAAGCTGGGTGCGCAGAAGCGACTCGCCCAGGAGCACTGTTGGTGGAGGAGGATGCCAGGAGCACTTAGCTCCAAGCGTCTAGGACTGAGGACAAAGAGCCTGGTGGAGAGAAACGCAGATGAGGGAGAGCGAGTTGGGTGTGTGGTGCAGTGACCGGGCAACCTCCCGGGAAGTGAGCCCCAGCGGGGCTCCCTGGGCTCAGGGTCCAGGAGTGGCGGGAGGGTCTGAGAAGCAGCAGGGAACTCTCCGTGCTTCGTGGCGCGCCACGCGGGCTGCGGGGCTCTGAGCAGGGCGAGAAGGACCTGCTCGGGTCTGCAGCCAGCCTCCCTGCAGCCTGCGCTGAACGGACCCAGGGGTCCCGGCGGAGCTGGGCGAGGAGCCAGGAGCTGTTCCCTAGACTGGTGCGGCGGGAAGGGTGGGCGTCCGGGCATGTTTCGGTTGGTGCAGCCAATAGGATTTGCGGGTGGATCGGGATGGGTGTGAAAGGGAAAAAATCTAGGTTGGCTCCAAGGTTTTCGGTCTGAACAACGGAAAGATAGAGCTGCTGTTTCTTAGATGCGGGTGGGGCAGACGTGGGTGGAGCAGGTTTGGGGAGCGATTCATTTTGGACATACTGATTTCTTGCGGGGTGGGTACTGGGGATTGAGCTCCGCGGCACTGGCCACTGCGCCACCTCCCCAGCCCTATTTTGTATTTTATTTAGAGACAGGGTCTCGCCGAGTTGCTTAGCGCCTCGCTTTTGGGGAGGCTGGTTTTGAACTCGCGATCCTCCTGACTCAGCCGGAGGCGTGTGCCACCACGCCCTACTGGACATATTAATTTTAAAAACTTTTTAAAGTTTAGGCTTACAATAAAGTTACAAGAATTGTATAAAGCACTCCTGTATACCTTCATCTAGGTTCTCCAGTTAACATTTGACTTTATTCTTCTCTCTCTCTCCATATATATATATATATATATATATATATATATTTATTTATATTTATATTTATTTATTTATTTACTTATTTATCTCTATCCCAACCTTTTGAAAATAAACAGCATACAGCATGTCCTTTTACAACTAAATATTTCAGTATCTCCTAAAAAAGAATATTGTCTTACATATTGATACTACAATTACAAAAATAAAAAAAATTCACATTGACTCAACTACCTAATTTACAATTCATATTCCAGTTGTGCTAATTATTCCACTTTGTCTTTTATAGAAATTTGTTCTAAGCAAGGATCCCATCCAAGATCTCGCGTTGCTTCTTTCATCTCCCTGGGTTCTTTGTTTTGTGTGCACGTGTGTGGTAAGACTACATAAAACTTGCCATTGTAGCCACTTCAAGTGGACCTTTTGTGGCATTGAGTCCGCTCACTTTGTAGCGCAGCCATCAGCACCGCGGGTGCCGGCCCGGGACTCGGTGTCCGTTAGGCTGCCTGTGCCCCCTTCCCTGAGCTTTGGTAACACCGCTCAACTTTGTTTCTATGAATCTGACCACTCTAGGAACCTCATATAAGTGCAATCAAATAGTATCTGTCCCTTTGTGACTGGCTTATTTTTCTTAGCATAATGTCCGCAAGATTGTCCTTCCTTTTTGATGCTGAATTGTATGTAAGGCTATCCTGTTTCATGCTACATTTTGTTTCTGCATTCATTCTGCTAATGGATAATTACTTTGTGGTTTTTCTGAATAATGCTGCTACAGCTGCTTAGTATTCGGGAGGCCCCTGGTTTGATTCCAAGCAACCAACCAACCAACACACACACACACACACACACAAATTTGCGTGCGCACACATGTGCACACACAATAAATGGAGGAATAATGCTGCTATAAACATGGGAGTACAAATATCTGTCCAGTCTGGCCTTGAACTCCTTGGTTCAAGTGATCTTCTTGCCCAGGCCTACAGGTGTGTCCCACTAAACCCAGTTAGAAATACATCTTTGAATGCACTCACCAGTTAATGGACATGTGTCTGTTTGTTTCTACTTTTTGCCCCTCATGAATAACGCTGTTATGAACATTTGCATACAAGCTTATGTATTGCTATCTGTTTTCACGTTTTCAGGATTTGCTAGGTGTGTTAGTCTGCTTTCTGTTACTGAAACAAATACCTGAGATAATCAATTTATACAAGGAAAAGGTTTATTTTGGCTCATAATTTTGGAAGTTCCAGTTCAGGATCAGTTGGCAGCACAAATTCTGGGAGCATGTGCTGGAGCAGACCTACCTACATTATGAGCCAGGGACAAGCAAGAGGCCCAGATCCTATAATTCCCTTCAGGGGTCTGCTTCCAATAACCTAGAGACCGCCCATAGACCCTCTTGTACCTTTTTTTTTTTTTTTTTTTTTGAGACAGCATCTCATTAAGTGACCGAGGCTGGCCTCAAACTCGTGAGCCTCTTGTGTTAGCTTCCCAAGTACCTGGGATTACGGGCAGGGTGTTTATGTCTTGTGTGCCATGTCTAAGAAATTATCGCTTTGGCACATGCCTGTAATCCCAGCTCTTTGTGAGGATGTAACTCTGTGGTAGAGTGCTTGCCTGGCATATGTGAGGCCCTGGGTTCAATCCCCAGCACCACAAAACACCACCACCACTCAGTGGCTCAGGAGGCTGAGGCAGGAGGATTGCAAGCCCAAGGCCAGCCTCAGCAATTTAGCGAGGTCCTAAGCAACTTAGTGAGACCCTGTCTCAAAAAATTTAAAAAAGGGTTGGGATGTGGCTTAGTGGTTAAGTGCCCCTGGGTTCAATCCCCAATGCCAAAAAACAAAAACAAACCCATTGTCTAATCCAAGGTAATGAACATTTACACCTATATTTTCTCCCAAGAGTTTCAGTTGTTGAATTGAGGCCTTTAGTTTACTTCAAATTAATTCCATACATTTCTAAGATGAAGATCCTATTTCCCTATTTCCTCTTCCTCCTCTTCTTTTTCCTTTTCCTCTTTTGGACTGAGGACTGAACCCAGGGGCCCTTTACCCCTGAATCACATCCCCAGTCCTTTTCTATTTTTATTTTGAGACAGGGTCTCACTAAGTTGCTGAGACTGGCCTTAAACTTGCACTCCTCCTGCCTCCCCATTCTGAGCTGCTGGGGTCACTGGTGTGTGCCACCAGCCCAAACCAATTTTCTTCTTTTGCATTTGACTATCCAGTTTTTTTTTTTTTTTTAATTTTTTTTTAGTTGTCAATGGACCTTTATTTTATTTATTTATATTTATGTGGTGCTGAGAATTGAACCCAGTGCCTCACACATGCTAGGCATGTGCTCTACCACGGAGCCACAACCCCAGCCCCTGACTATCCAGTTTTTATAGCACATTTTTAAATGACTTTTTATTTATTTTGTGTATGTGGTGTTGAGAATCCAACTCAGTGCCTCACATATGCTAGGCAAGCGCTCTACCACGGAGCCACAACCCCAGCCCCATCATTTGTTTATGTTTGTTTGTTTTGGGTCCTGGGGATTGAACCCAGGGGCACTTTACCACGGAGCTACATCCCAGTCCTTTTAGTTTTTTATTTAAGGCAGGGTCCCGCTGAATGCTGAGACTGGCTTTGAACCTGCGACCCTCCTGTCTCAGCCTCCGGAGCAGCTTGGATCACAGGCGTGAGCCACTGCGGCTGGTCCCAGCACCATTTGCTGAGATTTCTTTCTCCACTGCATGTCTGGCACTGTCAGTTGTCTTGACTGTAGGGTTTACTTTTGGACTCTGAGTTCTCATTCACTGATATGTGTGTCTATCCTTGCCAGTGTTGCATAATCTTGTTTAGTTTTGTAGTGGGTTTTGAAATTGTGAAGTATGTCATCTGACTTTATTCTTCCTTTTCAAGATTGTTTTAGCTATTCAGGACACTTTGCATTTCCATACAAATTTTGGATCAGGTCATCAATTTCTGCAGAAAAGTGTGCTAGGATTGCTCCGCAGGAAGATCCTTTCGGGGAGTGGGGCATGGGATGCCTCTCCATTTAACTGTATCTTTTAAAATGTGCAAGTTCCTTGTTAAATTTATTCCTAAGTATTTTGTTCTTTTGATGCTATTATTTCTGGAATTGTTTTCTTAATTTCCTTTTCAGAATATTCATTGGTAGTTGATCTGTGTTTATTTATGATACTTCTTACACCAAACATGAGGGTTTTGCCCTCACACCAACCAATTCTTCAACTCTCTAGGGTTTGGCTCAACTGGGTGTCCTACAGTTCCATTCAATTCTGACAGTAACTGGAGTTAGCCTCAGACGCCACAGGGTTAGGGCCTCGGTCCCATAAGACTGCCCTTACATCAGACACTAGTCACAAGGACTAGGATCCCAATTTCCCCACTCCTCTCTCCAAGGTGGCTTTCATCAGGGGTTCCCACAACCCTTCCCCAGATTTAGTAACTTGCTAGAGCAGCTCACAAGCTCTCGGAATTCCGGAACGCAGACTACTCGCTATTACAGGTCATCTTAAAGAACAGGCTCAGGACAGCCAAGTGGAGGAGACAGCTGTGCCGAGCCCCCAGCGCTCTCCAGCTTGCCACCTCCAGGAGCCAAACAGATCCTGCCAGGTCTTCGTGGAGGCTTCGTTGCAGAGGTGTGGCTGATGAAGCCACTGACCACTGACCAAGAGGTGGAGGAGTGGAGCTGAGTGCCAACCCTGTAATTGCATTGGTGTGGTTCGGGGCCTAGTTCCTGCCCTGAAGCTCCCTATCACCCCCATCTCCTTAGAATACAGGCAAGTGACTAGGGATTCTGAAGAGCTTCAGGAGCTGTGTGCAAGGAACATTTCTTTTTTCCATATCACAGTAGTACACAGAGATACACTTGGCTTTTGCATACTGGTGGTGTATCTAGTAACCTTGCTGAAGTCATTTATCATCTAAATAGATACCTAAGGGTTTTCTTTTTATCTTTTGGTACCAGGGATTGAACTCAGGAGCACTCAACCAGTGAGCCACATCCCCAGCCCTATTTTGTATTTTATTTAGAGACAGGGTCTCGCTGAGTTGCTTAGGGCCTCACCATCGCTGAGGCTGACTTTGAACTCAAGATCCATCTGCCTTAGCCTCCAGAGTCGCTGGGAGTTACAGGCATGCACCACCACCCCAGGCTCCTCGGGTTTCCTATATGAAAAATATGTTATCTACAAATAGAGATAGTTTTACTTCTTAATTTCCAATCTGGATGCCTTTTATTTGTCTATGCATATTAATTCTAATTTTTAATATTAATTATTTCCTTGCCTAATTGCCCTGACCAGAACCTCCAGTATAGCACTGAGTAGAAGTGGTGAAGAGGCCATCTGTGCCCTGCTCCTGATCTTAAGGGGAAGCCTTCAGACTTTGACCAGTATGATGACTGCTCTGGAGTTTTCTGTTGGTGTCCTCTATAGCTTGAGGAAATTCTGTTCCATTCCTACTTTTCTGGGTGTTCTTATCACGAATGGATATATGAGGTTTGTCAATTGCTTTTCCACTGTCAAGATGTCTTTAGTCTCTTGGTCTGGAAATGTTTCTTAGCTTTTCTTTCTCTTTCATGACACATTTTTGGAGAGCCCAGGCCAGTTAATTTATGCTCACTTGATTAGCTTTAGGGTGTTTTTGTTTTGGTTTTTTTGAGGGGACACGGTCTCTAACTCCTGGGCTCAAGAGATCCTCCGGAGTAGCTGGGACCTCAGGTGTGCACCCGGCTCCTGATTTTATATTTTTGACAGCAGTACAACTGCAGTGTGTGGCACCCTTCAGGGGTGTGTGCTGCGGGTCAGGAGACTTGTGGTATCTGTTGTCCTCATTACAGGTGATAGTAACTTGGTTTCAGTACTATTGCACTTTAGTATGGAGGCATCCTACCGTGAGTTATATATTCAGGTTGTTGATTTAAATGTAGTAGTTGTCTGTCTAGCTAGCAGGTAGCTGAGGGTCCCCAGTGGTCCTTTTCAGTTTCTATCTAGAGACAGGGTCTTGCTAAGTTGCTGAGACTGGCCTTGAACTTGGGATCCTCCTGCCTCAACCTCCCGAGTAGCTGGGATTGCAGGCGTGCACCGCTGCGCGGGCAAGTGATACTGACTTTGACCACCTTGTTCAGGTAGTGTCTGCCTATAGAAAGTTACTACTAACCCCCTTGGTAATTAGCATATTCATGAGCAAATAATTTGCTGGATGTTATTTTGAGACTATAAATATTCTACTTTTCATCAAACTTTCACCCATTCTTTTTATTTTTGGTGCTGGGCAAGTGCTCCACCACTGAGCCACACCCCAGCCTTGAACCATTTTAACTTTTAACATCCCTGGTGATTCAGTTATGACCATGATGGCTTCAGAATAGAGATTTTCTAACTCCTCGATTTCTCCTAGTTTTATTAGTTGGTGTTAATTTTTGAAATCACTTGTTAGTCATCCAAGTGGAGAAGCCGAGTGAGATGTGTGACCAGAAGACACAGGTTGTAGAATTAGATGTGGGAGCTGTCAGTCTAGCCAGAAGGCAGCTGTGTCCCCAACGGCCCATGTCCCCTCTTGGTGTGGGCTTCACTAGGCCTAATTTCTGCTGACACATTTTTTGGGAGACAAATCCTAGTGCTGGTTGGGCTGAGAGTACAAGGGCTTTACTGAGGCTGGGGCCCCCGTTTCATGGAAAGTGGGATTCTGTGGCAGGAAATGTCCCCCATTTAAAGCTGACTTTTGCCCTCGCATTCAAGTCCTGCCCAGCATGGCCTGCTCCCTGAGCAGCAGCAGGGCCTGAGCTTTGCCTCTGTGTCCCCTGGGCCCTTCGGTGCCACAGCTTGGAAAACTGCTCCTCCCTCAAAGCCCAGCTCAAAGGTGACCTTCCTTGCAAATACCTGTCCCAAAGTCATTCGTTTAAGAAATAGTTCATCAGGCCCTACTCTGTGCAAGGCCCAGAGACAGGGCTGGGGATATGGCTCAGTTGGTAGAGTGCTCGCCTCGCAAGCACAAGGCCCTGGGTTCAATCCCCAGCACTGCAAAAAACAAAAACAAAAAAACTCTGTTCCAGGGAGCCCACCATTTCCTGCATGGAGACAGGTATAAATGTCCTCACAGTGGTGACAGCAAAAAAGAAACGAGACTCTCAGGCTTCAGGAGTGGAGCAGGGGGTTGGCACCCATCTGGCCTGGGCCAGGTGCTGGGGAGGGTTTCCCTGAGATGTGCCACCTGACCTGAGAGTGGGGAAGAGTGAACACTGAGTGTGTGAGGCCCGGGTGGCCGGAGGACAAAGGCGGGGCCACTCTCCCTGGCAGGGCAGGTGGGTAGGTGGCAGTGCCTCCAAGGCTGAGGGGAGGAGGCTGGGTTTTCTCCCCTGGGCAGATACAAATGGGCAGGAGCCGCATTTGGGGTTTGCTGTGAGCCCCGTTCCACTGCTGGTGAAACCTGCTCCGACTGAGTCCGACAGCATTTACCCACACAGGCCCTGCATGGCTGGTGGCAAGGACTTTGTCCTGCTGTTCTTCTCTTAAGGTCCCTGAGCCCAGTGCTGATCCTGGCAGCAACGGTCCCTTCTGCTTTCTCTACCATGGATGAGAATGCTGCGAGACTCCGGGGACTTGCAATCCAGGGGAGCTTGGGGTTCAAGAAAGGAAACCTGGTCTCCTTGCTCTCAGATGCGCAGCCCTGTGTGGGAGTTCTGGGGACTCATGGGTGGCTTATGGTGTCCTGTTCCCCAGGGCCTCTTCCCTGGTCATCCTGTAGCCTCCAGGGGTGCTTCCTGCCTCTGCCCCGGCTCTGCTCTGTCCTGGTAGAGACTGGGCTTTGGAAACACGGAAGCCAAGGACTCTATCCCAGATTCCCTGGGAAGCTGCTCTACACCATTTCTAAAGTGACACCTGTTCCTGATCTAAGTCATAATCTTGTCAAAACTGTTTACCCTGAATCTAGAGAAAAAATAATAAACTCAAATTTGTAACATTTTATAAGACGCTTGGATACTTTAAAATATAATTAACAGAAAACAAAAAGAAAGACAGGGAAACTTTTTGATTCAGAGACGAGAGAAACATGGTAACCAAAACGAGTGAACCTTCACTGGACCCTTAATGGACAGGGAAAAGCCCTAAAGAACATTACCTGGGCACCTGGCGCTTGGCACCTTAGGTAATATTAGTACCTGGGCTTTGACTGCTCTCCTGGGTAAGGGAGGTCCTGCCTGGAACATTCATTGTTAAATTTGAGGGTGATAATGGCACTATGTCCAGGTGTGAAATGTCTTCATTGTTAGGAGTTGCACAGCATATTTTGGTGCCACTGTGCCAGGAGGGCCAGGAGTAGAGGCCCAGGTTCTGCATGCTACTCCTCACCGGTTGGTGCTTCTGATCCAGAGCAGGGTCCTGCCCCCAGGCTCTGAAGAGATAAGGGCCACCCCAGGCCCTCCAGGCCCATTGGGTAGGGATGGACTGCTAGCTGCTGGTGGCCTTGAAGCCACGTTTGACCCATCCCTGCCTTCACTCACCTTTGCACAGGTGGCTCAGTGCTGGCTGCTGGGACCTTCTTTGCTCACCTTTAGGTCGCCCGGCTGGGTCTCAGGGCAGGGGTGGGTCTGGGAAGCCCCAGGGTTTAATCAGAGACTCCATGGTCACTGACACTCAGCCATCATGCCAGACATACCTACCAGGATCCAGGAATGAGGCCAAGCTGCTCTGAGCACAGGGGCCTGGCCACAGGGTTGGGTGGGTTCACAGGTTGGCTGTGACGGCTAGGCGGCCTGGACACAGCTCGTGGGAAAGGGAGATCAGTGCATCCCTGGACCTGAGATCACTGGCGGCCTGCCTAGGCTGGTCCGAGAGGAAACAGTGACTGTGGCTCCAGAGCCTGGCCGGGGCCTTCTAAAAGGCACGTTCCTATCTCCTGGGGTTGGTACCTACCATGCCTTTTGCCTGGAAGGCATTTTCTTACCCCCAAAGCTGCTCAGTACCCACTGGTGGGGACCAGAATGTTCCTGCCCAGCCTAGGCTTGGGCTGCTCTGCTTCCCACAGCCTTTCTCGGCTGCATCTCCTTTTCTGTGGTAGATTTGAACTCACCCACGCCACACTGTTGAGGTCTCTCCTGCCCGGTGAGCCAGTGCAGCCTGCACAGCCCTGCACCATTCAAAGGTGAGTGCAGGCAGGGGAGGCCACGCTGGACTACCTGGTCACTGGTCAGCGAGCACCCCAGCTCTGTCCCTGAGCTTGGCAAGTGTGCCTGGTGCATGTGCTGTCTAGGCGGAAGCAGCAGTGGGGCACTGAGCAGCCTGTCCTGGAACATGTGCAGAGTCCAGATCCGAGAAGAGCCCGTCCCGGCTCTATAGAGCAGCTTCTGACGAAGCCCCTTCTCCTCACAGGAGGCTGGCGGGGCACATGCTGCACACACGCCTTCCAGACAAGACGTGAGCTTCGCTCTCTCACCCAGGATCACAGAGCTGGTGCGTGACAGCTGGAACTGGGGTTTGCACTCAAGTCGGCCCATCTGGTTTCCTGGGGGCGTCCACTGCCACCCTCCTCTCCCCGGCCTGACCCACGCGCTGCAATAACACCATGAGCCTGTGGTACACGTTACCTCATTTATTCTCACAACATGCCTGTGAGGTAGGGAGGGGCAGGGACTGTCCCCATTTTACAGAGGAGGAAGTTGAGGCACACAGAGGTCAAGTGACTTGCCCAAGGTCACAGACGGCGGCCAAGCTGGATTGGGGCCCCAGAGCAGGCCCTTGGTTCATCCAGGGGGGACCCCCTGCAGCACGCGCAGGACGTCTCCAATGCCCTGGAGTTGTATGTCCAGTACCGAGCGGCCCCTGGCGTCCTGAGTGCCCTGCTGCCCTTGCCTGGCCCGCCCCACCCCGCCCTGTTGGCCCGGGCCTCTGCAGCTCAGGGCTCCTGACACCCGGGAGAAGGGATGGGGCAGGGGAGAGAGGAGAATGGGGTAAAAAAACAGAACGGAACGGAAAACTCAGAGGCTGGGTTGGCAGGGGTGGGCGGGAGGGACAAAAACAAAAACAAAAACAAAAAGAGGGCTGCTTACACACAAGGTATATATTTTTACACACACTTGTACACACACCTAGATATAGTACATGTAAAAATATATGCTATTCACACACCCGCCTCCTGCCAGGTGCCCCAAGAGCCGGTGGTGGCGCTGGTGGCAGGTGAGCAGAGGGCGTTGTTAAATATACACTCTAGGGTCTATGTGCATATGTACACATACGTACAGACACCGCCACCTGCCCGTGGGCACTGGACCAGGCGCGGCCAAGGACAGACAACCCCTGGAAGCCACTCTGAGTCCTAAATTTTCTTTTGCTGAAGGAAGAAGGGGCTGGAGAGAAGGCTGGAGTCTGGAATGCGGGAACCGTGGCTTCACCTCACTTCCCCCAAAGACCAGCACATTCCTCCTCTGCTCAGAGGCAAGTCCTGTCTGACGTCGCCTGGGGGCAGCAGGGGGCGGCCTCCGCGGTGCGTGCCTGTGCGAGACTGTGTGTGAGCACTTGGTGGGGGGAGCGCGGCTCTCTGCTCTCTGGGCCCTGATCGACCCCAGAGGCTGAGACGCAGAGCCGCTGGCCATGGTGGTGACCCCTGTGTGAGCTCTGAAGGGAAAAGAAAAATGTAAGAATGAAAAATCCAAGGTCAGCGCGGGGGTAGCCGGGAAAAGGAGGGACATGGCAGGTGCCCAAGGCTGCCCTTGGACTGTCGTCGTCTTGTAAACAAGCTAGTGTAAGTTCTCATTGATAGAACAGTAAAAAGACCGCAGTCTGAGGCTGGGCCGGGAGTTGCCGAGTCCACTATCTAGTCCACCACGGCCAGCAAGAGGGAAAAAAGAGTTTTTTAGTTTTGTTGAATTTTTTTGTGTGAAGTCTTCATAACCTAAAGCTGGGAGGGACCCAAAAAAGCCAAATCGTGAGCCCTTGTATGCGTCAATTTGAAAGTTGGCTCAGGGTCTCTAAAGAGAGTAACCATACTAAAGGTTGAGAAAATTTTGTTTCATTCTCATTAAGATTTTTTTGTGTTTTTTAAACACTTTAAAATTGTTTCCTTCCTTCTTCCTTCATGGTCTCAGAGCCTGGTCTGGGCCTCAGGGACATAAATTTCGATGCTGTCTGCGCTCTCTGTGGCCGAGTTCTGCCGCACAGAAGCTGCCCGCTTGGCTGCCAGAAGTCTCTTGCGGGCCTCCTGACGCTGCTTGTCCCCTGCGTCTGAGGCCTTGTCGCGGCTCACTGCCGGCTTGGATTTGGCTGGCTTCTTTGGGACCGGAGGGGGTGGTTTCTTCTCTTCCTTTAGTAAGACAGTGAGGAAGGAACAAAAATAAAATAAAGGTGCCACATTTTGTGTGGCACTACCCCCAACTAAATGCTGCAGCTGGATCTCCCACCCTGCCTCCCTGCACTGGGCACAGGCAACACACATCTGGAATCAGGAAGCCACAAGAAGCGATGATAGTGGGAGTAGCACAAGGCACAGGAGCAAAAAGCAAGCCAGAATCCTAGAATGTTCTAGCAGGAGAGGACGGACAGGTCACCTGTTCCCACCCTGCTCTGAGCCACTGGGAGCCTGAAACTCAGTCAGGAATCAGCCTGAGTCCTCCAGTCAGACAGGACTGACTCCCCAGTCACATTCTGCATGCTGTCCTAGGGGATCCGAACTTACAGGGGCCACAGTCCAACAGAGTAGGTTCCACTGATTTACAGAAGGCAGCCCGAGCCTCAAGAGGCTGGTTGCCACAAGGAGGGGGAACAGGGTCCAGACCCCAGTACACCAGGGAGCAAGGCCCCAGGAGAAGGGACTGTTTTGCTGATTGCAAAGTTCCAACAGCCACGTCTCCAGTGCTGTGGCGTGGGCATGCCCCTCCCAGGACTCCCCTTTCCTGAACATGCAGGGCAGGATGGCATGCTTCAGGGGGCAGCCTCGACTACACAGAGCGAGCAGCAGGCTGGACAAGTGCCAAGCATGGACCCCGGCAGTGATGGACGTGAGCCCCAGCTCAAGACGACACACGGAGAAGGGAGCCAAGCAGCACTGACCGATGTGGGCAGCGTTATTGCCGACCAGGAATTTGTCCCTGGACTTCCCCTCCGCACTGCTCCATGCTCACCTTCCTCTTCTCGGGGGTCTCCACCAGCTGCCAGCTGTTGGCCTTGAGGTGGTAGAGTTCATCAAACTTCATGCTGATGTCCTCGATGGACAGCTGTAGCAGGTCCCAGAACCCTGCCAGGTCCTGGGCTGTTGGACGTGGGTTGGCATCAGGGTTCTGTGGGGCAGACAGTGATCAGGGGTGGGCAAGGCAGAAGCTTGTCCTCCTACCCACACACGGTCCTCTGGCCCTGCCAGTCCTAGAGGGGCTCTGGGAGCCTAGTCCGGCTCCTGGGTTCCCAGTGTCTGCATTAGTATCTGGGTGAGTAAATGGAGCCAGCTTCTGGCTGGTGTCAGTCCCAAAGGCAGGGTGGGCCCGCAGAAGGAGGAAGCAGTTTAATTACAAGAATGGGCCCATGCTTGGGGTCCAAGGCCGGCGCCACCACTACAGGGTCATGGCGAGGAAGGCACTCATATCCTCATGGGTGCCAGCACACCCAGCGGTTCTCATTTTACAGCAAAGAAACACTCTTGGCCAGGCTCTGCCAGTGAAGTGGGGGGACGCTGGACTCAATCCAGGTGGGTTGATCACGGGATCCATGTAGTCTCCCTCCCATCATTCTGTTCCATGATAACGCAACCCTCAGGTGCCTACAGGTCCTGCAGACAAACACTCCCCACAAGCCCCACCCGAGAAGTTCTCCCCCTGCTTGGTTCACTGAGAGACTCTGACAGGTGGCCAGGAGGGAGAAGGAGACCTCTCCCTTCTGGTGGTGCTTCTTCAGTTCTTACCTGGCGTGCCATCTTGGGCACAGAATGGACTACACAGCAGTCAGTCAGTGCGAACTGACGCTCCTGCTCACGTGGCTGTTTCTACGTTGTGGTCAATGCCCTTTCAGGAGTGCCACTCCTGGTTCTGTGCTGTGCCAGGCACTGGCATGCACTGCCACCACCTTGCCAGTGCCTGCAGGAAGCAGGACCTTCTCTATGCCATGAAGGTTAGAGAGGCTGTGTGAAGGGACAAGAGTCACACTCACCAAGTTCTGCTCACAGAGGCCCCGGAACTGCTGGAATTTCTGGGACATCAGTAGCTGGGCGCTGCCCACAGCACTGAGGACTTTTCCTAAGACTGAGGGAGAAAGGGGAAAAGCCAACTTAGCAGAGCACAGGGATGCTGGTGGAGTGGGACCACACATATAAATTGGCATTTGGGGATGGCTTTGGGTCTTCATTTTATTTATACATTAATACATTTTGAGAAAAATGCAAATAATAAAGATAAAGTGAACCCTATTTCCTATCTCCTAAGGATATTTTATGGCAATAAATAAGGAAATGAAGCTTAAATGGAAAAATTTTCAGGAAAATATAAATTTCCGTCAAGGACTCAAAGAACTACTAAAAAATTTGACTTTTTTCCTTCAGTACTTGGAAACTGAACTCAGGGCTTTGTACTTGCTAGGCAAGTGCTTGACTACTGAACTACATCCCCAGCCCCTTTTTATTTTGAGACAGCGTCTTGCTAATTTGCTCAGGCTGGCCTCCACCTTGCAATCCTCCAGCCTCAGTCCCAGACCACTAAGTAACTTTTTTTTTTTTTTAAGTTGAAACAGAAGTTAAACATCTTCCCCCCAAAAGAAACTTGCTTTTCTATCTCCAGTGTCAGGGTCAGTATTCAAATGATGGATAAAGGCAGTCAGTGCCAGTCCGGGTGGTGGGATTCCTCAGAAGGGACAGCCCTATCAGGCGAGGTTTTTACATAACCTTCAAGGAACAGACAATCCCTATCTTACATATACAGGCCGACAGGAAAGATACAACTTACTTCAGGAACCCTGTGAGCAGACTGACATGCCAAGAACAGAGCACTTTGATTATTAACATAAATATGAAAGTCTTTTCAGCAAAACATAAGCAAATAGAATCCAACCAAAGAGTTTCAAAAATAAACATCCTAACCATGAAGTGTTCAGCTCCAGAGTATTACGCTGATTTTTTACAGTGACTTCTAGTTTTAAAGTCACAGCATAAAGACAATATTATTCCCTCACCCTGCCAGAAAGCCTGAAAAGCAAAGTACACGAGAAGTCAAAATGCAAACTGTCTCCCCAGAGCTCAAGTGTGATAAGAGAGGAGGGCCGCTGCATGCCGCGACGGCTGTGGTAGGGCTCAGTGAAGGTGGCAGGTTTGAGTTTTCCAAAATAAGTGGCACCAAGGAAGAGGGTGAGCCATGCGTGGTATGTGACTTTGCTGGGCAGCACCACCCTGCCAGCCTGGCATGTGTCCTGGTTCCTCTCCCACACGATCTACTTGTAGGACACACTGAGGAAGAATGTGCCTCGTGAAGTTTGTACTGAAAAGGAACCGACGGAGGAGGGAAGCAAGACGTCACAGGAACCACCACAGCACAGGAACATCTACCAGAGAACTGTTGCCAGGAAACAGATGAAAATTGTGATATTCAGCTACACAGAAGAGAGGTTCGAAGTGGAGACAGAGGTGCTCCAAAGAGGGATGGATGACACGACGATGGAGGGAGGCAGACGGGAGCTCTGCGACCAGAGCAGAGACACACTGGGCCATCTGCAGAACCGGGGCCTAGGCTGCAGAAACTACCTGAAGACCGCACGTGGGTGCCTTTAGAACCAGAAGCAGCAACGTGACGCACTAGAAAGTACTATGAAAAAAAGACTGTTGGGCACCACAGTGCATGCCCGTGATCCCAGTGGCTTGGGAGGCAGGAGGATTGCAAGTTCAAGGCCAGCCTTAGCAACTTAATGAGACCCTGTCTCAAAATAAAAAAGGACTAGGGATGAAGCAGTGGTAAAGTGCCCCTGGGCTCGATTCCCGGGGGGGGGATATATGTATGTATATATATATATATGGAGACATGGGTTAGAAAAAGAATATGTATCTATCGAGTTCAAAAATGGGGGCTGGGGAGATAGCTCAGTTGGTAAAGTGCTTGCCTTGCATGCACAAGGCCCTGGGTTCGATCCCCAGCACCGCAAAAAAAAAAAAAAAAAAAAAAAAAAAAAAAGAGTTCAAAAATGGGGGGCTGAGGCTGGGGCTCAGTGGCAAAGCGCTTGCCTGGGTTTGATTCTCAGCACCACATAAAAATAAACAAAATAAAGGCATTCTGTCCATCTACAACTACATAAAGTGATGATAATAAAAAAGAGTTCAAAAAGGTGAGAATGAAGTTAATGAAAGAAATATTTGGAGAGATCATGGTTAAGAATCTTTCAGAAATGGCTAATAACACCAGTCCCAAGAAGCAGGAAGTCAAATGACTCTCAAGCAAAGACTGACTTATTTACACTAAAAGCAAAAACAAAGAAGCTCTTAAGGAATCAAACAGAAACTTAAGCACAACAACCGATGAAGGCAGTAAAAAAATAAAGTACTGAGAAGAAGGGATTAATGACTGGATGGGAGAGAACAGTCTCTTCAACAAACTGTCTGGGAAAACTAGACATTCATGTGCAAAAATTGGTGTACCTTTAACCTATACCATATTTAAAAATTAACTCAAAATGAATTAAAGGTGAAAACTATCAAACTCTTGGATGAAAAGAAACAAATCTTCATGACCTTGGGGATCTGGCAATGCTTTCTTAAACAAGACGCCAAAAGCACAGGAAACAAAAGAAACAAATAGATCAACTGAACTTCACTGAAAATGAAAACTTTTATTCTTCAAAGGACACTATGAAAAAAGCAGAAAGGTAACCCACGAGGTTCCGAGAGGAGTGGAGATGGCCCATGAAAGGTACACGGCCAGAGGATGGAACCTGTCTGGGACATGGAGGCTGGCTGCCTGGGACCTAGGCACTGGGGTGCTGGGAGGCCCTGTGTCTTCACGGAAGCAAAGCAGAACAGTAGTGGCTAAACAGTAAGAGGTGAGAGCTGAGCAGAAAGACCCCTGGAAAGACACGTGGTATACTGTGCTGATCAGAGACACATCTGAAACACAGGGACACGCAGAAAGTTGATAAATAAGAAAAAGGTACACCAGGTAAATTCTAAAAAAAAAAAAAGAATACTGGTAGAGCTACACTAATGCAAGAGTAGATTCTGAGAGAAAAACTCAAGATAAAAAGCGTTCCCAAATTTTGACAGAGGATTCCATTCACCAGGAAATTGAAAACATTTCTTAACTCCCGATTACAAAAATGGGGAAAAAAAATTCTTAACTTATAAGCATCTAATAATATAGCTTAAAAAATGTAAAGTGAGGCCTGGGGCTGTGGCTCAGAGGTGAGCGCGTGCCTAGCATGTGTGAGGCACTTGGTTCAATTCTCAGCACCTTGTATAAATAAATAAATAAATAAAATAAAGGTCTATCAAAAACTAAAAATATATACATTAAAAAAAAAGTGAAAAGCAAGAGACTGTAAGAAGCAGCATTTATCACTGGAGTCAAGACACTAGCATACTTCTTTCAGTAGCTAACAGGTAACTTGGCCCCCAGAGGACTAAGCTCAGAGAATATTTAATTCACTTAATGAGCTTGATGTAAAGGATAAAATACAGAACTCTAAACCCAGTATCTATAAAATCTGCTTTCTTGTCAGATGTGGATATGGAACATTCACTAAAACTGACAACATGCTCAGCGATAATACAATGCATTTTAAAGAACTGCGGTGGTGCGCTCCTGTAATCCCAGTGACTCTAAAGGCTGAGGCAGGAGGATCACAAGTTCAAGGGCAGCCTCAGCAACTTAGGCCCGAAACAACTTAGTGAGCCCCTGTCTCAAAATAAAAAGAAGAAAGGGTTGGGGATGTGGCTCAGTGGTAAAGTGCCCCTGGGCTAAATCCCCCACACCCGCCCCCTCCAATAAAATAAAATAAAAAAGAACTGGATATCATACAGATCTTGTTTTCAACATTAATACATGTAGGTCAGAAACCTGTAATGAAAATGTAATTAATTAATCTCCAAATATGTAAAAAAAATAACAGTTTTAAATAACCCACTGGTCAAAGAAATCACATATTTTAAGTTGTCAGATATGGCTTAAGTTGTACTTGGAGAGAAAGGCACAGGTTTCAAATTCTGTAAAAAAGGATGGGCTGAAAAACAAATTAAGTATGGATATGAGATACTGGTAAAGGAACAACACAATTAATCCAAGGAGTGCAAATAGTCAATTAATAGGGGACTAATAAAATTAACAAGCCATACCAGATTGATCAGGATTTTTTAAAAAGGCAAATAAAAATACTAGGAATGCCCGACATGGTGGTGCACACTGTAATCCCAGTGGTTCAAGAGGCTGAGGTAGGAGGATTGAGAGTTCAAAGCCAGCCTCAGGCTCAGCAACTCAGCGAGACCCTAAGCAACTAAGAACCTGCTCAAAAAAAAAAAAAAAAAAAATTGCTGGGGATATGGCTTAATCAGTGATTAAGTGCCCCTGAGTTCAATCCTGGATACAAAAAAAAAAAAAAAAGAAAAGAAAAAATAACCAGGCGCCGTGATATATGCCTGTAATCCCAGCGGCTTAGGAGGCTGAGACAAGAGGATCTTGAGTTCAAAGCCATCCTTAGAAACAGTGAGGCGCTAAGCAACTCAGTGAGACTCTGTCTCTAAATAACATACAAAATAGGGTTGGGGATGTGGCTCAGTGTTTGAGTGCTCCTGAGTTCAATTCCCAGAACCAAATAAATAAATACATAAATAAATGAAATGAATGAATGAATGAAAATAGGATCATATGACATAACTAACCTGGGAAAGAAAAAAAATTCTGTGAAACAGTGAAATAAAAGACAATTCTGTGGCCATACTACCAAAAGTGTTATACAGATTTAATGCAATTCCAATTAAAATCTCAATGACATTCTTCATAGAACTAGAAAAAGCAATCATGATATTCATTTGGAAAAATAAAAAACCTAGAACGGCCAAAGCAAGCCTTAGTAAGAAGAGTGAAGCAGGAGGCATCACAATACCAGACCTCAAACTATACTACAGAGCCACAATAACAAAAATGGACAGTATTGGCACCAAAACAGATAGACAGAGCAATGATACAAAACAGAAGACACAGAGACAAACGCATATAAATACAGTTATTTCATACTAGACAAAGGAGTCAAAAACATTCATTGGAGAAAGGACAGCCTGTTCAATAAATGGTGCTGGGAAAACTGGAAATACACATGTAACAAAATGAAATCAAACCCCTCTCTCTCACCCTGCATGAAACTCAACTCGAAGTGGATCAAAGACTTAGGCATTAGACTAGAGACCCTGTGCCTAACAGAAGAAAAAGTAGGCCCAAATCTTTACCCTGTGGGTTTAGGATCTGATTTCCTTAACAAGACTCCTAAAGTGTAAGAAGTTAAATAAAGAATCAATAAATGGGATGGATTCAAACTAAAAAGATTGTTCTCAGCAAAGGAAACAATCAATTATGTAAAGAGACAGCCTACAGAATGGAAGAAAATCTTTACCACATGTACATCAGATAGAGCATTAATCTCCAGGATATATAAAGAACTCAAAAAAACATAACCCAATCAATAAATGGGCTAAGGAACTGAGTAGATACTTTACAGAAGAAGAAATACTATCAATCAACAAATGTATGAAAAAATGTTCAACATCCTTGACAATGAGAGAAATGCAAATCAAAACGATTCTAAAATTTTATCTCACCCTATTTGGAATGGCAATTATCAAGAATACAAGTAATAACAAGTGTTGATGAGGATGTGGGGAAAAAGATACACTCATACACTGCTGGTGGGACTGAAGATTGGTGCAACCAGTGTGGAAAGTGGTATGGGGATTCCTCAGGAAACTTGGAATGGAACCACCATTTGACCCAGCTATCCGATTTGAGTTTATTCCCAAAGGACTTAAAATCAGCAGTGACACAGCCACATATTGATGTTTATAGCAGTTCAATTCACGACAGTAAAACTATGGAACCAACCTAGATGCCCTTCAACAGATGAGTGGAAAAAGAAAATGTGGTACACAATGGAATATTACTCAGCCTTAAATAAGAGTGAAATTCTGCCATTTGCAGGTAAATGGATGGAACTGGAGAAAATCATGCTAAGTAAAATAAGCCAATCCCAAAACACCAAAGGTGAAATGTTTTCTCTGATAAGAGGATGCTGATCCATTGTTGGGGGTGGGAAGGGAAGAATGAAGGAACTTTGGATTATACAGAGGGGAGTGAGGGAAGGGATGGGGTAGTGGGGATGGGAAGGACAGTAGAATGAGACAGACGTTATTACCCTATATAACATGTATGAAATTTAAAAAAAAATTCATCACTGTCAAAAAAAAAGATAATGAAAAATAAATTAATTAAAAAAAAAAGGCTGGGGATATGGTTCAGTGGCTACTAAGCACCCGAGGTTCAATTCCTGGTACATAAATAAATAAATAAATAAATAGCAAGAGGGGAGAAGAATCTATTAACAGAACTTATCACATTACTAGATTAAAGAAAAACCATGATTATCTAAATAGATACAATAAAAACTCCATTTAATTACACACACACACACACACACACACACACACACACACATATTTTCTTTTTTGAGACAGGATCTTGCTAAATTGCCCAGGCTGGCCTCCAACTTCTGATCTTCCTGCCTTAGCCTCCAGAATAGTTGGGATTATAGGCATGTGCCTCTATACTGAGTTCAACAATTTTCTTTCTTTTTTTCTGTACCAGGGGTTGTACCCCAGGGGTGCTTAGCCACTGGGCCATATTTTGAGACAAGGTCTTGCTAAGTTGCTTAGGGCCTTGCTGAGTTGCTGAGGATGGACTTGAATTTGGGTTCCTCCTGCCTTAGCTTCCTGAGGTGCTGGGATTACAAGTGTGCACCACCACACCAAGCACCAATAATTTTCTCTACCAGAATTAGAATAGCTACAAAAACCTACAGTATTATATACTACTTAATGGTATAATGTTAAATGAGATTTATTATTTACAAATAAATTTTAAAATTAGTAAAAATATAGCAAGATTTCCAGATATAAAATCAATATAAAGGCCAAGAGCATTTTAATAAATAGTAATAATTAGTTATTATCCTACAAAATAAAATGAATGATAGAGGCTTACCTCATTTCACAGAAAAATCAGTTACAGGGGATCAAGGACTTAAATAGGAAAGCCAAAACTTGAAAAATTGTTACTAAAAGTAAATGGTAAAATATGTCTTCTGACTTTGGGAGAAATAATTTCTTTGGTGTGCATTGGGGGGTTGTTTTTTAAGACTCATGCTGTATTGCCCAGTCTGGCCTTGAACTCATGATTCTCTTGCCTTAACTCCTGAGTAGTTGGATTAGAGGTGAGTGTTACTATGATTGGAAGAAAGAGCTTAAGTGCAAACCATACAAGATAACACTGATAAATCTAACTACATTAAAATTAAGAATATTTGTTCATTTAAAAGATACTATAGCTGGGCACAGAGGCACATGCCTGTAATCCCAGAGACTTGCAAGGCAGAGGCAGGAGGATTGCAAGTTTGAGGCCAGGCTCAGCAATTTAGTGAGATTCTGTCTCAAAATAAAAAATAAAAAGGGCTGGGTATATAGTTGAATGGTAGAGCACCCCTGGGTTCAATGGTTCAATCCCTAGTACCACCAAAAAAGAAGAAAAAAAAGATACCATAAAGAAACTGAAAGGACAAGTCATAACTAGAAGGAAATATCTACAATATATGTAACTGACAAAAGTTCCAAAATCCAGATATATAAAGATCACCTGTAAGTCAATATGAAATAGGTAACCTAATTAAAAAATGAGCAACAGATGCAAACAGGCATTAGACAAATGAGGAAATTTGAATGGCTGATAAGTGAAAAGATGCTTGATTTCATTAGTAACCAATGAAATATGAATAACTACTATTTCATATCTATAGAATAGGGGAGGGAAAAAACCTTTTACATACTAGGTGTAAGCAAAGATGTAGAACACTAGGTACTTTCATAGAGTGCAGAAGGGAATATAATTTGGCATGACCATTTTGAAGAACAACCTGGCACTGTGTAAAACTGATCAAGTGCACATCCTGACTCAAGCATTTCTATTTCTAGCATATACCTTAGAAAACTCATTTATGTGCACCAGGAGACACACTATGTTCAGAACAACCCAGAGTCAGCACCCTGCTTAATGGTGAAAAGCTGAATTATTTCCCCCTAATATCAGGAAGACAAAAACAAAGATGCATGCACCTGCCACTTCTATTTAATGTTATACTGCAGCCAAGGCCTTCAGGCAAAAAATGAAGTAACAAGAATCCAGATAAGAAAGAAAAAAGCAAAACTACTTTTATTCTCAGAAGACATGATCTCGTATACAAAAAAACCTAAGGAAGACACATAAAAGATTAGAATGAACAAATAAGTTCAGTAAAGTTGCAGGATACAAGGTCAATATTTTAAAAAATCAATTAAGGGTTGGAGTATAGCTCAGCGTCACAACACTTGCTTAGCATATAGGAGGCTCTGGGTTTGATACCCAGCATCACAGACAAAATATATATCTCTACACACTATCAGTGGACAATCTGAAAGTAAAATTAAGAAAATAATTCTATGTACAATAGCAAGAAGATGAATAAAATACTTAACAAATATACTTAACAAAAGTGTTGAAACTTATACACTGAAAGGTATAAAAAAATCATGAAAAGAAAAATTTAAAAATGTAAATAAATAAAAGGATTTTCCATGTTCATGGTTGGGAAGGCTTAATATTGTTAAGATGCCAATACTCTCCAAACTGATTCACAGACTTAATGCAATCCCTGTCAAAAATCCTGGTTGCTTTTCTTTAGAAAAACTGAAAAGCTGATTTCAGCTGCCTATAATCCCCCCCCCACACACACCCAATGTGAGGTCTCACTATTTTGCCCAGGTTGGTTTGGAACTCCTGGACTCAAGCAAACCTCCAATCTCAGCCTCCCAACCTCGTACTACAGGTATATGTCACAGTACCCAACTTGATCTATTAATTTTTTTACTTAAAATTTTTTATTTTTAAATTTCTAGTACTGGTATCTGAGCCCAGAGGTGCTCTACCACCAAATCACATTCCCAGTCCTTTTTATTTATGTTTTATTTTGAGACAAGGTCTCACTAAGTTGCCAAGCTGGCCTTGAACTTGTGATCCTCCTTCCTTAGCCTCCTAAGTTAGTGAGACTACGGGCATGTGCTACAGTGCTTTGCTAATCTGGGTTGAAGAACAAAGTTGAAGGACTCATATTTCTCAATTTCAAAACTTATCACAAAACTATAGCAAGTACGACAGTGTGATACTGGCATAAGTGTATACATATGTATCAGTGCCAAGGAATAAAATTGAGAGTTCAAATATAAATCCTTGCATTTGATTTTTGACAAGGGTGCCAAAACCATTCAATGGGGGGAAAGAATAGTGTCCTTAAAAAATGGTGCTAGATATCCAAAAGTGAAAGAATGAAGTTGGACTCACACTTCACACCACACACAAAGACTAATTCAAGATTACTAAAGGTATCAGTTAAAATTGTAACTGTTAGAAGTAAACAGGAGTGAATCTTCATGACCCTGGATTAGACAACAGTTTCTTAGACTTCACATCAAAAGCATGGTGACAGAAGAAACAAATCAGTAAATTATACCTCATTAAAATTAAAAACTTAGGGGTGGGGGTGCAACTCTGTGATAAAGCACATGCTAAGCATGTGAAAGCCCTGGGTTTGATTCCAGTACCACAAAAATATAAATGAAAAAAAAATTTAAATTTAGCCAAAAAGTGAAACAACCTGACTGTCCATCGACTGATGAATAAGCAAAATGGAACCCATCACACAACAGAATATTATTGAGCAATAAAAAGAACTGGTTTCTGGGCTGGAGTTTTGGCTCAGTGGTAGAACACTTATTTCCATCCTCAGCACCACATATAAATAAATAAAATAAAGGTATTGTGTCTATCTACAACAAAAAACAAATAGTTAAAAAAGAAAGTGTTCCTGATACATACAACAACATGGGTAACCCTCAAACATATTATGCTAAGTACAAAATGCTAAACACGCTGGGCACAGGGGCACATGCTCAGGGACTCAGGAGGTCAAGGCAGAAGGATTCCAAGTTCAAAGCCAGCCTCAGCAATTTAGGGAAACTCTAAGCAACTTAGATCCTGTGAAAGAAAGAAAGGAAAGGAAGGAAGGAAAGAAGGAAAAAAAAAGAAAAAGAAAGGAAGAGCAGGAAGGAAGGGGGCTGGGGATGTGGCTCAGTGGTAAAGCACCTCTGATTAAATTCCTGGTATGGTACCAAAAAAAAAAAAAAAAAAGAAGAAGAAAAAGTTAAACACAAGAGATCATGTGTTGCATGATCTCATTTATAGGAAATGTTCAAAATATGGGATTCTATGAAGAAAAAGTAGAGAAAATTAGTGCTTACCTAGGACTAGGGGATTGAGAGGAAGTGATGGGGAAAGATGACTAAATGGGTACAAGGTTTCTTTTTGGGGTAAAGAAAATGTCCTAAAATTGGGTAGTAGTGATTGTCCCACAACTCTGTGAATTCACTAGCTCACTAAACTGTATCCCTTAATGCAGTAAAAATGTTTTAGAATGCAAATTACATCTCAGGGCTCGGGGTATAGCACACTGGTAGCATGTGCTTATTAGCATTCACAAGGCCTTGGGTTCAATCCACAGAATGTCCCCCAAGTTATATCTCAATAATGTTGTTATTAAAAAATGTTCTGGGTTAGACAAAGGGAATAAAGGGAAGGGAGGGGGGATGAGACTAGGAAAGACAGTAACTTTCCTATGTTCACATATGAATATAGGACCAGTGTATCTCCACATCATGTACAACCACAAGAATGGGGAGTTACACTTCATGTATATATAAGAGGTCAAAATACATTCTACTGTCATGTATAACTAAAGAACAAATAAAAGATTTTAAAAAATGTCCTGAATTGGCCAGGCACGGTGGCACACTCCTGTAATCCCAGAGACTTGGGAAGCTGAGGCAGGAAGATCTCAAGTTTGAAGTCAGCCTGAGCAATGTAGTGAGACCCTGTCTCAAAATAAAAATAAAAAAAAGGGATGGGGATGTAGCTCAGTGATAGACTGTCCTTGGGTTCAATCTCCAGGACCATGATAAAAAAAAAAAGGTTCAGAACTGAAGACTAGAAACAATGCAACTGCTCATCAGTGGAATGGATTGACAATGGTATATTCATGGAGTAGAATGTTACCTGTCAATGAAAAGGACCAACTACAGGCACAGGCATAACACGGACGAATTTAAAAAAACAAGGTGAATAAAAAAGTCAAGCCTCAGAAAAATACGCTTCTGTTAATATTAATTTGACAAAAAAGGAAAAGGAAACAACATATTCCTTAGGTAAAACTAGGGATGGTAAAACTATAAAGAAAAGCAAGGATATAATTAACACAAAATTTAGGACAATACTTCCTGCTTGACAGAGAAGGTAATATATATCACTGGAGTTCAAAGCTTTAGTAGTAATAAGCCCAGATATATTGGAATCACATTGTGAAGGGATTATGCTGTCTAAATTTGAAATAAAAAGCACCTGTTGGATAATATTCCAATACAGGTACAGTACATGCTAATTACAAGATGCAATTAATAAGAACAGTGAAGCTGGGTGCAGTGGTGCACACCTGAAATCCAAGCTCCTGGGGCAGCTGCTGGTATGGCCTGGGCAACTTAGTGCGATGCTGTCTCAAAACAAAATTTTTAAAAGGGCTGGGAGCTGGGAGCAGTGGTGCATACTGATAATCCCAGTGACTCAGGAGGTTAGGGCAGGAGGATTACAAGTTTGAGGAGAGCCTTGGCAACTTAGTGAGACCCTGTCTCAAAAGAACAAAAGGCAGGGTGGAGTTGGAAATGTAGCTCAGTGGCAAAGCACCTCTGGATTCAATCCCCAGACAAAAATAAAATAAAGGGCTGGGGAGATAGCTCAGTTGGTAGAGTGCTTGCCTTGCATGCATAAGGCCCTGGGTTCGATCCCCAGCACCACAAAAAAAAAAAAAAAGGGCTGGGTACTGTAGCTCAGTGGTAGACTGCTTACCTAGCATGATCGATACCAAGTACTGTGAAAAACAAACAGAATGAAAAAACAGTGAAAGATCAGAATTTAAAAAGATGGAACAAGGGCTGGGGTTGTAGCTCAGTTGGTAGAGTGCTTGCCTTGCATGCACAAGGCCCTGGGTTCAATCCCCAGCACCACTAAAAAAAAAAAAAAAAAAAGAGATGGAATGAGACACAGTGAACAGACCCTATGCGAAGGAAGGCTGCTGCAGCAACACACAGAACAAGAGGTTTAGAAAAAACAAATCACATCCCAGCAACCACAGAGGATCACTAAACATCCACCAGTAATAGAATAATTCTGAACTTGACACAGCTAATCTATCTTCAAAATAAAGGCAATGTGACAGAATTATAAGAAGTACACAAACTCAACATTTATAGAAAGTGGAGTGATATAGACACATTCCCCAAATACAAAGCAATTACACTGAAAATAGTAAAAAAAAAAAAAAAAAAAGGCTCCTCTCTTGGAACACAAGCCCTTGCCTCCTCCAGTTTTCACACCTTGGCCTGCTCAGAGCAGCCTCCCACTCTCCCAGATGGCTGCTCCGGAGCCACTCTCCCGAAAGCTTCAGTCCCTGCTACCTCCTCGCTCTGAGCTGATGGCTCTGCTTCCCCATGCCACACCTCAGATGCTGCCTTCCTCTGCCACACAAAGGAGCCCTGCGTTCCTGCAAAATTAATGCCCTGCTCTAAACAAGGCCATTCTCAACAACATATAAACAAGCCTATATTGCCCTGTTTAAAAAACAAATCACCACCCACCCTCTTCTCTGACCCTATATCCCTCCACTTCTCTGCTCCTTTATATGTGAAAAATCCTCAGCAACGTCTCCAGTTACTCTCCTGCAAGTTTCTCTTACTCCTTCTCTAATCAGGCTGCACCATTCGCCCCTGCTACAACCATCCCACCAAAATGGCTCTTCAAGGTCTCATGTTAGTAGTATTGTAGTACTTTGTCATCAATGGAAACCACAGATAACTGCATTCCCCATTGTAGTTGTCACAGTTACACTGAAACATTGCTCCTTGCTACTTTGAAACGATAGTAATTAGAATCACAACAGATCTTGTTACTTGATGCATTAAAGAAACACGTGCTATTAATGTAATAGCTGATAATCTTGATATGATTTTTACTTTATGTATTTAAACCTACTATTTTGAGAAGGTGTCCAGAGAAGTCTATTTTTAATAAGACCTGTTCACACAGAACTGTTGGGCAGCATCTCAGTGCTTCAATCATACTCTAATTTTAATTTTTTTAAATCAAATTAACATGTTCCTAATCAGAATAAAGTGGAAGGATTAACAACAAAAACAGATAAACTTCATCAAACTTAAACACTTATGCATCAAAGGACACTATCAAGAAAGTGGTAACAGAATAGAAAAAAATATTTGTAAGTCACATACATGACAGGGGCTAGTATATATATATATATATATAGTATTCTTAAAACTCAACAAAAAGACCAATTAGATGACAGTGATAGCACCTGTCTCTAATCCCAGTTACTTGGTAGGAAGATCAAGAAAGATTAAGTTCTAGGACAGGCTGGGTTAAATTGCCACTTAGCAAGACACTGTCTTGAAAAAAAAAAATTAAAAAATTAAAAAAATAAAAAGATTGGGGTTGTAGCTCAGTGGTAGATTACCCGGGGTTCAATTTCCTGCATGTGAGTATGTACACATGCATGTATGTTTATTTTATTTTTTTTTAAAAGGCTTGAAAATGTAGCTAAGTGGTAGAGTATTTAGAACAGTTACCCAGCATATACAAGGCCCTAGGTTCCATTCCAAGTAACACACACACACACACAAAAGGAATCTAAAAAATTAAGAGACAATATAGGAAAACAGGAAAACATTTATACAAGTTTCAAAGAAATAGAAGATACAATATCCATAAACAAGGACAACATCTTATGAAAAAGGAACAGAATAAACCTATTAGCTCTTATTTAGATGGTTGTGGTAAACATTTGATGGGCAGGGTTGGAAGATAAAGTCAAGAAAACCTCCTGATTTCAATACATTTTTCCAACAAAGATATAAAAGTCAATAAACACATACAAAGATGCTCAGCATTACTATTTACCATGGAAATGCAAATCAAAACCAAAACAAGATTACACTTCATACCCATTAGGATGGCTATGGTCAAAAAGGTATTGGCAAATCAAAACCCTCACACTGCTGTTGGGAATGTTAAATGGTGCAGCTTCTCACAAAGATAAACATAGAGTTACTGTATGACCTGGCAATTCCAGTAGTAGGTATATATCCAAAAGAAACATATTAAAACTTGTACATGAACCTGGGAGCAATAGCACATGTGTGTAATCCCAGAGACTCAGGAGGCTAAGTTTAAGGACATCCTCAGCAATTTAGTGAGGCCCTAAGCAACTTAGTGATACCTTCCTGTCTCAAAGTAAAAAATAAATTAAAAAAGGGTTGGGGATGTAGCTCAGTAGTAAAGTGCCGCTGGGTTCAATCCCCATTAAAAAAAAAAATTGTACATGAATGTTCACAGCAACATTATTCATAGCAGCCAAAAATTAGAAATAATCCAAATGTTCACCAACATATGAATGCATGAAAAAAATACAGTATATTCATAAAATGGAATGTTACTTGGCAACAAAAAGGAATGAAGTATATATATATACTACAACATGGATGAACCTTGAAAACATGCTGTGTGGAAGAAGCCAGACACAAAAGATCACATATTATATGATTCTATTTATATGAAATGTACACATTAAGCAAATTATACAGAGACAGAAAACAGATTCGTGGTTGCCTATGGATGGTGGGGGGGTGATGATTTATGAATATGGAATATCCTTTTGGGAAGAATAAAATGTTCTGGAATTAGGTAGAAATGATGGTTGCACAACACTGTGAATGTACTAAAATGTCACTGAATTATACACATAAAGATGGTCAATTTTATGGTATGTGAATTATATCTCAATAAAGCTGTTATAGGACTGGGGAGTGGCTCAGTGTTAAGAGTGGCTTGCCTAGCATTTGAGAGGCCCTGGGTTTGATCCCCTGCACCACACAAAAATGAATAATAAGGCTGTTAAAGATGAAAGAAAGGGCTGGAGTTGTGGCTCAGTGGCAGAATGCTTGCTTGGCATGTGGGAGCCACTGGGTTCAATTCTCAGCACCACATATAAATGTATAAATAAATAAAAATAAAGGTCCATTGCCAACTTAAAAAATGTTTTAAAAAATGAAAGAAAAAATAATAAAAGAAAAAGAACTTTTTAGAAAGTATGAGAAAAAGACACAATGAAGAAAAGACGAGGGACTGACGATCAACCCAGCAGGTCCAATATTTGACAGGAATTCCAGAGAGAAAAAAACAACAAATAGAAGTATGGAAATTATTTTAAAAAATTAATGTGAGATTTCTTCTAAGAAACTAAAGATCCACATCTTCAGGTAGAAATAGCCAATTAACTATTAGCACAATTAAAGAAAAAAGACCCATTCCACGGCATATCACTGAGAAATTTTTTAAGTTAGGTATAGTAAAGATCCTAATAGCTCCCAGAGATAACAAAAACACAAAAGGCAGAAAATCAGAATGGCATCAAACCTTTCAGCAGAAGTAATGAAAGCTATACACAGTGAAGTCTATTTTTTTTCCTGAAGAAAAATTATTAACTTTATATTAAGATTTTATATATAAATTACAAGGTACACAATTTATATTTACTATCTTTTGATAGATCTAAACAAACATATATATTTGTTTCTCAGGATTAAATGCAGAGGCACTTTACCACTAAGCTACATCCCAGTCCCTTTTATTTTTATTTTGAGATAGGGTCTCACTAAATTGTTTAGGATCTTGCTAAGTTGCTAAGGTTGGATTTGAACTTGTGATTCTCCTGCATCAGCCTCTGGAATTACTGGGATTACAGGTGTGCACCACTGTACCCAGCTAAATATTTATTATTTTAATTTTAATTTATATTTATTTTTTTCATCTTTATAACCAGCTAAACTATGTGAGGTCTGAATGAAGAAATGTAAAGTTTCCAAAAATTTCTCTCCAATGTATTCCAGTAAAATGACGGACAAAAACCAAGAAAGCAGAAGACCATGTGGTCTAAAAAGCAGGGTGCTCACTGTGGAGAGGTGCCAAGGACAATCCCTGGTGATGTAAGTAAAAGTCTCAGGGACAGCAGCTAGAGAGCAGGCCCAGAGAACAATGGGCCAAGCCCAAGCAGAGGACAAGGGGGCAGGAAAAATATGAAATCATGAGATTATCTGATGTATTAGCACATTTGAAAAATGCTATTGATGAGGGTTGGTGGACCTGGTGGACCAAGTAGAGAAATTACCAATAAGAATTTAGAAAATGGGGGCTGGGGAGATAGCTCAGTTGGTAAAGTGCTTGCCTTGCAAGCACAGGGCCCTGGGTTCGATCCCCAGCACTGCAAAAAAAAAAAAAAAAAAAAAAGAATTTAGAAAATGGACCAAGCCTAGTGGTTCACACTTATAATTCTAGCTACTCTGGAGGCTGAGGCAAGAGGAATGAATGAAGAAATGCAAAGTTTTTTCAGGTTGAGGCCAACCTGAAAAACTTAACCAAAAAGATTAAAATAAAAAGGGCTGGGGACGTAGCTCAGTGCCAGAGCGATACTTTTTTAGCACGTGCAAAGCCCAGGGTCAATCTTCAGTACCCACTAACCCCACCAATTTAGAAAACAGACTTTACCACAAAGGAAGTAATCATTCTAGGAGAAACAAATTAATTTAAAAAGAAAATGAACTAATAATATATTAGACCTTGTAGTAAATAATAGCTACATACTCATAGTAAACAGAAGCATTGGCTGTTACTTAGTCAAAATCCATCAGCTCATATGTGGAGGGTAGGGGCACAGGAGGTGGAGGTCTTTTGATAGATCTAAACATTCGTTTATTATTACATGATATCGACACATAATGATGACTAATTTTGGAGAAGAAAGGAAAGTAATCACATTGTAAAAAAAGAAACATGAAGGCAAATACCAGAACAGACAGCTGATCAAGGCTGGAAGGCTGTGTGGGGGAAGTGGCTGGATGGTTTCTGTCAGGTGCCTTGGGTGCTTTCTGATCCTTGCCTCTGGTTTGATTCTTTTAAATACATTATTATAAAAAGTTATTAGGCACATACCTCACAACAGTTCCTTGCACACCAGTGGGTGTATCAAAGCTGGGAACTGGCCTAGAGGACAGTGAAAACTGATTCCAAAGCGTGCTCTAAATCATCAAAGGATGCATGTGCTCCTCTGGCTACCCTGGCAGGGGTCACTGGGATGTGGATCTATCCTACTGGATACTCTGAAGACCTGCCCTTCCTGAACCTTCTGTGGAGGAGGAACCAACTGGGAAGCAGAACTTTGGCTGAATAAGATCAGTGCAGGGCAATAGGCTGGAGCTTCCCAAGGGCCTGCCTCTTCTTCCTTTCCTGCTAGGAAAGTACTCTACCACTGAGCTCTATCCCAGTTCTATCTAGTTCTTTCTTAAACTAATTTCTTAAGTTTTTTTTTATTTTTTAAATAGGCATGGTATAGCTAGAGATGGTAACTGGAAAAGTAGATAACTTCTGTTTCTTGCATCCTATTACGGCCCTGTCAGATTTCTGGTGCTTGGCACACAAAGAACACTCAATAAGGAGTTATTCAAGGAACAATTACGGTGCCGTTTCTCTGTGTCCAGCACTCCAGCAGGCTCTTTACGCAGACCATCACATTCGATCCTCACAACATGCCTATGCAGTTAAAGAGGAGGATGAGGAAACAGGCTAGAGTAACTTGACTAAGGTCACGTCATTAGTAAAGTAAGAGCTGGGATCCAAATCCAGGTGTGTCTGAGCCCACAACCTGCACGATGAGTAGTTGTTCCCTGAAGTCCTAATAGAAAGACATCTGGTTAGTAGGTAAGGATGGATGGCAGAAGGGAAAAAATGAAAGTAAGCGGTGAGCTCTAACACTGGCCCAAGAACAGAATCTAAGAGTCTCTCCCCAGAGGCTGAGGCTGGTCAAAAGCTAGAGAACGCCATGTACCCCTGTCCCCTTGCCCCGGGGGGTCACTGTTAGAGCACACACCTTCTTCAGAGAGGTTGTTCTCTTTGGTCTCCTTGTCCATCTGGCAGCACCAGCCTTCTAGCCGCTCTGTTTCTGCCTGAAGTAGCTTCAAGAACCAGTAGCCATCTCGGCGGCAGGCCCCTGGCTGTGCTGGCTCTGATGGGGAGCTGGAGGAGGTCTCGAGCCAGGGGTCAGGAGGGGGCAGCGAGGACGCCTCAAGGGCAGGGTCGCTGTTGTCTCCATAGGAGAGGTTGCGCTTGATCTGGGCAATCTTGGGGGCCTGCCGGGGGCCGGCATCAATGCTGATGGAGTTGGGATGTGGGGTACAGTCCGGGAGGCTCCTTTCAGATGACTTACAGCTTGAGTCATTGGCATCCTGGGTATCTGAGTCTGTGTCCCGTCGGGAGGACATATTGTGAGAGGGGGCGCTGCTTCTGTGGGGGTGGGGGTGGATGGGGTAGGGACAAGAAAGAGTGAGTCACCAAAAGGGCCAAAGACCAGAGGCCACTTGACCCGGACACACGGGAGACAGAGAAACGGATGCATCATCTGCTCACCATGCGCCTGAAGCGGGTCCCACAGCCCCCGTCTCATTCTCGGCTCAGCCCTTGCCCCATCCCACCCATACCCACACGCACGCACACACACACGAGGACAAGGTCATAAGGTTGCCTGTTTACTGCAGTGGGGCCAGGAAGACCACCAACATCAGGTTAGCTGGGGCCATGTCCCAGCCCAGCCTTGGGCCCCATGGGCTGACTGGTCTCACAGAGCAAGTGCTCATTTGTCCACCCGCCCACCCCCTGCCCGGCCTCCCAAGCCTGGGCCACCGCCAGCACCCCAAACCCAGCTTGGTTATTAGAAATCCAGCAAGGAGAAGTGGGTTAGGGAGAGCAGGAGAGGTGAGAGCAGAGGGAGGGAGAGGAGGGGGAGAAGCAGCCGCCACCTCTGTCCAACTTACCGCCAGTCGTCCTCTACCTGAACCCCGATGGACTGGAATTTGGTAGCGGGACTGGGCTCCTCTTTTGGCACTGGCTGAATGCAGTCAACCTTATTGAAGGACAACGACAGCAACGGCACGGAGACAAAGACAAAAATAAAAAACAAACACCACACTTGCTGCTGAAATTCACATTAGTGGGACGACGCAAACGGACGTGTGGACAGACAGACACGAGGCATGCGGACACTGCACGTGGGCCCGAGGCCGGACCAGGTTAAGCCGGGCACTGCTCATTCGCGCGGAGGCGGGAGGTGGGGTGGGGTGGAGATGACTGGCTTTCCCTACTCTGAGGAGGGTGCCATCACATCGATCGCTTTGGGTCCGTTGTCGTCCGAGAGGTGGGAACCGTTCCTTCTAGTCCTCTCCTTTACACGCATCAGAGAGAAGAAAAAAAGGACAACGAAAGAGAAAGAGAACACACACACACACAAAGCCACAGCCGTTATCTGGTGTAGTTGAAGCTGGGGGCTGTCTTGAGGCAAAGATCACTCCCCCAACCCTGTGGCTGAAGGGGCAGGCTGGAGACCCTGGACCAAGGGCAGACTGTGGACAGTAATACTGGATTTGAGAACTGCCACCAAGGCAAGAGCTAGTGAAGCCCTGGACACTGTAAGATGCCGTCCCTGGACCTTAACACAGTTGATCATAGGTAGGCCTCCTTCAGCACGAGCAGGGAGCAGAGCCACCTCTGAGTCAGTATTTGTTTGCAAAGGGGAAGAAACATGGCAAGAGAAGTGCCCTGGGACTGCCCATCTCTTCTGGGACAAAGGAGCCACCAGGCCAGCCCTCTCATCATGGCTTAAGAATGAGGGATCAGAGTGGTCTCAGAAACTGAACTATCCAGTCACTTGGTGTCATGGACAGAAACAGGGACCAGAGGAGCCTTCTGGCACAGGGATGCAGCCAAATTTCCCCTTGGTAAGAGCCTGCACAGGGTGGGCAGCATCACTGTGTCTCCACAGAGCTGCAGTGACAGCATGGAACAGGGTAAGGCCAGGGAAAGGAAAGGAACACCCAGGATGAGCCCAAGAACTAGAGTCGCTAGTGTCCTGTTTTGTGTGAAAGGACAAGGATGGTCCTAGTTCTCTTGGGCCTTCTGTGAAGGTAAGAGGATCTGGTTTGGCCAAAAAGAGGGTAGGCTGCCCAAAGATGGGTGTTTGGGACTACAGGCTACTCCATGTTCCCAAGAATCCCACCTGGAGCAGCTGTACAAAGTGGGGCTGAATCCTTATGAAGAAGACCAGCTCGACGGAACCAGCAGGAGCACAGAAAACAAGAGAGTCTCCTGGTCCCCTTTCTTCTGTATATACATACAGGGAAACCAAAGCCTGGAGATGCCGTTTGCGGGGTACAAATCCAGTCAAGTGCAAAGAACTGCCCAGTAAACCTTCTCTATTTCAGTCAATGCCCTGTGTCCATGTTTCTTCTGCATGCTAGTGTTTTCCCATTAGTTTGGCCACATTCACTTGCACAGGGGTGGTTGGGGAAATGGAAATCCCTGCAGCCCTAAGCCCCCGTGCACATGACCTTGTCCCTCCTTGACCCATCCTTGGAAGGCTTCCACCTCCCCCTGAGCTCTCTGCCCACTGTAGCCACCTCTCCCTCACTGCCCTGAGTGTGCCCTACTTTCTACTTTTGCCTGAAGGCCTAAGGCAGGGAGAGTCCTATCTCTCGATTTAGAACAACTCCTGTGAACTATTGCGCAGGCCCAAGTGCCCCGCTCGGCTAACTGAAGATGGACTGCTGATGCTGGGTACATGCAGGAGGTTCCATGAGACAGTGAAGGGGGAAACTGGTATTCCGTCCTGCTGGTTGCCGTGGATTTGAGGGTGCAGTGGGGTTTGGTTTCTGGCAGGGCCCTCTGGCTTGGGTCACGTGGCCCGGAGGAACCATCTGCCTGGACCATTTCCCACGGAGGGAGGCTTTGGGGACCGGCATCATACTTTTCAATTTGACATGAGCCTGGTGCCTCAAGCCACCTACCTGTCCCCAAGGCCCGAGAGGGCTCTGGGCAAAGCTCCCCTTGAGCAACCCCCACAGCTCAAGGGCCCTGGGTCCTGGGCCTGTGACCCTTCGGTGTTAATGCTCCACGCTGTTCCCACTGCCAAGCGGGGTATGGCTTCCGTACCCGAGCTGACCTTGGATTAAAGAACTGTTAGGCCAGTCCTGCCTCCCATGGGTCGGCTGGCAGGGCAAAGGGTGGAGTGGACAGACAGACAGTGGACAGCAAACAGTGGACAGAAGATGGCTGGCTGAGTGTAACTACATTCACTGGGACAACCCACCAGAGGAGCGGAAACATGCCCATGCTGCAGACTCTGCGGCATGGGTAGGTGGATATGAGGAGAGCATGCCTATGAGTGAAATTTGGTTCAGCCACTTGGGGGAGATCCCCTAAATTGACAGATAAACCACCTTTCCTAGAGACCTAATGGGCCTCCACCAGATGTAATTACACGCAGGCAGGTGCACAGAATGGACTGAGGACACAGTGCAAAAGTGGCCCCTACTTGTATTCCTATTGATGACAGTTTCCTTTTGGGGATGGCCTCGGAGTGAGTCTCAGAGCTGGTCAGCGTCCCTTGTTCACTCTTCAAAGCTGCATGTTTTGGAGGTGGCTCTGGGGCTTCAGGGGCTGGGGTGATTCCACCCCGTGTCACACTTGGCGGTCGGGTACTGCTATCCAGGCTGTCTGACGAGTTGCTTAGGCCTGACTGACTTGTCACCTCGCTCTTGTGGTCCTGGCTGTCCAGATAGGTGTCCTGGGCAGACTCGGTACTGCTCTGGACTGTGACTGAGATGAACGGCTTTGATGTGGTACGTGGAGGGACCGGTGGTGGGGTCTTCTTATATGCCACTAGGCATGATGAACCTGTAGGTGGGTGAGAGGAGAGGAGAAGGTGAAGCCTCCAACCTTCTCAAGCCCCTTCCAAGGCTGAGACCCTACCTGACTTGGCGCTAGCTCTGGCCTCAGCTGTTCCCTCAGTGAGGACTTGTGGAACAAGAAAATGAGGTCAGTAACAACCAAGATAGACACTCACAGGCCCTACCCACCACCATTTGAGGTCAAGCTTAGGAGGTCAATATTAACCAAAGACACCATCTACCTCAGTCATGCACAAACCTATTATTCAGCTGGGACACAGGATAGATGGCCAATGCACCGAAGTTCACAGTGCCCCAAGGCTGGAAGAGAGTCTGACCCATGCCAGGAAGAGGTAGTGGTAACAGTGGAGCTCAAAACAGCTAAGGAGTGGTTAACTTTGCTGTCCTCAAGGTCACTGAAACCTACTACGCCCCTTTTCACCCCAGCCCTTCCTTCTGTGTGGATGTTCCTTCCCATCTTTTCAAAGATGAACATACCCTTCAAGGCTCAGCTAACCCTTTTCCCATCCTGTCTTTATCGCTCCACCTCCTCCTCCTCATGTGAACACCCACACAACAATCTACCATCCCCAAGACTCCAGCATGCCTGGTCCAACTCCTTGTTCTCTGCCAAGACTCAGGAAATCAGGAGCTGCCATAAGTGGGAGTCTGAGAACTTTCTGAATCACATTCCCAGCCCAGCTGGGGCATGGCACTCAGCAAGGCATAGGCTACCATGGCCAGTGTCTTGCTTTCCAGATGCGGTGCTGTCTGCTGCATCTGTGACGGCTGGCTCAGACCACTGTCCTTTCTCAACATCTTGACTACGAGTGCCCTCTGCCCTGTGAGGATCAAAACAAGCCCCTGCCTGATCCTGGTACAGGGAGCCAGATGAGCCCTGCCTTCAAGGGCTACCAGTCATAGAGATTGTGATGGCCCAATGGCAACCCACAAAACAAGGCCCCAGGTGCCACAGGGGACACGGATAAGGGAGAGCAGAATCCTACACAAGCCTATCAGAAAAGCTATAAGGAAGTGCCAACATCAAATGTTATGGAGGATGTAGACAGACTGCATGGCACATGGGAATTAAAACAAGAATGTTCAGGGCAGCTTTATTTGTAAAAGCCCAAAGCTGGAAACAACCTGTATGTCTGTCAGAGGATGATGGTTAAATGTACTGTGGTACAGCCATACCATGGAATACAACTTAGCAACAAGAACAAACGAATGATTGATATAAGCAACAATGTGGACAAATCATAAGCAAATTAGGTTGAGTGAAAAAAAAAAAATCAAAAAAGTCCCATCCTGTATAATTCTATTTTTATAAAAAATATTTTTTTTTTTGGTACTAGGGATTGAACCCAGGGGTGCTTAACCACTGAGCCACATCCCCAGTCATTTAGTATTTTTGATTTAGAGACAGGGTCTCACTGAATTGCTTCGGGCCTCACTAAGTTGCTGAGGCTGGCTTTGAATTTGCTATCCTCCTACCCTAGCCTCCTGAGCTGCTGGGATTACAGGCGTGCACCACTGTGCCTGGCTATAAAATTCTTGCAATGACTTAGTTTTGGAGATGGAGAAGAGATAAGTAATTGCCAGGGGTCAGGTGGGAGAACTCAGAGGAAAAGCTGATGGGATGAGCAAAAGAAAAATAGGTGTGGGTGTAACAAGAGGGACTCTATGTGGTGATGGCCTAGTTCAGCTTCTTGATCATTACATGAATCTGCCTGTGTGATGAAATGGCACAGAATTAAATACACCTTCATGTGAGTATGAGAGAAACTGGGGAACTGCAAATAGACAGGGTGAATTGTACCTATAATCTATATTTTGGATGTGAGATGGTCCTACAGTTTTGTAAGATTTTACCATAGAGGGATACTGGGTAAAGGTCAATACACAGGGTACTGTGTCCATGCCCCCTTTTCTGGTAACATACTAGGATTTGAACCCAGGGTCTCATACATTTTAGACAAGTGGTCTATCATTGAGCTACATTCCTGGCCCTTTTAATACTTTTTAAAAATTTGAGACAAAATCTCACTAAGTTACAGAGGCTAGCTTCAAACCTGTGATCTTCCCACCTAAGTCTTCCAAGCTGCTTTACAGCTCTGCACCACTGCATGCAGTTAAAGGGATCCCTCTGCATTATTTCTTACATTGCATGTGAATCTACAATTACCAAAATATAAAAAATTTAGTTAAAAACAACAACAACAACAAAAAAAAACCCATCCATCTGTCCTTCATCTAAGAGACATCTATGAAGCCAGGCTCTGTATTGGATTTCAAAAACTAATAAGTCCTCATCAAGCGAGAAATGGTCGTGAAATGAGAAGTTCTAAAATATCAGAAACCACAGCAAAAAGGCCCAGGGAGCTGGAAGCTAGCTCCTGTGCCCAACATAATCTGGAGGTGATATGTTCTGGGAGCTCTGACCTAGAACACTTCCTGTTTTGTTCACTTCAAATTTCCAGTCTTGCTTAGGCCTTGAGGAAATTCAGGGACCTCCCAGACAGACACACCTAATAATCTCTGGTTACCAATCTATACAAGACAGAGCATGGTAGGACAGCCTCATCTCTGGGTTAGAAAAGAAAGGCCACAGATGAGGCAGGAGGCAGGGTCAGGTCATCAGATGATCTTCCACAAGAGGAGGCAAACCTACTCAGGGAAGAAGAAAGTCTGTTCTTGGCTGGTCCTAATGCACAGGCTGATGGTCTAAACCTGGGTCATTTACTAAGCTGTGCCTAACAGCTTTGAGGCTTTGTAACCTAAGATTCACAGAGATTCTATGAGGTGGGGATATCATTCATGCCCACTTTACAGATGGGGTACATGAAGCTCAGAAAAGATAGATAACATGCCAGCAGTTCATGGCAATCACATCTGTTTGACCACATAGCCACCTTATTCTGTTCCTCAGATCTTGGGCCCCTCCCAGCTGGGCAGGGGCTGTAGGTGTTTGAGGCCTTTACTGTGCTCCTACAGCTGGGCTCTGGGGCCAGCTGCAGGGTCGTGCCTGTGCCAAGATCTCACTGCTGGGGTAGGAAGAGCCTAAAGGCAGAGACTTGGTTTCCAGGCCTGACTCTCCTCAGGCAAGCTCCTGCTTGCCCTCTGGCATTTCCAGTATCCTCATCTGTTCAGTGGGCAGGGGTGGGGGTGGTTCTAACTGCTGGGTAACAGCACATCATATTCAAGTAGCCCTTGGCAAACTCATCTTCCCATTCATTCTATTTTTGGAACTGGGAATTGAACCCAGGGGTGCTTAACCACTGAGCCATATCCCCAGCCCTTTTTTACATTTTATTTTGAGACAGGGTCTCACCAAGTTGCTCAGGACCTCACTAAGTTGCTGAAGCTGGCTTTGACCTTGGCAACTCTCCTGCCTCAGCTTCCTGAGCTGCTGGGATTATAGGCGTGCACTGCCACCATTCTTTCGTTCAAGGACAGGATCCCTTCATTCCCTCTTGCCTGAACTTCTACCATTTGAATACTCCTTTGGTGGTAAGGGTGCAGAGGCCAGAGAGCAGCCCAAACCAGAAAAGTCTGGTTCGAACCCCAGCTCTGTCATTTGCCAGCTGTGTGGCCCTGTCTCCTTGAAGAAGGGCATGATGAAATGGACTGTATCACAGAAGCCAGGCTCAACTTGGCCTGGGGCTGGCATGATCCTACTGGTGTCTGGTGCAGAGGGAACTGGGACAGATTTCTACCACTCCCCAGCTACTGGTTCTCTGACCAGCCCAGGGGAAATTCCTCCCTCCCCAAGAACTGGACATTTAGAGCAGTTGTTGAAGTCAACCACTCACTGGAGAACCCAAAGGACAGCACTGGTTCACTGGGATTTCAGGAATGGATTTGTTTGACCTAGAAAGTCCCAAAGGAAGCAGGTTTTGGTGCTGGTAGTGGGGGGGAGAGGCTTGCTGCATTAGATCAGAACAGTGAAGCCAGCCCCAATTTGCTCAAAAGGAATCTGTCCTGTGAGAGTGCAATAATTACTGTAGGGCAACCAAAGCCTGGCTGAGGCTGTGTGATCCCAAAGTCCTGGTCTCCATCTGTGGGGTGGGGATAATATTGGCCATGAGGAGCAGTATGTGTGATGGTCTCCAGGATGTGGTGGGGAAGAGGCTTCCCTTCTCTCAGGAGACAATAGGACTACCCAGAGTCAGCAGTCTGGACAGAAGGCAGAGCTCCAGCCACTCTCTCAGAGCTGACAAGGTCCAGGGTCCTGTTGAAGCATGTAGAGTAGTCAGTCATTGGAAGGAAAGTGAACGGGTGAGAGGCCAGGTCAGATGCAGTAAGGGCCAAATGTGGTAAGAGGAAAAGTGAACTTATTTTGGATTCTGTCTCCTGGGGTATAGGTCACAGACAGATAAGTGGTGTGACTAAGAGAATTTGGGGATGTGGGGCCTCTCAAGGAGGTGGGAATCTCTGCTCTGAGACCCACTTCCTAGGACAGGGGTATGGGGCCCTAACCTCATTCCCAGAGCCCACATGCAGGAAATACAGGCCAACGCCTCACCCTTGGCCCTGCCAACATTCAATCCCTCTCTCCTCCCCAACCTCAGTTCCTTCTGTGATTGCTGTGTCACTTTCTCTGGGAGTCCTCCCCTGACTACCCTTCTCTCCCCCATCACCCAGGAACCTCCATCAGAGCTCCCGTCATTTATCAGCTCCTTTAAGAATCTGTTGCTAGGTACAGGCCAAGAGCAGTAGGGGGTGTGTGTGGTGAGACTCTGTCTTGGCAGAGGCCCAGGTTAATGACTCAAGCACAGAAGGCTGTCAATAAATATTTGTTGAATGAGAAAATTAACCTCATTATCAGTACAAAAAACACTCATGTGCCAAAAAATCAAGATTATTTGGTGATAGAGAAGCCTCCCAACACTTCAGCATCCACGACTGCAGACCCACTCCAATTCAGAGCCCCTCTGGCTTGGTTCCAACCCGCCCATTTCTGCAGCTTCAACTTCTCCCTGCCCACCCCCTCAGCACGCTCCTTCCAAACACACTATAGGTTCATGAGCCCAGGCCTTTACCTATGCACCTCTTCCTGCTAGAACACTTTTCCCTGCCCATAGCACTTCTGTCCTTCTGCCAGTCTCTACCCCTGCTCTTTCTGGCCCAGACAGATCCTTTCTCTGTGCATCAGTTGGCACACTCAGGGCTGTGATCATGCCTCTGACTTAGCATGTTCCTTGGGTGTTGGTGGCCCAGTTCCTGGCCCAGAGGGCACATAGCCATCATCTGCCAATTAAACTTCACAGGGAAGCTAGGTGTGGTGGTGCACACCTATAGTACCAGCTACCTGGGAAGATGAGGCAGAAGAATCTCAAGTTCAAGGCCAGCCTCAGCAACTTTGGAAGACCCTGCCTTAAAATAAAATAAATAAATAAATAGGGTTAGAGATGGAGCTCAGTGGTACAGTGCTTGTCTAGCATGCATGAAGCCCTGGGTTTAATCCCAAGTACCACAAAAACAAGGTTTTAGAGGGCGGTAAGTACCCCAAGGACCCAAGATATTGGAGCTGGGAGGCCCCCAATCCTCCAAGATGTAACTGTGCCCTGCCCTCTCTGCCCTAAGAGATGTTCTATGTGCCACAATTTACAATATGGCATGCGAGTCCAACTCTTTCTCCATTCAGTCTGGAAAACTTGTTTTCCTGGGATGCCTGGGTGTGAGCACTCCTGCAGTGTGTCTGCTCCAGCTGGTCCTTGCACTTATTTTCAAAGATCCTGGGTGAAGTGCCTGCTAGGAACATAGCACAGAGAACCACCCACCCTGTGGGCTGCATGCTTGCCCCACCCCTAGTCTCAGCCATGCAGGTCACTCATGCCAAGCCTCAGAAAGGAACCAGTTGCACCATGCAGCCTCTGTTCAGTTTGTCCCTGGACCTAGACATCTAGTCCAGCCTTCCTGCACCCAGTGCACAAGTCCTTGCTTCTTCAAAGTAGAAGTTATCTTTGTCTCATTATTTCTCCCGTCTGTCCCAAGAATTTATCCACCAATTTATCAAGTCAGAACAAATTTGTTTCCTTATTTTATTTTCCATGTCAAGGTGTGCAAGGTGGCCACACAGAGCTTCAGGAGTAGCTGTGACTCCATCTCCCAAGGGATCTGGAGGACATAGCAGCCCCAAGAAGCTGATCCTGCAAGTGCACTGGAGACAAGGCTGGACTTGATCCTGAAGCCAGCTTGGCATGCTGGCTCCCAAGGGTCTGAGTCTGGCAGGGGGCTAAAGGAGAGGGGTCCTAAACTCCTCAAGAGGAGCACAGCCACAATGTGAGAGCTGTGGCAAAGGGCCTTACAGAGAAGGCAGAGGCCAACTCTAGGCCCATATGAGTGGAAAGGGCTGGCATTAGACAGAACCAGGTTCCCTCACCTCCCTATGCTACCTCTGCCAGGCTTAGCAAAGGGCTTGTTGGAGGAAGGGTCCAGGGCCTGTTCCCCACCCCTACCCAATAAGAAGCCTATCAACCATGCAACTAACCCAGGTGATTCACTTGTATGCTATGGTAAAAAAAAGAAATCAAGGGCTTCCACCCACCTGGTTCCAAATTCCTCCCTCCATTCCTGTTTCCTCCCCTCAAAGTGGGGGAAATTAGGAAAGAGCTGCAAGCAGCTAGGTCAGGATCAGGTACAGATGGCCCTCTCAGAGCCACTTCTCTGTTGATAGCCCCTCTGTTGCAATCTGAGCGCCACCCCCCTCACTGTGCCTCAAGAGTTAGCAACACTGAACTGGCAGCACCTCTCTGGCCAACACCCTCCCAAGTTCATCTAGGGATCCTCCACTGCTCCCTCAACCTGGCTCTCCCTAACTTTGCTGCCCATCCTTCCCTTTCCTGGACTACAGTCAACCTCCCCTAGACCTCCCTACACAATTCTGCTCCCTGGCCTGCCAACTCCAGTGCTGCCCTTCCTGTCCCTCTACCCTGGCTAATTGAGGAATCCAACCATATCACTGCTTTGCGTGAAACCTTTTGATAGTGCCAGTGGACTTGGAATTATGCTTTTCCCATTTCTGAAATACCTCTTCAGTGAGGGTATTCAGGGCCTCCAGAATCTGTACCTGCCTTAGGCTCCAATGTCTATAGAACAATAGGTTACACAGGCATCACAATGGTGAAGATGGCCAGCCCTGTCCCGTGATGCTTGCACAAAAACCAAGATGCAGTCCTGTTCATGATTCGGACGATAACAGCTGACCTTACTGACTGGAGCCAGGCATGGGCAAGTGCTTCTTGTACAGTTGATCCTCATTATTCATGGACTCTGTATGTGGGAATTTACTTACTTAAATCTACTTTTAACCAGAGGACCCATGCTTGAGGGGCTTTTGCAGTCATTCACACACACAGCTGAGGTAGAATAAGGTGACACTCCACCTTTTCACTTCAGCTTTCATACAGTAAATCAGTGTCCTTCTCATGGTCTATTTAGTGCTACACTTCTCCCATTTTTGTGGTTTTGTTGTGATCTCTTTAAAACCCCCATGTGTATTGCTGAAGTGCTGTCTAGTGTTCTAAGTACAGAAGGCTGCAATGTGACTTATGGAAAAAAGTGTGCTAGACTAGCCTCATTCAGGCCTGAATCAGTGCTGTTGGCCTCAAGTTCAATGTTAAAGAATCAGTATCGTATTAAATAAAGAGTCTTTAAGCAGAAACACATGTAAAACAAGGTAGTGATTTGCTGGGGCAGGTGACCAGAGGCTTGCAGGGACCCCATACTAATCATGGGAGCAATGGTTTGGTATTCGCCATGACTTTATAGAGAACTGACTTCAGCTGTATGCTAGCTCACTGAGTCCTCAAAACCATGGCCTACGAGGTTCTGTCACTGTCCCATTTTATAGAGTGATGAAGTGATTCGGCCTTATCAACTCCCGGCAAGGTAGTGTTAGGCTGGGGCTTGAACCCAGGCTGCCCAAAGGCTGAGCACTGGGAGGGTCAAGGGGCAGCCTTGGAAACCCACAAAATGGGGTGTGATACCCAATGTACTCTGGGAAAGAGCCAAGCAGATGAAAGATGTGAACTGTCTGTAATCACGGGGTGGGCCCCTGTCACTCCTGTTACCACGATTTCTGGATGAAGGAGCGTGATCACCTCCTGGGAGAAAATCTGGGGCCTTGTGGTGAAGGGATTTCTGTGTGCAAAGGAACAGCAGCCCAGGGCATGGGAAGACATGCTGAGCAGGGCACAGCATGGCCAAATGGAACTGAGGCAGTCTAGCTGGTGGAGGAGAGCTCGGGACCAAGGCAAGGAGAGCAAGAGAGGGCTGGCTCTTTCCAATCGGGGTCCTTGGCTTCTTGGGATTGTCTGTAAAATGGGAACAGAGGTACCTTCATCTTGCCCACAGCAACCCTCTTAAAGTTCTGCCAGGTTGGGCTGTGGTCAGAAGATTTTACAGCACACAGGCCTTGAAAACAGTGAGGAAGATGTTATCACCTATCATCTCAAAAGCTCCAGTGTACTTGGCAGCTCTGCAGGGAAGTCCAAGGCCATCTCAAGCTGAGAAAATCCAGAATGAAAGTGAATCTTCTCCTCCCCCACATCAGCCTTGCTCTCCCAGGAGAGGGGACCTCTTGTACTCAGCTACACATTCCAGAAGTGTGGGAATTCCCACCCTTCCCCCATTGGCAGCTCATCCCCTTGCCAGGAAAGCAATATTATTACAGAGGCCTATAGCCTCAACCCTCTCGCCCCCACTTATTTGTGGCCTGGCTTACCCACAATCACTCTCTGAATCCTGAAGTTTTTGCTTTTGTTTTTGGCACTGGGGACTGAACCCGGGGCACTTCACCACTGAGCCACATTCATAGTTCTTTTTATTTTTTGAGACAGGATCTCTCTAAATTGCTTAGGGCCTTGATAAACTGCTGAGGCTGGCCTCAAATTTGCAATCCTCCTGCCTCAGTCTCCTTAGTTGCTCGGATTACAGGTTTGTGCCACTGTGCCCAGGTGAATCCTAAAGTTTTTTTTTTTGAAATATTTTTTTAGTTGTAAATGGATATTTTATTTATTTGTATTTGGTGATGAGGATTAAACCAGGGCCTTACACTTGTCAGGCAGGCACTCTACCATTGAGCCACATCTCCAGCCCCGAATCCTGAAGTTCTTAAAAGTGCAAACTGGACTACTTCTTCCCCTTCTAAAGCTCATCCCCACTTTATGCAGAATAAAATCCGCAGTGCTTACCTCAGCCATCACAGGAACTGGTCCCTGCCTGCCCTCTCCAGCCTCTGCCCTTGTTCAATCACAGCAGCCTCTTTGCTGCTCCTAAAATGCTCCAAGTATCTCTCACCTCAGGGCCTTTGAGCCTGCTGCTCCCTGTCTTCTCATCTGTGCAGTCTGCCTCTTATCCTGACCTCAGTTCAAGGGTCCTATCTTCAGTGAGACCTCCCTGACCACCTTGCCTACGGCTGTTACTCCTTGTTTGAGGATCCTGTTGTTTCATTCATGCATTGATCACGTACTACTTCTCTTGTCTTTTCTCTCTCCTCTACCAGTTAGGGAACCTGAGTATCTAACATAGTCCCTGAGGGCAAGGTCCTTGGGTATCTTACATTACCATCTTTTCCCAGCACCAAGCCCAATACGTGGTAGGGCTCAGTAAATTGAATGAATGAACAAATATCTATGTGACGACTGAAAAAGAGGCTTGGGGAAGCAGAATGATCTTCTCCTGGCTGAGTTGGAATCAGTAAGGCCCAGGCCAGGGTTCTGAATTCCCTTCAGCTCAGACCCCAGCACACACTCACATACCACCCCCACAGGAGCACAATCTGATAGGAGGTACAGCTTTGAATAACTCTACCTTAAGTTGGGCAATGAGGCTATGGGAATGAGAGCTCAACAAACCCTAAGCAAAGGGGTGTCAGAAATTATCTGAAAAATTGCCATTCTTGAAAGAAAATAAGTGGGCTTCCGGCAACACTCTGCAAGCAAGAGATATCATGTGCACAGATTGAAAAGAACCGTTAATGAGCCAGTCATGGGTCAGGTGTGACTTTATCCACCTGGAGACAGCTCCAGGAGAAGAGGTAATGATCCCTGATGTTTTATAGATGAGAGAAGAGGCATTTCACTTTTAGGAGTGGCAGTGCAGAAAGCTCTGCTTTGTGAGGCCAGGCTGCCAGGTCCTAAAGTCAACAATGGCTATGGTGGGCCATGTACTTGGGTTAGGGCTGGCAACTCTTCTGGGCCTTGGTGTCCCCAGCTATAAGTAAGTGGGCTGACTTTGAATGGGGCTCACAAATTCAATATCTACAGGTCATCAAACCCCTTTGACCCATATCTGCCATGTGGAAACTTGGGCACAGCATTGTCAGAGTTACCAAGTGTGCAAGAGAAGCTAGAAATCTGGATTTAAAAAAAAAAAAAGTCTCTTAATTGTTCAGCAGGCCTAGCATTCCCATTTCACAGAGGAAAAAAACTTGAAGCTTAGAAAAATGAATCATCCAGAGTCACACAGCTCATAAGCAGAATCACCAGGATCTGAGACCAGGCTTTTGGAACACAGCCAGTACTTCTTTCTATCAGCTGCTCAGCCACACTTCCACACTGGGTATTAGGAGCTAGCTGCCAGGGCCTGCCTGAGATTTTGGTCAGGCCAGGTCCCCCATCAGGACACAAATGAGCCCTTATTCCTAAGGGTCCTTAAGCAGGCTTTGACTATTTCCTTTCAGTGGTTTGATGGTGGAAGCCTTTGGCTTTGTTGGTCATGAGGAGAGGGGCCTGGTGACCCCAGGACATGGCTAAAAAAGCAACTCGCTGCCTGTGACACTGCTGCCCACTGCCCTATTTGGCCAGGAACACCAGCCCTGACATGGGTTTCCCAGACACTTAGGATTTCTCCAGTTTGGTGCAGTCTCACCACAGCCTGAAAAGTAAGGGCTACAGAGGTGGAGTCATGTGTCCCAGTCCACACAGCTAGTTCGTAGAGTGCTAAGACTGGAAGGAGGGTATGGAACCTCTGAATTCCAAGGCTGCGGTGGGGGACCAGGAATTAATATAGTAATTACAGCAATTTCTAAATCAGGTTCCAGGGACCCCCAAGGGGGTCTAGGTCTCCCATTTACTCCAGGTCCTTTGAAATAGCTTCATTTTCATTTTTTCCACCATAGAAAATCCTCATATGGCATTTTTTTTTTTTTAGTTGTAGGTTTTTGTTTTGTTTTTTAGTTTAGTTGATGGACAGCATGCGTTTATTTTATTTATTATTATTTTTTTATGTGGTGCTAAGGATTGAACCCAGGGTCTCAAATGCACTAGGCAAGTGCTCTGCAACTGAGCTACCGCCCCAGCCCCTTGTATGGTATTTTGAGGTCCACTAGACTAATTCAACCTCTCATAGTGCACATGGGGAAATGCAGGAGAGAGGCAAATGCACTCACTTAGGATCAGGCAGGAGAGCTGGGACCCTGGCCTACGCTCTTCAGTGTAGGGTGGTCCCTGCTCCCTCCAACTGAATGCCTCCAGCTCAGGTATTCAGGGGGGCAGCCACTCATGGCTGAGTCCTGCCTCCTCCAGGTGCTGACTGGGGACCCCCAAATAGCAAGTTGTTTTCCAAAGACCATTTCCACCACTATTTCCACCAGTGAGCAACTCATGGGAAAACACTTACCCCTCACCCATCCAGTGCTGGAACCTGCCACAGATATTAGCAAAGTTATCCTCAGAGACTCACTTGTGTGTCTGCTCTACCCTCTGGGACACCTTCTTGTCACCTGGTGGTGCCAGCTCCTAAGCTGTAGGCTTTCTCTTGTATATCAAAACTATAACCACTTGTGGGGGACACTGGTGAGTAAGGCTGCCAGAGTTACAGAGCTGCCATGGCTCTAGTCCAGTGCAAAAGCTGGACAAGTATAGCACATCTGGCCTGTGAGGGAGTAGCGGGTGGAGAATGAGAGCTTTGGTTGCTGTTGTTTTGGCAATGGGGATTGAACCCAGGGACGCTCAACCATTGAGCCACATTCCCAGCCCTTTTTATTTTTTATTTTGAGACAGGGTCTCACTAAGTTGCAGGGCCTCACTAAGTTGCTGAGGCTGGTCTCGAATTTGTAATCAACTTCCCAAGTTGCTGGAATTTGTAATTCAGGCAAGATTTGGCTTTTTAAACACTGTTTGGCTTTTCAAGTATTGGCTTTAACAGGTCAGCCTTGTTGCTACCTTTCCAAAGCCCTAGGGTCCCTGGAGTCCAGGCTGGGAAGTGCTACTTGGAAAGAGCCTCAAAAAACCACCCGCACTTCTGGAGGGCTGACATCAAACCCTGGTGACGGGGTTACAAAAGTTGGGCTTTTCAAAAGCTGTCAGAGACACTTTGTCCAGTGTGCAAAGTCAGACACTGCCAGACCCTACGCACCTCGATTGCTAGCCTCTTTCGTCATTCTGAATGACCAAGTGCATCCCAGAATAGAGAGAAGGTGTTAATAGGCTCATTCACTGTGCCTGGAGTGACAGGTGGTATATCAAGTGACAGAAGCAGGAGTCAAGAACCCTGGGCAGCCAAGAGACGGGCTGAAAAGAACAGCACAGGACTGAATGGGGAAAACCATGAGTTCAGTTCAGGTCAGCACAGGCCATGCTGCTGGCTTCTGTGCCATGCACCCAGGCACAGAGACACAGGAGGGGAGAGCCCCCTCCTCAGACCTTACATTAAGATCCTGGGTTTGAGAGCAAGACTACTAAAAGAGAAAAGCAGCATGTAGAAAAGTGGCTTAGTGACTCTGGCGAATCACAGACACTTCTGAGGCTTCACTGACAGAGGAAGGCACAGGACCAGAGAGGGGCTGTCCCCACTGAATTCTGGATAACACTGTGGTGCTGCAGGCAATTCTAGGGCAAGGGATGTAGTTAAAGTGGAGCTTGAAGAGAAGACAGCAATCTACACAGTGAGAAGTCTCCAAACCATTCCATTATAGTAAGAGCTTATTTGGGGACATCATGTACTGTACCCTGGGTTGGCACCAGGGACCAGGATGTGTAATTCTTGTCCTGAAGAAACTCACAGTAAAGTGCAAAGACGACAATGACCTGCCTCCTTACGCCTCATGGTGCCATGGGTACCACGGTAGCCATGTGAAGCTGCTTGAGAAAGCCTGGAACTGATTCAACAAGAGTGACCAGTGACATCTATGGCAGACTTGTCACAAATGGGGTGTGTGACAAGTCATGCCTAGTATAATGGGGGGGGGGTGGCTTGGAAAGACTGGGTTGGACAGCCTGGAGGAGAGAGGATTCAGAAAGGCATAATTGCTGTCCTCAAATACCTAGAAGAGCATCACATGCATGTGGCCTTGGGGAAGGAGCTGTTAAGTGGAAGCAGACCATTCCTCCTCATAAAGAGGAGCTTTCTAAGAGGTGGAGCTGGACAAAGATGGAAGAGGGGCCTAGAAGATGGCCATCAAGGCTGGACACAGGCACAGTGGATGCTGGGAGGGGACCCAAGCCCCCACAGGTGTGACCTTCAAGATTCTTTTCAGGCTTGAGATGCTCTTTTTTTTTTTTTCGGTACTGGGGATGGAATTCTGAGGCACTCAACCACTGAGCCACATCCCCAGACCTATTTTGTATTTTATTTAGAGACAGTATCTCCCTGAGTTGCTTAAAGCCTCCCTTTTGCTGAGGCTGGCCTTGAACTCACGATCCTCCCACCTCAGCCTCCCGAGCTGCTGGGATTACAAGCGTGCGCCACTGCCCCAGGTCCTGAGATGCTCTTTCTTTGTCCTCTTATTTCACATCCAGTTCTGACATCATCTCTGTGTATGTGACATTCATAGTTCAAACTTGTTTTTTGCCTCCAGAGAACTGCTATCAACAAGCATAAAAGGAGAATGTTTATGCTGCCTAGTCACATGGGAAATGACAAGAGGACAACACTGGAATTTCAGATGGCAAAATCAAGGCTTCGACACCTTTGTCTGAGGAGTTCAACAGCCCAAGAGCCCCTATCTAAGTTCATCCCCAGAATGAGATCAGTGGACACTTGTTCACTCCTCCCTGCCCCCATGAAATACTTGGTTATGAGTTACTGAACCTGAAGATTTGGAGTCCCTGGTTCCCATATTCACTCATCCTATGACTTGGGCCTCAATTCTCCATCTATAAAATGAGCGACGCTGGCTTACTTGTACACTATCTATAAAGCTCCTGTGAGAGTTCCTGAACAGACAGGTGGGAAAGGGCCTGGTGGGTGAGGAACTGACACTAGAACAGCTTGGGGGGCCCACTTATCTCCTGAGCAAGGGGCCTGCATAGCTGCTGGGGATTCAGCAGGTCAGAGGCCAGGGATTCTTGGTCTGGAGCAGAGGTGAGGGGTCATATTCTCTCTAAGGGGCTATGCTGAGGAAGGTTCAGTGTCCTGCCTGAGCACCCAGTTATCCACCCCACCACACCATGCTTGTAACAGCACTGTCCTCACACTTGGGGTAGGGAACACTGGCCTCCTAGCCTTGCCAACCACCTCTCCAACTTCTTGTCAACACTCTCTTTATGCCATGAGAACACGCTATGTTCTCAGCTTCCAGGTCTTGGCACAGGCTTCTTCCTCACTAATTCTGCTTCTTCTGCTAGGTCTGTTCCAGCATCACCCCTCCAAAAAGCCTTCCTGGAGTTTCCCCAGGACACTGCTGTGGCTCCTCACTGAGCCAGCACCCATGTTTAGGTGCACTGCAGGTCCCTGTTCATCACTGCGTGTTTACACCTGTTTACGTTACAGTATCTGTCTTTAGATCCTGAGCTTCCTGAAGGCAGGGACCATGTGGTTACATCTCTGACCCCATTCCTGGACCAGAAGAGGCACCCAGGTGAATGCTTGCTGGTTCTTGAGAGGTAGGATGCCATCCTGGCACTGGAAGACTCTGAGGACTCAGCAAGTAGCGCCTGTGAGAGGCGACGTGATGTGCAGAAGACAAAGGTCAACAATCAAGTCTTGACTGTGCTATTCCATCAAGTCCCCATAACCCTCCCTGTTCAACTTTCCTCCCAACCACCTTTGAAAGCACACTGTGATGCATTTAGGAACATCTCTTTGAAAGATCATTAATCACTCCATCCTGTCCATAATACCCTGCTCCCACGTGGCCCAGTGTTAGCCACACCCTAAAAACTGTCTGAATATTAGTGACTAATAATTATAGTTACGAGGTATTTACCATCTGTTCAAGAACTGGCTATTGAAGAAGCCCAGTCACTGTCTGAGGTCCTTATATTGCATTTTATATTTGACCCCCACGAAAAGATATTTTTACCATTTACCACTATGCTGCTAAAGAAACAGCCTCAGAGAAGGTGAGGGATCTACTCGGTGTCACACAGCAAATCATACTCTATCAGTTAAGTGAATGCAAATCCTATAGGTTTCAACCTCCAAGACCCAACCTTCATGGTATTCAGTCTCACAAGCAGCAAAAATACCAGCTTGTGTCAATAAGACTGACATAAACGTTCCTACAGAGCTTAGAAGTCACCATAAAAAGTTAAGTTTGCCCTTCCTATCAGCAGGTGGGATGTGACAACAATGCACTTTCACAAAGGCCCTGAGCTCAGGCCAGCACCTCAACGGGCACCTGAAGAAAGTGGACTTTACCTTAATAACTTCTATCCCTCTAAGGAGATCCTCTGCCCTGATGTTTTTGCCAACGCACTTCCCCAGGCTTCAGGCTGTCCTGCCAGACTCTTTCCTACTCTCACAAAGAGACCTGTGACATCACTTGCCCCTTAAACAGTCTCTTCCCCTCTCAGGACTGCCACCCATTGGTAAAAGTAAGGTGCTGCATTAGGATGGGGATGGCACAGGGGATGGCATTCAGGTTCCACTGGGCACACTACTTCTAGTTGAATGGTACTCCTGAAAGTGTCCTAGCTCAGTAGAAGTGCTGTGATTGACTGGTGCTGTCTACCATGGGTCCAGTATTAAGAGTAACTGCCAAGTGCAAGGTATTTCTATCCTTAGGCAAGATAATCACCATGTAAACACTTTAAGATGATGTTCCTATGATGCAGAACCATCATCTTTGATTACCTACCAAAACCTTTACCCCTGCCCCCATCTTCCTTGCAGGTTCAACGATGCTGGAGCTTCTCAGGCAAAGTTTTAAATACGTATGATGGGAAAGCAACCACTTGCTCTTTAGTCCACTGTCCTTTGAAAGACTGACCGACATGGAATACCAAATAGCTGCAACCTACAGAGTAAGAGTGGCTGGGTTTCAACCCAATTTTGGCAGCTAAGTGCTATATGATCTTGGACTAGTCCCCTTACTTCTCAGTCTCCATGTCTTCAAGTTTCACTGCATTTAACCATGTCTAACACTAAATGAAGAGTCTCAAAGCTACAAAGGGAAGTTAATTACTGACTGTCTCACAGATTCTGGGCAGTACTGTCCCATTTCCCAGCAGAGGAAGCTGAGGCAGAGAAGCAGAGGGACTTTGCCCAAATCCTTTAGCAAACAAGTGGCCAATGGAAGTATTGTGCTTGGGCCCTCAATTAAATTCATGGCCCTCCCTAACCCACCTTTTGCCTCCACGGAGGACTGAGGCCAAGCTCCTCACAGCATCATGGGCTTTGGAAGCAAGGCTGCCTCTGGAGGAAGCCCTCCCAGGGGATCAACAGTCTTTAGCAGTTCTGCTGGAACACAGTGACACACAAGCTTAGCTTTGCAGTGTGCATTAACTTGGAAAATAAACCATTACCATAAGAGTTAATTACTCAGAGATAACCCCACCGGCTTTTCAAATACACCTCCTTAAAAAGGGCTAGTGAATGAGGCTACCAGAGTAGTCAAATTCACAGACAGAAAGCAGAATGGTGCTTGCCAGGTGTGTGGTGTGGGGGATGGAGCATGTTCAATGTGCGCAGTTCCAGTATGGGATGGTGAGGAGCTCTGCGGATGGATGGTGGTGAGGCAGCACCACTAGAGAATATATTTAATGCTACTCAACTGTACACTTAAAAATGCTTAAAATGGTAGATTGTTATGTATACTTTGCCATAATCTTTTAAAAATGGACCAATGAATAGTTCACTGATTTCTGACAATGAGTCCTAATAGTTATCAAATTGCTTTTTCTCACTTCAAATCCAAAAGTCACAAAATGAATTATTGAAAACTACTTTAAGCATGCTTTTTTTTTTTTTTTCTTCAGTATTTAGAATTGAACCCCATGGCACTCTACCACCAAACCCCTTTTATTTATTTAATTATTTATTTATTTTTGAGACAGGGTCTCGCTAAGTTGCTTAAGTTCTCACTAAGTTGCTGAAGCTTGCCTTGAACTTGCCACCCTCCTGCCTCAACTTCCTGAGTTGCTGGGATTACGTGTATACCACCATACCTGGCAGAACTTCCTAATTTCTAATTTGAGTTACATGTACTTGTGAACAAGGGCTGATTTATAATCTGCCTACATTCTCTTTCAGGAAATTGAGGAAACAAACAAACAAACAAAAAGAATTCAAATAGAGAATAGAGATTAGAGCCAGGCATCAGGCACATGCTTGTAATTCCAGTGACTTGGGAGGCTAGACAGGAGGATTGCAAGTTTGAGGTCAGCCTTAGCAAGACCCTGTCTCAAAATAAAAAACAAAAAGGGCTGGGATGTCTATCAACAGCAAAGCGTACCTGGGTTCGATTCCTAGTACTCCCTGCCAAAAAAAAAAAAAAAAAAAAAAAAGGAAAGATTGGGTGTGTAAGGGTAGTAAAGTGTGTGTTAATATCCCAGAACCTTGGAAAGGAGCTGGATGGGAGATTGTGTGAAGATAAAAGACAAAAAGGAAAAGAATACACTATACCACTTTATGGTATTATAAAATACAGAAAAAAGTCATTTTAATTTCTTTTCCCTAACACAATTACTTTTAAACTGAAACTTTTTAACTAAAGCATTTTAGAATGGTAACCTTGCTAAAAATTAATAGAAAGTTCTGCTTTGGCCTTCTTAAACAGAGAGTAAGGGAGAACAGAAGAGTGAATCAGAACTTCAAATCTTGACTAGGCTGGGTAACTCTGGGCAAGTCACATTACTTCAATTCCATTACCTATGAAAACAGCAATTAAAACTGCAACCTGCCTTCTTAAGAAACAAGAAAAGCCACAGTACTCTGTGCCCTTGGGCTCCCTCAGGGTGGGCAAAGTTGTTCACCTCAGACCTAACTAGTCTTACCAACCCATCCAGATGTAACAGCACCTCTTGGGGTTCAGCAACATACCAGCGATTCCCACCGCAGGGTTCATACCTGCTGTTTCCAGTCTGCCCTGGACTGCTTCCTTCCACCCTCCTGTCACCTTTCCCAGAGGCTCTCCCAGCCTCTTTGACTAGGTACGTCTCTGCTTCTATTTGTTTCTTCTTGCCAGCAGATGGTATCTGTTTATTTGCTACCTGCTTGGATGGGGACTCTAAGCTGGATGGAAGTCAACCTTGTTCCCTACTCTCCCTGACTCCTGGAAGAGCACCTGGTACTCTAGGTATACAAATGGCCACTTGTTTGAAAAGAGAAGTAGAGGTGGGTGGGGCAGGAGAGAAGATGGCTCTAAGGAACCCCAATCCTCTCCCCTGGACTGTTGCCAAGAACTGCCATGCATCCCCTTTGACGAAGCTGCTGGGACAGCAGGAGTGGTGGTGGCCCTGCCTCTACTGCGTGCTGTCAGGCAAGCCCTGCTCCCCCAGCCACCCTGCACTGGCTGCAGGCACACAGACACCTCCTGACTACCACACCCTTGTGCAGGGCAACAGCCACGTCAAGAAGCGTGGGAAGCTCAGGAAAGGCAAGAAAGTTCCAGGAGAGTCTGAAACTATTCACAGTACACACAATCACAAGCTTCTGTCCTCTCCCAGCAGGAAACTGCCCACATGACCCTCCAGAGACAAACCCAGAGCTGGATGCCCGGCAGACTCCAGCCCTGGACAGTCCTCTCCAGCTGATCTTGCCTATCCTGACTCCTGGACAGCCTGCCCTTTGCCTCCCCTTAAAAATTCTGTCTACTTGAGCCTACTTAGCTTAGAGTCTACTTAGCTGTGGTTGTGGCTCAGTGTAGACTGCTTACTTAGCATGTGTGAGGACTGGGTTCGATCGATCCTCAGCACCATATACAAATAAATGAATAAAATAAAGGTCTACTAACATCTAAAAAAAATTAAAAAGAAAGAAAGAAAGAAATGACTGGGGACTCTGAGGGTTGGGGCATAGGAGATCCTATCTGAGGTCACCCATCAATTCCGAGACAAACTGGCGAGAAGCCACAGTGCCTGCTCCCCGATCCCTGACCTCTATAAGTCCCTGAGGCTGAAACTAGGACCAGGGTAAAAAGGTTTTCAGGACATTTGGGTCCTGAGAAGAAACTGCTTCAGGTTAAGGTAAGTGCCCACAGTGACCGAGAGTTGAAGTTTCAATAGTGGAGAGGTGCACTCGCTCTTACCTTCAGGGACAGTGAATTGTTCTGTGAAAGCTGGATTTGAGAGGCCAGGGATTCTTTCCCAGGCTAACACTGGCCAGGCTCAGTTCAGTCCTTCCAGCAAAAATGGGAGTTTAAAAGGCAGTAGCTTTCCACCTGGGGGGCTCAGGGGTGGGACCACACCCGGGTGAGGCTGACTTCACTGGGGAACTGGCCAGCTCCCAGACTGCCCAGCCAGGACGCCACCGCCTGTCTGTAGCTTGGCGGCTTTCCCTGCTGGGTTACACCCAGCCCCGCCAGGCATCCTGAACAAGGGTAGGAGTGGGCAGGGATGAGGTCTGCTCTCCTCCTAGTGAGGCCTGCTTGGCCTTAGGTTCCCTAAACCTGCCCCAGCCTGGACTGCGTCTGAAGCTGCTGCTTCCTGCTTTGCTGTTTTCTTTCACTTTGGTTTTTAACCCCAAAGTGAAACTAAAGGCTGAGATGACGTGGGAAAGATGGTTGCACTAAGGATTGGGAGAGCTGAACACCTGGCTTCTACTCCTAGGCTCACTGGGAAACCTGGGAGGAGGCGCTCACCTTCTTCAGGTCTCAGTTTTTCCACTAATAAAATGGGAGAAACAAAGCTAGGAACTTTAACCATCAGACTTTCCCTTCCTCATTCCTACCACCACTGGGGGAAAAACAGAAGCTGGAGAGATGACCCAGGTGGCCCAAAGCACCCTGTTAGCCTGTAAGAGGAGGCAAAACTCTGGCAGCAGTGTAGATATCCTCCTAGCCTCCTGGACTACTTCTCCCCTACCTGCCATCTGAGCTCCTTTTTCCTCTGCTGACTCTCAAAGGTCCTGGCAAGCGGGGGTGGAGCAAATTCAGGAGACCCTGTCTTGGCAAACTGAGAGGGGATACCCACTATGGGCTGCCCTGAAATTCCCAGCCTCAGGGCTGATCAGGTCTCTGTGAAGACAACAGCCCACTCAGGACTGGTCCAAATGTCAAGCCAACCCTAGAGTACATACATGGCACACCTAGCTAGGTCCACTGCATGGGAATCTGTTTTAGGATATTTCCCACTGGCTACTTTACCAAATATTTATAAGAGCCCAGAGATAAGAAAAGTGCAAGTATGAGCCTCCCAACCACCCAGATGAGGAAAAGTGAGACTCAGAGGAAGGCAGGGGCACAGTGGCCAAGCCAGCATGGGGATTCGGGAGCTTGGTAAATATCTGAATGAGCTCACCTGCCCACTGTTGCCAAGCAAGTGCAGCACACACCTGAGAGGCTCATGAAGGAGGACTTCAAGTGGGAGGAGTAGGGTCTCTCCATGGAGCCCAAGTCCCAAAAGGTCCCAAGGTACTCATAACAGAGATGCCCACTCCCCTTCTTGGCTCCACTCCTGCCACTGCCAGTCCTTTTTCTCCTTCATTCTTACTTCCATCCCCCACACCTTACTAAGGAGAGTTATCTCCTTGGCTATGGGCTGCTGAATGACACCGCCAACTCCTTTCTCTCTCCAGCCTTGCTCCTCCTGTAAAACTGTCGGCTGGATTAGAATGGTGGTTTCTTAATCAAGGAAATTAATTTGAATCTGGTGGTGGGATGCTTTTAAAAATACATACATTTTTAAAATGGAAAAGGCAGTAATTTGAAATATTGGGCAAAAATTTAAATGCACAGACTCTCAGAAATAGCAATCCCACTTGCAGAAATGGTTTCTGCAGTCACACATGCATACAGACAAGTAGGGAAGGTACTCACTGCAGGACTGCTTATAGCAGCAAAGCTGGGGACAGAGTAAAGGAACCAACAAACGGTAGTCTACCATCAATGGAAAGGCACATGCTTATGAAAAAAGGCAGCCATGGACCTGGGTGTGCCCAGATAATAAGCTACAACTGAGACACACCTCAGTGGAAAAGGCAGGTACACAGCAGCAGGTAGAGGAGATGCTGCCACTTGTGTAATAAAAAGGGATGCTATTGACATAGCTGCTCACATATGCAGAGAATTTCTGGAAGGAAATGTCAAGTTTGCCCCTATCTAGGCATCTAGGTAGGAAAGACACTCATTTTTTCATCAGGTAGTTTCTTTTTAAAGTTTGAACTTTAGGTTGGGGAACAGGTCAGTGGCAGAGGGCTTGCCCAGTCTGGAATTTGGTCCTGGAATTCAATCCCCAGCACCAAAACCAAATAGTTTGGATTTTTAAACCATATGCATATATCTGCAATACAAATCTGATTTCTACATACAAAAACAACCCCAGCAAAATGTACCTAGAGACACCTTCCCCTAGATGGCTGGCATCAGACTCCTAGGGGGCAGGACTTGGCACCCAGATTTTTAAGTATCCTCTGAGAGTAGACTGGGGTAGCCCAAACTCTGCAGGGCTTGTGCAGGGGGTGTCAAGGAAGACTCTAAAGACAAACATGGCTGTGAGGATAGAAGGATATGAAGAAGGCTTTGAATGTTGAACACATACAGCTGACATGAAAGGGTCCCTACTGGGAGGGACTGGGTGAGTGGTCAGACTGATAAGAAAGGGGAAGGAATAGCTTTCACTACATCATCCTGGTTGTCCCTTTCCTCCTAAGTTTGCTTCCCGTTTTCTGGGAGGGGAGGGAGCTGAGCCAGAGTCCTTTCTAGACGTGCTCTCTGAGGACCCACCTTTATTTCATCTCATTTAATATTAAAGGAGGCAGGGAGGGTCCCCAGCTCAGCACATGGCCATAGGGCTCCACATCTGTGCAGACTGTAATCAAATATTTGAAGCCTGCAAAAAAGTCAAGCAAGGATCTTAAGCAAAGCAGCCTTTAGGCGATGTCCCCTAGGGAAAAGGAGCAGATGGCCTTCTGCTAAGATGCCCTTCCTTTCCTTCCTGTCAATAATTAAGTCGTTACTGAAAACCTCTTTTGTCACTTTTGAAGTTCACATTGCAGAAACTTGCACTTTGGCTTGCTTTACTATGATGCTCCAGGCTGAGGGTTCAGTCTAAATCCACAGGCACAAACCAAAGGAGTCTGCAGGGGAAAAAGCCTGCGGTAGAGGTGAACCCTGGGTGGAGCCTGGCCACATCTCAATGTGGTTGCGCTCTGAGAGGTCAGAAACATCTCCAAGACCCCAAGATTACTCTGCCTGTCAGTGTATCCCCAGGGCTGGCTCAGGAGTACGAGCACACAGTAGCACTTGATAAATATTCGTTGAATAAATGAGCAGCTTGGACAGAGTAAGCCACTTTCTATGAATGAACCTCAGTTTCCTCTTCTGGAAAATGAAGATGACAAGAATAGTAATGACTTCCCAGGGTTATGTAAGGATCTACTCAGATAATGTGGACAAAAGTGCTTTGCAGCTGGGTGCGGTGGGGCACGACTGTAATCCCAGCTACTCAGGAGGCTAAGGCAGGAGGATTGCAAGTTACAGGCCAGACTCAGAAACTCAGTGAGACCCTGTCTCCCAAAAAAAAAAAAAAAGGTGAGGGACTAGGGATTTAGCTCAGTGGTACAGCACCCCTAGGTTCAATTCCCAGAACCACCTACCCCCCAAAAAAGTGATTTGTAAAACAAAATGGCCTAAAAAGAATGAATATATGAGAACTAGCAAATTTTTGAGAAAGCATTTGGCAAATGGTAATCAAATGGATTACTACAATTGAAAGTGCAGATTACTGTAGTCTATTGTTCCAATGTCCAAATGATATTTCTTAGGCCATTTCTGTTCCAAAGGCAAATTATTCCGCTTCAAAGCCTTTGTTAAGATTTTGATATGAAAACATGGTTACAGTTACAATTGTTCCCTGCATACAACTGGGCTGAGAGAAAACCTGCCAAAGCAAACTGCTAGGGGTGTTTACTGGGGACAAGGGAGGAAAGGAGTAAGGGAGACCTGAAGACTGGCCCTACTATGTGGTTGCTCTGCCTCATGACCAAGTTCATGCTCAGGGGTGCATGTTCTGCACTGGAAGAAAAGAATGGCTAGCTGGGAAACCTTGTTCAAACCATCGATTCCCTAGCTGTGCACTGTGTCAACCACTGCTGCTTTCTACAGTAGCTACTTGGAAAGTACCAGTCCTCTCTGCTTTCTCTGTGTCAATGGGTATCCTAGCTGTAGCCTGAGAAATCAGACCTGGGATCCATCACCATGTTCTTCTTTACTAAACACCTTGGGACAAGTCCCTTCCTGCCTCTGTGGGTGACTGATTCCCCTGGCCAACCTAGAGAACACCCTTCTCTGTTGGGCACTAGCCAAGAACTCCACCAGGCCCAGTGGTGGACATGCCCACTACGGGACTAGACACAAAGCTTTGGAGGCTTCACATAGACAGAGGTACAAGTCTGCTGGTGTGTGGATCTCCATCTCCTTTGATTTTTTTTACCTTGAAGAAATTCTAAGCTGGCACCCAACTCTGACCTTTGGGATCTTCAGAAAATAGTTTTGTGGGCTTGAAGGGATATATTCATGTGCCCCTTATTCAAGGGGTGAGAATGCTCAGACCCCTGGGACCCTAACCCCAGAAGTTTCCTCTACAGTAAGCAGAGCTGAACTGTGGGAAGAATCAGGGTTGGAGACAGTCAGCCTTGGGTCTAAGTCACATTTTCCTTATCTACAAAACAGGGAAGATAAGTCCACCTGCCTCTGGCTTCTTGTACAGAGTTCACGAGAGCATCTTTAGAGGTCCTGGCATAGAGCCGGGCACAGAGCAGGTGCACAAGGAATGTGCTCAGACTACCACTTCCTGCCCCAAACCAGTAACACCCAACATCTTTCCCTCTGGCCCATCAGGCCTAGGGTTGGCAGGGAGCACAAAATCCTCTGCTACCCCATCTGCCTCTTCCCACTCCCATGGGCCCCACCCGAACTTCCTCCTGGATGCTTGCAAAGACTCCTCCCTGTCGTCTTTTTTATTCATTCCAATTCACCCAGCCTAATTCATGTTCTCGAAAGTCCTCCAGCTGTGCCACTCCTGGTCTAAAACCGTCCATGGCTCCCCAAGGCTTCTGCTTTTCTGCTGCTGTTCAAGGTTGCCTACAACCTCCTGGTTCCTCCTAGATTTTCCAGCCAGCGCTGTGAGGCACCAGTAAAACTAGCACACTCTGGTTCTCCAAATACAGGCTTACCTTCCAGCCCCTCCTCCCTCTGCCTCTGAACAAACCATTCTCCAGAATGCCAGCTCCACCCTCTGTCTCTGCAAATCCAGGCCCCTCAAAGGGCTCTTGTTTCCTCTGGCTCACACTCACTTCTTCCTTCTCAGACAATGTCTTTCCTCAGCAGACGCTTAATTACAGACTGTCACACAGTCTCTCATAATTGTAGGCCTTGTCTCTCGTCAGACCATATGTTCCCAGGGGCAGAGGCCTTGTCTGTTCTCCTTTCTCTCAGAGGCTGGCCCAGGCTGGAAGGGCAGGCTCTTGGTAAGAGAGCATATCCAAGCCCAATTCAGTGGCAGCCTGGGTTGAGCCTAGTTCCAGCCACTTGGGACCACTTCTCTTGTCCTGTAAGGAAACTGTTCACTGGCCAAAGCAGAATTGAGAGTTCCAGTTCCTCACCAGGTGATCCAAGCCAGCAATGCATAAGAGTCAGGGAGACCTGGGGGAGGCAGGGCAGTGGCTTTAGCCCTTGCTCTGTGATCCAAGCCATGTCCCTCCCCTTACCCAGGCATACTTTCTTACTTTCATCTTTTAGCTCTAGAATTTGAATTTTATTTGTCCTTAAGGCAGTCTTGGTTTCTGGGAATGGGTGGGTGAGGAACACAGCTAACTCTGGCTCAGGCTGAGTGAGGAAAGGCAGCCATAGCCAGGACCTGAAAATTTGGGAGGTGAAGAGGTAATCACACCACACACCTGAGCAGCCTATTAAATTCCTATTGATGCATGGCCTTTGTTCCTGTTCAAGTGTTCCATTCCACAGCCCTCACCCTGGCTAGGTCTGACAGTGTCTGCTGCCAGGGACAAGCTGGGAAGGGGGATTTGCTTCTACAAACAACCCATCCTACCCAAAACAAAGATAAGCGTAGTGATAACTGCCATTTCTTGAAGGGTCCTTATTACATGAATTCCCAACCTCAGAGCAACTGTGAGCTAGGTATTTCCATTCCTCCAATGAGACAGAGAAGAAAACTGAAGTCAGAAAACCAATCAAGGTTACCCAGCAGGGACAAGTCAAGCTGTCACAAAAACTCAGGATACCCTCAGTGCCATTTTTTCCCAGAGTGCTGCCAATAGGCTCTCAGACTAGAATCCTCTAGAGGGTTGGTATAAAAAGTTGATTCCTGCCCCTAGACCTGCCAAATGAGAATCTCTGGAGATAGAGCACAAGGACTCTGAACTTTACATAAAAGGAATAGAGAAGTAAAGTGACTTGCTAAGGTCACACTTTAATTAAGCCTAGGACTGAACTTACAGCTGGATTCCAGTGCCAGGGGAGAATACCCGGAGGAGGTGCCATTTGACAGTGTGGGCCTCCAAAGGAAAAGAGGACAAAGGGGGAGGATACACCACAAATAAAGGCTTGCTTTCTTGCTGCAACACCTTCACCTTCACTCCCTGGGGAGTGAAGAAATTCATACAGAGCCCCACTGTAGCTTTTTCCCAAGAGCCCAGGGAGATACATTCTGGAGCCCATCAGAGCTTCTGGGAGGAAAGCCTGTAGTGTGTGGTGATCTCTGGCAGTGGCCCTCAGGCTGCATCTGGTTGCTGCTCAGGATGAGAAAGCTAGGGGAGGTGTGACTCAGTCCCCACCCAGTCTCAAGTTAGCCTCCTTTAAATCTGAGATGAGCTCAGAGACTAGGGAAATGTCTGGAACAGATGCCAGAGCAAGAGGCCTGAGGGACAGGCTACCAGGTAGAAGTAGTAAACTTGGAGGAAAGCTGTGGGCTGCAGAGAAAAACAGACAAGCAGGATGGGCTCCAAGCCTGCCTGGAGCCTGAGTGGGAGCCTGAGTAGGTCCCCATCCCGCTCTGGGCTCTCTATTCTCCATCCACAATAGTTTCTGACTTCCTCCCAGGACTGTTGTTGAGGAACAATGGTCAGGAAAGAGCCTGGCAGGTTACACAATGCCTTAGACAGTCATGAGAGTAGAGGATTATTCCTATTATTACTAGAGGAGGCAGAAGGTGCCTTCCTTGTTACCTGAACCCCAACTACTAGGGCTGAGGGGAAAGGCTGGGCCTCTTTCTTGTTCCCACAAATTATTATTGGGAGGGAAAAGTTCACATTTATCAATTGCCTACTGGGTACCAGGTGTTTTTTATATTTATAAAATCTCATTTAATCCTCACCACAATCATGAGTATAAATGATTATCTGGAGTCCAGATGAGGAAACTGAAGCTCAAAGAAAGTAACCTGCAAGTTTACAGAGGCAGTGGATGATGGAGACTGATTAAAACCAGGTGACTGTGGCTCTAAACCCCCACACTATTTCCTCTCTCTGGAAAAGCTGTAGAAGAGGCACAACATGCCTTATATAGAGATTCAACTCAAATGCCACCTCCTCCTGGAAGTCCTTCTGATTCCTTTGCCCAGACAGGACCTCTCTACTCTGAAACCCTACAGCACCCATCAGCACACATGAGGCATCATTCAGCACATTCTCCTCCTTGCTCTGTGACCAGGCATACTTTTAAAATGTAAGATGAGGCACATTTTCAAATAACTGGCCTCTGAGTTACCTCAGAACCCTAAAAGTCAGAATTGGAAGGAACCTAAGAGACCATGCCACCCAACATCTTCATTTTCAGCAGGAAAAAACAGAAGTCCAGAGTCACAGTATTTTGGCTTCAGAGTCAGGATCAGAACCAAGGCACTTTCCCTTCAGAATTTTAGGGATTCCATGATTTCAGAATCAGTCTTAGGACAAGGATTCCTATTCCCATATTACAGAGTAGGAAGCCAACACCCAAAGCAAAGTACTGGCTGAAACCTCTGTGGGTCCCTGGCCCTTCTGGCCCTCATAGCCTCATCTTTAAGACTAGGGGCTACAATAGGTGGTCTCATTTCCTGCTCTAAAGTTCTAAGACATCCTAGGGTTCCTGACAGCAAACCCCAGTCCTCTGTGGAGACTTTCTCTGCTGGAGCCTTTGTTCTCCCACTCTACAGAGGAAGAAGGAAAAGTAGCCATGGCTCCCAACTACAAACTTTGTTTCCAAGTGCAACCAATCCCATTCTTAAACAATAATGGGATAGCACATGGAAAATCCAACTGTCCCCCAGCAAAGACACCTCTCTGGACACATATTCACCTAATTACAAACCGATGAAAAGCAACCAGAATTGGGGCATAAATAAGGGAAAGACACTTCCCTGCTCTCAGAAGGCAGGTGTATTTCTGAACAACCAGGTGGCAGTGGAGTGGAGGGTAAAGAACCCTGGACTGTGAGGTCCTAGGTTGGATCCCTGTCCCAGCGCTGGCAGAAATCAGTTATGTACCCTCAGAAAGCTACTCTCCCCCTCGAGGGCTCAATTTAAAGACAGGCTGACAGTTCACAAAGTCTACGGATGCTTCATTTGATTTTCAGGGCAACCCTGTGAGGCCAGCAAACACAATGATTCCCTTTTCAGAGATGGGAAAACTGAGACTTGGAGAGGTCAAAGGTCTCACTTAAGGTCACACCTCCTGAAGTTGGCAGAATCAAGGCTCTAGAGGTCTCAGACCTACAAACCCAATACTCAGGGGTGTCCAGATTAAGAACAATTCCTCTCTCCACTCATTGTGAATCAAGTTTCAGCAAGACCAAGTCTGACAGACCCTTTTTCATCTACCCATCCTGGTGGCTTGCAAAGTTCTGGCCACAAACCCCACGCCACAGCCCAGCTGCCTAGGAGGCCGCACCCCCCTGCAAAACTTCATTACTCAAGTTGGCAAGAACGCAGCCCCCACCCCCAGTCGATCTAAATAAACGCCCAAGTGATATCACATCCTGCTGGCTCCAAAATAGCCCAGGCCTGCCCACAAGCGATCAAAAGTGCCAGGCCATGCAGGGCCAAGCCGGCAGGGATGCCCGCCCGGTGCGCCCTCCACACACTCAAGCAACTAAAGCAGAAGCCTCAGAGCAGAAAGGCCCCCTCTCCCTCCTCGCCAGACAGCTTGGCCCCTCCCTCTTTAACCCCTTTGCCGAAAGGCCCCAGCTCCTCCTTTGCCCCAGCGCGAGCCCCTGCCCCAGCGCCAACCCCATGGAGCCTCAGCCGCGGCCAGCCTGCGGGACGACTCCGACTCTGGCCCGACACGGACTCCCCACCACTCACATTGCTTCAAGAGCTCCAGACACAAAGCCATGAGGGCCGGATGGGGGTCAGAGACCCAAAGACCCGGCAGAAACAGAAAAAGGGAGAGGGAGAGACAGGGAGCAGAGAAAAGGGGAGACAGGGGACCAGAAAGAAAGCAAGAGTGGCCAAAGCCCAGGACTCAGAGGGGGGCCTTCAGCGTCGGAGACATAGAGTGGTGAGACCTCGGGGCAGAAGTGGGGCGCAGGGAGAGCGAAGCAGGGGACCCCAGTCCAGAGAGAGAGGCGGGGGTGCTGGAAGCCTGAGAGAACAAGGAGAAACAGCAACAGGGAACAAATCAAGGGAAGACAGGCTCTGAAGTCAGGAGGCTGGGAAGATATTGGGGGTCCCAAGGATAGCCCAAGGGATCTAGAAAGCCCTGCCGGAAAAGGGGGACACCCAGAAGAGGGAAAACCCCCCGGGGAAATAGGGGCTCAGAGCAGGCAAGACCCCAGGGATTGGGAGTACGGGTTGAAGGGAGCGCCCCCGGAGGATGTGCGGGAAGCTCAGGGGAAGCCTTGGGGAGAGTGGAAGTGTTCCCAAGGAGAGGCCCCGAAAGATCTGGGGGCGCTGAGGAGGAGTCCCGAAGACTGGGGAGCCCAGGAAGGGAGGCTGGGGAATGAGAGCAGCGCTTTGAGGGGGACCCGAGATCGGGGAGCGAGGGAGGGGCCGGGTGGGAGCGCGAGGGCAGAGACAAAGAGACAGCGAGCCAGGGAGAGACAAAGCGGGCACAGCGGGGACACGGGCCAGAGGGCTGGCGGCCGGACAGAAGGACGGAAGCGCGGGCGGGCGGCGGACCGACGGGCGGACGGACGGACAGACGGGAGGAGGGCGGGGGCAGGGCAGGGCGGGGGCGGCGCCCGTCTCCTCGCGGGGCCGCGGCTGCTCCGGGTGGCGCTGGGCGGGCCCCGGGCGTCCGGGCTGAGGAGGCGGCGGCGACGACGTGGACCGGACAGACGGACGGAGTGACGGACGGACTGGCGGCAGCTACGGCCAGCGGCGGGCACTCACCCTCCTCCCTCACGCGGCCCGGCCCGAGGCTCCGGTTTTGTACGCCCGAGGGGCGGGGCCTCCGGGTTAAAGCCCCGCGCCGGCCCCGCCCCGGCCCGCCCCCCGCGTCAGCCGCGCGCGCGTCGCCCGGGACTCCGGCGCCGGACGGGGGCGCGCGCAGCCCTCTCGGCAGGTGGCCCGGCGCGCGCGCGCTCGAAGGGGCCGGTGCGCAGGCGCGCACTGGGCCCACGCCCAGGCCGGCCGGGCCTGAAAGGGAGCGCGCGCCCACGTCGGCATGCGCATGCCCGAGCTGGGGGCTCCGCCCCTCGAGTCGCCCAACCAAACCGGTTCCATCTGGAACGCAACTGCGTTTTCGGTGCTGGAGGTGGAACGGGTGGGAGCTCGCACCGGTTCATCCCGGTGTAGCCGGGAAAATTGAGGCTCGAGAGAAAACCGCCTGAGGGGGCGTTTTCGCCCCTCATAGTCAGATTAGTCCTCAGGTCCTATCGACTTTGCTTCCTAGGTGTATCTAGTTGTCCATCCGTAGCTGTGCGCACCGGGGATCCTAGAGATGGGTTCCCCTGGGCGCCAACCTCGGCTCAGACACTTGAAGCCTATGTGACCTTGGACGAGATGTTCATTCAACTTCCCTGCGCTTTCCTATCCTCCTCGGTTAAAAAATAAAGAAAGAAAGAAAGAAAGAAAGGAAAAAAGTAAAAGTACAGCTGTGTCTATTAGCGCCCCCACCCCAGCCAGTTCTCCGTGCCCTGAGAGCCCTTCTCTTTTTGCAGTCCAGGTACTTTCGCTTTCCTGCACACCTGTGCCATAGGTCTGCCCACTGTCACTGTTTCCCCACTATGATGTGCTGAAAAATGAGTGACAGTCCACCTACTCAGCACCAGTAGGCACTCAGTTAACCAGAAGCGTCTTGGTCTGAGGACTTGGTGGAGCCCAGGGAGGAAGCTACCTTTTGCTTGGGGCCCTGTGGTGAGGTGCCCATTTCAACAGGGAATTTTGCTGCCTCATCACGCATTTTGGGAAGGCTTCGTGGATTCTCCTATCGCTCTCTGAATCTGTGGCTTCTACCCAGGCCTTACTGTTCCTCGTCTGAACACTAGCCTAATTTATCCTGCCCATACTACTAGATGGTTCTCCCTGAAGTTCCTATGACCTTCTGTACCTCTGTACCATGACCTTGGATCTCAGCCCCCCTCCACAGGACAAGGGAGAACTCAAGGCTTTGAAATCAGGCAGACCCAGGTAGGAAACAGCTCCTTGGCCTACATAGTGGGTGACCTTGACTATGACACTCCTTTAGGCTGTGGTTGCTTTGTAAAATATCTGTGTGTGTTGGGGTAACTGGGTTAAATCAGGAATGGTAGATATGGGTAGCTGCTGGCCGCAGCAAACATACTAATCAATGGTGGCACACTTATCTGCTTAACTAAATCTAAGTCCTGAGCGCTGAGGATCAGAAATGACACAGGAACTGAAGTCTGTTTGCAATCTCTGGTCATGATGGTCTCTGAGGTTCCTTTTAGCCCTGACATTCTGAGGATCAGACGGGAAGAGCTGACAGGAGCCTGCAGTGTAATAACCAGAGTACAGTGGAGGACTGGGCCTCACTCAGGGTAGACTTAGGGGAGGTTGACTGAAGGGGTTTTGTCAATCATCCTTGGAGTGTATATCAGTGTGTGTGTGTGGCGGGGAGGGAGTGAGTCAGAGAAGCCAGGAGAGTTCTGGGGAATGGGAGAAAGGAAGGGCAGAGCAGCCTGTGACTTGGTGACAGGTCCCCAAACTTAAACACAAATGGCCAATGTGAGGGTCAGGGAAGGGTATGTACCTACTCAGAGTGGCAGAGCAGAGCTGAATCTAGGACTTGGGGCTCCTGAGCAGGGAACAAGTGTGTTTGCTGGGCCAGGAACCTATCTTAGCTCAGCTTCAAGTCTCCTATGGCCAGGGAGTGACCCCAAGTGTGTGCACCTGTGTATATGCGTGTGTTCACGTGTGTGCACAAGTGTGCACATATGCAGGTGCAGAGGATGCTATTAGCAGGCACAGGGGTGCCATTCAGCAGCCCTCCACCATCATCCTTGTGGGGGGTTGCTGGGTAATGTTTCAGCCTCCAGTGTGATTCAGAGGGAGTGGGAGAGACAGAGAAAGGAGGATGGGGAGGGCCAGAAACTGAGAGGGAAGAGAGAGAGGGTGGGGGCTGGAAAGAGAGGAGTTGGGGAGAGAAACAGGGCCTAGGGGGAGACAGAAGGCAAAGCTGGAGGGGGAGGGGAAGGGGTGGGGAAGGAAGATGGCAGAATAAGCAGAGGAGTGGGAGGGAGGCTCTTCTCTGTTCTTTCTCTGCCAGAGGCCTAGAGAGAGGAGAGGCAGGATCAGGGGTAAACTGTAGGTTACAGCACCTGGACCACTCCAGGTGGTCCTCTGGCTGGGGAGGGGCAGACAGCAGCTGAGCTGCTGCCTCCCCCCATTGTCCCAGCTGGAGCTGCCCGCCTGCCAGTCACCTGCCAGAACTATTTCTGGAATGTGGAATCTGGGTCAGAAAGGGGGAGGGAGGGTGGCAGTGGCAGCACTGGCAGTTGGGAAGCTGGCCAGCTCTTTGTGGGTGGGTGGGCGCTCACATTCTGTCAGGCTCTCACTGCCTCAGTAACCAGTGCTCACTCACGTCTCCCCACCTGCCCGAGTCTGGTCTGCGTACATATGTGCTCACGTGAGAGAGACAAAGGGCTTTCATGCCACTCCGCAGTGTGGGGCTCAGAAGAGCCCTGTGTGTGTGGTGGTGGTGGTGGGCTGAGGGATGACCCCTTGGAGACAGATACAGGACTCATGTAACTTACTCATGTGCACCGAGGAGGGGGGCCTTCTGAGCAGGGATGACCCCTGCAGGGAGACTGAGGCTGAGTGAGGGTGGGCCTGTGTGCTGGTGTTGCCTTGTGGAGGGAGGGGATTTGGGTAGGACTGCCGTGTATGGTTGTATGAATTTTATATGATTAAGGATGCCACGTATGGGGGTGTGCTGTCCACAGTGTAGACATGATCCAGTTATAGAATTGTGATGATGAATTCCTGGCAGATGGAAGTAAAGGATCTATTGTAACAGAAAGTGTACATCATGACCCCTCCTCAGCAGGTGGCTGTGAAGTGCCTGGAGAAGGAGCACCCTTTCTTAACTCAGTACGCAACTGCAGTTCCAGTCACAGAGTTGAAAATGTGAGGGCTTTGGTTTTCCCTGTGAGGTAGGTGAGTTCACAACTGTGATCATAAGTGGAACAAAGGGTAGAGGAAAGAAGACCAAGTATGCAGTGGCCTGTGGTGAGTGTGGAGGGGAAACCTGGGAGGGTGAATTTTGGGGTGGTTCCAGTGTACACCAAAGGTACGCTTTCCTCAAGGTTTGGAGGGGGTATGGACCTTGAAGGAGACACGTGTACACGAGTGTGTGTGCAGGCGTATGTTGCTGTTAGGTATATATGTGTACACAGAAGAATATCAGTATGTACATGTTTTTACATCTGTTTTTACACATGTTTACCTCATGGTTTACATCTGCCACATACAGGTCTAGGAGTACAAGACTTGAGGTAGGTCTATAAGTAGGTCCACATGGGCACATGTGTCTGGGTAGGTGTGAGAAATTGCTACATGATACCTTCTTAACCACCTTGATTTGGGCTAAAGCCCCCAAATGGAGAACTCCCACATTTCTGTATTTAATGCCCAGAGCTATATCATCCATATGGGATGTGCTGGGGGTGCTGTGATTGATTGGATTATTGGCCTCATTCTCAGCTCCTGTTTGTGGACACGCTGTTTGTTATGTTACCACAGTTGCTCCCATCGAGAGTGGAATATATTTCACTGGATTTTGGTTTTAGACTCATGTAACTTACTTTGATCAACTGGATCAGAGAGAAACTTGAAATGTGCTTGCACAATGAGGTTGCCTTGGATACTTCTGCCATCACCATGGGAAGAACATGCCCTGGCTAAGCCACTGATTCCAGAGTACCCTTTGGTCCCAAGATGTAGGACCCATAGAGCAGAAACAGCTGACCAGCAAACTCACGAATGAGAACAAATACTTATTATTGTGTGCCATTGAAATCACATGCTTGTTACACAGCATCACTGTGATAACAGTTGACTGATACAAATTGGTACCCAAAGTGAAGTGTGAAAGCAATAAAAACTGAAAATATGTTGCATTAGCTCCAGGACCAAGTGGTGAGTAAACAGTGAGTGAACTGTTATAAGGGGCTTGAAAAAAGATCTTCCAAATTATGTGCAGGTCAAACTCTTGGTGAAACTGTCATCTACAGTAATTTGAGGAGAACAGATAGATTTGGGAAAGATAGTTTCCAGGCAAAATGTTGAAAGCAAGAGCTGACTCCTTTTAGCTGCTTTTGATAAGCACAAGAAAGAGGAACTCACAAAAGAAAGAGCTAATCTGTAGAGAGTATTTAGAGTAAATAGAGAAAGCCTGGAACTTGCTGAGCTGGAAAATAAGTCTGTTAACTCCAGTTTCTCCAGCCAGTAAATCATTCTTAAATTAAGATACAGCCTGGGGACAAAGATCAAACCATGGTCATAATCAGTTAAGATACAGAATGGGGACCAGACCAAATTCAGGGTGTGGTTATAACACCTTTTATTAACACTCTCCAGGTACCATCTAATAGATATTCTCAGCTGGTCATAAGAGCACCCAGAAAGTTTAAGGGAATGGTCTTGCAGAAGCCTGCTGTACCTAAAGTAGGCAAAATTAAGTTAAGAGGGATGGGCATGATTCAAACCTAACTGTGGGTGTGACTTTGGCACATGGAGTTATGTGAAATCAAATTCATGGAAAACCCATAGCCTGGACTGGGGTTGTGGCTCAGTGGTAGAGCGCTTGCCTAGCACATGTGAGGCACTGGGTTCCATCCTTAGCACCACATAAAAAAATAAATAAAATAAACTTATATTAAAAAAGAAGAATGACTTTGTAAAAAGAAAAAATAAATAAAAGAAAGAAAACCCACCGTGTTTGAGGTAGGTGCATGGGTAACACTGGTCACCTTTGGTTAAAGGAACTGAGATTGCTCAAGATGTGAAAAAACATTTAGCTCCCCATCTTCGGGTAGGAAACAGGCTACAGAAGGTGTTCAGCTGCCCAAAGGGCATATTCTCCATTACAGGAGATATTCTAGGAGTATTCCCTATCCCAGAGTATTTGCCTAACAATTTGTCCAGAATGACATGGAACGATAGACAGGAGTGTCCACTGTAGTTAACCTGTCCCTGTTTACCAAAGTATGCTGTGCATGTGGCCTGGCTACAGGGCAATGACTTGGTTTTTTAGATGATAGGTCAATTGATGGAGAGGAGCCACATTTGGACCTGACACAGATCATGAGGTCTTGATGCCATGACTGGATGAAACTTTTGGGGGTTTTCTGATAAGTGTTTTCTGTGTTAGAGGATGTGAATAAATGTGGCCAAGAGAGTGGACTATAGAAGATTGAATTATTGATCCTGGTTCTTTACCCCTCTCCGCATCTGCATCCTTTGCCACGTACAGTTTCTGACACAAGGGTGAGAGGGTACTTCATTCCTTGACTTTGAGCTCAGTCACATGACTCGCTTTAGCAATAGGATGTTAGCAGATGTTACACAAGTTAGGGCCTTGAGTATTCTTGTGCAGCTGGTTAGGCTTGCTTTCTTGCCTTCTACCACCACTAGAAGAATACGCCCTGGCTAGGCCACTGATCCCAGCTGGACTCGGGTCCCAGGAGGAGAATGAAAGACATGTGGAACAGAGCTGTCCTGACAAACTTGTGAGCAAGAAATAAATGTCATTGAATTATACTGACTTTGTGATTGTTATGCAGCATTATTGAGGCAAGAGCTGACGGAGGGAGGGACCTAAACAGTTGTGGGACACGTAGCCTATCGTGTATCTCCAGTCCATTCATGAGTCATTGGGGTTGGAGGGAACTGGTGAGTGAAGGTTTGTTTTCACAGAATTTCGGGCAATGCTATATGTCCTTTCGGGCCCACGTTATGTTTAGAGAACCTCTCAGGTATGTGAGAATGGGGGGAATGTGATCTTCTACCAAAGGCTCCCTTGGGACTGCAGCAGAGTGCTTGGAGAGCCGACAGGGCTTCCTTGGATTTGGAGGCCTTAGAACCATGGTCTCAACTCTGGCTTGGAAACCTCTAAAGTGGAAAGGCTGGTAGGGCTACCCATGCTAGCAGGTCTAGAAGGAAGGCTATAGGAGACCAGTCCATACTTTCAAAGTTCCATAAGGCCAAGGTCCTCATTTTTCATGGTAAGTGATCATGGAGGGAGAAAGTGGGACTGGAGTTGTTGTCAGAGGATTCTGCCCCACATGCCTGGCTAGCAGGCCAGGTTCCCTAGCAAAAAAGCTGAATGGAGCCAGGCACGGTGGCACACGCCTGTAAGCCCAGTGACTCAGGGGGCTGAGGCAGAAGATTCCAAGTTCAAAGCCAGCCTCAACCACTTAATGAGACCCTGAACAACTCCTATCTCAAAATAAAAAGGGCTGGGGATGCAGCTCAGTAGTAAAGTGCCCCTGGGTTCAATCCCCACTACCAAGGAAAAAATAAAAATAAATAAATAAATAATAAATAAAAATAAAAAAGCTGAGTGGGGAGGTGGGGTTCCACCAGAGAGAGAATCTGAGGGAGAACAAGAAGGAGTGAAGTGAAGGAAAGAAGCCCCTAGGAAGGCCCTTCAGGCCATGTGTCAGAGTCCCAGTGCCACACAACACCTGCCCTGTCTTTCCTTCCCTTCCCACCTGGAGGAACCAGCAACAGACAATGGTGAACAAGGCAGAGAGAAGACATTGACCACCACTTAGCTCTCCACTGAGGGCTGCCCAGCCCATGACTGGCCCTAGCCACAGGTGCCTGGCATTTGAGATGGACAAAGCTGAAGTTGTAAAGTTGGATCAGACTGGACTCTAACATCTGAAAATGAGACTGATCCTTAAGTTCTAAAAGTGATCAGAAGAGCTCAGGGATTTGCTCCAGGTATCACCCAAGGGCAGGGCAGGAAGACCAGTCAGGGCAAGTTGTTTCTTGCTCTGCCCCTATAGAGATCAGGTCATTTAATCACTAAGTTGGTTCCCTGTGTGTAGAATATCTGTGGGGTTCAAGTTCTTTCAGTGACATCAAACACTAACGGCCCTCGAAATGGTCATCTCTTCTACGACAACTAATCCCAGTTGTCCTCAGTTGTTAGGAAGCTCGGAATGAAGTCTGAGAACCAGTAACAGGGGCTACTACTGTCACACGCCTACACAGAGGGTTTAGCTAGAGCCTCCTGTCTCCTACATGATAGGAGTGCGACAACGAGCTTTCTGTAGTCTTCAGCTCCCCAAGAGCTCTCTGGGGCCTGGTTTAATATCCTCAATTTATAGATGGAGAAACTAAGGCTCAGGGAGCAGAACTAACTACCTAGAATAAGCTCAGATCTCTCGCTACTAAATCAGAAAATGTTGCTGTTTTTTCCTTGGTCTTGACTTTTCTATTATTGCATGGCTTGCTCAGTCACATAGTGTTCCTTCTTCCTCTGATCACACGTGGGTTATCTTCAGAGGAGTCAGAACAAGAATCAGGAAGAGTGGGTTATCCCTGATTGTGTGAGAGAAACCTGAAACTTCCTATGAGAAGGCTCCACACAGATCTGTCCTCTCTGCAGGTCCTACTCTCCCTAGAAATTTGCCTCCTTAATTAATCCCAACAGGTAGGTCCACTTCAGTGAGTCCTGCTTACCAGCAGGTGGCTGCTCTGAACCATGAAGCCACAAAGGATCCCAGGAGCCCTGGCCCCGCCCCCTGGCCCCACCCCCTGGCCCCAACCCCATTCTGCTTCTGCCCCTCTTTTGAGCTCCAGTTTGCAATCTGTGGGAAGTACAGCGCAAGGCCTTCTGCTTTTTCTCCCATCCATCCTTCCAGTGGCGGCCAGCCCACTATGGCTTCCTCCCAGGCAATCCCCCAGGCTGGCCCACCAGGTGTGGTTCCTGGGGTCCTCTTGAAAACAAAATACAGCCTCTCCCCCATCATCACCATACTCACTTGGAAGTGTGCGACTGTTGCTGAGGCTGCCCGTGCTGGGCGGCGGGGAGAGGGACTGAAGGGAGACACTGTCTTCCTCCTGCGAGCAGCCTGCCTGGATGGCCCGCAGGTAGCTGTGGCTGCGGGAGCGGAAGTAGCTGGGCAGAGGCAAGTCTAGAGCCTCCGCCGCTGCAGACTCTGCTTCGCTGCAGGCTGACTCGCAGGCTGCCTCATACTGGTCACTCAGTTCTGCCTCCCGTACCTGTCCAGGCAAAGGCAGGCATCAGGGGCCAGCTTTGCTCATGATGGGGTAAGGGATGCTTGGTGGTCGCTCAGTTGCAGGGCTGGACCCCAGCCACCCCTCCTCCCACCTCATTCAGGGCATAAGATGGGCAGATGGAGCTCTTAAGAAATAAACAGACCCTCTCACCTCTTTAGGCCTCAATTTCCCCATTTCTACAGTGAGGAGAAAGTTGGTATATTGCAGGATGTTAACTAGATTATAGCTTACTAGTATGTCCATATTGGTCAGCTGTTTTAAAGTTACATCAATTCAGGGTGAAAGAAGCCTTTAATAAATTAGTGATGTCTACCTTCAATATTGGCATGGGATCGGCAGTAGGTGTGCTGAATATTTACCATCTTGTGGTCCAATTCATTCATTTTACAAGAAAAAAAAATGCCGAAAGCAAAATCAAATGAAACTAAGGGGCAGTGAAGGGGAGACATTTTTCAGGGGCACCAGTGAGAATGGGGTAGAAGCAACACTCTAAATATATGTTTAGGGAAGGTTAATCTAGCCCCAGTATACAGAATGGATGCTGCGGATTGTTTCTGGAATGGAGGCAGAGGCCAGAAATGAAGCTGATGCAATAGCCTGGTGAGTTGAATGAGGGTGGTAGCACTGAGGATTGATTAGTGATGTCTGCCATGGACAGTATTGAGAATGATGGTGGGTATACTATTTGCCATCTCACATCTAGTTCAACCTCATCAGATGGTTCCATTTTCTCCACAGATGATCATAGCAAATCTGAGGCTGGGGGCATGAACATGGTGGACTCTTATACATGCACTCTCTCAGGGTTCTGGAATGGTTTTCTGATCAGTGTCTCAGGATATGTTGGTAAATGAGGACCACAGTATAAGCTGGGGAGTCAGCTAGCTAACCCTAAACACTAGGTGGAGGCCCTGAGAGGAGACCAGGGCTCCAGGAGGAGAGGGTCCCAGCTAACTTAGCACATATGTGGAGGAAAGGGTGGATCTAGGCGATGAATCTGCTGGGTAGCTGTGTGACCTCAGGCCATCATTGTGTGCTCTGGGTCAGTCCCTCCTTATCTGCATGTAACAGAACTGTCTGGACACTTGTCTGTTTGTGCATCAGGTAAAACAACTAAATGGATCTTCATCCAATTTGGAAGGTATTTGCAAAGGTCTAAATTTGTGCTGTCCAATATGGTGGTCACTAGCCATGTGTGGCTACTTAGGTTTAATTTATTTAGAATTATATAACGTTCCATAGTCATACTAGCAATGTTTGTCTCATTTGCTTGGAAGCCCCGTGTGACTAGTGGCCAGTGGCTACCTTAGACAAGCATGGATTGTAGAACATTTTCCATCATTTCAGACATTTCCACCGGACAGAGATGATCAAACATAGACCATGTGGCATGGAAAATTCACTTGGAGGGGGTATTAAAGCAACTGTGTTTATTCTCCAGAGTTGCAAACTGAGGTATTTTGAGAGACCCTTGTGAATGCCAAGGGCAAGGAGGCCTTGCTTTGGGATTGCACCATAACAGCACAGCTCTGGAACCAGACTGCCAGGGTTTCAATCCTGGGTCCATTGTTTTCTTGCAATTGAAATACAGGCAAGTCACTTAATCACCCTTTGCCTCAATTTTCATGTATAAAATGGGGTTAATTACAGTTTCAATTTCACAGTGTCAAGATCAAATGAGCTAACTCATGCTTAGAACAGAGTCCAGGAGAGTAACTACCTGACCACCTGTACCTATAAACACAGGCAGCTACATGGGCTGTGTGCAAGGATTTACAAATGTTGGTTAAGACGCACCCAAGCACTGGGTGCGGTGGTGCATGCCTGTAATCCCAGAAACTTGGGATGCTGAGGCAGGAGGATTGTGAGTTCAAACCCAGCCTCAGCAACTTGGTGAGGCCTGAAGCAACTCAGTGAGACCCTGTCTCTTTTTAAATTTTTTTGTAGTTGTAGATGGACAGCATGTCTTTATTTTATTTGTTTGTCTTTATGTGGTGCTGAGGATCGAACCCACTGCCTCTAGTTAAGCATTCTGCCACTGAGCCGCAGCCCCAGCCCGAGACCCTGCCTCTTAAAATACAAAAAAAGGCTGGGGCTGGGACTCAGTGGTTAAGTGCTCGTGGGCTCAATCCCCTGTACAAAAGAAAACAAAATAAAACCAAAAAAGCTCCCAAGCTGGGGTGGGGGAAGGGAGGCCAGTTAGTGTTGGCCTGTGCGTGCAGGGCACTGTCCTAGGGGCTTTATGTGTTAACACATCGCATTCTTACCACAAACCTATTGCAGTTAGGGGATGAAGAGGTCACCTGGTCCACTGTGGGCTCCCTGAAGACCCTCTGGAATAATGTGCTCAAAAGGAACACATCGTTCCTATGACATGGTGGGGAGGGACATGTAGGCATCTAGAGCAGGAATCAGGAGATGGTCTGGTTCTGGCTTTGCTCTGTGTGATATGTGACCTTGGACAAGTCCCTTGTCTGCTCCTGGCTACAATGAAGAGTTGAGCTCAGAGCAATTTTTCTGCTCCACTTTCTGGACTTGGGGTTGGGAGGGAAAAGGGACCTCTTCCAGGGGGATGAGTGTTCATGGGGGGGACCCTCCAGACAGCCAGACAGGGCCATGACTGGCGATACCTCTGCCAACTGTTGTTTGTTTGCTTTTTGTGGTGCTGGGGATTGAACCCAGGGCCTTAGTGCATGTGAGGCAAGTGCTCTACCAACTGAGCTATATCCCCAGCTCCCCTGCCAACTTTTATAAAGTTGAAAAGTTTCTGCATTCACTTCAAAACCCCAAATTCTTAAAGGTCCTGCTGGAGCTCTGGAAAAGAGGATAGTCAGGGAATCTGGAGGTGGAGAACTGGCAGCCCCAGTCCCTGACCTATCTATCCAAACAGAAGAGTCTCCCCAGGCCTGCCTCAGGCTTAGTGGGAGGAGGGGAGGGTGGGAGGGAGCCAGAGGACTGTTAGGGAATACTTCTGTTGTCCTGGAATGATTTCTTATCCCATAGAACCTCACTCATTCCCTTTTTTATGAAGAGGAACCCAAGGCAGAGGAGTGAATCAGCGGGTGGGGAGTGGAGGGTCATTATACCCATGTGAGTCTCAACTCCATCTGCATTGGAGGGCACTTTCCTGGAATGGTTCTGCCCAGACTGGGTGCTAGGCCCACTCAGATGCAGGCCTCTTTACGCCTAGCCCTGGGCTTTGGATTGGGGTGCATGGGAATGGCAAACATACTGACCTGTTGCTCATGGCCAAACAACTGGGGGATCAGGGAGGCCTGTCCAAAAATCTGCAGGAAAGAGAGGGTGAGGGTTATGGGAGGGCCAGGGCTGGGGGTTGGAGGCTTAGATGCCAGGGAAGTTGAGGTTGGCTGATCTAACCTCCTCTCCAGACTGGCTGGGGCCCAGCTGCTCGGAGATATCACTTGGCTGCCTCCAGGGATGGGAGGCTCACTCCTGGGGCTGGGCATTGCTGAGGACTTCTGCTGTTTATAAGTCCTTTTCTTGGTCTAGCCTCTGGGTACATGGATACTCTACTGCTTCTCCTCCTGAGAAGGCAGCCCACCTGGATATGCAGATTAGGGATGGCTCTCAGAACTCTCTTCCCCAAGCTGGAAAGTCTCAGGTGGTTAAACCTTCTGGGGGTGAGGGCTTGGTGAGGGGAGGAATCAGAGGACCCTGGACTAGGAGAGAACCAGGGTTGGGCAAGGACTGGTGGGTGAGATCTGCCTGGGTCCGCAGCCTGGCCGATTCCATGAGACTTTCTGTGTAGTCAAAGAGCAAAGGTGTTCCAGGTGCTGGGGACAGGCGGGGGCCGGAGATGGGTGTGTGTGGGAGAGACAGAGAGACATATGGAGATGGATGCACACTTGAGAGAGTTGCAGGAAAATGTGAAGGAGGGAGAGATGACAGAGAAAAACAGAGGGGCTCAGAGAAACGGAAGGCCAAGGAAGGGTAGAACGTGATATGGGAGAGTCGGGGAGGGACATGTTTGTTCAGCCAATACCTACTGAGCATGTTGAAGGTGCTAGGGACATCACTGGGGGACAGGGCAACATGGTTCCGCCAGCTGGAAGATACCAGTTTTATGGAGAACTGACCTGACCTTAAGTAAATAAACTAATATAATCCTAGTACTGACAGGCTCCGGCAGGGCCCAGAAACAGCATGGGGATGGGGACGATACTGTGTGATCCAGGGAGGCCTCCTGAGGAGGTGTCATTTAATCTGAGGGTCAGATGTGCAAAGATTCTGAGGGCAGTGCACTCCCTGGAGAGAGAACAGTGACCTGGCCTCCTGACCTGGGCAGGAGGAGGTGTGGCCCTGGTGTGCGAGGAGCAGAAAGGAGGCCAGCGTGGCTGGAGCGTGAGGGTCAGGGCCTGAGAGGGAGGCAGGGCCTGGGTCTTCCGGGGCCTCTCAGCTCCAAGGGATGACTGTGGCTTTCGCTTGGGGTGACATGGGAGCTCTGGGAGGCTTTGGAGCCACTCCTGGAGGTTAAGAGCACTTGGAAGAGTCAGTCCTGGAGGCCAGGACAGTCATGCAGGAGGGACTTGCTGGGGCCTGGATGAAGGTGACACAGGGTCCGATGGGCTGTGGTGTTTTACTCCTTCCCATGTCTGAGGTCAGACTCCTGGGTGTCTGGAGAGTTGGGGGAAGGGTTTGGCCAGGCCAAGAATAATGGAGTGGCGGGGAGTTGGGGTCCCCAAGCCTGCCTTTCTCTCATTCCTTCCTCCCTTTTGTTTTTGTGGTGCTAGGGCATACTAGGCAAGCGCTCTACCACTGAGCTGCATGCCTGACACCCAAGCCTTCTAAGAGGTCCCCTGGCCCTGGTTACGGACCTGTACACGGTGGGGCCGAGGCCTGTTCCTTCCCAGAGAGGAGGCCGCCTGTGCTGTTGCCCACACGTGTCTGCCCTCTCTGGGCCTCATTCCCTGTCCACTGTGTGGAGGAGTCCTCAAGCCTTGCCTGTCACCCTTTGCAGTAAAGTACTCTGCACATGGAAGGGGCTGGATCCCTGCTCAGCATTCCCTCCTCCTATATTTGACCTCACCTCTCTGAACCTCAGTTTCCTCATCTGAGCAATGGGAATATGGATAAAAGGCCACCTTTGGGGTGGCTGAGAGTGCTGTGGGTAAGTGGAAAGTGCAGCAGTGTGCTTACACAGCTAGTGGCAGAGCTGGCTGGGTCCTGGATGTCCAGCTTCCCACTGAGCAGGTGGGCACAGTGTTGAGAAGTAACTTGCCCAAGGTCACATAGCAAGATGATAATAACAATCATAAAGATAGCTACGCTTTGCTGAGCATACTAAGTTTATCATCCTATTCATTCCTCACAGCACTCTGAAATAGGGATTACAATCCTCCCACCTAAATCAAGAAACAGGCACAGGGAGCCAGGGGGACTTGACCTGGGTTCCTACAATCAGTGACAAAAATGGGACTTGAACCCAAGCCTCCAGTTTTCTGTCCTCATGGCTCTGAACCCAGTAGGAGCTGATAAGACCCAGCGCCCCTACTGGCAGCAGTGCTAGGTGTCCTCTCTTGAATTCTCAGCCCAGGACCGTGTGTATCAGACCCTGTGACGATGCTCGTGGCCACAGGACAGTCAGTGGAGCAGAGAGAGACATACGAAGGTGGCTTCAGGAACAAAGACCAAACAGAAGCACAGTGTAGACATCTGGGGACCACTGGGCAGGGCTGGGCCTGGACGACTGTCCTCCTGGGCAGGAGTTGGGGCTCTCCCAAGCCCACTGAACTTCCAGCCACCTCACCTGACTGATGCAGCTGGAGTCATTGAGGCTGTCACTGATGGGGTTGTAGTCCTCTTCCCAGCTTGGACACTTGGAAGGCAGCAACATGTCCACTGAATCCAGGCGGTCCAGACTCCTGGGCAAGGGGTGGGGGAGGACAGAGGGTCAGTCCACCCATTGTTCAGCTTGGGAAACTGAGGCCCAGAGGGTAAAAGACTGGCCAAGATCATTCAGTGACTGAGGAAAAAATGGAAGTCACTGCCAGCCTGGGAAGATGGAGAATGATGAGCAAGGTGGGAGATCCTAGCTTTGGGGGACGTTGTCTGTTATTTGTAGTGAGCAGATGTCCTTCCCCTGTCATACCTGCTGTAGCCACGAGGTGGCAGCACAAGCTTGTATTTGACTTTTAAGGGAGGAAGGCTCTGCTCAGCCCAGCCAGCTCAGTCTGGCTCAATTCCACCACTCCTCTTCTTCCCCCTGAGAACTCAGGGCAACTCCAGAGACTGGACAGAGGAGGTGTGTCAAAGCCCACAGTCTTGACCTTTGACTGGGCCTGCCTGAAGGACCTAGTTCGCTGTGATATTCTGGTGGCTTCTACTAGGTCCCAGAGCACTCATCACTTACCCCTATGGCTCCAGCTCTCAGCCTTTTTCACATCTGCCTGACCCGGGCCCTTCCCAACACTTACTCTACAAGCAGAACATCCAAGCTTCCAAATGACTATGGACACAGAGGACTTGGACTGGAATCCAGCTTCTCCACTGAGTGAACCTGGGTGAGTCACTGCCCTTGCTTACGTCAGGGGAGGACACTGCCTGCCAGCTGTGGTGAGATCTGGATTACAGTGCGCTGGGGTAGGCCCAGTGACCTGCATGGCAAAAGCTAAGCTATAGCAGACATTACTGTTACTTGTTCCCTCTTACTCAAGACCTGTGCACTGGTCCTGCCCGCCTCTTCCACCTTAATGTTTACTGGTCACTCAGAGAATTGCAGGTTCTCAGGACTAGAAAGGGTCTCAGGGGTCATTCTGCTCAGCCCCCTCACTTAAACACTGGAAAACGGAGGCTCAGAGATGGCTGCAACCGGGCTGGCCCGTGAAGTCTTGAATTCCAGTCCGGAGACCATTTCCTGCTTTCTGCCCCAGTCAACCAGATTCCTGGCTGCTCTGAGTACACTGCCCACTTCCTGACTCACCGTCTCCCAGCTTTCCTGGCTACCTCCTCCAAGAAGCCTTGGTTCAGGCTTCAGGAGTTGAAGACCAGAATAAGCTTGTTTCCTCTAATTCTCCCACATCTCAAAGCAACAGGATGGAGCTCCAGGACTGGAATTCCAGGCAGGGTGTTGGGACAGGCAGAGGCTGGCTGTCTCTGAGAGACTCTGGGTTCACTCCCCTCCCCAATTCTGGAGCCCACCACAGGAATCGGTCCTTCTCTGGGCAGCTGGTACATGTGATGGACTCACTAAGGAAGGGCAGGGGTGCCCAACTTGAAGAAAGGATCCCCTGGGGCAGATCCCCTGTGGGGTGGAACTTACCTGGGGATGTGGCTCCGGGTGGCGGAGTTTACCTGGACTGGTCATCCCAGCGAGGTTCTCATTATGGGCGGGGTTTACCAAAGGATGAGGCTCACCTGCGGTCAGGGCTTAACTGTGGGTGGGACTCATGGATGGTTCATGGTGGGGATCTTCCGGGACAACTTATCAGATGGGTGCAGGGCCAGCCTAAGCGTGTGGATCTTATGGAGCATTTCGCCTGGAGCTGAGGTGGAGGGGCAGGATTCATCTGTGGGGCTGGCTCTCCTGGAGTGGCCAGGGAGAGGGAGGCGAGGCTCCCAGGGGCGGGGCGTACCTGTGAGAGGCTCCCCTAGGGGCGTGTCGGTACCTGCTGAGAGGCCTTCCCGGGGTGAGAGCTCGCAGGCAGGAGGGGCTCACCTGAAGGGGCGGGGCTAGCATGTGGGCGGGGCTCCGCTACGAGGGTGGTCCTTTCAGGGCGCAGGACTCACGAGAGGACAGGGCTCGCCCGTGGGCGGGGCCCCGGGGGCGGGGCTGCACGGTCACCTGCGGGGGTTGCTCTGCTCTCCCAGCGACTGCTGCGTGGCCCTCAGGTAGCTCTGGCGCCGCGCTGCGGTCTTGGGTGAGGGCTTGGGACTGCCGCCAGACTCGTCGCTGTCCTCGTCACCCATGGCCTTGATGTAGCTGCCGCTGCGCATGCGCCGGCACGGGATGGGCCCCTCGGCGGTGGCATCAGCCTCGCGCGGGGATAGCAGCGCGGTGCTCCACTCTCCACCGCCGCCGGGCACCTGGGGATATCCAGGGGTTAGGTCTCAGAGGGAGTGCGGGGGACAGCCTGGTCTCCAGCTCTTCACCTGGAAAATGGGTCACGAAGGATCATTCCCCACCTAGGGGAGTTGGGTCTTCTATGCTTGCTTTACTGTCGTTGAAGCCACAGCCATCAGAACAGAGCCCTGGGCCCAGAGGGATTCCTGGGTTCGAGAACCGCTTCTGTCACAGCTTTACTGCGTGGCCTTGAACAAGGCCCTGCCCCTCTATGGATCCCAAACTGGGTTTGTCCCAGAAAAACTACCCCCAGGCCCTGGGATCTCAGTGGCAGACACTGCCTCCCATCATTTCACGTGGTCAATTCACTTGTGTCATCCCGGGGGACGGCTTATGATCCCACTACACAGATGACAACACCAGACCTGAGGGAGGGCAGTCACCAGCAGAGAGAGGACTCCAGACCCAAAAGCACAGCCTGACCCTAGAATGGGGGTCAGAGGTCCCTGGAACGTCAGCATGGGGGTGGGGATCCAGTCAACTAACATTCTTTGTCTCCCAGATGGGGAAGCTGAGGTATGGAGAACAGGAAGGTTGGCCGGGAAGCGGCAGCCATATGGCAAGCTGGAAAAAGGGCTGTTTACCATCTGAGCCTCAGGGGCTGCACCACAGGAAAGGGCCAAGATGGAGGCAAGTGAGGTCAAAGCTTGAGGGTAGCCCTGGCCTCCAGAGATTGTGGTGGAGGTAACCAGCTGAGGGACCTCCCCTGCCCTTGCAAGGTCAGGCGCTGCTAGCTGCTCTGGGCAGAGCACACAGTCTACCCTGCTGTCCCTTATACTACTATGCACGCACAGAGGGATTGATATGCACATCTCGGCGCTTCCACGCTGCAGGGCTCGGAGCTGGGGGTTTCACTCTGAGCCCAAGCACAGAGCGGACAGGCTTTGTTGTGTCCACATATCTCAACACACACTGATAGCAACCCTCCCCACCAAGCTCCTCAGCAAGTGCCCCTGGCTCACCACACACTCCTCAGTGACCCACACCAGCAGCCCTTCATCCCGTGCAACCCTTCACTGTACCCAACAACACAGAGAGCAGGCGCACTTCACACCGCACACTCCTACACTGTACTCAACGCACCTCTCAATGCGCACCTCCTCACCGTGTCCTCCTGCAGCACACAGCTGCCACCCCCAGGGCTGACGCTCACCACAGACTGCCAGACCACAAGTTCCAAGGTACACAGCAAACACACCCTCTGTCATGGCGCAAATGCGCTCTCCCCGATGGCATGCCCACACAGGCACCACAGCCTTCTTTATGCCCTTAGTGCCATGACAGGGTCCCACCTGGGACTACCCCACCCCAGAGGCTCCTCAGCCTTCTCATAATCCCCCCAGTCACCAGAACCTGCAGAATCTACCTCCCCAAACCCTAGCTAGTCCATCCCTACTACCCACAAGGAATGGGGCCTCATGCATCTGTTATGGTTTGGATTTTAACTGTCCCCCTTTGGAGGTCATGGATCATGAGGACTCTGACCTCCTTAATGGATTAATCCACGGTGGATTCATAATTTAATGGACTGTTGGGAGATGGGGTCTAGTTGGAGGAAGCGAATCACTGGGGATGCGCCCTTGAAGGGTGTACTTTGTCCCTGGCCCCTTTCTCCTCCCTCTTTTTGCTTCCTGGTTTGGCATTACCACATGCTCCTGCCATGATGCTCTGCCTCACCACAGGCCCAGAAACAAGAGTCAAATGACCACGGACTGAAACTTTGGAAACCATGAGCCAAAATATATGTTTTCTTTTTTGAGTTGGTTGCTCTCAGGTATTTTATCATAGCAATAGAAAGCTGACTAATGCATTCCTGCTCAGACCCTATTTCTAACCACCTGCTTGCTGTCACCCAAGCAGGCAGCACAAGCCCCAGGACCATCAGGGCCCTCTTGTGGAGTTATAGGGAGGCATTTTTGCCTGATCAGCCTTGACCACACTGTTTTGAGAGGGAGCCAGATCACACACCATGCTCCCTAATGTCTAAACTAAGGAAGCAGACTGAAAGTCACAAAAGCCCTAAATACATTTTAAAAGCTGCCTAGATTCCATTTTCCTTCTATGAAAAAAAAAAATCTCTCCCCCCAGTGTGTGTCTCCGGAGCATTACACAGAATGACAAGAACTCAGGACTTTGTCAAACCTTGAAGTTCATCTCAGTCAAAATGCATTTAATGTGACATCCCCAGGGCTGACCAGGTCTCTGCTTGCACACCCCCTGGATGAGGTACTCACTACCTACAGAGGCAGCCCCTTCCATCTGCAGTTTGCTTCCTGAAACTTCCATACACAGCAATGGGCATGGCTTTGCACCCTCACCCTCTGCCAGCAGCTCACAGCCGCTTGCCCTGCCCTTGAGAGCCTGGGACTGTGTACTGTCCCTGAGCCACGTGCCACTTCCCAGCTGTGTGGCCTTGGCACACTAGTGCCTCAATAGCCATTAGCATGGGAAAGAAGGAAGCCTCCCCACGGCTGAGTTGGGTCCCCTGGGCTGCCAGCCCTCCGTGCTGCCTGCCCCTCCCGCTCCACTCTTCTTGTGTTCTCTTCTCCCAGCATCCTGATTGTCAGGAGGGTGTTCATGGACTGTCCATTTGTCCATCTACCCCCTCCCACATTTCCTGAGCACTTCCTCCATGCCCGACCCTGGGACACATGGCTACATCAGATGTAGTCCTTGTCCTCAAGCAGCTGCCAGTCTGATGGAAGTGGTAGGCCGCAGGTATGAGGGGGATGGGGCGCACAGTTTCTCGATCTGTCTTCTGAAGGGCAGAGACATATTTTAGTCCCTTTTAGGGGCTGGGCTGCTGAGGGCATGATCAGTGGAGGAGTCCTCTTTTAGCAGGTACCACCAGCAGCCCATTTCATAGCACAGCAAACAGAGGCTCAGAATGAAGCAACTTCCCAAGTGAATCTGCAGTACAGACAGGCCTCAAAACTAGTGCTGCCCCTGTCCCCAGCCCTCATCCCACCCCACCCCTGGCAGACACCCACCTGCAGGTAGTGGTAGGCTAGACCCTGGTGGCACGACTTGGACTTTAGTAGGCTCTTATCCAAGGTGGCTGAGGTCTTCTGGCAGACCTCGTGGGCGTGGCTGAGGGTCAGAGTGGACCAGGAGCCCCGTTTGACATAGTTGGTGTCAGTGCCCACCCCAAGGCTGGGGCAGGTGGCGGGGGGTGCTGGCGGGGGTGGCGGGGCGGTCAGCTCGGTAGTGTTGCTCTTGGCGGCCTTGAGCATATGCCCGCTGATGGTGTTGTAGGCATGCATGAAGTAGCGTGGCTGGGTGCGCTCAGGCTGGCGGCCCAGCGTCATCAGCCCGGAGGCTGGGCCGCTGCTGCGGAAGGCACCACCCTCTCCGTCCAAGTTGTCATCAGAACTCCACCAGCCTGAGATGTTGGAGCGGCTGCGCCTTTTGGGTTCCCCAGCCTTGGCCCGCTCCTTGCTTTTGGCCCTCCGGCCCTTGCCGTCCTCCATGCCACCTTTCTTGCTGCCATTGCCACCAACCTTGCCTGCTGTGCCCTCCAGTGAGGGTGCCTTAGTAAAGAAGAGCCTCTGGACAGAGTGGACCAGGTGGCGGATGCGGCCAGGGCTTTCACCACGGGCCTTGGCCTCGCCGCGAGGGAACTGGAGGGTGCTGAAGCCATCGCGGTGGATGGGCAGCTGCTTCTCAAACTGGTCCAGGAGGTTGGCAGGCAGCCGGTTGATCTTGGTGGCCTGGGCATGGCTGGGGAACGGGCTCTCCTCTGGCACCTCGAAGTGGGAGTTGTAGTGGATGCGGGGGAAGGTGCTGCTGGGCGGCGGCAGCTGGTTGTTGAGCGGGAAGAGACCATCCCCAGGTAGGGTGTTCTGCCCGGGGAAGCGGGCCTCGCGGCTGAAGGCCTCCGCGGGCGAAAGCAGGTAGGGGTTGCGGTCGGGCCCTGCGAACAGGGGCTCATGTGGAGGGTCCAAGCTGTCAGAAAGGTGGCGGGGGCGGTTGTCACCGAGGCCTTTCATGATCCCGGCCCGTGGGGCGGGGCCGTTGCCCTAGCCGGGCACCCGGGTCACTTCTCCCGGGTGGCTGCTATCCTAGGGAAAGAAGACAGAGAGGGGTCAGCTGCTCAGCTGGATTCAGAGGGGCAGGGCACCAGGAAGGACAGACCTTGGCACTGGTGGGACCCAAGTCAGGGAGTCTGCCCTTGCTGTTATGGGGTGGAGGATAAGAACCCAAGGGGAGGCCACACCCGCTGGGTGTAAGGGAAGGTTGTGGCTGTGGCCAGTCAGCTGTTGGCAGCCCATGCTCTCCTCGCCCAGCTGGATGCACAGATCTCCATCATAACATGCAAGCCCCTTCAGATGCACAGCTCCCTGCTCCTCTGGATTCCATGGTAGCGTGTGGGGTGGGGAGGGTTCCCACCCCAGTCTTTCCCATCTTGGAGTCTGTCTCCCATCAGGAGGAGCAGTACTGAGTGCACCCCAGCCCACATCCAAAGCCCATCCACACAGGCTCCAACAGCATGATGGTCCCCTGGTAGGGCTGGTCTCCCCTGGGAAGACCCCACATTGGTCCTGGAAGTGGTTTAGGGTCATTTAGAGAATCCCAGGATCCTCAGTATCCAGGGTGTAGCCTAAATGGGGAATGTGGGATTTGGTGGGCATGTCCCCTGGTCCCTGAATACTTCTTATCTTGTGGAGAAGAGCGAAGCCCTTCAGAGGGTCAGAGAAGCCTTTAAAGAGTAGGACCTAAGCCAGGTGCGGTGGGGCACGCATATAATCCCAGCAGCTCAGGAGGCTGAGACAGGAGGATCACGAGTTGAAAACCAGCCTCAGCAACTTAGCAAGGCCCTAAGCAACTCAGTGAAGGCCTGTCTTTAAATAAAATACAAAAAAGGGTTGGGGATGTGGCTCAGTAGTTAAGTGCCCCTGGGTTCAATCCCCGGAGCCTCAAAAAAAGAGTGGGACCCAGGCAGAGGCCTGTCTTACCTGTTAGGAGCATGCTTTCCAACTCTTCACTTGGACAAGCAGAGGAATCCTTATGTCGAATGTAAACCCTCTGTCCAAATCTGCTATGTCCCTCACCAAATCTGAGATAGACCTCTGGGCTAGGTGTTGGGGGCCCCTGACACCAAGCCCATAGCCCATCATTTCCAAATTGAGATGAAGCACTTACAGAGTCAAGAACAGAGGCATGTCCTTAGGACTGGGTGAACCGAGCAAGGCCTCACAAGGCAGTGGCATCTGGGTGAAGTCACTGTGCTGTTTCTCCATTATAAAATGGGGCAGCTGGACTAGCCGGCTTTCAGGGTTTCCCCGTCAGGGGCATTCTGGAAATAGCAGTCCCAAACTTAGGTGAGCCCCTTCCCTTTCCTGGGCCTCAATCCTGTGGATACCGTGGAGCAGAGGGAGGTCAGCGAGGCTTCTAAGCTCTGGGCGGCACCCGCCTGCTCGGAGGAGCCCCACAACCTGGTCTGGCCTGGGCCTGCTGCGCTGAGGATCCACAGGAGTAGGTCTGGCTGAAGCAGAGCCAGTGAGGGTGGGGCAGCCAGGCACACCAAAGCCAAGTGTGGCTGCACCCGACATGTCCATGTCCTTGTCAAAAGGGACTCTGCAGGTGTGATGTAGCTTGAGATGGGGGTTATCTGGATCTGGGTGGACACAGCCTAATCATGGGGATCCTTTTAAGAGGGAGGCACGAGGATGGAATCAGAGGTCACAGTGATGCTGGGTCATGAACTGGGGATGCAGGTGGCCTTTGGAAGCTGGAAGAGGCCCGGAGATGATTCTCTATGGAGCCTCCAGAAGGAAGCAGCCCTGTGACCCCCTGCGGACCTCAGACCTCTAGAACCGTCAGAAGCTCCAGGCCCTCTTGTGAGAGGAGGACTGTCAGCCCAGGGAACAGAGGGCACATGCCAGAGCCAGACCAGAACCCAGGTCTCCTGACTCTGAACTCAGGCCCCATCCCTGAACTGGACGATCTGCAAAGGAAGGGGAGGGCGTTGGGGCCGAGTCCACCAGCTGAGGTACAGCCCCGAGGGGAGACGGGAAGGCATGACGCGGTGCCTCAGCAAAGTGGGCCCTGCCAGCTCCGCCGCCTCACCCCCTCTGCTCTCCACCTGCCAGTCGGTTCATTGCCTGCTGGGTTTCTTCACAGCTCCCTTCAACCTTGGAGACTCCCACGTGCTTACTTGTTTGCTAGCTCATTGTCATCACTGGACAGTGCAGTTCCAGGGGTTCAAACTGCTTCCTCCATGTCCCTGTCACAGCCGGGTCCAGGACATTTTATTTCTTTTTGCACTTTTTGGGGTGGAGGATTGAACCCAGGGTTTTAAGCATATTAGGCAAGTTTTCTACCATTAGGCTACATCCCCAGCCCTTTCTTCTTTAAAATTTATTTTCTGGCAGGGTCTTGCTAAGTTGCTGAGGCTGGCCTGAGCCTCTTGCCTCAGCCTCCTGTGTAGCTAGGACTGTAGGTGTGCACCATTGTGCCTGGCTCCTTTCCCACATTTTTGGGTTGGAAACTAGCTCATTCACTCTCTGACATCCTTATATTCCAATAAATGTGTCACAGAAAGACTAAACATTTCCCCTTGAATGCCTGTCTAGTTGTAGCTCATAGATTTTATTTATCCACAGTTTCTCCCTTTTTTAAAAACATACTGTCAATGGACCTTAATAATTTATTTATATGCAGTGCTGAGAATCGAACCCAGGGCCTCACACATGCTAGGCAAGTGCTCTGCCACTGAGCCCCAGCCCCCCCTTTTTTTAATTAAGGAGAAAATGAGTCATTTTACAGTGTGCGATCCAGTAACATTTAGTACATTCGCGGTACTGTGTAATGACGACCTCCATCTAGTTCTAAGATTTTTTCTTAACCCCACAGAAAATTCTGTACCCACTAAGCAATCATCCAAGTCCCTGTTCCCAGCCGCCAATCTGCTTTCTGTCTCCATGAATTTCCCTATTTCTCATAGGTTTTATTTTTAAATATAAACAACATAAAATTTGCGATTTTAACCATTTTAAATGTACAGTTTTGTTCATTCACAATGTCACACGAACACTATCACCGTCTATTTCTAAAACCTTTCATCATCTCAAGCAGAAACTCTGTGCCCATTCAGCAGCGATCCTTATCTTCTCCCTTCTCTTAGCCATGGGTAATTTCTTTTTTCTGTTTTCGATTGAACCCAGGGGTGCTTAGCCACTGAGCCACATCCCAGACAGGGTCTTGCTGAGTCGCCTTGGGCCTCGCTAAGTTGCTGAGGCTGGTAGTCCTCCTGCCTCAGCACCCTGAGCTGCTGGGATCAAGGCGTGTGCCACTGTGCCTGGCTCAGCCGCTGGTAGCATCTAATCTGCCTTCTCCTGCTGTGACTGCCTGTTACAGCTATTCCAAATTAGTGGACGCATACGTTTGGCGTGAGCCATCTCACTCAGCAGTGTTTTCAGAGTGTGTCTGTTGCAGCCTGTATGGGAACTCCGTCCCCTCCTGTGGCTGCGTAATGCTCCCTACAGTCACGCGATGCTTGATGATGGGGAGACAGTATGAGAAACGTGTCTTAGGCGCCATCATCATTGTGCAAACACTGCAGAGTTACTCACACAAACTAATGTGTGGCCATGACATCCCTAGGGGACATCATCTTCTGGGTCCTTGGTTGTTATGTGGTCTGTTGTTGACCGAAACGTCCCTGTGGAAGACATGACTGTATGGGCCACATTTTGTTCATCCCTTTACCTGCCCATAGACCTGTGGATTGTTTCCACCTTTCCGTCACTGTGAATAGTGCTGCTCTGAACATTGGTGTGCAAGTATCTGAGTCCTGGTCTCCAATTTTTTGGGGGGTACATGCCTTAGAGTAGAATTGCTGGTTCATATGGCAATTCTGTTTAACTTTTGGGGGGACTACTCAGCTATTTTCTACAGCAGCTGCACCATTTTACTTTCCCGCCATCGATGTAGTGAGGTTCCAATGTCTCCACCCTCACATGTACTTTCCTATTTTTTTTTTTTTTTTTTTTAAGTATAGTTAGCCTATTAGGTGTGAACTGGTATCTCAGTGTGGTTTTTTGCTTTTTGTTTTTTTTTGGTACCAGGGATTGGACTCAGGGGTACTCAACCACTGAGCCACATCCCCAGCCCTTTGTGTATTTTATTTAGAGACAGGGTCTCACTGAGTTGTTTAGCGCCTTGCTGAGTTGCTGAGGCTGGTTTTGAACTCATGATCCTCCTGTCTCAGCCTCCCAAGCTGCTGGGATTACAGGCGTGCACCACTGCACCCGGTTCAACGTAGTTTTGATTTGCATTTCCCTGGTGACTGGTGATGAAGCATCTTTTCGTGTGCTTATTGGCTATTCATATGACTTCTTTGGTGAAATGTCTATTGAAGTCCTTTTCCTGTTTTATAATTAGGTTGTTGGCCATTTTTGTTGTTGAATTTGAGGAGTTCTTTATATTTTCTGAATATTAAATTTTTATCAGATATGGGGTTTGCAAATATTTTCTCCTGTCCCTATAGGGTTTTTTTTTTTTTTCCCCCCTGCTATTTGTTTGTTCTGGTACTGGGGATTGAATCCAGGGGTGCTCCATCACCGAGCTACATCCCAAGGCCTTTTTATTGTTTATTTTGAGACAGGGTCTTACTTACCGGATTGGGCTCAAACTTGAGATCCTCCTGCCTCGGCCTCCCGAGCAGCTGGGATCACAGGCCTCTGCCACCACACCTGGCCCTATAGGTTTTGGATGGTGTTTTCCTTTTTCCAGGTCTGACTACTTACCTGCTCTTTCCTGCCTCATTAACACTGAGGGATTCTCTCCCCACAGCACCCGTAGCCTGATAGTTCCACAAAGTAACTGAGTCCCTTCACTGAGGGCTCCTGGGGTGGAGGGAGAGATGCTCTGGAGTTGAACTTGCATGGGACACCATGGTGGTTACCCAGGTCCCCCCTGCACCGAGGCTTTCTCGGCTGCCACCTGCTAAGACTGCAGACTATTCACAGCCATGTTCCTGCTACGAACTGCTCTCAGCCAAAGGAGAGATGCCTCCCCAGAGTGCCACCCCTTTCCCAGGGGCAGCCTGCATCCAGTAGCTGGTGGTCATTTGGGCACCACGATGTGGCTCTCCTATCCCACGTGCAGCAGCCCTGAAGGGTCACCTCAGCTCTGGAGCCCCATGGCTTTAGCCGAGGCTTTTGCCGTTACTGCATAGAGGCACGACGCCTCCTCTACCTGATTCTGCACCTCCTGGCTGTGCCATGTCCTGAGAGACTTCCCGGGAAACTTCTGTCCTCAGAATCTTGAGTTTTCCTGGGGACCTGACCTAAGACAGGGTGGAAATGATTCTACTTTGCTTCCTCACTGCAGGACACCTGGCAATTTAATGATTCCCTCTGAACCTCAGTTTCCTCTTCTCCGACCTGGGGATGATGGCCATACTTCTCAAGATTATGATGAGGATGAATCGCGGCACTTTGGTGCCAGTCCCCGCCTGGGACGGGCCAACGCTTCAGGTGGAGGCAGCCAGGGTTCAAATCCTGGCTCTGCTCTTTTCTTGCTGTAGCCTCAACCTCCCCCTCTGGGCAGTGGGGGTCTGTGTGAAGATGGTCACTCTCGTCCCCTCAGTTGGGGCTCCTGGCTCGCTGGGCGCCAGCTCCTCCTCACCCAACACTTGGGGTGGAAGGAGCCTCACCTTCAGAGAGGCCTTAAAATAGGCAGCCTTGACCTGCGGGGGGCACAGCTGGCTGCCTCGCGCTGCCTTTGTCGATGAGCTATACTTAGGCCCATCCGGGTGCCCATGATTACCTCTCATTAATACAAGCCTCGTTGCCCTCACGGAAACGCCGAGGGACCACGGAGTTGCCGCCTCCGGGAGGCCTCTCTGCTCTGTGGTGTCCGTGTCTGCAGCCGCTTCTCGCTGCCTGCCCCGCAACAGGGCCTCCTGCCACGCCCCGGGCCTGTGAGCACGGGAGAGCTAATTAGGGACACGGCCAGGAACAGAGCCCAGCATGGCTCTTCCTGAGCACAGCTCACCTGCTACACCATTACCCTAATTCAGAACTTTCTGTGGATCCCTCTTCCCTCCTCAAGTCCAGATTCTTTGGCGAGGCAAAGCAGACCCGCATGGACCTGGCCCCACATCATGTTTCAGACATTACACACCGCGCTTCCTTCGTCACGACTCTTTCCTTTAACCAGTTCTGATCCTTGACCATTCACAACTTATATCTTCTACGTTTGCTGCTCTTTGAGAGATTATTTCTAAGGCTGCATTAACAGAGGTAGAATCTAAATGAAGGGAGGGGAGAGTCCTGCTCAGTGTCGAGCTCTGTCAGTGAAGGAGAGAGGGACAGGTAGAGTGGGTCATGGTGGCATGGACTGAGTGAAGAAGGGCTGGAAATGAAGAGGAGTGGTTGAGCCTTCCACAGAGGACACAGACGCTGCCGTAGCCCTTTGGAGGAATAGTGTGTGGAAGGGTGAAGGTGGGCTCTGTGAGGCCTCGGGCCACAGGCCACCTGGGTGGGGGTGAAGGGAGAGAGGGCAGGCTGCATGGGCCGTGGCTTTGTCTCCACATAACCCTCCTGTCCTCCTCTCCACCTCTTGCTCCGTTTCTTGCGGCTTCCCCCCGACCTGGAGCTGGAGGGACCGGGGCTCCTCGTCCTCTGCATGCCTCTCCGCTGCTGCTCTCGTCCTGAGGTGGCTTCAGACACCACCTATCTCTGACAGCTCCGAAATTTATATCTTCTGCCCAACCTTGCTCTCAAACACCAGACTCATATCTCTAACTGCCTGGGTGACATGTCACTCTGGATGGCAGGCCCAAGATGGAGCACGTGACCCCTGCCCCACGCCTGCTGCTCCGCAGCCCACCCAGTCCAGCGCCTGACAACTGTGCTCCAGCTGGCTCGCCACACACCTGGCCCCAATACCGCACGGCCTGCGTGGACTTCGGCCCGTCCCCAGCACTCCCTGCTTCTCGCCACCCCTCAGTCCACCAGGGTTGGGCCCACCGCCTCCTGCCCAGATGCGGGCGGCAGGTCCTGTCCCGGCCAAAGGCCAGCTTCTCAGCGTTCTCCCCCTTGGGTCTCGTCTGTCCTTGAACATGGTTCATCTGTCCCCACTCTTGCCCTGGCTGCTCTGGCTGCCTGACCCGCTCTGCCCTCAGGACATGACTCTCCTTCACTACACTTGGGCCTCAGCTCCCAGCTGCCTCCAGACGGCTGACCGACCAACAGTCCCAAAGCTCCTGACCTGATAAGTGCCCTGAGTGTCCCAGGACAGCACACGGGGGCACCCTTGTCACTGCAGTCAGCACAAGGCCTGGATATAGTTGACGTTTGCTAAATGAAAGAGTGTGGGCAGCCCCGGGGCGGGGAAACGGGCCGGAGTAAGGCAGTGGCGGGCTGCGTTTCCCACTCGCGCCAGTCACCAGGACGTGCACTGAGTGGCGACTTGGGAGCTCTTCTAGGTAAGTCCACGCCTCCACCATGCGCCCCGGTGACCCCCATCTCCCAGCAGGCATGTCCTCACGCACCGGACCAGCCGGGTACTGTGGCCATGACTGAGTTTGATTGTGAGTCCAGGTCAGGACAGACATGGCACCTCCACTTTGCTGTCTTGGGGAAGTTGCCACCTGAGGAAGGTGCTGAGCGCCCTAGGGAGAGGTCTCTGTGGGAGGAACCCAGGCCTCCGCCCACAGCCAGCCCTGCCCTGCAGCCACGTGAGTGAGCCAACTTGACTGCAATGTCCTGAGGGACCCTGGGCCATGCAGTGGGCGGCTCCTGGGCTCCCTGCCCTCAGCAGCAGCGTGAGAACACGCCTATCATACCGCTGGGCTTGGGAGCCAGGTGTTACGCAGGACCAGGTCACTAATACTCCCGTGTTAGAGGAGAAAGCTCAGCCCTAGTGGTGACGTCACCAGCCAGGAGGGGTGGCCTGGGCCTGCCTCAGTCCCCATGCCATGGCCCTGTCCACCAGCCGAGCTCCAGGCTCCTTTTCCTTAGCACTGCTACCCTGACAAAGTCAAGGTCTGACTTGTTTCCAGCTTGGGTCCGTGCCCATGGCAACTGTTTGAAAAGCGTGACATCCAGTCAACTGGCTGTTTGGTTGACCAAATTGTAGGCAATGGCTGCCTGGGACATGTGACTGACACGGTCCCCACTGTGGGCCCCTCAGCTGCTTGGAGGCAGCCACTCAGAGCAGAATTCCTGGGCCCTTCCTGAGAGTGGACTCTGCACACGAGCCCAGGATGTGGAAACTGTAGCTCCTGGGGGTGAGGGCACAGTAGGGACCTTGGTCTCTGTGACCACACACCATTTAAAACTTGTCTGGCCTCAGCTGAGGTTTTGCTCAGCACTCATCTTTGAGGAAACACAGAGGCAAGTATTAGAGGCTCCTCAGAAAAAAAGCCTACAGAGTCAGATCATAAAGTCATCCTTGAAAAAGTCAATGGAATCACTTCGCCCCATTCCTCTAAATTCATGAAAGTCTCCTCATCCAGGCAAAACCCCAGCTTCCTCATGCTCACTCAGCCATACTTACCTCATTAGTTTTTTTTCTGCCATACCCCCAGCTCTTTGTGGCCACAGGGCCTTTGCCCTCTGGAAGAATGTTCCCTTCTACCTAAACATTTCCCTCTGAACTCGACATACTCAGCTGCTTCTATTGATTCAAGTCTTCATTCAAATGTCACTTCTTCAGAGGCCTCCCCTGACCTGCCTCTAAGGAGGCTCCTCCATCCCATCCTGCTGTCTCTCAATGATTTCCTTCAAAATGCTTATCAGGTCTCTAGTTATGTTGCTTCGTTCCCCATGTTCTTTTTTTTGTTGTTGTTGTTGTTCCTTATGGATTTTTTTTTTTTTTTTTTTTTTTTTTTGCAGTGCTGGGGATTGAACCCCAGGCCCTGTGCTTGTGAGGCAAGCACTCTACCAACTGAGCTATCTCCCCAGCCCAATGTTCTTGATTAATGTCTTCTATGCTCTGTGGGCTCTGACAGATGAGGAACCATGCTGGTTTCATTTTCCACTGTATCCATGGTGCTAGGCACAGAGCAGGTACCTAGTAGGTGCACAATAAAAAATTGCTAAATGAAGCCAAACATGGTGGTGCACGCCTGTAACCCCAGGGACTTGGGAGGCTAAGGTAGGAGGATCTCAAGTTTAAGATCAGTCTCAGTATCTTGGCGAGGCCTTTTCTCAAAATAAATAATACAAAGGGCTGGGAATGTAGTTCAATGGTAGAGCACGCCTGGGTTCAAACCCCAGTACTGCAAAAAAAAAAAAAAAAAAAAGCTGCTAAATGAATGAGGTCGTCAGACAGCCATGTCAGACAGCCACCGAGGGAGGGAGTGGAGAGGATCTGATCTGCCCAATGGGAGAGAATGGGGTGGTTGTCACCCCTGCTGCCTTTCTTGCTGCTCCCTGTTTGCATTGCAGATGGGCTGGGCAGGTGTTTGTTCCCCAGGACCTTCCTGAAAACACCAGCCTCCTTCCCTGCTGGACGCCCTTGACGTTCAGAGGAGCCATCCAAGAAGTCTTCCCTGACCTTGCAAATGGGGTAAGTCCTCCTCTGGGCTCACTCATGATGGGAACCTGCCACCATGATGCCACCCTGAGCACTCACAGGCAGCCCCAGGGTCCCTCTCAGCCCCCAGCGAGGGCCCTGCCCAGAGCTGGCACTCTAGACGCTGATGTGTGGAGAGGGCGGCGTGTGCTGGCGTGGCTGTGCTCTGCCTGTGGCCCTGGGGCACCCGTGGTCACTGCTGTTTCGTTCTCAGCGGTGTCACGGTTTAGATGAGGGAGTATATGCTCCCTCCAAGCGTGAAGGACCGTGGGGCACAGGACAGAGGAAGAGGGGTCTGCGGCTGAGATGGAGTGGATGAGTCGGTCTGAGCTTCTTCCTTGGATTCCTACAAGAATCAGGGTCGCCCCACATTTACCTAGGAAGAGCCTGATCTGGGGGGACAAGAGGTGACCAGGATGACGCTGGTGACCAGCTCCTTCCCGTCCGCCTCCAGGCCCCTCCAAGCCCGCTGCCTTGCTCCAGCTGCTTCTGGTGTTGGCACCAGGCGCTGCTGCCACACAAGAGGAGGCCTGGAACGTGGGCTTCCGGAGTGTGGGCTCCAGGAGCCGGGGGGGCTAGGGACCGTGCTTCCAGGAAGCTCACGGGGGTCAGAAACACCAGCCCGCCCAACTGCAGTGGACTCCGGGCCAGCACTCTTCCGAGGTCTGAAACCAACCAAGGCTGGGTGTTCTGGGCTGCAGGCGCTCTCTGGCGGCCCTCTTTCCTTTGTGTGTCCCCAGAGCCAATCCGCTAGACCTGCCGTACATTAATTACATTTAAGAGAATTAAATTTAAAAAGTTCAGTCACACCGGCCACATTTCAAGTGCTCAATGGCCTTGTCTGGCTAGTGGCCACCACAGGGACAGCGCAGATAGGCCATCTGCATAAGCACTGTCTGTTCTGGGGACAGCATGGGCCTAGAACATGAGCATTTCCTCACGGAGCTGGAGGCGGGCAGGACCGGGGTCTCTGTCCTCTGCAGTTCCACAGAAGCCTCTCTGGAGCCTCTGGGTTGTGGATGTTGCTCAGCTCCAAACCTGTCGCGTCCTGTCCAAGCTCTCATGCTCTGCTTTGCTAACTGGGTGCAGGCCGGGCTTGACCAAGGTCACACAGCAGGTGGAGGCTGTGGAGGACTCAGGTGTCCCGACTGCCCCTGAGCCCAGCCCCACCTGGGGAGTGGGCAGTCAGGCCACGCTGGGTGAGGTGCAGGGTGACAGAAAGGGGATTTTTTGCTGATGAATAAAAGTCAAAAAGCCACCCTTTTTGGATGTTCCTGAGGCCTTTCAGAAGGGCTGGTAGGGGCTGCTGGCCACAGCTGCAGAGCCGGTGCCTGTCAGCCCCACAGATAGCTCTGGGGACGGGCAGCTCTGGGCTGGGAAGGGGACGGGGCAGACACTGATCTTCCTGTTCTTGTAGGGTCTGGCTGAACTTGAGGCCCCCTTGGGCTGCCATTTTAAAGCAGAAGTTGTTGTGCTAGCGGGGCCAAGAGTCCTGTCCCACTAATTCACTGTGTGACCTCAGGCGAGTCACTGCCTCCACTTCAGGTTTCTGTTTGAAAATAAAAACAATGTTCCCAACTGTGTGAGGCCTTGTGAGAGAGCAAATGGGACTGGCTGGATGGGACAGCAGTGGCCACCAGAGGTGCTAAGGCAGGAAGAGAACCGGTTTGGACCCCATCCAAGCTGGGCATAGATCTCGCTCCACTCTGCGCAGGGGGGTGACCTCTCTGAGCTAGTTTTCTCCCCTGGGAAGTATGGATCGTTCGCTTGCCATGCAATGGGATATTATTCTGCCATAAAAAGAAATGAAGTCCTGATACATGTTACGAGAGGGATGAACCTTGAGACCATTAGGCTAAGTGAAAGGAGACAGACGGAAAAGGTCGCTTACTGTGTGATCCCATTACACAAACCGTCCAGAAGAGGCAAATCCATAGGAACGAAAAATAGATTACGCTGGGCCTGCTGGCACATACCTGTCATCCCAGCTGCTCAGGTGGCTGAGGCACGAAGATAGCAAGTTCAAGGCCAGCCTCAGCAACTTAGCAAGACCCTGTCTTGAAATGAAAAACGAAAAGGCTGGGTGGAGCTCAGCTAGGGCACTCACCTGGCATGGCTGAGGCCCCGGGTTCAGTTCTCAGCACTGCAAACAAACAAGAACCCCAAGGAGACTGGTAGTTTCCAGGGGCTGGGAGGAACCCATGGGCAGTGATGGTTCCCAGGGGCCAGGTCTCTGTGAGTGCTGATCAAAGAATTCTGGAACAGATGGGGGTGAGGGGCGCACAGCTCTGGAAGGCTCTTCATGCAACTGAATATTATAACTTGAAAATGGCACATTTTATGTGTGTCCTTGCACACTTTGAAAAGATATCTCACCAGTAGGGCACCCATGAGCCTCAGTGAGGGTGTGTGTGTGCAGAGCACCCAGTGAAGTTTCTGGCAGGTGCTCAATAAAGCGGAGCTGGGGTTGTCAGAGGAACCCGAAGCCTGGGAGTCAGGACGTCTCTGAAGCTTGTTATCCTGGGCTTCCCGCATGAACAGGGGCACTTGATATGAAGGATCTTGTTGGCTTCCCTGGCAGCCCTCTCAAGTGGGTATTAGCTTCAATTTTATAGAGAGTATCAGGGCCCAGAAAGAAATGATCTGTACAAGGTCACACCAGTGCTGGAGCTGGGGTGGAACCGGGCAGTTGGCCCCAGAGCCTGCACTGCCAACCAGTGACTGGAGCTGCCTCTCCACTTTCAGGTAACAGCATCCAATTTGCCACCACCTCACAAAGCCCCAGACTTGGGCTGCGCTCAAGGGACCCGACCTCTAATTGCGTGCTCCCCCAAACCTCCCACCACTTGGCTGGGAGAGGACCGTTAGGAGGGACCGTACAGGGAACACGGGGCCTGCCCTCTGGCCTCAGAGCGCTGACTGTGGGGCAGGTGGGTCCCAGAGGCCACCTGCTTCGGCTTGTTCTATTCCAGCCCCCGCTGAGGACCATCCTGGAAGGTCAAGCTGGCAAATGGCAGAATGAAATGATCAGAACGCAGCAACTGCCAGCATATTTAATGCAATTCCTCCAGCATTTAATGGGGCCTGCTCTGTGACTCATATGGTCCCAGCCCTTCACGAGCTTGTGGCCAAGTGCAGGAGGCAGAAATATACACAGCAGTTAGATAACACACAAAAATAAATCCCAGGAAGCACCCGAGCCAGGGGTGCAGCCCCGTGAAGGGAGAGATTAATACTAGGCCCCAGGAGGACTGCCCAGAAGAGGTGGCATTTCAGCCAGATCTCTGGGGCCAAGTTAGATTTCAACAGGTAAAGATGCAGGAAAGAGCATTTTTTAAAAGGGAAAAGCACAGACAAAATCATGGTCAAGGGTGAGAGACATGGGGAGTGCTAGGGGACAGAAAGTAGTCCTTGGGGTGGGTGTGGGCTTCGAAGGGGAGGGGCAGTTGCCTGGCTGGGGTCAGATCATGGAGGACCTTAATATATTCCTTGGGAGTACATTTAGACTGGAGGCCATCAGCCATCTGAATAGAGCAGGGCCTGGAAGGCCGCTGGCACCAGCTGTTCCACTTCTAGGAACTAACCACTCAGCAGCCTTGCCTCATGCACGGGGGAGGATCGATGTGAGGGGAATTTCTTTTTTTCTTTTATGACAGGGCCTTGCTAAGTTGCTCTAGGCTGCCCTGGAACTTATGTGCGCCACTGTACCAGGCTTGTGCAGGGTTCTTTTCTCCTTTTTGGGAAAAAGTTTTATTTCAGCTCACATCTTCAGAGGTTTGAGTCCGTGGTGGGCTGGCTCCATTGCTCGGGGCCTGAGGTGAGACAGAACATCATGGCGGAAGGGCATGGTGGGGAAAAGTTGCTCAACACGTGGCAGCCAGGAATGGTGGGGGCTTTTGTGGTCTTTTGTTTTTTCTTAAAATATTTGTAATTAGCAAATGTCTGAAAATGACCCAAACATCTGTACATTGGGGAACCAGATAAGTTATGACCTGCATACTCTGGAATGCTAGGCAGCTGTGAAAAAGAACAAGGTCGCTGGAAGCACTGAAGTGGAAAGCACTCCAAAGCACCTGTCAGGAGAACCGTGAGGAACAGGACAGGGCATGGTAATGGTCTTAGTTTGGTTCTCTATGAAGCAGACCACTCAGCTTGAACTTGAGTCTGTCTGGGCAGTGGTTTCCAGAAGCACGGTGAGGGAGCTAGGGGTGGGGGTAGGAAAGATGGTGGCTGCCCAGCTGAGCTCTGGGCAACCGGGGCTCCAGGCTTCGGGGACCCTCCAGGGCAAGGGAGCCAGGATAGCTGCTCTTTGCTTCCTTCCAGCCCACGATGGCGGAGGGCTGCTTCTGGGACTTAACTCCCCAGCACATTCACCCACCCCATTCAGGCCGAAAGAAAGCCCTTGGCTGGAAGGTTCCAGGTGTTTCCAGAAGGAAGCAGAAAGGTGAGTTGGAGGCCGCAGGGTCCAGGCACTGAGGGCATGTGCTGTCACATTACAGATGGCAAAGGATATTACTCATAGTCGTTTATGTGTGGACAGGTCCCCGAGAAGCTAGGAACAGGGTGGATGGAGAATGGGTAGGAGGGGACTATTTACTCTGTTTCTTTAGAATAAAAAAAAATGAGCCTTTAATTTGAGATCGTTTTAGGTTATTCCCAGTTGTAAAGACAGTACAGAGAGTTCCTGTATAACCCTCACCTGGTTTCCCCTGGTGTTATCATTTTACATAACAATGGTACATTTGTCAAAACTAGGAAATTAATATTGGTACAGTACTATTAACTAAACTCTAGACTTTATTTGGTTTTTGCTAATTTTACTAATGTCCTTTTTCTGTTGCAGGATCTAATCCAGGATATGACATTGCATTTAGTCCTCAGAATTTTGATCTGGGCAAATATATTGTTTATTGCAAAAATTTATCTAAAAAAAATAGTGAATCGTCTTCCGGGGGCCATCAGAGGCTTCTGAGCAGGTCTTCCCTAACCCCGGGGCTCCCCGACAGACAGTGCCTCAGCCCTGGAGGCCTGGGGCGGGGGAGCCCTTCTCTAGGGGGGGTCCTAACTCCCCTTGAGATGGATGGGTTCCCCCAGGCACAGGCATTTGCTGGCCCCTGTTCCTCATGAAGCAGAGGCAGGACGAAGCCAGGTGCAGATGCTGTGGGAGTCCCGCCCCCACACCCCCAAAGGCTGCCAACTGTGATTCTCCCTGCAGGAGCAAGCTCAGCTATGCACAGGGAAGGCAGGGACCACTGAGGCCCTGGGAGCCGCCCTCAAGCAAAGTCAAACAGGGAGCTGGGGACAACACCCTGCATCTGTATTCCTGGGCTGTGTGTTCTGGGGTCTTCCAGGGGTCTCTGGAAGGGTTGAGCCCTGCCATCCACAGTGACAGTTGCCTGGATCACAATCCTTTCCTGACCCCCTCTCTTCCCTTCCCCACTCCCACGAGAGCTTCCAGAGAACACCTCCCAAATGAACTTCCAAGTCTCAGGATCTTGAGGAAAGCCCTACGCCTGCCCTGGCCTGGGCCCCAAGGCTGTCCTTGCCCAGATCCTGCCTCCCACTCCTCACCAGCCTCCCACCTGGAAGCCACACACAAAGGGCTCTTTGGGTTCCCGGGACCCGCCCTGCTGATCCAGACTCCCCTCTGCCACTTCCTCTGCCTGTAATGTTCTTTCCCTTGAGTGCCAAGAGAAACCTGGGATCCCAGTGACCCAGCCCCTTCATGAGCACTTCTGACCCTTGCAGGTGACCAAGTGCTCAGGTCACCCCTCCAGCAGCTCCAGATCTTCTCCCCCACTCTGAGCCCCTTGAGAGCAAAGACATTTCAGAGTCATGTCTGTATCCCCAGCTCAGGGTCTGGTATACAGCAGATGCTTAATAAAAGCCAGACGAATGAATGACTGAAATGATGCAGAATGAGCACTTGGGGACCACATTTTGAAGGGGAACACCACTCACTGAGGGTCTCCTGGGCACCGGCACCTCTACCACAGGATGTCACTTGACCTCCCACAACTCTAAGACCAAGGTATTAATAATTGTGATTGAAAGGCAAGGAAACAGGCTCAGAGGCAAGGACCTTGACTGGCCAGCAGCAGGGGGTTCCAAAGCTGGGCCTGCAGGCTTCCTGCTCTCCACCTGCTCTGCACAGGTCCTCGCTGCGCCTCTCGCCCCCTCTGTGATCTCAGGCCAGCCCCTGCCAATCTCGGCCTCAGCTCCCCATGGCCACAACACGGGGGCTGGCTGGGACGGGCTGGCTGGGACAGGGCTGGCGAAGCAGACCGAGTCCTGCCCCTCACCTTCCAGGGATGGGCACGGGGCTGGGTGATCACAAAGCTCCAGGGTTACAGCCAACCACAGCATCAGTCACCCTGCTGCAAGCCACACTCCCACTTTTAAGAGGGGAGTCAATGCCGATAGGCCAGCCCCTGGGAGGTGCTCATCACCCTTCCTGGTCCTGTGACTGAGATGAGCAGGGCATGAGTCTTGCGGAGCAGCCGTGACTCATCCAATGTGCCTTCTGGATGAACTTTTCACCTCCACCCAACTCTGTGCCAAGGTGAGGGGCTGAATGGGTGGCACAGGGGCTGAGCACCGTCGCGGTCCCAGCTGCCAACAGCCACCTCCAGGTTGAGCCCGTGGGTGGCCCCCGACACACACACCCAGCGTTCACTCTGCTCACCGTCTCGGCACCTCCAAGGAGGCCAGCTGGGCCCCAGGCTGCGCCTGCCTTCTGCCCTTCTCTCAGGGACCAGCCTGGCTCAGTTTCCTGGTTTCCCCAGAAGCTCCCAGCTAGAAGCACATTTAAGCCGGGATGTTTTGATGTGGGTGTGTCACCTTTGGGGTGTCTCTTGCCACCCTCTTCCCTCTCCCACCTTTAACAGCCCCTCTGAGGGCAGCACGCCCTCATCCAGCCCTCACTTCCTCTGTGCAGGTGGATCCTCATCAGCTCTGGCCCAGCGGGCCCCAGCCCCGTGGCCTCCCTGTCTCATTCCTTGTCATTATTAAAATAGCACATGCCCAGGACACGTTCAAAAAATAGCAGCTCTTCCGGCTGCTCAGCACCCCGAGTGCACCCGCTGGGATTTCCCCTGTGGTCTTCCAGCGATGGCCCAGCTTCCCTGGCCAGTGCGCGCACAGCCTGTTCTAGGCCTCAGCATCTATGAGCCCGTGGGAAGCTCCAGCGGCCCATGGAAGGCGAATGGCTCTCAGCCCCCGAGTCTGCAGACAGGAGCCGAGCACCAGCGGCTAGTAACTTGTCAGGGTCACAGAGTGGGGATTCGAACCCAGGCCCTCTCCCTGCACGTGCTCCTTTAGTAATGACCCACTCCGGCCCGTCCAGGCCCCTGGTCCCTCTGCTCCTGCTCGCCTGCGACACATTCAGTCTCCCCAGGTGGCACTCCCTGCAGGCTGGTGTGTCCTCTGCCTCTGCTGCCCTTCTCCCCCCACCCCGGGGTCTGCGGCGGGCCCAGCTTCCAGCACCAGGCGCTCTGGACCCTGCAGAAGCTGCCAGAGCATCCACCCTATGCACTGGATGAACTGTCCTGGCCCAGCAGGGCTGGGGGCACCTTGCTGGGATGGCAGTGTCTTTATTTCAGTGCCTGTTTCACTTATTTATTTTCATCATCCATCAAACATTTGTAAATACCTCCTGTGAGCTAGGCTGGGCTCCTGGGGTGTGGGGACACCAGTGTCACGCCCTGAAACTCCACCGACACATGCCCCATCCTCCCCACTTCGCTCCCATCTGCCCCTCCCATGCTGCTTGTGTAGGGGATGCTCAAAAAAACCACGTTGGAAGAGGAGATGATGGAACAGGATCCCAGCTACGTGGGACTTTTTTGGGGAACAAGGGATGGTGACAGTTGCAGCTTGTCTGCTTAAGATACATCAGAGGTGGACTGGTGCTGAGATGGTCCCCTCTGAGGGAACATCCTGCAGCCTGCCTCTGTGTCCTGGGGATGCTGGGGTCACATGGACCTCCACTGCCTTCTCCACATACCTGTCCCTGGTGCCCCCACCTGGGGCTCTGCAGCTGGACAGATGTGCTAACATTCACCTTACCATGGGCCTGCAGGAGCTCCAACCCCCATGGTACATTGGGGAACCAAGGTGGAGAGGGGACACCTGATGTGGAAGGCCGGTTCAAGTTTCATAGCCCATCTGGTGACAGACTCCAGGATGGTCTCCAGTGATTTTCATCTTCTGCATTCACACTCTTGTCTAATCAGCCCCCTCCCAGACTGACATTTGGGTTGACCTGTGCAATTAGCAATATTGTAGAAATGACAGCACATGACCTTCAGAGCTAGGTTATGAAAGACATTGCAGCTGGGCACAGTGGTGCATGTCAGTAACTACTCCCAGCAACTTGGGAGGTTGAGGCAGGAGGATCACAAGTTCGAGGCCAGCTTGAGTAATTTAGTGGGGCTCTAAGCAACTTAATGAGATCCTGTCTCAAAATAAAAACGAAAAAGGGCTCAGGATGTGGCTCAGTGATAAAGTGGCTCTGGATTCAATCCCAAGTATGTAAAAATTTTAAATAAACAAACAAATAAATGAGACATTGCAGTTGTCATGTTATTCTCAGGTCTCTTGCTCTAGGGTGAGCCTGCTCCCGCACTAGAGGAGCCCCATGGAATCCTGCCACCAGCCCTGTGTGTGTGTGTCAGCCCCAGTCAAGCCTACAGATGGCGGCAGCCCTGGCTGACATCCTAGCAGCAACCTAATGAGAGACCCCAAGCCAGGACCACCCAGCTGAGCTGCTCCCAAATTTCTGACGGACAGGAACTATATGGCAATAAATGTCTACTGTTGCTTTAGGCTGCTAAATTTGGCGGTCATTTGTTTTGCAGCAATAGATAACCAGTAGGAATCTCCTCTGGAAATGTTTGTGTACTTCCAGGATGGGTGGCTCAGGACCTGGTGAGGCAGCAGCTTGATCCACCCCTGGGGAGCTCAGTCTGTCTCCGGGAGGTTTCCTCTGGCCCTCCCGGTGCCCTCTGGGATTACAGAAGACAAACCTCCCTCTGCTCTGTGCGGGCCACACAGGAATGACAATGTAACCATTGTGTGCTATTGGAAGGTGGGGGCTCTCCTGAGCAGGGTTCCCCCCTCACCTTCTGCTGTGTATGCAAGTGTCAGTCCCTTGACCTTGGACCGCTCAGCTTCCAAAACAGTGAGCCAATAGATTTCGGTTCATTAGAAATCACCTAGTCTGCAGTGTTCTGTTACAGTAGCACAAAATGGCCTTTTGGCCTTCTCCTCTGCCGGCTGCCCAGCCCTGGGCAAAGACACCCTCTCTCTGGCCTCTTCTCTCAGAGGATGAGTCTCAGGCTCTAACCCACTTCATGCTATCTTTTTACGCATGGTCAGATTATCGCAGACCTGAGTGGCAAAGAGCGAGTAAGACTAGCTACAAAATCTGGCAGATTGTGAGTTCCAGCCTCCACCATCTGTGTGACCTTGAGTAAGCTGCATCCCTCTCTGAGCCACTGGAAGATACAGGTGGTAACAACGACCACCAGGGAGCAAATGGGTTACACAATGATGATGACAGTAATAACAGCAACAATTTCCTTCGCTGGGCACGTATGACCCATCTGGCATACGGTAGCCCCTCTGACAACCTGCTGGAGATGAAAGTTGACCTCACTTTATGGAGAAGGAAACCAAGCCCAGAGAGGTGAAGTGACTCGCCCAGCTGCTAAGTAGGGGAGCTGAGATTTGAACCCCAAACCACTGTGCTTAGGTGGATGGAGAACCTGGCGAGGGCAAGTTACTTTATGCCAGCTGATTCCTAAGCAGCAGAACTCTGGCAGGAATCTGGACCCCAAACACACAGACTTGGTCCCCTGCCACTCATTTGCAGCTGTGATTGGTTTCTTAATTCACCTGCTGAGCAGAGGTGTAGCAAGAACCCAGCCCCCTACCCTCGCCCCACCACTGTCTCCAGCTTCTCGTCTCTCTCTCCCCACTTAGATCTAGTAATGCTGACTTTCCTGAGCCTCAAACTCACCAAGCACTTGGTTACCGCAGGGTTTTTGCACTTGCTGAACCACCTTCCTGGAAAACTTTTTCCAATTCAGATCTCAATATAAAAAGTCTCTTGGGGGAAGGAGAAGACTTTCCTTGACCCTATTACAGATAACAGGCATTCCTACTGGTTTTGTGCCTGAGTATATTCCTTGCAAAACTTACCTGTCAAAAGGGGTCTTTGTTTACATGATTATTTCTGCCCCTCTTCTCCCACTGTGAGCTCTGCAAGCGCCCCTGGATTGACTGGGTCCCCAACACCAACCACGCTGGTGCACAGCAGTTGCTCCACTGGCTACATGTCAGATGAATGAAAACCCACTTCCCTGCTCAGCACTGTGGGGTGGGGGTGGGAGTGTTGCAAACCCCGCTTGCCAGCGAGGCCAGGCGGACTCAGGTAGGAAAAGCAGCCTGCCAGAGGTCACACTAGGGCCACACCAGACTCTGGGCTCAGAACCCTCCTCAGCCAGGACTGTCTGGCCAGCCAGGAGGCAGCTGGGTGCTGCTTGATATTCTGCCTGGGACTGCCTGGATGGAATAAAATATTTATCTGCGGCTGGAGGTTCGCAGAGGACACTTAAGATGGATCGCGTTTCCCTGTGCCTGTGAAATCGAATTGGATTCATTGTAGGATATTTGGTTTCTCGGAACAGACACATCATTTTCTCAAGGAGCGGCAGCCTCTGCCACCGGGACTGGGCGGGGGCTTGCTGGGCCTCAGGCCTCGGGATTGGCCGCCCGGGCTGGGTCTCTGGTTGCTGGGGTGGGGGTGGGGTGGCAGCAGGAGTCTGGCCTCTCTGTGGGATGGCCTGATTTCCTCTGCGGTTCCCTGCGAAGTGGCCAGCTCAGATTCCTCTAGAAAGCACCCCTGCCCCCGAGCCCAATGGCAGCTGCCTGCGCCTTCATTTCCATCCCCTGTCACAGCCCTGCCCTTCTCCTGCCCCAGGCACCTCATTGGTCTCTTGTCCCCACGTTCCCCGCCACTCTGAAGTGAGACAGCTCTTCCTAAAGTCTAAGTTGTAGTTCTGCCTCCCCTCTCCACATGAACAAAGGCAAGCCTCTCCCCTCCCCTGCCTCAGTTTCCCCATCTGAGTGGAAGGAGGTGGGTCACTGTCGTTCACCAACCCACCCAACCCTGTTGAACCTCACATGCCATTGTCCTAGCAAATATTTTGTAATGTGCCTCTTTACTTGCCTGAAATAAAATTCATAGATGTTACCTACTTACACACATAATAAAAAATAAAAAGCCCTTTCAAATATAAAGAAAGCAACTTATAAAATGACACATGTCATAAAGCATAAAAGCTGGGACACCAGCCCTCTAGAAGACCTGATGGAGCAAGCAGGCGAGGACACCTTCGTGCAGAACCAGTGATGGTTAAAAATGCAGAGAGATGGGTCAGTTCCACAAGTAACAGGGGGCGCTTTTTCTGAAATGGCGACCTGCCCCGGGCAAAGTTCTGAGTCAACATAGCACATCCTTTCCTTGGTGTTCATGAGAGATGCATTCCCAGGATACTTGTGCTTGTCTATGGAAAATAGGTTCCAGGTTCAAGAAATTATAAGCGAGTTTTTTTTTTTTTTTTTCTGATGAGACTGGCCGGCAGGACGTTAGAAGTCATGTGGGATGCTGGTGGGACAGTTCATCAATGTGAGAACATTATCAGTTCCCTGTCCTCTAAACGGGAATAGTGCTAACCCAATTACTGCGGTAACAAGAAATGGCCCCTAGGGGGCGGTGCTGTCCCCCTTGAGAGCCTCAGGGCTCCAGCCTGGATGGCAGATATAGAACGCTCACTACCCTATATTTCTGGCACCCGTGGCAGACATGGCTAATCGAAACCTCATTTTCTCACTGGCAGGATAAGGCCTGGAATTCTCAAATCTGCACTCTATGCAACCCACTGGAATTGGATCATGAGCTGAAACTTGGCTCAGGGTTGAAACTCGTTCAACTCTTACAAATATTTATTGAATCTGACAGAACTAAATGCAAGATCTGTGAGGTTCTTTTCAGCTTTGTTTTCAAAGGAATCAGGCTTCCCTGCACCTCCCCAGCTCAAGACCTACCCATGACTTGCCACGGCTGGCAATATGTAGTCCTGTTCCCTTTTGTAATGTTCTGAGTTGTCCCTGGGTTGGTCCAACATTGATGGACACAGGTACTTCAGACACTGCAAAGCAGGCGGGATCTTATCTGAGCCTATGTGAGGCAGGCAGCGTAGTGGGTATCAGTCCTAATTTATAGATAAGAACCACCAGACTCTTCGAGTGGAAGTGACTTGCTCAAGGTCACAGGGCTGGTAAGAAGTCAGCACTGAAACCTGGTTTTCTTGAGTGTAAAGTCTTCATCTTGTCCAGTTTCTGCTTTTCAGCCTCTCCCTGTCTCAGGTAATCTAAGCCCTAGTCAAAGGGTGCCATATGTTATTTCCCAAAACCCTCCCAGCCAACCTGTAGCAGCAAGGTAGTGGCTAAGAACGTAGGAGCCAGAGTTAAGCTGCATCTGATTGGCTTTAACTCCTGGTTCTTCCACTTGGAGCTGTGTGACCAGGGGTAAGTTACTTAACCTCTCTGGCTTCTAGTGCCTCATCTGTAAAATGGAGATGATAATAGTATCTACCTCACAAAACTGCTGAGGGGATTAAATGAGTCAATCACAATGTAGACGGTGCCAGGCAATAGTTAGAGCTTAATAGATTTTAGCTGGTGTTAGTATTGTGACTCTCACAGCTCTGCTACCTGACACTCCTTTCTCTGTGGCTTTTAGGGATTTGTTATGTTCTCTAGGAAACATCCCTCCCCTGACCTGCCACCTCAACCAGATTTATCTCACCTTTCCTGGGTTCCTAGAAAGGTCTATCAGTGTTTCCATTTTTGCTGAGAGTTACTCCCTACCTCCCTGTGGTTCCCTCTGGGTGGAAAGCCCTTCCCATCTTGCCTTTAGGCCCACATGCACACCCTTAAGAAGTGCCATCTCCAGGAGGCCTTCCCTGAGATGCCCAGATTAGACCAGGAGTCTCCTCTTGCTTCTACAGTCCGTGGCTATTCTCTCGAACTATCCAGAACTGTCACTGAACGTTCAGAACACAGATAATCCTGACCCCAGCCATTAGCAAATACATATTCTTTTCAAACATGTACCTCGACCATGTTTTGAACTACAAAGCAAGTCTCAACAAATGTCAAAGAAATAATGCACTAGCCTCAGTGCAGTAACAAAAGATAATAAAACATCACTTGTATGAGTGACAATTTAAAAATACGTACTTCTAAATAACTCATGGATTGGGAAGAAACCAAATGGGAAATGATAAAATATTTAGAACTGAATGATAATGAAAATATAATATACCCAAATTTGTGCGGGTGCAGCTGAAGCAGTACCCAGAGAGATATCTATGGCCCTGTTTATATTAGAAAAGAAAAAAAAGACTTCAAAGAATATGATAAGCATCTAACTCAAAAAGTTAGAAATGGAACCCCAGAATAAATGCAGAGGAAGTGGCAGGAAGGGAGTGGTGCCCATTTCCACTGTGTCTCCCTCAACACTGCGGGGCCTCTCTGGGTCCCCAGCACAGGCCAGCCCAGGGCTTGCAGCTGGAAGGTTTTTGGTAAATGGCAATTGAATTTGTGCTGTGGGTACAACAGTTTTGGTTTCTTCCTATTTCATTTTTTTTTTTTTTTGGTTAGCACTTCTCCAGTTGGGTCCTCAGACACCTGAGTCAGATCACCTGGGCCCACCCACATATAAGTGGGGTGAGACCCTGGAACCTACACTTTCTAACAAGCTCTTGGGTGAGTCTCTGGGTACTAACCTTGAACCCCATGGAGAGGGGGGCACAAGGCTACCTCAGGGAAACTTGCAAGGTCAGGATGTCTCTCAGGGGAACTCAGCCTTGTCCTCGGAGACCTTCCTCCCCACTGATGTTTTCAAAATCAGCTTCGAACCACTGTCCCAGATCCAGGCCTCAGTTTACTTTCCTGTAATATGGGAATGAAGATGGTTATTCCTCTGCAGCTCCAACAATGATTCCTAGGATACAGGTCAACTTCCTGTTACCGGGTGGGTTGTCATTCCTTAAGAAGGTACAGCCTGGGCTGGGGAGATAGCTCAGCTGGTAGAGTGCTTGCCTCGCAAGCGCAAGGCCCTGAGTTCAATCCCCAGTACTGCAAAAAAAAAAAAAAAAAAAAAAAAAGAAGGTACAGCCTGCAAAAGTCACCCTCTCTCTTTGGAAGCGTCTGAATACAACCACCTGGAAAGGTAGGTAGGGCTTGCCAGGATTCCTGGTTTACAGAGGAAGAAACTGAGGCTGAGGCTGCTTTCAGGGCAAGAAGTCTTCAGTGTTTCCCGGAATCATTCCAGAAGGTCAGAATTCCTCCCGATCCCTCTAGGGGTACTGGTGGTTGTGTGCGTAAGTGCCGGTGCTGGGCGAGGGTGGGGAGCCCTGGGCCCCATGCTTTCTGGACACTCTCTTTGACTCAAGAACATTAGACCTAAAGGAGGTCTCGGCTGGTTCAGTGACCCCACTCACTGCACTTCCAGGCTGCTGAGGGGCAGAGGCTGCTCTGGGGTTACCCTGCAAGGAGGAAGCCAATTGGGAATGGGGTTGGGGTCCCAGCCCCCTTTCTGCAGGGAGCCACCTCCTTCCTCAGTGGCAGGAGTCCCCACTGCACAATGCCATTTTAACAGGGTTTCCTGGATTGCTGCCTTTGTAGTGGTGACCCCTGAGCTGGGCTTGGATGCTTCCACCCTGTGGGACCATCCTCAGGGTCAGCCTCAGGGACCCTGAACGATGGGAATGATAATCACTGCACCTGTCTCACAGAGTTGATGAGGAGGGTCACAAGGAACAAGTGTGTGGAATGCTTTAGCACAGAGCAGATTCACACTGACCACGGTCAAGGACAGCGCTGTGAACCATGCTGGCTGCGATAGCCACCCAAGGGCGGGGCTCTGGGCTCTGTGCTGTAAGTTCACTCGGTTGTTCACTGAACACTGATCTACTGATGGAGGATCCTCAAAGGACTAGGCATGGAATTGCCACCTGACCCAGTGACACCACTACTCCTCAGTGTTTATCCTATAAAATTGAAGTCTCATGCTATAGCCATACGTGTGTACCCATGTTTACAGCAGCCCAATTACCAAGAGCCAAACTATGCAGCCAGCCTAGGTGTCCATCAACGGATGAATGGATGAAGAAAACGTGGTGTACACACAGTGGAGTTTATTCAACCATAAAGAAAAATGAAATTATGTCATTTGCAGGCAAATGAATGGAGTTTGAGACCATTAAGTTAAGTGAAATAAGCCAAACTCAGAAGGTCAAGGGGTGCATGTTTTCTCTCATTTGTGGAAGCCAGAGAGGGAAAAGGAATAGAAAGGTGGTGGAAGGGATCACATGAAAATTGAAGGGAGCTCGGTAGAGTAGAGGAAAGGGACTAGGGAGGAGGGGTGAGAAAGAGGAAATGGGGGGAGGGATATTGGTCAAATTCTATTGCCATGTAGGAACAGGTGACAACAAATCCCACCATTATGTACGATGATAACGCACCAATAAAAAATACGGGAAATTCCCCCTAAACAGTGATTTACTGGGCACTGCTATGTGCCAGGCAGCCGAAGCTCTGGGGTACAAGAGAAGACCAAATCCTGGCCCTCTCAGAGCCCGCACTTGGCTGAGAGAACAGCAAATGAACTCATGTGATGTCAAGCAGTAGCACCTTGGGAGCAAATCAGAGCAGGTGAAGAAACACAGGTGTGATGGGGGGTGAGGAAAGGCTTACTGGAAAAGCAAGACTTGGGCAGAAGTGAAGGGTGGGTCTCCTGGATACCTGCGGATAGAGGGCTCAGGTAGAGGTGCCGCAGGTGCAAGCACACGGCGGCGGGTGTGTGCGCATGCGCGTGGGTGTGCAAGGCGCGGGGAGCCCGAGGGGTTGGAGCAAAGGGTGCAGAAAGGAGGTACGAGAGTGGGGGCCGTCATGTAAGGGCCTGGGGGCTACGATAAAGCTTTGGATCCCCCAAGTGTAGCATTACTGTCCTCAGACTGGCAGCCCGGGTGGAGGAGCCGATTCCAGCCAGGCAGTCACATGCCAGCACCCACTTTCTTTCCACATGGCCTCGAGAGCGTTGCTGGAACCTGGAGCCGATCCTGAATGAGAGGTGTGGCTGGGGAGAGCCCCCTGGGTGTTCAGAAGCCAGAGCCTGTGGACGTGGGAGGCGAGGCGGGTCGAATCTGGGTCATGGAGAGCCAGGAGGGGTGGCAGAGGCAGCCACCTGGGGCTGGGGTGGGCGGGGGCGGCCGCTCCATGGAGACACCGTTTGGAAGCTCCACTGCAATTACTCACACAGGCCCATGCGCACACGTGCGTGCACCCCGCGTCACGTGCACACACGCTACACGGAGCCCACACAGCCCAGCAGCAGCTCAGAAGCCAGCTCATGGTTGACGTCACACTGGAGGGGATGCGGACACGGTGCCCATTTCAGGAGCAGGGTGGAAGCAGGCGTCCAGGAGCACCCGCAGGACCACAGCTCCTCTGCGTCCCTGGCAGCCTCACAACCCACAGGCAGAGGCACAGAGCAGCACCCGAGTCCCCCAGCCAGCATCTCCCCAGACTCTGTGCTCTGCCCTGTGGGGACCAGAGAAATGTGGTATCTACACTTAGGGGTGACCAACCAGTCTCTCAGGGAAAGAGGGACAATAAACACAAAACCACACAGATGGGTGAAAATGACAGCAGTGACCAGAGCCCTGGAGAAAGGCAGGTAGGTCAAGGAGAACGTGTGATGGGAAAGGTCAGACCAAGCCTTTGCAGAAAGTGAGGTTTGAGTTAAGGTCTGAAGGATGAATCAGAGTTGATGGGATGAGGGGTAGGGTGTGCATGTGTGTGCGTGCGTGTGTGCGAGTACGCTGGGCACAGGGATAGCATGTGCAAGGGCCCTGAAGCTGGAAAAAGACTCACAGGTTCAGAGAAAGAGAAAGAAGCCCAGTGTGGCATGGAGGTGGGAGGCCAGCCTTCCCTGTGGGCACCGTAGGGCGCAGGCTGGAGGCTGTGGCTGGAGTGGGGATGAGTGCCTGGCCCCTCTTGGCTGCCTCCAGGCTGTCTGAGACGGGCTAGGGTTGACATGTGCTCTCTGGCTCGCAGTGTGGCTTTGGCCGGTTGTCTTCCTCCCCAAGCCTCATCTGGAGAGTGGAGACCCTGTCTGTGTCTAATCTCAGGACAACGTGTACATAATGCTCCAGAGAGCAGGCGCGTAGTAGCCATGAGATGGACGGAGCCTGCTGCTTCCCGCTCTCCTGGGCTAGCTTCTACCTCAGTTTCTCCCTTTGCTCAGCTGATCTTTAAAGGGGTTGTGGTCCCATCTCTGGGCTGGGGCTGGGGGAAGCTCTAGCCTGGGTTGGGCTCCACAGCAGCTGGACCACTCTAGGCTGTCGTGCCCGAGCTGGCTGCCTTCCCAGTGCTCCCCAGGGGCTCTGTTTGGAGACTTCAGGGAAAACAAGGACAGAAATCCAGGCCAGCCCTGCCCTCCCCAGCTCTCCAAGAGGGTGGACTTGCAGATCACCAGAGCGCCTCCCAAATGCATGGCACATCATATTTCATCAGCCCCTTTCTTGGCTCTCACCCTGGGGATTTACCATTTCATGACTTAACAGATGAGGAAGCCAAGGTCCAGGGACAGAGAGACCTGCCCACAGCCACACAGGGAGAGAGGGAGCAGTCGGGTTCTAACCTGGCACCTCCAGGCCTCCTCAGGCTCTCAGCCAGGTCTGTTTCCAACTCGACCCTCTCCTGGCACACCTGTCTCCCTCCAGATTGTCATCGCTTCTGCCCTGTGACGCCTAGTTCTAAAGTCCTACCCCAACTCCAACCTCACCCCTGAGTTCTTGATCAAAACCAATCCCCTAATGGAGATCACACAACTCTGACCCATCCATCCCGACTCAGCTCACTGGCCTCTTCCTCCTTCCTGGGACATGCTGAGTTCTTTCCTGCCTCAGGGCCTTTGCACTTGCTATCCCCTCTACCAGGAATGTTGTGCTCCATACCTTTCTGTGGCTGCTCCCTTGCTTCAGTCAGGGTTCAGCCCAAACGTTCCCTCCTCAGAGAGGCCTCCCTGACCCACTTCCCAACTAGGAAGGTGCCCCTCTCCTGCTCCCATGTCCCCCAGCTTTATTTTCTTCAGAGCGGTAGTTCATTTATTTTTATTTTTTAGTTCAGTTCTTTTGCTTATCGCCCATCTCCTCCCCTAGACTGAGAGCCTGTGAAAGCGGGGCTGAGTCTGTTCAGATATCCTGGGTCTGAAGTGCTTGAAACAGGAGATGCTTAATAAGAATCTGCCGAGGGAACGCTGTAAACAAATAAGAAATGGCCTGCAATCCCGAGTCACCGCCTCCTGGCTGCCTCCCCAGGCCTCCCCCTCCTCTGGCAGACTCGCTCCTCCTGGGTCTCATCCCAGTGACAGCCCCTAGCACCTGAGTTGGATACCGAGGTGCCTCCCTCCCTCCAGTCCACTGGCCAGGCTGGTGGCTCTATCTCTGAGCCACTCTCGGATCTGCCCAATTCCTCCGTCCCTGCTGCCTCAGCCCTCGACCTGGCTACTATCACCTGGCGGGAGGATCATGCCAGCCCATCCCTTAGATCTACAGCCCAACCAAGACTCCTAACACCCGCCCTCCATGACGACCACAGGCTGCAGCCCTGTAACCAGGGTCCTTTCTCATGGGACTCGGGAGATTTCTCCAGCCTCAAGTGCCACTGCACGCCCAGGCTTCTGCCACCACAATGGCCCGTATGCACCTAGTCTCCAAACCTCAGTGTAGGCCGTTCTCACTGCCAGGAGGGCCCTCGGCTGTCTGCCGGGATGGTCAGCCCCAGCTTGTCATCCTGTTCAGAGGGACAGTCCTGCCTGAGTGTGGGCCACCTCCCACTTCTCTGGACAGGTGTCTCTTCCACCCCAGGCCGTGTTACCCTCAGCCTCCAAAACAAACATTTCTTGGGTTTCGATCACACATCAAACCCCTTCTGAGGAGACCAATACACATTACCCCACAGCACTGCGCGGCAGCCCACTTTACAGACGAGGACGCAGAGGTCAAACATCTCGCCCAAGGTCATATGCAAATAATACGTACCTTGGGGCCAGGATTCAAACCCAGGTCCCCTGGACTAACATCATGAACTGTTTGGCAATAGGGCAGAAATTATAGGCGGAAAGATTTTGGCACAATCTAAGAAAAACCCCAAAGGTGCAAGGAGAAGCCCAGGGCAGGGCGAACCTGAATGCAAGCAGAAGCAGAGGAGGGCTGGCAGGACGTGGGCATGGGCTGTGCCCCGGGGAGGGGGCCTGCCCTGAGAGAACCCTTGCTACTCAGGAAGCAGCAGTAAGTACAGAGCCCTATGCAGGGGCGTGACCCCAAGCCACTCCCTGCCTGCCTCCCAGGCTCGAGGCTGGTGCGTGAAGTCAGGGAGGTTCTACAGCTATACTCCCAAGAGCTTTTGCTGTTGCTCCAAAATGGCCGTCTTAAGCTGCCTCCCCTCAGGGAAACGTGCATTTTAGTTGAGGTTTCTGGATAACCCAATGGTTGCTCTTTGGGAAGCTCTAGCAGCCCCACCCACTTGCTCAAATGAGGAAGCCTTCGGCTGAGCACTTGGGCACCTCATTGGAGCCCACACCCGGCTCCAGGCACTGCAGACTGGTGGGGAGGACACTGTTCCATTTGCAAGACAAAGAGCCCAGCGCCCAGAGATGGCAGTGACTCACCCGCAGGCGCCCAGTCTGCCTGCAGCCCAGTCCCTCCACTCAGCTGGGGTTCGTGGCTGCAGGGAACAGCTTTCTGAGTCTGATAGGGCACAAGGGGCGGGGCAGTTCCGAAATGCTGTGACTTCAATTGGCGACAGGTGGACTGTGCGGAGGGCCCTCTGTGGTGAATGTGGTTTGAAGTTCTTGGGGCTTCAGAGGATGAATAGAGCTTCTCTGAACCTCGTCCCCAGGGTTGGCTTTATCATAAAGGACACAGATATTATAAATATCTCAGCCCTCACCATGGGTCACGTGGCACTGGGAATTAGCTAGGAGGCAAATTAGGAGGAGGGGGAGGGTTTTAGCTGTGCTGGCAGAGCATTTGGAGACGCAGAGGAGTTCACGGTCAGGGCAGGTGGAACTCATGGCTGGTACTGGTCCCTAGGCCACTGAGACCAAGGCCAGGCAGGGTGTGGGGCAGGTCTTTGAGGTAAAAGCTTCGGAGCACGATCTGAGTCAGGAACTGCTGGCTTACATGTCGAAGGTTCATTCAGCTGATTCCAGCAGTTAAGGGGGAAGGGCTGACCCCCACTATTCATGTCTCCAACTGCCATTCTTCTGGGTCAAGGTCAGAATTTAGTCTGGAGCCAGGTTCAGAGTTTAGCCTGGAATCAAAGCTGAGGCTCCATATGGGACGGGATTGGGGTTCAGTATGTATGCAGGACTCCTCGAGGGGGTTTCTGACCTCTATACTAGCCTTCCTTGGGACAAGCCAGTTCTCGGCTTGCCATGACCCAGAGGTGGCAGACCCAGGACTCTGCTCTCTCTGGGGACAGAACTATGAGCACGAACTCAATGAGACTAGAGGAGAGGGCTGCGGAGGCATGCCCCCCACCGGGGGCTGCTGTTCTGGGGCTCTCTAAGTCACAGTGTGGGAGTTAAATATAGGGAGACACCAGGTGGTTGGCAGTAGGTGGTTAATGACCCTGCAGGAGGCGAGTCAGAACCTGAGCAGGAGCCATGGCGGGAGGCGGGCAGGAGGACAATCAGCTCAGCTCAGGGAGGCAGGAGGCTTAGGTCTGAGGCCTGCTGGGCTCCTGCCCTGTTCTGTGGCTTCGGGCTCATCTCTGCCTTCTCTGGGACTGTGGTGTGCAGCTGACTCGAGCCTCTAAATTCCTTTCACCTGGAACAAGTCATGGACAGATGCTCCCTCCCCAGGCAGGGCTAGGGGGGATCTGCGACACTCTGCTACCATCTTCTGGGGTCAAAGCCTTTCCTGGTCCTTCATGAAACGCTCCCCCAGCAGAAATGCACCCCGGGCCCCGATCCAGTTGGTGCCCTTCTGAGCCCTCATGTCAGCCTAGAGTCGGCCACCACGCAGCAGTGTGGGTGTGGTCCTGGCTGTTTCCCCCATCAGGCCAGGAGGCCAAGAACTCACGTTCCATTGCTCACCCTTGGCATCATGGCCTCCAGGGTTCCAGAGTCAAGGCCTCTCTGAACCTCAGACCCTTTGGTGACTAGAGTGGAGCAGACCCACCACTACCGTCCTTACCGTATGAATGGCTCTGAGGACACTGTCAGTCACACATACCTGAGCGATTAACTGTCTTCTTTTTCTTTTAAGGGCACTGGGAATCTTGCTACTTCTTGTGTTTGCCTTTTTTGTCTACCAGGGAGCTCAGAGAAAAGTTTATAGCACACGTTTAGCAAAGTATAATCTGGAATTATCTTATTTGTCTTTATTTTCTCTTCCCCTGATCATCTCTTATTTATTTTTCCATAGCTTAAACTCATTGCTGAAAATGATAACTTCTAGACTTCATACAGAGAGCACTTAACCCACGACAGGCCTTTGCTGAGCCCGTGGCCTGGTATTCATGATCTTCCATAATCTCCAGGTAGAGGATCCCTGATACCCATTGAACAAGGGAGGCAAAGAGTGGTTCACTGACTTACCCAGAGTCACACAGCAAACAAGTGGAATAACAGGAATTCTAACCCAGTATGTCTGACTCAAGTTCAAACATGCCATGTTTCCTGCCACTGAAGCCAAGTTCTTTTTTGTTGTTGTTATTGTACCAGGGACTGAACTCAGGGGCACTCAACCACTGAGCCACATCCCCAGCCCTATTTTGTATTTTATTTAGAGACTGGGTCTCACTGAGTTGTTTAGTGCCTCGCTATTGCTGAGGCTGGCTTTGAACTCCAGATCCTCCTGTCTCAGCCTCCCGAGCTGCTGGGATTACCAGCATGCGCCACCACGCCTGGCTGAAGCCAAGTGCTTGATAAACATCAGAGGGAGCTCAATAACTCAATAAGCAAAGTTACTGAGTTTAGGAGTCTGAAGAGAAGAGGTGAGATGGAGAAGCAGCTGCTCTTGGAGGCCCATGAATGGTGGGCTTTGTATTCTGTGGACTCCAGAATCCAGGGAGGAAGTGGGTCACATGGAAGCCAACCTCCGCTCAGTGTAAGACAGCACTTCCTAACAACTAGGCCCCTCTCTGCAAGGAGATGCCCGACAGTGCCATGCTAAGGAATTCATTCCTGGCAGAGAGGTGGAGTGGAAAGAGAAGAGGAAAAAAGAGAACCAGGAAGGGAAGGGCGCACTCACTACCAGGTATCAAGCCATGCTATGCAGACATTTGTGGTGACTCTCAACGGCAGAGGGGATCACCCTCTTCCGGGGCCTTTGGGAATAACAGGGGCAACATGGATTGTAACAAAGACTAGTAGTAGGGTTCTACCACTATCAAGTGTCAAGGATCACATCAGGGATGTCTAAGAATCTATACTGAGCAGGCCAATCTTGCCCATGGAAGAGTAGTTTTACCCTAAATGCCAATGTGTCCCTGTTGAAAAAACAATGAGATTTAGTAATTAGTGTGGAATTGGAACAGACAAAGAGATCAATGAGACAGAACAGAATTCCCAGAAATAGATCTATGAGTACACGGGCCCTAACACATACAACAGAGATGCTGTTTCAAATAAGTGAGAAGAGAACAGAGTATTCAATTCATGCTTCTGGGACAAGAGACTGGTCCTATGAGCATAAGATCAGATGCAGGCTTCACACCACATGAAAAGATAAGACGCCTAACCTGGACTAAAGATCTAAATAGGAAACACAAAAGGAAAATAAAACTTCAAAGTTATTCGAAGGAAATGTAGAGTATCTTCCAACCTGGGGGCAGGGGGAGACTTCTTACACAAGTTGCAGGGAAGTAAAAGCCAATGAAGGGGAAGTGAGGTGTTTTACTACGCCCCAAATGCAAAGTTCTGACAGAAGGAGACACAAAGTTCGAAGACCTGGGAGAAAATACTTGCCACGAACATAATCAGGATTAACATCCCCACATATGTAACCTCTTTTATGAATTAATAAGAAAAAGATAAGTGACCCATAAAAATTGGGCAAAGTATATGAACAGGCATTTTGCAGAAGAGGCAATTCAGACGATCATTAAACAGTAACGAGGCTCTCAGCTTCTCTAATAGTCGGCAATACTAATGAAAATGAGAGATTTTCTCCCAGCAGATTGGCAAAATTAAAGAGTGGTAAATCAATTGATGGTGTGGTGCTGAGGATGTGGGAAGTCAGATGCATCACTAACAGGCATGCAAAATGGTGTACAACTGCACTGGAGGGCAATCTGGCAATGTTTATTAACACAAACCCTGCGTCCAGAAACTAATGCACATCCACAAGGATGTTCACGGTGACACTGGTTATAGTGGAACCAGAAATGCCTGAACACCTCCCAGCAGGAAGATGGGTAATGTGTAAACATGCAATGGAGGCCGGGCATGGTGGTGCATGCCTGTGATCCCAGAGATGTGGGAGGCTGAGACAGGAGGACCACAGCTTGAGGCCAGCCTGGGTAATCTAGAAGAGACCCTGTCTCAAAATAAAAAGTGATATACTTCAGTGGTAGAGTGCTTGCCTAGCATGCGTGAGGCTCTGGGTTCAATCGCCAGTGTGCGCATACACACACACACACACACACGCGCGCGCGCAAAACACACAATGGAATACTATTCAGCAGAAGAAATGAATGAACTACATCTACACTTGACCTTGGATCAATCTCAATAACAAATAATAAAAGCATGATGCAAAGATAATTATGACATCATTTATGTAAGAACCCACTGGAGCACCCTCCCCAGGCTTGGGTTTACGGAAGTTCCCTCTGCTTGGAACACCCTCGCCATTTCCTTCCTTCCATCCATCTGTGCCTCCCTTCTTCTGTCCTCCCTCTCTACCTTCCTTTCTTCCCTCACCAAACATGCTTGCTCTGTGTGGATGGTGCTGGACGTGAGGTCAAGGTTCAAGTTCTTCCCTTGTGGTGGAAACAACTCCACGACGAACCAGCCCGACCCTGGCCCCACACTAAGCCCCCACCTCAACCCTGTGATGAGTGACTGACAAGTACGACTGGCCTCACTGTGCTAGGTCCCCTCCTCCCTCTCCCTCCTCTCTTCCTCGTCATTCCTGCCATCTTTTATCCTTCCCTCCTTCACTCTGTTCTGGTGCCAGGCCTCGCAGCCAGAGGAGCTGCAGGGGAGGTGCAGCCATCTCCCGGTCTAGGAGCCAAGGCCTCCAGGGCTGGGCCAGGAAGTCAGATCTCAGGCCATAGATCATAAGACAGGTGGTCGCCTCCTCCCCAAAGCCAAGTGGATGCCAAGGGCAGTGGCCATGGTCACATTCAGGGCCTCAGATGGCCACCACAAGGCCTGGAGACAGGATGGCCAAGGACAGCCTAATTAGGCATGACAGCAGCCCCATGAGGCATATTAAGCTTGGAGCCATTAGGGTGGCTGGTGGAGGAGCAGTCAGAGCTGGCCTGGCCACCAACCCCCACAGGGACACTTGGCTCTGAGGCTGAACTTGGCCTGCCTGAAGGTATGTCTGTCAGCTGGGGCTGCCAGGTGCCACTCCAGCCATGGCCACTAGTCCTGTTGGGAAGTGACAGCAATGGCTCAAGCTTCTGATACCTGCTATGCCACTTTGGGGGTGGGTTCCCGTCCTTCCTTTGGTCTTGTTTCCACTGACAAAAACTAACCTGTCAGCCTTTTATCACACACTGTCCCTTCCAATCCTTAAAATCACCCACAGGGCAGTGATCCTTATGTTCTTCTGTTCTGTAGAGGTTGGAAAACAGAGACCCAGAGAGGGTAAGTCACTTGCCTAAGGGCACACAGCTCCAAGGTGGCAAAACAAGTGAATCTTGGGGTATCTTTGACACCTAGTTCTGTTTGGAACATGATATTGATTTCTCATCTCTTAGCGCCCAGGCCAGTATGAGGGGAGAGTAGCACTGCCACAAGTCCTGGGAGAGGAAGTCCAGTCAGCCTGCCACCTGCTGCCAACTGAGTAGCCCCCAGAGGTCACACCACTCCTCTGGGCTGGGCCAGGGGACACCTAGGATATCCTTCTCACACAAGCCCTGAGCCTGGCCCCCTTTTAGATCTGGCCCAAATCTGAAACCTTCCAGGAAACCCCACGGGATTCCAAGAATACACGTGTGAACAGCCCCTCCTCCGTGTGTAAGACTAACACCAGCAGCCGCACACCAGTTTACAGAGCCCAGTCCCACCCTCAGTTTGAGTTCTGCTACCAACAATTTCCCATTATGACTGAGGAAACAGACTAGAGTTACAGTTCTTGGTCCTTGGAATTTTCTAATCTTCAGTTTTCATACCTCTAAAATGGGGATTACATATTAGGGAAAATAGCATATTACATAATAAGTTCTTAAAATAGTGCCTGGATGATCACAGGGGCCCAGTCCTACCTCAGAGTTGCTCAATGACAGGGTCAAAGCTTCTGACCTCGCAGCTGGGTCCCACTCATTAAGACTGCAGCAGACAGCACCATGGACAGCACCCCGGTGCCAGGACAGGGCAAAACCCTCACTTCAGCACCATAGACAACGCTCGCCCGCCATCATCACCAAGAGCAGGGGCACGGGGGCGCGGCGCACCTGTCAGCCCAGTGCCAAGGTCAAAGTGTACAATCGCCTCCCCTGTGCTGAGGCGGCACCGGAAGCTTTTCTCTGGCTGGTACCTGCCTGGATTTGCAAGGCCTCAAAGGGCTCTCTACAGCACCGTTTCCGTTTCTTTTTCCCACGGGCTGTTTTCCTGTAAGTTTCTCACCCACTGTAGTTCCCTGGCCTGGGGTAGCTCAGGAGGGCCTTCAGGGGCACGTGACTGGGAACATCCACCTCCCTAGGCCACGAGAGCCCCCCACCGCCATTCGTTAAAATGCTTACCTCCCAGCCTCACTTCAGACACACAGACCCTGGGTAGAGAGCTGCAGCCAAGAGCAGCAGTGAGGGACAGGCTCACTGCCACCTCATCTCAAGGGCTGGGCTCACCACGCTGTCCTCAAGGTGCTGGACAGAGAGGAAGAGCATCTGACCCTTCAGCCTGGGCCACTCCAGCGCTCCTTCCTCAGGCCACCTTTTACTGGCTCCTTGTCCACTCGAGGAAGGTCAGATTTATTCTTGCCCTGACACCCTCTGACATCACAGGCTGCCCACATGGTCTCAAGCAAATCTCTTGAGCTGCCTGGAGCCCTTCAAGGGTCCTCAAGGCTTCCCTTTCACAGAGACCCCAGTAAAGCCAGCAACTCAGTCCCTGAGGCAGCAGAAGGGGAAGATGAGGCACCAGGATCCTCTGACAATGGGCAGAAGATACCTTCTCAGAACTGTGACAAAAGAGCACCGATTTGGCATATAACAGGGTATCAGTAAAGGTCATTCCTCTTCCCAAGCAATGCTGGACACCCACTGAATGCTAGGTCAAGGTCTTAAGGGGTATGCAAGGATTAGAAGACACATTGTATTGGTTAGGAAACCAAGGCTTAGATAGGCCGAGAAATTTGCCAAAGGTCACGCAACCAAGTAAGTATCAAATTCCAGGCTGCTTCCCTCTCCCAGATCATCTCCCGTAACCACAGTCATCCTCAAGTCTCACCTTGGGTGACCCAGCTCAACCAAATCATTGTTTGCCTATATCCAACGCTGCACGTTCCATGCCCAGATGGCCAGTTTTGACAAGCTGCCATGCTTAGCTATTGGAGTAGACAAAGACAGAAGTAGAGTCCAGATTCTGTGCCCTCCTGGATCCCCATGAAATTCCAAAGGGACTCAGAGGCAGCCCCTCCCACCCCTGCGACAGTTCCCTCCTCTCCCTACATGGCTCCTTACAGAGGAGCCAAGTGTACAGAGCACCCGCTTCCGCACCAGCACCCCTGACATCCCCACCAGGGCCCATCATACCTGCCATACAGGGGAGCACCCTGAGGCCCAGGGAGCGGGTGGGGCTCCCCAGGACACATTAACAGAATGATCTCAGGACTCCAGACCTTCTCCAGTGCCTGTACCCGCCAGGGCATGGGCAGGAGCCTCAGTGTTCTTGTTCACTGCTGGGTCCCCAGTACCCATATCTGGGTCCACCCTGTGGCAGATCTGTAACTGCCCACTGGGTCTAATGCTGAAGGCTGTCCTCACTCTGTCCCCTGAAGCCATGGATGATGTGTCACCCACCTTTTCTATCCAACCCAAAGAGCCAAAGAGCCTTATGCAAAGTAGGTCCTAATTGGTATTTCTTATGTTATTCATCTATCCCAGAACCACCTGCTGAGTGCCCAGTGGGTGCCAGGCGCTACTGCAGGTGGCAGAGTCCGAGCAGTAAGGAAAAAACAGACACAAATAAACGCACATTCCAATCCTCTGCGACGACACTGATTGAAGTGGAGTGATCTGCCTGTTTCCTTGCCCATCTTCTCTTCTCACTGTGAGCGCCAGAAGGGCAGAGACCGTCACTGTCACATCCCTGGCACTGTGTCCAGCTCCCAGAACAGGAGCTACGCCTGCTGAATGAATGCAGGAAGGGCGCGGCAGAGGCGCCCGCCGCTCACCGAGAGGCAGGCTGCTCCACCCCGCCCCGGGCTGCATGCGTCCTGCACGTTAATTATCCCACGGACTCTTTCCAACAGCTCCTGGGGAGGGGATTGCTCTAAAGTGGCTCTTGTGAGTTATCCTTTTGGTGACTCTTCCCTTTGGCCTAATGGAAGTGCCCAGATGGCAATGCTAACATCATCAGCTTCCCTTGCTGCTAGGGTGGCCGTGTGACCACATCTGGCAAAAGAGACATAGATAAAAGTTCACTGGGTGGGGTTTCCAGGAAATCTATTCTTTTTCCAATAAGAAAGGCAGACTCAGGGCTGGGGTTGTGGCTCAGGGGTGGAAGTGTTTGCCTTGCATGTGTGAGGCACTGGGTTCGATCCTTAGCATCACATCAAAATAAATAAATAAAATAAAGATTTTTTTTTTTTTTAAAAGAAAGGCAGACTCAGAAAGCATATAACCTTTCCAACCCTCTTCCTGCCTTGAATTCAGATGTAGCATATGGAGATGGAGCAGCCATCTTGTCTTCAGAGGATGAAAGGTACGTGCTAAGAATGACGGAGAAAGAATTGCCACACTGGTCCTGGCCTGCCTGCCTGGATTCTTGTTACACAAGAAGAACGACCTCTTGGGTGTTGATACAAATATTTGTTTTCTTCTATTACATGCAGTCAAATGCAATTCCAACTAATTCAGTATTATTCAAACAGAGGAGATTCAGTGAGGCCAAATGATTTCCCCAAAGTCACACAGCAAGTAGACAGATTTGGAATTGGCTGCTAGGTCTAATGCTGAAACCTGCTCTTACTCTGCTACCTGTGTGCTTTCATTGCTGCCTCTGGTCCTCCCCTCCCTGTCTCTGCCCTGACTCTTCCTGATCACTCTGGGGTCTAGCTCTAAGTTCCACTAAAATTTCCTCTCTTACCTGGTCCCCTCCCTCATTACACACAGGTCCAGGTCTTCCTTTCAAAATGTGCCCATCTCAAGTTCCAGGATTCTGTTCAGACCCCAGTAAGGCACCTCTCCCTCCTCTCTGCCTGGTCCACACCGGCCCACTGCCTGCCTGCAGTGGTACAAGCAGCAGATCCTCAGCTGGCCTTGCCCACAGCTGTCCTAGTTGGTCCTACACCCACCACCAGAGTGATCTTCCTGACACCACCTGGCATTCAAGGTCTCTAGGGTCTCGTTTCTGTCCCCACCCCCTCTGCCCCTTGACCCTGACCAGCACTTGAAGGCCAGTTCCAACTGATCCTTCAGGTCACAGCAAGGCAGTCTCTGACCACCCTGCCTCATATAGGTACCCACCATCGGTGCCCCACATCAACCCCTCTCAGCCCCTGAGGCTACTCAAGCACAACCTAGAATCTGCTAGTTTGCTGTGGTGTGTGTCAAGCATCCTGAGGGCAGGCAACATGCCCATCTTTGCTGCCAGTTTCCCCAGTGCCTGGCTTAAAGCTCAGCATCCAGGCTCCATCGGGAGGTGCTGAATGAAGCTCCGACTTGCTTCCCACGACTTCCCGCTGCCCACTTTCTACTCCAGCCAAACTACTCGAGCTTCCCGAGGCCTCCTACTACGACTGACACCCAGCCCCCACCTGGCCACTCTGCCTCCAGCTGGACCTGGCCTGGCCTGCCCCTTCCCTTCCATCCATCGAGACTGTGTGAGGGGCATTCCAGACGCGAATGGGAAAACGAGACCCGGGCCGGGGCCGCGTGCACTGTGCGTGTGGTCGCCCTCGCCCTACCCCAGATGTGGCCACCGCACTTGCTCTGGTTCCTGCATTCTGCTGCTGGTCAGCCTTATCTAAGTCTGAAATGCCCCAGTGTTCCCCGAGCAGCCACGGCTGTAGGCAAGGAGAAGAAAAACCAGTCATCTGCCCTAGGCCACCATAACGTACCAGTACTGACGACAGTGAACAATTACAGTGACTAGTATTTGTGGAGCACTCAGCATGTGCCAAGCACCATCCTAAGACTTTTCATCAGACAGATCCTATTATTATCCCCATCTTACAGATGAAGATAAAGAGGCTCGGAGAGGTGGAGCCATGTATGGAAGGTCACAGAGACAGGAAGTGGTCCGGGAGTGCCTGTCTCTCTAACCCCAAACCTGCTGCTGCCAGGTTGGCTGGGCCACATCCAGGTATCTTGGTGACGGGAGGAAACCCCCCTTGCACCTCCTGAGCTGAAGGCTGGAAGCCACACTTCCTGTTGTGCCCACAAGCGGCTCTCCTGGGAGAAGACTGGGCTGGTCAGACTTACCCTCGTCTGCAAGGCTGCAGAACAGCACTGCAGCCCGGAAGACCAGGCCCAGGAGGCGCGGGGTGGACGGAAGTCGGTGCGCCTGGGCTCTGCTTCCCCGCCGAGGCTGAAGATTTTCCCAACAGCCTGGGCCAAATTTATCTGCCAATCCCCAGAAGAGCTGGTCCCGGCGTCTGTCTGGAAATGTCAGCCCGTGTGGTTGGAGGAACCGCGGGGAGAGTTTTCCTCTAAATAGCAGGAAGCATATGGGAGGCGGATGGCGCCCGACGCCCCAACCTGCCAACTCTTGCTCAAGTGGGAGCTAAAAGGGGCCCAGAAGGGTCTGGAATTCCTACCACCTCCCAGGGAGGAGGGAGCTGGAGACAGAGACAGGGCAATGAGAAGGGCAGAAAGTAGGTCCTGAAGGACAGTCAGGCAGGAGCACCCTAATGGGCAGAGGAACTTGAGGCTCTCAGATGGAAATGTCGTGCCCAGGATTTAGCACATCCACCACAGTAACAGCAGTCACCAGTCACTGAGCACTGGCTATGTGCCAAATCGGTTAAGCAGTTTATTTAGATGGTTTCACTTAAACTTTGTGACCAACTTTGAGGTAGGAGCTTCTGTTATCTCTTTACGGGGGATGAGGAAACAGAGGGTCAGAATAGTAAGAACCTGAAATAAGACTTTATGGGCTGGGAAGGACCTTCCAGATCCTCAGATGAGTCACAAATATTCTACAGACTCTGCCAAGTTGTGGTGTGGCTGCTGCTTGAATACTCCCAGTGACGGGGAGCTTGCTACCACCCGAGTCAGCCACCTGCAGAAAGCTCTTCTATCCAAAAGGTTCTTCTAGCCCCAGCTGGAATGTCTTCCCCTGGAGCCTTCCTGGTGAGTGCCAGAGCAGACCCTTCCTCCCCAATAGAGACAGGAAGCAAGGCCCCTTGAAACCTCAGCACCTTGCACTGCCTCACACAGCTGCCCACGCTGCAGCTGGGCTTCTGGTGGCCAGTCAGCACCCTCATCCACCTCTGCTCTGACCATGTATAATCAGAGCAGCCCTGGTCACCAACCACTGCTGAGTGCAGGCACATGCAGAGCTTGCCCCCAACCCCTGACATTCCTCCACTTTCCAGAGGAGCAAACTGAGGCTCCATGGTGGGAAAGAGGTGCCCCCGTCATTCCACAGACATGGGACCTCAGAGGACACTTTAGGCGGCTGCTCTGAGTCTTATGAAGTGTCCCCACCTCGGGACACAGACCTGACCTTTGCCAGGCTTCACCTAGCCACAGGTCCACAGGGCCCTAAGCCCACACGGCCCTCCTCCCAGGATAAAATCTGACCCTCTCCCCTCTGGAACATCCAGTCCCCAAGGCTGGTGGAACATTCCTGATAAACATCCTCTGTGTCATCCCATGATCCACCCCGCCCACTGCCATGCCCAACAACAGTTCAAAGCCAGGGTCTTTCTAAGACCCAGACCTGCTCGACCCCTAGGCTCCATTCAACCCTAAGGATCAAATTCAAACTTCCCAATTCAAAAGTTGAGGCCTTCAGAGCTCCAGCCTCGGCGGGCCTCTCTGGCACTGTCCCCGCTGTCCCTCGTCCCTCGTACTCTCTAGGCTGACTGCCTGGTGGGAGCAGGTGAGACAGCCGCCGCTCCCAGCACCTCCCCCTGGGGAATCCCTACTCATCCTTCACGACTGCTCAGAGGGACAGGGAGATCCCTGGGCACGAGGCCCCTTCCTCTGAACTCCTGAGTCACCTGTCATGGCCGACAGAGACGCCTCTCTCCTTGGTTGTGCCAGGGAGGCCCCAGGCAGGAGCTGTTCTAGTGGAATTTTGCAGCCTGCTGTCTGGCACAGTGCCCGGCACGTGGCAGGCACTAATAAACATGGAGTATGAGTGTCAGTGACTAAATGGAGACCACGGAGCACTGTCAAGTATTAGATGACCCATAAAACAAGGCTGGACGAGTCACAGCTGTGATCAGAAGTGAAAAACACTGCCATCCAAACGGTCACAAGATATCTGAGTAGTGAAGATTTAGAAAGGTATCGGGGATGATCTCAGTTGACTGAAGTTTACACAAAAATATGTCATGAGCAGATGAAGTGACCAGGTTCCACCTGAAATGGGGAGAAGGAGGGGGAAGGGCTGCCGAGGGGGCAAGAGTGGGAGACACAGGGCTCATGTCCCAGCCCTGTCTCTAACTTGCTCTGTGTTGTTGTATAGGTAGCTTGGTCTCCCTGAACCTCAGCATCCCTGTTTGTAAAATGCAAAGAGACTTTGAGGGGTTGGCAGAGGCAGCTGATGTGTCCAAAGACCCAAACACTTCCTCCACTGTTAGGTGAGGGTGACTCTCTGCCCTTCATTTGAACTCCCAGTAGGATTTGCGGACACCAGGGCTCCTTAGTCTTGGGACTCTTGAGGTGGGAATGCGGCACTTGTCCACTCTCCTGGTCGTTGTTCATTAGATGGCCCTCAGTCCCAGGCAGTGCTAAGATCCTGGACTTGGTCCTCTGCCTAACCAGCAGCGGAGGGAGCTGGGAGTGGGTGTCCCATCCCTTAGGCTGTGCAGGCAGCAGCCCATACCTTGGGACAGGAATTTGGACCAGGGAATTCAGGGTGGGAAGGAATTTAGACCAGAGATATTTAATCCCCCTTGGGGGGCCATTCAATCCCTTCTCTCCTTTTCCACATGGGGCTTTGACCTGACCCTCCAGGCTGAGCTCCCAGCATGAGGCAGAGTGTGTTCGCAGAGAGTGCGGGTCCTCCCACAATACCTCTCAAAGGCTCTCTGCTGCCTTCAGGATCAAGTACACACTCTTACCCTGGCATTGAAGGCCCCTGTGGCCCTGGTCAGACCCTTCTCATCTGATGGTTGCACCCCCACCTTGGACCTCTGGGCCTTTGGAAGGTGGCTTCTCCTGCCCAAGGTTCTCCTCACACTCTCTGTGGCTGCCTAGCCGGGCGTCACCTCTTCCAGGAAGCCTCCCCTGCTCCCAGGCTGGTCTCTGTTTCCTCCATCCTGTTTGTACCCCACCTTTACAGCCCCCACAGCTGATAAATCACCTGTGAGTGCCTCTTTCTCCCTCAAAGCTGCAGACCTCAAGGATCAGGACAGTTCCCTTGGGGACACAGGAGGGCCAACATTTCCTGAGCTACCCAGGGGCTTCAGAGATTTGATGTTCTGGTTCTGAGAGCTGAAGGCTGCCTCGGTGAGCTTCTGGCTGGAAGGTCTGAGCTCAGGCCTTCTCTTTGCTGTTGTTTTTTTCTGATTATTATGGAAGTTAGGCATCTTGGGAAATTCAGATAATTATGGAGGAAGTATCTGGGTCTGGCCGCCGTTTGGCCTGCTTTACTTCCCAGCCTGCATTCACTTTGGGGAGCCGCCCTTCCTCACGTTCATTCCTGTAGGTGTTGACTCTCCCTCCAGCGAGGAATGTGCTACCAATCAGAGCACCGAACTTCTCCTACAAAAGCAATTGGTGGAGGGGTGGCACATCCCTCAGATTTGGCCATTTGATGCCAAGACTCTGTTCTGTGACTTGCATCTGAGCTATCTGGGACGCAGTCTTGCTTGCTCCTCTGGACAGGCATCTCTCAACCCGTGAGAGCTATCAACTTGAGCTTAATAGTATTTTACTGTTGAATTTCATACAGGACAGCTCTCCCAGACATGGGAATCACCCTGAGAAGCAGAGTCGAGAAATGGTGAGAGAACTCAGGTCCTGGTGACCCTGTCTGAGCCCCTGGATCCAGCTGAGCCAGACACCAGATAAAGCTCTGGACTTTACAGTGAGGAGCCAATATGTTTCATTTTTGTTCAAGTGGGTTTAGGATGGGTTTTTTGTCACTTGCACTAGGAAATATTCTGAATGATGTGAGCAAAAATAAAAATAGAGTTCATCCATTTCTCCCTTTCCAGAGGAAACTACTATGAACAGTTTAATGATTGTTCTTCCAGGCGTTTCTCTGGATAGGAACGTATATATGTTTACATGTATGTTTTTCATAAAGATGAGAAAAAACAGTGAATATCTACATAGATACCCCGTGCCTCCTCCCAAGTCCTACGACTCAGGAAAGACTCCAAAGCCAGTTATCATGCAATACACACCGTTTTTCAACCTCCTATTTTTTTCCCTCAGCAATGCACCATGGACATGTTTCCATGTCAACAAGTATAGATCTACAGCACTGTCTCCCCGGCCGCGGAGAACGCCATTGTCTGGCTGGACGTAATTTATTTCACCATCTCTAACAGACAGATAATTGGGTAGTTGTTAATTGATCACTGTCATCAAGAGAGGTGCAATGAACTTGTAAAATGCATATGTTTGCAATTGCTGGATTATGCACCATGAAGACTCCATGATTCTATGAGTCTGACATTAGCCTAAGTTTCTCCGCCTGAGATTTAAAACTCTCTGAGTGTCCATAAGACAGTATATGTCTTTCCAGACAGGTTTAGTGATTGTCAAGAAAGAAAACAAAAGGCAAATCCAGGGCCAAGGCATCCCCATAACAGCAGAAGCCCTGGCCAGAGTGCTCGCTGACGGAGGGAGGTGAGTGGGTGGGGTGGTCGCCTCAGTGACCGAGAGGAGAGGCGAGTCTTGGGAGCCCTCGTGGGACGTCATGAACACATATTAGGTGCTGCCTCTGCAGCCACTGTGGGAACAGCAGCAGCTACCAGTGATGCCATGCAGCACTGTGTCACCCTATACATGTCCTGACTCCAATAAGCCCCACGACCACCCTCAGATGTTATTTTTATCTTTGTTTTGCATAAGAGAAAATGCAGCCTCAGAAAGAGGAAGTTACTTGTCCAAGGTCACACAGCCAAAATGTGGTGGAAATGAGGTATGACCCAGATTGACTGTTTCCACAATTGCATGCCTTGTCCCATTCATAATAGGAGAGGAGAACTGCCCCCAGGTAGGACTGAGGGGACCTAAATGTTCCTGTCCCTCCCCCCAAGTTATAATACTCAGGAAAGACTCCAAATTCCCCAAAGTATAAAGATGACAGCAAAGATCACCCTTGTCCACACCCCCAGGAGGAACAGTGGGAACGATTTTCAGAAACACACACCATTCTTACAAAAATGATATCATGCTCCCCATGCTGTTTTATAACCTCTTTTTTTTTTTTCTAAACTCCACAACACACTATGAAGTTCTTTCTGCAACAATAAATTTAGATCCACGGCCCCGTTTCTAGCAGCTGCAGCAGCATCACAGTCTGGCTTCAGTGAAATGGATTTAACCAGTCCCTTGGCGATGGGCAAATGGGTTGTTCCCAGTCATCCTACTACAAGGCCACAATGAGCAGCTCTCCAGCATGCTGATCCATGCTGTCCTTCTGGTCTCCAAGGCCACCTCCTTGGGGAGTCTGTCTTGGTCAGTCCCATGTCATGCGGAGCAGGGCCCCTACCTGCCAATATTTGGGACACTGCCTGGCTAACTTCCTTCTTGAGCCGACGGAGTCTCTTCTCAATCCGTTTATTTATTCAGGTGATTGTGTAATATCTGCCCCTCCCATGCTGTGTCCTCTGAATGGGGTTTAGGCTGCAGGGACCGGTCTCAGTGCACGTCCTTGGAATGCAAGGATGCCTCTGGGGCTGGTGTCCCATCAGCAGAGCAGGCCGCCCTGCTTCAGGGCGTGGAGAAGCCGTGGGCCAGGCCACCCTCCGTGCCATGTCCCCAGGGACAGTTCACAGACTGACACATCTGCCTCAGAACTTGATGGCAGTCACGTGCTGCCTGGAGCTTCCGTGCCCAGGAGGCTGCCCTGCCAGGGACCCCAGCAGTGAGCAATGCTGGCTGCACACACAGGACACTGGGCTCTGGGGCTGGCAGAGTGCTCCGCTACTCACTGGCTGTGCCCCTTTGGGTCAGTTGTTTCTCCTCTGCAGATCTCAGTCCCCTCACTGGCAAAATGGGGCCAGTAATGCTCAACTTATGGTGACCTTCTGGGGGTTCAAGAAGATAAGGGGTGAGCACATAGTAGGTGCTTAGAAGATGGCAGTTTGGCCTCACATCCTGTGAGTTAAGAGGTTGGGTCTGTCTCTGCCTCATGTGGGTGACCTGTTTTAACTTTGAATGAGACCTGAGCATGCCCTGGCCCTTTCCCTGGGCTGTCCCCAGGGATGTCCCATTCCTATTCTTTAACACTTGTTAAATGGCTAAATGCTCCACTCTGCCTCCTTGCCAGCCTCCCAGAACCCTCATCTGTCTATGACCTCGGACACCTGTCTGGCCTCTCAAGTCTTGAAAATGCAAGAGGCACAGTTACCAGAGGAATGAGCAGAGGAACCTTTGCCCTTTGGGGGTAAATTCTTGGCCCCGTTCCTTGCACATGGAGCTTGTGTCCACGTGTTTGGTTGCTCCTCTCACCTCCCTGACTCCGTGCCCACATGCCAAGTAGCTTTACCTCTGAAGGCCTCACTTTCCTCCTCTGTAAAATGGGTAGAATGAGAAATGCCACCATGAGTCGTGGAGAGAAAAGTAAAATGCTTGGCATGGAGCCTGGCATTTAACAAGGACTCAACGAATGTTAGGGTTAGAGCTGGAACTGCTTTCAGTCTTTTCACTATGACAATAACACGGAGAAGAAAGTGCTCGAAATAAAAATGTCGAGTGCAAAACACCACAAAGCAAAGCCTGCGGACCCAGCGCCAGGGCAGCACTGCAGGCCCCTTGGCCCCTCGGTCCCTCACCCCTCTGCTCCTCGTGTCCTCTGTCTCCACGGTGCTGTTTACTGTTGTTAAAGAGATGGGAAAACTAAATCGACGTGTGGCCACCCTGCTTGGACCCAGCTGGTTCCTAGGTCTCACCATCCCGGGGACCCGGTACCCTGGCTGCTTCTGCCCCGGGCACAGAGACTCCCTATCTGATTTCCCGGCTTTGACTGTTCTTTAAATAACCAGCTTGTTAGCAAAATAGCAGCAGTAACACCTCCCTCGCGCCGCCCGGCCTCCATCTTTCCCCGCGATGCTGACGGCTGCTCCCCCGCTCGTGCCAAGGAATTCCGTTCTCCGTCACTGGGCTACACACGCCAGGGCTGCCAGCTCGGCTGCGTCCCAGTGCCCGGCCCAGGGCGGAGGTAGGCACAGAGTGGCAGTCCCTTCCAGGAAAGACCGAGCCCCTGCTCCGGGGTCCGTGCCTCAGCCTCCCCATCTGCCTCCCTTGGGGCCGCTGGAGTTTAACCAAGGGGTGGGTTAGAAGGGGCTACCTAGGAGGGGCTGCTTGCCAGGGGCTCGCCATGGCAGGTAGGCCTGGGGAGGCTGGCCGTGCCTTCCTTGGGCACAAGCAGGCACTGAACCTCACGGGCACTCACAGCTCTCGGACGGAGTTGTCCTCATCGCTTCCGTGACAACAGCTCCTCAGTCAAATGCAACAGCTGTCTGTGGCTGCGACGACAGACAGACGGGCCCGGTTGGGGGAGCAGGGCTGGGGGCTGCTAATTAATGGGGCCCTTTTCACAGTTATTAATAATAAGGCTGGCACCACACGCTCCCTGTTCTCCAAGAAGCACTTCTACATTATATTATCGACAGCCAACTTCACGGGTTTTTTTATTATCCTTGACATTTGCATATTATACATATTTACAAGTCTTTCCTCTTCTCATAACTATCCCATCAGGGAGGCCAGGCAGCTGTTGGCAGATGAGAGAACGGGGACCAGAGGGGCTGGCTGCCTGGCGGAAGGCTAGCTCACTGCAGGCTCCCAGGGGCCAGCAGGAACCCCAGCTGGCCCAAAGGCCCAGAGGCTCCTGGGTCCTTCTGGCACGTGGGTGGATGGAGGCAAGGGGCTTCCCTCCTCTCCTCCCTCCTTCTTTCCTTCCATAACTTTTACGATGCACCCCACTGAGTGGCAGGCCCATGCCAGCTGTGGGCTGTCCAGGGGAAGAAGCAATACTCCAGAGAAGGCAGCAGATCCTAAACCCACGGTCCCATGGGTACTGAGTTGGGGCCGGCCACCCTGCACCCATCCCCAGCCTCACTGAGTCTCATGTGGCAGCAGCCTGGCACCGAGGGCCCCAAGGAGGCGGCTCCTATGGGGTGGACCTCCTTGCAGGAGGGATGATGAGCCAGTGGGGGTGGCAGGTACGGAGGCTTCAGCAGTCTTGGTGGCATGGGCAGAGATGAGGCAGCCTAGCCCTCGCCCTGTGTGGGGTTAGGTAAAGTGGAGCTGAGGAACAGGAACCCCTCTTGGGGGTCGTCATCCCAGAGCCGCCAGCAGGGTCCCTGTTCCCCTTTCCTTTCTGAGACCACCTCAGCACCTGTTCCGGTCTTTTGGGTGTGGCAAGAGCTGGCTTTTGAGGTAGTCAGAGTTGGGTTGCTGTGCATTCTCAGGCAAGTGTCTTCTCTCTGAGGCTGTTTCTTGTAAAATGGTTGTGATCACCACACCCACCTTCTAGGTTGTTGGGAGGACAGGATACAACGAGCCAGTTAAACTACAAATTGTGCCCAGACATAGGAAAGCTCTCATGGAAGCCCCACTGCCAGCATGTGGGCGCCAGCAGGTGGGAAGGCTGGGCATTTCCCAACTGTGGCGAGCACGGGTGAGTGGGTTAGCAGCCCAGGCCTGTGGCACACTTACTTACCAAGCAGGGAGCTATGAGCACAGGGAGAAAGGAAACCGGCTGGTACACAGCAGGCGTCACCCAGGAGCAGGCGCTGGACCCAGGGCTGGCACACGCATTCCTCCGGGCACACATCAGAGGTACTGGCGAGAAGCAGCATGGGACAGGGGCCCCATTAGGTCCTGGTCACCCACGGGGCTACCAGGCACCCCGCAGAGGGGAGGCACCAGTGCCTGCAGGAATGGGGGAGGAACACTAGTTAGAAGGTGCCCAAGATGAGCCCTGCACCTCAAGACCCTGGATCGGCCCTGGGGACACCAGGGAGGGGACAACATGGAGCAGTTGTCATGGAAACCCAAGTGTTTGTACAACACTCCACTTTCCAAAGCACTCTGGCATCCCAGCTCCTGTGGCCCCCACATTGTGTTTTTAGAGGGAGATTTGCATGTCATGCATATTTACAACGCCTTTCCCACCGCCCACAGGATCCCCACTGCAGCCGCGAAGCTGGGGTTCCAAAGCCCCAGCTCCCTCCCGTTGTGCATCTCCCTTCTGTTCTGGGGTGAAGGGCATTAAAAAAGGGGCTGGAGTCGCACTGTTCTGAGTTCAAATTTTGGCTCAGCCTCTCACTTGCTGGGTGACAGTGGACAGGCAGCTTCCCATTTCCCGGCCTGTTTCCCTGCCTGTCAAGTGCCTCCCTGGGGCTACTGCGAGGGTTCTGGAGATGGCACGGGCGGAACACCTGGCACGGGGCACAGGCCAGCGGAGAGCCTTCCAAGAGGCCCCCTGCTCCCCGCACCCAGAGCAGGAGGCCTCACTGCAGGGCTCCACCACACCTCCCACGTGGCACTCCTCGTGGGACAGCGGAGGAGGCCAGGTGTCCCTCTCCACCCAACTCTGCTGAGCAGGTGTCACAGCTCCTGCCTGGATCTTTAAATCAGCAGGAACGAGACCCCCCACGTCCCCGGGAGGAGGAAAGGGCCCCTCCTTCCACACTCCCTCCTAGAAGCCTCTTGGTGGCCTTGGAGGCTGCAGAAGACACCCCATGCCTTCTGCCCTCCCATCTTACAAGTCCAGAAACGGACACAGGAAACCGGACTGGCAGGGCACACAGGGGCCCGGCAGTTAGGCTTCCCATCCCGCAGGCCTGGGAGGGGAGGCGGGGCCAGTTCACTGTGGAAGCAAGCCAAGGGGAGCAGCTGCGGGCGGGAGGGCTGCTTTCCTCACCGGGCTGTCCCAGGGCCTGCAAGCCCTCCGTCCTCTCCCGAGTCTGCTCAGAGCCAGCGCTCCCACACCTCAGCACTGGGTCTGTGCTGAGCCTGTGACAGGCACCGGCAGCCCTACTTTGCAAAGGAATACACAGAGCTGATGTGACTGCACACCCAGGAGGAGGAGGGCGGGCACCTGAGCCGCATCCACTGCCTCCCTGTGAGATCAGCCCGGCCCGCAAGCAGGCAGAACATCTAAGCGTTCAAGAAACAGGAAAAGAAAATACCAAGCCCCCAAATAGCCTGAATTAGAGGACATGAATTCTCAAAGATGCATAAAAGATTTCAGGATGCACCAGAGGGCGTGAAAATTGCCAGTGCATGAAATATCGGTGCTCGGGAAGATGAGATCTCCACAAGTTGTCATTTTGAGCCAAATTCACCCAGATCCACAGCTGAAGGAAGAGGTGACAACAGGGTGGGGGGCCTCCTGCCTGCACAGAGGGCAGCGGTGGGTTTCCCGAGACCAGCCTTGGAGTCCCTGTCACCTGCCTGTGTGGGACCTGAGTGAGGCTCCCTAGTGTCCCCTTCTCTCTACTGGCTCAGGTAAGCACATGAGACAGTCTCAGAGGTCCCTGCTGGCTGGGAAGCCGTGAAGATTCTGTGACTTCCAACATGGTGAACTATGAGAACATTATGCTAAGTGAAAGAAGCCAGGCACAAAGACAGCCCGTCGCATGACTCCACTTAGATGACATGTGCAGAGACAGAGCAGGGTGGGGTTGCCTAGGGCTGCCCAGTGGGAAGACCGGGCAGGAGTCGCAGCTAAGGTGGAGGGGCTTCTCCTGGGGTAATAAGAAAGTCCTAACATGGAACAAGGCGATGGACACACAACTCTGCAAATGCCTGCCTAAAGTCAGGGAGCTGGACACAAAACAGGTGGCCTGTGTGGTGGGAATCATGCCTCAGCAAAGCTGTTAAGACAGCGGGACACTTAAACGGAACAAAGAGGCTCCGCAGCTTCCCAGGGGACAGACGTCCTGTGGGAGTCTGTGCGTCCCTGGGGATTCCGCTGCAGCCTGGGAAACCGGAGGCTCTCCCAAGAAGCCCCGCGCTCCTCAGACCCTCTGGTCCGGAGCTCTGTGCTCTTCCCATTCACCGCCTCCAGAAAGCCTGCCCTGATGCCTGGCCGGGTCAATCCTCCATCGAGGCTGTGCGGGCGCCTTCCGTGTCTCCTTCACACTCAGCTGGCGCTGATGGGGGCATGCACCTCCAGCCCCTTTCACGAATGCCACCTCCTCCACAGACGGGGCCCTGCACGAGGGCAGGGCCATCTTCAGCTTGTCCACTGGTGCCAGCACTCAGCACAGGCCCCACACACAGCAGGCGCTCCGGACACATCTGCAGACTGAATGGACGTGTCATAAAGCCAGACCCCGGGGTGCGCTTAGCCTCCAGTGCTGGCTCCACCACCTTCATGCCACATGGCCCTAGGCAAGTCATGTCACTGCTTTGAGCCTCAAAGCCTACCTCAGAGGGAGCCAGGGATGGAAAGGGGTACGGAGGTGGAAAGTCCTTTATGAAGAGGCTCCTCCCCCCACCAGTCCGGCCTCAGTCCAGGGAGCCCTGCCCTTCTAGCCACTCCCGCCCTCATGTCCACATCCAGCGCTCCAGCAGATCCCCTTCACAACGTCAGGAGGCTGATGCAGGGTCTGCACTGCTGCCGCTGCTGCACACTGAGCGACCAGCATCTCTTGCCTGTACCTTTTGGGTCGCTCTGGTCTTCTACTTCTATCTTTGCTCCCAACACAGAAATCGGAGCTGTCAGGTCAGAACTCAAGTCAGATTCTGTCCCTCCGCATCTCTACACCCTCCAGGGCCTCGCTTCCTCTCGAGTAGAGGCCACAGTGCTGCACACCACCTCCACAGCCAGCTTACTCTCCGCTTGCTCCCTTTGCCCCAGGGCGCTGGCCCTCATGCTCTTCATCAGATATACCAGGCATCTCCTGCCTCAGGGCCTCTGCACGTGCTCTTCCTCTTTGTCCATGAGCCTTACCCCCTCACCTCCTTCAGGAACTTTGCTGCTGCCAACTTTGTCAATGAGAGGAAGTTTAGCACCTTGGTGAGGACTTTTACTTAAGAGCAGGGACCAGAGGTAAAAATCTAGACTTTGCCTGTTATGTAGAAAGTTTCTTAACTTCTCTGTGACTCGGTTACTCATCTCTAAAATGGGGGGAGATCCAACCCCGTCGTGGGACGGCTGTCACGAGGCTCAGGTGGGTCCGGTGAGTGCAGCCCACCCCTCTGCTGCCACTGCTGCTCGGCCCTCCTGCTTTCTCTTCTTGGCAGGCGCCCTCATCAGACAGGCCAGGTCATGCAGTAACCTGGCCCTCCCTCTGCCGCGCTGGCCCCACAGGGCAGGGACTGTCCGTTCAGCTCATCACTGCGGGGCACCTGGCTCCCGGAGGTGATCTGTGAACCGTCCTTTGTGCTGAATGGGTACCCACTGTCACAAGACTCTGGATTTCCCCGCCCTCTGTCACAGGGGACGGTTCTCCCTGGGGCCCAGCTCTCCTTCAGAGCTCTATATTCCTACTGGCAGCTTTCTGGCCACCTCGGCGACACCTTCACACCTTGCATGAGACCTTCCCCAGAGACCTCCAGGGTGCTGGTCCCCCTCTTCAGCACACCTGTCCCTCCTCTTCCCTCATAAACCCCTGGTCCTACCCGTGAAGACCTGCTGGTCTCCATCCCTGTCATCTGCAGAGCCCGGCGGGGCCACCCCATCTCTCATTCCAAACCCACACCAGCTCCCTTCTGGGCCTGGCTGCCTCCCTTGGTCCACCCTCTGTGTGCAGCCAGAAGGACCTTTCACGACCCAAGTGGAACAAACGAAAGCTCCACACCACTCGCCTGCAAAGTCAAGACCTCCTCAGCTGAAACTCCCCCAACCCGGTCTCACAGGGCTCGGCGGGTGACATCGCTGTCCCCACCCCTTCCCAGGTAAAACAGCACTTGTTGTCCAGAAATCTAATTTACAGAATGGATTGACACAGAAACTTTTAGCTCAATAAATATTTGTGGAGTTGAATTGAAATGGAAAATAGTTTCTAAAAATAGCATTTACAGTTCCCTTCCGCTGGCTCTCCTCGTGCTCTGGCCCTCCCGGCCCTCCCACCTCCAGGACTCTGACCCTCTCCCTCCTTGGTGACCCGAGAGGCTTCCTCTGTCCTGCCTCTCTGCCCCAGTGTCCCCTGGGCAGCAACTCCTAGGGCCGAGCCATGGTCAGTCACCACCCTCGCCGACCTCCAGGTCTCTGTGCAGCCTGGCCTCGCCCATTCAAGGCTCACCCCCCAGTCACATCCTTCAGAGGCCCTCACCCCATGTCCAACAAGGACCCTGTCACCTTCTCCTCCCTGAGGACACCATGGTCTACCCAAGTCTTCAAGACAGAGTGTGGGCATCGTCCAGGACCTGCCTTCTCCTTCCCCAGACCTGCTGGTTCTGCCCCAGATGTCTCTCCTGCCACCACCCTGTACTCCGTCTCCACCCCAGGTGTGGAGGTCAGGCCTGTCCCCCTCAGGGCACTGGGGCACAAGCCACCCAGCCACCTGTCCCCATCCATCCTCCACTCCCTCAACTGCCCACTACCTGCCCTGGACTGGCCTTCGGCCCTCGCCTCCTTGTCCCCCTCCAGCCACCATCAGCCACGTCAAGTCACTGCCCACCATTTACCACGGACTCCAATGCCTGGAGCCACATGCTGGATACCGTGACATGGAAATGACAGCCCTGTCCTTGGCCAGAGCTGAGCTGTGATGGGCGAACAGGAATCTCTAAGTTGGAGGGGAGTGGGGATGGCACCTGAGCAGAGGGACAGACAAGGGCAGACACAGGAAGGAAACACCTGGGTGTCTAAGGAACTTCACCAGAGAGGCAGGGGGGACAGAGGACAGGGGGAAGGACCCACTGAGGCCAGCTCGGCCAAGGCCTGCAGAACCAGATAAGGATTTGGACTATCTCAGGCCTGCACTCTGGAGCTAGACCCCAGCTACACCACCTTGTGGCTGGGTGACCTTGGATGAGACCTTAGTGTTCCCTGTCTGTAAAATGAAACACAGCACACCTATCACAAAGGCTGCTGTGAGGATTCACGTGAGTGACTGCAGACTCACATCTCAGTGTGGTGACTGGGACGGCCCTCAATACATTCCAAGACCCCACTGCAAACCTAAAACCTTGGAAAGTAAAGAGCCCTGTGTAACCATGCAGTTTACTAAAGGTATACATCTATGCTGGAGCTTAATTTCTAAACTAAGCATAGTAAGATTACCAATAACTACTGCTAAAAAAGAATTATAACAAATATACTGTAATAAAAGCTATGTAAAGGTAGTCTATTTCTCTCCCTCAAACTCGTACCGTGCCGGAGATCTCAGCCACCTCAGCATAGGACTTTTTTCTCTCTCCTCATTAAGTGGAGAGCTCCTACCTTCTCACTTGAGGAAGCACTTTGTAGTTTTTCTTTGGCATGTCCCAATCACCAGCGTCACTGTTCTGGTGCTTTGGAGCCATGATGAAGTAAAATAGAGATTACCTGAACACCAGCACTGTGACGCCTTGTCAGTGATCTAATACCTGAGTGCCTGAGATGGCTGCGACGTGACCAGCTGGCAGGTAGCATATATAGCGTGGATACCTGGACGAAGGGGTGATTCATTCCAATGGGACATGGCAGGACAGCTCAAGGCCTCATCCCACTACATGGAACAGTGCACGACCTGAGACTTATGCTTTGCTCATTTCTAGAATTTTCCATTTAACTTTTTCAAACTACTGTTCATAGCAGGTAACTGAAACTGGACAGCAAAACCATGTGTGGGGGGTGGCGCTACCGTATATAGAAAACACTCAGTGAATGTGACCGCTACCAAGCACACAGTATTATTAATGTCCTCCTCAGCCAGCAGACAACAGAGTTTTTCCCAGAGGAGGCAGGTAACCAGCCTTGACTGCAAATCCCCTACCTTGGTGCTGCTCTGAAGGAGCTTCACTGCCCCTGCCCAGGATCCAGTGGTGGCCGCTCCCCAGCCCTCAGGCTCGGACCAGCCCCAGCCCCAGCCCTTTCCTCACCTCCCAACCGTTAGGAGCTGGTCTCCCCCGCCCCCACATGTCCCCAGTGCCTGGGGAGCTCCCCTCATGCTGTGCCCTCGTTTTGGGAAGCCTCGGTAGTTGTTAAGCTCTGAGGCCTGGGAGGCTTCCCCTCTGAGACCTTCTGGTACGAATGCTCTAGGACACTGGCCTGTTAATAGTAGCAGAGACCCTTCCACAAGCGCCACATGAGAGGTCCATGGCTTTCTCCTCTAACCCTCCCAGCTCTGCCAGGCTGCCTTGTCACCACCCATTCTGCAGATGGGGACGCTGAGCCCGCGGAGGAGAAGGAAGTGACTGTCTCAGGCGGCACGGCAAGTAAATGGCTGAGGAGGAATTCAGGCTCAGGTGGGTCCGACTCCAGAGCCCCAGCTTCTCCCCTGAACCTCAGAAATGGCCACCCCCGAACGATCTGGTTCCCAGGATGGTTCGGTCAGGCATTTTCGGAGTCCGGTAGAACTTCGTGCGTGACAGAAATGCTCTGACCTGTCCTGTCCAATGGGGACTCATGAGCCACGCGCAGCGGTTACCGAGCACTGGAAATGTGACTGGTGCGACCCAAGTGCTGAATCCTGATTTACTGCAAAGTTCAGTGGCAGCCTGTGGACCGTGGCCGCCTGCTGGACTCCTCAAGCCAGGCGGCTCTCAGCTTCCCCCAGACCACGTTCGCAGGGTGCTCGTAACCCACAGGGCATTTGTCATTTTGTTAGAAAGACTTCTGCCACGAGCCACCCGTCCCCTGCTTTCGTAAACTGAGGCCGCCCACACCCTCCAGAAAACCACTTCTTCACAGCTCAGGGCCATTCAAGAAATAATCGCTGAGCTCCTGCTCTGAGCCCCATGTGGGGACAAGAGCCCCACACGCCTGTCCCCACTCCCAGAACTCAGCGTGGCGGGGAGGAGATGCTCCCTGGCAGAGCAGGTGGGCATGGGGACAGGCAGACCTCAGGGCGCAGCCGGGGTGGCTGCACTTCCACACCCGGTCTCCTTCATCACAGCCTGGGGCTTGTGTCCCGTGAGTGGGGTTCGCCTGGGGTGGGGGCCGCGGCCTGGGGCTGCACAGCCAGGGGAGGCCACGCTCCTCCGAATCTTCCCTTCTAGGGAGCGTCACTCAGGACCCGGCCAGCTGGGCCCAACTCCCGTCAGATGTTCCTTAAATCCACCAAGGGCCAGTCCTGTAAGCCCCTCAACCTTCCAGCCGTTAGGACAGAATTCAGGAGCCCCTCCCCAGCCGTCAGACCTCTTCCTGGCCTGCGGGCTTCAGGAGGCCACGGAAGACCCTGGTTTCCATGGCATCTCCCATAGTCCCTCCATTTCTCTTCCAGGTGCCAGGGCTGCAGGGCTCCTCTGGCAGGTGCCCTACATTTCCTCCTTCAGAACCGTTTTCCAGGCACGTGGCTGGTGCACCTTGCCATCTTGGAAGACGTTTCTGTACTTCCTGAAGCGCTCTTGCCTGGGGTCCCCCAGTGGTTCCAGCCCCTCCGCCCCATTGCTAAGGCCCAGCCCAGGTAGCCGCAGCCACCCTCTCCCTCATCAGGGCCTCAGCCAGCTCCTCGTGGTTCTTTGGAGTGGAAACAGGGGAGGCTGTGCACCGCAAACACTCCTTGAACCCCTGTCTGCATGGTCCCACACTGGGCCAAGCTGAGGACAGGTGATGAGTCAGTCGGTGTCCCTGGAACGCCAATCTGATGGGTGGCAGATATGTAAATGGAGATGGGGGGCTGCCTGGGAAGGATGCCCAGGGAGCCGGGACCAGCCCGGGGGGCTTACAGACAAACCCAAAGGGAGGGGGCTTGGGGAGGCCCCCACCGGAGCACTGTGGCAAAGGAGGTGGAGGCAGAAGGCACAGTTATCACAAAAGCCAAGAGGAGGGCAAAACACACCACGTTTGGGGTGCTCCAAGGTATTCAGCAGAAGTGGGGAGCGGGTCTGTATGCTCTGGGGAGGGAGGAGCACAGGCAAGGGGAGATGGCTGCAAGTGAGATGGGGGCTCCATCCATCAAAGAAGCTCTGCAGTGCCAGACCAGGGGTGTGGCCTTCTCCTTGGGAACGGCAGGGAGGGGGGGAGACCAGTGCCTGGTCAGGCTTGTGTGGAAAAGGCCACTCAACAGCTCTACAGGGTGGCCTGAAGGTGTGGGACGATCCAGGAGACATTTGGATCCATCATGCTTGGGGTTGGTTCTCTGAGCCTGAGGGAGGCACAGATGGCTTCCAGCCTCTGATCACTGGGGAATACACTGATACTCAGTTTGGGCTATGACAGGGGTCAGCAAATTTTTCTTTAGGGGCCGGGGGTAAGAATTTGAGGCTTGTAGCCACGGGAACTTCAAGGCAACCACAGACGGTATTTAAACGAATGAGCATGTTTCAACAACAAAACAAAACAAATCCCCAAACAAACAAACAAAATGGTTTGCCCAGGGGCTGTCGTTTGTTGACCCCTGAGCTATAAACAATAATAGCAACAATAAAATCATGTCAAGCTGGCTTAACCCATAACGTGAACTGATGGATCTACACACTTAAAGAAGTCTAGAACTGTGGTGACTCAGGCCCAGGCCAGTCGGGTCACAGCTCCTCAGGCCTGTCCTCCCTGTGTCAGCTGCGCACACGGCTGGCTTTTGTCATGCACACAGAGTGGCTGTTCCACCATCAGAGGCATGAGGGAGGCCAGCTGTTCCAGCCCAAGTCCTGAGGGCAGCTCTGAGGGATTAGGTCATCTCTCATGCCCATTCCGGAACTAAGCATTGCACCTGGGGGCGGGCCACATTGGCTGGCTTAGCCTGAGCCCTAAGCTCTATCTGGGAGGGAGGGGTGGAGTCAGTCTCCCCTGAACAACATGCCTCTCTTACGGAAAAGGAAGGTCTGGTGGGATGGAAAACGGGAGGTCATATAAGAGAAATGAAGAGATGTCTCACAAAGCCTTGTGTGAGGGTCTGTACTATTCACAGTAGCCCCGTGCTGAAAACAATCCAAATGCTCATCAACTAGTGTACAGATGAACAAAAAGTGGTATATCTGCAAAATGGAATACTACTCAGCACTGAAGAGAAGTGAACTACTGATACATGTAACAATAAAGATGAGCGTTAAAACATCATGCTGAGTGGAAGAAGCCAGACACAAAGACTATGTGTTGTTGAATGTTCCCATTTACATGACCTTTCTAGAAAAGGTAAAACTGTAGAGACAGAAAGCTAGTAGCTGGTTGCCTGGGTCATGGGGTGGACAGGGGACTGACCACAAATTGACAAAAAACCAAAACAACAACAATAACAAGACACTGTGGGGTCGTGGTGCTGGTGCTGCCCCATGTGAGTTTATCAAAACTCATCAAGCCGAATATGTAAAATAGGGAATTTTGTAGTATATAAACTACGCTTCAAAAAAGCTTCCCAGGGAGGGGAAGCTGGGCCGGGCCACCAGGGCCCACTCCAGATGACAACGGTGCCATGACTCATCAGGAAACTGTGGCGGGGCAGGCCTGTGGGGAGATGCAGAGGTCGCCCTGGACAGCCCGGCAGGGGGCGCCACGGGGAGGCCAGGGATGGAGCTGGAGGCTTGGGGTTGGGGAGTTCACAGACTCCGGAGCGCTGGAGAAGCGGGTCCCCTGGGGAAGTGGCCTGCGGAGAAAGGCGGCCCGGCAGGACGCTGTCATGTCCGCCACACCCCATGAGTCCCGTTCTGTTCTCCACTGTGGTCAAGGGTCGGGGGAGACAGCGGGCTCTGGAGGCGGCCACCTGGAAGCCAAACCTACTGCTGCCACTCATCTGCTGGGCGACGTGGGTGAGCCGTTGACCTGATTCGGCCAGGTAGCCCTGCCCCGCCCCGCCCCCAGGCAGCCTCTGGGTCAGCAGCCGGGCCAGCGCCTCTCACGCAAGCGGCTCCCTGCCACCTCTGCAGGAAGCGCTTCACGATCGCGGCTGTGTGCAGAGGACGGTGCTGCTGCTTATCAGAATGATGGACGGCTCTGCCCTCTCCACCCGCTGGCTGGCACAGCAGTCCTGCCATCCCGCCTCGGCTCCTCCAAGGAGCAGCAGGCGAGCGCCACCAGGCCTGTCCTGCAGATGGGGAAAGCGTGAAGCACATCCGGGTATGGAAGGTGGAACTGAGTCTCAGGGGCCAGAGCGCTGGTGAGGCTGCAGGCCCCCTGCCCACCCACGAGGGGACTGCCTCTCCAGCAAGCAGGGAGAGCCTTGTGCCCAGAAGGGAGGGCCGGCCAGGCCCAAAGCCAAAATGAGCCCAGGCTGCTAACCTGGCCCAGCACCTCTACCTCCAGAGCCACGTCTGGGGGAGGGAGCAGCCACTCAGGCCCCTCAGGCTGGAAGCCTGGCTGTCGAGTAACCTGTCACTCACTTGCTTGGGAGCCCATGGGCACGAGGGCCAGGAAGTGGCACAGGGAAGATGGCCGGTCCCCTGAGGAATGATGTGGTGATCATACACTTGGTCATTCTAATCAGGGTACCTACCCAAGTTTGAAAGGAAACTGTCCCCAGTTTGTTCTATCAATTAAAACCAGAGCAGAACTATGCAGGGCCAGTCTCGACCCTGGAGCACAGCCTTTGTCGGACACCTGCAGCGTGCGGGGTCAGTGCTGGACACTTTGCATGCGCCATGGTGACCCATGACGAGGTCCCACAGCCACCCTGGCCTCCTGTTCCTGTCAGGTGGCACCTTTCTGCCTCTGCGAGGCTGGGCCCCTGGCTTGGCCTCACTCTCTCCAGGTCCCCGCTCAGCCAGGTTCCTTCCAAACCAGTTCACGCCCCCAGGGTCGTTCCCCAACCTCACATTTTTTACTATGTGACATTACTTATGTGTCCAGGGTCTCTTCCTCTTCTAGAAGTGAGCTCTGGGACAGCAAGGACTTTATCTTTTTGCTCACAGTTGATCCAGCATTCAAAACAGTGACCATAATTCTTATTAAATGCTCAATAAGTATTTACTGTGAATGAAGAGTAACAATCTCCAGTCAGATGAAGAAATAGAGCACATCAGACCCTACTAATTCTCCCCCAGTCTCTTCTGTCCTTTTTCTTTGGTAATTGAACTCCAGAATTTTGGCTAGGCCGTTGGTCAACCAGAACATTCTATTCCCTGCCTCCTTTGCAGGTAGGTGTGGCCATATGACTATGTTCTTAGTAAAAGGGCATAAACAGAAATCATATGTGAAATTTCCAGGAAAATCAACTTCAGAGATTACATGTACAACTTCTGTTGGCTGGAATGTGGATGTGATGGCTGGAGCTGGACTAGTCATCACAAATCATGAGGTCAAGCTCCATCACAGGGAAGTAACACGATGGAAGGAATCTAGTTTCCTGATGATTACAGAGCCACCAATTTGGTCCTTAACTACCTCCCCAAACTCTTATGTGGGAGAGAAATGCATTTCTGTCTTATTCAAGGCACTGTAAATTTGGCATTTCCAGTCACTCAGGACCCAAGTTTTTCTATGACAGTGCTAAGATTTGAACCCCTGACCATCAGCAGAAATGGTGTCTGTCTCATTCTCCCAGCATCCCAGGGCCAGCACAGGGCCTGGCACATAGTACGGGTCCTCCTATCTGGGCTGACGCCTGTGCTCCCTGCTCTGGCCCCATCTGGTCTCTGACTCTTCTCGCACCGCCCCTCTGCACACACTTGAGAATCATCCCTCCACCCTCTGACACTAACAGGTTGCTTCTTTTCCAATGACACCACCTGACCTTTGTGAAGTCCACTGACACCAGGGACCAGGCCCTGGTAGGGAGCTGGGGAAGAGTTGCTGATGGGCCCATTCGGCCCTCCTGAGAGCCTGCCCTAGGGGCATCTGAGTCTCAGGACAACGCGCCTCAGGCCAGACAGAGCCCTCCGAGGGCAGGCCCAGGCAAGGCCTGAGGAAGGAGGGCCAGACCGTGGGTGGCAGCACTATTGGCCATAGTGGGGGCTTGGGCTGTCCTCCTGAACCTCCCTGCTACTGTGCGAGCTTTAAAAGCCCTCGCTGGAAGGCTCGCTCTCCCACGCCCACCCCAGTCAACAGCGGAGCCCACTGTGACTTCAGTATGGATTCAGTTCATAGAAAGCACACGTCAAGGTCAGAGTATGAATGAGTTTCAGGAGCAGAGAGGTAGGTGGGAAAGAAGTGGATCTGGGGGACGGGACTTGGGGTTAGGGTCCTAAAGCCCTGAAGCTACGGAAGGAAAAACCAAGGAAGGAAATAAGGGGCCTGGATAAGGCGCAGCCTTTGAAGCCCCGACAATGCAGATAAACCACTTCCTTTCTGGATAATCATCTGCTGGCGCAACCTACCCCGCACAGCAGGCACAACCTTTTATCTGCCTGCACCACTTTGTGGATTCTGTACCCCATCCACAATGCCCTCTGCCAATCTCAGCTGGGCAACATCCTTCCCACGCTTCGAGGCCTGGTGGAAACTCTGCCACCTCCAGGAGGCCTTCTCTGAGGGCTCTTCTGTGGGCCCAGCCTGGGCACAGGCTTCCCTGAGCTCCTCTGAGGGAGGCAGGGCTGGCTTAGGAAGGCAGTTCTTCACTAAACCTCACGGGCAGCCAGACCAGCCACTGGATGCCCATAACCCTATGGCCCCTGGACTCTGCCCATGGAGGCTGCATCTTGGTGGCCATGGTGGAGCCAGGAATCTGCCTGGTCAAGACTGTCCGAGGGATTCCAATGCAGGCTACATTTCAAGGCCCTGCAGCAAGGCACAGGGAGAGTAAATGTCCACTGAAGCAAGTTGAAATAGGGTCAGGAAGAGGCTTCCCTGGTGCCCAGAAGTAAAGCCCCCGAGACGGGCTGCAGACGGATTCTGCTTATTCACTGGACACGCCCTGACTGAGCCACGAACAAGCACGGGCAGCAGTAACAGTTGACGCCAGCTGTACACTCGCCACCGGCAAGGCTCAGGGCTCAAACCGTCAATCGTCAACCCTCTGACATATATGTTCTCTTCCGCCACTTCACAGATGAGGACACTGAGGCTCAGAGAGACGTGACCTGCCCAGGTCTCACAGCTGGGAGAGTGACAGAGCTGGGATTTGAACTCGAGCCAGCCAGGTGCACACTCCATTCACTGCAGGATGTTCCAGACCTGTGAACCAACAGACCTGACCCAGTTTGTCTTAATGGGGAAGGAGACACCAAATACAAAACCAGCACGTACTGTCAGATTATGGCACACGCGAGGAGAAAGAGGCTACTCCTCCAGAAGTCAACGTGCACAGCACCCACGGCAGGTATCTCTGAGGTTAGGCTCTTTGCCTCAGTTTTCTCATATATGTAATGGAGCAGTAAGGCCAACTGACACCTGGGAACCATCCAGCTGGGACAGCCTGGAGTCTACCCTTCTTTTTCCAGGCCTTGGTTTCCCGATCTGTAGGGTGGGCTTGAAGGAGTGCAGGGCTGCAGTGACTCCAGATCCCATCAAATCCCACCCTTGGACTTCCCAGGCCACATCAGCCCAGGCTTCCTAGAGCTGGGGGAGCATCCTCCAGCTGTTCTATGGCAATTCCAAGGCCTAGGAGGGGAGTGGTGGCGCTAGGGCCTGGAAGTGGCACCCTGGCTGTCCCTGCCCGGGGAAGAAGGCCCCCTGTGTCCAGTGAACCTATGCCAGGGGAAGGTGCACCTGTGGCTTTGTGGGCTCATCCAGGGCCTGTTGCCGCCCCATAGCAGTGAAAATGAGGTTGAGGGTCCCAGCCCACTGGAAAGGACGAGACATCAGAGCCCTAGGCCCAGATGAGGTCCAGTGCCCCTCCTCTCAGGCTCTCTAGGTTGGCTGCTGTCCGCGGTGCTGAAACGCCACCCGGCTCCCAAGATCATACCCCCTTGGAAACACTTTGAAGAACAGTCCCTAAACTTTCCCTGGACTGGCAGTAGGGAGTCAGAAAGGAAGACCAGTACTTAGGGACAGTTAGGGAGCCAGGGCCACAGGGCTTCACACTTCCCCACAGGGTGATCTTGGACCAACTCTTCTTTCTGACTCCATTTCCTAGAATGGGGGCGATAACCATACTGACTGACTCACGGGTCTGCAGTGAGGGTGCATGTTGACGTGGTATGTGGCAGAGGGAGGGGCCCAGTTAATGTCGGCTCCTACCGTGAGATTTCAGGCCTGTTCTCTGGGAGGCTGCCTTTGGGTGCACACTATTGTACTTGGCCTTCCAAGACTTACCTGCCTCTATTCCCAGAGTTCCATAAAGCAAGCACTAAAATCAGCAGAAGAACACAGAGGAATATTCTAAGGTTCAAGGACATTAAGTTAGTTGCCCAAGATCACATAGCTACTGAAGCAGGGGTCAGTGGTTCAAGCCAGCTAACCCGAAATCTCCAAATCTATCCTCACCCATATCCACTATCCAGACAGGGGAACAAGGACCAGAGAGGACCTGACTTACCATGAGTCACTCAGAGAACCCAGAGTTCCACCTCCCAAATGGACCTCTTCCTACTGCTCCAAGTCAGGCTCCCCAGGTGAGGTGACCAGGACCCCTATGCCCGCGTGCCCAGAACTGCAGACAGACAGCTCCCTTTGCCCTTCTGGATGATCTCCTGTCCATGTGGAGACATGAAGTGGCCCAGAGACAATGTGTATCAGCTGTGGTCATGGGTTGGCGGCAATGCAGGGTCTACCAGTGCCCTTGCCAGCAGGCATCTGTGCACCAGGGAGAGGGTGGCACTGGGGCAGCACTGTTGGGGCCCCTCCAACTCTGGCCTGGTTTCCCAGCAAGGAGAAAGGCAGACACACCAGGCTGCTCCTGTCCCCAATTTCTGGCTGAGTGGAGTGTGCTCACACATATGCCCACACAGATGTAATTCGAATCCACCCCACGGCAGAGACCCCTGGAAGCCTTGGAAATCCAATGCTTTCCCTTGAGGAGGTACAGCCTTGACCTCTAGTTGGAATGAAGCTAGTGAGGCATTAAAAAGTGGTAAAACCAGAAACTACCCCCAGACCTGTTCCTTCTAAGCTGGGTGACCTGAGTAAGTCATAACACTGGCCTTGTGTGGTGTCACCTTAGGGAAGCGTGGCTCCTGGGCCCTGCTGTGGGGCGAGGAGGGATCATGATTTTGAGGCATTAGAATTGATTAGTGCCTGGAGGAGAAGGAGCAGCTTAAATAAGAATCCTAGGGATAAATCCCAGCTCCCAGGGTGGGGTTCCCCTTGGCCACCCGATGCTCAAGCCACAGCTGTCAATGGCCACGATGTCTATAGCAGCCATCTTTCCAGGCTCTGTTTCCTCCATCTGGGCTCCACCCTGCATTGACCCATTTTTTTGGTGGCTTCTCTGAGCTCAGACAGCTGCTCTCTGTGAGGCCCAATCCCATAAATCACAGCTGATTCCACTGAGCAGGCGGCTGCTGCCACCCATGCATTTTGCGACCATTAATCAATATCGGTGGTACTGGGGAAGGATGTCATAGGGCCCTTGGAGAGAGCTGGGCCTGGCCTTCAATCCTGGGAAACCTCCAGCCCCTGACAACACCTCTGTCCCCGGGTCCCCATTCAGACCCTGTCGACCTGTCTCTCACCCATCAGTCAACACACTTTCCCATCACTCCCCATGAAGCTTCTGATCTTCACCCCCACAGGGAAGACCCTGACCCAGGAAGAGGGCACAGGGGTTGAGCCACCACCTCACTGTATCCAAGCCCAGGAAGACCCCTCCTACCTGCTGTGCCCAGGCCCACAGCCTGCTCCCTGGACCTCAGGGTCCACTCCAACTGCCAGGAGCTACTGGGAAATTATACCTCACCTGATTCCCTGATCCAACAGCCTGCTTCTGTCCTCACTATTCGGTTTGCTTAAAGAAAGGAGCACATCAAATGCAATGTCCTCTGGGACCTGAGCCTGTACTGTTGGCCTGCAGGAGGGCGGAAGACTTGTGGTGCCGACTGGGTGCCAAGGACTATGCAACAGCAGGATCAGGAAAACTCTGGAAGGTGGAAGCTGAGAGGACAAGTTTGGCTTTTCCTCCAGTCTGGGCAACACTGGGAGAAGTCTGTCCCCCCTATCTGTTTGCCCACCTGCTATTTAGCAAGTACCTATTGTATGCACTAGAGTAGAGGGACTGAGGGGTGACAGTGTAGTGGCAGACCTTAGCAGGCTCTGGGACAGAAGGTTCTTTTCTAGTGGGGAAACCAATGCCCACAGAGGGGAAGTGACATGCCCAGGACCACTTGGCAGAGGGGATCCTCAATGTCAGGACACACATCTTCCATGTGACCTTCATCAAGTAATAGGACCTCTCTGTACTTGATTTCATCATCTCTAAAATGGGAATAATGGAAGCTTGGTGTGGTGGCACATGTCTGTAACCCCAGTGACTTGGGAGACTGAGGCAGGAGGATCACAAGTTCAAGGCCAGCCTGGGCAATTTAGGGAGACCCTGTCTCAAAATAAAAAATAGGGCTGAAGATGTGGTAGAGAGCTTGCCTAGCATGCTCAAAACCCTGGGTTCAATCCCCAACACCAAAAAGTAAAATATAAAATTAATTAATTATAAAATGGGAACGATGGACACTGTGCCTCTCTGCAAGGGCAACTGTGGGATCAAAGTCCTATGAAGTGCCAGGCATGGTGGCACACATCTGCAATCCCTGTGGCTAAGGAGGCTGGGACAGGAAGATCTCAAGTTCAAAGCCAGCATCAGCAAATTATGGAGGACCGAACTCAGTGAGACCCTGTCTCTAAATAAAGTATAAAAAAGCCTGGGGATGTGGCTCAGTGGTTAAGTGCCCCTGAGTTCAATCCCCAGTCCCCCCACCCCCCAAAAAAAGGCCTATGAAGGCATGGAGCCTGGCACATGGCACACGTTCAACAAGTGCCGGTGGCATTGTTACTGTCGTTATAGGCCAGGCTCTTTGCTAGGGGCCAGGGTTAGAGCAATCAGCAAAACAGATGTGGACTCTGAGCTCAAAGTTGGCAAAATGATTATGTCATGATAAGTGTCCCAAGCACCTGGGATAGAGAAAACCGCAGGCAAGACAGAAGTCACAGAAGGCCCCTCTGAAGAAGATGCTGACGCTGAGAATTGTGATGGACAAGAACTGCAATTTGGTTTGGGCAGAGTCAATGCCCAGGCAAAGGCTCTGAGGTGTGGAGCAGCTCAGTAAGTATTTAAGGGTCTGAGAAGAGTCGTGCAGCCAGGGAGGAGTGAGTTCCCCTGCTGGGCCTCAGTTTTCCTTTTTAAAAAAACACTTTTGATACCTCTGGTTTTTTATGCAATGCTGAGGATCGAACCCAGTGCCTCACGCATACTAGGCAAGTGCTCTACCACCGAGCTACAACCCCAGCCCTCCAGTCACCTTTTAACACAGCCAGAATCAGCCCAGCTCTCCTCAGCGCTAGCAGTAGAGCAGGCCCTATTTGCTCCATGGGGCAGGGGAAGTGCTCTGGAGACTGGCCCAATCTGCTGGAAAGCGACCTTGGCCACATCCCCTTCCCCTTCATCCTCTGGGGCTGACTCAAAGCTACGAGTGGTGCCTGACTCACTACTTAAGTGACAGCTAATTATGCCGCCCCCTCCACCCGCCCAACTGCAGTACCTGCACCAGAGATCTTTGGCTCCCGACCCGCCTCACGACACCAGCTTCCCACCAGCCCCCTGAGGGGCCAGGTCTTGCCAGAGGGCCCCCTTGGGGTCCACTGGGAGGTTGGAGGGAGGCCCTGTCTGGGAACCAGCGGGTCCTCTCTTCTCACACTCTGCTCTGCCCCTCAGGGACTCACTGCCAGCACCTTGGATCTGATATACCCACTGCTTTTTCCCCAGGGGTCAAGGTGCTTTGAGGCCAGTAGAGATCTCACATCTAGGCCAGGGAACCTGTCCAGGGAAACTGGGCATGGACTGATTGTAGGGAGCCCCTTGTGGCTTCCTTCCTGAGTTTCCCGTTGCCCACCACAGCATGCAACTGGGCGGGTGAGTCACAGCCTAGCCCTGCACACACTAACTATCAGGCACCTCTGCTCCAAGGAGCCACGCGCAAGTGAATCACAAGATAGGGCCTGGGCCGCATTGGGCCAGCCCTCAGTGTGTGCACAAATGTGGGTGTCCTGCGGATACCCCCTTCTGTCCCATCCTCACTTCCAGAACAGGCAGAATTTCCAGAGAAAGGGAGTGTGCAGAGACTGGCGGGCAGCTGGAAGGGAGGAGCTGAGGCTGGAGACTGGGGCACCCCCCAACCACACTCCTACTCGGGGCTCTGTTCCCAGGAGAGGGTGTTGGCAGCTTAGGCCTCGCTGGTGAGGGGCAGGGAGGCAAGGTAGACTAGCATATTCATGAGGAGCTGCCCACGGGAATATGCTCATTGGTACCTCTGGCTACTCCAGGTTCCCTTCCTGCTCAGCTGCTCCTCACCTTGGGCTCCCTCTGTTGCTCACTCTGCCTCAACTGCCCGGCCCAGAATCCACTTTTCCTGAGGTGTCTCTTGCACTTTGGGCCCTCTGGGACGTTCCCTCATCTGCCATTCCCACCTTGACACCTTTGACAGAGCCATGGACCCCAGGCAAACACCAGTCCCTGCGATCTGCCTGTTCACAGGATCACTGCTCGGCAGCCTGTCTCCGTCACCACACACAGTTCTTGCTGAGATGCCCCTTGTGCCCTGCATGTCCACACTGGTCCTGTCCTCACTCAGGAGTCAGAGCGAGCACGTCAAAACGCACACCAGTTCACATCAGCTCCTGCCTCATCCCCCTGTGGCTCCCCACTACTCTTAAGTAGCAGTGCCTCTGGTGGCTGCTGGGTCCCCTGCCCTTTAGCATGTCCCTCTGGCTCTTGCTCCCTGGCTCCCCAGCATGTGTCCAGCCTTCACAGCTGCCCTGCTCACTCCTGCCTCAGTGCCTTTGCCATACTGTTTCCCCACCTGGAGTGGCCTTCACTCCTCTTCACCCGAATAGCTGTCACTCATTCTTCAGAAGGAAGCTCAAACGACACTTCCCCAGGAATGACCTCCAGCCCCTGACTAGGTTGGGACGCTACTTTATTGCCTGCTTGCATTTAATGATTTTTGTGGCCACTTGATAAACTGGGAGCACCCTGAGGGCAGAGCCCAGGCTACCCAGGGCCTTGCTTGTGGGTGGTGCTTAATAAACGCTTGCTAAGTGAATGACCAGTGGTTTTTAACTATGATTCTAGCAGCTTCCAGATGGGCCTCCCTGCCACCCCCCTGTACTCAGGGCTGGTTTCCCGCCAGCACCTGCTTTCAGCAGATAACGCTCCCCACACACGTCCAGCATGTCACACACAGCTTCAGGAGCTTCCCTCCCCACCTGGACCCTGCCAGTTTCCTGGGCAGCAGGGGACTGTGAGGCTCAGAGGCATAAGCTACTACTCACCCACGTACCCTGTGGACCACTAGGCCAAGATGGAACTCAGCTCTAAAAGACCCCATGGCGCCTGGCCTCCTTGCCCAGGGTCTCAGCTTCCTCATCCATGGTAGGCCAAGCCCCATTTCCTCTTGGCATGGCTGTGATCATAAAGAGAGATGGGGAAGGACTTGGGGGTGCCTGAAAGACTGGAATCCACCAAGTAGGGTCTGGCATCTCCCCAGATCCTAGCTCAGGTAGCAGCCACCAACTAACCAGGGCCTTCTTCAAGGCGGGTGGGGCATGCTGGGCTTCATCCCATCCCCTTCAGAGGGGTGTCCATTGCAGCTCCTTTCAATGCAGCAACATTTAACCCTGAGGGCCCCTGGGTCAGTAAACCTCAGGGGGAGGGGTCAGTGTCCCTCAGTCCTGTCTGAACCCCTCCCTCGGGCACTGCAACAGAGGCGTTGCTTGCTGCCTTCTCCAATGCCCTGCTTTCGGCACCACGTGGCCGAGGCTTCGCCCCTTACCTGGACTTCCTCCCCTCCCCATTCCAAAGGCTTGGAGTACGCCGCTCATCCTCCAGGTCCAAGCGCACCCCCACGGCCTGCCCCCTCCACGGCTGCACGCGGCTCATCTCCCACCGCCTGGCGCTCAGAGCTGCGTGCAGTGGCATCCTCTGAATGAGCTTTCGGGTGAGTGGGCATCGTCCCCAAACACTGTCAGCTCCAGCTTTGCCCTCGGGGCTGGATCCTGGCTGACTTCCAGTGGGCACGTAAATCAAGCAGGGGTTCGATCTTGGCTTTGTCCCTTGGGCAAGGAACTTGCACTCTCTGAGCCACAGTTCTAATTTGCAAAAATGGATTTCATGTCCTTACCCAGCAGGGGGGAAAGCTGGGCCCCCCGTGGGGAAGAACAGGGCCCCTCAGTTCTCCTGCCTCTGGGAATGCTGAACCCCATTCCTGCCCCCTCAGTCTCATCTGCACGATCCATGCCAGGAGTTGCCTGGCCACAAACACCAGTATGCCAGCCATCCTTCCACTGGAGATGAGACATGGGCAAGACACACGTGGTTGCTGGCCTCGAAGGTCAAGGGGCAAGGTGGAAATTAAACAAGCCCATTTATGTAGGATGTGATCATTGCCACGAGGCAAAATAAAGCATGATAAAGGGCAAGACAGGGGACTCTAGGAAGGGACACATTTGAACTCAGGTCTCAGGGAAGTGAGGGGGTAAGTCTTGCAGGTACCTGGGATAGAGTCACAGGCAGAGGAAACTGCAAGGGCAGAGGTCCTGGGGTAGAAACGGAGTATTGATGGGACTGCCGACACTAGTTAAAGGAACAACACAGGATGGGTGTCAACACTTGTCAACTGAGTGACCCTGGAGGCTAGAAACTTCAGCTCTGTAGCCTTTGTCTCTATCAGTCAAATGGGCATGGAAAGATGTATCATTGGTTATGAGGATGGAAATGGGAACAGTCACCAGAGGAAGTGCAGGACAACACACGCTGGGGGTTCTGTTAACATGGACTAGACTAGTAATCCCTTTAAAGGGACTGTCCCTGTAGGGTGGCCCTGGTCACAGGGTGGGAACAACTCTTTGAAACAAGAACCTTGCAAAAGGGCTGCTGTCCTGTTGTCAACAACTTTCCTTTCTGACTTGATCTATCAGCCCCAAGGTTTTAACCCTGGGGAGTAAACCAGTAGCTAAAGGCTGGGGATCAGGCCCCGGTAAAGGAGAGCAGTTCTGGGAACCCGCATTCCAGGGAGGCATCAGGAGGCAGCTCCACACCTGGGTCTGGGAGGATTTCCAGGTGGACAGGAAGTAAAGGGAGGCTTCACAGATTGGGAAACAGCATGTGCCAAAAGGCAAAGTGGGGCCAGACCCCTGGGAGTTCTGGGATAAGAGAAGGGGGCAAGGGGAAGGAGAAGGGGGGCAGCCAGTGTTCACAGAGCCTGGCCTGATCCTCCCACTCTGCAATCACAACAGTCCAATTCCTCGAGCGTGGCTCGTTGGGGAATGCTAGGGCCACTACTCCCCTTGACAGCCCTGTGAGGCAGAACTCAGCATTCCCATTTTACAGGTAGCACACTGCAGCCATAAGCTACTTGCCCAAGGTCCTAGAGTCAGCAAGCGGCAGAGACTAGATGAGCCCTCCAACCATCAGACCCACAGTTTCAGAAGAGGGCACCAGGGAGCCATAGAAGGGTTTTGAACAGGAAACTAATGTCATACAATCTGTTCTGGAAAAATCTTCTGGTTGCACACAGTGGGAGGGCTGACCTGACAGAGGCTACTGTCACTGTCTCTGTGGCAGGGCTCCCTACCTCAGTCTCCCCATGAAAGGGACCACAGACCCCGGCTCGGAAGCCTCTGTGAGGGGTGAGGCAAATGCTTGGCAAGGCTTCCTGCCACCCACCCTAGGGGCTCAGGCGCCAGTTCCAACCTGCAGCTTTAATTAAAAGACCTTTTCAAATCATTAGCAGCAATAATAATAAAACCCCAAATAGGAACAATGAAGCAGTACAACTGTGACTGTCTGCTGGAGAATTAAAATGGGCACCTGGCGTTCTGCCACCCCCCCCCCGGGGGCAATTGGCTCAGGAGGGAGGTGTGATTTTCATCTCCAATAGACTTGTCAGACCAGACACTGGCTTGGAGAGGCAGGACTGGGGGAAGAGACCACCCTGCATCTGGAGGCAGTGTCCCTGGGCCATTTTGGGGGATCCTCAAGAGGACTGTGGATGCGGCACCTCTGATCCCATCTCAGGGACCAGCATCCCCCACTTCAGGGCTCAGCTGGCCTCCCCTTCACCTAGCCTGGCACAAAATCAAATTTGTCCCTTGCCTCCACAGTGCCAGCCCCCGTTCTGGCGCAGGTCACCTTCATGTCCCCTGGAAACAGTACCCGACTCCTGTTAGGGCCTCCCTGGCCACCTGGGCCCCTGCAAACTGCACGCCCCATCGCACCACAGGGGTTTTTCCAAATTGCAGACAAACTGGTGCTCCATGTTACCCCCACAGATCCCGCTCATGGCTCCCCGCCTCCTCTGGCATGCCCCTCCTTCCCTGGCATTCATCCCATCCCTCTCTCCTCTGTTCCCTGGTAAGCCCAGCCCTTCCCACCTCAGGGCCTTTGCACAGAAAAGGGAAAAGAAAAGAAAAGAAAAAAAAAAAAAAAACCCACTACAGTATCCTACACCTCCCTGACTGGCTCCCCAAAGCCCTAATTGTTCTTTCCCACATTATAGTAGTTTTTAGACATTTTTATTACCATTTATTTATTTTTATGTGGTACTAAGGATCAAACCCAGTGCCTCACATGTGCTAGGCAAGTGCTCTGCCACTGAGCCACAACCCCGGCCCCACACTGTGGTATTTTTATCACTGTCTTGTCTGCATGCCCCATCCCCTCACAGGAGAGCCTGGAGTGGCAGGTCTGGGTCTGGCCTGTTCACAGCTGTGCCTTCAGTGCCTGGCATTATGCCTGGCACACAGTAAGTGCTCGATCAATGCTTGTAGAACAATGCAATAAATAGAGTTTCTCTGCTATACGTGAGGCCCTGCCTTACCTTCCTGCAGCCCAAGGAGTCACCATTCCCCAGATGTCTGGCCACCCTTGTGAGCAGCAGCTAACCCTGGGGGTAGGTCCACGGGGGCAGCGTCTTCCCAGCTTCCCTGGGTTTCCTGCTAATGCCTGTAAAGGCAGGTCCATGAGCTTCCTAAGCTGTACCTCCATACTATAGGGACTGGGCAAGATGCTCTTCAGGATTTCTGGTCTACATTTTTGCTATTTGGCAGACACCTGTTAGCACCCTCTTGGTGCCAGCCCTGAGCTAGGTACACAGATCTGCACCCACAGAGACCTGCACATAGAAGGCTTCAGGCCAGCAGGGGAGACGCAGCCAGGAAGGACAGTGAGGTATGCAGGACAGAGGTGTGGAGTGGTTTGGGGGCAGATGACATAACCGCGCATGCACCAAAATCCTCACTCCGCCACTCACTTGCTGGGTGGCTGCGGGCAAGTAAACCCACCTCAGTTTCCTCACGTAATGTGGGACGATCCTGTCTCAGCACAAGGGCCGTCCTCTGGGTAAGAAGCAGCACAACACCCAGTGCACTGTGAGCGCAGTGGCAGCGGTGGGGCTTGCTGGTGAGGTATGGACGAGGGGCGGGTGTGACTTTCTCAGAGGAGGCTTCTAAGAGGAGGCAACACTGGAACCAAGCCTTGGAGGATGCACAGGAGTCCATGGAAAGCAAGGCAGTTGTGGTAGCTGGGAATGAGAGGGGAGCATGCGCAGGGGTCGACTCCAGCCTGCAGAGTGGCTTTTGTTTTGGGGTTTTTAGAAGTGCCTTCAGCTGGGGTGTCGCTCAGGGGTGGAGCACTTGCTGAGCATGGGTGAGGGCCTGGGTTTGGGATCTGGACACACACACACACACACACACAAATCCCTTGATTCACTTCTTAGTATGAAATTTTTTTAAGCATCCACAAATGTAGAGAGTAGAGCTGCACTTTAAGCCAGGTGTCAACGTGGTGTGCCCATGACCTCAGAACCCCACCCTCACCCTGCATGACCCCAGAGTGGGGCCAGATGGCCTCAGAATCCACTGCAAGGCCAGACACTTGGAAGCCCCCACACCTTCCCCAACCAGCTAGGCAGGACAAATGTTCAGTTGTTAGAGCTGGAAGTAGCATCTCTCTTTTACTAACCAGTGTAAAAAGGAGAAAGAGAGAGAGAAAGAAGAAAAAATAAGTCTTTTTCCAGCCAGACTACACTTCCTGCCTCTGAGAGGGTGAGAATTTGCTCTTGGAAGGAAAGAAAGCGTCTCCTGTCTGGAGCTTCCTCTTTGAAGCCCCATGAATATACATGGTGGCAGGCAGACAGCTCTGAGATGCTAACAAGCCGCCTCACCTTGAAAAATCAGGGTCACCAGCCTCGAGGGGGCCTTTACAGGGAGTGCTTGGTGGCGAGAAGGTGCTGGAGAGACCGGAGACCCAGGCTGGTCCTGGGCAACTCCTTTCCCCTCTGACCTCTATTTTCTCACCTGAAAAATGGGGACATTCCCTCCTGGGGTCGCCAGGGACTAAATGTGATATAAAGTGAGACACTGACCATGGCACAGGGTATGCAGTGGGCACTCAGCATGCTGCTGTTTATTTTACAGACCCTCTGGGCTGGGTGGGACCACTGGAACAACTGACCGGGCTTGGCAATCATCGGACCTGGGTTCCAATCCCTGCTCTGCCTGTCACTAGCTTGTGCCCTTGGACAAGAAACAGCACCCTCTTCGCACTCACTTTCCTCATCACCAAAATGGGAAGAATTTTGTTCACCTTGGCTGGGAGTTGTGCGGGTGAACTGGGCCCTTCCTGTAGCCACGTCCTGGTGCGGGTGGAGGGAGGGGGAGGGGTGGGCAGGGAAAGGCTGAAGGCCTTGGAAACACCCCCATTTCTTTTTTCTTTTCTCTTTTTTTGTACTGGGGAGTCACAACCCTGGACCTTTTAAATTTTTTAAAATTTTGAGAAAAGGTCTTGCTAAGTTACTCAGGGCCTCCCTAAGTTGCTGAGGCTGGCTTTGAACTTGTGATCCTCTTGCCTTAGCCTCCGAGTTGCTGGGTTCACAGGCATGCACCAAGGTACCTAGTTGACACGCCCATTTCTTGGTAGGAGAAGATGAGACTCAAAGGCTGAGGACTTGCTGGAAGGATCTGATCTTGCTGCTAGCTGGCCTCAGTTCTCAGCCCCTCTCTAGCCAGTCTCTACCAGCAGCTGATGATGGGCCCAGCCTCCTCCCAGAGGCCCCTTCTCCAGATGAAAAGTCTCTGGAAACACAATCTGATTGTATTGCATCCTGGCTCCAAGCTCTCTAGTGACTGTCTTTTTTTTTTTTAAATTTAAATATATATTTCTTAGTTGTAGATAGACAGGATACCTTTATTTATGTGGTGCTGAGGATGGAACCCAGTGCCTCACCACGCTAGGCAAGCACTCTACCACTAGGCCCCAGCCCCAGCCCTCCAGTGACTGTCTTTCCTTCACCTACACGCCCCTAATTTCCACAGCTCCTTCCTACCTACCCCAACCTGTTTTTTCTTAGCTGCAACTGAACAGGACAGGCAGCCAGGAATGGTCCCAACTCAGAGCCTCTGCATTTGCTGAGCTCTCTGCTGGGAACCCCCACACCACCCCAGATCTTCAAAAGGCTAGCAGTTCCTTTATGTGGCTTCAAGCCTTAGCTCAAATGTCACTCCCCAAAAATGTGTCCCCTGATCTCTCCAGCAGATCCCTCCCACTCAGTTGCTTTCTATCATATCATTTATCCAACAGGTAACTATTTTACTTTTACTAGTTCCCCACTTACTCCCTTAGAGTTCTGTGAGGGTAGGGACCACATCTGTCTCTGTGGCACACAGTGGGTGCTCAATAAGTATCCAATTCATGACTATGAGTGAATAAGTGAACAGAAGCCGAGACTTCCATTTCTACGTTTGTCTGTAGTGACGCTGTGAACTCTGCTGCCAGGGAAACCCCCTTCCCTGGCCCCTCTCCCCAGTGACAGTGCAAGTGCCTGGCTGAGGATGGGCAGGCAGGGGGCCAGCAGCCTGCGTGACCCCTGCCTGGCTCCCAGTGCTGTTCAGACTGTAGGTCTAATTGCTACAACTCTGAGGCTAAGTGAGTTAATGAGGCGGATTAATGTTCCCACTTGGGTCCCTCTCCCGCCTTGGCCTTCTAGGAGCTGGAGAAAGGGAGACTGGGGCCTCAGGGCATAGGCTTCTGGGAGGCTGGGCGCCTGACCGCTACAAGCCTGCCCACAAGGCCTCTCCCACTCTCCTCCTGGCCCCCTGACACCACGTGTCAGCCATAGAGGGCAGGGGACAGACACTCATTAGAAGCCTTTGATGTGTGGGCACTGGAAATAGGGACCCATTTGTTCTTCGTAAAGTAGAAGTGATCATCCCCTCTAGTGAACAAGGCTCAGAATCTTGCACACTGGCCCCGGCTCGGTTGAGTTGTCTCTCTCCCATGCCTCACCATGTGAGGGAGAGAGGGACCAACTCTGGACTGCGGACCACTTGGATCAGAATCAAGGTAATGATGGGTGATAAGGATAACAGAAGAGCAACAGTGACAAGTTAACATTACTGTTCGCTGGGCACTATGATAACAATGAAAAAGTCCCTGAAGCCTCAGCAACCTATGAGGTAGGTCCTATTATATGCCCTTTTTACAGATGGGGAAAACCAATGCACAGCGAAGTAAAGGCACTTGGCTGGGGTCACACAGTGAGTACGCAGCTTTGCGTCTAGACACCACATTCCCCACACCTACCTCTGGCCTCAATCTCCATTCCAATCACTAACCAGGCTCTGGCTGGTGGGAGGTTGGGCACCTAGCACTTCTCCATTCCTGCCATCCCTGCCACTATGATTGGAGCTCCCATAAAAATACCGCATCTGATCACAAGTCCAAGGTTAGCCTCAGCAAAGTAGTGAGACCCTGTCACAAAATAAAAAATAAAAAGGACTAGGGATGTAGCTCAGTGGTAAAGCACCCCTGGGTCCAATCCCCAGTGCCAACTAATCAACCAAGCAACCAAACAAACAAACAAACAAAAACCCTTCTGGCCCATCAGTTCCTTCAAAGGTAAGAGGGAACTGAAAAGGTAAGGAACCTGAAAAGGTAAGGTTCTGGAAGAATAAGATACATTGTTTAAATTGTCACTATTTTTTTCTCATTACAAAAACAATATATGTTCACAGCAGAAAACCTGAAGAGGAAAGCATCTGGAAAATAAATTTTTTCTTCTTCCCAAGACAACCACTTGTGATATTCCAGTACATGTCCTTCCAGTCTTTATTTTCTATCCACAGTCATCACCAAGACATCCCCGACACAAGAGCTGCTTTTGCACTTTGCTAAGTGTCCGGTCCTGTGCTATGTATCTTACACACATTATCTCATTTAATCCTCACACAAGCAGATAATTAATGTGTGTCTGTGTGTGTGTGTGCGTGTGTGTGTGTGTGTGAGAGAGAGAGAGAGAGAGAGAGAGAGAGAGTCTTACAGATAGAAAACAGGTTCGGAGAGATAAAATAAGTAGCTAAGGCAGGTCAGCTAGTTAGTAGTAGAGCCAAGTTCAAATTCATAACTGTTTGATTCTAATAATCTTAGCTGTTTCCTTCTAATTTCCTGGAGCTGGAATTGCCAGGCCAACCCAACGCAAAATTGTAAGCTTTAAGATAATACTGGGTGCTGGGGAGATAGCTCAGTTGGTACAGTGCTTGCCTTGCAAGCACAAAGTCCTGGGTTTGATCCCCAGCACCACAAAAAAATAAATAAATAAATAAAAAAGATAATACGGAACTAACCTGCCCTGCTCAAGGGGTCTCAATTTATACTTGCAAATAAGATCCAGGAAGGTGTACTTCCCGACACTCTTGCCTATGCTGGACTTTTTAAAAAAAAACTTGCCAATTTTGTCTGCTAATAAGATGGATCATTGCTATTTCCCAAGGCATTTCCTTAATTTGAATTTAATTTCTTTAATTTTTAGCTTCTATGTGACTCCTTGGCCTGCTTATCAGGGTCTGATGTCGTCCTGCCAGCTGGAGGCCCTGTTGCCCTCTGTCTCGCCACAGTAAGCACCTAGGAGAAGGAAGGCACCCACCCAGCCATCATATGCCTCGGCCACCTTGCCACTGGGTAGTTTAACCTTAGAACCAAGTCTTACCTGGACACAGAAGGCCCTGGGATGTAGGTATCCCTCAGCCTACCTGAAGGATGAAGAAACTGAATCAGGAGTGGCCTCCATCAAGTTTTTTGACCCTGACACTTGCTCTGTCCCTGAGCTGCATTCTGCTATGTGTAAAATTATAAATTATAAACCTCCAAAACCAAAAAACTTCAAATGCATACAAGAAATATAAAGAAAGCTTCACCAAAGTAAATCATAATCTAATTGTTCAAATCCAGTGATAAAGAAAAAAAAAAAAAAAAGGAAGGAAGGAAGGGGAAGGGGGAGGGAGGGGAGGAGGAAGGAAGGAAGGAAATGTTGTATACAGAGGAACAAATGTAAGAATTATAGTACAGTTCTTGTCAAAAACAATGCAAATGAGAAGACAGGGGAACAACATCTTTAAAGTACTGAAAGAGGAAAAAAATCAATTTAGAATTCTATGACCAGTAAAAATAACTTTTAAAAAACAAAGGTAAAATAACAACTTTTCAGATACAGAAAAACTGAAAGAATTCATTATTAGCAGACCCACACTATAAGAAATGTTAATATCCTTCAGGTTGTGGGAATATATCAGAGAGAAATATGGATCAACAAAAAAGAAGAAAGAGTACTGGAAATGGTAACTACATTAGTAAAAATAATACAGGATTATTTTTCTCATTATTTAAATCTCTTAACTGATCATTTAGATATCAATAATAACAACAGTGGGCTGGGGATATAGCTCAGTTGGTTGAGTTTGCCCTGCAAACACAAGGTCCTGGGTTCAATCCTCAGCACCGCAAAAACAAAAACAAAAAAAATAATAACAATAGTGTTGTGCTTATTATATAAAAGTAAATAAATAATAAAGATAGCACAAAATCAGGAGAGAAATGAAAGTATACTATTGTAACAGTCTCATACTATAAATGAAGTGACATAATATCACTTGAAAGCATACCACAAGTTAAAGATTGTATAATAAAACTGTAAATGGCCACTAAAATAAGAAATAGGATTATAACTATAATCATCCATAAAGATAAAATAGAGTGGTAAAACCATTTAATTCTAAAGAAGGTATAAAAACAGGAAAGGGAGAACAAACAATAGATAGGACAAACAGAAAACAAACAGTACAACAGAAGGCTTAAACCTAACTATATCAACAAAAACATTAAATGCAAGTAGTTAAATGTCCCAACAGAGATTTTCAGATTGGATTTTTAAAAGACCCAACTATTTGCTGTCTATAAGAAGTGCACTTCAAATATAAAAACACAAATAAGTTAAAAGTAAAAGGATGGAAAAATATAGAACATGTTAACAACCATCCAGAGAAAAGTGAAGGGCTATATTAACATCAGAAAAAGTAGATTTCAGGGTTTAAAATCATTTCATAATGATAAATAGGTCAACTCATGCAGAGGAATAATAATCTTAAGTATTTATGTATTTAATAACAAAGCTTCAAAATATATGAAGCAAGAAAGTGATCAGAATACAAGAAGTAGATCTCCAAGTATAGTCATAGATTTCTATACCTTCCTCTCAATAATTGATAGAACTAGTAAACAGAAAACAAGGATACAGACTTAAACAACACTACCAACCAACTTGACCTAACTGACACTTAAAGAATCCTCTATCCACTAATAGCATTTATTCTTTTCATGGAACATTTATTAAAAAACAAACCATATTATGGCCATTAAACAAATCCCAATACATTTTAAAATACTCAAGTCATACAAAATCTATGATCACAATGAAATTAAATGTAAAGCTATTAACAGAAAAGAACCCTGGAAAATTCTCAAATATTTGGAAACTAAATAACACACTCCTAAAAAACCTATAGTCAAATAGGAAACCAAAAGGGAGATTAGAAATTGCTTTGAACTGAATAAAAATGAAAACTCAACATATCAAAATTTGTGGGATACTGTCTAAGTAAAGGGAAACTTTATAAGTACCTATATTAGTGAAGACAAAATGTTTCAAATCAGTGACTTCAGCTTTCACCTTAAAAATATTTGAACACAGAAAACAAATTAACTCTGAACTAAGTAGAAGAAAGGAAATAAGAAATATCAGAATAGAAATCAATAACAGAGAAAATAGAAAAGTAATAGAGAAAAATCAGTGATACCAAAAGGTGGTTCTTTGAAAAGACTGATAAAATTGATACATAACCAGATTGATGAAAAAATTAAAAGTGAAAGAGAAACTAGACACAAATTACCAATGGCAGGAATGAAATGGTGGCATCACTATAGATTCTACAGATATTAAAAGGGTAATAAAATTGAAAACTTACTGCAAGGCTATAGAAATCAAGTCAATGTGGAAATATCATAAGGAAAGATCAATGGAACAAAATTCAGAGTCTAGGACCAAAAAAAACCAACCCACTTTACATTTATGGTCAATTTTCAAAGAAGGCATCAAAGCCATTCAATGGGGGAAAACAGTCTTTTCAACAAATGGTGCAGGCACAACTTATTATCCACATGCAAAAGAATAAAATCAGACTCCTACTTCACACCATGTGCAAAAATTAACTCAAAATGAATCAAAGTCCTAAAGGTAAGAGCTAAAACTATAAAGCTCTTAGAAGAAAATACAGGTATGAAACTTCATGACCTTGAATTAGGCAACTTCTTAAATATGACACCAAAAGAAAATATAGCCAAAGAAAAAATAGACAAATTGGATTTCATCAAAATTTTAAACTTTTGAGCTCGGGAAATGGCTCAGGGGTACAGTGCTTGCCTAGCATGCATGAGGCCCTGGGTTCTATCCTCAGTACCACCAAAAAAAAAAAAATAAATTAATTAATTAATTAATTAAAACTTTTGAGCTATAAAAGACACTAACAGGGCTGGGGTTGTAGCTCAGTTGGTAGAGCACTTGCCTAGCACATGTGAGGCACTGGGTTTGATCCTCAGCACCACATGAAAAATAAACAAATACAATAAAAGGTATTATGTCCATCTACAAATAAAAAGATATTTTTTTAAAAAGGACACTAACAAGAAGGTAAAGAGACAACCCACAGAATAAATATTAGTGAGTCATATATCTGAAAAGGACTTGTATCCTAAGTATATAAAGAAATCTTACAACTTGGTATGGTTTGGATATTTGTGTCTTTCCAAAACTCCAGCGTTGAAACCCAACTCTCAAGGTGTTAGTATTAAGAGGTGAAGCCTTTGGAAGGTGATTACTTTATGAGGGGTAAAAGGGGGTGTCCATTCCCCTGTTCCACCATATGAAGGCATAGCAAGAAGGCACCATTTTTGAAGCAGAGACTGAGCCCTCATCAGATATTGAATCTGCTGGCACCTTGATCTTGGATTTCCTGGTCTCCAGAACAATGAGCAATAAATTTCTATTATTTATAAGTTACACAGTCAAGGTATTTTGCTGTATCAACTTAAATGAACTAATATACAATAATTAAAAACAGTATCTCAATTTAAAAATGGACAAAGTATTTGAATGGACATTTTTCAAGAGAAGATATACAATGGTCAACAAATACATGAAACGATGTTCAACATCATTAGCTATCTGGGTAATGCAAATTGAAACCAAATGAGTGGTAAGGTACCAGGAGGTACGCCTGTAATCCCACTGACTCAGGAGTCTGAGGCAGGAGAATCATAAATTCAAGGCCAACCTCAGCAACTTAGTGAGACACTGTCTCAAAATAAAAAATAAATAAATAAAAGGGCTGGGGATGTAGCTCAGTGATAGAGCACCCCTGGGTTCAATTCCTACAAAACAAAACACAACCAAATGAACACTTTATATGCACTAGGGTAGCTATTATAAAAGAGATCACAACCAGTGTTGGTGAGATCTGGGAAAATTGGAAACTTCATATGCTGTTGTGGAAGTGTAAAATGGTGAGGCTGCTTTGGAAACAGCCTGGCAGTTACTCAGAAAGTTACACGTATGCCACAGAAGTCCATTCCTAGTATATACTAAAGTCCACTCCTATATACACACTAAAAAATAATAATAAAAAATAACATGTCTACACAAAAACTTGTACACCATGTTCACAGCAGCATATTCATAATAGCCAAAAGGTGGATAAGATTGAAATATCCATAAAGTGATGGACAGATAGATAAAATGTGTTATAGTCATACAACGTGATGCCATCTAGCAATAAAAAAGGGATGAAGCTGTTATATGCTATAGCTTGAATGGACCTTGAAAACATTGTTATGTGAAAAAAGCCAGCCACAAAAGGTTACATATTATATGATTTCATTTCAAGGAAACATCAGGATTAAACAAATCTATAGAGACGACAGAAAGTATACAAGTGGTTTCCAGGGCCTGGAAGCGGGATATGGGGTAAAGAGCAAAGGGGATTGGCTGCTACTAGCATTTCTTTCTGTGGTCATAAAAATGTTCTAAAACTGATGTGACAGTTGTACAACTTAGTGTACAATGGTATATTAAAAACCAGTGATGTGTATCTACTCTAAATAAGTGGATTGGATGGCAAGTAAATTATTGCTCAATAAAGCATTTATTTTTAAAAAATATGATAACAAAGAAATATTATGAGCAACTTCATGGCAATAAATTTGACCACTTAGATTAACTGGATAAATTTTTTGAAAGATACAAACTACCAAAATTCTTACAAACAGATATTGATAACCCAAATAGTCCCATATTCATCAAAGAAATTAAATTTGGAGATAAAAACCCTTCCCACATACAACTGTACATAAGAAATAAGTTCGAGGGTCCATTGCACAGTAGGGTGACTACAGATAACAATCATGCACTGTACAACTCAAAAGAGCTAGAAGGAAGGATGCTAAATGTCTTCATCGTAAAAAGTTATAAACATTTGAGGAGACAGATATGTTTGCCCTGATTTGCTCATTATACAATGTATATAGGCACTGAAACATCTCATTGTACTCCAACAATATGTATAATTTTGTCAATTAAAATTTTAATTAAAAATGAGATAATCATTACTACCAAAAAAACAAAGAAATTGCACATGAATGAAAATTTAAGAAAAAAGTTTCCCACAAAGAAAACTCAAAGCTTAGATGGTTCCATTGGTGATTCCACCAAATGTTGGGAAGAATTAATATTGATTCTACATGGATTCTTGTAAAAGACTGAGGAGAAGAAATACTTCCACATCATGTTATGGGGCCCTAATACAAAAACCAGACAAAACAATATATAAATGAAAACTAAGATCAATATCCCTTATGAATGTAGACACAAAAATTCTAAACAAATTTTAGCAAATCCAATTCAACAGTTTCTTAAAAGAACAACATGTCATGGTCGAATGAGATTCATCCTAGGAATGCAGGTTAGTTTCACATTTGAAAATCAATCAATGTAAATTATTACACTGTCAGACTAACAGAGAAAAAAACAGCTGACCATCTCAATAGACACAGAACATGCCTTTAACAAAATCCAACAAGATTCATGATTTTAAAAATTCTCAGCAGTCTAAGAATAGAACTTCTTCAACAATCCTCCCCCCAATAAAGAGCAGCTACAAAAACCCCACTGCTGATGTCACACTCAGTGGCAAAAGAGCATGCTTCCCCTCAAGATGAGTGACAAGGCAAGGATGTCCACACTCAGCACTCCCAGCCCACCTGCTTCAGAGGGTCTCACCAGGGTAATCAGGCAAGAAAATGAAACAAAAGACATGCAAATTGGAAAGAAAGAAGTAAAACTATCTTTGTTTGCAGATGACATATTTCTTCTTATGGAAAATTCAGTGGAATTTACACAGACAAAAAGCAACTACAATTAAAAGTAAGTCTATCAAGGTAGCAGGATATAAGATCAATACACAAAAATCAATTTTATCTCTATTTACTAGCTATTTAGAAATTTAAAAATTTAAATGCCATGCATAATAGCATAAAATATGAAACACTTATGAATAAATGTAACAAAAGGTACGAGAGACCTAGATAAGGAAAACTAAAATATTGCTGAGATAGTTTTTAAAAAACTAAATTAAATGAGAAAGATACACTCTTCATGGATTAGGAGACTCCATATTATTAAGAAGCTCATTCTCACTGGGTGCGGTGGTGTGCGCCTGTAATCCCAGTGGTTCAGGAGGCTGAGGCAGGAGGATTATAAATTCAAAGGCAGCCTCAGCAATTTAGTGAGACCCTGCCTCTAAATAAAATACAAAAAAGGGCTGGGGATGTGGCTCAGTGGTTAAGTGCCCTGGGTTCAATCCCCAGCACCAAAAAGAAGCTCATTCTCCCCAAATTTATCTATATATGCAAATCAAACCCAATCAAAATCTCAACAGGCATTTTTTGAAATTGATAAATTAATTTTCAAATTTATATGTAAATGCAAAAGACCTAAAAGAGTCAAAACAACTTTGAAAACTAAGAACAAAGTTGGGGAGCCAGGTGTGGTGGTGCATGCCTGTAATGCTAGCTGCTGGGAGGCTAAGGCAGGAGATAGAAAGTACAAAGCCAGACTCAGCAACCTAATGAGGCCCTAAGCAAGAAAATGAAACAAAAGACATGCAAATTGAAAAGAAAGAAGTAAAACTATCTTTGTTTGCAGATGATATATTTCTTCTTATGGAAAATTCAGTGGAATTTACACAGACAAAAAGCAACTACAATGAAAAGAAAGTCTATCAAGGTAGCAGGATATAAGATCAATATACAAAAATCAATTTTATCTCTATTTACTAGCTATTTAGAAATTTAAAAATTTAAATTCCATGCATAATAGCATAATAGCATGACCCTGTCTCAAAGTAAAAAATAAGAAAGGGCTGTGGATGTGGCTCAATGGGTTCAATCCCCAGTACCAAAAATAACAACAACAACAAAGTTGGAGGGACTGATTTCAAACAGTGCATTACTGGTGCAAAAACAAACAGATTAATTGAACAGAAATAGACCTACATACATATGGATAATTGATTTCTTCCCTCAGTGCTGGGGATGGACCCGGGGCCTCATGCACACTAGACATGTGCTCTGCCACGGAGCTCACGATACCACCAGTGCCTGGATAACTGATTTTTGAAAAAAGAGCAAAAACACCGCAGTAGAGCCAGCAGAGCTTTTTAACAACTGTGCTGGGATGAACGGACATTTATAAGCAACACTTGAAATGTAACCCATACCTCACACTACATACACCATTAATGTAAAATAGACCAGAGTTCTACTTATGAAATGTAGAAGTAGAAAACTTGAAGAAAAAACATAAGGGAAATCTTTATAATACTAGGTTAGGCAGACTCCTTAGATATGAAAACACTGCAAATAATTCATAAGAGAACAAATTGATAAATTGGCCTTCATCAAAATTAAAAACATCTGTCTTTTAAGGCACTTTTAAAGAAATGGACAGACAAGCCAAAGACTTGCAATTGCAAATATTTGCGATTCGTATATCCTTTAAAGACTTTTATATAGACTAGGAAAAGAGCCCTCAAAATGCCCTAAGAAAGCAAACCACCCAGTTTTAAAAAAGGAAAGAGATTAAAATAGCTACATTACCGAGAAAGATATGTAGATGGTGAACAAGCTCATGAAAAGATGCTCGATATCATTTGTCACTACGGAACTGAAAGCTAACACCACCATGAGACATCACGCCTATTAGAATGCCTAAGATTAGGAAGGCTGACTATGCCAAATGTTGTTGAGGACGTGGAGGAACTAGAACTTTCATACACTGACAGCAGGATGTTAAAATGGTACAGCCACTTGGGAAAGTTCGGTAGTTTCTTAAACAGCTAAAGATGCACCTGCCCTATTGTTCAGCCATTCCTCTCCTGGGTATCCACCCACAAGGAATGAAAAGCATTCATACAAAGACAGGTGCCTAAATGTTCATAGAAGACTTGTGTGTAATAACCCCAAATTGGAAACAAACCTAACTGTCCATCAACAAATTAATGCATAACTGTGACACATCCATACAATGGAGTATCACTCCACTATAAAAAAGTATGAACTATTGATACATGATAGAACAGGGATGAACCTCCACATAAGCATGCTGAGTGAAAGGAGCCAGAAAAAAGAACATATTGTATGATTCCATTTATAGAGAATTCTAGGAAACACAAACAAATCCTTGCTTGAGGTGACGAGGGACAAGGTGGGGTGGGAGGGTAGCCAAGGAGGGGGAGGAGGAAGAAGAGATTACAAAATCCACAAGAAAACTTCTGGGAGTGATGAATCTGTCCATTATCTTGATTATGGTGATGATTTCATGGGTGTGCACATTTGTCAAAACTTATCAATTCGAACACTTGAAATATGGCACAATTTATTGTATGCCAATTATATCTCAATAAAAACTGTTTTTAAGAAAGGAAAATAAATCAAGGTTATACTGGGGGGAAAAAGATTAAACTAGCGTACCTTCACTGGCTCTTTTAACTCAGAGTTTCTAAAATTGTCTTGAAATTTTAAGACTCATCTGTTCAAAGATCCATAATCATTTATTTCCAGAATGTAAACACACCTCATTCTGTCACTTGAAGATAACTATACTGAGATGCTGAGCTGCGTTTGTACCAGTAAGATGATGTGATTCTAAATCATTTCTGCTACAATGTCACACCCATATCTGAGATCCTGCGATTCCATTACTTTATCAATATCCAGTTTTTCCCAAACACAACAGCTCCCATTCCATCATCAAAATTAAATTGCCTCTCCCTTGAGGGCGCCACTAAACACTATATTTAGGAAGAGAGATGTGTTTCCACCATAAGAGCAGGGAGGGAAGGAACAGGAAGGAGACACAAAAGTATTCTTGGAGTGTCATTTCCACCATGAAAAAGGAAGAAATCTCCAGAGAGAGTGACCCATAGGAAATATCCCCCCATACCAGAGCAGACACTACTAGTGATTTTTGGTTTTGTCTTTTTCCATTTTAATAACTTTATACTTTATCTTTATTTATTCTTAAATTAATAGATTTTAGAGTAATTTTAGGTGTACAGAAAAAGTGAGCAGAAAGCATATAGGGTTCGCATGTACCTCCAGTCCTTTCTCTTAGAGTTGCCACTATTACTAACATCTTGTACTAGTGTGGTACATTTGTTAAAAATCAATGAACCAGGGCTGGGGATATAGCTCAGTTGGTAAAGTACTTGCCTCGCAAGCACAAGGCCCTGGGTTCAATCCCCAGCACTGTCCAAAAAAAAAAAAAGAAAAAAATCAATGAACCAATATTGATGCATTGTTATTAACTGAACTCCATAGCTTACACTAGCAAGCATTCTTTGTGTGGTACATTCTATAGGTTTTGAAATAATTATAGGCATAAATATTTGGACATATTTTACAAGTGTATAATGTCATACCTACACCGTTATAGTATCATAGAATAGCTTCGCGGCCCTAAAAATCTTTGGTGTTCCACCTATTCATCCTCCTTCCCCTTTCCCTACCCCTGGAAACCACTGATCTTTACAGTCGCTAAAGTTTTGCCTTTTGCAGAATGTCATATACAAGTAGTCTGTAGTTGTTTTAAAGTGGTTTCTTTCACTTAGTAACTGGATAAAAGGCTTTTTCAATTTTTTTTTTTCAGTTTTGATAGCTTCTTTTTTTTAATCACCAAAGAAAAAAAATCCACTGTATGATGTACCACAGTTTGTTTATCCATTCATCCAGTGAAGTACAGAAGTATATCTTGGTTACTGCCATTGTTTATTTTTTTATATATATTTATATAAATATATATTTATATATATAAATATAAATTTATTTATATAAATTATATAAATATATATATATTTAGTTGTAGATTAACACAATACCTTTATCTTATTTTTATATGGTGCTAAGGATCGAACCCAGTGCCTCACATGTGCTAAGCAAGAGCTCTAACACTGAGCCACAACCTCAGCCATTGTTTATTTTTAATTTATTTTGTCTCACTGATTTATTTCTTTATTTTCTATTGTTTTTTAAATCATGTAAAATTTGGCAACAACTTAAATGCCCATCATTTAGGACCTGGTTTGAGGTGGTCTGGCTAGTGGTAGTCTCTGCAATGGTTAGAAATGCCCCCCAGAGTGGAGCTGGGGTTGTGGCTCAGTGGTGGAGCGCTTGCCTACCATGTGTGAGGCACTGGGTTTGATCCTTAGCACCACATAGAAATAAATAAATAAAATAAAGGTATTGTGTCCATTACAACTAAAAAAAAAAAAAAAAAAAAAAAAAGAAATGCCCTGGAGTCGGGGGTGTTGGGGAGGATGTGGAGAGACTCCTGCACTCTGCTGGGGGGAACGTAAACTGGTACAACCATTTTGGAAGAGTTTTTCACAGTATCTATTAAAACTGAAAATGTTCATCCTCTGTGATCCAGATCTCCTGGTTATATCACTTTGTAAGTTTCCTAAAAGACATCTGTTAGAAAGTTCAAAGTAATACTAGCCATATAATTAAAAAAAACCTGGAAAAAATCTAAATGTCTATCAACAGAAGAATGGATAAAGTGTGTATAATGGATAAAGTGGATATAATATTCCACTCAGTGGAAGAGTGGCAGCAATGCAAAGGAGTGAATTACCAATCCACACAACAACAGTGATGGATCTCACTGACAAAATGAATAAAAGCAGCCAGAAACAGAAAGGAACATTCTGTATGATTCCGTTGATCTGAAGGTCCAGGACAGATAAAACTGGGCTATGGGTTTAGAAGTCAAAACACTGGTTGTCTAGGGGGCTGGGGGTGGGGAGTCACTGAAGAAGGAAAAATGGAGCTTTCTAGGGGAGCTCAAATGTCCGACATCCTGATCTGAGTGGTGGTGACATCAGGCTGGACTATACAACTTAAAAGAAATGCCCTCCACAACACACATTACATCTCAGTTCACAAATCTCAAATATAATACCCCAGGGTCACTGACTCAGAAAGATGGTCAGTATCAGAAGCAAAAGTAGCTGCAGACAAACAGGACTAACAGGAGCCTGCTTATGCAAAATCATCTACACATCTGCACTATCTGCAGATGACTTCAGAAGCACACATGCAATCATTTGCGAGCACTTGCTGTGTGCAGGTGTTGTCCTAACCACTTCATCACATCATTTCACCTCCGCAATGGTCTCATGAGGTAGAGTACATCACTGATCCCACTTTCCAGATGAGGAGACTGAGGCACAGAGAACCCAGGTAATTTGACTGAAGTCAACCAGCTAATCAGTGCAACACTTGGATTTGAACCCAGGCTTTCCAGCACCAGAGTCCACAGTCTTAGGTAAATTCTAAAGCACCGATCACAGTCCACAAGGCCCCATTTGGTCTGGTCCTTGCCACCACCTGATGCTTCATCTCCTCTTTACCCCAACACCCCACCCTCGCCATCTTCCTTTCTCTTCCCTGAAAACACTGCCTCCCTCACTCCACAGTTTGCACACTGAGATTCTTTGTCAGGATCGCTTCTTTCTGCTCCTCTTTGTGGGGCTCCTTCTCAACTCTAAGCTTTAGTGCTAGGGTGCCATCTCCTCCAGGAAGCCTTGCTGATCCCAAGTCAGGGCCCAAGGTTTCTGCCACCTTCCTCCATAGGCCTGATCACTGTCTTAGCTGCTTTTGAGTTCCCTGAGGAGCATCATCTATCAGAGCCATGCTTCCTCTGCCCACTACAGGTCCCGGCACAGAGTGGGCACCCAAGACATATTTGTTGAATGAAGGAATGCATCTGCCAGGGCAGGCTGACTTGAAGATATGTCTAGAAGGCTGACGTGAATATGTAGTCACAGAAGCGGTGGATGCCAGGGGATTTTCATGCTGATTTTTATACTTTTGTTGGATATTGTTCTGGTAGGCAGGCATCATTTTCCAAACCCCAGTGGCTCTCTCATCTAGGAGACACAGATCTGCTACCTTTCCTGCCTCTCCCTGCACACCCTCTCCTGGGTTGGCCTACAGCCCCAGTAGGCGCTGTATTAATAAATGGGAGAGAGAAGGTCACCCAGCTCTCAAGCAATGAGCCGTCCTTGATTCTGGCAGGCACAGATGAAATGCGCTGAGGAGGGGGAGCTGCTTCACCAAGCACTGAGCACGTGTGAGCTATTTCTGATTCCCACCCGGACGGGGCAAGGCGCATCTGCTGTGGGAGCCTGGGCAGCTTGGCGAGCAGTGCGTGGAACCAATGACTGGCCACCCCAATCACAACTGACCCAGCCATGGCCCTACTGAAAACTTGCCCACAGTTCTTTAGTGCCAGGGGCGGGTGGACAAGGACCTCCGCCTAACACACGCGGTACTGCCAGACCCAGTCCCTGCCTGCCTTCCTGTGCTCCACCCCGCCACTCACAGTCAGGGCCTCCCTCGACTCCAGGCCTGTGCACGCTGCTTCCTCTGCCCAGATGCCTCACCGTCTCCAGGTGTTGACTCTTGCCTTAACCCACATCTCGGCCTGGATCACTTATCTTCCTCAAAGAAACCTTCCCTGGTCATCTCCTCAACCTGAGTGTCCCTTGCCTACAGATTTCCGCTATCCCAACAGGTTTCCTAACATCTTAGATGTCTTTGGTCCCTCTCTTGTCTGTGATGTGGCCATGTCCCATGTCCTCAGCATCCAGCAAGAGCCTGGCCCAGAGCAGACACAAATCTTCATTTGCCAACTGACCACACAAGAGAGAGAGGACTGGGGAGCTCAGCAGGCGGTGGGTAGATGAGGAACAAATGAGTGAGTTTGGCTATAACTTGGTGGTGAAGGGTCAGAGAGCTGTGGCCTTAGGGGAGAGGGAGAGTGTCAGCAGAAGGCCACCCCCATACCTGCCACTTGTCTCACTGGTGTCCCCTCTAACAGCCCCTGAAGATCCCTGGCAGCCTGAGACTCCAGGCTCCAGGTGTGGCTGCTTACCGCCCTGCCTCCCCCAGCCCTGATGAGTACAGTCGACACAGAATCTGTTCAGAACAGAGCATTTCATCTAAATATATCTGCTCCCCAAAGCAGGATGTGCAGGGAGGGGTAGGGGGCACGAATCAGGCCTGCAGCACTGGGAGAACCAGAGCCCCGGCCAACGGCCCCATAGCCACCTTTCCTTGCAGAGGCCTCCACACAGTGCCAAGGGAGAGTGCTGAGCCTGGGTCCCTTCAACACGGTTCCCACTGCTGACCTCCCACCCCAAAACAGCTTCCTGGAAAGTGGGCCATGTGCAAACCAGGCCAGCAGAGGAGGGAGGGGACACAAAGAGGAAAGCAACTCTACAGAGTCCCATGGGCGCAGCGAAGTCCAAGCTCGCTGGTCCCAGGCTTCCTAAGGACCCTGATAGTAAGAATTCTCTTCAGCTTTTCCAAGTTCTCCCAGAGATCCTATGCTGTGGGACAGCAGAAAGAACACTGGTTTGGAAGAGTGGACAAGTTCATTGGTGGCCACCCAGGGAGGCCCAGCCAGTGGCTTTCCGGGGTCTTTGGAGCTGAGGAAGACACCACCTTTCCACTTAGATTTGCTCTTTTACCTAAAGACAAAAATCAGAAGAAAAAAAACTTGCCCATTAGAACAGCTGGACATAAATGCTCACGGCTATGAACACCTCATTTTAAAATAGCCTCACGATGGGGCTGGGCCCTGAGCACAGGCTGTCTGGACTCACACCTCAGCTCTGCCAGCTGCAACTGGGTAACCTCAAGAGTCACTCTTCCTCTCTCCTCTTTGTTTCCCCTCCTGAGGCCAGTGGCCCCTCCTGTTCAGAGAATGAGCATACTAGAAAGACAGCTGCTGTTATACTCTGACCCCAGCATCACCTGGCATCAGCCTATGTCATTCTGCCTGATAAGGATGTGAGGGGTCTAAACTGGAGTCCCCCGAAGTCCTCCTGGAAGCACACTGTGTTTGTGAGAGAGAATGAAGTGTTCATTATTGCTTTAAGCCACCAGCTTGAAGGGTCATTTGTTCCACAGTAATAGACAGCTAATGGAGAAGGGAGCCCAGAGATGGGCAGAAGGGAACCAGAGCTGGCAGATGCTTCCTGAGGGTGTGGACTATAGGCCAGGCCAGGAAGGGTCACCTTCCCTTCCTCTAGGACCCCTGCTCTGTCCAGAGAAGCCTACCCCACCATCACTGGAGGCTGCTCCTTGTGACTGTGGACAGACACATGGACAGATCTGACCCACAGAGCTTACTGTGCACCAGCACCAAGTACAGGTGTCCCTGTCAGTCTTCAGCAGATTCTTCCAGCTGTCCTTTGGGGGTGAAGATTATTATTTGCCTCCAGTCCTCTATGGCACACAGCAGGGATCTGTATCAGCTGCAGGATCAGACAGATCCCAACATTTCTGAGGCTAAAAGGACAAGAAATGTATCCCTTTCCTGGAAACAGATTTTCCAGCCATTGAGCTTTTTGCCCAGCTTGGAAAGACAGCCCAGGTACCCTATAGCCAGGTCCAGGTGAGAAAGTGGCCCCAGAGTAGGCCCCTGCTCCTGGAACTGGGGAGGAGAGGAGAGGGGACCTACAACGGGATGTACCAGCATGGACTTCAGGAGACACCTGCCTTGTGACCCCTCTGGGAGGCTCAAGAGCACACTGAGGGACAGCCTCACCTGGAGCTACCTTCCACTTCTCACCTTGTTTTATGGACCACCAGGCTCAAAAGTGCTCAGGTACCACTCCTGACTGTGCACCTACTGTGCCAAGTCATACTGGGTACTGTTGGCATCAGACTGGTCCTGCCCCGGAGAATCCCTGCCTGCTGGGATACCCTCACAGTCCAGTCTGCAGGGGTGAGGGGACCCAGTAGAAGGGGAGAGCAGGGTTCCTGGAATGGGGAGGCCTGAACCCAGCCTTAAATGACAAATAGGAGTTAACCAGTGACAACTCGGGAAAGGTCTGCCAGGCCAAGAGAGGCAGAGACTGGAGGTCAGGAAACATGGATCATCCTGGAAATCCCAAGGCATTTCATGGAGCTGCAGGTTGGGCATGATGCAGAGCAGCAGAAGGGGCACAGAGGTGCAGAGCAGGCGATGGAGAACCAGCTGCCTCACCGAGGGTTCTGGGCCAGACAGGTGGAAGCAGCCAGTGTGGTTTCTGGATCAATCCCTTTGCCTGTGTGTGGAGGACACAGAAGCAGGAGACTGGGTAGGAGGCTGGAAGGCATCTTGGCCAGAGGCCATGACGGCTGGAGCCAAAAGATGCTCGAGAAGGGATGTGGAGAGGGGGAGGAGCCCGGCTTCCACTTCGTTGTAAATCCCCAGACCCAGCCCAAGGGCTCCAGGTAGGAGGCCGCTTCTACCTACTGGCCTTCAGGGAGGGCCTTGTCATTTATCAAACACAACCTTGAAAACGGTTCCTGGAAACCTTGGGACGGGTGTCCCCTGCCTATACTTCCCCCTCCCAGGCTGCCCACTGCCTCAGCCCCTGCCCTGGCCGGCGTCAGCAGAGGGAAGCAGCAGACTGGGTTAGCAGGGGTCAGTCAGCTCTGGCCTTGGCAGGTGGGCAGGCAGCCAACACTCTATGCCAGTGCCGGGAAGGCTGGCAGTGGCAGGCCAGGAGAGCACTGTGGGCCTTCTCTGCTCTAGAGCCTTCTGTGGCTCCCTAGTTTATGTCCCCCATGCAGGGGGAGGCTGAGAGTTGGAAGGGGAGGTTCAACTCCACTCCAATTTGCTGCAGGACGTCAGGAAAACTGCCCAAATGTCCTGCTTGGACTCAGTGATGGTCAAGGACCATCCTAGTAACAGGACAGGTGAACCATCCAGGAGCCCTTCAGGATCCAGCCAAGTTCCCAGCCCTTCGTGGGTCAGACGCTTCACCTCTCTGAGTCTCAGATTCTTCACACATCAGCAGTCCACCCTGTAGGCTAGTAGGCCATGTCACCCAGCCCTCCTCACACTGAGCTCCTCCTTGCCTTCTCCAAGCTTGCGACCCTCAGCTCCCCATGCTGCCCCATGGCATCTGTACCAGCTGTCCCACCCTCTTAACTCCTTGCCACTCTCAGGTTTCTGCCCCAGGTCACCTCCTGAGGGTAGTCCTCCCTGACCCCCAAGACTAGCTAAAGTCTCCTCCTAGGTCTCTGTGATAGCAGTGCCTGTCATTGATGTGAGTTCACACTCATCTGGGAGGTTATGTAACGACTGCAGACCTCCCCAGAGATGGAGGTTCCACAGGGCAGGGACCAGAAGCTCGTTCACTGATGTGTGCCCAGTGTCTGCTCTGGGCTCAAAGCAGGCATTTGACATGTGTTTGCTGTATGAATCCTTGGAAGAAAGGGAGGTAGGGAAGGTAGGCCCCGAGGGATGACGACGTCTACATTATCCACGTCTCAGTGTTGAAAGGATCTGACAATATACCCAAAGCCTGGCCTGAGTGGGGATGATGTCCGCACGCACACACACACACACACACACCATTCACATACCCCCACACCATACACACACTAAGCACACACATACACCCCCACACACACATACCACATACCTCCACGCCCCCACCCAGGGACATAAAGGAGTCAGGGGGCAGTCCTACCTCTCTATCCACACCTAGCGAACCACACATAGGAGGGTCAGCCCTGTACACAGGCTGAGATGGGCCTGGTCCACGGCTAGCCAAGACCCCAGGCTTTCTAGAACCACCCTGCCTCTGCCCTGCCCTGGCTATCCCTGGAGCACCTTAAATGCACTCAATCCTCCAGGAATCCCTCACACCAGAGGTGGCAGGTCTTGGGAGGAGGCGCGAGATGCCAACACCTCCCTGCCTGCGGTCACACCTGTTTTGATTTCGAGGATAGGAATGGAGGTTGGGCGAGGAGGCTCAAAAAATGCCAGCAGAGCCCGACGACAACAGGGCCCAGAGGTGGTAGGGAGCGCCACACCACAGCCCCACTCCCAATACACATGGGAAATGAGAACCAGAGAGGGCACAGGGAGACTCGGTTGCCCAGCTGGCCTTCTTGTCCAAATGCCCAACTCGCACACACCTGGGTTCAAGTCCTAGCTTTGCCACCCCAGCTGTGCAGCCTTCATTTCCTCAGACACAAACCTGAGATGGACACCTCGCTCCCTCACTGTGGGCTGCACACTGAAAACACAAGAGGCAGAGGGCCCTGAAGCCATGCTCAATCCAGTCCCCCCAACAGCAGGCCAAGTTCAGGCAGGTGGCCCTCCAGAGCCGGCACTGCATAGCTGCCTGGTCGGCCACAGACTCCCAGGGCCCAGGCCCTCACAGTGCACACTGTCCAGCAAAGGCCAGCAGCAGGCCAGGGGCACCCAGCAAGGCCCTGGCAAGTTGAGCCTCCAGCCCAAGCTCCAACCCCAAGTGGATCTGGCAGAGCAGAGGCAGTGCCAGGGCTTGGCAGCAGCCGGAGGAAGGAGGCAGGCAGGCAGCTGGGGGTGGTGGGAAGAACCTTTCCCCCTGTCTTCAGCAAACCCGGATCCCCGTTTCCAAGCTGCGCTCCAGAGTCCTCAGTGGCTGCGTCACCATCACCGCGCCCAGTCAGACTGCAGTGGGCGGAAGGAAGGGCTCCCTCCCTCCTTCCCTCTGACAGGGTTGGGGCAGAGGGTGGCAGGGAAGCCACGGATGAGGACAGTGAGGGCTCCCTGACACCTCCCAGAAGGAAGCCCAGATCAGTTCACACCTAAGTTCTGGAAGACTGAGCTGCGAGAGCCTCAAGACCAGTCCCATCACACTCCCTCCAAAGAAATGGAGACCATGAGGCCCAGAGAGGTGCAGCCCTTAGTTAGCGATACATAGCAGCCCACTATCCTTGTTATGATCCCCCAAGTACCCAGTACCCACCACCTGCCAGCTGCAAAGAAAAAGCCTCTGAGACTCACATCTGTCACCATGAGCTCAACTGTCACTGCAGAAAGAAAAACACCTGGACCCAGAAGTTAAGTGCTCAACCCCCAGTCCAGGACCTGGGGTCTGTAGAGTCCCACTGCCTTCCAAACCATCAGGACATATTCTGATCCCTTGTCTAGGGTCCAGTGAAGCACTAGGTACACAGCAGGTACTTAATTAGTGCCTTAATAAGCTCAGTACTCCATATATATATCAGGATGCCTGGCCCATTTCTACATCGTCAAAGAACCCACTCCCATTGTGTGCTTTTTCAAAATGACCCCCTTGTGTGCCAAATGTCCCTCTAATCATTTGTGACACAAACTTCTGGAGATGGGTCATCAGCAAAGGCCTTCTTACACCAGACAGGAATACAAATGCAGCATTTGCTCGCCTGTTCCGTGGCCTTCTCCGGGGCATGTACACCCATGACTGCACGTGGAGCCTGCTGCACTGTGCGCGAGGGGAGGCATCTGCCCCTTCACTGGTCCCAGGACCCAAATACTGTTTTCCTTCTGGAACAGGCTGTCAGTGTGGTCAGTTCTCCCACCCCTGCAACCTCCCTAGGCAGCCTGACAGCTTAGCAGAACTGTATGCTGCTGTGGAGCAGAGAACTAGGGGAGAGGCTGCAGTGCTCCCCTTACTAACACCCAGTTCTCAGTGACCATGAACCTCACAGTTAAAACACAGCTTTTAGCAGGACAGGGAGGAATGGCTGCTGACAGTGGCCACTCGATTCCAGCGGTTCTTTGGGGATGCTTGCTCAGCCTAGACTGAGCTCCACCTCCAGTGTGCATGACCAGGTTCCCCAAAGTCAGAACTGGGTCTGACATCCACCCTCCACCTGCCTCACCTATCATTTGCTGGTGAACAAATGGGAACTTCAGAATTCCCAGAACACCCAGCTAAGATCAGACTCTAAACTCTCAGTGACTTGGACTCTGGTACCACTGCTTCCCCAGCGTGTGGCCTTACTTACTAAAGCTCTCTATGCCCCAGTTTCCTCATCTATAAAATGGGACTAATAATAATAGGGGACTGGTAGATGGGTTAGATGTAAGGAGCTTGGAGTCAGAACTCAGTAAAGAAAGGGTCCAGAAGCATCCATGGGCCTGGAAGATAATCAATGTTCTGTTGAATGGAAGGATTAAAAAATGTTAGCCAATATCATCATCATCATCATCATCATCATCATCATCATCACATCATCATCAACAATGTCAGCAGGGATCCCCAAGCCTGGTTTTGCAACCAGCCCTGGTGAGGGGTGTAGCAAAATTCTCCAAACAAAATGTGCTTCCATTCATTTTGGGTTTTTGAAAAGGCCACGTCAGACAGCTCGGCGGGGAGGAGGCGGCGTTGCGAAACCCAGCACAGAAGGATCTGGGGCCCCACTCCTTGGCTCAGGAAGTGATGTGCCACCAGAAAGACAGAGACCCTGACATGATGGCCACTCCCCATGGTCCAATGATCGGGTCTCCTGGCCTGTAGGTCCACCCCCAAGTCTCTAAGTGACGTTGGGCAGTTGCCCATCTCTCCAAGCCGCAGTTTCCTCATCTGTCAATGGAGATAATACCCCTTTTCATTCCTACCCCCAAGGGGTGGCTAGAAAATTCAAGGATTAAATGGGTTGTGCAAACTATAGAGTGCTAAAGTCTTTGGTCTTGGCCTGGGGTAGCTGCCAGGAGACTGGAGGTGGAAGGGGTGTAGGAAATGAATGGGCAAACCCTCACCTATAGGTCACAACAAAAGAAAGCCAGTCACACCAGTCTCAAAGGCCCCCCAGGGGAGTCTGATGAAGCAGAGGTGGGCTTGTCTTTGGTTCTACACACAGGAGGTCCCTCCTCAGTGATAGCTTTTCCCAAAAGGTGCCCAGTAAAAGTTTGCTTAATGGGCTGCTCCCTACTGAGTCAGTCCTTCATTCCCTTAATGGACAGGTCATCTATCTGTTAAAATTAAGGAGCCTCATTAGCTCTGTGTACCCCAGTCCTGGGCACTTGTACATACTACCCACCAAAGCTACTAGAACAAACCAAGTTCCCTCCCTTGCCTGTTCTTCACAAAGAAAAGGGGTCCTGAAGCCTCTCTTTCTGGACTTTCAGGGTGACAAACTCCAGACAGTAGAAGGCAGAAGGTCCCTCTGAGATTAACAGGTCCAAGATGGGAGCTTACAGAAAGATACACAGCAAGTCAGCAACAGGGTCCTGGCACCAAGTGAGAACCCAACCCAAACTGCACACTGCCCGCCTTCCTCACCAGCCCCCCATGTCCACTCAGGAGGGCCTCCTCCTCTTTTTAGTACACAGGCCCCCACCATCCCCAGGCCACTCAGTTGTTTTCTTGTCTCTATCCATGTAGTTCTCACAGCTGGCAAGGGCCTTCTCCAGTCCCCTCCACTGTCACATCTCAGAGTCCTCCAAACCCAGGTCAAGTGCATGTCCTCCAGGGCACACTCCCTGTACTTCCACAGCACTATCCCCCCACACCAGGAAGGGACTGGCAGATGGCAGTTTACAGAGCAGGCTTCTACAAGTTTGATTTTGTGTCCCCAAGTCTGGCACAGGGTTGAGCACTGAGTGGGCCAGGAAACACTGGTGGTCCAAAGGAACAAAAAATGAGAAACTGGAGGGAAAACTAGCCCATGGCCTAGTGAACGAAAGAAGGGATGGACAGACAGGTGGTGATGTGATCAAAGGAACCAACGTGGAAGCAGGCGCCTAACCTGAGGGGGCACAGACACACCCTGAAGGTGCAAGCTGCCGGTGCTGGGCCCTGGCCCTCCTGTACAACTCGGACACACTGGGAATTTATAGGCCACAGGCCTGGAACTCCCATGGGTCCTGACCAAATGCCTCTGCATTCACGAAGCCTGCTGGAGGCAGGAACCCACAAGGAGCATCACGCAGGCAACTGGGCCTGGTTGTCTCCCAGCATGCCCACGGCCCCACCCTAACACGGGCCCACACTGTGCTCATTCACTCATTCGAACAAAAGAAATAGACTAAGTGCCTATAGGACACCGAGACTTGTCCTCCACACAGGGGAATGGCATGAAGGTGGGACCCTACCCCTTCCCACATCAACCACACCAAGATTCATCCAAGAAGGAACTGCATCTGAGGCAGTGAAGGCAGAGGCCTCAGGGCTGTGGAGATGTGATAGGGACACAACCTGGTGTGGGCATCAAGGAAGGTTTTCTTCTGGAAGTGATGCTGAAGTTGAGGCCTGGTTGATGAGTATCAGTTATACAGGCAAGTGGGAGGGGTGTTCAGGGAGAGGAACCAGCATAATCAAAGGCCATGAGGCTGGAAGGTATGTGGTCTGTTCCAGGAACTAAAAGCAGGCCAGAGAGACCAGAGCCAAAAGTGTTGGTGTTGTGGGGTGGGGTAATCAAGATGTAGATCAAGAGACAGCTACTAGGGGAGGAGTCTGGGCTTTATCATGGGAGTTGTGGGCACTTAACTGTACTTTCTTAAAAAAAGGAAATCTGAACTCAAGATTTTATTAATTCACATTTCGGAATGTTTAAACGGAAGTATTTAAATACACAGGAGTCAGAGAATGCTATTATTTAATGCTTTTTTGAATGAATGAATGAATGAACCTCCATCAACCAAAGATGTATGGGAGGGTAGAGACCACCTGCACTCAATCACATAAAGTGTCCCGGATACCCTGGCACGGTATGTAGAAACACTGACATTTATGAAGCCATCAGCCCATAAACTGCATAGAAACCTAATGAGATGTCAATGGATGCCCCTGATTCGCTTGATACGTCACTGAGTCGTCTGAAAGCTCTAAAGTACACATTCTATCCTCAGTTCCCAAGCACTGCACAGCCTTCCTTCAAAAACACCATCTCAGCAGTCAGACCACGCAGTCTCAGACCTGGGGCACAACCCTCAGACCTACCTCTCCAGCGCAAGGCTGGCACCAGCTGGATGCCTCTCCAGGTCCCACACAACTTAGCCTTCAGGCCCTGGTACTCCATGCTTTGTCTTTAGTCTGGGCCCTTCCCACAGTTCCCAGCACAGAGTCCAGCCTCCCGGGACCTCTGATGGATGAAGGAGGGAGGGCACCATGGACACCACATACCAGACACACTCACAGAAGTTGAGCTGCCATTTCCTAGCTCCAGGAGGACCAAGGAGCCCTGGCCTACTCCTGCCACAGCACAGGCACACGCACATACACCTGCCCCACGTGCACAGCAAGCATGGCCAGAAACTGCTGGGAACACACTCAGAATCTGGGGCCTGGAAGTGGCTCCCAACACCCTAGTAACCAATCAGCCAGGGTACCAGCCCTGTGGCCCCACCCAGTGCTGCTGCCCACTGGATTCTGGCTCAGGCCCCTCAGGCCACCTGAGACTGGGGAGCCCACAGTTCCCTCTAGCAGAGAAGGGAAGGGAGAGGTGGCCATCAGAGGAGAGGCAGAATTCTACCGGGCTCCTTCAACGGGCATTTGAAACCGGTACTGTACAACCTATTGCCACCACCTCCAGGCTGGCAGAAAACACAGTCCCTCCTACAAGTGAAGGCACAGAGGCAGAAGGTCCAGGACCCTCCCATGTCCCCAGAGGAAGTACAGTGGAGTAGTGGCAGGACAGTCCAGTCTCCCTTGAGGCTGGCACCGCAGCCCCCTCCCCCTCTGTCATTTCTGCTTTCAGGCAGGTGGGGGTGCTGGGAACCCCTACCAGCACTGCCCTCCAAGCTTGGGGCTCACCATCCTCCAGCAACCCACACACAACTGGCCTTCACCAACCCACAACCCTCCTCCATTTCATTTTTTCCCACAACAGTCTGACAGCCCCTCTCTGCAACAGAGGCAGCATGTACGAGCGGAGCTAGCGGAGAAAGAAGGATGGGGGGTTAGAGGGATGGAGGGATGAAGAGAGAGCGGAGGCAGCAGGTTCAACCCAAAGAGGCCAAGGGGCCATCGCATGTCCAGGTACCATATGTCCCCTCCCAGCAGAGCCGGCACATCTGGACCCAGCTGGCCTCCGCAGCCACCTGGTCCATCCGCCACCGGCTCTGAATGCGAACCCCTTTTGCCGTGGGGCGCCGCACGTGGGGGCCTCCCGTAGCCATGTGAGCGCCCCCCCCTCCAGCCCAGGTGCCCCGGTCAGCCGGCCCGGCCCCTCCCGGGTACGCAAACACGGAGGGGGCGCTATGCAGCACGGGGATGGGGGCTGCCCCCGCCCCCTCCCCAGATGCCAGGTCCGGGGAAAGCGTTCGCAAGGGGGGAGCTGTGGGGCAGCTCCGAGGCGACGAGGCGGGATCCGCGGCAGCTGGGCAGGATGGAGGAAAGCCCGCTGGCCGACAGAGCCGTCGCTCTCCCTAGCTGCAAGGTTGGCCGGGCAGGGGAGGGGTCTCCCTGCCCCCAGGCCGTCCTGCGGATGGAGGGGCGGGCCTGAGGAGGGGGCTCTTCAGCTTTGACAGCCCCTTGACACCCGGGAGTCCGCGGGAAGAAGGGCCGGATGGGGGGTCCGGCCCTGGACAGGGACTCCAGGCCCCAGCGCCACCGCCCCCGGTTCGAGGGTCGGGGAGCCCTGAATGGGGCGATCCCACCCAGGGAAGCGGGCTTCCCGGCCGCAAGCCGCCCCTGGACTGGGGCTCCGAGGACGCACCCGGCAGGGGGAGGGGGCTTCTCTGCGCCAGCACCGCCCCCGGCCCAGGGAGGTGTTGGGAGGAGACCCGGATTGGGGGTCCTGCCGAGGGACCGGGCGCGCCGGATCGGGAAAGGGGGTCGGGGCCACCGCGCGCCACCCCCGCGCCCTCACCTGCGCCGGGCGCCTTGGCCGCCTCCGGCCCGCTCGGCCGCTGCGCTGCGCCGCCGCCGCCGCCGCCGCCCGGTCCGCTCGCAGGTCCGCCCGCCTAGGCCCCGGCCCCGGCCCCGGCCCGCGGGCGCCCCATGCCTCTCCTCCGGCCGGCGCGGCGCCCCAGATGCGGCTGCGGGAGGAGGAGCCCGCGGCCCCGGCTCCCCGAGAGCGGCGGGGAGGGGGCGGGGGGCGGGGAGATGCGCGCGGGGGAGGGGGCCGCGCGGCTGCGCCCAAAACCAGGCGCGGATCCGGCCGCGGGCCCGGGGCTGCGGGGGGAGAGCGGGGGCCGCGCGGTTCCGGGCGCCCCACCCCACCCACGCCCCCGCAACTCAGGGGTAGCGGGAGGGTCTCCGCAGCTGTAGACGCCCTGTCGCTAGTCCGAATAGTGCTTGGAAATCTGCGGTCGGTGGTCCAGAGAGGGCAGGCTACTGGAACAAGGTCACACAGCGCGGGCAGGGGTGGCGCGGGAACTTGGAACCACAGGCTATGGAGAGGGCCAGCAGGAACCTGTGTTGAGTATCGCTTTATCTTGGAGGAAGGAAACTGAGTCTCAGAGAGGGCGAGACCGTCCTGGGTCACACCACGGAGAGTTGGAAGACCCCTCCCGCTTGGGGCTCTTGTCTCTGTGAATGGGTGCCCCCTCCTGGTGACCTGCTTCCTGCAGAACTCTCTCCCACGTGCCTTCTTGTCTCAGGCAACACCAGGGTTAAAAACAGTCTCTGGAGTCGGATATCGGGATGTTGGTGGGCTGAGTACCTGTCCTACTTCTCCTGTGCCTCTGTGACCACAGATTGCCTTTCTCTGAGTCCCATTTTCTCCACCTGTAAAATGGGACAACAGGAGTATCTACTGTCAACTTGAGTAGGGAAACCAAAGAGATAAAGATTGTAAGTAAACTCTTTGTTGGTGCCATGCATTCAGTAGGTGTCAAATGCATGTGCCTGTCTCCCCAGGCTCCCACACAGAGCCATGTCTAGAGAACACCAGTTGAATGCAGAAGTGTAAGGACAGTGCTGATGGGTGGCATTTAAGGTTCCTCGCAGCCCTTTTCCGGTCTGATCCACCTCCTGCCCACCTGTTCACATCCCCATCCAGACGGGTTCCAGTGTGCAGCCTCTGCCTTGCCCTGTGCCTGTGTGGCCTTCGGTCATCTCTGTCTAACAGACTCCTGTTCATCCATCCACACCCGAAGAGATCAGTTTTCACTCTCTACTGGTCCATCCATGTCTCTCTTCTCAAGAGCATGTCCCCTCTCCCCAGTGCCTGTGCTGTTTTGTCTCTGTCCTCCTGGGCGCTGGTAACTGTGAAGAGTGTCACTCAGAGGAGACTGAGGACCTGTGCTGCCCAAGAGGACTTCCTGGCAGGGGTGAGGCTTCTGCAAAGCCTAGAAGGAGAAGGGTGTTGGAGCCCTCAGGAGAAAGGAGAGTATATGACAGGTGAAAAGAAGGCTGAGGGTTCGGCAGGATGTGAGTAGTGAGGAGTGGGGCTAATGGAGCCGGTGGGAGAACCTTCTCCACTGTGCTGGGGGCCATCAAGAGCCAGGACAGCCAAGGGCTGGACAGTGACCTGGAACTCTATGGTCAGGTTGAAGATGAGCGGGCATTGTCCTCAAGAAAAAGAGCGCCGGGAGACTCCGCACAGATATTCACAGCAGTGCCACTTGTAATAGCGAGAGGCTGGACACAGCCTAACTGCCCGTCCGCTGGAGTCTGTAAACAGTGACAGACGATGGAAGACTTTCCACGCCACTGTCTTCAGAGCAGGTGAACACTGCCACCCAAACTTCTGAGGATTGAATCTCAAAACCCCACTGTTGATTCAGTTTGTGGAAATGCATGGTTGTACACTGTTTTGTGTACCTTTTGTCTCAATTTTATACTTCAGTTTTTAAAAATATAGAGATGAAAAAAGTAAGTTGAAGACAGAAAACACGGTTTAATGGCAGATATATTAAGTCTGCAAACATGCAACACAATACTGTATATTATATAGGGACACATACATATGCAATACAGGTGTAAAAACGCTCATGGGAGTGATAAATAGCAAATTCAGGACAGTAGTGACCCTGAGGGAGGGAGGGAATGTAATAAGGGCTTCAATATACTTGAAATGGTTTATTTCTTAAGTTGGGTGGTGGATACATGGGTGTTTGTTATGCAGTTCTATCATCTTTTTTTGTGAAATATTTATATTGTAATAATACTTTTTTTTTTTTTTTAATTCTGTGCTTGGAAAGGCATTGGGGAGCTGATTCTTGAGCAGTAGGGCCTCATGGTCAGTGGATTGGAAGAGGCAGGTTAGAAAAGAATGGTTGTGGAAGGCTGGTGTGACAGTCCATGGGAGAGGTGCAAAGGACTAAGTGGGAGTAAGGACAGGGTTATGGGGAAAAGGAGAAGATGAGAGAGATTTAGAGAAATAAACATTGGCCCTGTTTAGACAAGGGTCACAAACCTAAATGCTCTGAACAGGACAGGAGCATGGAGTAGTGGGAACTCTGACACTATGCACCAGCTAATTGTTGCCATATAAGAAAGAAGGCTCAGCTGGGCATGGTGACACATGCCTGTAATTGCAGCAGTTTGGGAGGCTGAGGCAGGAGGATTGCAAGTTGGAGGCCAGCCTCATCAACTTAGTGAGAACCTGTCTTGAAAAATAAAAAGGGACTGGGGATGTGACTCAGTTGCTCCTGGGTTCAATACTTAGTACCAAAAAAAAAAAAAGCAAAGCAAAGAAAGAAGGCCCAATTTTTCAAGAGAAACCAGTAATTCAAACTTTAAATTAAAAATTTCTGGAAAATTATGACAACTAATTGAAAAACACTTACTTCCCTGGGGCCAACCTGCACAGGTTTGCAGTCTCTTCGGTGAGGCTGAGGGGGCTCATTGCCCAAGCAGCAGTCAGGGAGGGCTTCCTGGAGGAGCTGACATGGGGCAGGGCAGGGGGAAGGTGCTTCAAGCTGAGAGAACAGCACTTGCAAAAGCAGGATTGGGCCGAGTAGCCCTAAAGAAAGAAGGAGCAGAGAGCAGGAAGTGGTGGTTCACCGAGGAGGAAACGTGTGCCACTAGAGGTATGAGCAGCACCTGACCTCATTAGCCATCAGGGAAAAGTTAACCACCACCACAGTGAGATGCCGGCACGCCCACTCCGTGGTGAACATGACGAAAACCAAGTCAGGGCTCTCGTCAGCTTTCTCGGCGCTGTAAGCAAAAATCCTAACAAGAACAACCTCGAGGAGGGAAAGGTTATCTGGGGCTCACGGTTTCCGAGGTTCAATCCGCAGATGGCTGCTCTGTTGCCCTGTGCCCATGTCATGCAGCAGGCTTGGTGGGGGACAGCTGTTCAGGGTGGGCTTCCAGGAAGGGGAAGCCGGGGTTGGGGGAAAGAGAGAGAGAAAGAGAGAGAGAGAGAGGGAGTAAGAGAGCAGGCCAGCTGGGGAGAGACAAAATATAACAGGGACAAAATATAACCCCCTAAGGCACACCCCCAGTGACTTGCTTCTTCCAGCCATACCCAGTCTCCCTACAGTTGCCGCCCACTTAATCCCCATAAGTGGATTAATCCACCGATTAGGTTAAGGCACTCACACCCCATCATTTCACCTCTGAACATTCTTACATTATCTCACATGAGCTTTTGGGAGACACCTCATAGCTACACCCTAACAGTAGGACAGTACCACAATCTGGCGAAGTGTAGTTAGGGGCAGCCTTAACGTACTGCTGATGGAGGGTGAGCTGGCACTGTGACCCTGCAATTCTTGCTTCTTAAACTTTAATGTGAGGCAATCCCCAGGGTCCTCGTGAGAATGCAGATTCCTGTTCCCTGGGTCCAGGGCAGGCCCTGGGATTCTGCATTTCTAACAAGTTTCCAGGGATTGCAGAGCCGATGGTCCCTGGGCCACATTTTGCAGAGCATTAGGAAAACCTCACAGGAATAGCCAGAGCAGCTCTATCTGTAATAGCAAAAGACCTGAAAACAATTATCAACTGACAGGAAAATAAATAAATAGTGGTAGAGTCACACACACAGCCTTCAAAATGACTAAATCACAACTATTCACAACATAGACATGCTCAGAACACAGCATTGAGTTTTACAAAAGGACTATATACAGTCAGCACCTTTTAACATGAAATCAATAAGTTAAAACAAACAACATATTATTTAGGTTTTGTATGTGTAATAAAACTAGAAATAAGGAAACCAGAGAAGGATAAACTTAAAATTCGGAATCTTCGTGACCTCTGAGAGTGCTGGGGGACAGCATGCAGGCGAAGTCAGGCATCAGTTCTGTCCCAGCTTGTGGGATGGGCAGTGGCTCTTGGTTGTGCGTGTGACGCTATGCTGTGTTTTTCACTATCTTGCATGGTGTACATTGGGCCATGCGTGAGAGCATATCATAAACCAAGGTGCTGTTTAGCTCAATTATGTTTATCTGAGACAGAGACTCAAAGAGAGATGGAAAGACCAGGAGAGATGGGAAGAGTGTGGACTACGGGCATGGACCACGTGGGAAAGGACTGTTAGGCACGAGCATGGCCTGGTGATCAGGCGCAATCAGGCATCTGAGGGAATAGGTGTAGAAGTTGTGGCACTAGAGGACACTTGCCTGACCCAACCCAGAGACCAGGAGGGAGCCAGTGTGGTGGGAAGTCTGTGGTGCTTCTAGTGGTCTCCCGTCTCCCCCAGTCCTGCACAAACCTGCCACCTCAGCACATGCTGACGCCAGAGCTTTAGGAAGGACCCTGAAAGAGGACAGAATAGTGGTCCAAACCAGAAAATTTTCTTAGTGGAGAAAGTCCACTTGGCAGTAGGTGACATCCTGCCCTGATGATGACCAGCTCTGGTAATGACCATTCTAGGCAATGACAAGACCTGGTTTGTACCTAAATAGATAAATCCAGGTTAGTCAAGACAGACCTCGGGAATGGCCAGCCCCAGCACTGCCTCCTGATCGTCATCTATCTGGACAGCCTGGGCCAGCCTGACCTGGACATAAAGAGGAAGGAGCCTCACAGGCTGTCCTGGGCTCAGGGTTCCTGGCACAGGGAACCTCCTGCTCCAGACTCCCCTTTCCAGCCCTCCCTCACACAGCCCCAGAGAGATCTTTCTGTGCACAGGTCGGACTCGCCTCCCCTACTCGGAGCCCTGCATTGCCTCCAGCACCTGGGGATAGACTTTGGGCTGGTATTTAAGGCTCTTCATCATTTGGCTTTTTCACTCTCTCCTAACTCAATTCTGGTCAAATCCCCTGACTCGGGTACAGGCTCTAAAGTTTCTCCCAAAGACACTGCAGAGTCTTCGAGCCGTTTCACACCTCAGCCTTTACCTGGAAGGCCTCTCCCTCCACTGCACAGTTGCCTTTCAAAGTCCAACTCCACTGTCATCTACTCTGAAGAACTATTTTCCACTCCCATTCCCGGTTTTTCACCCCAAAGTACTTTACCATGACCAAGAAACACCGTGTGTCAAGCACCATATAGCAACTGGCTTCTGGTGCCCGTTTTGGGTTCCAGCTGCAGCTGGTAGACAGCTTCTCAAACACTGGCCCACTGCAGGTGCCCACCACATTGTCCTGCTTTTCTGCCTGACAGTATTTTCTGAGGTTGCAGGAGCTGGCCCAGCCCAAGCTCAAGACAGCTTGAAAATGCAGGCGAGTTAACGCCCCCAGGAGAACCTTCCATCACTTCCTGGGAATGGAAGTCATGGGCAAATGCTCAGCCTCCCAGCCTTCAGGGAGACAGTTTTGGGGGTGTTCACCCTGTTTCTTAGAAAATGCCCAGCTGGATGGAGTCCAGCAGCCCACACTGGTCACCTGTTCGCTAATGAACACTCACTTCCTGACTTTCTCTTTTTCCATCTCATTCTTTGCACCCACCCTCTCTCTGCTGCTTCCTAGGATCACTTCCCAAATAAACTGTCTGTGCTTAAGCACCTCAAGGTGTACTTTTGGGGGACCCAAACTTAGACACACCTGTTAGCTTTCATCTCTCCCACAAGAACAGAAGTAGCTCCTTGAAGTTTAGGGTCACCTCAAGTTCTTCTCAAATTGTGGTGTTTGACAGTCTGGGTTGCCCCATGACTGTACCACTTGTGTCTGTGGGACCTTACACCCACAGGCTCAGCCAAAACAGTAGACCATTCCCAAACTCTTGTTAGTGAAATCTACCTCAGGGCAGAGGGCGATGCAGGACTTGCCCTCTCCCTTCCTTCGCCTTTCCTGTGTTTTCCAAATGTTCCAAGTGTTCATGTCTATTCCTCTGCTTTGTTTTGTTTTGTTTTCACAGTGTGGAAGGAGTGTGGGCTCTGGAGTGAACAGGCCTGGAATCAGATTTTGGCTCTGCCACAACTGGCTGTGATTGGGCACGTTACCCACCCTCACTGAGCCTCAGTTTCCACATGTGGGAAATGGACACAAACCCAAACCCTGTCTTGACAGGGTGGTCATGACTTCTACAACGGAAGCACTTTGTAAACCTTGAAGTGAGTTGCGAGACTGAGTTATCCCTATCCCTGGGGCTGGCACCAGGCCTGGCATGGAGGAGGTGCCTGAGAAATGTTTGGAGAACAAACTGATTGAAGCTAGGAATGGAAATCCCACGATGTTCCTTATCTCACTCACTCATTCATTCATTCAGCGCTCACTTAGAGCCACATAGGCCGAGCCTGTGCTGAATACTGGCAATGCCGAGCTGTGTGAGGAACATCTCTGGCCTCAGGGAGACTGTGGTCTTCAGAGTGGACCCAGGAGAACCCAGTTCTCATGGAGGGGCCCTGAATGAACATCCAGAATAGGAAGAAGTGATGAGGCAGGTGAGGACAGAGAAGATAGACCATCACGAGGGTGCGCGGGGGACCTGGAGGCCAGAAGGGGGCACGCACGGGCCACAACCCCAAGCTCATGGAGGTGAAGGCTCTCGTGCAAAGGTGAGGCCAGGAAGGTGAGCAGGACATGCATCACGATGACCTCACCGTCCTCCTGAGGAGTAGGGACTTCAGCGAAGGTGATGGGGAGCTATAGAAAATGAGGATGAGTTTGGGAAATTCTGACTTTCTTTGTGAATTTGGGAAACTCATTTTGCCTCCTGGTGCCTCATTTTCCTCATCTGTACCATGGAGGGTTAGTAATCCCACAACACAGTGGGTGTCTGGCAGAGAAGCCAGGTGCTCACTGGACACGAGTGGAATGAGGAATGAGCGAGTGACTTAATGGATGAGTTTCTGCCTGGCTCAGGAGCACCTAGACCTTTGCTCCCAATGTTCTGCACCTGGACCCCACCAGCCCCAGTCCTGCCTATCCTTGCCCCGCCCCTTGCTGCAAGACCTTCCTCTCAACACAGACCAACAGGCTAGAGGGCTGGGACTTCCTCAGGGCCACCTGGTGAGGCAAACACACAGCCAGGGCCAGCACTCTCTCTGCTCTGTGACGCCGGAAATGTTTTTCCCTGCCTCTCAGTGTGGATTCGCCTCCAGGCCTGCCCTCGTGTTCTCTGTGATGGGAGGCACCTGGGTCCCCTTTTCTCCTTGAAGGGCCAGAGCAGCCTGCCTCTGCCTCCCAGATGCCCGAGCCACCATCTGCTTCCACCCAAGCCCTCGGCTCTTTTCTTAAAATAATTCTTCCTGTTTCCTTGGAGACATCTCTCACATGGAAGAAAGGAAAGGAGGGAGGGAGGGAAAGAAGCAGGAGGACAGGTTGGATCCTATTTCCTGAATACCTACTGTGTGTCAGGCCTGACCCCCACCACCCTCCTCAGCTAGGGATCAGCTCCTCAGATACGGAGCTGAGGCTGGCAGACCTGAACTCCCTTGTCCCATCTCACAGCAAGTGAGAGAAGACCCAGGATTTGAACCCACTTCCGTAGGACTCAAAAGCCAGACCCTATGTGACATGGTACAGAGGTGTGTCTGGACTGTGAGGGAGAGCCCTGCCCTTTTTCCAGGATGTTTCCCAACATCCTGAGGGCAATGTTCATCCTCCCCAACCCAGCTCCCTTCCTTGACTGGATTTAGAACACATTTATGGGCACCTGGTATTCGTTAGCCTGGGACCGGCATGCAGTGAGAGGAAGACTGACTTGAATAAGACAAGGTCTTCTCCTTAAAACATTCACACATTGAGGATGGGGAGTATTAACATATGACCACTGGCCCATTTACTTACTGTGTATATCAGCAAAGGCTTCAGAGGGACCATTTCAGCTGCTCCTCCTAATACCCTGGCCAGTAGGATTTAGGAACCCCATTTTTTAGAGAAGAAACTAAGTTCCCAATAAATAAATTCATTTCTTGAAGGAGTCACAGGGAGGAAGTGGCAGCACCAGGATGAAGTCCCAGGTTTTGCAAGATGACTTATTGTAATGGCCCCATGACCCATACAAAGCACTGCTGTGAGGAGTGGGTGTGGGGTCTCATGGTGGGAGCTCAAGGTCCCAAGGTAAAGAGGGAGAGATAGAAGGGTCTGGACAAATGGATCTCAACCCTGTTTTTGCCTCCGTTCTCTTAAGCAGCCCCAAACTGACATCACCAGGGTATCTGACACCACTCACCCAAGCATAGGATCAACCATATCCCACCTGCTTTAGCAGCTAGTGAATCCCACTCAGAGCATCTCATAGTAAACATCTGGTCAACCCTAAACCCTTGCACCCTCTTTTGGCCTCTCCCAAGCCACGTAGGTGGTTGCCCCCACTAGTTCAGATCTTGAGTTTAGAGGCAGCTGCCACATCTGATGGCTAAACTTAGACAGGAGAGGATTTCTGCAAAGATTTCAGGCAGAAGTGGGATCGCATCAACTTGGTATGCTGGGTGTGCAGTTTCCATCCAGACTTTCCTGTCCAGTACTAGAGGGTCATGGTCTCATACTCTGCAGCAGGCAGAGAACAAAGGAAGGGAATTCTAGGTGAGGGCCTGGCATGAATAGAAGGAAGAGGCAGGGGCTGTCCAGGGAGAAACAAACACCTGAGTGCAATGCAGGAGCGTGGCAGAGATGGGACCAGCACAGGGTTTTCAATAGGAAAGACTGAGTGCCAGCCAAGCAGTTCAGCCTTCATCTGGGGGAGCAAAGGAGAGCCATCCTAGAGTTCAGAGTACAGGGAGGGGATGCTCAGACATGGTTTCACGCAGATCTCTCTGGCGGCCAGTGTGGAGGAGGACTGTCAAGAGGGAGTGGGACGGGAGCAGGAGCCCTGGAGGGAAGGGAAAGCTGGGAGAGATGCCATGCAGGTGGAATCGGCACTGTTGCTGATGATCCCCATGGGGGTGAGGGCAGAGGAGACAAAAATGAGGCTGTTTTTTGGTGGGGTGACCTTTGTGAGATGTCTGAGGGATACAGTACTGCTCCTCCTGTGGGCTCCCTGTCTTGCAATTTACAAAGAGCTGTTCACAGGCTCCCTGGAACTTTCCAAAGACACGTGAAGGTTGAATAAAAGAAGTGTCATTTGTCTCAGAGGGAACACTTGAGGGTCAGAGTGGTGAAAACTGACCCAAGGGTCCTCCAAGAAGGGGTGGAGCAGGTATTCTGCCCTCGAGTCCAAGGTTTTCTCCTGAACCCAAGGAGCCTCCAGCCATTAGAGGCTTGCAAGAATGTCCAGGAAAACTGTTAGGCAGGGGAGAGCCTGGGCCTGGAGCGACAGAATGACCAGAGGCATGGAGTGGACACGGTCATTCAATGAGAGGGCCTTGAGGGACATAGGTCATCACTGGGTGGAACCTCAAGAAACAGTAAGCTTCATGGGTTGAGCAAAAGAGGCTAAAAGGACATGATCAGGGAGGCAGAAGGCAAGCCAGAGAGTGACATGGGATAGAAGCCAGGGAGGACTGAGCTTCCAGAAGAGAAAGTGACCAACAGCACTATGAAATGCAGACCATTTTCCTGTTCTGTCTGCACCGGGGCCCTTGGGGGAGTCTCCAAGGAGATGAGTATACTTAATAACTGTAGAATGATGGACAGAGACCAGGGGTAATTGTTCTGGTGGCTTTGCCACTTCTTCAGGTGGTCTTGGACTGCTCCTTTTCCCCTTCTATACCCACGTTTCTCCCTCAGTCCAATAAAAGGGCTCCCATTCTGGTCACATCATTTAATTCATTCAATTGATTTGAGAAATATTTATTGAGAACCTGCTATGTGCAAGTACTGTTCTAAGAATTTCAGAGACTTTAGTAAACTAAACAGTTAAAGAACCTAAATGCATGGATCATACTTCAAGCCAAGGTGACTGATCAATAAGCAAATAACATAAAAGTAAGTGAATGACAAGTTTATTAGATTGTTATAAGGTTTATTTTTTTAAAAAGTAGATCAGGGCAAGAGAAATAAGTAGTGTTAGAAACAATGCTGATTATTAACTATAAAAGAGTAGTCAGGTTGAACTCACTGAGAAAGTAATATTTGAGAAAAAGAGTAAAGGGGATGTTCGTGCAGATGTCTGGGGTAATAGTGTTCCAGATAGAGGAAACAGTCAATGCAAAGCCTTTAAGGTGAGAAATAAATCTCCCTTCCTGTAAAATGCTTGATTTAAAAAAAAATATGTGGAAATGGATAAATCGTAAAGAAAGAAGAGATATCCTCTTATGCCTGAAACAAAGCAGGAACATGAGACCAAAGAGATAAGCCTACACTGAAGTTGCAGGATGTTGTGCTTGGTAACATGAAGCTTGCGACCCATGTAGGACAGAGAACCAAATGAGTCAGAGATCACCCTACATAAATTATGGACTCAGGAAAGGCTACACCACTGAAAAAAGGTGGATTTTGTTGTTGTTCTTCTTCTTCCAGTTGTTTTTGTTCTTCCAACCCTGGGAACAAACCCAGGGTTGCTATGCCACTGAGCTACATCCCCAGTTCTTTTTATTTTGAGACAAGGTCTCCTTAGGATCTCATTAAGTTACTGTGGCTGGCCTCAACCTTATGATCCTCAGTCTTCCCATTTGCTAGGATTATAGGCATGTGCTAAGTGCATGTACCAGGCTAAGGTAGATTTTTTATTTTAATCCTGCCCCATGGAGGTAGACATGTCTATTTCAGCCTTGGTTTTGAGTGAGACTAAAGAAAAAGAAGAAGTTTTTCTGAGAAGTCATGGACATTGAGTGGCCCTCACATGGATTCAAGACCTGGATTTTAAGTATTGGTATTGTACCCAACAAATCCAAGCTGAGAATTTCAATTTAAAATAAACCTGAAATCAACAAAGTCAAACATTTGTTCTGTGGCAGGGTAAGGAGGTAGGAGGAATAGAGACAGAGACAGAGGAAAGGGTGGGACAAAAGTTTAAACCTTAAGAATGAAGAATAGCCAGGCACAGTGGCACACGCCTGTAATCCCAGTAGCTCAGGAGGCTGAGCTAGGAGGATAGTGAGTTTAAAGCCAGCCTCAGCAATGGTGAGGCACTAGGAAACTCAGTGAGACCCTGTCTCTAAATAAATACAAAATAAGAATGGGGATGTGGCTCAGCAGTCAAGTGCCCCTGAGTTCAATCCCCAGTACCAAAGAATAGCATCACTACAGATGCTGTAGATATTTAAAAGGCAGAAAGAAAATATTATAAACATCTTTATGCCAAAATTGAATAATTTACTGGAAAAGAGCACATTCCTTGAAAAATTAGTTACAAGGAGAAATAAGAAATTAGAATAGCCTTGTAAATCTGTCAAATTAAAACATTCCTACAAAACTCTAAGTCCAGGAAACCTCACTGGTGAATTTTCTCAAACATTTGGAGAATAAAAAAATTAATCCTTCAATTTCTTCTAGAAAATAGGAAAGAAGGAAATATTTCATGACTCAGTTTATAAATTCAGTTGAAGCTTGCCATCGAGTACTGAGAAGGATATTATAAGGAAGAAAAAGTTTAAGCCCGCAGCTCCATGAGTGAAGATGCAAAAATACTAAAGAAAATATCAAGTAATAAATCTAATTATTTATAAAAGTGTGGTGTGTCATGACAAGATGTTATCATCCATGAATGCAAATCTGGTTATATCAGAAATCAATATAATGCACCACTTCAACAGAAGGTTTTAAAATGATAATTTCAAAAGATGTGGAAATTTTGTTGGTAACATTTAACACCCATTCATGAAAACAAATTCTCAGCATGCTAGTAATTGAAGTTATCTTCCTTAATTTTATAAAGAACATCTATAAAATCCTTCCACTAACATATGTATAAGTGAAAAATGAAATGATTTTCCCTTCAGATTGTCCACTATCATCATCATGGTATTAGAGCCTCTCGTCAGTGCAATAAGGCAAGTAAAAATGTATAAATTGGAACAGAAGAAGTACAAACGTGTGTATCATATAATATGCAGATAACATTGCATATGTGGAAAATACAAAAGAACCTATACAATATTGGAGATAAAAAGTGAATTCAACAAGTTCTCTGTATGCAAAACTAATATTCAAAACTTAATATTTTTATAGACGAATGACAAAACATTAAGAATAAAATTTAAATAAATAATACCATTTAAAATAGCACCCAAACCCATCAAATACCTATAAATATCTTTAATGAAGGTATGCAAGACTTTTACACTCAAAATTACAAAACTTTGCTGAGAGAAAGAAAACAAATGAAGAAAATACCATGTTCATAGATTGGAATACTAACCATAGAAAGATATCAATCACAATTGAAACCCTATCAGTATTTTGATAAGCTCATTCTAAAATGTACTTGAAAAATCAAAGGACTTTCAATTGGAGAGACTATTTTGAAGAAAAAACATGAAGTCACAGAACTAACATTATTATATTGCAGGATATGTTAAAAAATACAGTGGAAGAAAATATTTGGAACAAAGGGCTAGCATATAGGATACATAAAGAACTCTTAAAACAACATTAAAACAACCAAGGAACACCACACCCAAGGAGGAGTACAAGTTAACCTGGGAAATCTGAATAAGATCAGTATATTGTGTCACTATTCACCTCCTAGATGTGAAACTATAGTTTTGCAAAATGTTACCATTGGGGGAAACTGACTAAAGGGAACATGAGACCTCTATATTATTCTTTACAACTGCATGCAGATCTACAATTACCCCAAGATTAAAAATTTAATTAAAAATAAACTATAGTAATTAAGACAGTGTGGCATTAGTGCAAGATAGACAAACAGATCAATGGTACAGAATGAATGCTAACCCAGACCCTCACATTCACCTGGCTAGCGAGCTTCTCTTGTAATTCTGTAGGAAAGGAATTTTTTTTTAAATAAATAGAACTTCCAAAACTAAATATTCACATAAAAAACGAATCTTGACTTTTACACAAAAATTAATTCAAGGGAGACATGGATCTAGCTACAAAAACTAAAACATTAAGATTTCTAGGAGAAAACATGGAATAATACCTTCATTGCTTAAAGATTTCTTCAAAGATATAAGAAACATCAGTGACAAAAGAAAGAATGATGAATAGACTTCATTAAATTGAATTCTTTGTTTAGGAGACAGAAAAGATAAGCTTCAGACTGGGCAAAGGTATGTTTTCAATACACATACCCACCTAATGGCTCCTAGCCAGAAATAATTCCGAAGATTCTATCCAAAAGAGACAGACAATTCAATTTAGTTTTTGTTGTTGTTTGTTTGTTTTGTTTTGTTTTGTTTTGTTTTGGTACTGGAGACTGAACCCAGGGGTGCTTTACCGCTGAGCTTTATCCCCAGTCCTTTTATCTTTATTTTGAGATAGAGTCTTGCTAAGTTGCTTAGGGCCTCACCAAGTTGCTAAGGCTGACCTTTAACTTGGGATCCTCCTGCTCAGCCTCCTAAGTCACTGAGATTACAGGCATGAGCCACCACACCTGGCAACCCAATTTTTAAAATATACATCAGAACAGTTTAATGCTTACACCTTGATGGTTCAGTCACCCCCAACCTACCATGCCCAGGTGAACTGGGCTGCACAGGACATGACCATCACAGTTTCTCCTACCTTCAGTGGGAGGAGATGGGGCCAACTCAGTCCTCTAGACAGGCCCCAGTAGAAAAAGACCCAGAAGTCCAGGTCTGAGATATTTCATGATGGTGGTTTCAAAGTTTTATCAGGATTGGGTAAGACCTTGACGGGACATTTCTTCAGAACACAGGATTTCCTGAGTCGGGGATCAGTCTTGGGCCTGAGTATTGCTGACCAAGAAGCTCCTCCAAGGCCTAATCAGTCATCATGGACACAGATGAGCAAAGTGGCAAGATGAGGAAATGCCCTGGCACTCAGTTGTGTGTGTTAGATACCCTCGTGGTCACTACAAACTGTTCTCCCTACTCTGACAATGATGACTGATGAGATTCTCCATGTAATTGGGGCCCCAGGTATGAGGAAGCCCTCAGTAGGCAGCTCACAGGTGGGTGCAGAAATAACATTTTGTTATGATTTAGATATGCAGTGTCCCCTAAAGCTCATGTGTGAGACAATACAAGAAGGTTTAGAGGTGAAATGATGGGTTACAATAGCATTAACCTAATCAGTGCATTAATCCCCTGAGAGGGATTAACTGGGTGGTAACTGTAGGGTGTGGCTGGAGGAGGTGAATCATTGGGTGCATGCCTTTGGGGTATATATTTTGTCCCTGGTCTGCAGTCAGTCTCTCGCTCCCCACCCCTCTTACTTGTGGTCATGTCCTGACCTCCTCTACTACACTCCTTTGCAAATTAAAGAGAAAGTAAGTGATAGTACCAAGATTTGAATTCAGGCAACCTAACTCCAGAACCATCAAAGGGAAGAAACATGATTTCTGGGTTTACTAGTTCCAGAAGCCATGTTTTAGAAGACTCCATCTTACAACAGTATAAAATATAAATAAATAAGTATATACGTTTAGTGAAATATTTATTGAATTTTTAGCTATAAGCGTCTAGAACTAGAAGGAATCTTGGAGATCATTTAGCTCAAAATTATTGATCACAGCTGTTCACAAAGTTCAGCAGGATTTCCTGTAGTACCCCAAGTCTGCAAACAGCAGAACACAAGCAAATACACAACCATAATCTTTTACATGCAACATGAAAGCCCAAGGAACCTTACAAACTTAACATTCTTCTTTTGCAATTAATTGGTGGTTGACTCATTTGTAGGCAAAAAAAAAAAAAAAATCTGACCTCAATAGATGTGAGGTTGTTTTATACCAATTAGTGTAAATATTTACATGTTTTCTGCAAAAATATCAATTAGTTTCATGAGAGGTGCTGCCCTAGACTCCGTGGTGTCCTGGAGCCAATCCATACTGGCTCATGGAAACAATTTGTTAAATATTTAAGGATTTCATAAGCCATTCAGTTGGTAGCTTGAAATTGGCTATAGTTGGATTATTTATGAGAAAATGCTACAAATTAGACCTTATTTTTTTTTAATTTCTGAGAACCAGTTTACCAGAAACCACTGCCCTAGACTATGCTGGAGGTTATATAATGTGGAAATGAACTACTTTACTTTTCTGGTGAATTACAATTAATTCTAAACTCAGAAAAAGAGGGGTAACAGACTTGAACACATATGAAATAGGTCAAAATAGCAAAATATGAGAAGATACTCCATGTCATGAATTACCAGGCAAATACTAATTAAAACCACAATGAAATACTATTACACCTCCAACAGAATGGCCAAAATTAAAAACTGACAATGCCAACACTGCGAGAATATAGGGCCAGGGGATGCATACATGGCTGATGAAGAGGGATTTGACCCAACCACTTGGGAAAACGTAGGCAGTATCCACTGAGCCAAATAACCACATCCTCCATCTCCCAATAATCTCACTCCTGGGTATTTACCCAATAAACATAAGTGCTTTGTTCACCCAAAGCATTACACAAGAATGTTCATGGAAGCTTTATTCATAACAGTGCCAAACTGGATATCACCCAAATGTCCATCAACAGGTGAGTGCGTAGATGAATTGTGGTATGTTCATGCAATGGAGTACTATACGGAAACGAGAATGAGCAGTTACAACCACAACTAATAACACAAATGAATCTCACATACACCAGGATAAACAATACTGTGACCCTATTTGTATTTCACAACAAATCAGTAATTTGGTAGACGTTCAAATAGCAGTTTCCTCTCTGGATGGAGGTGACTAGAAATGAAGATGCAGGAACTTTCTGGAAAGGCTGAGAATGTTCTATATCTCAATTCAGAGTTGTGCAGATGTATATCTATTAAATGTATATTCAAGATTAATGTGTTTTATCCTATGCATGTTTCTCTCAATAACAAACGTTTGCAAAAAAGAAATTCATCCAGGTGTGCTCTTGAGACTTGTAGATTTTACTTTTTGAAAAGTATAACTCAATTTTTAAAGGTTTTAAAAAATAAGAAATCAAGTGTGTGGTGCTCCCAGGTCCTCAACAGAAGCAAATAAAATCTCCCTCGAAGAAAATACCCACAACCCAATCTTCAGTGAATTCCCACAGATGCAGGTCTAACTGGGAATTAAAATTCAAAGCTTCCAAGAAACATGCCACCCTGAGCTAACAGAAGAAATAGCAGACAATACAGTTGGATCCCCTAAGACTTCAGATGTTGGCATTGTAGGACTCAGAATGTAAAATAAATATACTCAAAATGTTCAGAGAAATAAAAGAGGAAGTTGAAACAATGAATAAGGCGCAGGAGACATAACAGAAGAACAGGAAGGTTTAAACTGAAGGATGTCAAACTTCCAGAAATAAAAAATGCCATAACTGAAAATTAAAAACCATTGTCAGTGTTAAATGGCAGGTGAACTTTAGCTGAAGAGGAGGAAAAAATGTGACAAGTCTGAAGAAATTGTCCAGAATGTGGAAGAGAAAGAGAGAGAGAGACGAGAGAGAGAGAGAGAGAGAATATTACCACAAAGAGGACAGAGGAAAAGCTCTAATAATGTCTACTCAGAGTTCCAAGAGTAGATAATAGATAGAATGGGGAGAGGAGTATTCAAAGAACTTTCCATAACTGATGAAAGACATTTGTCCTTGGATTCAAGAGTTGAAATGAACTCCACAGAGGATACATTTTAAAAAAGAGCAACAACAAAAACAGCCTAGATGTCCCACAGTCAAATCTCAGACCACCAAAGACAGAGAAGATGTTAAAAACTCTGTATCCAATGAGGAGCCCCTTCTAGTACCAGGCAGACTTCATGGACCCTGAACCCAAGGCCCCTAGCTGGCTCTGAGAGATGTCATCTGCTGCTTTGACACAGAACATCGTTGAGGTAATGTACTGGTGATGTCAAGCCCGAAGTGGGAAACATGCCCTTGACTAGGTCCTTGGTTCTTTAGGACTGTTTACTACCAGGTTTCTTCTGTAGTAGCCCCATACATCTGGAACTGACTGAACTGGGCAGGGCCCAGTTTCCCCCATTGGTCTTCTGGTACCCCAAGTCTTCTCTCCTGTCCATTCTTCACGCAGGAGCCAGAGTGATCTATTGAAAACATCACTTTGACTGGGCATGGTGGCGCATGCCTGTAATCCCAGCAGCTCAGCAAGTTGAGGCAGGAAGATTGTGAGTTCAAAGCCATCCGCAGCTACTTAACAAGGCCCTAAGCAACTTAGTGAGACCTGTCTCTAGATAAAAACATACAAAAAAGGGATGAATGGTGTTTGAGCACTCCTTGTGTTCAATCCCCTATGCCAAAAAAAAAAAAAAAAAAGAAAAGAAAAGAAAAAGAAAACATCACTCTGACCCTTCCCACTCCTCTGCTGAACCCTCTCCCATGGCCACCCACACCTGCAGAATAAAGCCCGTGCTCCCTTAGCTGGCATGCAGGCCCTTCAGATCCACCCCTGATCACTTCTCCAGACTCCTGTCCCTCCTCTCATGCCTACCTATCCCACTCGATGTTTCCTTACACCCATGTCATTTAATCTCTCTGCTCTTCCCTTTGCCTGGGAAGCCCTCCCCTTCTTAAATATCTTGAACATGGATGTTCATCCCTTAAAATTTTTGCTTAACGTCATACAAGGACTGCCACCACCGGTCGTCCAACTTTATGTAGACCTGTATTTCAACACATTCATGGTTTTTCTATAATACTGTTTTTTTCTATAATACTGCAATGATGTGCTCACATCTGTCCCATTGAAATTTCCATAGACTGACCATACTGAGGCAGGGACCAAGTCCTCCCTTATCTGTGCTGCAAAGGCCAGCTGGCCCACCAGAGAGAGATGGGTTTCATGCCATTCGGAAGGGAGGAAAGTCAACATGGACTGTGCAACACAAACAGTTTACATTACCCTGTAAGAGCCAATCTTTGTGCAGTATTTGCGGGTTTGCTTTTACCATCCTCTTCAGTAACATACTCTGTGTAAAGATCTGGGAAGTGGGGCTGGGGCTGTAGCTCGGTGGCAGAATGCTTGCCCAGCACACATGAGGCACTGGGTTTGATTCTTAGCACCACATAAAAATAAACAAAATAAACAAATGCTGCCCATCCACAACAACAACAACCAAAAAAAAAAAAAAAGAAAGAAAAAAAGAAAAAAAAAAAAAGAGAGAGAGAAAAAGAAAAATAAAAAAAGGAAAAAGATCAGGGAAGTTCCTCAGTTCACCTTATTTGCCCTCCAGGGCACACATTCATTGAATGGAAGGGCAGGTGAAGTCAGCTGTGCCTTTTAAATTTTTTTTTTTTTTTTTTTTTTTTTTTTGGGTGCTGGGATTGAACCCAGGGCTTTGTGCTTGCAAGGCAAGCACTCTACCGACTGAGCTATCTCCCAGCCCCGCCTTTTAAATTTGTTTTCCCTCCCTCTTTTTTGCTCAGGCTGTGGTTGAAGTTATGTAAGTTAAGTGTACATGTGATTTAACTGTATTGTTGAATAATGAAAAGACAGATGAATGGAAGAGCAGATGGGTAGAAAGATTTATAGGTGCATGCCTGAATAACAATAACAAAAGTACTAATGCTAATACTAATAGGTAACATTCACTGAATACTTAATATGTTCTAGGAATTATTCTAGACACATTGTATCTATTAATTCATTGCATCTTCAAACAGTCTCATCAGGTTTACATTATGATCTCTATTTTACAGATGATGAAACTGAGTCGTAATGAAAGTGAATAAAATATATAGGTGGGCTAGGTAAGTGCATGGATGAAGACATGGATGGATAAATAGGAGGATAGTTGGATGGATAGGTGGATGGTGGATGGTAGATGATGGATAAATGGGAGAGTGACTGGACAGATGAAAGGGCAGCGGATAAATAAAATAACATCTATTCCTCCATGTGCAGCTCAAACTGCTTTGTTAGCTCCAGTCTCAACTGGATCTTGGAAGTTGACCCCAACCCAAGCTGCTTGTTCTGGAATCCACTGGATTCCTACCTGTTCAAGGCTAACTGTCCATTCCACCATGATCTTGAGGCAATCACTTACCCAAATGTTCTAATTTTAATGGCCAACCTCTACCTACTGTCTTCAGTAGTTAACTGTGATTGTAGTAAACTGTGTAGCCCAAAGATGTTCACAATATCCTAATTCTACATGCTGTCCAGGGAGAGGTGAGGTCTATGTCCCTCTATCTTTCATTTGGGTCAGCTTGTGACTATGCATAAGTAATGAAGGGCTTGTGATTTCCAAGGTCAGGTCATAAAAGCAATGCAACTTCCACTTGGCTCTCTTGGGACACTTGCTCTTGGAAACCAGCTGCCATGCTATGAGGAAGCCAAACTAGCCCATGGGAAGACAAAGCATAAAAGGTCACATGGAACGGTTATGACTGACAGTCCAGCTAAGGTCCCAGCCAGCATCAGGTGCCAGGCATATGAGTGAAGACTTTAGATAATTTCACCTGTCAATCACCCCTAGATATTGAGACTTCTCAAATGAGACCCCAGACATCATGGAGCACACATCCCCAAATTTCCTGTCCAAACTTGACCCACAGACTCTGCGGGCATATCAGAATGGTTAGTTTTTGCCACTAAGCCTTAGGGTGAATTTCTTTTTAGGTAACAGTAAAAGGAACAACCTTCCACTATCAGTCATGCTCTGCCTTGGTGACCCTTGGGGAGGTGATGGGGAGGGTCTTAGCAGGGACTTCAATGAATCTGGTGTCAGTCCACATCTAAGGCTCAGAGGACATAGGGATCAGGGCCTCTTCTAAGGTCCGTTCCATGATTCTCCAGGGTGAAATGAGGTCAGCTTCCAGGTGTCCTGGATTCCCTACAGATAGGGTCACAGACTAGGCTGGGCTCCCTGTTGAAGAGGCAAGGCCTCCAAGCAGGAGCCCGACCCCAGCAAAAGCTCATTCTAGCTCCATCTAAGCCTGGCCTGGTTTGCTTCCAGGTTTTGTTCTTTTAAAAACTGGTTCACTCAGTGGGTATTTAAGACAAAAGCCACAGACTTTGGTCTGATTCAAGGGGAAAAAATAGTATTGGGGGTTGGGAATCGACAGATCTAGGTTGAAGCCCAGCTCTGGCACACCAGCCCTGTGGTCTTATAAGCTCCATGGCCCCTCTGGTCCTCCTCCCCGTAGTGGGATAAGAATAGCTCTCACTTCATGAGTTTGTTATGAGAAGAACTGAAGTAAACTATGAAGAGCGCCCTACTCAGCCTGGCATACACTTAGAGCTTAATAAATGTTAGCTGTTACTTTCTTTTCTGGGAAGAGTATGATTGTCACCCATCTCTCTTCCACTCAAGAACCTATCACAGAGTCTTGAATACAATAAGTGCTTAATAAATGTGTCTTAAATAAATGAATGAATTTATCTGAGTTCTGTCAAGTTCTTGGCTCATCTCCAATGTCCATCTACTTGTTGACACATCTCTCTTCCCCAATAGGCTCTGACCTTTCCAGGGGCAAGCACACTCACTTTCTCATTTACTTTTTTTATCCTTAGTACACAGTAAGTGCTTAATCAATGACTACTAAAACAAATCAGTGCCTCCCTGGCTCAGCACAAAGTGCTTACCATAGGGTCTGCACTGACTCCTAACAGGGTTGCGAGTGAAGCTGGCCTCAGTGCTGAGCTCTCTGGAATCTGGCTTTCCGTTTTCCATCAGCTTCTATTGCCCAGAACATCTGCTGACCAGCTCTTCCCTCATCTATTGCCCAGGCAGGCCCCACATTTGACATTACAGTTCACATGATGGATTCACTCCCAAGGGAATCCACTGACTTTGATACCTCTCGAAAATTAATGTAAATAATGTAGAGGGGTTGGGGTGTGGCTCAGTGGTAGAGCACTTGCCTGACGTGTATGGGGCACTGGATTCGATTCTCAGCACCACATAAAAATAAATAAATAAAAATAAAGGTTTGTCCACAACTACATATATATATATATTGTATATATAGTTTATATATATATATGTGTGTATATATATATGTGTGTGTGTGTATATATATATATATGTGTATATATATATATATATATATATATATAAAGACTTTAAAAAATTAATATAGACCAGTAAAGCACCCATAGTTTTTGGAGTGGGTCTTAACCAGGTTAAGTTTCCAAAATGCAGGTCCTGGTATAGAGATTTGGGTGCAAGTGGTTTATCCAAGATGAAAGGAATGAGCCAAAGAAAGGGTGAGAAGTGACAGGAGTCACTGCACCTCTGTGGGTGACCGTCCCAGTGAAGGGCAAGGAAGACTTTCTCCACCTCATCCCCTCTTGGGTATTAAGCCCCTGGCACTTTGGCTAAGTGTGTCCTCCAGAACAGCAAGGGCAGAGAGTCACAAGTAGCCACCACATCAGCTTTTGCTGCCATGCAGTACTTGTTCCGCATTGTCCACAGGTGAGTGGCAGCTGACAGTTATCAATTACACAGTGGACTGGGGCACAGATAAGAGTCCCCAGGTTCTGTGGGCTCCAGGGAACTCTGTACCTTTATCTTCTGCTAAGAACGCAAGTGAGTGGAAGCAACATTGTCATTGGGATAACTTTGAATCCACTAAAATTTCTTGTATTTAAAGCAAATCATTTGGAAAATCTAGGACTTAACAGTTATTTGTGTAGGAAGTTTCTGATCCCAATGGAGAGGCTGAAACCATGGTCCCATTGGACGGAGATGGTGATGAGCCTAACATGCCCTCAGAATCTCCACAGCAGATTCATTTAGCTCCAAGCTGCCTTAAGTGGGTTGCAGGCTCCAGCTCCTCTGGTCCCTGAAAGTCCAAAACCTCCCAAATGACTAGACCAAGAAACTCTTCCAGAATCCCCAGGCTATGTTCCACTGGGTGGCCAAAATGTTTCTGCAGCTGTTTCCAGATGTCTCCTCCAGGAGCTGGTCTCCTCCTTACCTCTCAGCAACCACTGTGGAGTGAGCTTACCTGCTTAATTCTAGACTTTCCCTAAGCCCACTTAAGGAATTCCAACTCTGAATAACAGCGTTGACATTAACATAACAGTAATAACAACAAAGAGGGGTGCTATAATACAACTTGTCTCTTCTTTTTCGAGCAAGGCAAAATATAGATAAAATAGTATCTAATATTTATTTGGCACTTTGAAGCTTTACAAATGTTCTCACATAGTAATAATTTACTGAACACTACTGTGACAGGTACTGAGGTCACAGCAATAAACAAGACGGACATGGTCCCTGTCCACATGGAGTCCACATTCTAGTAAGAAAGATGGAGAACAGCAAAGGGGAATGAAGGGAAGGGAGTGGGGATGGGATTAGGAAAGACAGTAAATGAATGGGACATAACTTTCCTAGGTTCATATATGAATCACGACCAGTGAAGCCCCATATCATGTACAACCACAGAACGGGATCCTAATGTATGTATAATATGTCAAAATACATTCTCCTATCACATATACCTGAAAAGAACAACAACAACCAAAAGAGATGGAGGAGAGAAACAAGCATCACCTCATGATGGTAAGCAGTAGCACCTGATGAGCACTGTGCTTGGCTCTTCACATGGATTGCTTCTATCCATCCTTTCAGCAACACGTTATAACGTCATAGGACTTTGTCCTCCATATACAGATGAAGGAACTGAGGCATAGAGAAGGCAAACAATCTGCCCAAGACCACACAGCTGGCAAAGGGTACATCTGGGAATTTTGTACTCAAGGTGTTCTAATTCCAAAACCCATGTGCTTAACCAGGCCAGCTTGATTCCTTGCTCTCTGAACCTCAGTTTCTCCTTCTGTAAAATGGAAGTACATAATCATGCCCACCTCATAGCATTGCCATGAAGATTTGCCAAGACAGTGATGTGAACACTAAGCAGCCAAGTGTGAGTTGTGGTTTTCTTGATCCTGACTGAAGCTCTCTCCTTCCGAGCTTGCTCCTTGCTCTTGAAGGCAGCTGGCCCGGTCCTGGGCTGCAACCCTGGGCAGGCCTCTATGTTTGCAGAGAACTAGCTGTTTGCCCTCATCAGCTCTCTAATGACAACATGGCTCCACGCAGTCTACGCTGATTTAATTATAGATTAATCAGGAGACCAGGACAGGAGCACTTCTCTTTTCTCCAGCAAGCCAGGACGTGACCTCTGTGTGTAGAGCGGCGGAGATGAGACCCCTCTGGCTCTTGCCTGGCAATGGCTGAAACAAGTTGGAACCTCTCCACCAATAACACCTGGCTAACACTTCCCACAGTGTGTTTCCAGGGCCACACCTTTGCCTTTCTATCTCTTAAGCCCCCAAATGCCTACCTTAATTCATCCTAGATTTTACAGTCACAGCTTCAAGGTTCAGCCTAAACTGACTCCTGCAGGAAGGCGCCTCCCCAATGCTCCCAGTGAGATCACTCGCCCCTTCTGAACGTTCACAGCGATTGATCTGGCCTCATCTGTAGGCCCTGACCGCGCCCTACTTTGGGCTCACATCCTTCACAGGATGAGATCTTGAGAACATGGCAGTGTGTCCCCAACATCCAGCATGGGTTTGGCATTGGTAAAGAGACAGAATGAATAAGTGAATGCACTGAATCTACCCAGAAATTCTCATGGACCAGAAGAACCCAGAGCCAAGAACCCAGTCTCCTTCAGAGCCCCAGTCAATCTGTGTACCTGCTGGCCCACAGTTAAGGTGCACGTGCCCAGATGATTCTGGTGGCCCTCTCCTAAGACTGGATGGCCTCTTTGAGCTTCTTTTGCCTTCCAGGCCTCTGGATATTCACTCGAGGAGAGTTTGTATCAATAGACAGGCAAAGGCTGGAGAGAAATAACCCCAAGTCCTTCCCTGTCAGGACCTACGTACCATCCTGGGTTTTATTTCTCCCCCAAGGAACCAGGACCATAAGAAATCACTGCTCAGCAGTAACTGTAATGGTGAAAATCAGAGATATAAGTAACTGGACTTGTGGTGTACATCTGTAATACCAGCAGCTTGGAGGCTGAGGCAGGAGGATCACAAGTTCAAAGTCAGCTTCAGCAACTTAGTGAGACCCTGACTCAAAATTAAATATAAAAGGACCTGGAATGTGGTTCAGTAGTTAAGCACCTCTGGGTTCAATCCCTGGTTAAAAAAAGAAAAGAAAAGAAAGAAAGATAATAAGTAACCATTGTGACCATTTACATGAACTATTTGATCCTTCAAGTGACTAGGACAATGGGCATGCCTACTCAAGTAACTGCATTAGCAATGGCAAAGAAGGATTTAAACCCAGTTTGGTCCAGAGCCTTGGCATAGTGATACTCCCACCTCCACACAGTATCCCCTATATCGCCTGCCTGGCTCCAGCCTGGACCCTTGAACTCTGGCCCTGGGGTGCCCTTGCTGTGAGTGAGATTCATGGACCCAGGTTGCTGCCCACTGCCACCCACCCAGCATTCTCTGGGCGGCATGAATGAACTGGCTCATGAATATGCAGGCAGGCCCAGCGTGCTGAGCGCTCTTGGCTAAATCTGATCACAATGCAGGATAAATTAAGCGGTAGGATAAATGCATTAAAAATAACGGTCGGAGGAACATGCTGTTCAAGGAGGGGTCTGGGAGGAGGGGAGGGGAGCAGTGAGGGAAGCTCCGCCAGACATTGCCTGCCGCTCCCAAACAGCCCCAAATGAAGTTCCCTTCCGTGGGGGAGGACCCTCCCCATCCAGCCCCCCACCTCTGTTCCTATGGAGATGCAGAGCAAGTTTAGGAGGGAAAATGCCTGCAGATGAACGATTTGGGGAGGGACTAAGAATAGCAGCTAGGACTGGGGCTGGGGCTGGGGCTGGGGCTGGGGCTGGGGACAGGTGTCAACAGGGTCTTTTTTCTGAAATGGGCCAAAGGAGACCAGGTCAGTACCTGGCAGGTCCTCAGTAATATTCAGAGAGACAGTGGAGACAGAACCACATTTGACCAGACCCAGGGTCAAATATCGATGGTGGTCTTGAGGGATGACAATGACAGCAGTTAAAGAACCACAGAGCATTTTACCCATCAGTGCCCACAGTGGGAGGAAGGCACTTCCCAGCTCCCTTTTACAAGTGAGGAAGCCAAGTGCAGGAGTACACGGAGACTTGTCCAGAGTCACACAGCTGGGTTGGACAAGGCAGCCTGACTCCAGGTCTCTCCCTTGCCTGCACTGTGCTACTTACTTGCCATGTCACCAGCCAGTCACACTTGCTCTGTCTCCTACATGCAAACATTTCCTCTAGGCACAAAGGATACAGGCCATGCTGCCTCAGGGAGTGTGTTCTCACTGAATGGAGACAGCAGCTTATTGACTTCTCTCAGCCCAGACAGTGGATGGGTTCCAGAGTCCAGATGAGAGAAGGAAAGGTTTAGTGAAAGCAGGGTGGTTTGGCAGAGCTTGGGCAATACAAAACCTAACAGGAGTGTGGCTCTGTGAAACAGTCACAGGCTCTAAATCCAGCTCTGCCACCTGCTGGCTATAGCTTAGCCAGTTTCTTAACCTCTCTGTACCTCATTTTATCCATCTATAAAATGGGGATATTATTCAGGTGAGAACCCTGCCCCTGTGCTCCCCCATCCCAAGATGAAGGGGCCACGGGTGTGCTTCTGTCCTTTCTCAAGCTCCCTTTGACTTCAGTTCCCCCTGGTGGAAAGGGGAGTGGCTCACAACTCACTGATCACTGCCCACCCTGCCTCCCTGATCACACATGGGCTCGTGGGGTGTTTGTGAGGGAAGCACACCATCACACTTCCATCTTTCTCTCATTTCCAACATCCCCAGAGCAGACTGAGGGAAGGAGAGAGGCCATGAGAGGTGAACTCACCTGAATTAAGGGACAAAAAGGACAGAAAGCAGAGTAACTGCTCAAGAAGATATCTCCCTGGGCAGTCACCCACAGGATATAGAAGCACATCATGAGCTTCCGTTTGTGCTGCCCGTCCTTTGCCTCACACAGATTGACTTGATTGTACTCTAGAGGAGATTAATAAACACGGAAATTCAATGAGGATCGAGTTACAAGAAACAGAAACACCTGAGCCTAATGCAGGCCTGCTTGGCCTCCTTGTGGTGGGACACACCCGCATGCACTGTTCAGAGCTGGGTAGTCATTGAGCGCTGCCCACTCAGACTGGGAATATGAGGTCACTGGAAAATTGCAAGGACTCTATGGTCCAGAGGGATGGCCTAGGGCTGCTCTCCCAGATGAAGGTCTGTGACAGCTGCTTCTGAGCTGACACTGGCAGGGTCTTCATTTAGACCCTTGTTCTAGTCAACCAAAGGGGCCTGGATTGTGTGGCCTCTCTTGGGTGGCTCCTGCCCTCCCCTTTCCTCTCCCTCCCTCTCTTTCCTAGTTCTAAGCTTGCCTTTTGGTCTGAATGAAGCCAGACCCAGAAAATCGAGCTGAACAGTGAAGGATGGAGAGGCACTGGTGGGGAGAGACAAGGTTCCAGGTCAGCTTGGCCACCAGGACCCTAGGAAGCTCCAGGCAGGCCCTCCTGCCTTTGGGTTTACTCTTCCATCCACTGTTGGCTCTCAACCCTTCCTGTTTTGGGCACCTCAGCTAAATGGCGTGGCCTCCCTTCTGAGTTGGCCACTCCCACTCTTGACTCTCAGGCCTGAGCCTTGCTGGCTCTGGTGCTCAGCCACTCTCTCTCAGGCCAGCTTCCAGTGCTCACCTATGCCTGGCAAGGCCAGAAGTTCATACATGCTCAACAGTCTTGAAGTCCCAGCTGCCCTAGCAATGTCCTAGCTACATCTTTCCCCTCCTCAGAACAATGAGACTTCGGTTAACCTGTCCCATTCAGTCCTAAGATGCCCATGGTCTCAGGCAAGTGGAGATTTAGAGAGAGCACATGGTGCATCCAGGGCATTTGGGACGTGGACTAGGGAGAACCAGGAGTAACTGGTTTGTGTGGTCGTGGTTTTGGAAGCCTAGTTTTGAGACTGGTTTCCTGGGAAGGGCTGGAATCCTCCTAGGCAAAAGCCCTATTCAAAGCCAAGGCCTTGCTCTAAGCAATTACGGAGAGCAGTTGACTCGGCACACAACTCCACTCCAAGCTTTACAGACTGCAGGACTTTCCCCATAGGCACCGAGGGAGCTTGACTGAGCCTCAGTGCCAGCATGTAGTATTTAGTCATGTGGTCACACATGATGTGACATGATAGCAGAAAACCCCTTGACCCAGGAAGGCCACTACTGTAGAGCCTAAAAGAGGGAGTGGACAAGAAACAACGACACTTCTCCAAGCACCTTCATTACAGAGCTCCTTGTACTTGAACAAAATCAGAAATCTACACTGTGGCACAGGCCTGTGATCCCCATGACTTGGAAGGCTGAGGCAGGAGGACTGCAAATTCAAGACCAGCCTGGGCAATTTAGTGAGACCCTGTCTCAAAATAAAATAAAAAGAGCTGGGGATGGGGCTCATGGTAGAGTGCTCTGGGGTTCAATCCCAGCACCAAAATAAATAAATCAGAAATTGAGTTCTCAACAATAGAAGAGTGGTTATGCCAAGCATAAACATGTAGTAAAGTGGGTTGTGAGTGTGAATGTGTGGACATCCGCAGTACATTTCCAAGCTTTACAAAGTAGCATGTACAGTACAATCACATTATATGTGTACATACATACACGCACGTGTGAAAAACCTCCTGCTTTATACCAAGCCTCAGTCGCACCTTAGTAGTTAGAGTTGGAGAAATTTAATGGTTCTCCTTTTATTTTTTCCTTATCTCTATTTCCTTATCCCTATTTTTTAATTTTTCTTTTCTTTCCTTTTTTTCCCCCCCCGGAGATGGGGTCTCACAACTCCTGGGCTCAAGTAATCCTCCCATCTCAGCCTCCCACGTAGCTGGAACTACAGAAGTGCATTGCCACACCTGCCTAATTTTTCATCATTACGCATTCATTATAGAAAGAAAAATAATAGGACTGGGGTTGTGGCTCAGTGATAGAGCGCTTGCCTGGCATGTGTGAAGCACTGGGTTTGATTCTCAGCACCATGTAAAAATGAATAAATAAAATAAAGGTATTATTTCTATCTACAACTTAAAAAAAAAAGAAAGAAAAATAATGTCACATTTTATTTTTTTTTAAAAGGTAAAAACCTTTTGACCAACAATTCCACTTCCAGGAAGTTGTCTTAAGGAATTACTTTAGATGATCACAAAGACGTAACTGTAAGAATAAAAGTCTGTCATTGCTCATAGGGGAAAAATGGACACATGCTGAAATTTTCAGCGATAAGGATTGGTTGAGTACAGTGTGGCACAGTCATATGCAGAATACTAAAACTCATGTTGTAGAAGTGCAGTTGTTGACTAGGAAAGATGTGTGTGAATATATGATTGGAAGGAAAATAGGCTTTAGAAGACTGTGTTTGAATAGCTTCCCTCTGTCTATAATATGTGCTTGGTCCAAAGTCTGGAAGGATAGACCTGTAGAGATTGTTTCACTTAGCAGGGTTCATTACAGGTGATATCAATTTTCTTCTTTATTCTTTCCTTGTTATTTTATGATAAATAGGAATTATTACAGAATTTTACAAATTGTTTAAGAGTGAAACATAAAAAATTATTCAAAGAGATCAGGTCTGGAAAGGTGGGAAGGTGGGGCCCCACGCTTCCCTCCAGGCCGGGAGAGGCCAGAGCCTTTGGGGAGGGGTTCAGGATTGGGGGCAGTCAGCCCCCGCTGATGTGGAGACTCCCTGTACCTGAGCCTGCTAAGGAAGCACCCCTCCCGGCGCGCGCTCACTGCCATTCACCCTCTGGAATTAGCTTGCAGAGACCGTTTTAGGAAGCCTGTGGGCGGCTGGAAGCAGCTTGTGAGCAGAGCTGGAGGCCGCTGAGAGCTGCGGAGAGTGAGTGCCCAGAGGAAGACAAGCAGAAAATAAGGGAAGCCAGCACTTTTCCCATTTTTCTTTTTGGTTTGATTTTTCAAAAACAGTTCTCCAGAAATCCTTGTTTTGGCCCAAATATTTCCTCCTCTGCCTCCCGCATTTCCTCCAATCCTCCATAGAGAGGCCGAGTGGAAGTCTGTGAGACCAGGACTAGAGGAGATCTCATCTCAGTGCTTCCTCTGACCTGCACAGTCTTGCACCGGTCACTCACCCTTTGAGTCTCAGTTTCTTCTTCTGTCAAACTGAATTGGAAAAGGCTGCAGAATTCTCTTCCCACTCTGAGGCTCCAGGCTTCTGGGATTCCATCTGAGAGGCAAGGTTGCTGGACTAGGCTCCAAGCCTCCTTACATCTCTGAGATTTGTGCTTGGAGGTCTTTGAGAGACTATAACACACCTCTGTTTTTGGCAACCCATGATTCTAGAACGCAACAGTATTAAATTACTGAGATTCTAGGCTAGGTTCGAGCTGAGCAGCTTTGTACTGTTTCATATCAAAGGCTGAGCCCTGCCTCTGCCACCAGGGAGCCAGGGCTATCTTCACCAGTGTGGACACAGAGGCCAGCAGCCTGGGACCCCCAAAGGTGGGGTGCAGACCCCAGGAAGCCTGAAGTAGACATGAAAGTGATCACTCTCAAATATGGTGAGCGTGCCACATACCAGGCTGCAATGGGTGGCCATTATCTTCTGAGCCTTTGTCTCAGTGAACGGCAACACTCAATCTCTGTTTACTGACTTTTCTTCTTTATACTTACTATTTTATGATGTGTATTATTACATAATTTTATAAGTTATTTTTAAGAGGGAAAAATAACCTATTCATCTTGAGAGGTAGGAGCTGGACCACATACTCCCCTCCAGGCTAGGGGAAGCCAGAGCCCCTTCTAAGTGCCTAGGGGTACCCGAGATGATTGGATGCAAATGGTCGCTACGATGTGATGCCTACTTTCCAAATGAGGAAGCTGAGGCTCACTGAGCCAAGGTTTCACAGCAAGGAGGTGACAGAGCTGAAAGTTGAGCCCAGATTCACCAGCTCCAAAGCTCTGCTAACCTGGTTGCCTGTACCTGCAAAACCAGTCCCACTGACCCTGATGAGCAGGGCAGTGGAGGGGAAAGGTAGAAATGGCTTCCAGACAATCAGGGTTCTAGAACAAAGAGACTGAGCCTGCACACCCACCCAGGATGGATGAGCTGGGGGGCAGGGGTTCACAAGCAGAGGAGCCATGTCAATGCTTGCATGTGTGTGGGTGTCTGCGTGGCTGCGGGAGGGTGTGCCTCTGTGTCTCTGTGTGGGTGTCTCTGCACGACGTGTGCACGTCTGATGTGTGTGAGTGATTTGGAAGTGGGTGCTGGTTGTGTCTGTGTGTGTGTTCTGCTTTGTCTCTCTGGGAACAGGTGAGTGTGAGCTTGGTGGAGCCAGCTAGAGGGAAGCAGGATGTGGAAAGCTTGCTCCACACTCCCTCCTGCCCTCCTCAAGGGTCAGGTCTATAGGCCTTCAGAGTCCCAGGGCAGTGGGCACTTGAAAAACTGCCTGCCTCTGCCCCCATGGGTGTCCCCCTTTGGTCAAGTTAAACCTGCAGCCCCCAGCTCCCACACCCAGCCAGTGGCTGGACCCATCACCCAGGACCACTGCGGGAACCTCTTAGAACAGTTTACAATAGTCTTGCCCTTTATCCATGAAGGACCAGTGAAGCAGTGAGGAAGACAGCTGGGTTCCAGGGACCCTGGTCCTAAGCCAACTGTGTGCTCACAAACAACTCACCTTTAGCTTCTGTACTCTCCTTTATTTTGCCCTCAAAGGGGCCTGCTAATATCTGTGTCTGTTTTAGGGGGTAACTTGGGGAGAAAACGTAGAAAGGAGTTTTGTGTCTAAGAACTGGTTGGGAACTTCACAGTCACATAGTGAGGCTACCCTCTTAGTGGATGTCTTTTAGCCCCATTAGGCTCCAGATTTTACTTGCATACCTCTGAGAATAGAGAATTCACTCACTTGCAAAGAGTTTACTCCATTCTAGACCATTGGATGGTAACTTTTATTTCATATTAAGATTTTAGGCCTGTTCTAGTGGCTTCACCCCACTTATCTCAACCCTGCCTTTGGGACCCATAAGACTCATAAGCCTTGGTCATTCCTACTGATGTAGGAAGGGTTCAGTATAAAGCTTTGTGGGGACCCTGACCAGACATGGAAAGGCCAAGGTAGGACCAACCTGCTGAGAGCCAATTTCCTGGCTGGGCAGATGGAATCCCCAGCCCCTGTCATGTCAAGGATGCCAGGGGAGGCAGTTAATACCTGATGATTCCAGGGAAGCCTGGCTAGGCCTGGGTCAGGGTCTCGGGCAACCCTGAGCTCTGGGAGAGTTAGGAACCACAGCGTGGAGAGAAGGGTGTGTCCTGAAGGTGAACAGATGATGGGGAGCAGGTGTGGCTTCCTCTACAGCACAAGACTGCCACCAGGATGAAGGATGACGTGTGCTAAGAGCTTGGCACACAAAGGGCCTGATGGGAATTGCTTCAGGATCTTACTCATCCAGCCAACCATTCATTCACTGGTTCTCCTCTGTGACAGGCCCAGGGCCAAGGGCTGATGACCCAGGGATGAACAAGCACAACCCGCCTGCTCCCAGCCTGTACCCCTGCCTGTGTAGTACAGGGCAGGTAGGAGAGAGATGCTGGGGCATCTAAGTGGGGATTCTGCCCACATGCATTGCACAGAAGATGCCACAGGGGCTCAGGCTCCTGTTTATGGACATGGGGAGCAGGTTGAGGTTTGACAGGAGCCTGGTGCAAAGCCAATACCCGCTTTGCAGAGGAGAAAACTGAGCCCTGTTAGAGATGTAAGAATGAGGCCCAGGGGCTACAATAGTGTCAAGGCTCCCAATATGCTTACAGAGCTGGAGCTTCCAAATGGGAACACATTTGAGGTTTTTAGGCCCTGTGCACAACTCTTGAGCTGTTCAGATGAAGAGCAGAGATAAACTGCCCATTGAACAGCCTTATCCCCACAACACATACTTCAGCACATACTTCAGGGCTGGAAGCACAGCCCTGGCCTGGACACAGGATAGTGTGGACTCTGGCCCTGGTACAACATGCTGGGTGGTCTTAGGTAAAGTCCATGCACCCTCTCTGGGCCTGTCTCCCTTCTACTCTAAGATGAGGATACTTGATGTGGATTAGGAAAGACCAATCTGTTGAGAGTCAATTTCCTGGCTGGGAAGATGGAGTCCTCAGCCCCTGCTATGTCAAGGTGATTAGGTGAAGCTTCCTGAAGTTGGCCATGACTGCCTGGGGGAGCTGCAGTGAGATGGAAAGGACCCGTGCGTGTACATGTGTGTGTACACGCATGCACTCGCACACCAGGACACATCCTCCAAGTCAGAAAATCACAAGGGCCCTCCTGGCATCAGTGTCCTGTGAGTCATGAGCCTGCAAGTCCCCTCAAGTGACCCTTGAGGTTCCACCTTGCCCCACTGGTGGCAGGAAACAGATCCTCTTTCTGAGCAGTACCCTGAGCCACGCACTGTGGCCCCACACTGCCCCCAGAGGCCACTGAGCCTCACACAACCCTGTGCTGCCCAGCTCCCTGGAGGCAGGGAGGACTGAACACAGAGCCCACCGCGTGGGCCATGGGCCAGGCCTTTCCCTGCCTTCCTGGCTCTCAGCTGTAGCCTGGATTTACGGGACGAAAAGGAAGCAAGCCCTGGTTACCGTACGCCAGTCATCTCACTTTCTGTGTATGGCTGGCTCTTTACACTCATCCTGAGAGCTGGCTACAGCCCCTATGTGTGGAGGAGGAACTGAAACTCAGAGAGATTCTGTGGCTTCCCCGTTACAACCATCAGCAAGGGTAATCCTGGGCTCCGTCACATCCAACACCCAGGTGTTCCCTCCATCTAACCAAATGGCCATCTGCAGGCGGGTGTGTGGTAAGGGGACCACACCTAGGGCTCAGAAAGGCCCAGGTCTAGTCCTGACAGCTCTTTCAGGAGTCTCTATGGGGCTGAACCACTGACACTCCTCACTGGGTCTCCATCGCCTCACCTGTGAAACTGGATATCTCTGCCCTGCAGCCCCTGCCCTGGCCCCTGTTTCTGGTGTCATCGGGCCGCTAAGGCACACTCAGGAGGTGAACGAGTTCCAGGGCAGGCGGGGGTGGGATCCCATCCACATCCAGGTAGGTCAGTCCTCCTGTCAGGGGATGGACGGATACCCATAGCTTTGAGCATCTCGCTCTAGTCACAGAGAGGGTAGGGTAAAGCCAAAAAGCTCCCATCCACTGGCTTGCAAATGTGGTCTTGGTTGGCTTGCACAGTGATTTTTTTTTTAATCTGAATTTGTTGCCAACATTTAAAAATAGAGAAGTTTCACATAAAAACCCAGATTTCTGACTTCTTTTGAAAAACTGGGAGCTCCGAGGAGTCTGCCTTGAATGGGCTGCCCTGGGCAGAGTGGAGAGCAGAGGCATGCTGGCTCATAGTCCTCCCAGGCCCTCAGTTCATCCACACAGCCGGCCTGATCCCTGTTGGCATCCCCTGGTGAAGGACTTGGTCCTTGAGTCAGGCTGACCTGGGTTAGTCCAAATGCATGCCTCAATTGCCTTACGACCACTGGAGAGTGCCATAACCTCTCTGGGTCTGCTTCCTTGCTGGTAAGTTTGGGACTGCTGGTACCCACTTAAATGAGTGCTGCGAGACTTTGAAGAGTGAATGCACCTGAAGTTACTGCTGTTGTTTAATGTGCCTAGCTTGGGGTGAGCGCTCAGCAAATGCCACCATGGTCTGGAATGTTACCATCCTTCCCCAACAGGGGGTGACCAGTCAGAGGTGGCAGCAGTAGCTCTCAGTGCCTCCCCGCCCTGCTCTGTCCCTGCCCTGGAGCTCTCCCCTGGCTGCACACACGCTCACGTGGCCACGGCAATCCTGTCTGGGTAGCACATCCAAAAAACAACAGATCAATAGCCACTAAGTGTTCCAATGCCATGCTGGAAGACCAGGCTGCTGGAGGGTGAGCTCAAGCTCTTTTTCCCTTTGGCAAGGAACCACTCACTATGTGACTTTGAATGAGTTCTTTTCCCTCCTGAGATAGCGTTTACCAACTGTAGGATGAGACTGGTGTCTAAGGCCCTTTATATCTCAGGGGTTTTCAGATGGGCAGGCAATGACAGATAAAACCATACAATGCAGGAGTAAATTAGAATTCTTTTGTTTGCAGTGGCAGAAACCTGTTACAAAGGGGCTCAAATTAAAAGGCACTATATTGACTTATATAGTAGGAAGCGTGGAGATTGTGGGCTGCAGGCAGGGCAGGATCCAGGTGCTCCACTGATATTGTCAGCTCTTTCTTGTTCTCATTTCTGATCTCAACTTCCTTCTGTGTTGACCTCATCCCCATTTCAGGTATGGAATTTTCTGTAATGGGGATGATGAACCCTACTGTGTCTGATGGGGAGTCTTCTAGTGCTGTAACTAAAAGAAAATGATGTCCTTTTGCATCTTCTAAAAGAAGCATCCCAGCAAAGATGTTGATTGACCTTGCTGCAATCATGTGTCTGTCTCTGTGGGTAGAAGAATGGGGTAAGGTTCTGTGACTGGCACCCCACCAAGGATGACATGGAACAGAAAAGTCCTCCTCAAAGCAAAGGAACACTGATGTCAGAAGAGAGGTGAACAGAAATGAGCTGTGTATTGGGAAATAATAGCAACCACTGCCACTTCAGAGGTCTTGAGAGCAGGGAGAAAGGAGTGGGGATCTTCCAGGCAATATGGTATTTGTGCACTTAGCTCTGCTTGGAGCCTGGGGGGTGAGAACCATGAGCAAATGATTCTAGTCCCTGAGAAACAGCAGGACATAAACTCAATGCCACCAGACTATGGTCCCCAGGGCAGCTGTGTGCAGTCCAGCTGTAAACACTGTGAGGGAATCAGGGAGGCTTCTAAGAGGCCCTTGAAGGTCAAGGGAAGGACAAGGATGGAGGTATGAAGCAGTACATTAAGACTCAAAATGTGGAGAGGAAAAATCAAGAACAGATGTGAGACAGGAGCCATAGCAGTGGGGATGAATTAAGCAGGGATGAAGAAACATGGTTTTGACTGTGGCAAAATATAAAATGAAAAAGAATAACACTGGGAAAAACTAGAACAAAATATAGGTTAATATACATTTCATCTTGAGATGGAAATAGACTTTTAAGCATTAAAGCAATGGGGGAAAATCAGATCAAAAAGAAAAAGCTTGCCATATGTGACATAAAAAAGTCAAACATACCTTTCAAAATATCATGAACCTAAAAGGCAAATGGCAAACCAGAGGAAATGTTTATAATATTATGATATTTATGATACAACAAATGCATATTTTCACAAAATACACAAAGACCCCAACAGAAAAATAGGCAAATGACATGAATGAACAATTTCTGAAAGGGAATAATGGTATAGCTTCTTCACTCAAAGCATACCCTGAGGCCTTCCCTCACTCCCACAGCCTCATCCCCACCTTTGGGCTGCTCCATTTGGAATACAGGTGCTTGGCTTATTAATTCCCAAATGGCACACCGAGGCAAAGGCCTAGGCGGAGGATGCATAGATCAGCCCTCAGGGCACCACACCTGGCAGCATCTTCCTCTACAGCAAATGACTTTTGCAAAACTCAACAACTCTGGTAGAACAAGGACAGGCAGGAGGAGAGGGGCCTTGGTGGGTGCATTCAAGACTGCACAGCCCTTGGTGCCCCAGCGGTCCATAAGGAGGGAGGGCAGACGCAGCCTCTGGTTCACATGCTGCTCCCTCCTGTCACCTAGAGGCAACACCATACCCAGGTGCCACTGTGCCCCAAGCCAGCTGGTTCAGTGTGCCCCCAGGCCAGATATGGACCCAGAGGGTGTGGGCTGAAATGTAAGCAAGCCATTACCACCCAAGAGACTGGGTGGGGGGCAGGGTGCCCATCACCCTTGCAAGTGACAAACACTGCCAGTCTCCAGCTGGTGGCCTTGGTCCCACTGGCAATTATATAACCATCATGACTGAGGAGTGCCATATGGTGGCAAGGACAGGGCTGGGTTCACATCTGGCTCTGAGAGAAATGCTCCCACCTCTCTGGGCCATGGCTCCCTCGGCTGCATGAGAGGAGAGACTTTGCTTGAAGAGCTGGCACTCCAAACTGTATATGGCAAATGAAGGAGCCCACGTGGTACTAGGCAGTGAGGAGAGGCACAGCCAGCTCCTATTCATTAGCTCTCAGTCCACAAAAATCCTATAGTAGGAGTGGGTGCACGAGTGATTCCTGATAAGGCTTCAGCTGCCCCAACTCTGTTAGTCACACTAACACCTCAACAAGTGAACCCTCCTCACTGCCTCTCAGCAGGAACATCCACACAGATGTCACTGGTATGACTGTGGCCTGCTGGGGACCTCTGACTCACCCATTGCTTCTCAACAGAACCATTTCGAGCCCCTCACTGCCACCCTGTCACCCGGAAAACCTGTGACAGTCCCCCCGCCAATGTACTGTGGGCATGTGAGAATAGGAAGAGCTAACAGATCCCATGAAGGGACAGGAGAGAAGGGAGCTTTTGTTGGGTGGGCAGTCTGTGACTTCAGAGAAATAGGGGCAATCATGTCTTTTAAAGGCACCCAGTCTGTCCCTCATCTGAATCATGAATGCAGTGCAGCATGAAGCCCCAACTCCACTGTGGTTTGAGTCACCATCACCTCTCACCTGGACTGTAGCACTAGCTCCTTAGAGGTCTCCTACCTTCCACCCTGCCCGCTGTAGTCTATGTCCAACATAGCAGCTTGTAATTCTGGCAAAACAGAAGTCAGATCTTGTCTCTCTCCTGCTAAAAAGGTACCCATTTCACTGAGTTCTTACAACAGTCCATAAGCCCTGGATGGTCTGGTCCCTCAGTAACCTCTCTGATTTAGTCTACTATTACCTGCTTTGATCACTCCGCTCTTGCCATGCTGACCCCTTCAGCATACCAGACCTGCTTCTGCCCCAGGACCTTTGCATTTGCTGTTTCTTCTGTCTGGAATGTTTCTTCCAGACACTCAAATGCTCACTTGATCACCTTCTTCAAATCTCTGCTCAAATGTCACTGTTTAAATTGCATCTTATCTGGCTGTGGTGGTATACACCTGTAATCTCATTGTCTTGGGAGACTGAGGCAGGAGGATGTCAAGTTCCAGTTCAGCCTTAGCAACTTATGAGATACTGACCCAAAGGAAAATGAAAAGGGCTGGGGAGGCAGCTCAGTGGTAGAACCCCTGGGTTCAAATACCATGGATGAGAAATTGCAGCATCTTCCCTTACCCTGCTTACCCTGATAAGAGTCTCGGTTTCCCTTGTGCTGCTCTATACCCTCACCCCTGCCCAGAGCTCTTCTTATAGTTAACAACTCTGTAATCTACTTTGTGGGCTTACTGGCTATTAGAATGTAGACTCCCAGGGGTAAGGACACAGTCTCTAGTCACGGCAGGCACTCAGTAAGGGTTGGTTGGATAGAAGAGTGAGGCTGACTTCTGCCACTCTATGACTTCTCCCATGGTCCCCCACTCGGCACTCATAGGCAAAGACCTCCTTCCAGACACACTCCCTATCCTCATCTCTCTGCTCTCTGATGCTGCAATTGTTTCCAACTGCTCCTCACCTGCTGGCTCACGCTCAAGATGTAACTCCATCTGTCGGTCTCCTCTTAGAAAGGAGTCCAGATCTGAGCCAGGTAAACATTTGGGGAAGTAGACAGAGGGGAAATGGGGGAATCTGGGGAGGGAAGAAGCCAAAGAAAGATCCAAGGAGAAGGAACCTATAGTTTCTCTCTTATAGACCACAGGACTTTAGACAACTCCACTGAGAAAGCCCTATTACTTCTACCTTCCTCCCACCAAGCAGCTTACCAGCTTTATCACCCTCTCCGGACATTGGGTTCCCAGAGAAATCTAGTGAGTCTACACAGGGGAGCAACAGATTCAGGACAAGATGGTATGTCTGACCAGCAGAGAACAGGGCTGAACACAGGATTAAACACAATGAGCATCTCATCACCACCAGCCGTCAACGGCTGGTTTTATTTCTGGCTCTTCTCCCACATCTCAGCAGGAGGCCAGTCCCTAACAGAACCCTTGGGTTGGAGGCAGAATGAGCCAACACCAGAGACCTTGGATACTCCGGAAATAGAAGGGTCTAGGCAGGGTGAACGGAAACCAAGCCTGCCAGGTTGAGATATAGAGAATCTGATGTGAAGTGCTGTCATGGTCAGCAGGGAACTGGAGAGAAAAGCAGGTCTGCAGGATCACACAGGCTCCCAGGATTCATGGGTAGCTCAGGTAAACACCCCCATTCTGTTCTGCTTTAAATCAGACAGATGCAATTCTATTGGTTTTGACCAGAGCATTCATTCTGCATTCCAGCCATTTCAGCAGGGGACAGTATCTCGGTCAAGCCAAAATCTGATTTAGCTAGAGACCAGCATGTCACAGAGCCCTGGGAATATTAAATAATATTTAGAAGGGATGACGTTCAGGAAATAATTACTGATGGTAAGAGGCAATCAACGGCAGGGAACTCCTCCACTGCTCAAGTGGTGAGAAATTAGGTGGAACAAGGCTCAGAGCAGCGAGGGTTTGTCATGGGGACAGCAGAAGGGGTTGGAAAGTCACTACCTCTGCTGATTCTGTTAATAGGATAAACCAGCCTTGCAAATAAGAGCCGACCCCGAGAGGCCTGCATTGAGATGATTTGAAAACCAGGCCAGGTCCTGCCAACAGCTTCCTTTTCAGATGTGTCAGAACTGGAAGGGCGCTTAGAGATCAGCCACACCTATGATTCTGTTTCGAAGGCTTCTGCCTTCCAAAACTACTGAAACTATTAAGTAATAATTAATTTGTTTTCACATTTTTTATTCATCAAAGGCACATAGAGGACCGACAACTGGGACATGCAGAAGACCTAAAATTGATATCACTCCAGCCCCAACAAAAGATACTTACTGGGTTGTTTTCTTGCCAACTCAGTCACATTATTTTGTAGTTTTCCTTTTGAAAAAAAGTTTAAAAAACAAAAGGGTCAACTTTTAAGTAGTCAAGGAAGCCTGGAGAACCTGTACCATAAATCCAAGCCCATAAGGAGACTGAGGCCCAGCAAATACAAGTAAGGTCACAGCTGGCTGTCAGTAGAGTCAAGGTGAGACCTGTGGAGCAGGACAGTGTGAAAAACTGCTCTGGGCATGCAAGAGCAGCACAGGAGTAAACTGTAGCTATGATCACAATGGTAGAGTGGGTTATGGGCACCAGTGACCATGGCTTGATTCTTGTCCATCACACTCACTAGCTGGCAAAATGACTTGATTTCTCTGAGCTCCTTTTCATACAACAAATGGGGATAATTATAGTTATCACATGATGTTGCAAGGATAAAATGAAATAACAGAACAGGCCACTTACTGAACAGAAGCTAGTCTTATTTAACCTGCTTCAGTGTATGTTTGTGTGTCAGGGGGTATGTCTGAGTAGACAGAGGAATACTGACAAGCTTGGGGACCGTGATCACATGATCTGACTTCCAAGTATTGCCCTGACAATGCCAGTAAAAGGCAAGTTCTGTCCCTACAGTGCCTGCTGTAGGTACTACTAAGCACAATGTTTGTTACTGTTCAGTATTGTCACTCAAAATTGAGCATAACTCAGAACCCAAACCTCATCCAAACTCACTGCCTCTGAATCCCTGCAGGGAGCAATGGGAATCTGCACTTTAAGAAATTATTTTGGAGGTACAACTTATATACTATAATAGTTGCCATTTAAAATGTATACTTTCAGTGGTTCTTAGAATACTGAATTTGTCCAGGTTGTTACAACCATCAGTATCATCTAATTCCAGCACATTTTCACTGCCCCAGAAATTCAATTAGCAGTCATTTTTTAATTCCCTGTTCTCTTCCTCTGATAACCAGTGATTTATAATCCATCTCTATGGACTTGCCTACTCTGGACATTTCATTTGAATGGAATGGTCTTTGGATGTGGTCTCCTTCACTTAGCACAATTTTGAAGGCTCATCTGTGTTGAAGCATGCATTAGAACTTTATTCCTGGAATTTGTACTTTTAACAAGCTCCTCAGGTAATTCTGCTGAGTGGGCTTTAGGGAGGAAAAGATTAGCAAATTCACATGAGGTGAAACTTGAGGATTTTATAAAGCTAAGTTGTGCTTGTCTCCAATGCCTCACTAGGAACAGAGGCCACGCTGGCTGCCTGCCTCCTCCAGAAACTGCAGGGGCAGGACAGGGTCTCCTGGGCACTCTGCAGAGATGTGCATCTACAGACAACATCTTGGCAGCTCAGAAAGTGGGGAGATTATCTGTAAGAGAGACTCACACAAGTGGATTAGTCTCAATTCAGACTTTAATGTACATTATGCTCTCGGAAAAACATCTCCAAGGAAATGAGAGAAAGTCTTAACCAGCAGGAGTTCTCATTCAGAAACCTGCTGTGAGCCCCCAGCTTTGGAGAGGATGGCACCCAGACTCAAGAGTACAACAATTTGAGGTCTGAGTGGAGGAACTATTTCCATCTAGAGATGGAACTCTGCCCACACAGCACAATGGGCATGCCCTCGGGACTCCTGGGAAACCAGAAGCATCATTACTCTGATGACAGAATTCCATAGCAGGGATGGAAGATTTAGGCTGACTAGGTCATCTTCAGAGCTCCGAAGAAAAGGCATGAAACATCAACAGGGCCTAAAAACCCTGCATGGAGCAAAAAACTTCCTTTTTGTTGTTGAATCTCCAGGTCCTCAGAAACAGTCACGATGGCTCTGGTGAGGAATGGGGATAGCAGAGAGGGCTGCCACATCCCACTTTTGGGTCTGAAATTTCAGAGTGGATTGACTGAGAGGTGATAGCACCAGCACTGCTCCTGAGATCAGGGACCATACCAATTTCAGATTATCCACTGGGCCTCTAGACAGGAGCATGGGATTTAGGGAGAAAAAGCTAATGCTGACCACCGGTCACTCAACCCAATTGCCTTCTTTGTTACCTCTGCTGATACTGGGCACTTGAGGGCCCACATTTTCTGTCAGGGACTCCCATTCAACCAGGGGCAGGCAGAAATTCTGGCTCAGCCCATGACCCTACATTTAACTTAAAAAAAAAAAAAAAAATCACAAACTGACATTTTGGAACCCTGGGGCTTCTTGTTTTCTAATCACCCTCTGGAACAAGCAGTCAGTTCTCACGGACTTTCAGTTCAATTTCTTCTCATCAGAAGGAATTAGGCTGCTGATGAATCAGGTCTCTCCAAGGAGCTTCTAGAAGAACCTGTCAGTTGGCACCAGGGCCAGACTGACAAAGGAACCCACAAATGTGCTTTCAGAATGGATATAGCCTCTTTGGCAATGAAGAAACTTATTTATTGGTGCAGGAGGGAATTCTGGCTCCATCTCTACAGAACCTAGTAGGATCACTGTCGTGGAGGGTTCCAGGATGGGATACAGTGAATGGAGAGACCAGGGCTGCAGCCAAATTAGAAGAGGCCTCTCATGGTTTGAACATTTGCAGAATTACCCAGTCTCGATGCCCTCAGGTAGCTCCACCACTACTGGGGCACAGTCTTCAGGCTCTGAGGCAAAGTCCCACCGGAACTTCTTGGTCAGGTGGGCTTGGAACTTTTCAGCTTTCTTCCTTAGGGTGGCATCCACAGCAATGCTGCAAGCGGAGGAAAAGAAAACCTACAGAGAACAGAGGGTAAGTCACTCCTGAGAACAGAGGAGACTAGAAAGCTGTGGAAATTTCCTCCTGGTGTTCAGTTCTCTGGGGTGGTGGATCAGCTGCTGCTGGCACAGGCCCAGGACACCTGCTGTGCCCCCCCAAACCAAGAAAGAAGGTCCAAACCCAGCTGAGTTGCTGAAACAGGACTGGAATGGAAAATTACTATGCTGGGCAGAGATGACCCACGGAGAGTAAGGCCAGCAAGGCCACCACCTGGCTCCACCCTTGTAGAGATCTATAAGGCACCTGGGCAGTAAATCAGAAGAAGAAGCAGTAGCTATACTGGTATGTATTAAGAAAGGATTGGGGGCATGTCAGTCCCAAAAAGTTCCAGGCCCTTAGCCCTAATCTTCTACATGGACCAGAGACTGCTAGTTTGAGGCTTCTGAACTCCTTAAAAGCTATCTTTAATGTTCATTTTTAAAAACATTATCATTGTTTAGATTGTGGTAAAATATACATACTTACCATTTAAGTCATTTGTAAGTTAGAGTTCAGTGGTACCAAGTGTACTCACAATGTTGTACGACCATCACCACCACCCATCACCAAACTTTTTCACCTTCCCTCAAACTCCAGACCCACTGAATACTAATTTCCTGTTCTTTTCTTCCCTCAGTCCTTGGCAACCACTCTTACTTTCTGTCTCTATGAATATGACTATGCTAGATACCTCACATAAGAGGAACCACAGTCATTTGTCCTTTTGTGACTGACTTTGTTCACTTAGCATGTCTCTGAGGTTCATCCATGTTGAAGAAATTGTCAAAATTTTTATTTTCAAAACTGAACAATATTCATACCACATCTGTTAGTCCATTTGTCCACTGATGGCTATTTGGGATGTTCCTATTCTAGGTATTATGAATAAAGATGCCAAGGACATGGCTGTACAAATACATTCAAATCCCTACTTTCAATTCTTCTGAGTGTAGACCCAGAAGTGGAATTGTTGGATCATATGGCAATTCTATGTTAATTTTTTGAGGAGTTGCTATGATATTTTCCAATAGCATCTGTACCACTTTATATCCCCAATAGCAGCACACAACGGTTCCAATTTTGCTACATTCTGGTCAACACCTGCTACTTTTATTTTTTCGGTCAATAGCCATTATGGGTGTGAGATGATATCTCACTGTAGTTTTGATTTACATTTCTCTATGATTAGTGATGTTGAGCATCTTTTCAAGTGCTTATAGATCATTTGTATATTTTCTTTGGCAAAATACCTACTCAAGTCTTTTGCCTATTTAAAAAATTGGTTTTTTGTTGTTGTTGAGTAATAGCAATTTTTTTTTTTTTTTAATTCAGAGATAGGGTCTCATTTTGTTGCTTAGGGCCTCACTAAGTTGCTGAGGTTGGCTTTGAACTTGCAATCCTCCTGCCTCAGCTTCCTGAGCTACTCAGATTACAGGCATGTAGTACTGTGCACAGCAAGTTATAGCAGTTCTTTATATATTCTAGACATTTGTCCCTTATTGTGATGTTCTCATGAACTCATTTTTATCTCATATAAACATGGGCAGGGTAGCACAGCAATTTCTCCACATCTGAAAACCTATTATCCTGGATCTCAATTCCTTCTAGAATAACAGCAAACTCACTATTTCTTCTAACACTATCTTACTACAGTATCCAACTGGATCCTTACCATGCCTTGGGAATATACACTTGAATGTGTATTTTAAGGACATGGAGATGGAGGGGAGTTAAATGACTGGATCAAAATTATCCAGAAGGGAGGAATGGTTTTTCCTAAGACTGTCATCTGCTACACTAAAGGAGGACCACCCTGAGACATGGACATGAGGGCAAAAGCAGCTCTTAGATCCCCATCATCCTTATGCCACAGCTGGCTGGAAGAAACCATAGAAGGACTCTGAGCTCCAGGGACCTGGTTTGACAAAGGCCAAAGGTATTCTCTGAAGTGGATTCCAGGGATAATACGCTCCTACTGGCTCCTCCACTGGAGGGGTAAGGTTCATTTTCAATGATCATTGTTTAGAGTCATTCTGTTGGAAGAGTACCAACAGCAGCAGAGGCAGAAGTGATAGGCAGGAGGAGGGGGAGGCACAAGGTATAGAATTTGGCTTCATTAACTCAAGAATTGACTAAACAGAGGAGCAGGAAGTGTGGCCACAACAAAATGCCAGATCAATAACTAATTAGAGAGGCTGTGTGATCTCAATGGTGAGAGGGCAGTGGAGAAGTCAGTGGTTGGCCTGTCTGAAGGCAGCTAATGGAGCCTGCCCTGCAGTATGGCTGAACTCTGGGGGAGGGCCTGGAATGGCAGCAGAGAAGCCTCCTTTCAAACTGCATTAACTCTAGAGGCCCTGCACACACATGGATCTGTCTCCAGAGTTCATGGGAGGCCTGCTGGGATGAATGAACAAAAGCCTCTTCCTGTTCCCTTTCCTTACACAGTAAATTGTACTGTTCTCCCTGCAGCCCCTCTTCTCTAGCCATGTTGAGCAGCTGCCCAAACCTACTCAATTGCCTCCTCTGTGCACCCATGCTTTTCCCTCTGCTTTTACACTCTTCTACCTTTGGCTTTCTCTTCCTTCACCTAGGCAATTTCTCCTGACCCAAGCCCAGCCAGACACAACCTTCTTTGGTTCTGTCTTCCCAAGCCAATGGTGGAATTTGGTGTTCCTCGGTTCCCCCATATCAAGGGTACCTCAATTGTGGCCTCCATCTCAGTAAAACAGGCCATGCACTGTTGATCTTGCCCATGAGAGGAGCAACTCAAGGTAATGACCCTTTCATACCTGCATTCCATACTCCTGGCAGTAACATAAAGAATAAAAGGGATCCACGAGATGTTTAATGAACAGAAGAATGAAGACAACCACAGGTTCAAGAAAAATCCATATCTGGTTTTTTTGCCTAGTACTTAGCACCAAATAAATGCTCAATAATTATGTGACAGTGCTGGAGAGGTCATCCTGGAGAAGAGGCTTGTGTAGTAGGCCCCTGAATGCCACTGGCTCCTAAGCTACTCCTTGTGACATCCCTTCTGTAAAGGCCAGGGTTAAAATGAACTCCTCCAGACTCTGTTTCTCTAATACAGAATCTGAGTCTCCTCATGGCACTTCTCACACTGTGTTTGCATCACAGCGTAGTGTCCTAAACAGTAGGAACTGAATCCTAATTATCAATGTGTCTCCCATAGCATACCACCTAGGCCTGGCATAGAGTTAGGGTCCACAGGATGCTCACAGTAAGGACAAAACACAGGATACCCCACATTTGGCAATGGCCAGAAGTGAGAGGCTGGAACATGCTGGGCTCAGTCATCATTCATCCTCCCCACCCACCTTTCAAACATGCTTGAGAGTAAAGTCAGCTAGAAGTGGGTATAAAGAAGGTTTTGGTCTGAAAATTAAGGCTTCTAATTTGAAAAGTACTTTGTCCCTTTTAAAGAACTTGTCAATTCAGTCTTTAATATGAACCTAGTAGGCAGGAGGACAGACAATTACTATTCCCATTGTATGGACCAGGACACTGGGTGTGCTGCATCATGCAGTGATAAGTGCTGAGCAAGAGCCAGTCCAAGTAGGGATATCTCAGTTAAATCTTTTTATCCCACCAAGACCTTCTTTTATATTGGTAGAGACTAAATGCATCTCTGAAATTTAATTTTCAGCACTGCCCTGTTGGACCCTGCAAGATGCTTCTGAAACTGTCTCCTCTGCAGGGCTCTAAGACCCAGGACACAATTTAGGTTGACTTTTTTTTTTTTTTTTTTAAATCAGCTTTATTGAGGTATACTTTGCACACAATTAAACTCAAACATTAAGTGTTTAATTCACCTAGACAAATGTACCTAACCATGCAACCACAATATGATAGTTTTCTTTTGGAATTAGTTCTGAGTCTGAAGACCAATAAGGCCATCAACAAAGAACAGTTCAGTGACTTCAAAAACACCCTGGTGCTGCCCCCTGGCAGTTAAAACCTCCTGCACCCCCAGCTCCTGGCATCTGCTGATCTATTTTTGACCCTATTGTTTCATAAACTTGATATTTTAAAAACAATTCAGAAAAGACGTTTAAAGAGTACTTCTTTTTCAAGCAATCATTTATCCTGATTCTTTTCTTTTCAGATTAATTTTATGCTTTCTTTAGAAAATAGGCATAATCTGGCTATTTTATTCACTAAGGTGATATCAAGTAAACATTTTCTAACACCACTGAGAAATGAATCATCTTAATTTTGGCAGATTAATCTTAGATATTAAAAAAATACCTTTAAATAGGATAATCACATTTTGCAAACAAATGCATTTATCTAAAAATAAAAAGCACAGCCATTGGGTGTTTTTCTTCAAATATAAAAAAATGTATCAACACTTTAATCATTAAATCTATTATAAAAATTTAAATTACTCTAGTCATTAATGTGAAAGCTTTTTTTTTTTTTAAACCCAGGTTAAATAAATTGAGTTCAGTCAGGTCACCTTGAGAAATTAAAAATACCAAATGGCTAGCTGAGTTGCTATTTTTTCCTGTTTTTTGGGTGGACTAAAAAGAAGAAATTTCCTAGTTTTTTCAATACCCAAACAATTATTTAAATTAGAATGAAACTAGCTAGAAGTAGAACATTTTATTAGAAAAATTGGTATTAAAAGTAAGACTATCACTTGTTAGTGATGACCAGGAAGATGAAAAGCAGTAGGAAGCATGACTTCTGAGGGCAGTTTAAAGAATTTAGGATATTTCATCTGGGGCTCTGAGCATTTATGGGGGCACATCACAGGTTTTAGAATCTGAAGATCAGCCTCGTCATACATGAGCTATGAAATAATGGTGGGCAAAACTGTATGACTCTCTGGGCCTGTTTCCTCATCTGTACAATAGGATTATATGGTTAACTTCTAGCATCGTTGTGAGGGCTAAATAAGGCACACTGAGTCTGCAAAGCAATGTATAATGGCAGGAGGTATAAAATCAGATAGGCAAATTCATCATAGCTGGTGATAAAAATACTATAGGCATCATTGTTAGAGTCAATGTTTTCCTTAGGTTTGAGATGGACATTAGCATCCAGAATACTGGCAAGACCTTAAGCTGGAAAGCATCTATGGCCTACTGTGACTAAAAAAGAAACAGGTTTTATGACTACATGTCTAAATGCTATACCATCAGCAATAAAAATCCTTATTTTGTACATAACTCTAACATACTACTATTAAATTCAGATTATCCTTTCATTGGGTTTAAACAAATTATGGTACTTTAAGTTACTTTATATAAAAGAAAAAAATTACTTTTGTAAAACAAATAATTTTTATTCAAATTAAATCCAAGGAATTTGTAAAAACCAGTGGCATCTACTCACATGGGAAAGTTGAAAAAAATTTTTAATGGTTGAGGTCATTATGGAGCTGATTTTATCCATGCTAATGCAGTTATCTTTAATGTCTTTAAGTGCTTACCCATACAAACACCAGTTCCCTCTCCATGGGCAATAGCCATTTAAGCTCCTAAGTAAGGAAGCCAGCTCCACTTACTTGACTACCTGGGGCGAGAGCAGGCTGCTAGCTGAGGAAGGCTTTCATGGGCTGATTCATTCACTCTCACTGAATGCCTCTGTGTAGAGGACTAAATTCTCACTGCCAAGATGGCATCAATGTGACTTTCCATTAAAAAAAAAAAAAGTTTTCGTACCATAGAAATGAAAAGTTGTACCCCATTTGTGTACAATGAATCAAAATGCACTCTGTAAAAATAGAAAAGATTTTAATTAAAAAAAAAAGTGTTATAATACCCTTGCCTATATTGTGATTTTTGAGGTATCAATCATCCTTAAAGCTCATGGTCAAATGCCCCTCTTCTCACATAAAGCCATTTCTGACCCTCTATCCCTTCAATCTCAATTCCAGTCAGAATTAATCACTACCCCTTTGGTGCTCTTTATGCCCTTTGATCAAACTTCACTGTTTATACTTGTGATATTTATGCTGCCACGGGAACTATGCATTTTTTCCATCTAACAAAAACCAATAACAAAAAGTTGAGATAAGTGCCAGGCCTTGACTAGGTGCTGAAAATAACCAGATTTAAAAAAAAAAAAAAATAGCCTTTGTGTAAACTGAACTCATGGTTTGTTGGGGGAGTCAAGCAGAAAATAATAATTTCAGGAAGCACAACCCATGCAATATACTAGGGACAAGTACAAAGCAGGCTAAGAGTATGGAAAGGAGGGAGATGAGGGCTGGCCTCACAGAGAGGGACACTGGAGGAGATGCTGCAGGATGCTGCTACACATCAGGTAGAGGGATAAGCAGTTCAGTCTAGAAGGTGGAAAAAATGAAAGCAAAATTTCAGTTATGCAAGATGAAAATATTCCAGTGATCTTCTGGACAACATTATGCTTATGGTTAATAACACCGAACACTTAAAAATCTGTTAAGTGGGGAAATCTCAGGTGATATGTTTTTAACAATATAAAATAAAGGCAGCACTGGGCATGGTGAAACATACCTGTAGTCCTAGCTATTTTGGAGACTAAGGCAGGAGGACCACAGGAGTTCAAGGCCAGCCTGAGATACATAGTGAGACTCCCATCTCTTAAAAAAACAAAAGCCTGAAACAAGATCTGATTGGGAACTTGTGATGTCACCACTATACTAGATTCATGAGTAAAACAGGGAGAATAAGAAGGTGGAAAACAGTATAAGAGCCACATCAGAATGGACCTTGGGACGAAAGTTTGGACTTTTAATTTTCTGTGCAATGAGAAGCCACAGAAAAACAGGATCAGAGCTGTATTTTGGAGTAATTCAGATGGCAGTGTGGGTGACAAATGGGCTAACCAGATAAGCAGGGAGACTGAAGACTAGGGGAGAACAAAAGGCCTGGGCTAGGGCAGTGGTACAGGGGTAGTACTGCCTTCTAAAATATATTGCTATCTGGAATTACTTAGTTAATTCATCTGTTTACTTTTCCATCAAAATTAAGTTCTACATCAGAAACTCTTGCTCAAAGTTATATTCCCATTTCTACAAGAGACTTGTATAGAGCAGGTGCTCAATCAATAACCACTAAATTTATGAATGAATCCCTTGAAGGCAAGTACCGTGGCTAACTTCAACATGTACTCCTCAACAAAATCAGTAGAATGTTGTATATAAAGAATGCCCCAAAACATTTGGGTATTTCTTTAAAGGCACATGTCCTGAATTTTTCCAAAGAATAACATCAAATTGTCTTGGTGAAAAGTCCAAACAGAATTTTTCCAACCACCAGCCTTGCACAATCCACCTGGGTATCTAGAAATCCAACTGGGCCCTGTCTGCTTTGATAATCATTGCTGGCAATAAAGCCTCAGCAATGAGTGCTCAGCTGCTGTTTCTGCTGACAATTGTCAGGACAGTTAGTGACACTGTGGCCTTCCTATGTTTGTGCAACAGCATCCACTCACAATGCAAAGGAAGAACATTACTCACTTTGGCTGTAGTCACTGCTGGAGGCCTTTAGAAGGCTAATGCCTCCTCACACTGCCCTGCAAGTCAGGACAAGTAACTTTGAGGTGAGGTGTCCCCCAGAGGAAGAATAAAGAGATTTAATATCTGTTATATCAAGAACCAATAAAAGGGAAATTTTATAATTCTTCTGAAATGGAATCCACCAGGCTTAAATCATCAGCCTACTTACTCATCTCCATGGTCTGCACAAGTCCTCCAACTACCAGTTTCAAGTCTGCTGCCTACTCACTTTTCCAACAGCCTGTCAGTTTTAGAAAAGTGTTCTGTATCTCTGAGAAACATGCCCCTGATGGTGTCTCCACCAATGTCAATCAGGAGTCCTGTCTGAGAGATCTACACTATTTTCAGTACAATGGGGCACAAGCATATGCACCAAAGTCCCAAGCATGTGTATGAATCCTGACTTCCACTAGCCAGCTGTGTGACCTTAAGTAAGTGATTTAACCTTTCTGAATCTGTTTTTCATTTGTAAAATGGGAATAATTCCCTCTGCCTTAAAGAGTTTCAAAGAGATTAAATGAGGGAACCCATATAACGTGATAAACTTGGTGCCTGAATCCCAATTGACATTTAATGGATGCTAGTTTCTTCCCTTACCCTAGGTGGGAGTGGAAGGTAATGAAGAGCCACCTTGTATGGAACAGGCTTCAAGAGGGTCTCACTCACAGGAAGAAGAGAGCTTATGGGAGAAAAAGTATGAAAACTGACAGCAAGCTGCTGCTTCTTTTTCTATACTTGAGAAAGTTACAAAATGTGAGTGACAGAGGCTGTCCCAAGTACATAAAGAAAACTAATCTGTTTGCAAAGGGAGGAAATAGCACAGGATGAAGATTGTAAGTTGTTTGAAGCTTCTTCCCTAATTACCACTCATAATGAAAATTTAATTGCCAAGTTAAAAGCAAATTTCACTTTTTCTGTCAGAGAATCTCTGCAGAAACTGGCACATTTTGTTTGAACAGGAAATCAAAGTTACTTTAATGCTTAAATGAGATCTAAGGAGCTGCAGATGTTTCACTGGGAATAACAAGCTTCAAAACTCTGCCCTATTGGATTGTAGCAACTCATAGCTACAGGGAGAAAGAAAAGCTGTATTACTCTTGTTTGGATGTGGTTTGTGCAAACCACATGTATTGGAAGCTTGGTCCCCAGAGTGGAAATGTTAGGAGGCAGGGCCTAGTGGGAGGTCTTTAGGTCACTAGGGTAGTGCTCTTGAGAGGATATAAAAGAATAATTTCAGTCATGCCCCATACTCTCTGGCTTCCTGTCTGGATGTGATCTCTTCCTCCTGTATGTGTTCCCACCATGATGCCTTCTGTTGTTAGGCTCTCACCAGAGGCCAAACCAATGGTGTTGCCCCATCTTGGACTTTCAGCCTCCAATACCTTGTGAAAATAAATCTCCTTTCTTTATCAAGTAGTCTTTCTCATATTTTATTATACTGATGAAAAAACTCACTAATACAGCTGGGTAACCCAAAGAGGTGAAGGAGATTCAAATTCCAAGTATACCAGTGCTAGGCCCTCTGGAATGAGGCAGGAGAGAGTAGTATAGGGACAGGGTCTCTAGTCCAAAAGAGCTTAGAAGAGAGAGAAGCAGAAAACACCTCAAGACTAGGAACTACAACTAAGAAACCTTTGGGTCCTAGAAGAATAGCAAGAAACAACAAGATAACCTTCTTGAGGATGCTTTTACACCCTGCCTTGATTCTGACCCACATGGGTGTCAGTCAAAAGACTGCTCACCTGTAAAGTACTGGTAAGGAAGTTGTCTTGGGAGACAATGTCCACAAAGAAGTCGGCAGGAATCTCACCAAGCTGGTGGTACAGGATGGAGATGAGGTTGATGTACAGGGTGTGGTGCTTCACCATGGCTGCTTCTGATCTGCACAGGAGGTTCAGAAGTCGCTTCCAATGCTCAAATGCCTCATACACATTGCCCAGCAGGAAGCACACAAAGGCAAACTGGAGTTCGCCTGAAGATACAGAGAACAGAAATGATCCTGAAGGTGAGGAGTACCAGTTGATTCTACCCTATGTGATTCACAGGCCATCAATTCCACTGAAACTCAGCAATAAGGAAGTCTTTTATTCTGTTATTCTAACAGAGCCTAGTATGGGATTTTTACACCTAGTAGGTGTTCAGTAAATATTTGCTGAATGGCTATAAATTCAAGCCATGAGAGACTAAACTGGCTTTGGATTTCTGTAAAATCTGACTGCAAGATAAAAGGTTTTCCTAGTACTTGCCTGGCATTGTAAAAGTTTATAAAAATGTGGATCCCAAATTTGGCTACCCACCAGAATAATTAGGGGAGCTCATTAAAAATGAAGCTGCCTGAGTCTTACCCTCAGTGATTGTGACATGATGGTTGAAGATTTGTAACTCTAACAAGCTCCCTGGGTGATTCTGATGCACATGACCCTGCCTGAGGTCAGGGAAATGCAGCATTACACCACATAACCTTCAACCCACCTCCACCTCCAGAAGAGGTGGCCTTTTTCCATTTTATAGATGAGGTCAAGGACTTGCCCAAGCTTGCATATCCAACGCTCTGCAACACCAACAACAGAAAGATAAAAAACAGATTCCCTACTGGGTGGGAATACTTTTAGAGCCTCTCAGAACAGGAAAATTTGTGAGTATTTATTCCAGGGCTAGCTTGCCAGTCAGCTTTTTTTTGTTTATTTAATCACAGGGCTCTGTGATTTAATCTCTAAGAGCAGCTCAATGAGTAAGAATGGGTTCTGGAGCCAAACTGCCTGGATTCAAATCTTAGCTGTACCACTTAGCATCTGTGTGACCTTGGGCAAGTTACTTAATCTATTTATGCCTCAATTTCCTTATTTTGAGAGTTATAGTGAAAATTAAACGAATTGATGTACTGCTTGCAAAACATTTAGCATAAAACCTGGCCCAAAGTGCACTTAAAAAAAAGTTATTATTCCTAATTTCCACCAAAGCCCATCTCAAAAGAGACCTGGTGATCTAGAAGCCACAGTCCATGGGCAAGCAACTGGGTCTCTGGCTGCCACAGATATACTGTGGCTGACAAAAGCATTCTCTTTGGTTTCAAAGGTGGCTATAAATTTAATGAGTAGATATATGGGGGCCATAAAAAGAATAGATTAGCACAACATCAAATACCTCCTTAAATGCATGGTGCTTGATTTACCACCTTTAAAAAAAAATAGTTTTCTGCTGCCAAACTTGTGGAACTAAGTCTAATTTATGTTGACTAGTTACCTAGTATAGGTATTTTGGATGTTTGACCAATATTATCAAAATATTATAGTCAAATTTTCTTTGTATAATGATTTATTTCTCTAGTTGTCTTTACCTGGTTAATTTGTGAAACTAAATATTAGCTTATTCTTTGCATTTAGGACATTTATTTAAATTTGTACATTTCCAACTTTGCCTACAATTAAATTATGACATTAGAAATATTTTTAAGGGGACTGGGGTTGTGGCTCAGTGGTAGCACGCTCACTTAGCATGCATGAGGCCCTGGGTTCAATCCTTAGCACCACATAAAAATAGAATAAAGGTACTGTGTTCATCTATAACTAAAAAATAAAATAAAATAATATATATAAGAATATATATATAAAATAATATATATATAAGAATATTTTAAAAAGATTAAGGAGGTGTCACAGAGATTCAAAGCTATCCCTATTGTAATAGACCTTTTCATAAGACTTATTTTGAAAAATTGAAAAGCTTACAAGGTAGATAACAGGACTTCTATTCATTTTTAAGCCAGGATTCCAAGTGTTACTTTTTACATGAAATAGTATGTAATGCATTAAGATGCATCCATTAAAATGTTCTTTTATATTATTAGCTGAGACAAAGAGATAAAAAGTCCTGTATTCAAATTTTTCACCAACTTTCCAACAGGAAAACATGCAAATCACCTTGCATAATTGAGGAAATTGAAACAGAAATGAGGTGCCATTTTTCAACCATTTAATTCAAAGAGGACTTTGCTAAAACACCATGTTCAATGCTATCAAAGTTGATGGGCAATAGCTTCCTACCAGCTGATGAGGATGCAAAATCTCCTCTTGTCAACATATACATTCTGATTCAACAATTATAATCATAAACATGTGTAAATATACACAGGATGTTCATTAGTCCATATTTATAATGGGAAAATAAAGAAACATCTTAAAGGTCCATCAAGAGAACTGAACACTAACCCGCCAGTAAAAATGGCTCATTATTTCACTGACATGGAAAAACATTTATTTTAGACTGCAAAGTAATATACTTTAATACTGTTTTTTAAAAAAGTCATAACATGTAGTTGAGGTTTTAAAAGACTATAATATATAGAAATAGAGAAAAAACTAAAATGAAATACAAAGAAATACAGAGAAAAAAGAAGAAAAGTAAATATGAAAATGGTTATTTCTAGGAGGTAGGATTTAGAGTGAATTTTGTTTTTCTTTTATGATGAATATGTATTATTTTATAATAAGAGGAGGAAGCAATAAAAAAAAATGATAACAATTAAAATAAAAACCACTGTCCTAAGACAGTAGTAGACCAGTATCTTAAAAGACTCAGGATCAATCAAACTAAGGTGGCAGGCAGGGGCTATTAGGAGCACAAGTCCGGCCCAGGAACCAGGAGCCCTGGGCACTGGTCTCACTCTGACCACTCTGTCAGCCAAATTTGTTCCCTCTGCAGTGCTAGATCATATCAGTAGTTTCCAAATACAGGATTATCTGCACTAGGTTCACGTAGGGGGGCTTATCAGATACATAGATAGCCAGTCAGCCAAAAGACAAACTGGTAGAGACCCACTCCTCATCTCTTGACTCAAAATCTCCAAGGGTAAGGGTAAACATACATTTATACCTTTAACAAGTGGGTGAGGCCACCTCCTACCTACGTTTAAGAACCACTGAATTAGAAAACCCAAGATTCACTCCCTACTCTAAAACACCCATACTAACATCATTCCCTGGGCCCATTCCCAAGGAGCCTTGCTCCTCCTCACCAAGCACATCCTGGGGGCTGCTGGGGAACTGCTTGCTGAGCACAGTCTCCAAGGCATAGCTGAGGTCCATACTGTGCCTGGTTATCTCTGCTGGTGTGGCACCTGCTGGGAACATCTGAGTGGGCAGCTCTGAGAAGCGAATCTCTGTCCCAGCTCTAGGTTTCATTTCAGGTAGCCGGGCCAGGCCCTCTTGGTAGCTTTTACACTCAGTGCCACAGCGGGGTAGATTCTGCCTCACCCGATCCTTAGTGTGCTTCATGGAGAGAACAGGCAGCACATCTGAGAAGGCACAGATCTGCCGGCTCTCAGGTTGCAGCTTCTCCATTGTGGCCTCATTGACAAAGCTGGTGAGCGAGATCCATTTTTTGAGCGTGACATATGGGTAAGGTCCCAGAAATTGATCCAGCTCTGGGAGATTGGCCCTCATGGCTTCCACTTCAGCCTCTGGGGCTGGGGACAAGTCTACCTCTTCCCGGATGGCGTTCCAACGCAAGACTGTCAGCCCCCGCTGCTGCAGGTTAAGAAAGAAGCCCATTCGAGGGCCAACCTCTCTGGGATTGGCCTTGTCTACAGAGCTGTAGTGGAGGAAGTGGATGCCCGGGGGGATCATCTTCACACCCCGGAACTTGGGCCCCACCTCCCAGGAGTTGTAGTCAATGCCAAACTCTGTCCCCTTGGGCATGTTCAGGATGACCACAGTGGCCCCTTCAAAGAAGAGGTGCTTGGCTAGCTCAGGATCCATCTGCATGGCAGCCATGGGGCCAGTGGTAGGTAACCAAAAGGAGAGTCCTTCTTTGTTGTCTTCTAGGATAGCTGAAAATTAAAGAAAATAAGAGTTCTTTAGAACTTGGGGAAGGTTTTCATTTGCTGAACATTCCCTATGGGCCAGATGTTGAATTATACTCCCTGACATATTTGTCTCTCTTAAACCTCATTGTATCTGTTTTATAGATGAGGAAAATGAGGATGAGAGACAAGGACTTTTGTGTTATTAGTTTAAGGAGCAAGAACACTCACTTTGCAGCTAGAAATACACCAGTTTTTAAAAAGTGATATGTTCAAGGTCACATAAGGTCCAAATCAAAACGTGGGTTCTCAGCCCCGCAGGCCAGTTGTCATTTCTATTTCCCACTAAGATGATCTGCTCTCAGATGTCTCTTTCCCAACAGAGGATGAGAGTGGGAAAAGCCTAAATACTTCATTCTAAACTATAATTATGGCCAAAATTATCTTAAGCTATATTTCTGTCTAAAACCGACTGAGAGTCCCAGATTTGGGGAGGATGATTAAATCAAGTACATGTCCAATTTCCCATCAGCATCTACAAGACACAAAAGGTCTTATGAATGTAGAGCTTTCAACCACAATCCCCCCACTTTTTTTTTTTAAGCTCATAAACCCCCACAAACTCCAGAGAGTAAAGCAATTTCCCAAAGAAGCACAATCTGTGGTAGCTCTTGACTATTCATCCAGAATGGATTCAGATGGCAGGAGTGGCCAAGGATCAGTATTTAGAAATGAAAGAGCCTAGAACATTTATTTTGCCTACCTTCACTTCCCATGAGGACACACTGATTAAACACACACACACACACACAAACACACAACAAACTCTGGGGGGAAAAAAATCTCTGTACGCAGATACTGCCTCTATGGTCTTTCTAAGAAAGGTTCCAACCAATTATCTCACCTTCTATTCTTGATTCACCTATCTATTCAATTTGATAAATATTCACCAAGTACCTTCACTTTGCTAGGCCCTAAAAGAAACATTCACAGAATTAGTGTCTGCCCTTCAGGAACTTCCAATCTAGCTGCAAGCACAAACAAGACCTCAAAATTTCACAAACAGAAAAAACAACTGTTTAATTGTTTACTGTTTTTATTTTGGCAGTATTGGAAATTAAACCCAGGGGCACTTTACATCTGAGTTACATTCCCAGTCCTTTATTTAGAGATAGGGTCTCATTAAGTTACAGAGGCTGACCTCAAACTTGGGATCTTGTACCCCAGCCTCCTGAGTCACTGGGATCACAGGCATGCACCACTGCACCCAGATAACTCTTTTTATTAAAACAAAACAGTGTGGGAAGACCAATCCTTTTTTAAAAATGTTAAAAGCACATTTTATTGCCTTTACCCCAAAATGACAACAAATGATTCTCATTCTAAATCAGTATTTTCCCAAACTGTAAGTTACAACCCATAAATGAGTTAAGAAATCAATTTAGAAGGTTTTTTTTTTTTTTTTTTTTTGGGTGCTGGGGATCGAACCCAGGACCTTGTGCTTACAAGGCAAAGGTAAGCACTCTACCAACTGAGCTATCTCCCCAGCCTCCAATTTAGAAGGTTTTGACCAGAGTTATTTTTTAAAATAAAAAGGGCAGAATTCTTGGGACTGGTTTGTAGCTCAGTGGTAGAGTACATGCCTACTAAGTGTGAGGCACTGGGTTCAATCCTGAGCACCACATAAAAATAAACAAAATAAAGGTATTGTGTCCACCTACAATTAAAAAAAATTTTTTTTAAAGGGCAGAATTCTTAAAATACCTGAATACATTACAAGTAGTAAGGATGAGTATGATTTTCTGAAACTCTGTGTTTGTGTGCATGACATAAATGTATTTGCTACTATAGATCACAGTCAAAAAAGTTAGAAAATCACTGCTCTAAATATCTGTATCTTCATCTTCCTATCCATAACCTGGAATTCACAAAGTACTTAATAAAAATTGCTAAATGAACACAAATTCCATTTAGAATAACTGCTCATCAATTAGTCACCCTTCCTTGTGGCATCTGTATGCTACTCTTTGACAATGACATTTTTTCATTCTAATTCCACCATCCTTCAATTCTTCATTCTTCATTATTATCTCCAGCAGTTGGTACATGGCCTGGTACAGAGAGGCTGGGAGAAGGTTTACTGAATATGTACATAACTCTTCAGTGTACCAACCTGCCTCACTACAGTTCTGTGTTTCTCACAGTCCTGGAATGCAGAAAATCACATCTATCCACTCTCCCCATTTCCTAATCCAAACTATTCACTGAGGGCCTTCAAACTAGCATCATCCTTCATCCAGAGAATGCTTGTCCCTCAATCCATTCTCTAATCAATAACCAGAGAGATCTTTTCAAAATATCCATCTAATCATGTCACCCACACTTTGCCCCCTGAGTGGCTTCCCATGTGGCTCTAGGGAAACCAAAATTCTTACTGAGACCTACAAAGCCTGCACCTCTTCCTCCTTGGCCGCCCCTCCAGCTTGTTTCATACTAGGCTCTCAGGACAAGCTCTCTGTTCCAACCACAATGGCCTTTTTCAGAACTTCAAATTAGACAAAAAAACTCTCTCCACCAAACTGTCAAACATTTCTGATCTCAGCTCAATATTCGTCTCAATAAAACTTCCCTGACCCAGGGCTAGGTTAGATGCCCTGTGATGCAATCAAGATGTCTTACACCTTTCCATTTCAATTACAAGGTTGCAACTTTGCATGTTGGATTCTGGGCTGTCCCCCTTCCCCACGAGACCTACGTCTTTTTGCACCCCTAAAACATACCGGACGCTTAATAAACATCATTTAATAAAAATGTAATATCCGTTTTGTACGCTAGGAACAAAGACTCAGTTTAGGGAAAGACTTTACCCTAAGTCACGCAGAGTAGGACCGAACCAGGTCAGGTTCAGCTAAGGTCTCTGGTCCTTACAGATAAGAAACAAGAGAAGTTACTCCGTGTGCCTCGGGAAGCCCTAGCAACCGTCTTTCGAGGCGTTTTCTCAGACAGGCCTCCAGAGACAGAATTTCCACCGCCGGCCCGTCAGTCGCCGCGGCGACATGAGCCTAGTTCAGGGCACTCTACGATTCCAAGCCGAGAAAAGGATGGCCTGGTCGCACACACAACAAAATAAAAAGAGGAAAAAAGCCAGAAGGCCGCACTCACCTCACACAGGGTTCTGATACCGCGGAAACACACCGGAAGTCCCGCCGCTTTGGCGTCGGATGGGAGCGACGGAGAAAGCAGTCCGGCAGAGCCTCTGGTCTCAGGAGGATTGGCCCGTGCCTGCAAGTTCCTCCCGATCAAATGTTGCTTTTTGTACTCTTGGTTTTTCGTTTTATCACCTGAATTGTGGATAACAACTTTCATTAAACTTGACATCCCCTTCCAGAAACCTGTTCAGCAATAGTCCTTTGGTCTCAAGCAGTCATGATCACTGAAGGATGGTTTATGTTAAGGCTAGACCTCAGCTTTGGACCTCCTCAATGTCTATTCGAGTTAAAGTGTTAGAACTGGCTCCTTATCACCCAGTTCCAACTTTCTAGTTACATTCAGCCCCAGAAAAGAGTCTCAGAAACAGCCCCCAGCCTAGAGAGGACCAGTCAGTCTCAACAGCAGCAGCCAGCACCACATTACTCCCTTTGGTAGTGATCGCCCAGTGTTCTACAAACCTAGTCTGATATCTGATTCAGGCTATACAGTGAGGGAGGGAACCCGCCTGTCTTGTTCTGCACTGTTTCTGTGGAACCTGAGTTACTAGGTGGTCTTCCTTGAAAGCTGGCTTTGAATAAAACTTATTTTCCTACCAAATTGATTCAGAATACTTCTGGAGCAGTGAGCCTTTATAGCCTAGCCTCTCCTCCCCTGCTTCTAGGTACTGGTGCTGCCCAGTAACAATAGCACAAAGTTATCTTGGTACATAAAGTATGCATTTAATTAATAATGACAGCAATATGATATTCCTGTGCTAGGTGATTCTATCAGTCAGGGTTTGACCACCAAAGAAGCAGAACCAGTAAGGGGTAGATATTAAATAATTTATTGCAAGGAATTGGCTTATGTGATTGTAAAGGCTAGGTAGACAACACCAAAATCTGCACAGTAGGCCTCTCAGATGTTATTTCTGATCTTTACACTAAACCTAGCAAATAGATATTAGTATTCCCAATCTACAAAAGAGAAAACTGAGGTTCAGGGAAGGGTTACACAGTCAGAGAGTGGCAGAGCTGGGAAGCAAACCAGGATCTACCTGGCTATTCTTGTCCCTGTGCTTCTGCTCCTTAGCTTGTCAATCACACTTCCTCAGTGCCAACTCAACACACCAATCTGTCTCAGTCAAAATTCATCTCTTAGGAGGTTGCAGACTAGGTCAGGTCCTGCAGTCATGGTTAATCACAATGAACTGCTGCAGATTAACCAGAGGTTGCCTCTGCAGTTATGCACATCAGTCTCAGTCTGTTTTGTCAGTTCCATTTCCTGCACAAAGAAGCTCAGCTTTCTGCCCACCTTTCCCCACTCCCAGTCTTAGATGATGAATTCTGTGATCTGGTCTCAGAGTTTCCTGATCCAGGTGGGTTCACCTTCTTCTCAGCAACTCCAGGGCATTGAGCAGATAATGACACAGGAATCGCACCTTGTGGGGTTGCATGTCTATACAAATCAGGGTTTCCCAACCTTGGCACTATTGACATTTGGGGTCAGATAATTCTTTGAGGTAGAGAGCTGTCCTGCACATTGTAGGATTTTAGCAGCATCCTGACCTCTAACTTCTAAATGCCAGTAACACCCCTTGGTTCTGAAAACCAAAAATGTCTTCAGACATTGCTAGATGTTCCTTGGGGAAGGAAATCATCCCCCTCCCTCAGCTGAGAAATGCTGTCCTAGTTGAAGCAGCTCTACATTATTTCCAAGAAGCAGAGAGGATAGCCCTGGATCCATGGAAGACAGAAGTACAGATCCAGGAGGTGTGGGATCCTGAGGAGTTGTGTAGGGACTCAATGCTTGCAAACCGAGTCCTATTCCAGAACTACAGGTGTGACAAATTGTTAAAGGGGTCTTAACAGGAAAAATTCAGAAAAAGGTTCACAAAATTTCTTTCAACAATTGCCTTTGACAAAGGACAGTAAATTTGGAGAGAATTGAAGAATTACTTGTTACTGCATCACCTTTTGTGTCATTTAATTAATTACCTTTACCAAGAAAAAGATCATACTTAGTATTTGAAACTATAGAGAAATGCTCAAGATATAAGTATTTAAAAGTATTTAGAATGGTATATACAAAATGACTTCAACTCTGAAAAATGCATATACCTGGAAAAAAAGGACTCATTTGTGAGATTTTGGGCAATACAAAAAGGTGGAGTAGAGGGTCACTTGATAGAATATGGAAAGCGTTCTATGTGTACCTCAGGTGGTATGAGGAATGAATTTTCTACCCATATTATGGTTTTTTATTTTTGTATTTTTTGCATTTATATTTACAGAGACCCCCTTTCTTTGCAAGTGACACTTATTTTTTTATTTATGGAAGTAATATAGTTTCCTTTTAAAATAAGTTTAGTTTGTTTCCCCAAAGTGAGTCAATTTAAAGAATGACAAGTCAACAATGGGACAGTCGATGGGGGGTTAGGGCAGGATATATGAAAGTTGTAAGCAAAGCTGAAGTTGGGAGTTGCTGAACACCTTTTCCCTTAGGCTCCCATGGAGGGGGTGTTGCAGGAAGAGACCTGAGTGGAGGTGCTTTTTTTTTCAAGAAGGGACCATGCTGTTCCTCCATATATCACACCCCTTCAGGTCTTGGGGCACATATGCTTATAGTCTCCTCTGTCTAGAACGTTCTCACCCTTGTTCTTCATCTTACTTGTTCTTTCTCTTCATTCAGCTCAAAGATCACCTCCTCAGGGAGGCTCCAGCTAGCTGCCTGTCCCCTGCTGGGATGTTGGGGATCAAACCAAGGGTCTCACACCCACTGAACATGCACTCTACCCCTGAGCTACATCCTCAGCCCTGGTCACCTAGTTTCAAGTGACCTCCTTTGGTGGCCTTCCATCCCCTCCCTCTGTATTTCTTTGCTGGTGCTAACCATTCTGCAATCGTGTTGATCTGGTTACCTGTTTTGTTGTGTTTCCTCCACTAGCCTGGGAGCTCCTGGATGGCAAGGAGGTTGCCTTGTTTGTTGTTGTATCTGCAGAGCATAAGCCCAGCCCTGGGCCACGCTGGGAGCTCCAAACATTTGTTGAATAAAAGCGTTCTAAGTTGAGGTATCTCCACTCCAGTTTTAGTCCTTCCCATAATACCAATTCGTACCACTGGCCAAGGTCAAAGAGAGGGAGGGAGAGAGAGGGAGGCCAAGGAAGTCTGTGGTTCAGCATCAAACACATTTATTTCACTTTTATTGAGTATACAAGAACAGAGAGCACACGCATACAGCACGGAGCACTGAGGTGGGGGAGCGTGGGGACGAGAGAGGAGAAAGGGGTGTGAGTGAAAGGGAACAGGACAGCATCGCAGTTGGTTGGTAAGGTGCTTTGGAAAAAAAATTATTTAGAGTGATGTTGCTCATGCAATTTCAGGCCAGTCTTGGAATGTACTTGCAGGATTCAAAAACTGAAACAGGTCCTGGCACTTCCTGTACCCTCAGATGGAAAAGATCCAGAGAAAGCAAAATAAGAGAAAATAAAGGTTTGTAAGATGGCAGAGTGGGAAAAAACCCTGGAAAGCATCGGTTCACCCTGCTCATTTTGCAAGTGGGGCTCAGTTGCCAAAGGGGGATGCAACTAACCCAAGGTCAGATGGTGAGTTAGGGGCTGAGTCAGAACGGTCACCTAGAATCCTGACTGCCCTCCAGGACTTTTCCCACTATGCTACCTGGCCTCCTGGATGGAGAGGCAGCACAGAGAGGATGAGAAGTATAAAGAAGAAGAAAGGAAAAATAGGTTGAAGACAGACAAGACAAACGTCTCTATTCTCTATGGACAGGAGGAGGGGAAAATAGTGCCCTAGATTTCAGTTTTGTAGGTTCTCTTCTCCCTGGTGGCCCTGCCTGCCTCTCTACAGAAGGAAGGTCAGAGCATCCATGGGCTGGGGATCTCCCCAAACCCTGATGGCCCATGAACTGAGCCCAGTCACTTTATCCCCACCCTGAAGCCACACATCTGATGTCTGAAGGTAGGTGCAAAACCCAGCACAAATATCCTCCCTTTGAGGTGTGTCCAGTGTGCTCATGATGCCTGGTTCCTGCAAAGACTGGGGTGGGGGGTGCGGCCTAAGCCAAATTCCTGGTGCTCCGAGAGGATGGAGCCATTCCAGCTCTTGGCCCAGAAAGAGTGGGAGTTCTCAAGTTGAGAAGGACAGGAAGAAGGTTCTGTGGCTTCTCTACAAGTCCTGGCGGATAGAGAGTGCTGCTGCACCTAGAGGGAGTAGAGTGGGCCCATTGGCCTTCACCAGGCAGCAGGTGGGGGACATGGCCAACCCTGCAATCTGAGAGATTCGTTCTACTTTCTGTTTGCCCAGAGACAAAAGATATTCTGGTTTCTTGCCCTGCTTCAGGTCAGCACCAGCTAAATTGCTAAGGTATACATTGTAGGGGTCACTGATAAGCCAAGAGGGGTGCATCTAGGTTGGGCCCTCTGGGGGACATTCCTGGGCATGTTGAATAAGTTGGAAAAATGCTCTCAGATGGGCCAGCCTTGGCTGGGGACATAAGACTGGTCGAGGTGGTTTCCCAGATCCCTCCTCTCCTTTACACTTCCTCCTTCAGCCTGAGAACAGTGCCTGACACAAATGGGTTCTCAATAAATATCTACTGAATGAATTTATGGACCACTTTAAAAGCAGAGCTGAGAAGTTAATGTGCTGTGGGACATTTTCCCTCAGAGATACTCCCGGAGCTCAGGGAAGCACACGTGTGCCAGAGGGCAATGCCAAGCTGTGACAAGGCTTATCCAAGGGCTTCTGTGGTCTCAAGGGAATTGCTGGGACTCCCAGGGCACAGGCTCAGAGCTCAGATGCAGACTGACCAGGAGCTCTCCCAGCTCAGGATCTTATAAGAGACAGAGCCTTTGGGCAACACTGCCCTTCACTGTCCATTGTCTAGGGTAGGTAAGGCCTTGGAAATGCAGTTTTGACCTACTGCGGTCTGTCCTGTGTTCATGGCCTTTTCATCATGGCTAATTTGACCCAGGAGGAAGAGACTGACTCAGAATATGAGGGGAGAAGAGGAAAAGACTGAGCTGGGCATTTTCACGGAGCCAGGTTACAGCCACCATCTTCCACCTTGGTCAGGGGCACCATCTCCCTTTGGGTGTGGAGCTAGTCATCAAGGAAGGGCAAGACATGGCAAAAATCGTAATAATAAAACAAAGAAAGAGAGGACTGAAAACCAAGGCAAGCCCCCTAGGGAGGTAGGAGGACTGAGCTAGGGGACCTCTACTGTGGGGACCTCAGCAGCAGAGTCCCAACTCTGGACACTGGGTCTGAGCACAGAGCAGGTCCTGGCTGCTACTGCTGGGGGAGAAGGCATCTTGGACCAGCATGTTCGGGATTTTGTTGCTTCCTTCTTGTTGAGCCCCCATGTCTCCACTGGGGGCCCCACTCTCCCCACCAATCACCCAATTACAAACACCACACACAGTATTACTACACTGAATCCATCAGCCCCTACCGGGAGCCACTGCACCCAAAGTTCAGGTCTCCTCAGCTAGGCTAGTTCAGCAAGATCTAGGGACCTTGGGATACATCAATCACAGTCAGATAATTATAATTTTAAAATGTCAGCTTCATACTTACCATCACTGTTTATTTTAATATTTGTTTCCTGTTATATGTAATATACATAACTTAAAAGCACATCCATACAAATCTCCTACGAGCTGCACCTTCATCAAGAGAAACCAGAAACGTACAATGTCTACTTCCCTTCCCACGGCTTCATTTTCTGTTCTTGCTTTCTCTTCTTTGCTTTTTCTTGTTTTGAATGAGAGTCATCTGTAGTGGCCCTCAGCAGGACCAGGACACAGAGGGGGAGGGGGGCGGGATAGGGACAGGAGGGAGCTAAGACAAAAAATGAGGACAAGACGCGTGAGAGTGGAGGCTGAGGGAAGGCGGAAGAAAAGAAGGTGGATTTTGCAGCCCAGTGTCAAGACCCAGAAAACAATAATCCAGTGTTCCTGCTCCTCCTGTCCAAGTGGGAGATTTTCTTTCTTTCCTTCTTGGAGAATGGTTGACTGTGTGTGACTTGCTGCTGCGACTTCTCTTGCTTGGCTGCATGATTGTTTTCCTTTGCATCTGAAGGGGCAACAGATGATGGAGAAGAACAAATGGAATGCTTGTCCACTAACTGGACTATGCACAACCAGGGTTGAGTGGTACTTCTACAATCATCGTGGTCTGGCTTGCTTTTGTGGTTTGCAGGAGAACGTGGGGAGGAAGGGATTATGGTCGTTGTTATTTTTTTTCTTGAAAAATCCCACCAATTATCCAATTTATCTGCAAAGGAAATGTAGGTTGGGGCAGATGTTGGTTGTTGCTGTTGGCCGACTGCTCCGCCAGCCCCAGCAGCAGTGCAAGGACGCGGTGTTTCCTGTATATATATCTATATCTATATATATCTATATATATATGCTTTCCCTTCCCAGTCTCTCATCAGTGACAGTACGTTGCAGCTGGGACATCGGTGTTGGTGTTGGAGAATCCAGATTGAAGGCCCCTTCTTAACGGTTCTCTGGCGTGGGTTGGACCAGACATGCCAGCACCTCTTCACGGAGGTCAGGATTCCTGGGACCCAGAGACAGGGGGACACAAAGGAAAGAGGAGGACAAGGAAATTTAGTAACTATTGTCACTTGCCTATAAATACATGGCAAGAAGTCATTTTAACTACCCTTTACCACATGCCCTTCACTTTGACTTAAAAAGGTAGAGCGACTTGCCCAAGGCCGCACAGCTTGTGTGTGGCAACTGAGAACTGACCCACATTTGCCTAACTCCAGAGTCCATGCGTGTTCACCTACTTGTTTCCAGGGAGATGTGGCTTTTACTTCGGCCTGAAAATTTGTTAAAATGTCCTTTAACAATAAGGAGCTAAGATCACAGTCATTTCACTTTTTCTTCCTATCTTTATGACTTTCCATGAAATATTTAGTTATGATTACAGATATTCTGACTTCATGTGTTCTTCTCTTTTGTTCTCCATGAGTCTGTTGTACCTTAGAGATTAAATCCTAGACAACAATGTTTATTTTTTATTTGTACTTTTTTGTGGTACTGGGGATTGAACCTATGGGCACTCTATCACTGGGCTACATCCCCAGCCCTTTTTCTTTATGTATTTTTTATTTTGAGACCTAAGACTAAGTTACTGAGGTTGGCCTTGAACTTGTGATCCTCCTGCCTCAATCTCTCCAAGTCCCTGGGATCATAGGCATGCACCACCATGCCCTGTAAGACAGCAGCGTTTAAATAAAGAAATGGAAGCCTGGATTCCAGCTCAGGCTTGAGTCTGAAACTCAAGAGTTTAAGGGGGTGGACTCTGAAATCGTACTGCCTGAGTTTAAATCCCACTCCCTGGGTGAGTTTCTTAACCTCTTTAAGCCTCAGTCACTTCTGTAAAGTGAGTCCCACCTCACACAGTTATAAAGAGGAGTCATAGTGAGGACCTAGCACATGGTCAGTACTGAATATACATCAGTTGTTCTTATTATTACTATTTCCCTGATTTCCTTAAGGGCAAGGGCTCCAGTGCCCAACACTATACCTGGCACCTGGCAATGACTCAAAATCATTTAGCACATGGACTATCATCCCTGCCTTTTGCCACTTACAGAAGGTCAAGTGCTAATGAAGTTGCCAAAAATGGATCCTCCTTGACAGATGGGAAAACTGAGGCCCAGAGGGAGTCCATGATTCAGCAAGTTGGTGACAACCAAGATGAGAATCCAAGCTTCCTGTTTTGGAACAGGTCAGTTTCCCCCCATCCCCCATACAGTTCAAGTTTTGAAGGTATGGCAGCTTTAAGAGCTGCGTGAGTGCCACCCCCTCTTGCTGGCAGAGTTTGGGAGACAGGTGCTCTCTGAAGGAAGTGGGCCCGAGTGAGATGGAGCAGAAACCACACATCTGGCCTGTGAGGTTGCAGGAGAGAAGGAAAAGACTCCGTGTGACATGGGTGTGTTTTTTCACACTCACAGCAAGAACTTCAAGGAGGAAGTTTAAGACGGAAGGCCAAGATTCAACTGGAGCAGAGACAGATGTTTTTGGAAGAATCAGACAGGAAAGAGAAGGAAGACCAGCAAGATAGACAGCCTTGTGAGAACAGGGTCCCAGGCTAGTGGCGAAAGTCTATGGTCTGACTAACTAGGGCTCTTATGGTCCCCTAAACACAGCACAATCTCAGAGGTACAAGGAAGCAGGTTTGCCCCGCTGAGCACATTCTTCATGCAAGACACCACTCCTGTATGTCACAGATGCTGTTTAATTATTTCGGCAGCTCCAATTTATAGATGAACACCATTTGAACAGTGAGGAAACTGAAGCCCAGACAGGTTCCACTAGGCACACAGCTCTCAAGGTATTTCTAGCTTCAAAACCTGAGTGTATTCTTTCTATTCAATTCTGCTACATCCTAACTAGGTTTTTGTTTGTTAGTTTGTTTTTTTGTTTGTTTCTTAGATTGGCAGGCTACTCTTTGAAGCTTGCTCATTGATTAGTGGCTGCCCTATAAATCAGTGTAATCAAGCTGGGGGTATGTAGGATGTCTTCAAAAGACCACAGACAATTCAGAAGCTCCAGGCCATCAAATACTATTATGATTTATTCTCCTAGGTGTATTATAGCAGAGTGACTGTGTGCAACATTTGTTAGTCTACTTTCAGTTAATGGTAAAGATGATCATAATGAACTTCTCTTGGGCACTTACTGTGTGCCAGGCCCTATGCTAAGTACCACCTATGTATGATCTCTGCAACCCTATGAAAAAGAGACTATAGAAAGTCAGTGTGATGAGGAGGCTGTGACCATAGGGTAGATATGGAGTCTAATAGATTAAGTTTACCTTAATTAATCCATCATGCTCCCTGCTCTGTGATTGTGAACAAACCACCTAATATCTCTAAGCCTCAGTTTTCTCATCTGTAAAATGAATGAGCAGATAACAGTACTTAAGTCAAGCGAAGAGCCTGGTGCCTGGGCAGTGTAAGCATGCCATAAATGATGGCAATTTTTATTAATTATTATGATTGTCATTGCTGTTTGGCTGATGAGGAAACAGAGAAGAAAAAATAACTTGCTCAAGGTTACATAGGTAACAAAGAGCAGGGCTTGAGATTTGAATCTAGGCCTATAGAACTATAGGGCTCTTCCTTGGGGTACCAAGGTGCATCTATCCATTATGACAATGATTTGGAAGCACCTTTAGGAAGAGTTCTCTAATTCAGAAGAGACTTCCCTTTAGAACTCTCCTAAGAATCAGGAGTGGCTCCTACTTGACCATGTCTTGATAAAGCATATGGGTGGAAAAGGCAAGGGAGAAACTCCTGGTTCTCAGGGCAACATAAACAAGGTGACCTTTACAGAACAATCAGGGGAAGGGGGAGGTGGAGAGAGAGACTATGAATATGAATTGTGGTGTGTGGGGGCAGAAAGATCAAGAAAGAACTGAAGAGGAGGGAATGAGAGAATTTAGGAGTAGTGAGGGGGCAGATGTGAGAGACTCCAAGGTGGTGAAATAGGCCAGATGTTGAGGCTGGGACAAGAGCCCTGAAAGGTCAGAGGAAGGGGAAGGCAGGAGTCTGGGGGCCTGGCTGAATCCCCAGGGAGAGACGAGGAATGAAAGAGAATGAAGAGGATATGACAAACACACAAGGGACCCCCAGGAATGCACACAGCCAGAGGAACACAACCAGCAGGGGGCTTGCTCTAGCTCTTCACTCTAAAAATGAGGACACCGAGTCCCCACAAGGAAAGAAACTGACCCATGGTCACATACTGGAGCGGGGAATGGCTAGAGTCGGTCCCTGGATTCCCAGTACAGAGCTCTTAGTATCAGTGGCTCCTATACCTGACTGCACAGGGCCTCCCTAAGTTTCCCAGGCAATCCAGAACCCAGGTCCCCACCAGCCTCTCCAACTCAGAGGGTTGGAGAGGGTTCTCCGATACTCATATTCTAAACAAGGCTCCCAAGTGAGGCAGGCAGTTCTGCACCAACTTGGGAAGTGACCTACCCTCTGCCACTCTAAGATTCAAGGGGAGAAAGCAAGAATTACTAGACAACAGAGGGGATGAGTGACAATAACTTGTATCAAAGTTTTTCTACATTAGAGATTTTCTAGATGATACTTCTTAATTTTTCTAGGTAAATAGAACATTTTAATTCCAAAATTAAAATTTTAATTTTTAACTTACATTAAAGATGATAAAAAGAAACAGGTAAAATTCATTTTAATAATATATTTTTGGGGCTGGGGGTAAAGTTCAGTAGTAGATTGCTGGTCTAGCCTGTGCAAGGCCCTGGGTTTGATCCATAGCACCATCATAAAACAGCAAAACAAAATAAAAGATCTCTCTAAAATTATAAAAATTATTGAGATAGTTTACATTTTTCTTTATTAAATATTCAAATTCCTGCATGAATTTAATCCTTAAAGAACATCACATTATGGGGGTTGGGGCTGTGTCTCAGTGGTAGAGCACTTGTGTAGTACATGTAAGGCACTGGGTTCAATCCTCAGCACCACATAAAAAAGTAAATAAAATAAAGTTATTGTGCTCATCTACAACTAGAAAAAAAAAGAACATCACATTTTGGATCAGCCAATCCATTAACCAATCCATTATGGATTGCTACCATATTGGATAGCACAGGAAGAACATGTCAATTATTACAGAAAACCCTATTGACAGGACTGGTCTAGATCTTTCAATGGGGCAGGAAAATGTTTAAGTACTTTTTCTTCTGACATTAAGGAGCTGGTAATCAAAGGAAGAGAAAGAAAGATTTTTACATCTTTCTAGAAAATGCTAGTTCATTTATTCAGAGAAAAGGGCAAAAAAAGGAGGTCATCTATTATTTATGGGATCTTTGAGGTGGGATTTTTTTTTCATTGCAGTATAATGTGTGAAATGTTTAAAGTGCACAAACCAAGTGTCAATAAAATTGTGACAAGTTTTTATATATGTATACTCCCATGTAACCTACCCAGTAGGAGATACATTCCCAGCACCCATAAGGTCCCCCTGCAGCTCTTTACTGTAAAAACTACATCCTAGAAGTAACTCCATTCTGAATTTTATCATCATTAGGATCAAAGTTTTGCCTGTTTTTGAACTTCCAATAAATGGAATCATATGACATGTATGTTTGCGGTGTCTGGCTTATTTCGTTCAACTCGACATTTGTGAGATTTTGTTTCATAGGTCTGATAAAATGCTGTAATCTTCTAGAGGGGCTGGGAAAACATCACCCCCAATTTAGACTACTGGAGGACCGGTGTGCCCCAATACCATCTCATTTCTCTTATTACCAAGGCATTGATAGTCCACAAAGAAACAGGAAGACAAGACTGGGGTTGTGGCTCAGTGGTAGAGTGCTTGCCCAGCATGTGTGAGGCACTGGGTTCACTTCTCAGCACCACATAAAAATGAATAAATAAAATAAAGATATTGTATCTATCTATAACTAAAACAAAATTTAAAAAAATAATAATAAAACGAAGGTATTGTGTCCACCTGCAACTAAAAATTAAAAAAAGAAACAGGAAGACATTGGGGCCTATAAGATTCTGATCCCAGGAACCCTGAGAAGTCAAGGCTTTGCAATCCAGCAAGGCAGATGGGATCAAGGGCTTTGGGCATCATGTCCCCTTAGCAGTAACCAGTGACCTGCGATGGAGACAGACTTGTGGACAGGAATGTAGCACAGTGCCTTCCAGCTTATAGGCAATGTCCAATAAGGTCATGTGTGCCTCCTTCTGTTCCCCTCAATCCCAGGTGTCACTCCTCTGTTCCATTTTCTTACCACTTAGAAATTTACTGTTCTGGACCCCCAAAGAAGGAATCAAGAGTACCCCATCCCCTCCTCTCTCTGACTCACATTTGGGGGAGCTACCTTTTTCCTTTGAGCTGCAAATCAGGTAGGTGAGGGGTCAAAGTTGCACTAGGGATCAAGTCACTTGGGCTGACAGGTTGAAATACCATCTGAGGATCTTGCTACTGCTACTTCCTCCTCTGGCAGCTGCTGTGCCTCAGCGCCTTACCTGTGGCTTCTTGTCCCTCTCCTCTGGGGACGGGTCTGTCTCTCTGTATACGACAGCTTTGGTTACCAGCATGTCAGGATGCTGCAGCTTGGCTTCCTTGATGGCCAAAGCCAGGGCCTAGTGGATAGAAGAACACAGTGACGCACCATGGAATAGCAAGTAGGAGAGAAGCTGGACAACACAAGCCCCATGGTGCACAGCTGGGGAAACGGAGGGCCAAGGAGGGGCAAAGCGAAATGCTGAGATAGACAAGAGCTCGGATCTTCCGGTCCCTTCTGTCTCCCATTCAATGACTCTTCCTTGTGGGCTCCTTATCTGAAAGTGTCAGCAAGAAGTAGACACTCTCCCTGCCCAGAACAGTGGCTGTCCATGGGTCACCCACTCTAGGAGGGACACAGCACTGCTGCCAGGAATAACATTCCCTATCCCCATACCTGGTCTTGATCAACATCTTCATCCCCAGTAATGATGATTCGCTTCTCAATCCTTGTCTCAGAAAATCCTCCCTTCACAGTCTACGAAGGAAAGGGAGAAGGAAAGGAAAAGGGAGGTGAGGTCTCTTGAGTCTGCTGCGGCTGCGGCCACGACAAGAGACCTACCCAAAGCATCTTTCAAGGGCAAGACAGCCAGCAGTGTGCCCTTCTCTCTGGCTTCCTCGGCATTTTCCTTTTCTAGTTTTGGAAATTCAGACAGCAGATCTCGCCTGGTTGCCACCACTCCCCAACTACCAACTGTTCCAAGCCCAGTTCAGAAGCTGCCTCCCTCACCCTGGTTGGCAGTACCTTAAGACTGTCCTGTCGCACTACTCCCTGGGGGCTGGTCTGTATCTCTCTGGCTCTGGGCGTCTCTGCCTGTGCTGGATTTATGGGCTGGCTCACCTCACCAGGCTGCAGGCTTTTGAGGGCAGGGCCCATATTTTATTCATCTCTGTATCCCCTCCTCCCCAACTCCCTTGCCCAATCTGACCAGGGCGGTGCCGAATGTAGATTGTTGAATGAACACATGAATGAAATGTGAATGGTGACAAGGTCTACCTTAAATGACTTTGAACAAAACTATGAGAGAAGATTGTACTCATGATACTTATTACCTCCACTATTTGCTAAAGGGGTGGGGTCTTGACACAAGTTTAGAAGAAGGACAGGACCTTATTGTTTGGCATATTTAAGGAGTGTGCAGCTGGGGGAAACCTCAGCTGGAGTCAGAAGGTGTGGACAGAAAGAGGGGTATCCCAGATGGCAGGGCCAAGAGGGACTTTACACTGTGGGGTGTGTGACATAAAACCTTCCTATAAAGCTTGCAGAGCAGTTGACACTGCTCACTAAAGCTTTTGGTGCAAGGGTTCTTTCTGGGAAATAGGACAAAGTACTGAGTCCTGCATGGGGGCAGGCAGGGACACGGTCTGCGCACAAAAGGCCAGTGCTACTGATCAGACTTATGGATGGCTCTGCAGGACCCTTGATCACAACCTCCAGGCTCAGCCTGAGTCCTCCAGGCCTGCAGCCCAGAATGGGCCCTCTCCTGTCTTCCTCCTGACCACTCAGATGTGATTGTGTGGCCATCCTGCCCCCTGACCCTTTGTCCTCACTGGCTGCTTCAAGGCTGCTACCCCCCCAGGAATGCTTCCCTCCTCTGGCCCTTCTTCCTCCCAGCTCGACTCCCCACCTGGCCCAGGCCCTCACCCCCAAGCCTGAGTTTGTTGTTTTGTTTCTTTCTTCAGGCTCTCATCATAACTCTCCTCCTCTTTTCCATCTATCTGCACCTCCTGGTGGACCTAAGATCCTCTCTGAACCCTGTTTTCACTGGGCCACTGCTCAGTTTGAAAACCTTCATGACTTTCTGATTTCCTTTAGACTCAGACCTCCCATAGTTAGATGCTTCCTGAAACCTGTCTCATTTGCCTTGTCTTATGTTCCCCTGATCCCAGTCCAACCTAATTTCCTAGTTCCATCCTCTACATGCTGCTCCCGGCACCCTTTCCCACAAACACATCTCACTTATGCCGCCTCTGGCAGCCCCAGACACAGAGGCCAGTGTGAGGTCAATGCTCACTAGCACCTGCTCAATGAACAAGTAAGCAAACACGCAGTTTCGGCTTCATCTTCGGCTTTGCTTAGAGCACCTGTCTTCTCCTCCCTCAGGTGTTCTGTCTGGCACCCCAGGCCCTACTCAAAATCCATTTCTCTCAAGAGATACTCTCTGACCCTTGGGGGGCCACCCCCATGTCACCCCTTCTGAATTCTTCCAGCACTTAAGGCAAATGCCATAGTTTACGATTACTTTGAAGGAGAGGGGCTCCATCCCCTGGACTGGCTGTCAAGGTTGTGAGTGCAGGGCCCGGGCCTGGGACAACAGTAGCACAGGACAAAGTCTGCCGGACTCTAGAAAATGGCAGCACCACAGGTATCCTTTGTCCACCTTACAGACTGAGAAGCCAAAGCTGAGCCACGGTAGTGACCTTCCCGCCTGCAGCCTTCTGGGGCCCGGGCACCTGCCGCTACTCACTTTGGTAACATGGGTGGTGGTGGAGGTTGAGAGGGTTTCCGCAGTGGCGCCGTAGGTGCTGGTGAGGACATCTTTCCCGATGATCTGCAGAATATAACCACCCCCACCCCGGGCAGCAGGTCAGGACACTGGGCTCTGCAGGAGTGGGCAGGATGGGGGAATCCAGGTACAAGCAGGGGCCCTGTGAAGGTGAAGTCTGGAAGCCAAGATACTTTGAACCATTAAGAATCCAAGAATACTGAAATCATCAGAATCCTAGACCATAAAATTCTCAAACCTGGGAATCTGAGATTCCTAGAGCCTGAGATTCCTGAGGCCCAGAATCTAACACCACCCTGGAATCTGAGATTCCCGGCATCTTAGAAGGATAAACAGAGGGATCCAAGGTGGAGATGGAGTCCTCCTGATCCCCCATCCTGTCACAGTCAGGGGTTAGAGGATGAAAACAACAGACTTAGAGAAGCAAAGAGCTGGAAAAGACCTCAGAGTAACAGACTCGGGGTCATAGGTGGGGCAGCCACAGCAGAGCCAGGCCCAGAATCCGAACTCTGGGCCCCTAGGTCATTGCTCTTCCTGGTGGGTAAGGAGGGCAGGTGCATCCAGGTGAGGGCTTCAGCCCACACTGCCAGCGCCCTGCGAATGCAACAGGGATGGGGAGGGACACTGAAGAGACTCTGGTGGGCACCACGGAGCCTATGGGCATTTGAAAGTGATCCAGTTTCCTGGCTCTGCACTTAAAAGGGCACCTTCTGGGCCCAACCTGCACTTTCTGCAGGCCACATGGAGGCCATGCCCATGTCCTCAGCTTGGAGTCCCCTAGCCTGAGCTGGCCCTGCCCACTTACCGGAGAAAGAGAACGGATTTCCGTGGCCACCGTCTGTGGGCCTGGAATCATGGCAGCTGCCCCCTTCCCGGACTTGAGACTGTTCTCCTGGGGAAACAATGGTGCTCAGATGGCCAGGTCTCAGGTGGGTAGGCCCCAGGATGGCCGGGGCATGTGACCACATGGCTCTCATGGCCACAAGGCTGAGTAGTAACTTAGAAGCAGAGAACTGAAGGTATCATTCAGCTCAGTCTCTCTCATTCAGACCTTGCTCGCTCATTCACACGCACATGTGCACACCCCCACTCACCCGTTCAACAAACATTTACTGAGTGCCTGGTGTGAGGGACACTGTGGTGAACAAGACACGGTATTGCTCTCTGGAAGCACTAACAGAGAAGTTGGGACACTCAGGTTCTTGTCCCGTCCCTGCTACATTCTAGCCATGTGACTTGGGGCAGAGCCACTTCCTTCTTCTGGGTCTCATGGATTCGTCTGTAAAAAGTGACTCAAGTCCCCCCGCAAGTTAGTGGTCCAGCCAGAAGTTCACCCGACGTGAGGAAGACCCCAAGTCTCACAGGTGCTTGTGTTCTGTGCTACCACTCTGCCCTGGGGACTTTCACTCTCAAGCCCATTCTCCCGGCCCTACCTTGGAATCTAACAACTAGGACTTCTCAGAATCCTTCCTGGACTTCGCGCCCCACATCTGACCAGAGGCCCAGCTCTGTGCTACCTCCCACTTCTGTACCATCTCAAGGCTCAGCTTTGTCCATGCAGGACCCCAGATCTGCCAGTTCTGTAGCTTCTCAGTTGACGGACCCCTGGTGCTGGCCTGTGCATGAACTGATCTGGACCTCTGCCTGGCTGCCTGCCAAGGGATGGGAGAGAACCCAAACCCTCTGCCTTTTCCTTGCCTCCCCTCTACTTACATCCAGCAAAGGCTGCCAGTAACCTGGTCACTTGGCAAACCATCACAAGGCACTTTCTCAGAAGCACCTGGGGTCCCAGAGTATGAGGGTAGCTTCTGGGCTCATATTCTTTCTCTGGCTTAGGGAACAGCCACCAGCCCTTCTAATCCCACTGTCACTCAGGCATGTGGCCGGGAAGCCGCTTATTCTCTCATTGCACCCTCATTCCCTTTCCCAGGGTCAAGCTGCTTCTCCACCTCACACTGAAAACACTAAATGAGGCACAAGTTGTTCAAAACAAAGGCACCCTCCTCACTCCTCCCTGCCCCTCCTGTGTCCTTGAAGAGTGATCTTCTCTCTGGCCAAGACAATCCCGCCATCTCTCCTTCACACTCAGGGCTCTCCTCACAGGCCACCCTCGACCTCGGACTTCTGCTGCCTCATCGAAACCAAAGTCCCCATCTTTTACCTGTAAACCAGATCCTTCTCCAGCCCTAGGCCTTTAAGGTCAATCCTCTCCTGGGCTTTCCCCTGGAAATATCCTGCAGGCACCTCAGACCCATAGGATCCCAAATGGAACTGGCTGCCTTCTCCACCCCAACACACAGAGAGCACTCCCCTCTCATGTTCTTTATGCCAGTGGGTCTCACACTTGATGGGCACCACCTGGTGAGCTTATGAAAACACAGATTGCCGTTCCTGCTCCAGAGTTTCTGAGTCAAGAGGTCTAGACTAGGGCCTGGGAATCTGCCTTTCTTACAGATGCCTGGGACCACACTGTGAGAACCACTGGCCAGTGAACAGCATCCCCAATTCTTCCTGCCTCCTGTCACCTGAACCTTCTACCAATGACTGAATCCTGTATTTGCCTCCCTCCAGGCCTCCCTAACCCAGGGACCTCCTCTGCATCCACCTTCTCAAGCTCTGGCTGGATCCCCTCTGGATCCCGGTTCCTCCGCCAATTCCCTGACTTCTCTTTCTGTCTCTCCCAGTGTGGGCTCCAGAGCTCCAGACACTGTCTTCTCCAGCGCTGGATTTAGTGCTTGGCATAGTACTTTACATGTCCTGGGTGTTCAATAAATATTTGCTGAAGGAGGGAAAGAAGAAGGAAGGAGGGAGGAAGGAAGGGGGGAAGGAATTTTTCTGCAGTCCACACTCCACACAGTGGCTAATCTAACACAAAAAACACATACTTGATGATATCATGCTCCTACTTTAAAAAGGTAAGTGATTCCCTATTGTCTCCAGGATGAATCTGGACTTCATACATGATGGTGGAGGCCCTGAAGGTTCTGGCCCAGCCCTTCTTTCCAGCCTCTTCTCCCCCAGCTACTCCTGTACACACGTGATGCCTGACTTCACTGACCACTGTCTTTCCCCAAATGCTCTGCTCCTTCACTTTCCCATGGTTACCCCTGCTCTGCCCATGGTGTAGAGTGGCTTCTGCTGTGACCATACCTTAACCTATCCTTCATGCACAGCTCAGCTGTCCCTGGCTAGGTAATGACTTCCCCAGCTCCTGCTGGCAGAGGTGTTACCCATATTGATCCTTCCAGTGGTCCCTAGGCTAGTTGTTCCATGAGGGTAGGAAAGAAATAGCAGCAACTAACATCTGCAGACCACTTACTGCAGGGCGGGCATTGTTCTCAGGGCTTCACACAGATTACTTTGTTCATCTTCACATGAACCCTTTCAGATATGTGCTGTGACTCCCCTACCCCATTTTATAGAAGGGGAAAACTGAGGCTTGGAGAGGTTCAGGTGACTTTCCCAAGGTCATTCAGCCAGGAAGTGGGAGAGTTGGACCTTGTTTACCACTGTGTGCCCAAGACCTACATACAGGGGCACAGTACATTACAGATGCTCATGATGATGACTGAACAAATGAATCCTAGCAGGCAGTGCATTTTCTTCAACTCTGTATTCCTGTCAGGCAGACAATAGAGACCCATTGATGCTTTTGGAACAAATGAATGAATAGATGGATGGATGAGTAAATGAATGCTGTAACTGCCTGCTCACCTAAGGTTGAATTTAAAGTTAAGTCTACAAGCATCCTAATAGTGAAGGGTTGCAGGGAGAAGAGGAACTGAGTGACCAGGGAAAAGGAGGCAAGCAGGTAACTAGTTTGGGTTTACTGATCCTAAAATTTTTATTTATTCAAAACCTACCCACAGAACAATCTAAATCAGTGGAATTTTCATTTGATGTGTACATCAGGGGTTTAGCAAGGGAAAGTATTTGAAAACAACTCTCAATAGCTCATGATATACCTGGATCAGGCATTTGCTACCTTGACTACCCATAGCCTCAATCCCAGCCCCATCCCCATGCGGTCAATGCACCAAAGGGCAGAATAAGAGAGCAGAGCAGAATGGCTGATGTTGAAAGTGGGGTTTCTGGTGTCAGAATGCCTGGGCTTAACCTGGCATTGCCACTTATTGTGTGTGACCTTGGGTAAGTCACTTTACCTCTCTGAACTTCAGTTTCCTCATCTGTGAAGGATGTAAAAGAGAACATCCACCTCGGTTTCATAATCTATTCAAAGTTCTCAGCGTATCACCTGACACCATAACTGGTGTACTGAATGCTATCTATTCTATTCATTAGTAAAGGCTCTGAAGTCTCTTAAGAACCTATGAACCAGGGGCTGGGGAGATAGCTCAGTCAGTAGAGTGCTTGCCTTGTAAGCACAAGGCCCTGGGTTCAATCCCCAACACTCAAAAAAAAAAAAAAAAAAAAAAAAAGAACATATGAACCAGGCAGAATGGGGATTATTCCCATTTGACAGGTGAAGACACCTGTGACCAAGGACCTTCCTTCATGAATCAGACAGCAAATAGGTAGAACCATAAGGTCCCTTGGAAAGTGTCCAAAAATCCTGAGTTTACAAACCGAGGGTCACTGCTGCCATCTACTGGCCATGATGAGGAAGTAGCCTGAGACAAGGGTGGCCACCACTATGGGCCCTCAGGAAGGGCTCTCAGCCTGGAGGTGAGATTTGCCAGTGGAATCTGGAGATGAGATTCTTACATGTTAAGAATCAAAGAGTACCATCCTCCCTCTACCCCTGCATGGCTGAGATGGCCCAAATAACAGACTCAGGAATTCCACCTCCCACATCTTTCAGTTTGGAAAACTGAGGTCTGAAGGTATGTCCTGGGGCACCCTAGATTCCAGACAATAAATGACTGTATGTCTCACTCCAACAGGGTGAGGGCAGTTATGAACTTCCTGAAGCAGCCAGGGCATCATTCACTTATCTGGCTGTTTTGTGGGGTGAGGGGGCTGGTCAGAGGGAAGCCTCCTGGGTTCCACTTACCATGGTGGTGGATATGGTCTCTGTAGTGATGGAGGGGGTGGTTGTCATGAACTCCTTCCCCAGTGGGGCACTCCCATCAACCTGCTGGTCAGAGGAGGAATTGTTAGAGATGGAAAGAACCAGCATCTGTCACCTGGGCTCACACCATCCCGGTTATAGAGTGACAGGCTGTGTGAAAGAGCATGCACTAGGGGGCAGTCCACACAGAACCATAGAGAAGCCGCACAGCATCCCATTTCAACCGTTTTTTGTTTTGGGTTTTTTTTTTTTTTTTTTTTTTTTTTTTTTTTGGACAAATAAAATGTGATCCAAGATAATCTGACACATTCTATCTGAATATCAGTGCACATAACCTTTGACCTAGTGATCCACAGAAATTTACCCTATGGATATAAATTTTCAAAAGTATATTAACTGCAGAAGACAAAAACCATGATAGGGTACATTGATGGGAGATAACAAATCAAATTAGGACTCAATTCCAGAGTAAGCTGGGGATATAAATGTTAATGAGCATTGATGTTCAAAATACATATTAAGAATAAAAGGTAAGGGCAGGGGATGCAGCTCAGCAGTAGAGCACTTGCCTCACACGTGGGAGGCACTGGGTTCGATCCTCAGCACCACATAAAAATAAAAGTAAAGGTATTGTGTCCGTACACAACTAAAAAAAATATTTTTAAGAAAGAATAAAAGTTAAGGGGCTGGGGTTGTGGCTCAGTGGTAGAGCACTTGCCTAGCATGTGTGAAACTCTGGGTTTGATCCTCAGCACCACATAAAAATAAAATAAGGGTATTGTGTCACCTACAAATAAATATATATATATATATTTTTAAAAGAATAAAAGGTAAGGTAAAAAAAGAAAACAATCACTTTTGTGTAATAATTTTAAGTATATAGAGACATAGGTATCTCTATTGGAATATGCATATATTTTTTTCCTGGGAGGCAGCATAAGACAATTTTCATTTGGTTCCATTTGAATTTTATAACTGAACTTTTTTTGTTGTTTTGTTTTGATATCAATAAGTGTTATTGGGTTATGAGATTTAGAGTTCATTTTAATTTCTTTATACTTTTCTGTATGAAAACATAACACAAGCTACCAAAACAGAACAGTGGGCTGGGGAGATAGCTCAGTCAGTAGTGCTTGCCTTGCAAGCACAAGGCCTTGGGTTCAATCCCCAGCACTGCAAAAAAAACAAAAACAAAAACAAAAAAAAAACAACAAAAAAAAAACAGGTAGGGAGGAAGAGAAACCTTCCTAAGGTCACACAGCTCATTAGAACTCTAGAGTCTTAATGGGTGCTAGAGTCTTGACTGGTGCTAGGCAGTCTCATAATCCCTAGCATTTTTATAAAAGTTGGAGAGAAATTTCTGGAAATAACACAGCTGCCTATGTTTTTGGTTTATGTCTCATCTCAGGTTTTGTTTTTTTTTTTTTTTTTTTCAGTATTGGGGCTCAAATCCAGTGCCTTGTGCATCCCAGGCAAGCACTTTATCACTGAACTATATCCCCAGCCCTTATTTCAGTTCTTGAGACAAAGACTGGTTCACCAGGACAAGAAAACTGCCAGCATTGCAGCTTGTCTGGCCAGAAAGAACCACAAGGGCATCTCTCAGACCCATAACCTCATTCTTCAAAGTTTAAAACCCACAGAAGGAATGTGGGAACCAAACCTGAAGCTGTGTGCCCGAGCCTATGCCAGATAGCTTTTGCAGGGTGCTAAGATGCTGAGAAAAATTATCTGGTACCTCTTTTCCCTTCTGTTTTGTTCATTTTGCCAATCTAATGTGGATACTCCATACATAAAAAATGACCCAGGGTGAACTGTTCTGACCAAATTGAGATTGATCTCCCCAAGCAATCCCTGAAAAAAAAAAAATCTCTCCAACTCCATTAAGTAGGCCAAAAACCAGGGTCTTAATCCACTAGCCACTAGACCTTGCAACACTCCTAGAAGGAAGTATGAAGCAGGATCATCCCCATTTTACTGATGGGGAAATAAAGACTTTAAGAAGTACGATCTGCCCCACTCCTCCCATTCCCAGAGTTTAGGGAGGACCCTGAGGCTCAAAAGAGCATCAGGATTAAAATAGTGGTTTCAGGGAAGCTGAGATGGGAAGGTTAGTGAAGGGGCTTGGCCAGGGCAGTGGGAACAGACCCCCAAAGCCCAATACCCACACTTAGGCTCCAGTGGCAAGTGCAGGCTACCTGGGTGTGGTCCACAGTGGAGATCCTACTCTGCAGTACGGCCTCCGGCTCGATCTTCTTTCTAATGGCCAGGCTGCTGACAGTCATGGTTTCTGTTTTCACAGGCTACAAGGAAACAAAGGACACTTTTGACTCAAGATGGGTAAGATGCCTGCTCACAGGAAACTGTAGAATAGGGTAAGAGCTTGTCTCCTACCCCATAGATGGCTAGGTCTCTGGGAGGGTATGAGGCCAGGGCAGAAGAGGCATGGTGTGAAGTCACAAACAGCCCAAAGGCAGGCCTGCCCTGTGTCCCTGCTCCATATCCCTGCAAAGGGGCTGTATGTCTTTTTAGGTTACCATTAAGGGGACGCTTTTAATTCTGTTAATAACACCCCCTGTGCTAGTCCTCATGATGTGTTTTCCTTGTATACATAATATTGCTGAATCCTGAAGGCCTCTCACAGTTAAGCCTCCAGCTGCTTCATTCCAACTGTTGTTTAGAGCAGGAGCCACATACAAGGAGGCCTGCAGAGGTGAGGCAGAAAGAGTGAAAAAGTGAAGGGACTGGCTGAGGGCTGCAGGGGAGTGGACGGCATATGGGATTTCACTCAGGTTTGGCCAACTGTTATCATGGCCTCCAGAGATGGGACCATCTGATTTTTTTTTTTTTTTTATGATATAAGAAACCCATGGATTTTATATTTAATGCCATGATTTTTAAACCAGAGCCAAGAAAACACATCTGCTGGCCAGATCTGGCCTGAGGTCACCCATTTACAAACTGACTCTAGAAGTCTAAAGCTAAATGATCTAAGTCCTCCACCAGGCCCACACTACACCCGCTGCAGGTTTTCACATGCGTGACTTGAATGGATGAATGGACACTAGCTTGTCATCTAGCTGGTGGGGGGAAGGGGATTCTCACAGATGGTTGTAACCCTGCAATCTAGCCATTCATTCAATGAATCATCTCTTATTCCTGAGTAGGTGCCAGGCTCAGAGGAGCTGCCACCTGGTGGCAGAGCAGGCCTATCAGTCACTGACTGTTGCAGAATGCCAGAGCAGAGGTATTCCCAAGTGGGGGAGGGGCGTGACTAGAGCAATACCTGCACCGGGGAGTCAGGAAAGCATGGGCGAAGGAACTGACATCTGAGCTCTGTCTCAGATTAAGGCACAGAAAGGGAGGACAAACCTTCTAGCCAAAGGGTACAGCACTGAGTGAGAACCCAGAATGGACGAGCTGGCATTTCATTGGGAGCAAGGGAGGGAGGCTGGGCTAGTAGAGGTGAGGAGGCAAACGAACAACATGGAGAGAGATGAGTGTCAGAAAGATCTCTCTGCAGCTCTGCAGAGGAGGGTCACAAAACAAGGAGGCTCAGACAGAGTTAGTCCCTGTGTCCTTCTCAATAACTATGCATCCTCTACTCCAGGAGTTTCCCACTACCACCCTGAGACCCCAGGGCTGGATGAACTTTAACTACAGCCTCTTCCCCAGGAAGCCCAGGCCCCAGGGAGATGAGCCTGAGCCTGAAACAGGAAAATCCATTCAAGTTTCAGACCAGGCTGTGGAAGCCCTGAATCCACAGACACATGCTCTCTGCAGGTGCCATGCAACATAGGCAGGAGATGAGGAGTTGAGTAAGAACAAACTACCTGTCATCGCTTGACCTCAGCAAGCAATGGGGTCACAGGGTTAAAACACCAAGGAGCGCGTGTTAGGGGTAAACCAATACGGCAAACATGCGAGCACAGAGCCATGCTGTTCTGCGGAGGGACAGTCATGCAACATGAGACAGCTTCAGGCTGCAACTGGCTGCTCAGTCTTCTCCCGCATGGCCCAGGGCCCTCTGAGCATGCAGTGCCTGGTTGGGCCCAGGTTTCGATGAAGCTCCACTGTACCTCAAACTGGGGCATATCCGGGGTAGAGCAAGCCCCTCGATCCGGGCTGTCCTCGATGCCCCCAGACTCATCATCCTGCCCCTTGAGATCCCGGGAGAACACCAGGCCCTCAGTCTCAGAGTCGCTTTTGTCTCTGTCGAGTTCAGGCAGGCTGCGAGAGAAGTCTTCGAAGGCGCTGCCATGATAGTCACCAATAACCGTGAAGTCCACTTCAGCCTCCAGGCTGGATGTGGAGCTGACCGTGATGCTGGAGCATTTACGCTCTATGGCCAGGTGGTTGTCTTTCAGGAACACCGCGTCCCTCTCCTGGTCCTGGTCCTCATCTCCTGTGTCACTCTCTGGGGCCCGGGGACGTGGCGGTTTGACTTTCTCCTCCGATCCCTCCCTCAGCCCTGCTCTCTATGGCCAGATAAAATCAGAGGAATGGGATGCAGGGTAGGGAGGGGGAGAGAAAAAAGGAGAGAGAGAGAGAGAGAAAGAGAAAGAGAGAGAACATCAAGATGGTGCATGTCGGAAGAAATCTTGAGGCTGTGTTGATGTCCCCAATGGAAGAGCAGGTCACGAAATGAAAAATCAAAAAGTAAAAAACCAAAAACCAAAACAAAACAAAAACCCAGGAGAGGTTCCTTGAAATCATAACAAGCTTAAAAAAACTAAAAATTTTTTCGAGAATAGGGATGCTCCTTCCCAAGGATCTCACGCTGATGGCAAAAGCGAATACAAAGCGAATATCCTGCCAGTGAGTCCTGGACAGGAGGCCCCATCCAAGGTTTGGATTGAGGAGCCTATCAGAAGCGGCACTGTGCAAAAGGCAGGGATGGAATCCCAGACTTCAGGCCCATCCGTGCAGGTGGCATCGAGAAATAAACTAAGGAGGCAGGTTAGGGACTCAGGAAACCCAGGGGAGGAGGCAGAGAGGCTAGAGCCAAGAGCCTGAGGAACACAGAGGAAGCCAGCAGGGCTTGTCAATTCCACTGAATCTCCGTGGACGGGGTCAGCATCAAACAGAGGGAGGAACAATTCGGGGCCAGGCACTCTAAGCATGAGCTCGAGGGAGCTGGGTACTATACCAGATCCACCCTTAGCTCCACGAGTGGGCCACAGACAGGCCATGAACAGGAGGCTCTGGTCCCATCAGTGTAATTGACAACAGCAGGCCAAGGAGATGCCAGCAACTCTTGTCCATCATACATACCTCTCAACTGGCCTGTCAGGGATTAAACACCGCACACGCATTTTTGGCTGGTCCATGACATTGTTTTCTTTAAAAGACCAATCTAACACCCACAAAATATATTTTTAAAGAACTCGACTTCAGTTTCTGGAGATTCAGTGTGCTTAGAGATTCACTTGCGAAACGGGCCTCCATTTAGCCAGTTTCTGGAAGGTCGAGAGGTGTGAGGAATACATTCCAGACAAGCCAGAGTTGAGCAGCCACAGGGGGGTTTGCTGCTAAGGCAGGTGGGAATCTAAGGAGCGATGCATCTTGGCCAGGTGAAGATGACCAGGTCATCAGGGCATAAAGGGACTGTAGAGACCTGAGGGCCCAAAGGGCTGGTGAGTCTCAGGTGCCCCCCTTTCCCAGGGGCGTTCGTTGCTAAGCTGGTGAAGCGCTTCTCTTCCCTGACCGCATCTCCGGATTTGTTCTGGATTAGAGAAGACAGTTAGTCTTAAGGAGGCAGAAAGAAACTTGAGAGGGAACCAGAGTGGAGGATGGAAACCTCTGGACTGTCAGCTTCCGCAAGGCAGGAGACCAGGGACAGGAAAGGATGAAGAAAGATCACTGGATAAGCCAAGCAAGACAGGTAGGAATCTAGAGGGGAGGGGCAGCAAGGCAAGCATGTCATTTGCTGGTAGTGGTGACACCTTCTCCACAGGATTGTGTGTGACCCTCTGGGCACCAAGTCACACCAAAAGCTGAGGGTCTTTGTGGCCAAGCTAACATGGGCCAAGCAGATGACCCCATCCTTCAGCCTGGGTTACTCTTAGGCCCATTTGGGGAAAAGACCTCATAGGGATGGACAAGCAGCCTTGGGTTGCAGTAATGACGAGGGGCCACTGAAGCATGCTTCTAAAGAGCTACCAGGCATGCGGTCGGTGCAGGGCACGGTGGGGGCGGGGGCTCACATAGCCAGTTACCCCAGGAGCTTCCTCCAGCGTGGCTTCGCAGCCTGAATCAGGGGATGTGAGCTCGAGTTCTGTGCATCTTTCCTGGTGAGGCGTAGTAGAAGTGCCCTCCCTGATGTGTCTGGTAGCCAGAGGCATCACTGAGGAATGTGTAGTTTTGGGACTGGCAAAGTCCCCTGGGGGTTGGAGTTGGACGAAGCCTAGGTCTAAAAGCTTATTCCGTTGTTGCTCTACCTGTCCCGTGGAGGCCTCTGAAATCAAGTCATTTGGAAGGGCCTTCGTTTCACTTTGACTAGTTCGACGAGTCTCAGCTCCATGGGTCTCAAATATCCGAATTTTGTTGGCCACTGAGGTCTTGCTAATATCTTCCAGGGAGCCCTCTTGTCCCCCAGTCTGGAAAGAGGTCATCTCCTTTTGTTTTCCTGAAGAGAACACCAATCCCAGGGATATCCCTGCTTCGGCTTCTTCAGGAACAACTCTGGGCTTTCTGCTGGCCACTGGAGGTGCCCTGCATTCACCTCCTATGTCAGGGGGCACAATTAACTCGACTTGGTCCTTGGACTCTGGGCTGCTTTTAGGAAGATGGACATGTTTGAGAAATACAGGGAACTGCTCTCCAAAGAGATCCCTGAGCTCTGAAGGCTCCCCTGACCCATGAGAAGCTGGACTTGGAGAAGCTTCCTGCAGAGCTTCCAGAGCCTCAAAGTGACCAGGGGAGGCTGGCAGGGAGGTGACCACCTCCATGTGAGGAAATGCTGAGGCTTCCTGGTCCCCCATCTCAGGCTGTCCAGTTTGGGTTTGAATGGCTCCTCTCTCTTTGGGCAGGAAGCTGCCTCTGTCTGGTTTGACTGGCTTCCTGACATGAGGTGGGATGGTCCACAAAAGGGCATGGGCCTGGGGGTCCAGGCATACACCCCCTCCTCCATTAGTGGAGCGGTTCTTCCATCCTGCTGAGGGACTTGTTTTAGCCTTTTCCCTCAAATCCCTACTGGCAGGGGTTTCTTCCTCTTCAGCTGCCCTGGCTGTTCGGTGGGTAAACTCTCCCTCCATCCCCTGCTGTGCTTCTTCCCAGTCCTTAGCAAATGTCTGTTCTGGAGAAGGTCCCTGCAGGTCATTCTGTCTTCCATGGTTCCTGGGAGACCTGGTTCCTTCCTCTGAGGAAGCAATGTGGGCTCCATCCTTGTTCCTCCTGGCAGCTGTGGCAGAGTCCCTCAGGTCAAAGGAATTCAGCTCCGAGCTCTCTGGGAGCTCCCCTGGCAGTTCTGGCTTGATCTGTCCTCCAGGAGGGGCATCCAAATGCTCTTCTCTCTCTTCCAATGGCAGAGGGAGAACTAGATCTTCAGGATCTTTTTCTCCATGGTTTAGATAGAAGCTCCTCTCTGCAAAGGAGGTATCAGTCTCATCGCTAGAGTCAGCTCTGGTTTCAGCATGACCTGGATCCAACAGAAATGACTGGAGTCCTCCCTTGTCAGAAGCTGGAGAAGGGATCTCCCCCTCTGCTGGCCTGGTCCTTGGGGTTGCTGATCTTCCACAAGTCTGGAGCTCCTCCCGCCTCTTCCTTAGCTCTGCCCTACCCTCCAGCTGACCATCTGAGATGCGGCAGTTCCTGATGGGTACCTCGCTGGTACTGACCCTGAGCTCAGAGCCCTCAAGGAGTTTGTCTGACAATGTGCATCCTGTAGCCCGGGCAGCCCCTCCGGAACCTCCCCTGACCCAGGGGCCTTCCTCCCACACCGACTCAAAGTCTTCTGGACTTGCAATCATTCTCCCTTGCTGCTGAGTGTTGACTTTTCTGGTTCCCACCATTTCTTCTGTGGCCATTTCGACTTTGAACTTGTCCACCAGAATGTCTACCTTGGAGAGTCTGCCATCGGCAAGGATATCAGCGAGGCCTGCCTCACTTTCTTCCTGCTGTGTGTTGGCCACTTTTAGGAGACTGAGACCGAGTTCTTCTGGCCTAGTGTACTCTCTTTCTATAAATACCCAATGCTCCGAGCCCTGTGTTGCAATTGGAGCAAGAAGAGTTAACATGAAATAGCAGGCACCTGAAGGACGGGTCACCTTTCTTTCTGTAAAAAGGGACCAATCTACCACTGAAAGTGGTCCAGTGTGGACCGGGATGGCATGTCCCCAGAACTGGTGGGGGACAGAAAGGCATGATTATGCCAATCATTCTCGCCAAGGTTATTCTTCCCATTAAGGCATCCCAAAATAACTGACTGACCCTCCTCAACCACTATCCCTAACTTGATATGATGGGATGGGTTCTCATGTTCTCCCCATGCTAACAACGGAGAAAGTGAGATCCATGGATGGGCCAGGACTCTTCCTCTTCCCCTTTTACTAAAACAATTGCCACTTTCAGAGGGGAAACTTTAGACCACTAGGAATCTCTGAATGTTAGAGTTGAAAGAGTTCTTAAGACATTATTCAATTTAATCTCCTCATTGTGTAAGTGGGGAAACCGAGGCCTAGAGAAGGCCAATGACTTGGCCATGGCTACCACTTATTGATGATACAGTCAGGAAAAGAATGTCTGACTTTCAATGCCTGGAATCTCTGCTGACTTATCTCAATCTTGGAAGATGGGTGCCACCTGTGATCTACTGTCAAGGTGGGGGAAGCACTGAGTTCCATAGGCTGTCGTCTAAAATCTGACCTATTTTATCAGAGTTTTTGGGAAGGAAACAGATTATTAGCAGAGATCCCAAATGGCCAGGTTAGTGTCAGTCAACACAATGGCTTAAAAAGCTTGAATACTGTCGATTTCCATCTCAAAGAAACAAATACCAGGATCCATCCTTGGAGAACTCCAACAAAACTCATAGGGTATTAAAGGGCTGACCAAAATACATCACAGAAGGAAAAGTCCTATAGACCCAGACATCATCACGGGGCAAAAGGACCAGTTTCCAATTGTTACGCCACAAGGGCTGTTTAAGCAGTGCTTGGGGGGAACAATGGATTTCTGAATCATTAAGGCAGCAAGAAGGCCATTGGGTTTCTAATATTCTCAAGACCAAAGAAGACTTTTTTCCCACAAAATCTTAATGAAAGTCCATCTAGTATGTAACACAAACATTGGGCAGCCCTGGGGACATCGGGGCTTCAGCTGCCCAGTGCTCTGAGGCACCTCCCTCCTCTGAAATCACTGCTCTGACTAAAGCCCCTCAGGACACAGATATGGAAATCCATATCCAAGACTCCTGAAGGAAAGCACCTTGCCCAAGAGAATGAGCCAGTGGCAAAGACAAGGCAGGCCTAGGACCCAGTCCCTGACTCCAAGTTCTGTGAAGTGTGTTCTTTCCACCCTGCCATGACCATGACCATCTCTGCAGTATTTGCCCAAAACTGCTTCCAGCAACAGGGCTCCTTTTCAGTTTATGACTTGACAAAGAGTCTGTCACATAAGACCTGAAGGAGTCTGAAGAATCAAAAGAGCATTATAAACCCTGCCCCACTCCCACTTTTGGGAAGGAAACCCTGCCCCACTCCACTTTAGCAAATCATGTCTCCAGGATAGTCAGAGAACAAGACCTTATTTAAAGAATCTTGCCAACAGGAAAGAGGGATAGTAGAAAGCGGGGCTTGCACAAGATAACAGCATGAACAGTAGGGGAAGAAGGAGGAATTCTACTTCTAACAAGCAAGTAGGTAGGATCCTGAAGTGGAAAAAAAAAAAAAAAGAGAGAGAGAGAGAGAAAACTTTGCTGGCACCAATACACTGGTGGAGCCACACCTGGCCCAGTTCACTAGATGGGACAATGTTAGGGCAGCCCAGATTGCCACGGGTATGCAGCTGTTCTTTCTCTGAACTGGGGACCTTCAGTGCCTCATTCAGAGCAGCACTCCCCATTCACTAGGGGCTCTGCATCTGCTCCAGTCTTGGAAGTGGGAGCAGGGGAGCCAGGGGAGTTCAGTCCCACATGAACTACAGACAAGAAGAAATTCTCCCCAAAGGACAGATTTGCTGACTCCAGGCTATTCAGGCCCCCCCTGGAACTCTATGTCACATTTTGGGCCTCTCCCTTCACAGGAGGGGATGCAGGATAAAGGAACCTCTAGAAACCACCTCCTGGGAGAAACTGCTGAGGGGCATAGGAGTTTCGGGGGAGGCAAGTCGTTCAGCCCTCTGAGGGGTGGCTTGAGGAAGGCTGCAGAGCAGATCCACAGGTATTGGAGAAGAGGAGGAGGCCATAGGCCCCTGATGCAGAAGGTAGATTTTAAATCAGTACAAAGAAACTTCCTAACTGATGACAGAAGGCAAAAATGGGTTGTGGCTAAGGACAGTGAGGGCCCCTCTGTGGAGGAGGCCAATGACTGGCTGGCCAGAAGCTGATGAAGGGTGTAGGTCAGTGTTTTGCTTCCATTATAGGCACATGTCCTTGGTTCTAGGAGCTTCTATGGACATGGGCATCACTATGTTCCTGGTCTTGGGATGCTGTTGACTCCTGTCCCACTTTCCTCAACTGAGAATGCGGGTAGTTTAGTTTTTATTTTTATAGGGAGGAAAATTTCATGGAGAACTATGACTTATGTTTTACCACATCTGTGGTTTACTTATGTCTTTCTTAGAATTCTGGCACATTTGCAGTAGCCCCAGAAGTTTCCTCTGATTAAAGAGAAAGATATAAGCCCCTCTCCAGCCCCACAACATGCCAACAGAGGAGGTGCAGAGACTAGGAGTAGGATGCTTCCCCAATTGATCAGTACCTTCCAGCCCCAACAGCCTATGAAATCCCAGAAGACAGGGAGGATGTGCCCCTTGCAGCTGGGCTCTAGATTCTATCCTCAGTACCCATGCAGGGCCCCAGAAAGTTCCAAGAACCCTCGACTTGTCACCCCAGGCCCAAAAGCAGTGTCCTCCTTATTTATTTATTTATTTATTTATTTATTTATTTATTTATTTATTTATTTATTTAGCTGAGGATCAAACCCAGGGCCTTGTGCATGTGAGGCAAGCACTCTACCAACTGAGCAATATCCCCAGCCCTATCCTCCTTGTTCAGAATACTTGCCTGACCAATATCTCTACAAGTCCAAGGATGTTCCTGGAAAAAAGAGATCTACTTTTGCCTGCCTAGAAACCCAGACAGACCCAAACCCCACAGGAGTTTTGAGAGCTTGAGGAAGGAGACAGATGAAATGCCATGCCCTACCTAGCCACAGCTAGACCTTATCCAGGCTCCTAACAGAGATAAAATGTTAGGGCAGAAGGCATTGAGGGGCCATGACCCCTAATCCCAAGCTCAGAGGTCAGAGCCTTCCTCCAGGGCCCCTACCTCACAGGGCCTGAGAAAAGAACACATCTCCTTAGAGGCAGAGGCGGTTTGGCTGTTTTGTCTTCCCAGGATGACTGCTCTCCTGTCCCTCCTGAGAAACACGGATGAGGGAGGGGCTGGCCCTTTATGGATCTCTGGGATGAGGATACTTGCTGGTCATAGCATGGGGACAGCATGGGCCACCCACAGCTCCCCTCTGCATGGCAGAGTCTGGTCCATTCCCCTCACCCCAGAGAAAGGGTTTTCTAAAGACCCTAGTGGGTGGATCAGGTTGGGCTGGAGGCCCCAGGAGAAGGGGTATGGGAGGTAGAAACAGTAACCTCAGGTGATGCTGCGAGGCTTTTCTGAGTGAACACTTCCAACCCTGCGGCTGTTCCGGGTACCAAGTCCTGCTGAGAGATGTCCTGGGTCCTCTGGGACTGCAGGGGAGGCCCAGGGCCAGGGGAAAGAGAGAGGGGGAGGAAGGAAAGGAGAGACAGAAACAGGAAGAGAGAGAAAGCAGGAGAGAGACACACAGAGTCCATAAATAGCCCAGTTTTGTAAGTCCCACCTCCTTAGGATTTGTGGCTTTGGTCAGGAAGGAGCCACGCTATGGGTGAGATAGAGAGGGACAGCCCTTCTGAGACATATAAGGGAGGGAGGCCCACAGTCAGTTACAAAGCAGTACTGAGGTTCCCAGACATGTCCCTTGTGGCCTGTCCACTAACATTCTGGGGTTTGTGGAGTCACACCATTTGGACCCCGATTCCAAATCTGCCCTGGGTGTCATTGGCATGGTCTAATGGTTCAATCCCACAGTTGGGGTCACAGCCCCCTTTAAAAATTTATCTTTAAAACATGGGTCTATTGCTCTCCCTATGGCCTTGATGGGACCCAAAAAGCTCTGAGGAAACCTCTCTGCAGGATCACCCACCTAACATATATTTGGATCAGGGATTCTAGTCACCATTATGATTGCCTAGCACTTCCCGGTTGATAAAGTGCTTTATTCTTCATTATTTCCTTCAACCTTGCTAACAACCTTCCTATGGAATGGTAATTCCAATCCTCTTTAGATGGACTAGGCAATGAGGTTCAGAAACCACTTACCTAAGAACTCAGTCAAGTCCTTGTCTATAGTTCCTCCCCATCTCCCAAATCTTTGAGGGCCCTTAAATACCAAGAGGGCCTATAAGCCATTTCTAAATATCCACAGCTCCAAGGTGGGCTCCTGGGCTGTAATTCTTTAAAGCAGTGAAGACCACACAGCTTGAGCTAAGGAGGCAGTAGTGGAACAGACTCTACCTTATTATTAATGACTGATCATCTAGCAGTTCCATATATCTCCAGCAGGTGGGGCACATCCCCAAGCCAGGCTGCTCTGAGACCCAGAGGTCCAGATCCCAGGTCACCAGTATTTATTCTTTCTTTCCCTGCAGGAGTCTGACCCTTTTAGTAGCCTCTACATCCTACCTCACCTCCAGTCAGGCCAAGGGTTAGCCTACCTCAGGACCCATTAGAGATCACTTTGAACAAGTCTCACTTTAGGGTAGGAGGTGTGGGTGGGGGATGTGTCAGATCACTAAATCAGATCCCAATTTCCCATCAGGGTGTTGGTTGTGCCAGGGACCACAGAAGCCCTTAGTAGATGCAGAGGTTTGCTGTCCTTCAAGAACAGCAGCTGTGAAGGCCCCCAAAGCATCCCTAATTTTGTGAATCAGCAATCAGGGAATCCCAGTAGCTCTGTTACAACATACTAGGCAAAGCCTCTGTTATCTGGCAGGCTCATACTATGGCTAGTACTGATTCAATCAAGTGGTCTACAAATCAGACCATGGCTGCATCGCCCATTTTCAAAGCATTAGAGGTCAGCACATACACAATTGACTCCATACCTGGTCTTCATGATTTGGTCTTGCTCCAAGGCATTTGTGATTTAATGGTAAATACAATGACCTGCCACATTAGAAAAGTGGCTTCTGGCCCCTCCTCTATCAGCTAAGATGCTAAACAGTCCTTCTTCTTTCTGAGTCTCAGTCTGTAAAAGAACCTTGAACCAAGAGTGTTTCGAGATCCTTCCAACTTTGAAGTTAACTTTCAGTAAGAAAAGAGTCCTAGGACTCTCAAAATGAAACAGTAAGTAACTCATTTGGGCATTAAGGTGCCATGCTGGTCCCTCTCCGGGCATTATCTCATTTGATCTTCACAATATCCCTATGAACATTTCTACCTAGTGGAGCCTCAGACAGACTAGGTGTAACAAGCCAGTCGTCCAGGTAACAGGCAGTGGAGTACGAATTCAAACCCTGGCAGCACAAGTCTAGACCACAAGTGAGTTTGAGACCAATGAGCAGCCACTCTAAGGAGAAAATGCCTATGTATAAACTGGGGTAAATATTGCCAAAATTTTCACAAGTGCTTAGGATTTTAATACAGGCATTTTCCAAATCCTATCTTTATATCTTTTTCAATTAAGAAGACATCCCACACTTTCCAGTCTGAAAGACAGAGTGCGGGAGGTCCTTCTCTGAAGCCCCAAAAGCAGGTGTGCTTTGTGTGGTGAACCCACTCCCCTTTAGTGGACTCCAAGGCTACTTCTAGGAGGAACCACTCCCCATACTGCATTTTCACAACAGATTCAAAAGGGTTTGGTTACTGAAAAGGGCTCCCAGGATTCTTGAAGTTTAGTGTGCAAAAGAATCACCCAGAACACTTGATTTGGATCAGATATTTGGTGGTAGAGCTCTGCAACTTACATTTCTAACAAATATCCCTTCCCCATCGTACTCTGGCTGATGGAAGGGGAGTACACCAAGCTGCCACAAGTCTCTGGAGTTTTCATATTTCAGGGTGGTCCCTGGGACCCAGGATTCCAAGATTTAGTGAATTTGTCTCCCTGAGCCTAACCTCCCATCCCATCCCCATCAGCCCAGGCCATGCTGGGGAAAGCATATTGGTGTGAGAATGAGTATAAGTCACTACATAGCAACCCCCCACTGCCTCTTTACCCAGGGTCCCTGTTGAGGACTTCAGGGTGAGACCTACCTCATTGGCTTTCTCAGGAGTGCCCTTGGGGGAGGGGGAGGCAGGTGAGGACGGCAACCTGCGCTCCCGCTCCCAGTCTCGATCCCGGTGGATCAGTTTGCTGTTGGGCTCCTTCAGGGTCCTCTTGAGTTCATTGATGCTGGCCTGGTGCTTCAGTAGGACATCCTCTGGCTTGTCCAAGAACTAGAGATGAATGGATAGGGCAGCAGTGTTAGGGGAACAGCTCCAAGTGGGCAATGCAGGGTCTGGGGATGGTGGCAGCAATTGCTATCACCAATAGCAATGTGAACTCCCCAACTCTGCCTCTCCCTCTCAACAGCCCCAGGAGCCAAGCGGGCCACAGAGCATCAGCCCCAGTAGGTACACTGACTGAGGCATAGAGCACTTCTGCTGACAAAGAGGAGACTCTAGTCAAGCCACCTTCTCTCCTCTCCTGCCTGGCTCTCTAACCTCTGAACACCCAACTCAACCGAAGTTCCTCAGGTCTTCGAGCCCACGATGACTTTCCTCCAACTACAACCAAGGCATAGCAGACAGCATCCACCTGAGTAAGAACTCCCTTATCCTGTTCCCTGGACTGTTCTAGCTCACTGGCTAACCTCCTAGGTCCCTCTGGGACCTGGTTTCTACCTTTTAGTGGAGATTTAAACCATCATACCTAGCGGGATGCCCAGTCTAGGTCCCTCTAAGGTCCAACCTGTGCAACTGCTCAGACCCTAGGGAGGTGCAGAGTGCAGATATACCTAAAGCTAGTGTCAATCATAGTAATAGGGCCTGCTCCCTCACTTAGGTCCAGGGGCCAGGAAAAGATGGTGAAGCTGCTTTGAGATACTATCCACCACCTGGATCTTCCAGATACCTTTTAAGTAGTGACACCAATAGCAGATGGGTTGAGATATGGCCAGACAGAGACTAAGATGCTGCAGGGTGTTCAAAAAGACTAGAGACAGGGGAAAAGAGGTATAATTCCCAAAGCTGGACACAAGAACTGAGCCAGGTATAGCTGGAGTTATGGGTCCCCAATTAAACCACCAAGTCTGAGTTTCTACCAGTGTAGCATGATGGAGTAATTCACCTAGGTCCAGCGAGGACAAGCCATTGTGACCTGTCAAAGCTGTTTGATTGCCTCCCTGTAGGGCACAGCAGTGAGCCAGCAGCCCAGGGACTTTACCTGAAAGGCTGTTTGAGGGCTCATGGTAACTCTGTTAAGGGCAAGAAATGGACAATCTCAGCTTATTAAAGTCAGATCAGGTGGTTTTTGGAGAACAACTGGAAAGCTAAGCTCACCTTGGACAAAGCTGGATTCTTGCCCTGGACTCATCTATGGCATCCATGGATCCACTGTGGTTGACTACTAAGGTCCCTCAGGAAGGAGTCTGATCCCACTGGGGCTCTGCTTTCCCTCCAGACATTTGCCTGTACTTCTGGCCGCTCTCCCTAGACTGAGCTGCCAACAGGAAAACATCTGCCTAAGAAGTCAAACCTAATGGTATTTGCACAAGGGTGGGTTTGGGCTATAATACTTCATGGATCCCAATCCAAGATGATCCTAAATAGACCTGCTGGCTCCGTGGGCATGTCATGCTCCCAAAGGCTACACGGTGCCGTGGGAATCTGGGAACCTGGGAGCCTTGAAGGTCAAGGGCATTGAAGAAACCTAGTCCATGGGCTGAGGTTGTAGCTCAGTGGTAGAGTGCTTTGCCTAGAATGTGTGAGACACTGAGTTTGATCCTTAGCACCACATAAAAATAAATAAATAAAATAAAATAATTATTTAAAATACTATAATCATTACAAAATTAAAAAAAAAAAGAAAGAATGAAACCTAGCTCAAATGCTTTACTGTGCAGATGGGGGCTAGGGGTCAAGGAGATTTTCCTAAGACCATCAGAGTCAGTGGCAGAACTGGATTGGAACCCAGATCTCAGGGCTCCCAGGTCAGGCCCTTGCTCTGTGGCCCAAGGATAAACTTCCTCCTCTTGTACTTAAGGTTCTAATGAAGGGTTGGAAATTGCAAAAAGGAAAAAGTGGTGAACATAGGAGGAATAAATTGAGGGAGGGAACAAACAGGAAGAGGAAGAGGAGGAGGAGAAAAGGAGAGGAGGGTTTTGATGGAGGTGATGCAGTAGCAGCCTACCCTGGGGGAAGTGAACTGTCTGAGCAGATGCAGATGTGCTCCAATGCTCCTCCCTCCCAGCCCAGACCCCGCCCTCCCTGCCAACACATGTCTGGTTGCCAAGAGATACAAAAAGAAGTTTCAGGTGAAGACACAGATGAGATGGAGAAGTGACCAAACAGTGCTGTGGGGGAGGAGATGAATCCAAGGAAGGGTCAGAGTCAGGGATACAGGGAGATGAGCGAAATGTAAGCACAGAATGGCCCGGAAGAGCTGGTGGACATAGGTGGGGTGGTCAGGTAAGAAGTGAGCATGGAGCATCAGGTGGTCTGGAAAGGTAGAGGGTAAAGCTAGGCGGAGAGTGGCAGGGGTGAGGAAGGAGGGAGAAAGAGCTGGTTGGGGACAGAGTCCAAGCCGGGAGTTCCATGAGGGTGGAAGCAAGGGTCCCTGGGAAGGGGGTTACAGGAAGGAGGATGGCAGGACCAGCAGAGATGAAGCTGAAGCTGAGATGGTGTCAGGGATATGAGCCAAGGAGGGACTGTGAGATGGTAACAAATGAGCTGGACAGCTGAATGGCTGGGTAGGGAGGGACAGGTCCCATGCAGTACCTCCTGCTTGTGTCGCGGCGTGGTTTCCTGCTCCGGCTAGTGGGACATGGCAGGAGGGAAAGGAACCAGCAGGGTCAGTAGAGCAAACTGATTAGAGATACCGCGACTGGCCTGGCCCGGCAAGGTGGCCCAAGCAGTGCGGGCCCAAGAAGCTGCTAGGCCACCCATAGGGCAGTGAGGTAGCCAGAAGTAGGTATAGGGTGGGAAGCAGAGTGCTGCCCCAGAAAGGCAAAGAAGGGGAGAGAGTTCTGGAGGAAAGCGGGCAGAGCCACGCTTGGTTCGTGGGGCTTGAGTGTCTGGGGTCTCAAGCTTCTTGCTGCAGTGGGTGTATGTTCAGGGGCCTATGCTCACACAGCAGAACTGAATGATGGAAAAAGGCTGCTTATAGCTCCTAGAGGAAGCCATGCCTGGTCTGTGTGTGCCCATGCCTGTGTGCAGTCGGCAATCTAGGGGTGAAGGGGAGTCAGAGAGCTTGTGCACGTAAGGCTGAGGTTGTGCATTACTGCAGGAGCACTGAGTATGGGGTGGGGACACTCCTGTACCTCACCCTGTGAGGCCCATGGTGACATCTGATCATGTTCTGGGGAGGAAACGGGCAATGCAGAGCCAGATTATAAGGAGCAGATAAGGAGTGGGCCAGAGGAGGCCCAAGTCCTCCAGGGCATGAGGCCCCCAGAGAGGCTGGGCAAAAGGAGGGAAGAGCACAGGTCAGACAGCATGCCCACCCCTGCCCCCATCCCAGGATGGCCCAAGGGCAAGGCCTTGTGTACTGCACAGCAAGGGTGCTTGGCCATAACCAGATGCAAATCTAGAACTTGGGTTGGCTTCCTGATCTCCAGTACAGAGGGTACAGGAAAGCCAGGCTCCTACCTTTAGCTCCTTGATCTTGGTGGGGGTCCTGACCTCTCCTTCCTCAGCCTCTGACCGCCGTCCCCCCGATTCTGCATCCTCCTCCCGCTTGTCACCATCAGGCCCTGCATCATGGTTTTCACTGACTGAGGCTGGGCGGGAGAACTCCGCTAAAGTAGGCAGAGGTGACAGGATGAGGAGGGAGAGATGTCCCCATGCATGGACAGGAAGTCAACCCAGCCACTGCCCAACTGTTTGCAGTGGAGTCAACTTCTAGGACCCCATTGCCCACTCCCAGTCACATGGCTGGAGAGTAGCAGAGCTGTCTCCCAGCCAGAGCCCCCCACTACTTTCTACAAAGCTAGATTTCAAATCTCAAATCCAACTTGTGCTCTGTGATTTTGGGTAAATTACACAATCTCTCTGGGCCTTGGTTTTCTCATCCATACGCAGTACCTACTGTAGACACTTGGGGTGAGGAACAAATAAGCTAATGTGTGTAAGCATTTAAGAGAGTGTTCAGGAAGGAGTCAGCCTTCCATTGATGCTGGCCCATAAGTGTTGCTGTCTTGGCTGTGGTCACTGTGACAGAAGACTCACTTCATTATTATTTAGCAATATACAAATATTGTAATATTAGCTTTTACTAGTAAAAAAGTCCTAAAGATTGCAAATTACTTATCTGCTTTACAAACAAATGACAATTCAGGGGATCCCTACAGTAACATCTTTCTCACTAACTGGCATTTCAAAATACTTTTCTGAAATAAAAAAGGGGTAGGATTATAGACTTTACACCAGGTACTGGGCATAACCCAATTATGCTCATGGATTGAGTTTTGGTGAAAAATAGGCTGGAAAACGCTGAATTAAAATAGCTAGAGTATAGATTTTTATACTTGGGGTTGGCTTAGGTTGGTTTGTTTGTTTGTTTGTTTTGGTTCCAGGGATAGAACCCAAGGGCCCTTAACCACTGAGCCCCATCCCCAGCCTCATTTTTTTTTATTTTTATTTTGAGACAGGATCTTATTAAGTTACTTATGACCTTGCTAAGGCTGAGGCTGACCTTGAACTTGCGATCCACTTGCCTCAGCCTCCCAAGTCACTGGGATTACAGGCATGTGTCACTGCACCTGGCTAGTTATTCTTTCTATTCATGCATACTCACTTTGCAAAGCACCCATTTTTGTACACTGTTTCATTTGATTGGGACAATATTCTGTCAATGGCTAGCACTGGGATTACTATCCCTATTTTACAGAGAATAATTTGAGACCCTGAAAAGAGGAAAGATCCCACTGGTGATCTTCCAGTGAGTCAGGATGAGAGCCTAGACTTCCAGACTTAGAGTCCAGACTTCTACTTATCCTCTGATGAACTTGGCTAGCTCTGGGATAACCTCTGCTGCTTTTTGGTCCCCAAAAAAGTAGGCTTCATTTAGCCCCTGGAATAGGAATGGTAACTGCAGAAGGGAGGTAGAGATCTTCCTTTTCTTTGTATCAACCACACATGCATTCTCCTGGTAGGATGTCAATCTGTGCATTGCTGAGCTTCTTAGGCAAGAGGCCCAGAAAACCATCTGGCTGAACCCAGGAACCCACAAGGTCATGACTCAGGGAAGCTCTGGGAAGTCCCAAGAGCAGCAGTGCCACATCCCAAGTGGTAGTGGTGCTGAACCACCAAGAGCTGTCCAGGTACAGTGGTACTCCAGGGATGCCAAGACTGGTACAAATAAACCTGTGATGTGTTCACCACTCATTTTGCTCACTGAGAATTACTACTCATTCTGCAGAATCTGGCATGTTCACTCCCTTACTTCCCCCTAAAAATCACTCTTCTCCCACCACCACTTTGGTCCATACCTCCATCAAGGCTGCGGGACATGGTGTACCGTTTGCTGGAAGAACGCTCAAAGAAGGGTGCAGGCCTGTCAATGAGGGCGCTGGCCTGGCGGGTCTGTGCCTGGGTCCTTCCACTATACCGGAACTTGGAGCCCATCACCAGAAAGCCCTTTGGTGGGGGCTCAGGGGACACCAACCTGCAATAGAGGGATGGAGGTGAGGAGGGAGGATCAGAACTGCATTGCCAGGCCTAAGGTTAGACACAGCAGACCTTCGGTCCCACTGCCCTATTAACTACAACACCACAAAGTGGTCCGGGAAGAGGGAGACTTGGGGGGAGGGGGTGCTTCCCTGTTGTCTCCACTCCCGGCTATCTCCTGCTCCCCTCTACCCATATGGCCTCTGCTTCATCCCTGCTTACCCCAGCCCAGCGTCAGCTCACCGGAAGAACGTGTGATGCTCAATGCAGACCTTCCACAGTCTCTTGGCTGACCGGTGGTTTGGGAGCTTAAAGCCGATAGTGCTCTCAAACTGCTCGTACTAAAAACAAAGAAAGGTGGTTGAGAAAGAGGGCCTGGGCCACTCTCACCATCAGCCCATCCTGTCTGAACCTCTCCTCAGGCATGTGCAACTTTGGGGGCTCATTCATGAAATCGACAAGGCAGATCAAGCCCTTCCTCTAGGATAGGCATGGTGCTGAACACAGGGACACCGTGGAGAACAAGACAGAAGACTCCAGGGAGTGGGACTCAGATAATAAATGAGTAAACAAGGTAACTGCAGATACTGATAAGGACTATGAGAAGACTAAAGGGAGATGCGCGAGAGGAGGGGACAAACTGAGCAGGCTGGGGTTGGGATGTCTTAGGAAAGGTAACCAGTGCTGCCCTCTAGCCAGGTGAGCTTTGAGCTGAGATCTGAAGGATGGGGACGTGCTAGAATTTGGATGTTAAATGTGCCCCAAAGGTCTATGTGTTAAAAGCTTAGCTCCCAACCTGGTGCTACTGGAAGTTGGTGGGGCCTAGCAGAAAGTTTTAGGTCATAGGGGCATACCCTCAGAAGTTGGTCTTCCTCTTTTTTTTTTTTTTTTGTATACTGGTCAAGAAATTAAGTTTGGTCCTAACTCAAGTGCCTGCCACGTTGGTGCTCTCTCACCACAGGCCCAAAGCAGTGGAGTCAATCAGACATGGACTAAAATCCCCCAAACCATAAACCAAAATAAACCTTTCCTCTTTATGGGTTGATTATCTCAGAAATTTTGTTACAGTAGTGGAAAGCTAACCTAAGAAGGGACCAGTCATGTGAGAAGAGGGGGAAAAGACTTTCAGGTAGAGGGAACATCACATGCAAAGGGTTCAGAGTAGGAAGGAACTCGATTTATTCAAAGATTGCAGAGAAGGTCAGAGGGACTGGGGCATCATGGGTATGGGGAGGAGTGGCAAGAGAGAGGTGCGAAAGGTAGGTGGCCACGGGAATACAACTTCAACCCTAGAGCTAAAGAAAACTCCTAAAAGGTTTAGGCAAGGAGTGTGGGGAGGGTGAGGCTGGGGGTTGGAAGGATTCAATTTAAGGGATTTTAAAGATCTTTTTAGCAGCAGAGGAAAATGGCCTGGAGCACTAGTGAGGGAAGGGAAGCCTGTAAGAGGGTCAGTGTGGAGACATCAGTGAGAGATGGCGGCTGTCAGTAGGCTTCGTGCAGAAGAGAGAAGAGCAGAGGGTGGGTCACAGTTACTCTAGTGGTATAACCAAGTGGCCTGGGATGCATGAGATGTGGGGTTGAAGGGAAAAAGTGTGGACACATATCTGTATGTGTGTGTAGTCTCATTCATTTATCTGTGTAAAATGAACACTTGTGATTACCTTATTTATGCTTGTGTGTGTGTGTGCATGCACATACCCAAGGTGTGAAGTCTCTGTGGGGAGCCACAGAAAGGGACCTCTCTGTCTCCCATGATCCCTAGCACTTGGTCTATGTATCTTGGGTAAGAAAGGCCAGCTGCACTTGGTCAGTCCTAGGAGGAGCAAGGGTCCCAGGGGCAGGCTCACCTCCCCAGGCCGGATCTTAATGTAGAAATTACTCCTCTTGTAGGAAATCTTAAGAATCTTGGGCCAGGCAAATCGGTTGATTCTCAGCCTGTCCCGGTAAATAAGCAGGCCATTGGCACAGACGCCTAACATGATGTCGATGCCTTCAGAGTCCTGCATTATAAAGATCAGGGGAAATAAAAGGTTATGAACTTTGAGGAACAAGAAATGAAGATGTTCCAGGTTGGAGGTAACACAAGGTCTGGTACACCAGGCCCTCTGGAGGGGCCTGATTGTTCCTCAGGGGGAATGCAGTACCTTGGCATGGTGCAGATCAACTCCGTACATGGAAAGCTTCTTGGCATTCTCGAGGAAGTGGATCTCTGCTTCTCCGGGGGTCATGCCCCTGAGGGAAAGAAAGTCATCACCCAGGACTATGGGAAAGACCCAGGCCAAGTCCTGCTGGCTGAAGGTGGCCACCATCACAACCAGTGCTTCTAGGATAGTGTAGAAGCCCAAATGTAGCTGAACCTCATTTGAGTTCCGCCCCTCTGCCCTCAGGGCAGGAAGGTGAGCCCACCGACCCCATTACGGTCCATCCATCCCCATCTCCCACAAAGCTCTGGTCCAGCCTTGTTTCCTCCAAAAAGCAGACAAGGGCTGTTCAGCGTTGTATTTTTATCTCATTTGCTACTGAATTAAGCAAGAGCTATAAATCTTCCTCCTCCGTGACTGTGAAACTATTGCTGAAGACATTGCTCATTATAATCACTCAAGGCTCCTAATTTATTACCCACATAAGATAGCGCCCTCAGAGTTTTGTATTAGAAGCTACTTTATCTCTCCTGAGGAACAAGCACACATTCTCCTTTCTGAAAAGAAAAGTTATGTAATTAATCAAAGTTCTTTCTTTGCTTTGGCTGTCAGGAAACTCAGACTACATTTTATACTTAGTCACAGCAAGTTTTTTGAATACCATGTGTTGGTTACTGTTCTAGGTACTTTACGTATATTCATTCACTGAATCCTTATCACGACTCTATAAGGTAAGTATTATTTTTATTCCCATGTTACAGATGAGGAAGCTGGTGCAGAGAGGTCGAATAACTTGTTCAAGGGCCCACTGCTATTAAGTCACAGAGTCAGTATTTAACTCCAGACAATGTGGCTCCAGAATTTGTACTACTAACCACTTCATCACATTTGTCTCTTCTATCCTCTGAGCTTCTGTTTCCTTTGCCCTGTCTACCTCTGAGTCACTGTATGCCTGGAACACCTGGATGCTAGATGTCAATGTGCTTTAAGACCAAAGAGCTACAGGGACAATCATTAGCATAACTCCAGCCCATATTGATCTGAATATCCTTCTCTGAATTACTATGGCTCTTGCAACTCCCCAAGGCACCTTGCTATCTAGGACAGGGATGACAGATGGCAGGCAGCCCCTCATTCTTGTGCCCAGGTGGCCATGGCTCACCAGTCAGATCCTACTCAACACAATACCAAGCAGTCAGTAATAACCGAGCATGGTTGGTGTGCAAGTCTCTGAGAGACAGCACTCGCCGCCCTTGACCTAGCATTCATCACACCCCAGCATCTTCTCTGCATCTTCCACCCCTCCTCTCCAGATCATTCTTTCCGTCCTCCATGGTAACAAAATAACATCACCATGGCCCTTCCCATGGTCACAGCACTTCACCATTTATAATGCACTTTCACATCATTTATCACATTGGGTTCCCTTAACAACCTTAAACTTGTAGCCCAAAGTGCTTCTAAGCTTAAAAGAACCTAGATTCATTTTGATCCAGGGTTCCCCATAGGGGTTGGTTGCTCTACAGAATAGGCACTTGGAAATGGTGTTGGGGAACATTTTGGTTGTTACAATAACTAAGTTGTGTTGTGAGTACTTAATGCCTAGGACCTAGAGAGGCTAAACATTCTCCACAATGAATTCTCCTGCTCCAAACAGCAATAGTTGAGAAACAGTGATTGGTTAAGTCTGTGCATTTATAGGTGGAAAATGGTGCTCACAGAGACTAAATAACCAGCCACAAACACATATCTGGTTAATTATCTTCTAACTCCTGGAACAAGGTGCTTTCCACAGCACAATCAACTACTCAACCCCTCAACTCCCAGATAGCAATCCTAACAGCCAGCATGCAGTGTGTCTTTAATATGCGCCATGTGGCCCTCCTGACAACCCCACAGGGTGGGTTTACTAGCACCACATTGAACAGATGAGCATGCCAAAGCACAGGGAAGTAGAATGGTGTGCCAAGATCCCTTGGTTAGAAAGCGGCAGAGCCAGATGGCGAACCCAAGCAGGCTGGTTTTCGAGTCCAAACTTTTGAACTTTATGCCAAGATCCAGACATCAGGATGCTTACTCAGAGGCACACAGTAGTTATTATTATGTCCACAATAATTCTACAGTAGTTATTGTTATCTCCAGGTGGCAGATAAACTGATTTTTCAGAGACTCTGGCAGGGAATTATCACACTCATATAGGAGTCTAAGAAACTGAGGCCCCAAGAGGTCACTTAAGGTCACATAGCTAGTTACTGTCATTCCTGTCAGATGGAGATGATCTGCTCCCAGACACACCTCAGGTGGGGCAGAGGCAGCTGGAGTACATACAGCACAGCACCAGGAGGTGAGGACCTTCAGATGTGCAAAGAGTGCTCTGGTCAAAGGCCAACAGGCCCTCTCACCTGTATGTCTTGTGCAGCTCCATGATCCTCTCCTCCAGCTCCCGGGTCTGGTTAGGAGCAAAGCGGAGCTCACTGACGTAGTTGCCCACATGTTCCTCGGCATCATAGTCGCCCAGCTCTGCCTGCACAGCATAGGAGCCCAGCAGGGCATGTGTGACAAAGGAGCAGGGCAGGCGGCCTGTGATGATGTCTGCCCGCAGCTGGAGGCACAGGTAGTACCTGGAGATGGGAGAGAGGATGTGGGCACAGGCCTGCACTTTCAGACCCCTCAGCCCAGCTGGGCCCTTGGAACCAAGCAACTTAACACATAGCTCTACAGAAAAGGATACCCCCTAGACACTGGAACTTTGTGGGCTGATCATTTGGGTGTATCCCATGAGATGATTCATACTACTTTCAGCATTTTGGTGCATTTCTAAATTTGAGGGGTCTTTTTTTTCTACCATAAGAACATATGTAGGGGCTGGGGAGATAGCTCAGTCGGTAGAGTGCTTGCCTTATAAGCACAAGGCCCTGGGTTCGATCCCCAGCACCCAAAAAAAAAAAAAAAAAAAGAACATATGTAATTTCTAATTCATTTTCAAGCTCAATAGGACTACTTTGCTTGTTTGATCCTTTAAAAAATGTCATGTAAGTTTTATTATACAATTAATATATTCTTAGAAGGAAAAAATACCAACTTATGAGGTAACTCTAAATTTCCTCTTAGTGCTCTTTTTTCATTCCTAATCCCCTCCCCAAGGTCAACACTGTTATCCATGTTGTGTTCTAGACATTTCTTTTCTATAGACACACGGAAATGTATGTAGTTTTGGTGGATGGGTGTTTTCAACATGTAAATGGCATTGAATGGTATATCTGATTCTGTAGCTCACTTTGTCTCACTGAAGACATGCCTTAGCGGCGTTCCCCATGAACACATGTGACTCTACCTCATTCCTTTTAACCTCTGCACTGAACTCCACAGCCCAGATGGACCTGCATGCCAATGCTTTCCCAAAATTTTTATTTTGCCTCCAGCTCTAAGTGAATTGTCTAAAAAATAAATTGGTTTAAAGAAACATTTTCCAGCCACCAAGCCATGATTTTTTTATAACTTGTATGCACGCCTGGGTGATTTTACAACTTTTAGAACCATTTAAAACCATTTTGTTATTGCTTTTTTGGTTATTGTGCATTCGAAATAAAAAAGTTTCAGTTCGTTTTCAGTCAGCAATGCCTTTCTGCCCATTTTTGCTGTTTCACCATTTTTTCAATTGCCTATTTCTCTCTCAAGTGGCTTTTACTTAGTCCAATTTTAAGTACTCTGTGACATTTCATAGTCAGAACTGAAGCCTTAGCAAAAAAGTACATGTAGCCTCACTGCATGCTCTGGGCTGAGGTGCAGACTCAGGATCAGCCGCACAAACGTCATAAGCATAAAGTATGGGCCTATGACATTTTGTTCAAAAGTCTAAAAATTCAGAAATCACTGCCAAACTCTGACCAATCTTTCATTTCAATCAATTTGTCATTTTGACCAGTTTATTTTGGGCCCAACTATTTTTGACTAGATCAGCTGCTCCTACCACCCCACCTCCAGGGGCCATCTGTGCTGGGCAGGGCTAACTTACCTCTTGGTGTTCCTGGAAGCCCAATGCCCAGAGTCTGGCACAAAAAAGAGAGGTACCAGGGGGCAAGACTAGAGGGGAGGGGGGCTGTGCTGGCCTAAAGCTCTAGAGTCCAGATCCAACTGCTGTCACCTTGGCTCTGAGCTAACCTCAGAGCTCAGAGTGGGGCTAATGAGGCCAAGGCCTGGGGCCTGATCTATTCCAGGAACATCTGTCTTGTCTCCCAAGGCCAGAGTCGGTATCTTGACCTTGGTCTGTTGCGTGTCAAATAGGCAGCAGGCATTAAGAAGGGCCTCATGGCAGAGAGGAGGTGGCTTAGCAGCCCCTCCCACTTCAGAAGAACTTCAAGTCTATTCTTATTTTGGGGGTGTAGGGCGCATGACATGAAAGACACAGTCCCAGGATATCCTGACCTGAGGCTGTCTCTTTGGATGGAGCTTAAATAAAGACAGGGAACTATTTTGGTCCTTAGAGACAAGATAAGGCCACGGAAGCTCCCACTCTGAAGCTCACTTTGCTCTCCCTTCTGATATATGTTCAAGCACCTTACCTACTGGCCCTGAGGCAACAGACTGGACATGCAATCCATGTTCACCCCGGCACCCAGACTATCCTCCATGGTGGTCACATGCCTCATCTGATCTCATGCCTAACATGTACACAGAGTGACACGCAGGACCAAGCCCCCACATGTCAAGGGCACTGTGCTCTCTCCTTATCTCCAACACTGCAAACTGGTGTCCACCCAGCACATCAGCCTTCACTTGTGTGGGGTTTGTCCCAACACTGTTTTTTAAAAGTTAGCATATGTTGCCAACATTTCAAGTTTGTAGTTTTCACTCTCAAATCTCTAGCTTCACTTCAACAATTAGGCCCAATTCCCATGGGGCAACAGTGGCTAAACAGCAACTGTGTTAGATGGTGTCTGTCCTCTTAAATTCACAATGGGCCCCACAGCCCACTGTGAGACCGCCTCTTCTGAGGTCAAGGGTCAGCTGCCACTGACCACTGCATTTGCATCCCTGTTTCTCTCACATAGCCTGTTTCCTTTGCCAATGGCCTGGCTGCTGCAAATCTCCACATCTGCATCTGCTGTTTGGGCCAGATGCCCTCATCCATAATCCCACAGGGCCTACCTGGTCCTCCCTCCACACCCCTCACCTTGTGATGTCTTCTGTCAGCTGGGCTGGGTCAGGGGGGTAGAACTTGACTGTGAAGGCAAAATTCCAGGGGCTGCCTGAGAGATAAGATGGGGAGAGATAAGAGAACACATCACTCCAATGGGTGGCCCAGGTGCACCAACCTATGGGCAAGTTTCCAAAGTCTTCTATCTCTAATCTCAGGATAATCTAGTCAGGGAGAATAGAACTTTATTCCCATTTGACAGATGAGAAAGCTGAGGCCCTGGCTAACATTTGTGAGCTAGCAATGGGAAAGGTAGAAAAAAGGGAACTAATGCTGTGTGTCATGCACACAGTGAATTAATTCACAAACATCACTTCACTAACCTCACAACAACTCCACAAGTCCTGCAATTAGCCCCACTTTGCAGGTGAGGACATTGAGGCCCAGGTAATAATGGGCTCAACTTTGTGAACATGCATAGGAATTTAATCTTAATAGTCACCCTGAGGTCAGTTTCCTTTTTATAGATGCAGATTCTGAGAGGTTAAATCACTCTCCTGGTTGGTGGCAGAGAACAGGTATCCAAATTCTGGTCATCTGATCCCCGAACCCAGACTCTTGACCACAAGGACTCCTTGGAAAAAGCAGCCTCAGGGACATCCCTGTCTCAGGGATAATAGTAATAATAAATAATAATAATAGCTAATACATGCTGGGTGTACCAGGCACCATGGTGGGTGTTGTACTTATGATAACATCATTACTTCTTGTGCTATTGAACTATTCTCGGCCTTACCTGGAGCCAGGATTCAAATCCAAGCCCTCTGGCTCCAGTGTCTGCCCCAACTACCTCAGGGGAGACCGAAGAAAATAGTCACTGACCACCAAACCTGTGCTGGGCACTGTGCAAGCATCTGTCATTTAACTGTCACTCCCCAGCACCACATGAGGCAGGAATTACTAGTCCACTTGCCAAGGAGAAGCAAGGACCCAGAGGACTTGCTGCAGGCACCTGAGGTGATGGCCCTGAGGCCCAGGAGGAGATACCCCAATGCTGAAGCCCAGGACACAGGGCTCATGGAGTCACCTTCAGAAAGCTGAGGGGCTGTCACAAACAACAGAAAGGAGGCAAAAGTTGCTCCCCTGTGGTCTCCAAGAGCAGGTCTAGGATGAATGGCTGGGAGGTAGAGGGGTAGGGACAGAGGCTGGGGATCTACTGGAGGAGGCACTTGCTAAGGACCAAGCCTACTCCTCAAAGGTTTGAGGTGCCACAAGGAGCAACTGCTACATGCCTGGGTGGCACTGGAAGGGCTGAGGGCAGGCTCTGGGGAGAGAGGCCGCAGTCTGACAATTCAGCCTGCCTCTCTTTCCCAAGCTCTTGGTCTTCACTAAGCACTGTATTCTACACTTGGCTGCCTGTATATGTTCCGATTCCTTCAGGCATGACAGACAGGCTTCCCAGCAGGGCTGGGACTGCTAAAGGACAGTCTGGATCCCAGGCCTAGGACCCTGTCAGCCCCAGAGAAGCATGTTCTGCCTGTGTGCCTGCTTCTTTGTCTTCCACTGACAGGAACCTACAGGAAGAATTCCTTAAACCCCCTCCCTCGGAGTCAGCTGGCAGCCCTGGGCCCAGCTGCCTGCTGTCATGGCAACAGGCTCTGCTACAGCTTTCCAGTCAGGGGACCAGGGAGTCCAGGCGAGGGCACTACATCCAGGGGGAGGGGCACTTGGTGGAGGCAGCTCTGCCTCCAGGTCCCATATCCATTTAAAGACTGGGGCCCCTTGTTGAGACTACCAATCTCCCCTTCTGACATTTGAGAGCTGCCACGCCCCTCCGAGCATGCCTTTCTCTGCTCATCTGCCCACACCCTGGCCCTTGAACAGAGTGCAGGATGGGGCTGGAAGGCCAGGGCCCAACTGGCTCAGCCAACACTTGGCTCTGTGACCTTGTGTAAGTAACCACCTCTCTGGGCCTCTGAGGAAAGGGGCATTGGTTACTGAGGTGTGCACTAGCGCTGGACAGGAGGGTGACTATTTGCAAGCCATCTGTTTGTCTCCTTGTCCTGAATGACTCTCAAGGTACCTTCTAGGACTGACATCCTGAATGCATTTATGATTCCTCTGCTAACTTGCTGTGACTCTGCACAGTCATTTCTCTTCTCTGGACCTCAGTCTCATCTTCTGTGAAACAATGTCAACATCATTCTCGCCCTGTCTTCCCTAAGACCTGCCATGCAGTGCAAATTCAGAGGGAGCAGTATGACCCAGGCCCAGTCCACCCTTCCAGAGCATCTCCAACCACAGCAAGCCACTCACTCCGGATCTGCTTTTTGATTTCCTTGGAGGGGTCCAGCCAATTCTGAAAGAGAAAACAAGAATTCTTTAGAGGGAAGATGGAGGAAAGGGGTTAGGAGAAATGCCCTGAAATTGCCAGTTGGCAGCCCCTCGTGGGGAACACCCTTCCCTGGTGGAAGGACCTTTTTCCTTGGGACAGAGAGGTGAGGGGACTGAGATCTGAATTCCCTACCGGGGTAAGAACCAGTGCCTCAGGCAGCCACAGTGACCAGGTATTGCAATCACCACGGGAAGGAAGAAACATTGGCCAGGCCTCTCCATTCATCTAAGCAACTCACAAGGTCATACTGTGGCTCTCCAGATACCCATCTTGGGTTACTACAAGTCATCAAGAAAGGACTAGCAGGCTGGGGTTGTGGCATGTGTGACACCCTGGGTTCAATCCTCAGCACCGTGTATAAATAAATAAATAAAGGTCCAAAAAATATATATATATATATATTATATTATATATATTATATATATTTATTATATATATATATATAATATATAGATTATATATATATATATATATTTTTTTTTTTAAGAAAGGACTGGGGGTAGGGTGGAGACAGAGAACTGAGGGTAGGTAGGGTGGGCTGATCCTTGGGGACATGCAAGAGGAAGGTGCCTAAGGAAGATCTGATGGAAGCCATGGGATGTGACCAGGACTACAGAGACCTAAGGAGAGAGGCCTACCCTCGCGGCCGGCCCCCAGCCAGGTACCTTCTGGCTGTCAGCATCGCAGAAGGTCAGGCCAAAGTAGTCCTTCTCCAGGAGGTTGAGGTGCTCACAGACCAGGTCGAACAGAACCTGGCCCCGGCCGTGCTTCTGAAGGAGAGAGCAGAGAGGCAGTGAGGCTAGAGCACACCTTAGGGTGGACTTAGAGCTGCCTTGGCTCCACTAGGACACCTAGACAGTCCCCAAGAGCCTTCCGGTGTCTGGACAGGACCTCAGCACTCCTGCCACCCAGCTCTGCTGAGTTGTATAAACACAGTGCTCAGCTCATGCAAGCCTTCTTCTAAGTCCTGCTGGGATCTCTCCAGAACATGGACTTGCTTGGGGACAAGTGGAAGTGGAGGTGTGGGAAGTGACTGATTTCTCCTTCCTTGAGTAGAACACCAAAGTCCCCAGCTTTGGGTGGGAGGGGAAGAGAAGAATTCCATAAAAAGTGCGACCCATGGGCAGGGGAAGAAGGGGAAGGCCTGAGACTTAGAGTCACGGTATGATTTTCACTAAGTTTAAGTGAGATCAAGAGAGACCAGCCTAGAGAGCCACCACCTCCCAAGGTGGCGAGTAAGGTGGAGAGAGGCTCAGGGGGCCTAAACCAGTGTCCACTAGAAGCAGCAGTTGGAGCCACCCTCTCCCTACTCCAAAGCAAGGAGGCCTGGGACCACTCTGAACCACAGTCCCAGCCTGAGGATTCAGCATGGCAAAGCCCAGGACCAGCCTAGTAACCCAAATCCATAGGTGTGAAGGTGAGCACCAGTAAAGGGATCCAGGTCAGGAGGAACCACCCAGAGAGCTAGGGAACTCCAGAGAAAGAATGAGGTCTCTGCAGGGGACCAGACCAGGCCTGGAAAGGAATCCTGAGCCTGGAGGAGTCCATCTGAGGGAGTGGGCTGGGCTGGGCCAACCCCTCCAAGCACTTCTGGGGCAAGTCCAACTAAGCAGCCCCTAGGAACCATGGGCTAGGAAAGAAGGGAAGAGCCCTCTACTTTGCCCAGGAGCAAGGAAAGTGTTCCACCTTGAAACCCTCCTACAAAAGAAATACACATAAAAACAAAACAGAGCCAAAGCCTGTGGAGAAGAGGGCCCAGCCTACCAGGGTTCAGAAGTTAATCACGGGCTGGGGTTGTGGCTCACTGGTAGAGCACTTGCCTAGCACATGTAAGGCACTGGGTTTGATCCTCAGCACCACGTAAAAATAAATAATTAAAATGAAGGTATTGTGAAAACAAGATAGAGATGGTGCCCTGGATAGGAGTAATCACAAAGGGAAGATCCCTCTCTACCACGCTCCACCAAAAAAAAAAGACTCTAGTTTAAATGCTGGTATCTGCTAAAGTGAGTAGAACAGTCCAGTTTCTAGGCCCATAGGGCTGCAGATCAACCCTTAGGTGGTAACATTCTTGCCAGGGTATAGCACATTTTCCTGGTGCTATCCCTGTGCCCTGTCTAATTCTGTTTGCAATCATAATGGTCTTTCTGAACCTTGTCACCATCTGTACAAAGAAGGACCAAGCCAGGTCATCTCCCCCAACACTGCACTTGGCCCAGGATTCCTCTGGTTTGGCCAGGCTAAGGACACACAGGAGCCTGTCCTGGCTCTGAGGCCAGCCGGTCAGGGATGGGACATATGGCGCCAAGTGCTCCCCTACCTCCACCTCACACTCGTACTCAGAGGCATCGAGCAGAGTGACTCGGCAGATGGCACTCTTGTACTTCTTGGCAATCTTCTGGGGTGATTTCTGGGCCTTGCTGGGTGTGGTCCTCTCTGATAGGCCATCGGCCTCACTGTAGTCCTTCTCCTCCATGTCTAGACTCTGTAGGTCCAACCAAGAAGAGTTTGGTCAATGAACTTGAAGCCACAACCTTTCACACAAACAAAAAGCAATCAGGGGGCAGCTGGGGCCAGGTGGACTCCAAAATGAAAGTCATTGCCCTCTGTGATCCACTGGGTGACCAGGGGCCATGGCTTAGTGTATATAGGAGACCTTGAGTTTCCATGGGCAATAAGGGGTCTGTGTCTTCCCCACAGGTTGCTGCTTACAGGGCAGCCTCTTCAGGCAGTAGTGTCCCACAAAACCAAGCCCATGGTTAGAGCCTCCCTAGAATAGTGTGCAAGTTATTGGGGCAACCATCTAGCTCCTCCTTCTCAACTGTCACTGGGTCTAGCATGAGTCTGGGAGCTGTGGATAGGTCTACTGGAGGTAAGGGCCACAGCCCAGCCCTGACTCCCTCAATGACCCTGGTTCAGTCCCTGCCCTCCCTAGGCCTGTTGGGAAGTAAGGGAGGTATGAATTTGGGGGATAAATGATCCCTCAAATCATCCTAAAACTTTAGGGTGATGAGTTTTGCTCCAGGGTCACACTGGACTTGCCAAGTGAAAAGGCTCAAAGGTGGGAAAATAAAGTTGAAAGAACAGTTGTTGGAGATCAGGTCTAGGTTTTACTTCCACCTCTGTCACTTCATGGCAAGGTAACCTTGAGAGCTTGTTTGGAGGTTCTAGCAGAGGAGCACAGCTACTCGTGTACCCTTGACCGAAGAACGGTCCTCCTATCAGGGAAGGTCATCCTCTTCAACTGAGCGCGCAGCTTCGGGTGGGACGCACATGGAGCAGTGAGGGAGGAAGGGGACACCCACCTAGCCAGCCAGATCAGCCAAATCAACCCTGGCGATCAATGGGGTGACAGATGTCGCAGCCAGATCGCCCTCACATCCCATGGCAAGGTAACTTTGGATAACTCACTTCATTCCACTTAGCTACTGTTTCTCCAAGTATAAAATGAGGAAATGAGCAGGTACCCTCTGAAGTTTGGGAGAATCAAATATAAGCGGGATCTCGATGCTCCCAGCATAGAGCTCAGCACATAATGGTTCACAAATAAACCTTAGTTCCTTCTTCCTTCCTGCTGAGGAAATACTGGGTCCCTAAGAAGTGGAACCCCCAGGATGGGCTGGGCAGGAGAAAGGATGCCCCATGCCCTCAGGTACACACCTGTTCAGCAGGCCGAGCGTCCTGCTGGGGCGGATGCTTCTCATTGGAGTTGGCCTCTGGGTGGCCGTGGCCTGCAGGGGTCACAGGGGTGGTCACAGCAGCAGCAGCCTCAGGTTGTTGTGGGACCTCCTCCTGAGCCTTCTTCACCTCAGAATCGGGGCCTGTTTCTGTTGTCATGGTGACCAGCACGCCTGCATTGGCATGTGACAGGGGAAAGGGACGGTGATAGTGTGACAGAGGGTGCAGGAACCACATGCAGAGAAAGGCAGATGGAGACAAATGGACAGAGCAGAGAGAAGGAAGGAGGCAGGGATGGGGGGAAACAGGGAGGAGGGATCATAAGGAGTGAGGTGTTAGTGGTGGCAGCTGAGGTTATAGGCTCCCCTCCCACCCTGTGCCCATAGATCCTCAGGGACTCTGATCTCTTGGCCCAGACCTGGATTCTGAGCCCTTTCTAGAGATAATCAGGGTCTCTCCAGAGGGTCCCCACTCTACCAAGGAACACAGGGGGCCGTCGATGACCAGCCCCAGGCAGGACCCTGACCAGGCTGTCTTCAATCACAGTACTTGGCACAAGCTAGTCCCTCAAAAGACACTGGGTGCGCTGAACTCAACCTAGAGAACCCTGAGTTTCAGGCCCTTTGGGCACTGAATCTGGACAAGTCTGTTCATGCCCCAAGCTGCAATGATTCCTGCACACACACCTCAGCCCCACCCCCAGGGAAACTGTCAGGATGGGCCCACAGGGAGAACAGCAGGTAGGCACCTGTTAAAAATACACCGCCCTACCAGTGTCAAAATCAGGGGAATGGGCTCTGGCCCAAGTCTGCCACAAATGTGGCAATCACCTTACCTCTCCACAGAGTGAAGGATTTGGGGGATTATTTCTGGGACAAACTATTAGCTTTTCCCCCTTGAAGCATTAAACGAGATTCTAGAGAGAATCAAGGACCCAGTGTCCAACTATTTTGTTGCAATGAGTCAACTGAAGAGAGAGAGGGGGGAAAAGGAAAGAAAACAGCATGGTCTCATTTACATATTTAAAATACAAACAATAACCTCAGCACCATATGTTTGTGTTTTACACATTTAGGAAAAGATCTCAAAGGACACTCACCAGAGGTTAAAGGAAAAGTGAAACAGGCCATAGGAATAGGGTGGGAAAAGCAAGGAAGTTTGATTTTTCACTTTATATACTTTGGAATTAACTTGTATCTTTTCAAATGGATGGATGGGTAGATAGACAGATATTAACTTATAAGTGTTGTTTTAAGGGCAAAAGCATTCATTCCTGATCCCAATCAGTGGATCCTCAAAAAAGTGGGGTGGGGAGTTTGGAGCTAAAACCAGGGGAACAGAGAAATGGGCAGGAACCCTACCACTAAGTCCAGGCCCTTCCTCTAAATCCATCAGATTACTGCATATGAGAAAGATCCAGACTAGATTTAGCAGGCTCCTATCCCACCCCATCCACAAGGATAGGCCTCTGATGGCCAAGCAGACATTGAATCCACTCTGGGCAATCCAGGGCCTCTGCCCCAACTTCCTTTATTTTTTCTTACAGTGCTGGGATTGAACCCAGGGCCTCATGCATACTAGGCAAGTTCTCTCCCACCCTGGCCCATCCTTTTTATTCTTTGGTTTCTTTCTCTACATTCCTGTGGGCACTTGTGTGGCCCAAAGCAAAGGGTATTGGACAGAAAGTCAGGGACCCTAAGGGCCCCACTCAGCCATAAGGGGGCTGCAGGGCTCTGGAGGGGTCACAGGCCTCCTCAATCCACACAGAGCTGGTCACTAGTGGAAAGTTTTGTGAGCTGGAGCTTGTAGCACAAGTGAGAGGGTATGTTGTCATGGATGCTACCTACTGTTAAGAAGAAAGATAGGAGAGCCGGGTATAGTGGTGCACACCTGTCATCTCAGCTACTTGGGAGGCTGAGGCAGGAGGATCACAAGATCGAGACCAACCTGGGCAACTTAGTGAGTCCCCAAACAACTTTGAGAGACCCTGTCTCAAAATAAAAAATATAAAGAAAGGGGGTTGTGGATGTAACTTAATGACAGAACACCCCTGAGTTCAATTCCCAGTACCAGAAGAAAAAGGGGAAGAAGAAAGATGAGGAGTAAGGGAGGGCCTTGGTCTCATTGCCTCACTCCTACCCACAGAGGTTTTCCCCTCAGGCCATTACACTGGGCCTCAGGGGTACATCTTCAAGCCATGGTTACATAAAAGCTCTCCATCACTCACATGACACTAAGTGCTGACTCTGGGCCAGCATACAAAGTGACAAAAACTGCTCTAGGGGAGCTCGCAGCCTCGGAAGGGTCAAACTGAGACCTGGCTGCCAGGCTCAGGATCTTCCTAGACCTGCCCTTGATACGGGTTATCATGCTAGGTCGGACCAATAGGCAAGAACCCTCAAAATAAATGCTTACTTAATTTTGCTTGAAAAAAAGAATCCACAGATTAATGTGTATGTTTTCTGCTGTGAGAAGCAGAATTCATGTGACTCTTTTAGGCAGTGCAGGGGTGCATCCACTCCCCAACTCCTGGAAGCCTCTGCCCAGCTTCAACTCAGACCTTCAGAACTGAAGTGTCCTTGGAAATAACCAGGAAAGCAATCTTAAATAAATAACCTGCGTCTTCCCTGTGTGGATCTCCAGCAGAGCCTGCTGGCAGACAGTACCACAGATAAGAGGAACTGGACATCTTTTGAGATAATTAAATCTATTCTTCTTCTTTTACAGGTGAGACTCATAGAGCAAGAAACTTGAATGACAGTCATTTCCTCAGACAGGGTTCCTCTTCTTCCTCTGCCCACCCTCCTCCCCCTCCAGCTGCCTGACTTCCCAGAGCCTAACTCCAGGTCCATTTTCTCTCCTCTGCACCTGGCTGCCTCAAGCAAACCCCATCAGATTCATCTAGAAGGAGAAAGCACTCAGGCCCAGCTTGAACACGGAGGTATACAGGCACCACTGCTGAACCCCACAGCCAGGGCAGGAGATAGATGATCCCTCATCCTCTCAGAGCATGGAAGAAAAAAGAATGCAGAAAATCCTGGACAACACTTGAATGATAAAGCACAGGACATGACAGTTTGTACAGAAGGACCCTATTTTAACTAATACACACACAGAGATCCAGATGGTCCCCAATTTATGATGGTGCAACTTACATTTTTTTGATATTATGACAATGCAAAAGCATACCCAGGCAACCATTGTGCTTCCTACTTTCAGTACAGTATATATTAAATGACAGGAGATTTGCAACACTTTATTATACAGTAGACTTTGTTTTGGAAGATCTTGCCCAACTTTAGGTTAGTTCCTATAAGTGTTCCGAGTACACGGAAGTTTGGTTCAGCTAAGTTATGATGTTCAGTAGGCTAGGTGTATTAAATACACTTTTGATTTATGATATTTTCAACTTATAGTGGGTTTTCAGGATCTAACCCCATGCTAAGTCAAGAAGCATCTATACAGAAAATGTAGAAAAGTATTACCTAAGGTTATTTCTGGCTATGGATTGCTATTTTTTGCTTCTTTCAATTTGACTACAGTTCTTGGTTTTCCTACTATACTTAGAGATTCTTTGAATTATTTATTAATTAACTAATTTATTTTTCGAGATGGGCTTCTCACTATGTTGTCCAAGCTAGCTTTGATCTCCTAGGCTTAAGTGATCCTCCTGCCTGAACCTTCTGAGCAGCTGGAACTATAGGCAGGCATCACCATACCTGCAGAGCTCCTTAAATAATTGTTTTAAAAATTAAAGGTTAAAAAATAATTTTTTTCTGATGCACATGGCTTGGCATCACAGGATGAGAAGGAGATAAAGTCTGTTAAAAATTGTTTTTAATTTAGTAATTAAAAATAAAAATACAGTATCATATTTTAAAACTATGATGAGATCTTTATTTGACCAATCCAAGGATAACAACATGGTTCTCTCACTAGGCCACAAAGAAGGGGCCAAGGACCTGGCCTTGGTTTCTGACACAGCTGGCCACGTGGGCACAGATCTGCCCAGGCCCAGGTCAGCACAGACTGATGGAGACTGCTAGGTGGCCAGGCCAGGTCAGGCCCCAGAGTGGATCCTTGCGGGAAGCACGTGCTGGTTCCCATGGAGCTCGCTGCAACAAGAGGATGACACTGTCCCAGGAGATGGCTAGTTGTGACTTAGATTTGCTAGTGTATGTTTCAGTCTCTCAGAAGAGTCTGGGGACCTGATGATTAATAATATGGCCTACAGTTTCCAAAGATGACATCCAGGATAGGGCTGGAGGTGGAGTTAGAAGTGTTTAGCAGAAGATGGCCGAGAGGGCTTTTAAGCTGAGTCACCATGTTGGCAAAGGCCTGTAGATGGGACAAGGGGGCTGTGCAGGAAACAGAGATGAGACCTTGGCATTCTGATACCTTGAGAACCCCGTAAAGGGGAGCTCCAGACATCCTGGCAGGAGAGATAGGCTGGGCTTCAGGAGAAGTGAAGGAGCTGGGGTGCTGCGAGAGTCAAAAGCGTCACTCTGACTGCTGGAGGAGGATGGGACTCCCTCCACTGAGCACCGCTGTGGGCCAGAGGCAGGCCAGAGACTTCACATAGTCATTCACAGACCCCCACACAGCACAGCAAGGTGGGGGGCCCTGCTGCTCAGTGGTTAAAAGCACAGATTTTGGAGTCAGGCACCGGGTGACTCCAAAGCTGAGCTCCAACACTCGCTTGCTCTGTGAACTTGGGCAAGTGACTTCACTTCTCTAAGCCTCAGTTATCTTGTCTTTAAAACAGAGATCCCCCTCCTTCCTTCTCAGGGTAGCAATAGAGATTCAGGAAAATAACACAGAGAGAACTTAGCATGGTGTGCACCCAATAAAACAACCCTGAGAGGCAGGTCTATAATTACAAGCAGTAATGGAAGCGCTGAGGACTGGCGTGCAAGCAGAAGGCAGAAATGCCCATCCAAATGGATACAAGGAGAAAAGTACTCCGAGACAGAGGCCATCAGGGCCAGACTGATGACACCAACATACGAAAAGCTGAATGCGTGGGATTAGAAAAAGGAAAGGTCAGCCAGAAAAGTGAATGCTGACAGCGCCCGCGCCAGTCCTGTCTGGGGACAGGGGCCCAGCATTGTCAGGGATGCTAGACTGGCCTGGGCTGGGGCTGGCCCAGCAGGCTGCCAGAGGCTGAGGCTCTGTAACATTGCAGTCACCATCTGGCTCCTCTGGTTCACCTTCCAGGGCACTAAGAAGCCTTCTCACATTGTGGATCTCCATCTGGGTGGCCTGCAGAGAAAGGGTGTCCCAGCCGGTCTGAGGCAATAGCCACTTGGACTGGCAGTTGTACTCCCCTCTTAAAAATGAATTGACTGGGGCTGGGGATATAGCTCAATTCATAGAGTGCTTGCCTGTCAAGCACAAGGTCGTGGGTTCAATCCCCAGCACCACAAAATGAAAAAAAAAAAAAAAAAAAAAAAAGAATTGACTGGCATCTGGTTAGTCTTCTAATCAGGGTTAATATGAGCCAGCATCTCTGAGCCCAGCAATTCAGATTTGTCCTTTTTCTCCATCCCCAACTCCCATCGCCAGCTACTGCCCGGGTCTAAACCACTTCAAAACTAATGTCTGTCCCAGCCTGCTCCATGGTCTGTCTCCCTGTGGCCACTCCTAGGGTTTGTTCTTCATAGAACAACCATAAGGATTTCTTTCAAAACTCCAGGTGGATGCCCTCCTTCAAGCCTCCAATGGCCAGGCTAACACCTGTAATTCCAGCTGCTTGGGAGGCTGAGTCAGGAGGATCACAAGTTTGAGGTTAGCCTTGGCAATGCAGGGAGACCTTGTCTCAAAATAAAAAATCAAGAGGGCTGAGGATGTAGTACAGCACTCTGGGTTCAATCCCCAGTACCACAAAACAACAACAATGACAAAACAAAAACAAAAACAAAAAAACCCTCCAATGGCTTTCCATCAAAATAAAACACAAATTCCTTAGCAAGTCTTAGGCCTCTACATATGGTCCCTGTCTATCTTTCCAGCATCAGGTCCCATTTACCATTCTTCTACTGCCTCCCAACCCCGCCACCACCACTGTGAGCCTGCACACTGGCGCTGTTTGTTCTTAAACTGTGCCAGCTTTGCCTCTGCATTGAGGCTTTGTCCTTAACGATCCCTTTGAATGGATAGTGAGCTTGTCCACGCATTTGCAACTTCAGGTTGCAAATCTACATGCCCTTTGACCGCCGTGTCTAAAATGGATCCCTCTCCCTATTTTTTTGGTTATAGCATGGTAAATTGTTTCTTTAGTTTTGTCTTTTTTCCACTTTAACCATTTTAAATTACAACACTTTTCAGGGGCATTAATTATATTCACAATGTTGTATGACAATCACCACTATTTCCAAAAATTTTAAATACCTCAGATAGAAACTCTGTATCCATTTTAAGCAAAGCATGTTGGGTTTGCTTGGCTGTTTTCATAGGACTCACCACAAACTGAACTTCCAGGTATTGACAAATTTATTTATTCATTTCTATTCCTCCTCTAGAATATAAGCTCCATGAAGATCTCTGTCTCATTTGCCATTCTCTCCAGGGCTGAACACAGTTCTTCATAAATAACAACAACAAAGTCAACATGTAGTTGGGCGTGGCAGTGTGCACCTCTAGTCCCAGCTACTTGGGAGGCCAAGGCAAAAGGATCACTTGAGCCCAGGAGTTCAAGGTCAGCCTGGATAACACAATGAGACCTTGTCTCAAAACAAAACACAACAACTAAATTAACAGTCTACAGAGTTAACATTTATACAGTTTGCTATTTGCCAGGCATTGATCTAAGTACATTAACTAACTCATTTAATCTTCACAATAACCTACAATAGGTACTCTTATTATCTCCAATTTACAAAAGGAGGAACTGAAGCATAGAAGTTAAGTAAGCTGCCCAAGATCACATAGCTAATAAATGACAGTGCCAGAATTCTGGGCTGCATTCACCAGGACTGCATTCACCTTGGGAGAACTTCATGGCTCCCAGCCAGTCAGCCTCTTCGGAAGATTTCTCAGACTTTAAGCACCCGATTTTTCCATCCATATTCCTGATATTATCCTTCTTATTTTACTGATGAAAACACAGGCTCGAAGAGACAAAATGATTCACCCAAGGTTATAGGGCCATGCCAGGTCTCTCTTACTCCCAAGTCCTTCCCACTAGATGGCATTTCAGCAGCCTCAGTGGCTCAACTGATACTAATTTCTCCCAGGGGAGAAGCTGGCCAAGGAAGGACCTCCTGATTGAAAAGCAAATGCATTGGGAAAAGCTGCACTGGGAATCAGGATGACTGCTTCCTGTTTCCATGCTGCCACTTCCTACCTGATCACCTCTTTCTCAGTATGAGTTTCCTCATCTGTCAAACAGGGATAAGAGCCCCTGTCCTCCACATCAGAGTAATGCCATGGTGCTAAAGGTATTACAGAGAACGGAAGGATTGTGAGAGCCATGGCTGAAGTCCCATCAAAGTTAGAGGAGAGAATGCTATAGAAGTTTATGTCATGGATCTGAGAAGCACGTCATTGCACACACACATAGCAGCAGAACAACATGAGGTCACACACAACCACATGTGTCCACAGCCATGAACACTCACTCCTTGAGAAAGGCTGTCTCTTCTAAATCTTTGACACTGATGACACCAAATACTTCTGCACAGACACTGTTGGGAATTCTGAACCAGGTGAGAATAGAGGTAGCAGCAGGAAGAAGCAGAGAGCAGGAGGCACCAAAAACAGAGAATGCCAGGCAGAAGAAACTCTTCTGTTGTTTTTAATAAGTACAGTTACCAAGACAAATCTTTCTCTTTTGGGAGGTCAGGGGGCACATCTCTCCCATCCCCCTGCAACAATGCCTCCTAGGCTGGTACCTCCACTTGCACCCCCAGATCCATGTCCTGCTTAAAGAAAGGAGAGGCTGACCCATTGAACTGTCCCTTGAGACTCTTGCCTGCTGCTTCTGTTTGGGTTTGACCAATATAGAAGGTGCTGGCAGGAGAGCAGAGGGCAGAAGAAGAGATGTGTTGAGTATACCTTCCCCAACTTCCCTCCCTGTGGGTCTAGGGGTGGCCAAGCACAGGTAACACTGATCCCTCAGGATGAGGGACATTCAGGATGAGGGTGGATGACGGATTCTGTCATTGTTAGTTTGTAGGTGCCTCAGTTCCCCTGAGGGTTCTCTCTACCTGCTCACACCTGCATTAACATCTCCTCAACTGAAGCATCTGAGGAGAATTCTGTTCTCTGCCAGAGTGTGCTGATATACCACCTGGCACAAAGTGTGTATGAATCAGGGGAGGGGAGCCTGGGAAGAGGCAGCATGGTCCAAGAGGCTTAGGATGACAGGGAAAAACAAGGAGACCTTTGGCAGGTCTCTTGACCTCCCTGTGCCTCAGCTTCTTTATTTGTAAAATCATGAGGATAACCTTGCATACATGAAAGGTTCACTGTGAAAACAGAGTCTGATCATGTCACCAAACCCCATAGTTAGTGCTCCAGAGACATCAGATCCTCTCATCTTTATTGTTAAGTCCAAAGACTAACGTTAACTCTTGCATTCCCTGGAAGAAGGAAATACAGAATTGCTTTCCTTCTCCTCTGTATCTTCCAATTTTTCTACTATTATGTATTACTTTAGAAGTCAGAGAAGGAAAATAAGAATTAAAAGAAAAAACAAAGTGGGTTAGGGAAGCCTAGTCTCCTCTCTCAAGCACTAGAGACAGTCCCTTGTCACAAGAGGTTCCCCATATGGAACATGCACTTCCTCCAGAGACCCTCTCTGGATGAATGTGAATGAAATGACTGGAGGGTACTGACTGTGCCCCTCCCAGCCAGGCCCCAAGGATCTAAAAGGGAGCTGAACCGCAGTCATCCTTACCAGTGGATGCTCAGGTCTAACTAGACATGGCACTAGGGAGGTGACAATTCTCATGGCCTGCAGTATCCATGGGCACTGCATTAAATAAAACCAAGCGATGTGAAGAGGCCGCTACTGTCAGCATTGGCTTCTTGCCCAAGTTTCACATACTCTGGCAAAGCCACAGACTGAGGTGCAGTTGTGGGTCGGGGACCACGTGATAGCCCAGATCTGCAGAGTAACGACATCAGAAAGGAGAAGTGCCTCCTGCTTGGACCATGCTGATGATGTGCATGAGGCAGCCCAAACCTCCCGCTAGCAAGGCATCCCCTGAAAGCCAAGCAAGGTGATACTACCTTCTGGGCTTTACCTCATTCGCACTGTGCTGAGGCCACTCAGGGCAGGGGGTCTGGTTCCCCAGGTCAGCTTGGCTGGTCAAGGTCATACAGCTACTTAGTTTGAGTACAGCCAGGACTAGGACCCAGTCTACTGGCTCACAGCCCAGTGCTTGTCCCCCTCAGTCCTGCTACATCCCACGACCTCCAGCTTGCTATAAATCATGTAACCAAAGCTACCGTTGCTCTGGATGTAGAATCATAGCAGCAGTATCAATCCCTCCCACACGCAGGGTGCTTTACAATTTAAAGGATCTTTTATAAACCTCATTTTGCTTGGACCTCACCAATCAGCCGCTTCGGAGCCAGAGCTGGAATCCTGACTCCACAAGCTTGGTGACACAGGACACGTATTTAACCTGAGAGCCAATGTGAGCAGGTAAAATGAGAATAATAACCCCTGTATCTCAAAGGCATTTAGTGAGAATGAAACAAGATAATGCATATGAAGCTCTCTCTGGCACAGGATTTGACATACAGCAGATACTCAGCAGGTGGTAGCAATGGTTCTGATCAGGAAGGCATCGCTACCATACAGATGGACAAACTGTGGTTTACAGAACACAAAGAATCTGTTCAAGGACACTCAGAGATTGAGCAGTAGCAAGACCCAGGTACAACTTACAGTATCCTAAGAGAATCTGAAATGTTCACAGGTGAGCACTATACTGGGTAAGGGAAAGAAGGGGTCTCTCTGGTACATCCGCACTTTTTGAGGGTAAGAGAGACACACAGTCTCTTCCAAGCAGGCCAGCCTCTGCTAGGAAGAGAGGAGGGGAGAAGAGAGAAGGGGAAAAATGGAGGAGAAGCAGCAACCCTTCAAGGGCAATTCTCATAGTCTCACAGTTTCAAACCTCTTCTCTCACTTGATTTTCATTAATTGTTTAAACACTGTGAGAGTTCACTGTCAGGGTTATTTAGAACAGAATAAAATTGGAAACAACTTTAAATTTCCATCAACAGAGGCTGACCCAATTAGTTAGGATTTATCCATTAGAAATTAATTACAGCCGGTGCAGTGGTGCCCGCCTATAATTCCAGAGACTCAGGAAGCTGAGGCAGGAGGATCACAGTTCGAAGCCAGCCTCAGTAACTTAGCGAGGCCCTAAGCAACTTAGTGAGAACCTGTCTCAAAATAAAAAGGGCTGCCGATGTGACTCAGTGGTAAAGCATCACTGGATTAAATCCCCAGTACTACATAAATAAGTAAATAAATACATACACACATACATACATACACCTGGGCATGGTGGTGCAGGTCTATAGTCCCAGTTACTCAGGAGGGTGAAGCAGGAGGATCACAAGTTCAAGGCCAGCCTAGGCAACTTAGCAAAAACCTATCTCAAAATAAATTTTAAAAGGCTAAGGATGGGGCTGGGGTTGTAACTCTGTGGCAGAGCACTTGCCTAACCTGTGTGAGGCACTGGGTTCAATCCCTAGCACTACATAAAAAAATTAACAAATAAAATAAAATAAAGGCATGCTGTCCATCTACAACTTCAAAAAAAAAAAAAAAAAGGCTAAGAATGTAGCTTAGTGGAAGAGCACTTGCCTTATCATGCATCTGGGTTCAATCCCTAATACCACACACACACACAATCCTTAGCACCACATAAAAATAAATAAAATAAAAAACCATCTACAACTAAAAAAAAAAAAAAAAAAAATTTTAAAAAGGGGATGAGGGCTGGGGATACAGCTCAGTTGACAGAGTGCCTGCCTTGCAAGCACAAGGCTGTGGGTTCAATCCCCAGCACCTCAAAAAAAAAAAAAGAATACACACCACACAAAAAAAGGGGATGGCACTGTAGCTCAGTAGCAGAGCACTTGCCTGGCATGTATGAGGCACTGGGTTTATATGCGGATTCTTAGCACTGCATATAAATAAATAAAATAAAGATCCATTGACAACTAAAATATGAATAAAAAAGAAAAATGCAAGTTATAAAACAGTAATGCATTTCATGATCCCATTCTTGCTTCCATGTTTATGTAAGCATAAAAACTATCCTGGAAAGATGCATACTATCACTGCTACTTCTAGAGAGCAGGATTTTGGTGCAGTGGTTGAGGAGAGAACACACTTCCAAATTATTAGGATTTTTCATGAATTTATTTTGTAATTAAAACCAAGGAAAAAATAAGTATAACATCAAAGAAAGATTTGTTTGGGTCAGTCTTACTTATTCCATGGTACTTACTTGCTGTAACTTGACTTCTTCCAGTCTTTATCTATGGTCAGAACTAATTTTACATGACTGTAATCTGAATGCTCATAATTTTGTGGATTATTCTCATTTCACATTAATTGTATCATAAATATTTTCACATTATGACATCATTGCCATGACAGCTAAGTCATGGGTGCTTTGCTATGAACCATGTGAAGAGTTTTACAAGCCTTAACGCACGAAGTCTTCATGACAACACTAAAAGCAGGTATGTGGACTATCGATGTCTCAGATGGAGAGACTGAGGCTTGAAAAACTGATTTGCCAAGGCCTCACAACTGGTAAGGATAGAAATAAGACTTACACGCTGGTCTGTGTGACTCCCAAGTCCTCACTGGGACCTTTCCATCCTACTCCCGTCATTGATACAAATGGTCCCTCAATGACGATGATTCAATTTGCGATTTTTTTTTTTTTTTTTTTTTTTTTTACTTTACAACGATACAAAAGCCAGATGCATTCTGTAGAAACCACACTTAGAATTTTGAACTTTGATACTTTTCTGGGCTAGCAATATGTCATAGGATACTCTCTTGGGATGCTGAGCAGCAGTGAGCTGTACCTCCAAGTCAGTCGCTTGATCACAGGGTGGATAACCCATTCTCGGTCCACTGTGTTGCCAAGTTAGGATGCTCAGTAGGCTAGGTGTATTCAATGCATTTTCAATGTAGGATATGTTCAAATTATGATAGGTTTATTGGAACACAACCCCACTGTAAATGGAGGAGCATCTGTACTGAGTAGTAAGAAGAATATGGCAAGAATGTGGCAGATACTGGGTCTTATATAATTTGTGTGATCTTGACCAAGTCACTTCCCCTCTGCTTGGTTCAATCATTCACTGGACAAGCATGTGCTGATCACCACGTGTGAGGACAATGAATAAAACATGAACCCTGCCCTCCAGGAGATTAGAGGCTAGCCTCAACTCTCAGGCAAGTAGGGATCTAACTCCCTACCCCTGCCCCTGTCACCAGGCAGTCATAAAAGCATGAGATGAACAAAGGATGCAAAAGAGCTCTGCCAGTACACAGCTCCATATTCTGCAGGAAGAATTTCTGCGGCCGTTCGCCACTGCATATTATTTTATCCAGTGAACGTTCCAAAACGTTCTCAATCATCTCCCTATTGTTGGACATTTAGTCCCAATTTGCTGCTATTATGGAGCAGCTCTCCAATGGGGATTTATCCAAAGGAAATAATTTAAAAGAAAAAAAAAAGCAGATGCTCAAAGAAGACACCGCCTGATCTTCCCAAAGACTGAAGGGAGACCAGCCTTTCTTCTCACACTCGGCAAGTTTTGAACTGAATTCCTGACCCAGGGGTCTTCCCCACTTCCACCTGCTCCTCTCCTATTCTGCAAGCCATCCAAGGGACATCTTAGTGCAAGTTTTAACCTTCCTCCCTCCTGAGCTTTCCATGTCCCTAAGATGAGGCTTCTCTGCAAGGTCACAGTTCACCCCCTCCTAGTGGGTCATACAGCTGCCTAAAGGACCTTCCCAAAACACAGTTCTGTCATGCTCCTCTGCAGACCCAAATCCTGCAAAGGTCCCCAGAGCCTCCAGGCTCACATCAAGCAAAACACCTCAGCCTGACATTTAAGAGGGATGGCAGGGGAGAGGAGTAATGCTGACTGAGTTCCTGTGATGTGACAGCGCTATATGAGGGGCTTTATGTAACAGCCTCGACACGGTCCCTCTGAGATAGGTGTGTTCATCCATGTTTTACAGATGAGGAAACTGAGCTTAGGCCAGCTAGGTGATGTGCCCAAGGCCACATTGCTAGTATACAGCAGGGTTGTGACCAGAACTTCATCAAAGACCCAAGCACAAGCTGACTTTCTGAGTCACCTTCCTGCTCTCCCTTCCCCTCCCCTCAACTATCTGTCCCCCCCCCACACACACATACCACCCACTCTTCTTCAAAGGCATCCTGATTCTTTTCCCTCTGACCCGGACCAGTGGGCATTCTTTCCCAATCATCAAACCCTACTTAGCCTTCAGCGTGCAGCCGAAAGGCCCCCGTCTTCCTGAAGGCTTTCCTGAGCACCAAAACAGGAATCCAAGTGAGCAGATGCGATCATTTGTTCTTTACCTTTGCCCTGTCATGTCCAGGTCTCCCAATTAGGCTCTGAGACCTCTGAGGAGTGGAATGCATTTAAATGGGTGATTGTTTCAAAGTGAACAAAACTAAGTATGACCTCTAAGAAGGTGCAGGTCATCAGGAACATGGCTCTGACCCATGCTGCCTCCCCCACCACCTAGCTGTGCAACCTTGAGCTACGTCTTTCCCTTGGTAAGCCTCAATGCTTCAATCTATAAAATGGGAAGAACAGCTGCCTCACAGGTTTTGTGAAAACTGTATGACTTGTAAACCCTTAAACCAGTGACTAGCACGCAATAAGAGTTCACTAAACTCCAACTGTCAATATTCTATCCAGTCTCCTGCCCACAAAAGAAGCAGTACAAGTCTGCTCCCCTGCCCCCAGCCCAGCCCCCCCGGGTACAGTTCCCTGACAACAGGGCCTCCTCTTCACAGTCCTGGCTGGTGCCCCAGCCTTTCCACCCAGGTGGTTTCTGCTGGTGGAAACCCTACCAAATGTGGTAGGGGACAAGTGGTCAGTCTATCTACCCAGAGAGCCAGTGAAAGCAGGCAGCCTGAAGCATCCCCACTTGAAGGGGATCCCCGTCATGACACAGGCCTGTATTGACCCCTCTCCAAGGGATCCCAGCCAGTCTCTCTTTGTCCCTACCCCTCAGGACATCAGCAGTATTCAAGCCATAGAGGCACCCTTGCTTCACAGATCCAACACACGAACCTCTCTGCCTAGACCAGCCCTAGCCCACCAGTCAATTACCCAGCCCTGCTGGACACCAAGCTGGTACTTCCAGACCACTGCCCCCAGTATAAAGTCATAATAGTGGGAGAAGTTCTGGACTCAGCCACACTTTTCAGCTGTGTAATCCCAGTCAGGTAACACAACCCCTCTGAGCCTCAGTTTCTCATCTGTAAAAAGTGGATAAAAATAGCAGCAATCTGATGGGGTTGCTGTGAGAGGATGCAAAGCACTTATCGCAGTGCACGGCATACAGTAAGTGTCCAATGAATACCATCACTCTAATTGTGTAATCGCTGATGTCACTCCAGGTATAGATTATCAGAGAAACCCAGAAAGGGGCCCACAGAGATGTCCAGGCTGGAGCTAACAGAGGTACTTGCTGTCTCAGCCTGTCTAGTCACTATGCCCTCTCTGCTGCCCCCTGGAGGCTCAGGTCTAGAATCTCTGGGCACAGGGCATCCTCTAGTTTCTGTATAGTCCAAGAGGGTCCAGGGCCACTAGCTGCCCTTTCTCTCAGCCCTGGTCCATTATCTGTCTTGCTCACATTGTAGGGGGATGGCTGGTAGGCCAATATAAGACCCCTCCTAAGGAGCAGCTCAGACTGCAGGCTATAATATCCAGTCCCTGGCAGAGTCCTATGTGGGAAACAGCCACAGCAGTAGGGAAGCAGGCTGTCAGAACCCCAGACCAGAGGTAGAAGTCCTGGGTACATTAGTGCTGGCTCTTCCTCCACTGCTATGTGACCTTGGACAAGTCGCTCTTCCTCCTTAGGCCTCCATCTACCTTTCAATATTTATAAAGTGAGGACTATAGAATCCAGCCTTATTCTCATGTGGAGTTCTATGGAAGAAACACTTTAAGAGGCTCACAGAGCTGCGCCCAGGAACTGCCACAAGATTTTAACAGGAACAATGCCCCCAACCCTGATACCCTCCAGGACTGCCTTGAGGGGCCCCTGAGATCCCAGTGATCATGCAGCACACCCCACAAATACTATACACAGGTTTCTGGACAGGTATGGTCTGCAGAAACCAGCTCTATCCCTGCTTGGGGCTGGCAGAGCCTGGTTGGGCCACAGAGGCTCAGCGAGGAGGCTGGCACAGGCTGCCTCTGCCGCAGGCACCATCTGGAGGCATGGGTGGGCCGCAGGCACACAGCGCCTCCATGCTCCACACCCTTTCCTGGGACAGGAGCTTCTAAGGGCACCGTCTTGGTCCACAGTTCTCCACCTGGCCCAACTGCTGCTGATTCTGGAAGACGCCTAAATGCTCAGGCGAAGAGGAGATGTGGCGCAGCCAGACCCCACATAGCCGTGGAGAGATCCTAATTCTAGCCCTCTTACCCACCCACCTTGGGGTGCAGAGGAGGTGACATGTGGATCCAGAAGCGACAGTGGGAACACGTGGTGGTGCTTTCTCCCCCACCAATGCATTTCAGAGCTCTGGGCAAAAGCAAAAATCATGGCTGGGAGTGGAGAGAGGCCGGCATCCCAGAACACCTTCCTAGTCCTTGTCCAGTCCTTCAAAGTCCCCATGGACCACTTTGGCCCATACAGTTCTGCCAGTCTATGACCTTAGCACCCAATAAATATCCTGGTGACTGCAGTCAACCCCCCCACCCCCGCTAGTCCCCAAAACCCGAGCCTCTTGGGGACCCCAGACCTCCCAAATGTGAAGATGCCAGGCACAACTGGCACCAGACACAAGTCCTCTCCCTCTAATCAGTGGAGACAGCTGCTGGCCAGGACAATGCCAGACCAGAGTCACGAAAGTCCTCGGGCTAAGATTCATGCCCTCTGCTCTGGGAGACTTGCAGAGTGGAAGGTTCTATAACCAAAGGGTGAGGGTGAGGATGAGGGGTGAGGATGAGGGGCGAGCTCCCCAGCATCCAACCTCCAAGGTAGCAGAACTGCAGTATCTGAAGCCTGGAGGAGAAATTCGGAGAGCCCTGGGCCTCCAAAAGAGGCAGCAGGAGTGGCCTTCCAGAAGAGAGTGGGCCAGCCGCGGGCGCCCAGCACCCAGCAACCGCTCATCCTACAGCAGACACCAGTCAGTCCACCTCTCTCGGGGTCTTTGGGGAGACTGCAGAGGTCGGGGGAACAACAAGGACCACCCCCACACTGACCAGGGGACCAACAGCCAGCAAACTCAGTTCCCGGGGCTCGCTCGGATTCCGGGGGCTGGAGGCTGGGCCTAGACGCAGCGCCCCGACCCCCAGTGCCACCTGAGCCCCCCGCCCCACGCGCCTACCTGGGCCTGGGGGTCCCCATCTCGGGCCGGCTGGGCGAGGGGCGGCCCCCTCGGCTCCTCGGGCCCGGCAGGCCGCGGGGCGGGGCGGCGCGCGGGCCGCGGCGGGCTCTGCGGAGCAGCCTGTTCGCGACACCCCCGCCCGCTGATGGATGCCGACTGCAGCAGCGGCGGTGGCGGCGGCGGTCGGCGTGCGCCGGGGGCTGGGCACAGTGCCCACAGCCCCGGGCCTGGCGCCCGACGCGCGGCCCGCCCCCGCCCGGCCTCCGCGCCCAGCCCAGGGGCGGCGGTGCGCCTGCCTCCGCACTCGCGGCAGCCCTGCCCCTGCCTCCGCCTCCTCCCGGCCGCCTCTTCGCCCCCTCCCTCCCGGGCACCCAGGCCACCCCCTCCTGGTGCCTGCCACCCGGGCTGCTCCCGGACCACTGCGGGGCTGCCTCGGTTCCCCCGACCCTGGCCCTGGCCAGCTGGCCTCTGCGCTAGGCCAATCTGTGTTGGGGGCTCGTTGGGGAGAGAGCGAGGGGGAAGAGAGAGGAAGGGGGGAGGATCCCTGACTCAGAAGGGGTGACTCAGCCTCAGTGGGCCTCCCATCCCACCCCAGCCAGATCCCCTCACCTCCCCTACAAGCACATCCCAGGGCAGAACCTGCCTGGGACTCAGCGCTCCTCCCCTACCAGTGAGGAGGCACTGCAATTGTCTCCAGGGAACCCTCTGGGCCTCTGCGTGTCTGAGGGGGTGGGGGATGTCTTAGTCCATATGTGCATTGGTGACAATGACCTTAAGTGTTAGGGACCTAGTAGGGGCTGGTCCTGTGTATAGGTGTGTTTGCTGTGTGTGTGGTGGGGGGCACCTTGGGTGTGCACCCAGCTTCCAGAAGGGGTGAGGGATGACTAAAAGGCCTGTGTCAGAGGTCATGGCTCAAAACCAAGCTCAGCCCTGTTCCTCCCCTCTACCAGCACTGTTACAACTCAAAAAGCCAGTAGGACCAGGGCATCTCCCCCTTACTCAATGCACAGGTGGGGCCTCTAAGCGCAGAGAACTCTGGGGTACAGAGTTTCCAGTTCAGCTCTGCCACTGGCTGAGTGAGTACCCTTGGCAAATTGCTTCCATGCTTTGGGCTTCAGTTTGCAAACAATGAAAGACAGACTCCGATGTGCCTGTCTCTAGGACCCCAGTTTATGGGGAAGGCCTGGGGAAGATGGGGTCAACCTACAACATCCTCAGATTTCTGCCCACACTGGCAGTGCACAGACCCCTACCTCCTAACCACCACCACCAGCCCCAAGCATACATATATCTTCGTTCATTCTTCCAGTCATTCCTGAGTACCTACTACGAGATAGCCACTGTTGTGGAACATAACACTGAGAACCACAGAGGTCCAAAGCTGGGAAGCCATCCATACGTGAACAGAGCCATCTGTCCCGGCATGCTGCAGTTACCTCTGTTTCAACCTCACCAGTGGGTTATCCATTTCTGCTCTGCTTGTCCCACACTCCAGAGACAGGCCACTCCCTCCCTCCTCACTTCTCTCTCAAGAGTGGCTGCTCCATCATGGTGCCCTTCTACTCTAGGTGCTGGTCGCAACCCCAGGGCCTCCACAGATGAGGCCATGCCCTCTCCCCAGGACCCCTCTGAGAACTCAACATAGCAATTGTGTCCCTTTGCCCCACCCCCAAGCCAGGGCTTCTACTCTCCAAGATAAACAGGACAAACTCCTTTGTCAGGTATGCCAAGGCATGGCTTCCAGTGCCTCCACTCTCCCTATTGCCCACAGCTCAGGAGTGGGCAAAAGTGGAGTGAGGCCGGCTGCTCCTGATGCTAGAGGAGTCACCTTCCCTCCAGACGGGAGGTGGGAAGATGGTCCAATTGGCCCAGGCCAACTCTTAAAGAACCAGGCTTCCTTAAAAGATCTCCTTTTTATCTCCTGGCCCCTAAATTAAGCACCTCAGGAAGCCCCATACTAGCCCTTAGAAGTGTGGCCCTGGGCAAGTCACTGCCACTTGGGTCCCTGCTGTGTGAGTTCAATTCAAATGCATTTATTCAAACAAATGAATGAATCCATCAAATGTAGGAATTAGACCAGGTGAACTTACTGTTCCATGTGCACATCTGCTCAAAGTTTCCCGACTTCCTGCCTGCTGGTATTTTGTTTCCAAGTTCACTCTCCTCTGCTAGCTGGCCTTGCCAGCAGTGGGCTCCCAAGCTCCTGTGGGCAGGAGGCTCTGGGCCGCACAGCCAAGGCCCTCCCATTCCTCCTACTCAATTCCTCCCTGGTCCCCCTCCCCTCCCTTCCCCAGGCAGGATCACGCCCCTCATCCCCTGGGGCAGGGCTGCATTCCCATCCTTCTCAGCCACAAGGAGTCTCTCACTTTCCCAGGACAACTCCAGGACCAAGGCAGGATGTTCCCAGACTTCATTCTGAATTTATACCCAAAGGACCCAATTCACTTCCGGTCAATGGGCCCACACCAAAAATTGAGCTTCTTCTATGATTATTATTAGTTCTATTTCTGTTATTATTTTCTATGATTATTTTTTCTATTTCTATTATCCAGTTTGCCTAGGCATGGGAAATGGGCACAGGAACAGGATTTAATCCAGGACCACATCTCTTGAAAGTCCCCATGGAGAAGTGCCAGGGGCCCACATAGGGAAGAAGAGTTCGCCCCACAAAGAAGGGCTCTTCCATTCCTTAGATGTGAATTCTGCCTCCAGTCCTGCCTGTTCCAGTTATTTCTGTGTTATTTAAGCAAGTTATTTGACCTCTCTGAGCCCATTTTTTCACTTACAAATTGGGAGAAACTCTCCCTATTCCACATCTGTTGCTGGGCTACTGTGACAGGAGAAGTAAATGCTGGCAGATGAGAACGACAGGACCCCTTGTCCCATCTCTGCTCTTGCCTAGGAGGTAAGAGAAATTCTTTCTTCTTAAATTTTACCTTAATGATGGAACTTTGAAGATGCAAAGTCCAGAATACAGGAAGAGATGAGTGGAAGTGATTCTCTCCACTGGAAGGCAAAACACATAACTGCCAGCCACAGGACCTCAAGGTCACTGGTGGGGTCAAGACTCACCCAAATTCTTCAGGCAGGGCCCTTTCTGACCCCGTTTGACCTTTCAAAGGAGGCAACCAAGACCCTGAGAAAAGCCGCAACTTGCAAAGTCACTGAGACATAGTGGTCTTAGGATTCCCAGCCACTCTGTTCTGGGTGGGCAGGTGGGGTGAGGGGCAGTCCCAGCTGAAGGACTCAATGTGTCATTCAGCAAGTGGTAATGGTCACACAGAGCCAAGCCCTGGGCACTGGAGAAAGAGGAACTGGAGAGTCTCTGCCCTTGAATTCACAATCAACCCAGCAGGAGAGAACAGCAAATAACCCAGCACATCAAAGGGTACTGTAAAATTCATCTTATTGCCGCTTTCTGAGCGCTTCCTCTGTGCCTGTCACTAGGAACACATTCATTTGCTCAGTCGCCAAAACAATTCTCTGGCACTGAATTTGCTAATCCCTTTTCCAGATGAAGTAACTGAGGCTCAGATGGGTTAATGTCTTGTCAAAGTCCAGGATGTATCTGCCAGATCTGCCTGATGCTACTCCCTGAGCTCCAACCCTTACAAACTTCTCCCCACCTCTAGAGCTATGCTAACCAATATGGTAGTCACCAGCCACACGAAACTGTGGAGCACCTACCTGCGATGTGGCATGCAAACTGAAATATGCTTTGATGTTAAAATATAACATATTTTAATACTTTTTCTATTAAAATGAATGTATTATGGATGCACTGGGTTTATAAATATGTCATCGGAATAATTTCATCTATTCCATTTTAGTTATGAGTATGTTTTGTTGTTTTGTTTTCTTTTGTTTTGTTTGAGATAGGGTCTCATTATACAGCCCAGGCTGGTCTCTCAAATTCCTGGCTCCTCCTACCTCAGCTTCTCAAATTCTGGGACTACAGGACTACAGGCACCAGCCACCATGCCTAGTTGCTAGAAAATGTGGCTACTAGAAAATTATAAATTGCCTACATGGTCACATTGTATTTATTTGGGTCAGCACAAGTTTAAATACTCTGTGGTTTTAACCTAGCCCATGGGGATCAGGAAAGGCTTCCTGGAGGAGGGGACAGCTAAGCCAAGCTGAGTTAAAGGAGAGGTCATGGGGAAGAGGGTATTCTAGGCAAAAGAGCTGCAGGGCATCTGGCTCCATTCCCAGAGGGTTGCAGGGCCTGGGTGGGCTGATCTGCAGCCCCAGGCAGCTGAGAGCTGGGCCAGAGGGAGGAAGCTACCAGAGCCAAACTTTTCAGAGTAGCAAGACCCACAAGCCTAGGAAGTTCTGCCTGGGCAAGGCTTTTCTCACTGACTGTTGGCATTCTCTGGAAGGCACGGCAGAGCAGCTATGTCCGGGCGGGGGAACAAGCAAGGTGGACAAGCAGTAGCACCCACCTGGCAGGGACCTTCCCCATTCAGTTCCTCTGGACTCCTCTAAGAAACCTCCCAAAAGCACTTCACCTTAACCAGGAAACTTCCAGCCTACACGGCGAGAACCACGTGCTCCTGCATGAGATCCTGTTCCAATGTGGGATGGTGACAATGCCTCTGAGCTGCACAGAGAGCCACACAATACACAGCACCATCCATACCTAGTGAAGTGTGGCAGGAGAGCTCGAGGGTAGTGGTTTCCCTGGAAGAGGGCTGGGTTAGAGATGGGGACGTTCTTTAATACAGGAGCTGTGTGACCTTAGGCAAGGCCTTACCCTGTCTGAGCCTCAGTTTCCCTCTGAACAGTATAATAGCGGCACCCAGCTGTGAGGATGACATGAAAGAGTACCTACAAAGGGCGACTGACATGCTCAATGCTCCCTTCTCCATCACAGGCAAGCCCCCTAGGATGCCCCTGAAGTACTTTTAGTTCTCCATCGTCCACCAACTCCACCTCCTGCACTCCCTCCCCACCTCTTCCCCCCAGCCCATCTCTTCTTCTTGGCCTACTCCACCCTCATTTCATCCTTGTTTCCTTTTCTATATTTTGGCCTCAGTTGTCTGACCTCAACAAAACTGTCATTTCTCGAAGGCAGGAAGCTTACCACCCCCCACACATAAACGCTCCTCTGTACACACAGTCAGGACTGGCACTGGGCTGGGCACCCCAGTGGCTCCCACAACCCACTCCAGTCGCTTGGACAACTAACTACGTACAATGCTGCCTAAATACCATGCTGGTCTCTACAGGGCACGTCAAGGAGCTGCTCTGCTCTGCTTCTCAATGGAAGTCCTTAGCGGCTGGCCACTCAGATGAGGCAGCTCCAGCACTTCAGCCTGACTCTCAAGACCTTTCCCAGCCTGGTCACACTAGGCTCTTCAGCCTCATCCTCAGACCCCATGTGATGTGCTGTCCAACGGCTCTGCCTGTCCTCTCGCTTTCACACATGCCCCTCCCTCCTCCCAGGAGACTCTCCCCTTTTCCCACAGCCATTCTTCCAGGCGTCCTCCAGGAAGCCCATCTTCTTCCCCTCCTTCTACAACAACCTCTCTTGTTAGAAGTAACCTCTTGGCCTCTCCTGCTGCCTCCCGCTGCCTCCAGCCCTGGTTGTATGATGTGCTGAAGGGCCTCAACCTTCCATTGCACTATGAGCCTAAAGGCCACTTCGCACACTTTTCCCCATGAGGGCCCAGCCCAGTTTCCAGCTCATAATATGTGCACAGTGTGTGTCCCTCAGGTCACCTTCACTCCCAGAGTCAGAGGCCAGGGAGCAGGTGGGAGTCAGGAGTTCACCAGGATGCCAGGACACCTATGGGCTGAGTTCTGCCAACCAGACTACCTCTCTGCCTTTCCTGATGGCTCCTATACTTCAGCTGCCCCATGGGAGAGGTCTGGGAGGCCCACTCCCAGGCCTGAACATGAAAGATCTAGTCATGTTCCCACTGGATACAGATGTCCACCTAGCCTGCCATCGAGAGCCTGAGGTGTCAACTGAGGTTTTATGGTCACAGCATAACAGACACCTTGTAGTCAGAAGAGATCTTGGAGAGCATCACACACAGGCCGGAAACATGGAGAGGCAACAGTAGAAAAGCAGTGTGTGTGTGTGTGTGTCTGTGGTCCCAGGAGTCAGAAGAGGCCACAGTGTCACCATCAATCAGCATTGGCATTGCAGACAGCATTGGAGTCCCCACTAACTGCTACTGTGCCTTGCAATTTGCCTACATTTTCCATTTCAAATCTCTTACTTCCCTGTTAGACAGAAAGTATATACTCACTAGTCCAGGGTCACTCTGCTAGTGGGCAGGGGACCCAGGATTCAACCAGAGGCATACCTGACTTCAGAGCTTGTTTGTCCCTTGTTAACTCCGCACACACTTGGCTTTACCCAAATTTACTGTGGAGACACTGGTATGATTTAATTCTTATCAGGGGACAGTTACACAAGTAGGTAGGTATAATTTTTTTTTTTTTTGTACTAGGGATTGAACCCAGGGGTGCTTTACCACTGAGTCACATCCCCAGTTCTTTTCATTTTTAGTTTGAGACAGGGTCTCACTAACTTGCTTAGGGCCTCACTAAGTTGCTGAGATTGGCCTTAAATTTGTAAGCCTCCTACCTCAGCCTCCCAAGTTGCTGGTATTTCAAGCATGTAACACTGCGCCTGGTTTAGTATGTATAAATTTAGGATCTGTGCATTTTTCTGCATTTATGTTATAAGTTCAATAAGGAAGTTTATTTTAGCTGGACATGGTGACACTCACATTCCTAGCAATTCAGGAGGTTGAAGTAAGAGGATCTCAAGTTCAAGACTGGCCTGGCAACATTGTGAGACCCTTTTTCAAAATTTAAAAAAAAAAAAAATTTAAAAAGGAAGACAAGGTTCAATCCCCAGTAACATACACACACACAGAAATTTATTTTTAAAACGTGTCTTTGTCCCAGAGATGAATATGTGCTAGGGATTTTCAGTAGGTAAAATACTCTTAGCATTAGAGTCTGAAGCTAGTAAGGTGTTTTTTGTTTGTTTGTTTGTTTGTTTGTTGTTTCTTTTCAACCATCTTTGCATTTCAAACAGTGACTGGTCTGAAGACTCATAAGCCCCCAAGCCAGGCCCAGTCAAATTTCACCTGCTGTCAGTAGCTGAGATCATAAACATGTGCTTGCACTGAAACTCCTGGGCCAGGTGCCACCCAGGCAACACTCTACTTCCAGAAGCTGGCGCTGCTCTGCAGTCTTTGCAACCTTCTCCTCATCCATCCATCTGCAGGGACCAGACGGCCAGACCTGCCGCTTACCACCAGTTAATCCCCAACTTCACAAGGAAGCCAGGCAGCAATGTCTGAATGTTCTCCTCTCCTCTCACCAGGCCAGGTTGGGCAGAGAAGCCGTCTGTGTGTGTAAACACAGCCTTCTGCTTAGGCAGCTCCTGATGGACTCCCCTTGCCAACAGGGCCCTCTGTGGCTTTTATCTCCCTACCCAAAATAACCATTGGCTTCAGTGGTTCTCTGGGCATGGATCAGACTTTTGTGGGAGGCTGAGAGCAGCTTGAGGACAGGATATTCAAATTATCCTCTCTGTATCCCCAGTGCCCCAGTGCAAAGGTTCATGGTAGGTATCAAGCCCCTCTGTAACCATGGGGACCTGGGATAGGAAGTGGGGACTCACTATAGGAGACACGTCTACACCCTCCAAAAGCTTACAGTTCAGTAAAAGAAATATACCACTGATACCAGCCAACTACAATATAAGACAGGGAGTATTAACAGTTGCAAGAAAAGGATAGTGTTAAAGAAGGTTTCAAGAAAGAGGCAGCATTTGGATTGAATATTAAAAGCAGGACAGAAGGACAAGCAAGACAGAAGAGAGAGCATAAAACAAGGCACAGTGATAGGAAAGGACAGGGTAGGATCAGAAAATTGGCTGCATATGGCCCTGTGCTGGGATGCTGAGGGTTGAGGCTGAGGATGGACAGGTAGATGGTTCCAATGAGAGCCTTGAATGACATATCAAGTGGTTCCCTGTACTATCTAGCAATTAGCCACATGTGACTCTTTAAATTGAAATTAAAGGAAATGGAATAAAATTTAAAATTCATAGCCACATGTGGTTAGTGGTTACCATATTGGACCCTGCAGATTTAGGACATTTTATCATTACAGATAGTTCTACTGGAGAGCAAAGGGAGACAATGGCAGAGAATCCAGAGAACTTGGGGTAGAGCCATGACAGGATCAGAGCTGGCCTTGAGGAAGACTAATTTGTCCCTGATTAACAGTAAGTGACTGGAAGATAAGAAAATTCAGGAATCGGGTGGGACATTACAATAATCCAGATGAGAGAAACACTGCTCTTCCTTCCATCCTTCTCTTCCTATGAGTAAGCAGAGGGATGGTTCTCAAAGTGTAGTCTCTGGCCCAGCAGCATCACCTGGGAACTCTTTAGTGTGCAAATCCTCAGGCTCCACCCAGACCTACTGCACCAGAAACTAGGGGATTTGGAGCAGCAACATGAACTTTTATCAGTACCCCCCTATGATTCTGACACATGTTCAAGTTTGAGATCTGTTGCATACAGCCTCAGAGCCCACACTTTGGCTCCAGAGTGACTTTATCTTCTAGAGTCAGAGGACATGACTTCACATTCTGGCTCAGCTAATTATTAGGTTGCTTAATCGCTCTGTGCCTGAGTTTCCTTAAAATAACCCTATGTGTCTGATTTAGAGTAAGTTCAATGAATGCTACTTATCATTTTTAATCCTCATAGGCCACTTCATCTAAACTCCCTTCATTCCTCCCATTATACAATGGACCGGCATCTGTCTCTCACTGTTAGCCATTACCTCCTTCCTGTTCATCATACATTATTCCCAAGTCCACTCTCCCTCTGCACCCATTTCATTTACTTTTCTCCAGACTCAGAAGGTTGGTTTCTTTCCCAGAAGACAGAGGCACTTCCTGTCATCCCACCAGCGGAAGAGAGTCAAAGCAGAAAAGGTGGATTTAACTTGAACTAAGAGCTGCCTTTAAGGGACTGAGTCTGGAGGTGCCCCACTAGTCTCTCTCTACAAGACCACCTAGAAATGGGAAGGTCTGGAGGTGGATGCTCAGCTGTCCACTGCCATTATAATCCTCAAGCCTGTTCCATCCAATCTGAATCAGCCAAGAGGGGATGGAAAATGGTATTGTGGTCCTGTTGTAGCTGGATCTGGTCTCAGGAAATCAGCCAGGGAGAATGCTGTTCTGAAAGCCAGAGAGTGCTGGGATGGGCACCAAGAAACCTGGATTCTGACCTTGACTCTGAGATCTTGGGCAGTCATTTTCCTCTATGCATTCAATTTCCTCACCTATAATATGAGCAGTTTGGACTAACACAGTTCTTAGCCCTTTATGGATCATGATTTCTTCTGAAAGTTCAATGAAAACTGCAGAGCTTCTCCCAGAAAAAAAAAAAAAAAAAGGGCATTTGTGCAGATACACACACGTAATGCTCACGCACGCGCGCACACACACACACACACACACACACACGCCTTTATCATAATGTCAGACATCAAGAGACCTCATGAAGCCCATGTAGAGATCGCTTCTGGGTCCATGGACACTTGGTTAAGAAACCTTGGAGCCGGGCACAGTGGCGCACACCTTTAATCCCAGCAGCTCAGGAGACTGAGACAGGAGGATCGCAAGTTCAAAGCTAGCCTCAGCAACAGCAAGGTACTAAGCAACTCAATGAGACCCTGTCTCTAAATAAAATACAAAATAGGGCTAGGGATGTACCCCTGAGTTCAATTCCTGGTACAAAAAAAAAAAGAAAAAAGAAAAAGAAAGAAACCCCGTTTAGATGGTCTCTAATCACCCATGATAAGAAAACAGCTGTATTTGTGTATGCTTTGTATTTCGTATCTAATTTAAAGGAACCCTACATTAAAGACTGTACCCCCCAATTTAGATTTGAAAAGATCCTTGGTGGGGTACAGAAGCTAACTGACCAACTGCTCTGCTTCCTCTGAGTGCCTGCCCCCGCCCTTGTCATATTGCCTCCATCTCCCTCCTGCTCCCCTCCCCCATCCTGTTCACCAAGGAGTGAGCACATGGTCCTGAAAGACACCCCTGCCCCCACTGGTTGTCTCTGTTCCTTCTCAAAGAGTAGAGAGATTGTCCCCAGCTGAGAGCAAACAGAAGGGGAGGAGCCTGATCTGCCTCTCATTTCCCCACTCAAATCCTTGGCTCAGGGCCAACCAATAAAGAGGCTCCCTGATGCCACCCCCATCTCTGTCTCTCTCTCACACACACACACACACACACACACACACACACACTCGCCTACACACGTGCCCTCTCCCAATAAGACCTCTGGACACCTGGCAGTGTGGTCACTCAGAACACACAAGAGTTATTCTTAGAGGGTGAGTGACAGGACTCGGTGAGAGCAGTGCCGTCAGAGCTACGCAGCACCCCAGCTCTGATGAATCACTCTCCACTACGTGAATGGCCCTGTCTGTCAGCCTGGCCAGGAAGGCCGTACCAGCTTCTAGGATGCACGTCTTGGATTGGTGACCACACTGATCACACCAGACTGAGCACAGGATCACACCAGGGACAAGACTGCCAGGCTGAGGCAGTGCAGCCAATCCAGACCAACAGCTCAGCACAGCAGTCAGGCCAACAGGGCCCAACCACAATGGTCTGCCAGGTAAGCCCCTTCAACACCGTCCAGCCCAGCCCACCAGGCTACCCAGAAGTCCCTTTAGAGTACTGGATGATGCTTCACCCTCTTCTGCCCCCGCCCATGCCTCTACTATTTGGTTATTGAGGAATGAGCACCCAGGAAACTAAGCAGACTCGGACACTGTCAATACAGCTATCAACTGGTTTCATCTTTCTGGAGGGCACTTTCAAGAAGGACATGCCAAGACTTAAAAGTGTGCACATCTTTGATCCCAGAAATTCCTCTTCTAAGAATTGGTTCTTAGGAAACAATAGCTAACCATGACTGAGGCTGTGGGTGTAGCTCATGGTACGGCATGCTTGAGGACTTATTCCATCCCCAGCACACAAACACAAAAAAAGATGGGGCTGTAAACAAACATGTGTCTGGCTAGGCAAGGTGGCATACACCTATAAACTCAGCTCTTTGAGAAGCTGAGGCAGCAGAATTGCAAGTTTGAGATCAGCCTGGGCAATTTAGTGAAACCCTATCTCTGAGCATAGCTCAGAGGTAGAGCACTTGCTTAGCATGTAGGAGGCCCTGGGTTCAATCTCCAGTACTGTAAAAAATAAAAATAAAAATAAAGAAAATTTTGTCTGAGCATTATATATAAGAGTGAAGTGGAAAATTGGAATTTATGTATATGTGCAATAATAGTAGCTAAATTGGGGCTGGGGCTGGGGCTCAGTGGTAGAGCGCTTGCCTCACACGTGGGTTCAATCCTCAGCACCACATTAAAATAAAGAAAGATATTGTGTCTCTCTAAAACTAAAAAAAAAAAAAACAAAAAAAAAAAACTTAAAAAAAGTAGCTAAATTGTATAGTGTCCTATACATATGCAGAAATACTATGCAGCTATTAAAAAATTACAATGTGGATCTATATGTTGCCATGTGATCAAGTTCATAATAATACAGAGTAAAAAAAATGAAAGGATAAAGAAAATATAAAACATACAATCCAATTTCTATAAAATATATATGTGTTTGTACATGCATAGGAAAAAGAAACCTGAAAAGGAATATTTTTAAAATGTTACCAGAGGTTGTTTTAGAATAGCGAAATTATTCCTTTTGTGCTTCTTTGAGTTTTATTTTGTTGTTGTTGTTGTTTTTTTTTTTTTTTTTTTTTTTGCTTATTTTCTGGTGTATGTATGTGAGCATACATTATTTATATAAGAATAACAACAAGAAGAACCCTTTACCCTGATCTCACTCACACTTCTGGCCAGAACTAATCAAAATCCTTGGAATCTCACTGGCTGCACCCTCCTTTCAGCCACCACGGTCCCCTTCTGGGCTTGGTCTCTGGCTTTGAACTGTGCTGTGCTTCTCAGTTGCTCCCTGGAGTGTCACTAATTGGGGGCCTATCCAGCCAATTCCCACAGTCCTCTGACACAGGCGCCATGGTGGAAGCTCTCTCTGGGGCTACCTGTCCATGAATCTAATGCAGACAGAGTCCAAGTCCCTCATTTTACACTAGGGAAAAGATAATTATTGTAACAAAGATCAGAGTGGTAGTGATCCCTCACACTTAGACATGGTCTTCATTTAAAAAAAAATATCTATCTATCTATCTATCTATATATATATATATATATATTTTAGTTATAGATGAACACAAGACCTTCATCTTATTTATTTGTATGTGGTGCTAAGGATCAAACCCAGTGCCCCACATGGGCTAGACAAGTGCTCCACCACTGAGCTACAGTCCCAGCACCCTGGTCTTCCTTCTTATGCAGCACTTTCTTATATGTGTGTCACTTAGTCCTTACAATGGCTTGTACCCATTCTACAGATGAGGAAACTCAAGCCCAGCAAGCATAGGAGCACAACACTTGCTAAAGGTCACACTGTGAGCCAGAATTCAAATGCAGGTCTGACTTTGACATAAAAGGAGTTAAATGGAAGAAATGAACAGGTTTAGCCTGAGCACACGGTCTATGGAAGTAACCGTACTCTCCAGAGCCCTTCCTCCTGCCCCTTCTTCTTTTCCCAGCTGAGCTCCCAGTGGCCGCACCACCATCCCCTGCCCAAAATCCCACAAAAGCCCATCTGGGGCCATGTGCCCTGCATCTCCACACCAACTTATCATTCCTCCTGGCTCTGGCATTGGGTCCTTGCTGCCTCCTCAGGTCTCCTAGCAACGGGCCATCCTGCAGCGCCACTCTTTCCACCTCTGGGCTCGTTCAGCTCAGGCCTTTCTCTCCAAGGGAGAGGACAGTTGGCCAGCTCCTCTCCTGGGGGTTATGGCACCCACACATGGCAGGGGGTTGGGAGGCAAGAAGATGGAATCAGCCTGAGCGGCCCCCACTCTGGGCCTGCTCCCAGCTCCACATTTGGGGCACTGCTTTGGCTGCAGTGACCTTTTCTTGAGCTTCTGACTATCTATCTGCTGACTGAGACCAAAAAAAGGAGCCAAATCCTAGGGTGTGAATTCAAGTCAATTCCCATTTATTTTTTCACTCTTGAAATACATGGATTTTTCCCACCACAATACTTGATATTCAAAATGACAGAAATAAAATTGTTAGCAACAATAAAAGTTCCATTATCTTTGCTGAACAACCTTGTTCAACCACTCCTGTGAAGTAGTCACTAGTTTTCCCATTTTATAGATAATAAAACTGAGACCTAACTTGCCTAAAGACACCTGGTTAACAAAGGATTTGAACAAGTGTATCTGACACCAACGTGTATGCTCTGAACACTGCATCTCTTAGAAATCATCTGGTCCTATCCCCTTACTGCACAGATGGGGAAACTGAGACCCAGAAAGGGAAGGAATGTGTAATCAGCCAACATGTATTTATTTACTGAGCAACTACTAGGTATGATGTATTGAGATAGGGCTGTGAGTGAGGGCTGTGAAGCTTAATCTCCAATTTGTTAGACAGATGGGCTGTTTCTATAAGTTAATAATTGCTGAAACTGAACAATGGGTTCATGAAATTCATTATATTATTCTCTTAATTTTTCAATGTATTTGAAATTTTCTATAATAAAAACATTAAAGAAAATAATATGTCAGAAAGGTGGCTTGTGAGCATGCAAATTTTATGTCTGGCCTGAACTAACAAAATCCATAAAATCACCCAGACTTAGGGATATTTTGCAGACAGGGTTTTGTTTTTGTTTTGTGGATTGAAACCAGAGCCTCACACATGCTAGGCCAGTGCTCTACTGCTGAGCTGTACACCAGCCCTTTTTATTTTTTACTTGAAGACAGGGTCTCACTAAGTTGCCCAGGCTGGCCTTAAACTTATGATCCTTCTGCCTCAGCTTTCCACGTGAGGCTTTCTCTGACAGCTTTGAAGGTCAGTAAAAGGCAAGCATCCTAGAACTCACTTAGTAGCCTCTTTGCCCATTTTTCTATAAAACTTTCTAGAGAAAATATTCTGTTGTTGCTAGAAAATGAGTGAACCAGAAGAACCTCAGCCTGGCAGGACGTACCCTCTCCCTTCCCTCACTGTCTCTCTGGAGGAGAACAGCATCTCTGTCTTCAGGGAACTGACCCTCTGGGGCTGGCTCTCTGAGAATCCACAGGCCAGTCACCACACAAGTTGGGATGAGATCCCATGAGCCACTGGGAAAGAGGCAGCTATAAATCCAGAAGACTATGATTAGGGAGTTAATCACAGGGCTACTTCTGCAGGTTTCCAGCTCACAAAAACTCCCTGGCAGTCAAAGGGCCTTTACACAAGTTGCTAAAGTTACCAGAACACACACAAAGTCGGAGAGACTGGAAAAGTGAGCATGAGTGAGAAACTACACAAGAGGAAGAAAACTGTAGGGACAGGTGGGTGCAGAGGCCACTAGGAGGCAGCACATCACGATGGTTACCAGTACGGCTTTGGCAGCAGGTCAGAACTCCAGTTTGCTCCCAGGCTTCCTAGTTGTGAGACTGAGCAAGTAACCAGACCTCGCTGAATTTTATTTTCTCAGCTGCAAATTCGGGCTAATTTACCCACCATGCACTATGGATATAGAGATATAGGGAGAGAATGAAGCAATATAGAGCAAGTGCTAAACCTAGTTCCTGGCACACAATAAGCACACAATAAACGGTGGCTTTCAAAAAAAAATGCTAACCATAAAATCCAGCAATTCCACTTCTGGGTATTTAGCCAAAAGAATTGAAAGCAGAGTGCCAAAGAGATATTTATACACCCAACACCATAGCAGCATTTTTCCTAATAGTCAAGAGGTGGAAGCAAAAAACAAAAGTGTTCATCGATAACAAAATGTGGTATATACATACAATGGAATATTATTCAGCCTTAGAAAGGAATGGCATTCTGATACATGCTACAACATGGATGAACCTTGACAACATTATACTAAGTAAAAGAAGTCATTCACCAAAAAGACAACTCTGGTACAATTCCATTTATATGAGATATCTAGCCAAATTCATGGAGGCAGAAAGTAGAATGGTGGTTGCTAGAGGCCGGGGGAAGGGGAAACGGGAATTTTATTGTTTAATGGACATAGAGTTACAGTTTTCTGAGGTAAAAACATTCTGGAGATGGGTGCACAAGGAAACATATTAATCCTACTGAACTGTTCACTTAAAAATAGTTAAGATGGTACATTTTAGGCTACGTGCATTTTACCAAAAAAAATTTTTTTTAATTTAAAGTGTAGGGGCTGGGGTTGTGGCTCAGTGATAGAGCACTTGCCTCACATGTGTGAGGCACTGGGTTTGATTCTCAGCACTGCATATAATTAAAAATAAAGGTCCATCAACAACTAAAAAAAATATTTTTTTAATTTAAAATGCTAGCTAGAAAAATGAACAAGAGAATAAAAGACTAAGGGATAGAACCAGAGAAATATAGAGAATTAAAAGAGTGAGACTACAGTTACACAGAGATGGAGCGAGCCAAAGGGGAGACACACAGCACACACCTTGGGTACCCAGTCCCTTGGCCTACTGGAGTTTCCAATTTATTTTGCCATTCTTATTTTTTGTGGTGTCAAGTTTAAGTTTATATATTCACATTTCAAGAGCTTAGTCTCCCCCGCAAGCCTAATTCTGTGAGGTTGCCTTTTGGAAGGGGCAAGAACTTGGGGGATAGACAGACCTGGGTTCTAATTCCAGCCCCACCACTTCCTTAATTTATTGATATATTAGAAGACAATGTGGACAGAGGCTAGCGCTTAGGTTACCCTCCCAGCTCTGCCGCTTCAGGCAAGCAAGTCACTCTATCAATTGCTGCTTGATAAAGCCTGCCTTGGCCAGTCAATGGGTTATAGAATAAGAAAAATATCAATAAGAGAGCTTGCTATGAAGTAAGCACCAATAAGTGATGACTATTATTATTATCATCTTTTTGTGGTGCTGGGGATTGAACCCAGGGTCTCACATATAATAAGCACATGCTCTACCACCGAGCTACAGGGGGCATGTTTTCAGCAGGTAGCAAGAAGGAACCTTGGTCTCAAAGCTCCAGTTCTCTCATTTCCCCTCATAGAATCATGGGGATTAAAGCAGGCAAGGGTCCCATTTTATAGACAAGAGAGTTGACCATTGACATTTTATAGACAATAGTCATCGAAAGGACTTGTTCAAGGTCGCAGAGCAAGTTAATGAGAATTGAGCTAGAACCCAGACCTTGACTCTCACTGACTTAATCCTGCCAGTAAAGGCTCTTACTCTCCAGGCAGCTGTGTCTGTGCAGAAAACTGAGGGGAAGGGAAGGTGGTCTTCCAGACCCCAGAGACCAAAATGTAGCTGACCTCAGCCAGAATGGAACTGGAGCAATCTTGCCTTCATGGCAGGCTAGGCCAGAAGCAGGGAGGGGCCCCATGCTGTTGGACCAGGACAACTGGGCCAGTAGCCAGAGTGGCGCCGTAGGCACAGCTCAGGGCCCTCTCACCAGCTACATAATAAACTAATTATGGGATTAGGGATAAAATTAGTCACTTGTGTAATTATTTTCCTTAGAACAAGAGCAGAAAGGACCTTTTTAAAGAGTGGCTCCTTGGCCCTCCCAAGAGTATTCATGCAGAGTCACAGATGAATGCACACAGACACAAACACACACACACACACACACACACACACACACACACACATACACACACACACACACCAGTGATGGTGCTAGAAGGAGGGCAGGGGCTTCCTGCTGCCATGCCTTACAGTGGGTCCCACACCTGCCAGTCCTAACCCTGAAGGCCTGGTATTACACTCCCCAATGTTTGCCTCATGGAACACCTTTGTCACACTATCACAGGTGCATGGCTTCTTTCGGGGACCTTTATCATGTAGAATCTGGCAGAACAAACTCATGCACCTCCCCAACCTGGGTTCCCAACTCCTCTCTCCATCCTAGAGGTTGGTGGAACAATTCTAGCAGGACTTGGGATCCACTGATCCAGAGAGAACCCTGGAGTTGACTGCCATGGTAGGCAGAAAAATTGCCCCCCGAAAGGCGTACATGTTATCACCCCAGAATCTGAGTATATTACCTCACATGGCAAAGGGGACTTTTCACTTGGGATCAGTGAGGGATTCTGAGCTGGAAAGATCATCCTAGATTATCCAAGTGGGCCCAGTGTAATCACAAGGGTCCTTATCTGGAAAAGATGGAAGCAGAGGAGTGAGAATCGGAGGAGACATGCCGATGGAAGCAGAGGCTGGAGGGAGACCATTGCTGGAGCAGGCCATGAGCCAGGGAATGCGGGCAGCTTATGGACACTGGAAAAGGCAGCCCTGCCAACACCTTGATGTTTGCCCCATAAAGCTAAAATTTTCAGATTTCTGAAATTGCAGACCTATATGATAATAAACTTGTGTTGTTTTAAGCCATGCAAAGTGGTTATGACAGGACCTGGGGGCTGGGGTTGTCGCTCAGTGATAGAGCACTCGCCTAGTATGCATGAGGCTCTAGGTTTGATCCCCAGCACCACGTAAAGATAAATAAATAAAGATATTGTGTCCATCTACAACTAAAAAAAAGTTAAAAAAAAAAAAAAAAGACAGGACCTGCCTTGAACTAGGGCAGCCTGACTCCACAGCCCTCTCCTGTCTCTCCCTAAGAGTAAATAAGGGGCCAGCGGAGGATGGCGGGGAGAAGAGAACAGGCTCTCCAGACCTGAGAGAAGTCAAAGCGAGTTCCTGCCCATTGCCCTGGATGCCGGAGGTTTGAAGTGCCTCAGTGGTTTGGCAAGTTTATCAGCGCCCATACAGTGTCCACAGCCTTTGACCCAGAATTCCCCTCCTGGGGCACTGCCCTAGGAGACCTCATGCGCAGACAGAAAGAGCCGTTTATGCAATGCTCATTTCAGAGCCCTTCAGGAGTGCAAAGCTGAACGCAACCTGAAAGCCCATCTGCAGGAAAAGGTATGAATGGAACAAGTGTTGCTCTGTGAGGACACAACACAGCTTCCCATGCATCAGGGAATGAAAAACGCAGGATGCAGGACACACTAGGCAGGTTGATAGCTATGCAAGGAAAAAACAAAGAGAAAAAGTTGGAAGGAAATGCACCAGATTCCCGACAGCACTCAGGAGTAATTGCTCTCCTTCTAGTCTCTGAAATCTGTGTACTGTTATTGCTTTTGTAATTAAAAAAAAAAAAGTATTAAAAAACAACAATAGCTGCAGTGGAGCCCTGAGGGACCCACACACAGAGGAGCGATCAAGGAGGGAGGAGGAACAGGCAAGGGACAGTGGGTCAGAGAGGCACAGGAGGTGCTAAAAAGGCCAAAAAGAAGGGTGTGGCATTGTGGAGACCAAGCAAAAGGAGGAGTCTCAGAGGAGCAGGAGCGTGGAGCTGGGGACCTGTCACTGTGACCCAGGAGCCGCCAGTGACCAGTCTCGTGACACTCTGCCCCCAACTGTATTTGTAGTACAATCCAGGCACCAAGAAGGATCTAATGACCGCCCCCGCTCCCCATTTCCCACTTCGGAGTCTGACAGAGCACCCTCACCATGACAAGTGTCCCCAGGAGTGGCATATACAATATAAACCAGGCACCCAACAGAAGCAGGAGCTGCCACACCCAGCCATCCTCACCCAGACCAGGCAAACACAGGGACTCGTTGAAGGGCCCAGATGGGACTTGCACATGTCTTAAGGATAGGACTCTGCAGGTCAGACCACTTGTGTTTCCACCAGGACCCACAAAAACACTACACACACACATACACACACACACACACACCACAAATGCTCACTTCTTGGCCCTTCCTTCAGCCTTGTTGAGGCATGTCCCTTTGAACAAGCTACACAAGCATGCCCAGAGAACCATGTCCTCACTGACATACTGTCACCCAACCCACCCCACATACCAGCCTTCTTTCTTCTGACAATTCTCTTTCCTCCCTCTCTTCCCACCTCTTCCCAGAAACCAGGCAAACCTGAGTATAGGAGGCAGGGACCTCAGCAAGTTCTATCTGAATTCAAGGTCCAAACCCCACCTCCTACTACACTCATGATGGACAGCGGCCAAGTCTGGACGGCTGCAGACCCCAGAGGTAGAGGGAGGCTGGGCCACAGACTCAAGGCTACACCAGGCACTGAGACCAACCACCTAAGAAGCCACCTCTGACCCTCAGTGTGGTGAGTCAAGAAGAAGGAGGGCTGAGTCACTCCCAGATGTCCCTCATTACAGCCCATTTTAAGAAAACTGACATTGCGTACTACGGCCCACAGCCCAAATGTACGGGTCATCTTCCAGGTCAGCCTGTGGTAATGAGCTTGGTTGGGCCAAATTAAGGCCAGCACCAATTAGGCTGTCCCCTTTCCTGGCAGTGAGCTCAGTGTCATTACTTTGTTCCATTTTCATCGCATCTGAAAAATCCTCATCAGAGGTCCCTGGAGAATCTTAAAAGTGTTATTCAAACATTAGCTCTGACACAGGCCTCCCCCACTCAGACATCATCTGCCCGAGGCAACACTCTTTTCTTCCTGCTTTTTGGTACTGCTGAGAATGAGCAGTATCTGAAACCAGGCGTGTAGCACCGTGGGTCCTGCTGCCGAGGACCCCTCCTCAGCACTGGTTTTCCCCATCTCCTTGCTTTTTTTTTTTTTTTTTTTTTTGGTACCAGGGTTAAACCCAGGGGCACTTAACCACTGAACCACATCCCCAGCACTTGAGCCAGGGTCTTCCTAATTTGCTTAAGACCTTAGTAAGTTGCTGAGGCTGGCCTCAAATTTGCAATCCTCCTGCCTCAGCCTCCTGAGTTGCTGGGATTACAGGCATGTGCCACCACACCTGGCTTCTCCTTGCCTTTTATAAGAGAGACACCAGGGAAGGAGATTTGGGGCTTCCTATATGGCAGCATGTGATCTTATCAACCTTGGTGACAAACCTGCCAGGGGGCATTATTATTCCTGTGTTAACTGAGCTATCCTCCTAAAGTCACCCAGCCACAAGGGCCCAAGTTAGGCTGAAACTCAGGACTGCTAACTCCAGGACCCTCCTTCCTACACGCTCTGCTCTGTATGTTGCCCCACCTCCTTCCTCTGCAGTAGAAATGGAGTGTCCATCATTCATTATTCCTTGGCTTATGACTCTGAGCCTGGGTCCAGGCGGAAGGAATGAGGAGAAGAGGGGCTTCAGGATTTAGGGCTTCTAGGAGAGACTTCAGAGAATACAACTTGCCTGGGAGAAAAGAACAAAGCTAAAAGCTGACTGCAGCCCCCTATTCTTTCTTACCTGGGAACCTCCCAGAAAGAATGTGTCAGAGCCTCTGGAGAGGCCAGATGAGGGCTATGGAAGACTGGGTTGTGTGGTCAGGGAAGTCAGAGCAGGGAGGACCAATAACTTCATTTTTACAGAAAAGAAAACTGAGACCCAAGGAAGAGAAGGGACCTGTCCAGAGCCAAAAATGAGACTATGGTGGTGTCAGGATTAGGATGTAGGTCTCCCAACTCTTAGATTAGCTTTCCTGGACCCAGAAAAGAGAAGGGCCTGGAGAGATGCTGCCTGTGACAAATGAATGATGGAATTAATAAGAGGGCCCTTCACCTCTGGAGCACAGATCCTACTCATTCGGGGACCCCAGCTTCAATCCGATCTCTCATCCCATGAAAGGCGTGGGAAGGGAGACCCCTCCAGTCGCTGGAGCTCAAGCTCCCCCAGGAACCAATCAGAGCCCCAGAAGGAGGCAGAAACTTTGGTTCCCTTGGCAACTCAGACAAAGGCATCCCTTCTGCACTGCCAGCAGCTGGATAGGGATGTAGACTGGATTCCTCCTACCAGACAGGGTTGGTTTCTCTTTCCTCAAAAGGAGGGGAAACCACCCAGTCCTTTTGGTTTTAGTTGGCAACTTAAGAGTCAGGCCTCTGGGCCCATCTCAGATGGGGAGGGAGGGTGTGGATGGATCTTGAAGTTGGGGGCTCAGGACAATGGTTGAGCCTTCTGCAATCTACCAGTGTCCACTGCCACCAGGTTGTGCCTCAGGGTGGGCAGGGGCTAGTGCAGATATTCATCAGTTCATCACCCACAGGCTCCTCACCAAGTCTATACCAGCGTCAGAGCTACAGGGGAGCTTGTGGGGTAAAAACAAGAGGACCAGGCCCAAGCCCAGCTCCAGCATCCATTCACAATTGGATCTGAGCAATTCTTTTGCCTTTCTCTTGGGGCCTCATTTTCCCCATCAGTAAGGAGAAATGGACTGGGACATCAATGACCTAGGACTCCTAGTCCACACCCATCAAAATAATAATGGGGAAAGGAGGGGGGGCAGGAGTTTGCTTTATGCCACTTCTGAAAAGTTGCCTAGCCCCATTCAGAGCCTTGGAATGCACAAAACATTCCACTACCTAGAATTGCCTCTGTGTACATACTTGGAAGAAAATCACAAGAAAATCAATAGACTCTGAAAAAGAGTTTCCAAATAGAATCTCAGCTTTGCTACCTACAAGACAAATTGCCACTCTCCACCCACTTTGAGTCCCTTGGAGGTATGCAGCATCCCCACAGAGGGCCCTCTGGCCCCAGGGGAGGAGTCACTCACTCAGAGATTTTGGAAGGATTTCTACACCAAGAGTCAGAAGAAAAGGAGAGGTTTCTCAGGCAGCTTCTTTTTACCCAGAAAGTCAAACCGTTGACATCAAAATGCACCACATCCAGGTTCTCAGCTCTAATTCCTCAGCCTGCCCAGAGCCCTGGAGCCCCCAGGCAGAGGCTCCTTTCCTTCCCTCCTTTCCCTGCACCCACAAGGCCCCGAGCTCTGTCCACTCTCACCACTCCCTCAGGCCTCTCCCCTCTTTTCCACTTTCCTGTACCTGAGGTTAGCTCATCAATTCTCAGTGGGCCACACCAACAGCCTGCCCACTGGCCAGTGGTCCCCAGCCTTGCCCTTCCAATCCATTCTGCCACTGCCAGAAATCTGGTCACATCCTTCCCAACCTAAGGCCCTGCAGGGTCCTCGACATCCTCTAGAGAAGGTCTCGGCTCCTGGCCCAGTATACATACACTGCAGGATCTAGGCCTGCCCACCTCTTCATGCTCCTCCTCGCCATTCCCCCACGCCCAGCAACCAGGGCAAATCCAAAGCACCCCCACCCTCTCTGAGGCCTCTTCATTTTCTTCTTTGCCCTTGTGGTTCCTTTTGGTGTGTGCATGGTACCGGGGATTGAACCCAGGGTGCTTAACCACTGAGACCTGTGGCTCCCTTTGCCTGCAATGTCCTCCCCGAATCTGCCGTTGTTTAATGAAAACTCGCAGCTCGCCTTTACTAAGTAAGCGCTTAGCAGGGGCCAGGCTTTCGGCTAAGCTCCTGTCTGCGCTACTGGACTAAGCCTCAGCAAGACCCGGTGAGGCAGGCACTGATAGCAGCCTGTTTACAGACACAAGAACAGGATCAGAAATGAAAATGAGTCTGAAGACATCACATGGTTGATAAGGGAGAAGCAAATATAAATTCATGCCTCAAATTCTGAGGTCACCTCTAACCTCTACCCGCCAAGGAAAAGTACAGTGGCTGTATGGGATCAGAAAACACAGCATAGCCCCAACTCCCAACTGAGGCCTCCCGTGGCATTGTGGGAAGAACCTGCCTCAGAGAACAATACAGAGGGCCCAGTCTGCTCCTTTCTAGGTTTGTCCCCAACCCTGTCCCCCACCAGAGCAGACCATGGTCCCTGCAAGTACACAAACTGGCTGAATCCACAGCTTGGAAGCAGAGCTTTGCAGTTACCTTAATGGCCTAGCAAAGATTTCTAGGCACTGTCCTTCAGAAAGTCTAAATTTTTTGGCTGAGCACCAGGGAGGACCAGGATGTGGCACCAGTTCATCATTTCAATCTTAATTGCCTGCTACATTCCCCCACCCGCAAGCGTAAGTGCTCTAGGCACAATGAATAGGTGAGTATTTACCCACCACTGCCATGTTCATTCTCCCTAAAAGCTGCCATTTACTGAGCACCTACTAAGCGCCATGACCTGAGACAGGCTCTTAGTCAGAACTCTCTCATTTCCTCATAGGGGATTCATTCAACAATACCTACTGAGTACCTACCATGTGCCATACAATGTGGAATCAAGAATGGACATCATTATTTTTATTTTTTTTTTGTAGTGTTGGGACCCAAACCCAGGACCTCACATGCATTCTAGGCAAGTGCTTTACCACTGAGTTACATTCCCAGTCCAACATGTCAGTTCTTAAAAAGACAAAATAGCTACAAATTGTTATAAGTATTAGGAAGGAATGGAGAGGCAGAGGTAGAGAATGGTGTGGGTGGGGTGAGGGAATCTAATGAAGCTGAGACATAAAATATAAGAAAGAACCAACACTTGCAAAGAGTCAGAGAAAGAATTCAAAGCAGAGGGAATCACATGCATAAAAGTCAAGAGGTGGAAAAGAACTTGTTAAATGAACCCAAGACTCCTGTGTCTGAATGAAGTGACCAGTGAGATACATGACTGGAGAAGGGGAGGTAGGACCAGTTTATTCATGGCCCTGCAGGCCATGGGGAAAAGTTTAGATTTTATTCTAAGGGCAAAAGAAGGACCCCAAGTGACATGGTCAGATCTGTGTTTTACAAAGATCACTCTAACTGCCACCTGGAAAGAGAGAATATAGATCATGTGTATAAAGTATGCAAAGTAACTGGCTTAGCTCTGGCAAGTAGTAGACACTCAATAAACATTAGTTCCCTCTTCCTTGTCTCTCTACCCACTCCCCACCCCAGACTGGGAATATCTTCTTTAATTTCTATTCCTTCTTCCAACCTATACATTGTCAGAACTTTTAAATTTTCTGAGGACATGTGATCAGTATACTCTCCTTGTTATGCAGGGCAAACAGTCCAGCAAGAGGATGAAATTTCCTGCTGGAACTTTCCTACCTGCCCCTGAATTGGACCCTGGGTTGGTCTGAAGGTTGTGAGGAAGAGGCAGCAGCAAGCACTGGGGTCTTTCCTCTGTGTTCTCATTTTCTACATGCCATCCCCCATCATGGAGACACTCAGCAAGCCTGATTCTCGGTGAAACATGAATTCAGGGTGAGCGGGGCAGGGCAGGGGCCTAGACAAGCCCCCCACTAGGTATACTCTCTCTTGCTTGAGTCAGATAAGGGCAGGCCACACTATAGGAAGAAGACATTTCCCAAGGAGACTGAAAACTCATCAGGATGTTAGCTGATCTGATCAACATCCCCAGGAAGCAAGTGAGGATTGCATCTCTCATTTTCCCCCACCTGGAACCTGAGGCCATCAGTGTTCCATGATTTGTCCAGGGAGGGAGAGAGAAAGGCAGAGCTCTAACTAGAATAATAGAATGTGTCTGAGGATCATTGAGCCCAAAGCCCATTGTACAGATGAAGAAACTGAGGTCCAGGAAAGGAGTGAGACCTGCCCATGATCACATGCTGAGTAAGCCCTGGAGCCAGGACTGGCAGCCTGCATGGCTTCTGCTTTCCAGCTCTCAGGAAGCCTCCCTTGAGAAAAGTGGAAAAGGAGGCTGAGGTGAGGCGGGGATGGGGGCGGGGGTCAAGGTGAGGGCTGGCTGTCTCCTCAGGCCAGCCCCACCCCAGCTCCCAACCCGTGCAATCCTCACAAGGGTAGTAAAACCTGCCAAACCAGTCCCTGTGCCAGGACCAAGTGGCAGAGCCCAGAGCAGCCAGGGTATGGGTAAGGCAGCAGACACCCAGAGCCAGGGTCAGAGAGGACACAAAGAGGCACTCACTTGGCTGTCAATGCAGCCCAATGGGCACTGCCTGGGGACAGGATAGGTGCTCACAGCTAAGCCACACTATCCCTGGGAATTGGGCATGGCAGGACCCACAGCTTCTGTCCCAGTTGGGCAGAGGACCTGTCCTCTGCTTTCCCTCCTGCTCTGGATACAACCTGTCAGCAGTCTGTCACTCAGCCAAGAGACCCAGGAACTTATCTGGGAGGTGAGAGAGGAGGCAGGAAAAGGAGGCAACGTGACCTCGAGACATTCTCCCCTCCCAACCTCAGCACCAGGAGGAGGTGCCACCACTCTCCACCTGGGCAAGTGACTGTACTTGTCCTTGGCCCTCTCCTACCCCTGTGAGCCAGGCCAGGAAACAGCTGAGCATGTGCAGGAGTGTCTGGAGATCTGGGCTCCAGGAGTAGCACAGAGACACGTGGCCCTGGGGAAACCTCCCCTTGTTGGGCTTCGGTCTCCCCAGCCTCCCTGTGGTGGGGCAGGGTCAACGTTGCAGGGTCAGGGACCTTGAAGGTCTCTCACATCACCCACTCCCATCCTTCCCCACCTCTTGCCCAAAGGAAAGCATCGGAGGTCACACCCATCAGTGTGCAGGGCCCCTACTGGACAGGCCTGGCTTCTGGAACCTGTTCCCCCAGTTCTAGTGCCAGCTGGAGAAGTCAGAGTATTGGGGAACTGATAAACCCATCCAACTTCTTCCTAGTGCTGGGGTTCCAGCTCAGAAATCACCTCCTATGGGACTCAGGGGCCAACTGTTAGGCAGGAAGGACCCTGATGTCAGCCTCTACTCCTCTGGCCAGGTGACACATGAGTCAGACAAGCACCCACAAATATCAAGAACTGTCTCATATCTCAACCAATCCCCTCCTTCAGTAGATGGGGAGAAGGAGGACCAGAAAAGGGCAGGAGCCAGCCTGAGATCACACAGCAAAGCCAAGGTAGAGGTAGGATCCCAGTCTAAGCCTGACCCCCAGCTCAGGGCTCCCAGTGCATGCCATCTCCCACAGCAGAGGCTTTTTCTCAAATTCAAGATCATGAATCCTACCACAGAGCCAAGAAACACCTTTCTCACTAATTCTTGGGAACTGCCAGAGAATAGTGTGAACTTCTACTCCTCAGTACCAATCAGGTATTCTCTCAGCCGGTTAGGGTAGCTATAACAAAAATACCATAAATTGGCGGATTATTAAACAATAGAAATTTGTTTCTTACATTTCTGGAGACTGGAAGAGACCAAGATCAAGGTGCCAGCAGATTTGGTGTCTGGCGAAGGCCTGCTTTCTGGTTCACAAATAGCATTTTCTAGCATGTCCTCCCAATGGAAAGCTGGCTTCCTGGAATATCTTTTATAAGGGTCCTCAGACCATTCATGAAGGAGGAACCTCATGACCTCATTACCTCCCAAAGGCCAAGCCTCCTAAAACCATCAGCTTGGGGCTGGGATCTCAACACCTAAGTTTTGTGGGGGACATAAATATTCATATGTTTACCTGCAGCTTTTACCTCTGATCCCAGCATGTGGTACCGTGCCTGGTATATGACAGGAACTCCAAGAAAATTTGTGACTAAATCAAGGCCTAACAGAGAAACAACTGGAAACAGACTCCTTTATAGGCCCAAGCACTGGGTAAGGGATGGGAGAGTGGGAAACAGATGAGAGAGGAAATTTACATCTGGCTGTCTGGGTACTGAACAAGCAAGGCTCATTGGTCCAGAGCTTTAGAAATCCTTAATCCAAAGGTGAGACAGGTTGTCCCTAACCACATCAAAAGCATGGACCTCAAGACCTGTCTGTGTATATTTCTGTGACTTGGCAAGGTCACGAGACCTCCAAAATTCAAAGTGAAAATCAGAATAACAATCATCCTCTCCTTTTAGGTCAGTGCTGCCAGACCCAGAGGCAGATCCCCACAGCACCTCGGGCCTGGAGTTAAGCTCACCAAACAGGAATACTTGAACTGAAATTGTAGATGAGTCACCAGCCTTTCTTAAGACCCAGGAGCACATTTGTAAAATGGAGATGCTGCCACACCTCTCTTGCCTCCCTGAAGGAGCACTTTGAAGGGCATACACAAGGATGGACGAAGCATGCTTTCTAAACTGTAAAGTGTCAGGTATAAGATTCTGTCAGGGGCTGGGGAAATAGGTCAGTCGGTAGAGTGCTTGCTTTGTACGCACAAGGACCTGGGTTTGATCCCCAGCACCCCAAAAAAAAAAAAAAAAAAAAAAAAGATTCCGTCAATAACAATAATATTGTCATCGCTGTCTGGCTAATCCCTATTTTGCATCCTGATCTCTAAATGTCAATCATTATGATCATGATCATTATCATCATGTTTCCAATAATACAGTATTATTATGCACTGACTGTGTGCCAGGCACAGTACTAAGTACGTTGCCTGCCTTCCTCATCTGGGATTCACAACCTCTGAAGTAAGGACCGGTATTTTCTCCATTTTACAAATGACAGAACCAAGGCACAGAGAAATGAAGCGGCCCCTGCATATCCACATAGCAGGGTGTGGAGGGGTCCACGTGCAGGCCTGTATGAATCTGAATGGAGCTGGAGATCTTCTTAACTGCACTCCACTGCCAAGAAAGGAGCATGTCACCTTGCTGAAGTGACTCCGGGTTCGCGAAAGCCTGACATGAGCCTGAGATGATGTGGCATCTTACTGACCCTTGCAGTAGTCACCTTTGAGGTGGGTAAGAACTGACTGGTTTTGTTATTCCTATTCAAAGAATAAGAAAACTGAGCCCCTAGGAAAATTTGACAACCATGTGTCTCAACTCATTGATCAAAGAAAACCAGGAATATAAAGTACACTAGAGAGCAGATCCAGAAGCGGAAACTGAAGCACAAGGAAGGACAGGGACCCACTCAGTCATTGGTGCAGACCTTTCCTGAGACCTTCTCCATGCCTGCTTCCCAGAACACACAAAGAAGAAGCCTGTGTTGGTGAGTCCAGCTTTATAATGCTGACCCTACTCCATGGTTAGCTCCCCTTTGCATCCAGGGCTGGCTTCAGCAGGAAATTGGAGTCAAATACTTTTCTAGTCTGTGTTTTAATCTCCCCATGTACCAAATGAGATAACTAACCTTGGTCAACAACAAGTTCTAGAGGTCAACACCACTTCCAACCCAGAGTCCAGGAAGCCAGTTTTGATGCCTCTGCTCCTATCATCCCTGACCCCAAGGAGACCTCAGGATACAGTTGCCAACACTTTGACTTCCTTGGCAAGGCCACCTGGGGCAAGGCCCCTCTATTCTTAACCAGGAATTTGTTCCATGCCTCAGTGTCAAGGCACCCAGGTTCAAGCCTGATGGGAGCTTCCAGGTAGGGACCATCGTTGTGCCTGATAACAGATGACAGCCTGAGGCTGAGGGAGGGAAGGGACAGGCTCAAGACCGTGTGCAAGCTGGTGAGTGAGAACTGAGTCCACAGCATCCCCCTTGCACCTGCAGAATCACACCAGGCACGACTTCAGGGTCCATCTTCAATCTGCCTCCTCAAAGATGCCTCTGTGACCCCCCCACTGGTCAGTTTCTTTCTTCTTTGATCTGGAGCAGTTTGGAGACTTTCCCCTTGATAATACTTAATCTATGACACTCCCATCAGCTGGTTGAGGAAATCTCTGTGACCCAACTAGAATTTGTATGTGTGTATGTGTGTGTGTGTGTGTGTGTGTGGTTTTTTTTTTTTCTCCCTCTTTGGTTAAAGGCTCAACACAGCCTACGGCTTTGAATCCAGCTCCACCAATGCTTAGGCAAATTATTTCTGTGTCCCAGTTTCCTTATCTGACAACTAGGGATAATACTATTACCTAGCTCTCAGGGTAAGGATTAAATGAAATGAGACAGACATACTCACTTACATCCATGCCTGGCATAGAGTAGTGACTTAATAAATGGTCATCAGTTTTAATGATTATTAGTTCTTAATAACGTTCCTGGCAGCTTTTACCCTGTGATCAGTCCAAGACCAGGACAGCAATGTCAGGGGTTGACTCAGACCGAGGAGAGTCGCTTGGGGCAATGAAGCAATGACAGGCTCAGGCTGGGAGGCAGGATACCTGGGCTTGAGTTTAGCTGCACCAGACACCCCCACCTGTGGCCAGTGGCACTGAAGAATGCTGAGATGGGCTCGCCCCAGATCACAGGCCACAGGCAATCTCTTGATCCTCCCTTGCTTAAAATTTATCAGCCCCTTCCCAGGCCCTTTCTTTTCTTTTTTTTTTTTTTTTAAAGATGGGGTCACTATGTTGCCAAGTAGAGCTCAAGTTATCCTCCCGCCCAGGCAAGCCAGGCTCCAAATCCCTTCTGAATCAAACAGCCTGCTGACATCCTGTCCACCCATTTTGCCCATCCTTGTGACCCTGTTTGCTAGCCTTCCAAGCCCAGTTAGGTGTGATGCTCCTGGGCAGTTTCCCTGCTCTCCCCAGGTGGGGTCAGGACCCCTCTGGGTACCTGTAGCCCTACCATGCACCTTTCTGGAACCAATCACACTATTTCGTCAATGCTTAGTTCTTTGAGTCTCTCGATTACTAGAGGTAAGAGAAAGGGCTGGTCGCATTGTTAATCCACCCCTCAGTAACCCCAGGGGTAGCACAAATGTGGAAGAGGTGCTCAGTCAAGGTTGGTTAGATGAGATGGCATAAAAACCTATCCCAACTCTATAAAACTCTAATCCAACTGCCTCAGATGAGTCATGTAGGCTTTCGAGGCCTCTGTTTCTCTGTCTGTTAAATGGGGGCCATTATTCTTGCCTTGCCCACTCCTCAAGGTTGCTCAAGAGTCAAACTGAGGTGCTTTATAAGACACTTTGCTTATTCACGCATTTATTCAACAAAATATCTATTAGGCATCTACCACATGCGAGGCATGCACTAATATGATTCCTTTATTTTTTTTAATTTGAAATATCATTCACATACCATAAAATTTACCACCTTAAAGTACACAATTCAATGGCTTTTAGTATATTTACAGAGTTGTGTAACCATCACCACTAATCCCAGGATCCCAGTCATTCTTAGCAAGAACCACCAATGCTCTTAGAATCCCAGGTCTCTGTTCTGGTTTGATCCAGATGCAAATTTTCTGGGAAAGCCCAGGGTGCACCTGAGAAGAATTTCTTTGGGACAAACTAGGAATATATTGTAAATGGCCAGGACACACTCTGTTCCACTTAGTGAACACAAAGTGGTAGGTTTTCTCATCAGCCCAGCCCAAGCCTTTTCCTAGCCTGGCTTCTCCTGCTGCCCTGAATGTATTGATTGTACTGGGCTTGGCCTCAATTTCCCCATCCACTCCCTGGACAGCGTGCTAAAAACTATGCCTCCCAATCTTCCCTACCCTGGGGGAAGAAGCCCAGCCTATAGGCATCAGCCAGGACTGGCAAGAGCAGAGGGTTGGGGCTGGATCTGGGGAACCTTTGATTATAGAAGGTTGAGTGAGGTTTTAGTCCATAGACCTTAGGAAGCCTGAGAAGTTCTGAAACGGGGATACCACTTCTACACACTAGACTGAACCAAAGAGGGAAGGGAGTCCTCGAGGTGGGGAGAGACTGAGAGGCCAGTCCAGAGGCTGTCCTGATTGATGTCAGCATTGAGCAATAGGAAGAAAGATTGGGATTCCTGGATATTGCCTGACTTCTATCTTCTAGCTCTGCTCCGGGATGACTGTGTGACCTTGGAGAAGTCCCTGACCTTCTCTGAAACTCAATTAATTCACCCATAAAATGGGATAATTATACTCTTATGCTCCTTGCCTCTCTTCTCAGAATTTGGGGGAAAATCAGAGAGAAGTGATGAACTGAAAAGCCCTTCAGCACCAGGCAAGGTGACACATGCCTGTAATTCCAGCTACTTGAGAAGCTGAGGAAGGAGGATTGCAAGTTTGAGACCAGCCTGGGGAATTTAGTGAGACCCTGTCTCAAAATGGGAGGAAGGAAGGAAGGAGAAAAGAAAAGAAAAAGGGCTGGGGATATATAGCCCAGTGGTAGAGGGCTTGCCTAGCATGTGCCAGAACCTGGGTTCAATCCCTAGTACTGCCAAAAAGAAAAAAAAAAAGGTGACGGGCCAAGAAGTAGGAAGGAAAGGAAAACTCCTCATAGGATAAATACAAGGGACTTTGATTTTTTCAGTCCTGTGTGAGTCAGGTGATAAGGGCCATGGGGTTATCGAATCCCTAGTAGAATTTTCCTGCCCTTCTCTGCCTCTTTTTCCTGAATGGAAATGCTGAAGTCCCTCCAAGAAGAATCAGAGAAATCCAAGAATTCCACAGACAAGGAGACAGAAAAGACATACTGGATATCTGGGCCTTATCTGGGTAACATTCCTGAGGCCCAGGCCCCCAAGAAATAGCTGTTCTGACTGTCAGGCCCCAGGGGGATGATCTGTTCCTGCTGAGGGAGAGGCTGGAGAGCAGTTTGAGTCAGGAGGAGGGATGGGTGGGTGAGGGCAGGGGAGAGAAAGGCAGATTTCCTTCAGGAGAAAATGACACAGCTGCCTTCCATGTGAGAACTACACTGAGTCATTTTCCTCCTCTGAGCCTCAGCATTCTTAACTGTAAAATGGGGTGAAAAAGTTCCTGACATCCTATGAGTCCAGTTTGATAAGTCTGACTGCCATCCATCCTTCCACCCTTGGAAACCCAGTAGGGGCCCAGGCCTAACAGCACACTCTGCCCCCAGTTTTCCACTTAAGTTCTTTGGAGAAAAGCCCACAGCCATGTTAAGAAGAGTCCAGGCCTTTAGGGGTTTATCTACCTTCTGACACAGAGTATGAGAGGAGCTGGGGGAGAGTCCACTCCATGGATTGGGAACCCTCTCTCAAGCAGACTGCTAGAAACCATGCTGGCTCCCAGAATTCCGCATTGTTTGGAGGAAGGGCTGACCCCTAGGCAACAGACCAAAGGGAGCACTTCCTCCTCCACTCACCACCAGTGGGACGGGGAAGAAGCACTGACACCTGCTGGTGCCCTCCTCGTCCACCATGCAGATGGGCCCTGCGCCCCTCCCATATGGGGAGGAAGGGAAGCAACTGGGCATCTGTAATCAGCAAGAGACATCAAACCTCTCCACGTTTTGTGGGGCCTAGAAGCACAGCTGCCTGCGACCCCTACGCCCAGCAGCTCTCTGGTTCTAGCCAAACTCGAGGACCTCTGCTTCGCCCTTCCCTGCCTTTTCTCTGGCAGCTCCCTCCTCCTGGAGTCATGAAGGGGGATGGATGGGCAGAGCATCCAAGTCCCCCCCTCCACTCTTCCCTGATCTCTCTCCTCTGAACTCTGGTTGCACATTGCCCATCCCTCTCAATGGCAATTTGCATGCTGACTGTGTCACAGTCACACCTGATCACGTTTACACCCCTTGAGGGGACACGGGTGATGACTGGTTTCTAGCACGGGCTCTGGAGCCAGTCTGTCTTGAACTGAAACACCAGCTTTGTGGTTTCTTAGCCACATGACCCTGGGTCGGTCACTTATCCCAAGCACCAGCTTTCTCTGGAAAATGCAGGCAATAACAGTTCCTCCTGTGTTGCAATTAAAAGAGGTAATGCGTTCAGCACTGAGCCTTATACAAAATCAGAGCTAAGCAATGTGAAATTGGTTATGGTGACCTTTAGGGCAGGTTTATGAGATTTTCTTGACAGCTCCTGAAATACCCAGCACAGAGCCACACACGGGATGGATGACTGTACAGAGGCAGGTCTGTGAGCAGGGTAAGGAAGCCCTTTCCAACAGGTAGAGGATTAAATGAGACAATACGTGGCAATGCAAGAGAACATGCCCAGAATACAGCAGGTGATTCAACTAGCCTTAGCTATCATTATCCTTGTTGTTATTTGAATTTCTATCACTAAAGAAAGGAGTTACAGCCCCTTGTAGGCCTATGAGCTGTTCATTCTCCCATAGGACTCCAGTAACATCTTAACATGCTCTGGTGGTCTGTCTGCCTAGCAGCCTCCACCCCACTGGTTGGGTGGTAGCCCTGTCCCTCCATTAGCTACATGGGCAGGCACCTGACCCAGGCCTAACCACTCAGAATATCCCTATCCTCCCAGCAACAAGGATAAAACCAATCAATCGAAGTCCTTTCCCTTGGACTCATAGATAGACCCTAGAAGAAAAATTTTTCCCTCTTTCTGTTTGGACTGCTAAACTGGGGCAGTGGACAGCTTAAAGGAGAGAGACGAGGAGTAAAGGGAGAGAGAAGGAAAGTGGACATGATTCCTCATCAGTCCTATGAACTGGCCCAGGACAATCAAGATCAGGTCTGTGCTAGCCAGGGGTGAGACCAGGTGGAAGCCAGTATTATAACTGTCCCTGTGTTCTTGGTCACAACTCCTGTCACCCAGGCTGCAGGGGACAGTTTACAAAGCATGTTCTCAAGAAGCATCCTGACCCAACAGTCTTTAGACACTGTTCCCTACAGCCCTGGGAATCTGCAGAAGAGCCTTCACAATCACCCAAGGAACAAAGGGTGATGAGGAGGACAGGATTCTGGGTAAAGTAACCCCCAGTTCAATGAGACAAACTATTACAAAGGCTTACACGCTGGGATTGCAGTGCCCAAAAAGATCTGAAAAACATTGTTCTAACTGACATTCAGAAGAGCCAGTGTATTCATCTACATTCTGCAGAAGGAGAAACTGAGGCCCAGAAAGGGGAAGTAATGAGACCAAGGCCACAGAGCAAGTACTTGAATGTGGGGTTGGGACTTGCAGGTTGATGGCCTCCCGTGCCCCAGGCTGCCTGTGAAAATCTATTCTCTCATTTCCTTCCTTCAGTAAACTGATAATGGCTAATGCCTAGACTCTCATCTTTCTCTGCTCTGAGCTTGCTTCCTTGAAGGGCTTCAGGAAGCTTGAGGAAAGACTGGAATAAATGTTCAAACCAACCTCTACCTCCCCTTACTGAGCCCCCGCCTCCCCTACACACACATACCCCGAGTTTCCCTTCTCCCCGCACATTGGCCCAAATGTCAGGGAACAGTTGGGCAGGCCTCCTCCTGGGAACTCCTAATCCACCTCCTCTGTCCTGGCTGCACTGTGGCTGCGGACAGAGGATGCCTTGTTCCCAGCACTTCCTGCCCAGAGATCTCTGTGGGGCCCATGTGCTGGCAGGAAGGAGCCAAATCACTCCTTTTAACTAGAGCTAAAGCCATCCCTGTCCGCACTACCCAGGAATCACATGTTCCCAGCTCCCTTTGCCATTCATTCTACCTGCCTCAGCTTGGCTCAGCCCCACCCCATTCCCCATGGCCCCTGCTCCCTACACACAGACTCAGACACAGACATGCGCACACACGCGCGCGCGTGCGCACGCACACACACACACACACACACACACACACACACACACACACACTGGAGCAATCCCCTGAGAAGCCAGAGGTCCCTCGCATTTATCCCAAACTAAAAAGCAGAGGATTCTAGAATGACAACATCACAGCCCTGGCAGTCATGTCTTCTAATAACCCCACAATGACATTTGTAATTTCTCAATCAATACAGCTTCATTGGCCTTGCCCTGCCAGTCACACCTCCTCGTTAAAAAGGGGTTATGACATGCCCCAAGCCAGTGAGTTTCCAAGGGTACCCAAAGTCAATGTCTGTGGCACTGACTGGGGACAACTGGAGCCTGAGAATTAGCCAATTAGAGCCTCCAACCCCACCACAACTTCAGTGGAGGCTGTAATCCCTTTAGCTATTTTGTATACTGAGATTCTTTGGGGTTCACTTGAAAATAGGATTTCCCTGCTGGGAAGTTTAAAAAAACAAAAATCATTTAGTCTGACCCTATGTCTTCCCAGCCCCTTCCCAAGGAATATATGTATGACATTGAGGCCATCGGAAAGGAAGATCATACAGTGATAGTCAGTGACAGGACCAGAATGAAAGCACCTTCTCCCGAACCCAGTCTACCCTGGAATGGTAAGCAAAAGAAAGCAAGGGCACAGGGCCTGGGATCTGGCTTCCCGGCCCAACGCCATCCGTCACCAGTCTTGGCATGAATAAGCAATATAGGCAAAGAATGTCGTTCGTCAACACAGAATGCTTAATGAATGTGCATTTCCGCCCCTACTTCTAGACAAGCCTAAACCAGGCAGAGTCCTTGGTACTGCCCCTTTTTTCAACCCCACCAGGAACCTGAGTCTAATAAATCCTCACCCCACCCCAGCAGTAAAATAGATCCAAATCAAGGGCCTGGAAGACCCCTTTGCCCAACCTCAGCAGAAGCAGGAGACTATGCAATGCCTCTGGGACACTCACCCTGCTGTGCACACCGGCTCCCTGGGGAAGACGTCTGTAGCCAGGCACCTAAAAGCAGGAGACAGCATTAGCTCCTCAGAACAGCTCCGGGCTCAGCGCATGGGGGCAATTGGGAGGCTGGCTCTGGACTTTGGAGGAACATCAGGGAAGTTGCTGAACCTGTTGAGCAGAACAGCTGTGGGACTGAAAGGGCAAGAGGGAAGGTAAGGAATCTGAGGCTCTAGCGGCCCGCAGGGGCCAGACTGGAAAGGGACTCAGAGGCCAAGATGAAGGTGAGTCATAAAGCAGTGGGAAGCCACTGACTCGCCATGCAGAGAAGGGGATGGAAAGGGACAAGAATGGCTGTGTGGTGAAGTAGTTGCAGAAGACAAACTCAAGAGACATTTAAAGTTGTACATATCACTTAAATGTGCAGGTAGGTGAGGGAGCGCAGGGGCCCCTACCCTCAGGGGGCCTTCCATGCCAGTCCGGCCCCCAGGAAAGAGCATACCCAAGGCCTTCTCACCCTGCTTCTGTCTCCCCATCTGGGAAAAAAATGTGGTCAGCCTCAGTGACCCCTTAGTACTCTGCTCTGGTATAACTCACTTACAAGGGTATTTAAGACCTTTTGCCATCTTCTTTGAGCCACACCTGCAGGCCCAGCCTGGTATGCGATGGCTTGGGTAGCTGGAGGGAGAAGGCTTAGGTCCTCTGCACTCAAACACTCCATAGAGTCAATCTCCAGGCAGGACAAGGTGTTTCCACCTCACTTGTAACATGAGGATCAGGCAAACAGGAAGAACACCCCGTGGTTTATGAGCTTGTGCTCTGGAGTCACACAGACCTGGGGAGAATTCTGGCTCCCCACTTTTTAACTATGTGGCCTGGGCAAGTCACTTCTTTTCCTTGCCTGGAAATTAGGAGTAATAGTGTCAACTTTCTGGGGCCAAAGGGTGAGATGATGCACTTGGAGAGCTTGTATGGTGTCTCATCATAACCTCCATTTACAGATGGGGAACCTGAGACCCAGAAAGTGAAATGACTCACTGAATACCATTATAGTGAGTGAGCGGCGGAGCGGAGACCCCCACACTGGCTGTTGGGCTGTGGAGCCAGGGTTCTCAACACTAGGTCAGGTATATGCTACTTTGGTTCCTGCTTTTTGGATAAGGAAGTTGACGCTAAAATATAATTACATATGACTTGCCCAAAGTCACAGAAAATTTACAGCAGGAGAGGGATTTGAACCCAGGCCTCCTTGGTGAGAAAGCCTAGGGTCTCTCTGTGGATATCTAGAGTGTAGAGAAGCTTCAGATCTCAGGGTCCTCAAAACCTGGAACAGGGACAAATGCAAATCAGGGTGGTGGTGGTGGTGGTGTGTGTGTGTGTGTGTGTGTGTGTGTGTGTGTGTGCCTGTGCACATGTGCAGCTACCTTGAAAGGAAACCAGAAGGAGCTGGTGAAACAAAAAGCTTCATTCTCAGAAGCCTTCTCTGGGGACTGGGCAGAAGAGGAGGGGGCTGACAAGCAGGGTCACCATCCTGCCTGCTGGGGCTGAGCTGGCAGCTGAATCTAAACAAACAGAAGCAGCTCTGCCTTGTCCACCATCTTGCCATATGATCCTAGGCCTGTCTCTGTCTCTGTCTCATTCTCTGTCTTTATCTCTGTCTGCCCTCAGTGTCCCCATCTTCCTCCTCCCTCTCATCTTTTTCTGTTCAACTCCAGAAAGAGATGGTTGTACTAAATGATGTCCAGTTGTAGGAGACTCCTACAGTCTCAAGTGGTGGCCTCCCAGCACTGGCTCCACGTTACCACAATAGGGTTGGGAAGTCCTGCATTAGCCATCTGGCTGTATAACCCGGTGACTTCCTCCTGACAGGCCTCTGCTTCCTCATCTGAAAAATGGTGACTTATCTTTCCTGATCACCAGCAGAAGGGAAGATCCAAGGAGCTATCCCAAAAGCAAGCAACCCCCTAACCTATCATAAAAAGCATCCCCCATGTCCCCATCCAACTCTCATGCTCAAACTTTTAATTTCTCCTCCTTTGTTCCATCCAGACAAGTGACAAAACCAAATGCAAGCTGACAGATGCAGCAGTCATAGCCCCATAACCAGTCACAGTGGCAATCACCACCACTGCTAATATGGAGGTGCTCGGAGGTGTCAGGCACTGCACTAAATGCTTCCTTATATTATTTCTCAGGTTAGTCCCTCCATCACCCTTAGGATCAATTTTAGATGACAGACTAAGGTTCAGCAAAGGGAAATGCCCAAAGTCACACTCAGAGCAAGTGAGTAGCATGGCCAAGATGAGAACCCATGAGAAGCTATCTTAACCTGGAGGGTTAGGGTTAACCATGGTAACATTTCACCAAGAGGAATGGCCCAGCACTAGAGGCGAGGTGGAGAATAGATGGCCTGCTCTAACCTCCAAACCAAATAATTCATCTTTTTATAGTCTTGAATTATTATTCAAATGTGTCCAATTCAACTCTCTGGCTACAACAGTATTGTCCAATAAAAATATCATGTGAGGCCTGGCACAATGGCACATGTCTCTAGTCCCAGTTACTTGGAAGCTGAGGTGGGATCACTTGAGCCCAGGAGTTTAAGATTAGCTGGGCAACAGAGCAAGACCCTGTCACATACACAAAAAGAAATATAATGCAAGCCACGTATGTAACTTAAAAATTTCTAGCAGCCACATCTTAAAAAGAATAAAGGAATAGGTGAAATTTTTTTTTTTTTTTTCAGTATTGGTGATTGGACCCAGAACCTTGCAGATGCAAGACAGGGTCTCACTAAGTTGTTTAAGGCCTTGCTAAGTTACAGAGGCTGACCTCAAACTTGTGATCCTCTGCCTCAACCTCCCAAGTTGCTGGGACTACAGGGGTGTACCACCTCACCTCGCTACATATTCAAATAAAATTTCAAAAGAAATTCAGTTCCTCAGTCACACTAGCCACATTTCAAGTGTTCAATAACCACACGACTGATAACTACTATATAAAGCAGTTGTATATCTGAAGTCAAGTCCTTGTGGGTATGAACTGGTGGTCCCATTAACTCAAACCCATAGCTAAGCCTCAGAGGTAAGCTGGCATCTGAATAGAATGGGTTCTATTCATTTAATAGAATTAAGCTGAGCCTAATCTTAGGTACCTACTTACCCATGGTGCCTATCATATTCATAATGATGGTGACGAAGGGATCATAGTACCCCTTGTTCAGAGGATGACTCTGTGGCTCAGAGAGGTGGGTCACCTGCCCAAGGTCAGGAGTTGTGACAGGGGCTGGGGAGATAGCTCAGTTGGTAGAGTGCTTGCCTCTCGAGCACAAGGCCCTGAGTTTGATCCCCAGCACCACAAAAAAAAAAAAAAAAAAAAGAAAAGGAGTTGTGACAGGCCAGGTGACATGGAAGCCTGAGCTCTGTACCTAAAGTTTTTGGGGACCCATTCTTGCCTGAGAAATAGTTTCTGGAGAAAGAAACAATCCTTTGCCCTATTCTCAGGGGACCCTCCTCCCCAAATCTAGTGGCAGAGAATGGCCCAGAACAGGAAATCTAGTGAAGAGACTAAAGGGGAAGGAGAGCAAAAGAAAGATGCCATGGGCTGTGCTGGGCAGAGGTCCGTGTGGAGGGTTTAGGACACCTTCCCTTATCTCCCCCTCACCACGACCCCGCAGGAGGAAAGTCAGTTCTTCCACTGGCTGCCTCTTCTTTGGGTCAGTCCCCAGGGCTAGGTGCTCTTTCCTCCCTGCCCCCCACAGAGGCCCTTGGACTGGAGCCAGTACTAACCTCCCAGGGCCGCCTCAGCTGGAGGCAAGGGAAAGGATCCAAGTGGCCGCCTGCCCCTGGAGAGGAGAGAGCCCTAGAGACAGATTGTATAGTAGGGAAAAGGTGGCAGGTACAGGCCAGAAAAACCTGGGCGGCTCCGCCCCTGTCAGCCCCTGCCTACCAGCCCAGCAAGGCGAAACTTTCACTAGCTATTAGGTTTAACAATTAACTGTGATTGGTTTCCAGTTCAGCAGGAGGTAATTCCAGCAAGAAGTCCCACCTGAAGATAGGGGACCTTGGAAGAGGACAAGGCTGAGAAGGCAGAGGGGTGTCTCGTGACTTCCCCAACTCCTCCTCCCAGGTCCTCCCTGCAAATGTGGAACAGTTGTCTGTGCTAAGAGGTGTTGACTTAAGTTCTGTGAGATCAGGGGTAGTGCCTGACACACAGCAGGTGCTCAGTAAGTATTTTTAACCAATAAGGGGTGAGGGAAAACTAGAATAAAACAGGCTGGCGAGGTGGGCAGCCTGAGGGGGAGCAGTGAAGGGAGGCAAAAGATGGCTTGCCCTGAGTCGGGAACTCCTTGATCTCCTAGACCCCAAGATCTCACAAAAATTGGAACAGCAGGCACCCTGGGCAGGCCAGCGACATGGTTTTGAAGTACTCCAGCACTGGATGCTGATCCTTACTCCATTCCTTCTAGCTGTGACCTTGGGAGCCCTGGTTTCTTCCGGTCATGGAGGTGATCCTGCCCCAGCATAGGGTTGGACTGTGCCAGGCCCACAGTGCTAGGGGACCTGCGCTGTTCTAATGCAGTCATGCCTTTTGCTGCTTGGCAACAGCCTCCTTTTCTCAGGCCACCCCCTGATCTCTCCCACATCTCAATATTCCCCTGGATCCCACCTATAGGGCTCTTTTTCCTTCTCCGGAAGGAAAACCTTGGGGTGATGACGATGACGGCTCCAGCCCACTCCCATCCCACTCGCCTGGGATCACACACACACCCTGGCAACAGATTGCTCCCAGTTTGACGTGAGCTTGTCATTTACATCTTCCTTGGGCTCCCTGGTGCTCTCTTCCCCCAGCCCCTAACACAGGCCTCGGTCTGCAGCCCACTGTGAGCTCAAGGGGGCAGTTCCCTCAGTGTTCTGGGGTGGTGTTTCCCTGTCCTGGGCCTCCGCCTCCCATCTGTGTAAGGTTAAGAGATCATTTCTCCTGCTAGTTGGCTCTGATCTTTAGAAATTCTGATATTTCTGGGATCGGTTTGTACTTTAACCACAAGCAAATCAGGGTTCAAATCCTGACCTTGGCTAGGTAAACAGGCAGCCCTGCAGAGGCCCAGAACTGAAGCCATTCTCAGCTCCAGTCTGGGCAAAAAGGGACCACGTCCCCAACTTGTCCTCTCCTATTTACAGCTTCACCGGTTCCCACTGCCTCTAACATAAAGGTCTCATTTTCCTGCCCTACATCCCAGGCTTCTCTCTCTTGCTCTCGAGGGTGCCATTGGGAGTCATCAGTCCCCAAAATTCTTCATGGCAAAACAAAGCATGATGCTCCCCATCCAGCTGGGATTCTGACTCCAAGAGCTCTGTGTGCAGATCCTTCCACCCTGCTCTTTGCTGCATCCTATAACCTCCACACGCATGCCCCCTCCCCCTTTTTCCCTCCCAGCCTCTTGTTGCCCCTCCTACTTCATGCCCTTTAGCTCAATGTCACCTCTGGCATGACATCTATAAAATCGTTCATTCCTCAACTCACTCATGTATTTGCCAGACCCTGACCCCTTGAGCTAGGGTCTTGTTGCCCACTCTTGACCTTAAGACCTTAGAACTCCGTAATGATTTTTCCTCTCTCACTCGGGCCCCCGCAGTGCAATGCTCAGAACACAGTAGGTATTTGCTAAAACAACAGGATGATAGCCATTAACTAAAAAATCATGAATTATAATTTATTGGCCACTTATTCTTTACAATGCTATGTCAACATTTTACACATAGCATATAGGTTAATTTTTATAAGCCCCCAGTAAACTTGTCATCCCTAACCCTTTGTTTTAAAGCTGAGAAAATTGAGACTAAAAAAGGGGAAGTGACTTGTCCAAGGTCACACAGTCAGGAAACAGCTGCCTCAAGACTGGAATTTAAGTTCTTAGCCACTGTCCTACTTGGCTTCCTCCAACCCACAAATAAAGGGGGGGATACGTGAGAAGTTGCAGCCTATTAGTGACCACATACGTGAGAAGTTGCAGCCTGTTAGGGCCACAGTGGCTCCAAAGAAACCAGCCCAGCCCCAGGTTGGAGGCAGATTCTGCTAATAAAACTTCATAAGCCTGGATTAAGCACCTGCTCTGGGCACAGCCCTGTGCTAGGGGCTGGGAAGCAAAGAATGAGACACGAGACATTCCAGTGCTTTGAGGGCTCACGGCCTAGTGAAAGAGACCAACCATCTCCTCAGACAAAGCTAAGACAAGCAGAGCTTGTCCCCAGAGGGGAACAGATAAGGTGCTAAGGGAATGCAGAGGAGGTAAAGCGAACCTCATTGTGCAGGTTGGGGGAGGGCTCACAAGGTTTTGTGGGACAGAGGCTGGCATCTGAGCTCAGCCTTGAAAAGGCAGACAGGATTTTGACAGAGACTGGGGAAGGGTGGGGGTAGCATTCCTGGCAGGGAAGAACAGAGGGAGCGAGGGCAAAGACAGGTGAGCGCTGAGTGTGTCCCAGGAGGCTCTGGAAGGGTGTTCTCCTGGCCCTTCCCTTGGCACCGGCCCATGCATCCAGCCCAGCAAAAAGGCCACCTTGAGTTTCCCCAGACTCACAGGCACCTGGTACATGTATGGTGAGTGGTCAGGGAAGGGGTGAGAAGGCCTGAGCATCTGGGCATTTGGTTTAACAAGAGGAAAGAGACAAGAAAGAGCCAGAATCCAGGCTCTGCCAGAATCTCAGAGAGTGGAGATGCTACAGAGGGTGGCCCCACCAGAGGTGGGTGATTGTGGGGAGGCAGCCAGGAGAAGGGCAGAGAACATGGACTGGGCAACAGGAGGCCAGTTTCCAGAACCCAAGACCAAATCTATTCAAGATCATAGTATTAGCTTGCTCACCCCCGCTTTTACAGGTGGAAAAACTAAGGCCCAGACTGAGGAAAGGACTGGTCCGCAGTCCCTCAGTACCTTCACAACAGAGCCAGCAGTGTGCCTAGAGATACGGGAGACCAGCCTTCTCCACCTGTCTCTGTCATTAGCTTCCTGGTAACCCTTCTCTAGACCTGCTAACTCCATAAAACAACCCTGAAGACAGTGGTTCTAAACTTTTATGGGTCAGGATTCAAAGACTTGGATGAAACCAATGAATCCTCCCCTGGGGACAATGTACACTCTCAAAATTGTGCATACCATTTCAGAAGTTCACACACATGTGAGACCAGTGTTCTTCAAGGGCAATGTGGGAATCATCTGCGTCCCGATCACTGTGACAGGGAATCTGTAGGCTAATAACAGGGGCCTGTGAAACAGCTGAGTCTGAATCTCTGGGGTGAGTCCTGAAAGAGAGTGTTTTAGCCAGGTCCCCTGTGTTGCTCTTAGCAGGAGCAAAGTTCAACAAACCTGGCCTTAGGGACCCCTAGGAGTTAGGGGGATGAGATGGGGTGCTTGATTGTTTCCCCTTGAGCCATTGCACATATTAAATTTCTGCTCCCTTGCCTATGAAGAGCGGGCTCTGTGGCTAAGAGTCTTAAAGCCACTGCTCCCTCATCAAGATCGCTTCTACTCAGGCAGGCAGCTGGCTAGGCCGGTGTGGTAGGTGGGAGCTCAACGCATGACTGCAGCTGCCCCAACTCCAGAGTGACACTCTGAGGTTAGTGACCCTGAATGGGAGGACGTCTGCACTCCTGGGCTTAAGTTGGGCTGCTTTGCTGGACCTCAGGCCACTCTGGCTTCCTATTTTCCCCTTTCTAACAGAAACTGTCTCTCCAGGCTCATGTCCTGCCCATTTCCTCCAGAGTTCCACCCATCACTGAGCCTGATGCAGGATTCCCAAGCCCCCAAGTAACTTCTAAGCTGGCAAAACTGCTCTTTGCATCATGTTACAAGGCAGACTCAGAAAGCTAAGTATCACATGTTTCCTCTCATGTGGAAACTAGAGGAAGGAAATAAAGTGGAGGACATCATGAATGTGAAAGGGGACCATCAATGTAGAGGAAGGGGGAGGGAGTCAAGGGGAGGTAACAGGAATGAATTTGACTGAAATATGTTATATGTATGTGTGACTATGACATACTAAAACCTGACCTTCGGTATAGTTTACATAAGCCAATAAACAAAACAAAGCAAAGTATGAGTGTTCTTTGCAAATCATAAGCTTCCTTAACTGAAAGACTCAAAAGCATCCATGAAAAACTAAGATGGCCTGTAGGAAAACAGAAAATGACCTTCAGACCTAACCTGTCAACTCTTCCTGATGCAGGCTGTCTCCCAAAGGTGGACAGTACCAGATGGGCCCAGAGCCCTGGCCAGCTCCAGGGCTGCAAGAAGACCAGTCCCTGAGGTTGTGGCAGAGTGCTGGAGCCCTGGACTGGAGACCCTGCTCACAGAGGCAAGAATTCGTTCTCAGAACCTGAGCAAATGCATGTCCCTTTGTGGATACCTACATGTTCTTAAAGTCCCCATCAGAAGAACCTATGGGCTTTGGGCAAAGGGAGGTTTAGATCCCAACTGTGTCTCTTGCAGGCTAAGGACTGGGCAGGCCTTGAGGAACTCATTTACGTCCTTTGATGAGCTGAGCACCATAACCTCTGCCTTGCTAGACAGTTGCAAGGATTCAGTGACATAAGATATGAGCAGCGTTTAGCCCAGGGCCTGGCTCGAGGAAGCCAGTAAGGGCAAGCAGTGATTTCTCAGTCACCAGAGTGAGCCTCTTGTGAGGATCTAATTCTTTGGTGGCCCCAAAACCAGCCACCTGAAGTGGGTCTGGAAACTTTAACTGTACACTTCTAATCTGGACAGAAGGAGGGGGAAGGAAGAGGGGCAGCAGAGAGAAGGGAGAGAGAAAACCGAGGAGGAGGGAGAAAAGGAAAGTGGAAGAACCCAGGTGCCCAGAAAAAGCCTGGCTCCCCAACTTGAAAGAAAGGAAGAGGACTTGGTGGAAAATGCCACAATAGGATAAGCCCTCTCTCCTTTCCAGAGCCTTCCCAGCGCAAGGCCTAGAGGGACATAGCCTGCTGAGAAGCACTGCCCTGGCTGTCAATAGGACATTGAAGCCTTGGGTTACCTCCAGGCTCTGGCTCCACATGATGCTGCTTGCAGTGGCCTCCTGCCCTCCCACTGGAGCAGACAGAGATGGCCACAGTCAGGCTGACAACAAAACAACCTAGACTGTTCATCCCACAAAGGCACTGCCTCAGGACCCAGGGTCTCCTTTCTTGTAATTCTGATCCAGACTCAGCAGAACTCTTCTCTGCTGGGTCCCCACCTTTGGGACCTATACAGAACCCTCTATAGGCTTCCACTTGCCCCAAGCTCCTGCTTCAAGAGCTAAAGTTAGGGTAAAAGTGTTACTGGGAGCATACACTGGAGCCATGAACAAGGTATTCCAACGGCCCCTGACCAGCAGTGTTACCTTTGGTGTCACTTTTTTGCAGGTATCAGTGTCCCTCCCAAGACTAATGAAGGCAACGACAGTGACCATCTCTAAGATCCTCCCAGCTCTGACAGCAGCCACACTTCATGTGATGGCTCTAGGCAAAAAGGGGCAAAGAAGACCTGCCTTGGAGAGGGGTGGGCGGCACTGAGCTCTGCTGAGTGCAGCGGATGGATGTGGCAATGGCCAAGGGTTATTATAATGATGATGATTATAATTAAAAATCAAAGCAACAAACCCTTAAGCAATTTACAAAGAGTTTTCTCATTATCTCCTGGAATTTGCAATCTGGGAAGGTAGGTAGGGCTGGATGATGTTTGCACACATTTGGCAGATGAGGAAAGTGAAGCAAGATTAAGTAACTTGCCGCGGATGCTAAGGGCAGAGAAGGAAGAACTGAAGAGAAAGTAGTAAGTATTGAGCGCTTACTGTGTACCACCTCACCAAGAATGTTCACAATTTATCATGATCAGATCTTACCACCATAACACTATTGTAGGCACTACTGTCTCTGTTTCATAGAAGAGGAAAAGGAGACTGAGAAAAAGTAACTGATCTACCCTAAAGCTCATGACTGTCCTGTTCAAAGCCTGAATTTGGGCCAGGGTTTGTGAGACTCCACAGCCTATCCTCTTTTTCTTCCTGTCTGTACTGGGTTGAATAGTGACCCCACTCCCACCAATCATGTCTATCTAGAAGCTCAGAATATGAACTTATTTGTTGGAAATAGGGTCTTTACAAGTATGATTAGTTAAGTTAAAATGAGTTGATACTGTATTAGTGTAAGGGTTGGTCCTAAACTTAATATGAGTCCTTATAATATGACACAGAGACAAAGGGAGAAAGCCATATGACAAGAGACGCAGCTGCAAGCCAAGGATCGCCCTTGTGGGCAACCAGCAGGAGCTAGGCAAGAGGCATGGAACAGCCTTGGCCGCTGGGAGCCTCCAGAAGGAACCAACCTTGCTGACACTTAATTTCAGACTTCCAGCTTCCAGAACTGTGAGAATAAATTTCTGTGGCTCCAAACTCCCTAGTGTGTGATACTTCCATATAGGAGCCCTAGGAAATCAACACACCAAGTGTCCTTTGAGTAGTAGACCTGTGGCTCTCAAACTCTAGTTTTCAGATTTCCATTCATTGGCAACTGAGGTTTAAGGAGAGCCCTGAGAAAGTCCCTCATCTGGGTTTCTTGAAGTTTAGGCCCCTATCCACCCTGCTGGGGCCTCCCTTTAAGTTTATTTAGCAGCCTCTGTACCTCTTTCAGTCAACAATCCTCCCCTTCTATCCTAAATAATTCTCTACCACCATCTGGAGAGATGTTTTTGAAATGCAAATTTGATCCTTCCTGGTAGGTTTAATTCTCTTCCTAGTACCCCACCACCTGCTGGATTTGGTCAAGCTCTTTAGCCTGTAACAGATCTGGCCCCAACCTTCCTCTCAGCCTTATCTCTAGCCATTCATTCCACCTGTCCCCACCACCACCACCTTTTGCTCCAAAGACATGGAACTATTGCAACTACCTTGAAGACCAAGTCAGACTCAAACACCATCTCTCTTTCTCTTCCATAAAGACTTTTCCTTATAAGTAGCCGCACCCTGACACCTTGTACATTGTCCTTATGGTACTGCATGTTTACATGTCTGCCCCTGCCCCGAGTCTGTGGACATTGTTGTAGACATATCTCTTTCTGAAGGACTAGAGCCCAATGCAAAGGCATTCAAGAATGTTGAATGTTATTATGTTGAATAGTAATAGCTAACATTTATCAAATGTTTACTATGTCCCCACACTGTACTAAGCATTCCATATATGTTGCCTCATTTAATTCTCAGAAGAGTGCTCTGAAACAGAGACTATTATTGGACCTGCTTTATAGGTGGGAAAATGAAGAAATGCAATCACTTGCTTAAGTCCATCCAACTAGTATATGGCAGACTGAATGAATCCAGAGCCAGTGCTAGCTACCCCTGCAGTAGTCCTTCCTTATCTGAGGCTTCACTTTCCATAGTCTCAATTACCTTTAGTCAACTGTGGTCTGAAAATACTAAATGAAAAATTCCAGAAATAAACAATTCATAAATTTTTAAGTTGTAGGCCATTCTGAGTAGTATGATGAAATCTCACACCATTCTGCTGAGTCCTGACTGGGTTGTGAATCATCCCTTTGTCCAATGTATCCACCCTATATAAGCCACCTGCCCTTTAGTACTTAGTAGCCATCTGATAGCAAATGAACTGTTGTATTGGTATCCCAATGGTTGTATTCAATCCTTATTTTACATAATAATGGCCCAAAGCACAATAATGATTTTGGCAATTTTCTATGCCAAAGAGAAACTGTGAAGTGCTTCCTTTAAGTGAAAAGGTGAAAGTCCTGTATTTAATAGAAAAAAACAAAACATAGTGTTTATATATATATATATATATCACACACACACACACACACACACACACACAGAGCAGTTTGGTACTATCTATGCTTTCAGGAATCCATTGGGGATCTTGGTATATATTCCTGGTGGATAGGGGGAAATTACTGAGCTGGTTACAGTGGTGCACATTTGTAATCCCAGCTTCTTGGGAGGCTGAGGCAGGAGGATCACGAATTCAAAACCAACTTCAGCAACTTAGTGAGGCCCTAAGCAATTCAGTGAGACCCTGTCTCTTAATAAAACATTAAAAAGGGTTGGGGATGTGGCTCAGTGGTTAAGGGTCCCTGGGTTTCATCCCCAGTACCAAAACAAAAGGAAGAAAGAAAGAAAGAAAGAAAGAGAGAGAGAGAAGAAGGATAATTACTGTACTAAGTACAATGTCCATCCCAATACCTTCATTTGACCGAAGAAGAAACATGCAAAAAAAGGGAAAGTGATTCGTCACATAACAGATCTTTAAGTTCCTCATTCAATGCTCTTCCTCTTCTCATTCTTGCAGAATCCTAATCCAGGAAGACACAGAACACAAACTAGACTGTGTCTCCCAGGGAACTTTCTCCTGCCTTCACTACAGCCTGGGGAACACAGTTCAGGGTGGGAGGCTCAAATCTATAACCAGGAAATACAGCAGTAAAAAAAAGACAGATAAATGTTCTTAAGAAAAGTCTGCAACCTGCTTAGCTAGTACATTGTTAGGGCTTGAGGGGAAACTTTGGGTGTCATTTGGTACCATCTCCCATTTTATAAATCAATTCACCAGACAAATTTATTGAACAGAAGTCATAAGCTGTCACTGTGGGGGACAGTAGGAAGATTAATAAGCAAGTTCCTGTCCAGGTGGCATTTCCAGTCTACTTAGGGGAGACAGACAACTAACAAGTTCATGTGTAATTACAAATTCTCATAAGCCCCATGAGACAGAGAACTCAAAGAATGTATAACAGGAGAAACTGACATCCTAGGGAGTTGGCAAACACCGCCCACTCCAGAGAATGACCACAGGGCTGAAATTTGAGCAGGGAAGTCTGCCAGGATAAGAAGCAGAGGAAGAGTGTGCTAGACAGAAGGAACAGAGTGTGCAAAATCCCACAGGCAAAAGTTCTTGGCGCTTGAGTAAATTAAAAGGCCAGACAGTGTGTGATTTCAGAGAGGTGGGCAGGGAATGGATCTTGCAAGACTTTGTAGGTCAAGGTAAGGGTTGGAGACACTGAGCGGAGCAAGAAATCTCATGCTGAGAACCTGGCCAAGAGCAGACACTGTCAGAATCACTGCATTAGTTAGTAAAGGAGTGATTTGTCCAAGATCACAAGGAAGACCTGGGACTTGAAACCAGACCCCTACCTACCAGGTAGGGCTGTGGCTTTACTTCTCGTACATGAGGCAGAGGACAGGAGGAGGATGGGGCTTTTCAGGTGTTTCAGCCTAGAGGAGGGTCCTGACTCCCTGTCTGCACTTCTCTTGAGCTCCAGAGTTATGTCAGAATCACCTACTTTTGTTAAAACATAGATTTGGGCCCCACCCACAGATTTTTTTATTCTGTAAGTCTGGCATGAGGCCTCAGAATTTGCATTTCTAATACACTCCCAGGTGACCTTGCTGCAAGTGGTGAGCCCAGTACACTTTGAGAACCATTTCTCTAGGCAAGAGTGAAAAGGAATTGCGGATGATAAGTGGGGACCATGGTTGGGATCCTTGGAGACAAATGAGTGAATTCCTACATCTGGGTAACAACCAGACAAACTAACACTCGGAGCAAGGGAAGGGGCCTCAAAGACCCCAAATCAAGCCCCCTAGCTGCCCCCCAGATAAACTAAGGATTGGGGAGTTTAGACCCTTTAACATAAGAGATGCTTAATAAAATGCACTGAGTGAACAGATAAACGCATAAAGGGTTTGATCAAAGTCAAAAGGAGACCCCTGGACCAAAACGCAGGCAGGGTTCCTGAGCTGCAGGACAGAGCCTTTCCCATGCTGGTATTCAGGGAAGGAGACAACAAGCTTAGTTTTCCCCAGCTTCTGCAGTCTTTGGCAGGGAACATTTTAAGAATCACAGAAATCTGCTGTTGGCCCCCAATTCTATCACCCATCCACCTTCCTTCCTTTTACACTACCAGTTCCCTCCCTTTCCATTCCAAATTTTGTGCACTTATTCTGGCAAACCAAGCAGCAAAGGGGGAGGTGAAGTTATAGGAAGAAGAACTGGAACTGAAGGAAGAATTCTTGCACTCACATATCCTTCTCCCAGAACAATTCCTTCTACAAGATTCTGTTTCTCTGTATCCTTATATTCTTGTCAAACCCCAATCTATCTACATTTCAGTACCAGTATCTAAAACCCACAAAGCCAGGGACTAAATTTCTAAACTTCCTTTTCACCCAGTTTTTCTAAAACAAAGTGGTCTTGAGCAGAATTTTTCTTTTCTATTCCAGTTGGCAGTAAAATGGCACTTTTCTTGCAAACCCCCATACATAGACTCACTAACTAATATACAAACAGCTATACATACATAAAAACAAATATAAAAACAGACAAACATATATATTAGAGATGCCTTATTCACTGTTCATTGATAAAATAAACATATGTACCCAAAATGCACAAGAAACACACAGGGGAAACATACACATGCACACAGAATACAGATCTTGAAATGCATGCATGCCCCAATACATGGGGAAAGGTGTAGACACACCCAGAGACATCTCTCAAAGTAGCTAAGTCTCCTGAGATGGGATTCCTTGGAGTGGAGGCACTGGCCCTTTAAGAGAGTGATTCTCCTTCTTAGTCCTTTTAGAGCACCTGAGCTGCTGCTCTGCCTGGCATGGTGAGGGTGGGAGAGCTGCTGACTTGACCAGGCTGGGTCTGGCCCTGGGTCTTTTGCCACGACAAGGAAATTGATCTCTGAACGCACTGGGTCACCAACCTGAAGACCGCTGTCGCTGCTACCACCACCCAACACCCACGCCTTCACACACCCACCATTCCACACCCATCCACCCACCCCCTCAGCACACACACACCCAGGATTCAAGCAGGACACGCCCTCCGCTCCAGCTCAGCACAGAACGCGGGCTCCACTGTCAGCCCAGCTCCCTCCGGCCCCTGGGGTGTGGCTGCCCACCTGCCAGCAGGGAGTCTCCGCCCGGCTGGGACGCCCCGCCACCGCAGCCACCCACAGCCCAGGCCAGGTGTCCGGCTCCGGGCGATGGCAGCGCCTTGGCCGCCGCTCCCACCCCTTCCTCCCGGCAGTGCGGAGACAAAGCCGCGCACACGCACACGGGGGCTACGCGGGTACACACCCGCCCTCACACGCTCACACTCGGGGAGTCACACTGGCGTGCACACAGCGACACGCACACACACACAACCCGCCACAGGCTCCAGCCTCAAGTGAAGCCACTGGCACACACCCTCACCCAGATGTACACACACTGCTACACATTCGGACACACCCTCTCGCAGACACATTCACAGATAGACACGCGCAGACACACAGACCCTCACCCAGTATGCACATACCACCCAGCCCCAACGCGCGGAGACATGCTGGGCACACACCCTCACTCATTGATGCACACCCGGCGCACACACGCACGCGCGCACACCGAGTATCCACTTGCACAGACCCTCGTGCACACGCGCGCTCACACCCTACACACACCCGGAGACGTGGACTCCGACACACGTACACGCGCTAGTACCGAAAGGCAGAGTCGAAGCCCGGAGCTCCCAGGGCCGGCGCCCGCCCCCCGGAGCCCGCCGCCCGCCTGTCAGAGCTCTAGGGTCCGGGCCAGAGCCCGCAGCGCTCGGCCATCGCCCTGCCGGCGCACTCGAGCTCCGGCGCCGTGGGCTCCCCGGGGCCCGCAGGAGGGAGGCTAACCTGGCGGCGGCGGCGCCGCTGCTTCCGGGCTCTGTATGTCCCTCGGTCCTGGCGTCCGGTGGCAGCCCAGGCGGGCTCCGAGGCGCACTCGAGCTGCGCAGAAATGCCCCGCTCGCTCTCTCGCTCCTTCGCTCCCTCCCACGGCGCTCAGCCCCCTCCCCGTTACCCCCCCACACCCCTCTTCCCCCTCCGCCCCGCCCCGGCCCGCTCCCCCGGAGGAGGCGGCGGCGATCCCGACTGCCCAGGCAGCGGCGGGCAGACGAGCGAGCGAGGAGCAGCGGTGACCGCCACAAGCCCGGGAAGCTCGGAGCCGCCGGAGTCGCCGGAGCCGCCAGATCAAGCGAGCTGGGACTGGAGCCGCACGTTGGGGGGAGTCGCGCCGGCCCCCGGGGAGGGGAACAGAGGAGGGGGCTGAGCCCCTTGAGCTGGCCTGGAGCAGAGGTTCGCCGCCCGCTTCCCCACGTGGGCCGGGCACCTACCTGAGCCGCCACGGACCTCAGAGGCTGGGGACAGCAGCCAGGAGGGGAAGAGGACAAGACCCCACCCCGGGCCTCCTAGCCCTCGCGGTCCCAGCCCCCACCTCCTCTCAGGTCTCTGCCAGCGCCGACCTCGGTTTTCCCTGGTTTAGAGGACGGGAGCTAGGGGAGGTGCTCCGGGCTAACCTCGCGGCCCGGCGCCCGGCTCGCCGGCCTTGTCTACCTCTAGCGGGGACCTGGACGACGCCCACCCGCCTCCACGCCGCCCACCTATTGTTCCCGCGGCCAGAGCTCGCGAAGGATCGCGCCGCGCATTTCAGCCAGTCTCAGGTGGTAGCACCTCTGGACTCCCGGACCTCGCTAGGGGCTGTGCCTTGGGCCTGGGACCCTAATAACCACACTCCACAGGCCCAAGGTACACCCAAAGTAAAGGGCTTCTCTAATCTAGGGTTTTAACTACCATGGGCCCTTATAGTACCCGTTCAGGTCCTGCTCTGAACATAGATAGACTCGGACTACCTAAAGGGAGGAACTAACCCAGTACATACAGCAAGCCCAAGATAGCATCGGAAGAAGGTAGGGCACCAATTAGTGTCCCGGTCCCGCAGATGAAGAAACCACGGGAATTCCTGACCTAGGGCTCCTGGGGCAGGGCCAGGTCCTCCAGAAGTGCAGGAAAAATAAGTCTCCTTTTTCAGACTCTAAAGCAAAGAAACATGAGTAAGAAGCAAATGTCACGCTCTTGCAGGGTTTTTACTGGAAGTCCAGATATATGCAAAGGTCTCCTAAATGCAGGCTCCTTTTCCACTTGGCCCTGAACATGTCTAAAGTGGCAGCCATGATTCTTCCCATTTTGCGGGTCCTAGGTCTCTACTCCAGGCAGCACAAAGCCAATGTGAAGTCCAACAATTCTGATTCATACCTGTGGTCCCAGCCTCTAGTATAGGATACTTAGGGCAGATTCAAAGTGGGCAGCTGAGAATATAAGTCAGAGAAGGGAGGCCTGGTTTGGACTGCCAAAGATTTCCATATAATAAGAGGGCAAAACTAAAGGAGCTAAGACCCCAATGCAGGACTTAGCATGACTTGTCTACGTTTGTTCTGTAGTATGGCTTGGAAAGTCCAGGAGGGAAAATATAATTAATCATAAGAATGAATAACTCACTTGTTTGGAACAACTTTTCATATTCCAGGCATTGTTCTAAGAACTTTACTTATTATTGTCATTTAATGGGCACAGTAACACCATGGGATAGAGGATATTCTCATCCCAACTTTATACATATTTAAAGGGAAACAGAAAGTCATTACACAGCTTACAAAGTGAAAGAGCCAAAATTCAAACCTGGGGAGCTGATTTCCAAACTTACACTGTGTGTGTATGTGTGTATGTGTGTGTGTGAGTATGTGTGTCGCTGGAGATCAAACCTAGGGCCCTGAGCATTCTAGGCAAGAACTCAAGTACTGAGCCATATCTCCAGCCCTTTTCCTATTGAGACAGGGTCTCACTAAATTGACCAGGTAGTTCTTGAATTTGTCTTCCTGCCTCAGACTGCTGGCAGCTAGAACTATAGGTTAGCATCCTTGCACCTGATCACGCTTGCGAGGAAAGAGTATTTGAACTCCTAGAGCAACCATCATAATAGGACTGAATTTATTGGTGTTTTCTGTCTCCCTGTAGGTTCTTGGTACCCAGGATGGCCATATAGGCCTAATTTGCTTAACAACTACTTGATTTATGAGGCTAGAGTGTAGGGTGCCATATGCAGGACTTGGTTGCAATACCCTCGCCTCTGCTGGGGATTTTTTTGTTTGTTTGTTTGTTTGTTTGTTTGTTTTGGGTGCTGGGGATCGAACCCAGGGCCTTGTGCTTACAAGGCAAGCACTCTACCGTCTGAGCTACCTCCCCAGCCCCTCTGCTGGGGATTTTTATCAGTTGTTGCTGATGAAGCAGAGACGGTATGAAACGCTAGTCAAATCATGAAATTGGAAGGGACAGTGAACACTCTGGAAACCAGAATAAGCTTCCAAAAGATCTCAGCAACCTTGAAAATTTGAACTAGAACTAACAAGATGAGGTGCCAGACAGAAAAAGTGTGAACTTTTAGGTTCTTAGGTTCAAGTCAGAGAAGTTTCACAGAACTTCCTAAGATGATGGAAATGTCCTGACTGCATTGTTTGTTATGATGGTCACTAGCCATCTATGCCCACTGAGCACTTGAAAATGTGTGAAAGTACAACTGAAGAACTGCATATTTAATTTTATTTAATTTAAAGTACTTTAAATTTAAATAACCAGCTAGTGACTGCTGTATTGGACAATGCAGTTCCAAATGATAAAGTGCTCAAAATTTAGTACAGAAGAATCTAGATTGAGTAGTTTCTGTGAAAATGATTAAAAGATTTTTGTTGATCTTTAGTTCAGTAATGTAATGTAACTGGAAAGAGAGAGAAGGGAGGAAGGAAGGAAAGAGGGAGGGAAAGAGGAAATAAAGTGATCTGCAGCATCCACAGAAACCAGAAGTGAGACCATCTCTGTGTTGCCCCAAATAGATCACAGCTGGACCAGAGGGTTCATCTCTGGGCCCCACATTCTGTCACCCTGGAGCATGTTTAAAGGAAGAGGCCAGAATGTTGGGGACATAGATATCACATGATGTAATGAATATATAAGTAGCCTGGAGAAGGCAAAGTATAAGGAAGGTGTGGTGTCTATCTCTAGTTATCCGAAGGGCCACCATATAGAAAGGGATGTGATGTGTTTTCTATTATTTAGGACTGATAAACAAAACAAAAATTCTATGTAAGTGAACCCCTAGTGATCTTCTAATGGAAGAATTCATGTCAAATTTATCTTTCGGATCCCCTCAGCATCTGTTCCACATGAACAGTGACTATAAATTTGCTAACTGAATGAATAGGAAGGAATTCCACTTCAGCTCCAGTGGGTGGACAACCAGCTCTCTATAAACAACTCTATAAGAGTCAGCACTACCCAAAAATGGAATGGACCATCTTGTTTATCAATAAACATATTCAAAGAAAAGATAGGCCCTTCACTGGGAGACTGAACCAGGAACCAGGTGATCCCTCCAGTTGAAAACTGGACCGGTTCTATTAGGAGGGGAAAGACAAGATCAAGGCTGTTTCCAGACCATCAAGTGACTGGATATATAGAACAAATTGGTGGGGAGGGGCCAGAGGCAGGAAGGACCAATTAGGAAGCACTGCAATAGTCCAGGAGAGAAGAGAACAGACCGGGTGGATGTCAGTGGGAATGGAAAACCAAGGACAGGCATGGCTTGAAAGAAGCACTGGTACTAGGCTGGGAATTAGGAGCTGCAGGTCCTAGTCCTGCCGCTGGCATTAACTTATTGTGTGATCTCAGATAAGTCCCTTACCTTGGGTAAATCCTTTCCCTTCTCCAGATTTCAGTGTCCCTATCTATGAAATACAGAATAATATCCAAAGTCCCTCCTAACTCTGGATTCTGTGAATGGCAGAGAGATAATGAAAGATAACTAGAATAATGTATTAGAAAGTCCTTGTAAGCTTCAAAGTAATAGTTTCATTAGTCTCATGACTATTACTATTCCAAAGGCAGTCTGATAGGACTTGGTGACTGGGCTTGAGGAGGGGACAGAAAGAGTCAAGTGGACGCAAATGTAGGGGAGATGAGAGATAAGGACCTCAGAACTTTTGGAAGGGAGCTAATATTATCCCTCCTCCAAGATCTTTGAAGACAAACAGTGCTCTGTGCCCTGTCACCTCCTGAACAGCTTCCTCATTCCTTTGAGCCACACCCCATACTTGACTGAAAGAAGTAACCAGTCCTAAGAAAAGTTAGACTATATCTATCCCCTACTCCTTGGTGTGTGTGTGTGTGTGTGTGTGTGTGTGTGTGTGTGTGTGCGCGCACGCACGCTCACGCGCATGCTCTCATTGGGGATTGAATTCAGGGTTTTGTACGTGCAAAGCACATTATTTACCACTGAGTTACACCCCCAGCCCTCTTTTTAATGTTCACAAATGAGCCTTGGTCTGGACCTTTCCTTAAATAAATCATCATCTTATATGGAGATAGTCAATATTACTGAGCACTTAGTATATGGTAAGTACTTTACTTACATCATTTCTCACCCTGGGAGGTAGTTCTACTTATCCCCATCTTATAAATGAGGACACGATGGCTCATGGAAAGCTCAAACTTTCCTGAAGCCACAAAACTTACAAGGGGGATTCCAATACAAGCCTGTGTGATTTCAAGGCTGCATTCCTAAAGACTTCCAGTACTTTACTATGTATTTTTGCAACAACCTAGAGAAGAGAACTAGATCAGTGTTGTCTCCAATTTCCTGCTGGGGGAAGTGACACTGGGAGAGGTTAAAATCAGTCACTTGACAAGTTAGTAAGACCTCCCATAGTGCAGTTTGGTGCTTTTTCCACCTCCCAGAGTTTTCCTCTCTGCAACTTCCAGGGCCTCTCTGATCCTCCTAGGCCTGATGGGTAGAGACTTGCCCAGCCTATTTAAGGGAAGGATTTTTACTTGTCCTTTTCATGCTGGGGGGAGGGAAGCAAAAGGTTTTTGAAAGGTGAAAGTGAATTCCCACCTCTTCACCACCAGCACCAACACACACCCCAGCCCAGGGCTTTGTGGTGATAGGGCTGAAGGCTTACACAATGAGTCATGCAGGGCTGACCTGCCAGAGTCACCCAAGCACAAGGTGCTAAGCTTAGTTTAGAGGGGTGAAAAAGTAGGCCATGCTTTCTCGTTCCCAGAGCGTGATTCAATTGCATCTTATGTCACTTACTCATCTCCTCTTCAAATACAATAAATGTTTGGGGAATGTTGTACAAGGCCTTGGGGGCAGAGGGGATATATGATGAAGAGTGCATCCCATCCTTCAGAAAGACAAGACAATGTGGAACAGAGTAATACCATTTTCCCTTAGGATTTGTTGGGGATTGGCTCCAGGAACCCCCATTGTGGAAAACAAAATCTGCGGATACTCAAATTCTTTATTAAATGATGTAGTATTTGCATGTAGCATGTGCACATCTTCCCATATACTTTAAGCCACGTCTAGATTACTTATAATACATAATACAATACAAATTATATGAAAAAATTACTATACTACATTGTTTAGGAAATAACGACGATAATATTTTTGATCCCTGGTTGGTTAAATCTGCAGATGTGGAACCCACCAATATGAAGGACTGACTGTATATATTTATAAAGAATGATGGGGGCACATAGTGATTCGTTCCAAGGAGAGAAGCTCCGGAAAGAGCTGAGATTAAAGAGTGAGTTCAGAACACAAAAGAGACAGAGTGCTCTCAGGCAGTTTGAATGCATATCCCTCCAGTTTGAATATATTTGGGTTCCATCTAACAGGCAATAGGGAGCCATGGAGCACACTCTAGGGTGGAGAAAAACTGAGTTTGAATCCAGGCTCTGCCCTTTCTCATCTGTTTGATACTGGGAAGGTTACTCAACCCATGTGGTAATAGAATTCTCTACTATTTGCTCTTCCTTTTAGCCAATAAGTGGATTATACCTCCTAGCCAGTTGACATGTGACTTTAATACCCTCCAGAAGAAGGAGTGTGCTTCTTTAGCTCATCAGTAAGCTTGACCACGTGACATAGCATGGCCAATGAAGTAGAAGCTGGAAGAGTCCTGTGTCAGTTCTAAGCAGAAACTAGAAGAGCCATGTTTCAATCTAAAACTTTACCCTTTCATTTCTCCCACTGAGATGCTGTGTCCTGGATAGGAACTATGCCTTCAGCCTGGATCCAGGACTTAAAAGGCACATAGAGGAGAGCTGCAACCACTGATAATGCAATGTGAAGAAGGAAACTGTGTTGTAAGTCACTGAGGTTCTGGGGTCATTCACATCATAACTTAGCAAATGCTGATGGGTACACCCCTCTAGATTATGAGTGAGTTTAGTATTATCTACCACAGAGAACTGTTGTAAGGATCAAATAAAATTACCTCTCTGTGTGTGGTGGCACACACCTGGAATCCAAGAGACTCTGGAGGCTGAGGCAGGAGGATTGAAAGTTCAAGGCCAGTCTCAGCAATTTAGCAAGACCTGGTCTCAAAATAAAAATAAAAAAAGAACTAGGGCTGTAGCTCAGTGATAGAATGCCTCCGGACTCAATCCCCAGTGCCAAATAATTAATAAGAATACTTCACGTGAGGCTGGGGTTGTGGCTCAGTGGTAGAGGACTTGCCTAGCATGTGTGAGGCACTGGGTTTGATTCTCAGTACTACATATAAATAAATGAATAAAATGAACATACATAACCATCTAATATATATATATATATATATATATATATATATATATATAATACTTCATGAAAAATGTATAATCATTTCACCAAAGATTTGTATTATAAAATGACTACTCTGTACACAAATATATGAAAATTTGATTAATAAAAGAAATGACACTTGCAAAAGAGTAGGAAAAAATGGGGTAATGGGTTGAGTAAAGTCTCCCCAAGCATTCAGGTCACCCTAGAAACTCAAAATATGAACTTATTTGGAAATATGGTCTTTGCAGATGTAATTAGTTAAGAATTTAAAGAATAACTCATCCTGGATTTAGGGTGGGCCCTAAATGCATTGATGACTGTTCTTATAAAAAGAGGAAAAGACATATGGAGACACAGAGAAGAAGACCATGTGAAGATGGAGGCAAAGCTTCAAGAGATGTGTCTTCAAGCCATATTGAGACTGCTGGCAGCCCCAAAAGCCAGGGAGAGGCGTGGGATGTTTTTTCCCTCAGTCTCCAGAAGAAACCAAGCCTGCTGACAGCTTGACTTTTGGCCTCCTCAATGGTGAGAAAATAAATTTCTATTGTTTTAAGTTACCTAGTTTGTGGTAATTTGCTATGACAGCCCTGGCAAAGTAGTACAGATGGATTATTTAAAAAATAATACTGAACAATTGGTTATTCATTTGGAAAAAAACAAAATTGGATTCCTGCCTCATAGCATACATGAAAATAACCATAAGTTAGATGAAAGACCTAAATTTGAAAAGCAAAACTTTGGAATTTTTAGAAGTAACTCGAGAAAATTACCTTCAGGACATCAAGATAGGAAAATATTTCAACAAGACACAACAAATCACTGTATTTTTTTGAGTTCTCCACAGAAACAGACTGATAGGATGTGGTGTGTGTCCATGCGTGCATATATGTAGAGACAGAGAGAGAAAAAAAGAGAAATTTCTTATAAGAAATTGGCTTACCTGATTATGAAAGCTAAGAAGGTCCAAGATGCTCAGTCAACAAGCAGCAGATCCAGGAGAGCCAGTGGTTTACATCTTTTCTGAGACCAAAGACCTGGGAACAAGGAGAGTCAACAATATATATTTTAGTCCAAGTCAAATTCCACAGCAGAAGAGCTGAGCATGGTGGCACATACCTGCAATCCCAGTAATTCCAAAGATTGAGACAAGTTTGTAAATTCAAGGACAGTCTCAGCAACTTAGTAGGACCCTCAGCAACTTAACAAGACCCTGTCTTGAGATAAAAAATAAAAAGAACGGGGATGTGACCCAGTAAAGCACCCATCTAGGTTCAATCCTCCGTACAAAAAAAAAAAAAAGAACTTTAATCCAGAACAGAAGACCATGTCCCAACTCAAAGATGGTTAGAAGAGACAAGCATGGTAGCACAATCCTATAACCCCAGCTACTTGGGAGATTAAAGCAGGAGGATCACAAGTACAAGGCCATCATGGGCAACTTAATAAGACCCTATTTCAAAATTTTAAAAAAATATAAAAAGGACTGAGGATGTAGTTCAGTGATAGAATGTCCCTGAGTTCAATCTCCAGAACAAAACAGAAAAAGAAAAAAATAAAGGAAGAAATAGATGGTCAGAAGAAAGAATTCTTTCCTCCACCCTTTTGTTCTATCCAGACCTTCAATGTATTGAATGAAGCTGATGCCAGGAGAGGACAATAAGCTTTACTCAGTTTACAGATTCAAATGCTAATCTCATCCAGAAACACTCTCATAGACACACCCATAAATACTTTTTTACCACATATCTGGGCACCCCATAGCCCAGTCAAGTTGACACATAAAATTAACCTCCACACAAATCAAAAATAAAAAGAACTAATAGAGTTAAATGTAGAAATTTTGTGTATCAAAAGATGCCATAAAGAGTGGCACATCTCAGCAACTTAGGAAGCTGAGGCAGGAGGATTGCAAGTTCAAAGCCAGCCTCAGCAACTTAGCAAGGCCCTAAGTAACTTAGTGAGACCCCGTCTCAAAATAAAAAATAAAAACTGGTGCAGTAGTACACACCTGGAATTCCAGTGGCTTGGGAGGCTGAGGCAGGAGGATCATAAGTTCAAAGCCAGCCTTGTCAACTCATCAAGGCTCTAAGCAACTCAGTGAGACCCTGTCTCTAAATAAAATACAAAAAGGGCTGGAGATGTGGCTCAGTGGTAGAGTGCCCCTGGGTTCAATCCATGGTACCAAATAAATAAATAAGTGAAATAAAATTTAAAAATTAAAAATAAAAAGAGTTGGGGATATGGGCTGGGGTTGTGGCTCAGTGGTTAATCACTTGCCTTGCATGCATGAGGCAATGGGTTCAATCCCCAGAATGACATAAAAAAACTAAATAAACAAAATAAAGGTCCATCTACAACTAAAACTATTTCTTTTAAAATTTTATTTAATGTCTGGGGATATAGCTCAGTTGCACAAGGCCCTGGGTTCAATCCCCAGGATCACAAAAAAAAAAAAAAAAAAAAATCTTATTTAAAAAAAGAACTGTGGGGCTGGGGAGATAGCTCAGTGGTAGAGTGCTTGCCTTGTAAGCACAAGGCCCTGAGTTCCATCCCCAGCACCAAAAAAAAAAAAAAAAAAAAAAAAAAAGGAGCTAGGGATGTGGCTCAGGGGTTAAGTCTCTCTGGGTTCAATCCTGGTATTGGAAAAAAGAAAAAAGAAAAAGCTGTAAAGAGAAAAGATTTCCTCCTCACTAGGAGGAAATCTCTACAATACTTTTGACTGACAAAAGATGAGAATTCATCTTTAAATCTGAGCTACATCCCCAACTCAGTGGTAGAGTGCTTGCCTAGCATGCATGAGGCCCTGGGTTCAATCCCCAGTAGTGCAAAAACAAAACGAAAAGGGCTAGGGGTATAGCTTACTGGTAGAATTCATGCCTTGCATGTGCAAGGCCCTGAGTTTGAGCCCTAGCACTACAAAAAAGAAAAGAAAAGAAACCTAATTCATTCTATACCTTGGAGGACTGATTAATTCTCCCAAAGCACACAACTCCAACTGGACCCTCTCTTAAGGCCCTCTGTGGTATGTCCCTATTTTCAACTCCTACCACTTTGTGTGTATGTGGTGTTGGGCATCAAACCCAGGGCCTTCCATAAACACTCTACCACCGAGCTACAGCCCCAGGCCTCAGCTTCTACCACGCTTGAGCAGACCCATAACTTTCACCCTGTTCCTATTCAACCCTTGCTTTGTCCACTACAACCGACTGCAGCAACCATGCTTGGCTACAGTTTCCCTTTTTTCTGATAATAATCCCTCCCTTTTCTTAGAGATCTATGTTTTTCATTCATACATAGAACCCTGTATCCTCCAACAGAATCTATATTCCAGGTCACATAGATTAATCAATTCAAGTGGCCTAAACTGACCCCATTATGATCTTCTCCCCAGAGAAGATCATACCTTTTCTGCTAAAGGTAGCAGGCAAGAATTTCCTGTTTTCTTCTGACCTCCCTTATTCAGACCTCTCTTGGGGAGTCTAGTTCTTTCTACCTTGTAATATGATTATTCTTATATTCTCTGTGTGATGGTTTCATCTGCTGCTCTCTCCAAGCACTCAGTTGTAACAAGTATTTTCTGATTACCTTTACATGCAGACATTGTGTTATACTCTGAGGATACAGAGCTGCGGCGTAAGGCATAACCCTTATAGAATGGTTGGTTGAATGAAAGTGCTCCTCTGGACCTAACCCAGTTTATCACAGGGGATTTGAGCAGAAGAAAATAAGATAGAGTTCAAAATCATTAGCCGGGCATTTAAGACCTCCTACAGTCTGTCTGGGCCTAGTTTTGTCTACCCTACTCACTGTCATCTCCAGCCAAACTGAACTGTTTGTGGTCCTGGACATTCTGAGCTGTCCCTTGCTTGTGAATGTGTATCTTCCAATCTCTCCTCTGGTTTTTCTCTTTCATCCGGGCCTTCCTCATTCTCCATCACATTTAGCCCTCTCTGTCTTTCACTTTTATCTCTTCTCACCTCTCTTCTCCATTGTTCACCATTATTCTTTCCCTTTCCTTCCTTTTTGCTCTTTTTGCTTTGAGGTCATTTTTGACACCTCCCTCCCCATCCCATTCTTGTCTCTTAATTTTCCTCTCTTTTATTTTCTGACCGGCTTCCCTCTCTACCAGGGACCTGCCAGTGCCATCCATGGATGTGCACAGTCCCTCCCCCTGGGTGCAAAAAATGATTGGACAAATCTAAATTAAACAGCTTTTAGATCATATCACAAGAAGCCCTCAATGTGGAGTGCAAAGGCGAAGGGGAGGAGTGGAGGGGGAGGGGATTCTGGTGGCCGAGAAGAGGCTGCCTAGCGACTGCTGGTGAATCCATAGAGCATAACATGCCAGTTATCTACCTCCAATCCACCCCAGCTCCTCCCTTTCCTCCTTCTGATCAAAGAATTAGGAAAAGCCAGAACTGCAAAAATTCTTGACATTCATCTACAGTCTCCATAATTTTATAGCTGGGAAATTGAGGCAGAGAACAGGGATGCAACTAGCTAATGTCAGCCCTCAAGTCAGTGGCTCAGCAGGGACTGGAATGCCAGGTCTCCTGCACCCCATACCAGTGAGCATCCTTTCACTCCACTGCACCGCCTTTCTTCCTCTTGGCACTGGGCACTTGTGCCTGTCTATTTACCCAGACTCCTACCACACCAGACTTGGAATCACATCTGATCCCACAACTCCTCTTAGTGTGTATAGGAGCCAATAAAGTGGGGGCAGAAAGGACGGATGGTCTGACCCTAAATCCTAAGTGGTGGAGATAGTGAAAGTGTCAGTCTGGCCTGTAGGGGGACCAGTTTCCTCTTTGGAGAGTCCCATGGTAAACAGCCTCCACTGAGTTAAGGGACACTGCTTCAGAAGGCCATCCTGGTGGGACATCCCTCACCTCCCCGCCTTTGCCCTCCCAGCCTAGCTGGCAGCAGGGAGGCCCTACCTCACCCCACCGGCCTTCAACTTAAAGCAGAGACCACCCAGGAGCAGGATGGTCCATGGCTGCCGGTGGAGACGGCTGGAGGCAGGGCGGAGGGAAGGGTTTCCAGCAGCTCCACTTTCAGTCTGGCTCCTCTGCTCCACAAAGGGCCACTGTCTGAGCACAGAGGAACCCTGGAAGGAGGCCTCCTAAGGTGCACAGCGACAGGACTGGGTTTCATCACACTGGTCCTCTGGGCCAAGTAAACATCAGGGTAGGAACAGGCCCAGCAGTTTCTGCAGAGCAGCTCCTGGCTCCCATGCAGGCAAAGGCATCCTCACCCAGGGCTTCCCCCAGACAATAGGGAGGTCTACTGGGGGTCATATGCCCAAATTTTATAGCTGCAGAATCACAGATGAGGAGCTGGCTCTATCCTAGTCACTTTCCATTACTCAAGGTGCAGACAACCATTCTATATGACTCTTTTTTTTTTTTTTTGCGGTGCTGGGGATCGAACCCAGGGTCTTGTGCTTGCAAGGCAAGCACTCTACCAACTGAGCTATCTCCCCAGCCCCTATATGACTCTTAAGGTACAGTTTTACAAGAATTTTTTTTTGCTTCAGAAAAGGAAGAAGGTTTTGTGAGATGTAGTAATCAAGAAAGAAGTATGATTTAAGCTTAACATCCATGTTTAGGTAGACACTCCACAAAAGAATGGGAAGAAGAAAGGAAACTCCGGCAGACTGTACACCACCAATAAGGAATGGCATCTGGAAAGCAGGAGCATTTGGGGTCAAAGAGACCTATCTGCTTAGGATAGAGAATTCACCTAGGAAAGGGGAAATCAGGTTGGAAAGTTTGATGGGAATTAAACCATGACTAGTCTTAGCCAGGTTGGGCCAAGTTGCTCATGGAAAGAACAGTAATGGGATAAAAGTAGAATTTCAGAAAGTTTGGTCTTAGGATATACAGAAAGAACCCCAGATTGAGACCCAGTCCTCTGGATAGCCTTGGGCCGATTATGACTGAGATCTCTCTGGGACCTGGTTTCTTAATCTTTAAAAATAAAGTAGAGGATGGTGGTTTGGAACCGGGTGTGGTGGTGCACAACTGTCAATTACTTGGGAGGCTGATTTGGAAGGCAGAGGCAGGAGGATCACAAGTTCAAGGCCAGCCTGGGCAACTTGGTAAGACTCTGTCTCAAAATAAAAAAATAAAAATAACTGGGAATGTAGTTCAGTGTCAAAGCATCCCTGGGTTTCAGTACCACACAAAAAATAAATAAATAAAATGGTTCAGGGGCTGGTAGTGTAGTTCAGTGGTACAGTGCATATTTAGCATGAGTGAGGTCCTAAGTTCAATCCCCAGCACCAAAAAGATAATAAAAGGATTGATTACACCAGATAATCTTGAAGCCCCTTTCTATTCCTAAAATGCAAGGTTTCTCTAATGGGGAAACAAAGACTGTATAAAACAAAGAGGGGAGAATGAGAGGATGGGAGAGCAGCTTGTGGCCACACTCCAGATATCTCTGGGCTGCGTTTCTTCAGTGAATCATCTGCCCAGAGTTGTGGAGTAGACATTACCACTGCCACTGCCAGGCACTGTGCTAGGAACTACCCATTTCTTAAAACTTAATTTTTGTAAATAGGAAATGCATATGCTCACTGCAAAATTTAAAAGTCATGAAAGGATGCGTGTATGGTAAAAATAAGTTTCCTATCACTTCTCGGCCTTTTGGCTAAAATCAAGTATAAAAATAAACTTCCTTCCCCTATTTCCAGTCACCCACTTCTTCTCCACTATTATCAATTTCTTGAGTATCCTTCTGGATTGGATCTACATGTATATGAACTTATACCTATACAAAGATTTCATAAGAGGAAGACATGGTGACATATACCTGTGGTCCCAGCTACTTGAAAGGCTGAGGCAGGAGGATCACTTCAGTCCAAGAGTTTGAGAACAGCCTGGGCAACCACTGGGACTCTGTCTCAAAAAAAAAAAAAAGGGGGGGGGGGGGCGAGTGGATTTTTAAAAAATTCTATTGATTCTTTTTCTTTGCAGAAATGGAAGCATTCTAAACATATGGTTCTGTGCTTATTTTTTTTTTTTAATTTGGAAATTCTGGAGATATTTTTCAAAAGAGCTGCCTTTGGACTGAAGGTGTAATTCAGTGATAGAGCATGTGCTTAGCATGGCTGAGGTCCTGGGTTCAGTCTCTAGCATGCACACATACACATACACACATACAAATTTAAAGAGTTGCCTCCTTCCTTGTGTGCTAAAACCATGATTTATTCGTCCCCTACTAATAGATATTTAGGGTGATTCTTTTCTATTATAAACAATGTATCACTGAATAGCCTGGACATGTATCATTCAGAATATATAGGAATATGTCCCCCAGAATATACTACTAGAATAGAAATTACATGCTGTTCTTCATGTGATTTAATACTCAGAACAACTGTTTCAGATAATTATAATTATGCTGATTATGCAAATGAGAAAAACCAAGGCACAAAAAGATTCAATGACTTGGTCAAAGTCACATAGTTCTAGTAGTAGAGCTGAGATTCCAAGAGGGACAGTCTGACTCCAGAGTCAACACAATCACTCCACCAGTGAACCTCACACATCAGTATCACCTGGAGGACTTTTAAAATATAGGTAACTGTATCCAACTCTTAGAGTTTCTGATTCAGTTCGTCTAGGATGGGGCCCAAGAATTTGTATTAGTTCCCAGATGATCCTGATACTGTTGGTCCAGGGACCATACTTTCTACTCTCTCTACTAGCTCTCTCACTAACTGTGCAGGTAACCCAGAAAGAAGGCAATTGATACTGAGTACTTGACCTTGATGGGACCAGAGTTCAGGGGTACAGGAAAACCTTTCTGGAGCCCAAAAGTCTGTGCTCCCATGAGGACAAGATTAGAATCTGTGGCATGTTGCACTCAATAAATACTTGTTGAATTAATGATTAAATGAGGTATAAAGTACTTCATGAAATTTGCTGCCACCTCTTTTCCCAAACGCCTGAGAAGCCCCACTGTCCATTCTGGCTTAGATTCCAACATGATATGAGATCCCTTGGGAGTGAAACCGTTTGTTGGTTTCCTCCCATTCCTTCCCTGGCTTACAGTGAAATCAACAAAGAGGGGAGAATGAGAGGATGAGAGAGCAGCCTGTGGCCACACTCCAGATATCTCTGGGCTGCATTTCTTCAGTGAATAGCCAGGCCCCTATTATTAATGGAGAGACAACATCTTAGCATGCTACAGTTTGATCAAGATAAACTAGTCCAGCCAGGTGTGGTGGTGCAAGCCTGTAATCCCAACAGCTTAGGAGGCTGAGGCAGGAGGATTAGGAGTTCAAAGCCAGCCTCAGCAATTTAGCAAGGTCCTAAGTAACTCAGTGAGACCTGTCTCAAAATAAAATATTTTTTAAAAGGGCTGGGGATGTGGCTCAGTGGTTAAGTGTCCCTGGGTTAAATCTTCAGCACACACACACACACAAAAGATAAACTAGTCCAGTGCTCTTGTTTTCTTAGTACTAATAGCAATAGATAAAATTCATAGCACATCCATGCAGTTCACATACTTACTTTAGAATATTTTCCCCCTGGGAGCTGGAGTTGTAGCTCAGTGGTAGAGCACTTGCCATGTGTGAGGCACTGAGTTCAATTCTCAGCAGCACATATAAACAAATAAATAAATAAATAAATAAATAAATAAAATAAAGGTACATCAACAACTGTAAAAAATTTTTTAAAAATTTTCTAGGTTGGGGTTGTGGCTCAGTGGTAGAGCGTTTGCACCACATAAAAATAAATAAATAAAATAAAGCTTCATTAACATTTAAAAAAAATTTTTTTCCCTCTACTTCCTTCCCCCTTATTCTGATACAAAGCCTTTCTTTCCAGAGGGTTTGGCGTGTTACACACACACACACACACACACACACACACACAGAAAAATTTCAGTGAAGGAGATCTGAGGTCTGCAGAGCACCAAGGCACTAACAGATTTCCCAAAAAAGGAATAAAATATTTGCAAGGTCACACTTTGTTATCCTGAGGCACCTATATGCCAAGCCAGCTCCTCTAGGTGTTGATTCTATTACAGAATTAGATGCCTAAGCTCAGGGGCCTTGAGGCCCTGAAGCCTCTTCCAGCCCCAGGGCTTCTCCTACCTGGCCTCCAGTCCTGCTCCAGCTGCTTGCCCTACCATGGGGCTCCTGTTCCAAGCCCCCTTCTCTGTTGTACATTTGCTTTGGAGTCTCAAGGCCCAGTCTTATAGTTGACGATTTCAGTCCCCAGACCCTGGACAAACAAAACTTCAGAAGAAGCCATCATTAAGTGGCTGGGTGAAAGAGGCCATGAGTCAGGGACAGGTATTTTAGGGGCCCAGTCAGTCTGAGGCAGCTGCTCAGGGACCCTTTAGACTGTTCATCTGACTGAACCAAGGCCTACTGAGTGGCTGCTGCATGGAGGACAGATGCAGCCAGCTGTGGTCAGCCATCACATTCATCAGGCAGGTATAGTTACACACTGACACGCCGTCCAGTCGGCTCAGGTGGCCAGAAAGGGACATCAAGCAGGCTCAGTCACGCAGAAGCCCCTGTCCAGGAGGTACACAGTTGAACTCTTGAGGTAGTGAGCCTGCAGCCTTGCAGGTATGGGCAGAGCATCTGGCAGCTGTGGCCAGCTACCAAGTCTCTATGCTGTGGTGCGACATGCGGGCAGCATAGTGGTAGGGTCCTGAAGCCGTCCAAGGTACTGAGGTCCGGGTGAGGTGAGGCAGTCAGTCGGTCCATTAAGCAGAGATGGACCAAATGCCTGGCACAGATGGAATCAGTTGGTAAACTGTAGTCAGTCAAACACAGGCGGCCATGGCCAGGGACAGCTTGTCAAGTACAGGCGGGGTCTGGTCAGTCAGGGGCAGTCAGGCTGCCTGGGTCAGACACACCTGGCCCCCAACCAGGTAAGCGCAGTCAGTCTGGTGGGCAGATCCTGCAGTCTGTCTGTCAGGCACCCATGAAATCTGTGTTCAGTCAGATACAGTCAGACATACTCGAATTATCTGGTAGCGATGGTGTCTGTGGCCAGTCAGACACAGCCGGGCGCTCAGCTGTAGCTCGGTGGAGCCAGTCAAGCAGCAGAGTCCTCGCGGCCTCCGGGCCTCCTTATGGGAGGAGCCTGGGGCGGGGGCGGGGCCTCGTTCAGGCGGAGCCCGCGGGCCCGCCCTGCCCCGCCCTGCCTGCAGTCTCCCGGCGTTGCCATGGCAGCCGCGGACCCCATACCTGCGGGCGGGGTGGTAAAGGGCTCACTGCTTTCCCGGCGCTGGAAGGGTTGCCATCCTTCTTTCCCGCCCGCCGGCGACGGAACTCTAGCCCTGTGGCGGACTTTCTAGAAGCGGCCTGGGAGTTCAGTTGGCTGCGAACCGCACAGTATCAGAGTCCTCCTGACGGAGGGGTTGACCCTTCATCGTCCCCTTGCACAGATGGGGATGACTTGTTTAAGGGTACCCAGCGAGAGTGACAGAGCCTAGAATCTCCGATTCTCAACTGTCCTGTGCCCTGCACGGACCCCAGGAAAAAAATTTCTCTTGACAGGGCGTATCCGAAAGAGGTCACAGGCTGTGCAGTGATGTGATTAGAGGACTTGGGTTAATAAACGACAAGGGCGAGCAAGGGCAAGCATTCACCTAGCACCAAGCACTGTAATGAAAGCTTAATGTAGTTCACCTGTGCCTAGCGAGTTTCCTTCTGTGATTCCCCTTTTAAAGGTGAAAGCTGAGCACAAAGGGATTTGTTTGGTGATTTGTCTAGGGCGGGGGCTGTGAGGTACAGATGCCACGATTGGATTCCAAGCAGTCTGCCTCCTACCCTGTTGGCATGTGGGTCCTCAACACACCCTCTGGGAGCACAAAGGGGCACACCTGTTGTCCCAGCTATTCAGGAGGCTGGAGGATCACTTAATACCACAAGCTGGAGACCAGTCTGGGTAGCACAGCAAGATCCCATTTTGAAGAACAAAAACAAAATAAGTAAATAAATCCCCCCAAATACCTTGTGCCCTCTCCTTGTGAACTCCCAAGGATACAGCTCCAATTCCTTTAACAGTTCTCTCTGATCTCCTTCAGAAGACCCAGTCCTATGCTGGGTCCTAGAGCAGGAGGATCCAGTTCATGTCCCTGCCTCAATGACTCAGAATAAGGAGCTATCTGAACTGAGGACTTAGCCAAACCTGGGACACACTAAGTGTATCTCACAGGGCTCTGAGAAGGGAAAGCCTGTGAGGTTAGAGAATCCAGGGCCAACAGGTCGCTGAAAAACTGGGTGGACTGTCACAGGGAACCCCAGGAGTATAGCTTCAAGTCCACAGGTCTGTGATCAAGTCCCAGCAGTGTGAACCAGGAGTGAGGAATGCATGAAGAGCCATAAACTTAAATGCCTATAGAATAATGAGATTCATGAAAATGAGTCAAGGGGCCAGATTGGCACACCTGTCTCATCGAAAGAGGACATCTGCCTCTTTGTGCTTGCCCACTGTGTCCTCAGAGACCCACTTTCTCTAGTCCATGCTAGATAACATGGAGGTTTGATTTCTCCATCTATATAATGAGAAGGAAAACTTCAGCTTTATCTCACAGGATGAAATTTTATGGAGATCAAACATTACCATATGTAGAAAATACTATGTGAAGTGTAACATACTCTATAAATGGAAGGAGAAGGAAGAGAATGTTGACTGACCATTTGTTGGGCATCTGCTGCATGGTCTTATAGGAGTTCTGACGTGGAGGCAGGGCTTATATCTCTTGTACAGATGAGGAGATGCCTTTCAAGAATTATGTTGACTTTACCAAGGTCCATTGTGTGTGGTGGAGCCAGATTTGAATTTAGAATCATCTGACTTCCAAGATGAGTCTCTCATGTCAGTTGTTTTGCAGTGTGACTTGAGTCCCGCTGGTCACACCAAGATGATTTCAGGACCCAGATGAACAATTTTTAGAACAGATTTGTAGCTTTTGCTATCTTCAATTATAGAGGAGGCATGTTGATATTATAGAAGCCCTAAATTTCACAGTCAGGTAGTAATAGACTGAATAATGGTCACCTAAAGATATCAGGTCCTTATCTCTAGAACCAGTTTTCCCTATTATTAACATCTTGTGTTACTATGATGTTTGTCACAACTAAGAAACACTTGTACGTTCCTATTAAACTTTATTCAGATTTCATAGCTATTCCACTAGCATCTTGTTTTCTGTTCCAGAGTTCTATCCAGAGCACCACACTACATTCAGTCATCAAGTCTTTGTCTTCTCTAACCTGTAACGCTTTCTCAAGGTTTCCTTGTTTTTCATGTCCTTGGAATTCTTCTTTCCCACCCCTGTACTGGGTTTAAACACAAGGGTGCTTTACCATTGAGATGCAACACTAGTGCTTTTTATTTTCTATTTTTGTTTGTTTTTTGTTTTTTTGCAGTGCTGGGGATCGAACCCAGGGCCTTGTGCATGCAAGGCAAGCACTCTACCGACAGCTATCTCCCCAGCCCTATTTTTTATTTTGAGACAGGGTCTTGCTAAGTTACTGAGGCTGACGTCTCCCAAGTTGCTGGGATTACAGGTGTGGACCACCACACCTGGCATGACCTTGCAGTTCTGAGGAGTAGTACTCAGGTATTTTATAGAAACTCCTTCAATTTGTGTTCATCTGCTGTTTTGTTCATGATTAGACAGGGTCATGGGTTTGGGAGAAGACTTCACAGAGGTAAAGTGCTCTTCTCATCACATCATCTCAGGGTTACATGTTATCAACATGGCTTAATCACCTTGATCACCTGACCAAGGTCATGTTTGCCAAATTTCTCCCCTTTGAGTTACTTACACTCTACCACTGAGCTACAATCCCAGCCCTGGAATTCTTTTATAGGGATGATTTGTTTGTTTCGCTATTTATTTATTCATACCAGCATGAATTCCTAGCTATTTATTTTATCTTGGGTTATATTCCAATTTTATGTTATTTTATTGCTCAAGTTCTTCCAGTTTTGGCTATTGGGAGCTCCTCCAGGTTGTCCCCTATATCCCTTTGACCTCAACTGTCTTGCCAAGTGTTTTACCAACCAGTGGGAACACATGCAACTTGGGTTCCTACTGGTTGCATCAATATGATTTGAAGTGGAAGCCAGAAGAACATTTTTAAAAAGAGTTATATATTTACTTTAATATATGTTAGGAAAACATATAACTAGCATGTCAACTCTGATTTCACAAATACTGTAGAGAACAAAGCCAAAGTTGTGCTGAGTCAATTCATAGGTATTATGTAAAAACTTGCTATGGACTGAATGTCTGTGACCCTACAAATTCATACGTTGAAATTCTAAGCCACCATGATGATGATATTAAGAGGATGGGCCTTTGGACCATGATTCAATCATGGGGAAAGAACCATCATGAATGAGATTAGTGCCCCTGTGAAAGAGGCTGAGAGACGGGCATGGTGACATACACCTATAAGCCCAACCTGTAATCCCAGCTACTAAGGAGATGAGGCAGGAAGATCACAAGTTCAAGACCAGCCTCAGCAACACAGCAAGACCCTGCCTCAAAATAAAAAATAAGGGGCTGGGGTTGTGGCTCAGTGGTAGAGTGCTCACCTGGCATGTGTGAGGCACTGGGTTCAATTCTTAGCACCACACACAAATAAATGAATAAAAATAAAGGTCTAACAACATCTAAAAAATATTAAAAATAAAAAATAAAAGTGGTGTGGGTGTAGTTCAGTGGTAAAATGCCTCTAGATTCAATCCTCAGTTTTTTTTTTGTTTTTGTTGTTGTTGTTGTTGTTGTTGTTGTTTTAAAAAAAGGCTGGAAGGCTCCATCTATGAACTGGAAATCAGGCCCTCAGTTGCTCTGTATCTATTGGTTCCTTGGTCTTAGAGTTCCCAGCCTCTAGAATTCTGAGAGATTTCTGTTGTTTATATGCTATCCAGTTGATGCTATTTTGTTGTAGTAGCCTAAGACATTGGAGTACACAGATATGTAGGAAGTTGTTAAGCTGATTTGAGAATGATTCAAGTTTGAGAAACTGGGCAAGGGCAGAATCAAGTCCCAAATTCAAGCAATGAGGAGAATGATGAGGATTATGAGCAGGCTGTCTGGGTCGACCCCACACACAGCTGGTTTCCAGGGCCCTGCTGCCAATCAGATCTGCCTTCTCTGTCTCCATGCAGATGCATGCTGATGTTGATAAGGGGGTTGGAGACTGCGTGCCTAGACCTCCTGGAGAGGATGGATGTTGCAGGGCTTGTTTCCCAAGTGAGCTATGTGGGCGGCCTGCAGCTCAGCATCCTTCCTGCTAATGAGCTTAGAGCCTTTGACCTAATAAACACCATCATGTGTCACAGGTCTGACATGTGATGTTTTCCGAGAAGTGCCAGGGATATTATTTTTACTTTTTTGCCTGTGTCATCCTCCATCTGAGACAGGCAAAAGGACACAGCTGTTTCAGCAGTCATACTGGTGCAACTCTGGTTCAGGGTCTTATCTGGGGTCTCTGGGCCCACACTCCCAGCCTCACAGAATTGATTGCAGCATTTAGAAGGCCTAATTGTCCAATTCTAAGCCTAGACCCAGGTCCTAAACCTGCCTCCTGATAGAGCAGTGGCTCACCAGAGTCTCTGGCCTGATCTGAAATAGCCCTTCAAGAAATGAGTCCTTTAGCTTCCCAGCATCTAATCCAGGTTGTGGGAGTCTGCATGCTAGTGTGTATTCAGGCCTCTAAATCCTCTGTGTGCCTTCCAGGGAGCTCTGGAGTCAGATGACTTGGATTAGAATCCTGGTTTTTCCTAAGAACTAGGCAGGTCACATGCCTTGCAGCTATAAAAAGGGAAGAGTAATAGTATCTACTTCACAGGATTGCTGTGCAAATTAAATGAGGCAATATACATAAAGTGCTTAGTTATTAAAGTGTCTGGCCCATAGTATGTGATCAATGAATTAATTAATTTGTTTAATAATTACAAAGTGCCTACTGTATATCATTTTACTGAATACTGTATTGGGTGGAGGACATTCGTGAAAAGAAGAACAGAAAATAAACTAGTAAATTGATAGATTAAGTGAAACATATAAAGCTAAGACCCTGATATAAAGCCTGGTATACAAGGAATGAATAGAAATACTCATTATTATTAATAAAATAATGAAATATTGGGATGAATGAAAGAAACAAGTAGGGCTATGTTATGACAACTGGAAGAAACCGTCTTGAGATGAAGAGGATAGAAAAGGCTCTAAAGAATTAAAATTGGGGGCTAGGGCTACACCTCAGTGGTAGAGTGCTTGCTTGGCATGCATGAAGCCCTGGGTTCAATCCCGAGCACTGCAAAAAAATAAACATAAATAAATACAATTAGAGCTGAAACCTATAGGATGAAAAGAAAACGAGTCTTGCTAAGAGCCAAGTAAAGACCCTTCTAGGTCTAGAGCGTGTATAAAGTCCCTGAGGGACAGCAGAGTTTGAAGAATGGAAAGAACAGCAAGGAGGCCATCGTGGTTGGGAAGTTATGACAGAGGGAGAGAGTGGTCCAGGGTGAGGCATGAGGGATGCAGGGGGCAGGTCATGGAGGGCAAAGCTCAGTAAGGAGTTTGGATTTTGTTTTAAGTGTGATGGAAGCCACAAAGGCTTAAACAGGAGAGTAACAAGATCTGATTTCTGACTAAATGTTAACTCTGGCTTCTGAAGGGAGAAAGGAGACGGAAGCAGGAGTAGCAGAAACCATCAGAACAACAATTCAGAGGCTATCAGAGACATCCAGATGAGCAATGCTGCTGGTTTGGATGTAGAAATAAAAAATTCTGTTCGACAGAACTTTCTGCAATGGTGGGAATGTTCAACATCTGTGACTCTTAAGCAGGTGGAATGAGGCTAGTATGGTTGAAGAATTGAATTTTTGATTCCATATTATTCCAATTAATTAAAATTTAAATAGTGGCTGCTCTAAGGACAGCCAAGGGAATTGAAAATATTCACAATATATATTTAGGAGACAAATAGGATTGGTGATGGTTGGGGCCTGTGGAGTTTAAGAAAGAGGAATCAAGGAAGATGACTAGGTTTTTTTGATTGTTTGTTTGTTTTGTTTCATTTTAAATTTGGGAACCAGGTGATGATACTGTCAGTTGCAGCTCTGGGCAACAGCAGGCTCTGGAGAGATACCAAGAATTTTGATTCTCAAAGGAGTCTAAGATACTGTGGAGGGCTGTGGTTTGTAGCTCAGTGGTAGAGCGCTTGCTAGCACATGTGGGGCACTGGGTTCGATCCTCAGCACCACATATAAATAAGTAAATAAAATAAAGGTATTGTGTCCAAAAAAAAAAGGATTAAAAAAACAAAAAAAGAGATACTGTGAACATTCACGTAGAGATATCAAGTACAAAGCAGGATGCATGTTTGTCATCATTGTCATCTCTGGGTTCCAGGAATAGCAACCTGTTGGGCTGCTTAGGAGATGGAACCAGAAAGGAGACCAGAGCCCCCCTGCTCCTTATCATCATCAGTGTGCCACTGACAAACCTATCGACCACACTCTGGTGTCCAGGACTCTCGTGTGAACCACAGCTCCTCCTTTTTCTCCTTGTCCTTCCCTCCAGGCATTAAGCCCAGTTGCTTCTTCCTTTGCAATGGCAGAAACCTGACTTTCCCTGTTTTCTAGTCCTGTAGCACCTCTACTGACTCACGCCCTTGTTATCTTACTGTGGAGAAAAAAACCCTGGACTTCTTCAGAGAGGTCTTTCTGACTTTGGGATTTTCCTCTTGGGAATCCTTTCTGGATCTGCATCAAGAGTCTTAAGCCTGGGGTGGGGCTATAGTTCAATGGTAGATCACCTGCCTCGCATGTGCAGGACCCGGGGTTTGATCCTCAGAACTGCTTAATTAAAAAAAGTCACAAGCTTGGTTCAATCCTTTGATCTTTCTTTATATTTCCAGGATTATATACAAAGGAAATCAGAAGACTTCGCAAAGTTTGGAAATTCATAAGAATATTCATCACAGCATTAATGATATAAGCTGGAAGTATAGTTTTCAATCTTATCTGACTTGAACTATCAGAAATCTCACCTGATTTGTTGATGTATCTTCTTTGACACACTCATTCACTTGTAGAACACAACATTCTTGTGATTGTTCTTCTACCTTTGTGATCACTCCTCTGTCTCTTTCCTCATTCCTTCTCAAACACTGGACCTGTCAACAGTGCCCAGGGCTCAGTCCTCCAGCCTCTCCTCTCGGTCTGCCCTCCCTTGGTTCTCTCAGGCAGCTGCATGGTCTTCCAGACATCTATATGCTGATGACTTCCAAAGTGTCTTTCCAGTTCAGACTCTCCCTGAATGTCAGATTCATAAATCCAACTGTATACTTGACATTTCCACTTGAATGTCAAATAGGTATGGCATCTTAATATCTCATGTCCAGCACCAAGCTCCTGAAATTCTCCCCCAGACTTGTTCCTTCCATGATCTCTTCTATCTTAGTTAAAGGCAACTTTCTTCATTTGCTCAGGTCAAAAACCTTGGAGTCATCTTTGATTCCTCACTTTCTTTCACAATTCACATCTAGACGGTCAGCAAGTCTTGTAGGCTTGACCTGATACCCTGAGTTTAGCTGCATTTAAACCCCTTAGTTGTTATCATCCTGGTGTGTAGAGTCCTCCCTCACCCTAGGGGGATATGTTCCAAGACTCCCAGTGGATGTCTGAAACCATGGATAGTACTGAACCCTGCAATTCAATGTCTTTTCCATCTTAACTAAGTTAAGCTCTGTGGCTGTAATTTTTGCAATTTGTAATTCAGGCAGCTCCTCTCTTCTTTTTTCTGTCTTTTTTTGTTTGTCATTGTTGGTTTGTAGTGGGGATTGATCAAGGGGTGCTATATCCCCAGACCTTTCTATTTTTTATTTTGAAACAGGGTCTTGATAAGTTGACCAACCTGGCCTCAAATTTGCAAAGTTCCTGCCTCAGACTCCTGAGTCTCTGGGATTATAAGCATGCATCACTACACCTGGCAATTTCGGCATCTTTTGCTAACAAAACTAGCAGGAAGTTTTTCTTCCTTCCCGATTTCAAGGATAGAAGATTCAGGGCTGAGGAGTAGATCTGTGGTAGAATGTTTGCCCAGCAGGTGCAAGGCCCTAGGTTCCAACCTCAGCAGTGGGGGAAAAAAAAGATAAAGAATTGTTCTCACCACAGATCTTAGCACCCTCAGTATATAATTAGTAAGTTGAGAATATCACCTTTTTGACTTAAAGGAAGCACTTTATGGCTTCTCTTTGGCATATCTGATTTGCCAATATCAATACTCTTGTGTCTGGGAGCCACTGTTAAGTAAATAAGGGTAATCTGAACACAAGCACTGTGATACCACTAGAGTTGAGTTGCAGTAGAGAAGGTTCCTAAGAGACTAGTGGGTGGGTAGCATACACAGTGCAGATACACTGGACAAAGGGATGATTCACATCCTGGCAAGACAGACTGAGACAGCAATGGATTTCATCATGCCACTCAGATGGTGTGCAATTTAATTCTTATGCATTATTTCTAGAATTATCTGTTAATGTTTCTGGATAGCAGATCACCCATGAGTAACTGAAACTGGAAAGAGAAGTTGCTATAAGGGCAACTACCGTATAAGCTTCTATTATATCTCACATGGTTTGCAGTCATGATCTACTATCAGTCTCCCTGCTTCTGCTCTTTCCCCCACTTCAGCTCTTCTCAGCACTTTAGAGTTCAAGGCCCTCCAGCAACTATCCTTTCTGTCCTCACACCCAGTTCAACCTCATCTCTCCTCCCCAGCCTTTTTGTTGTTCCTGGAGCATGCCACATCCATTATACTCCAGCTTTGTGGCCTGTTTACTGGCTGTTTCCTTCTGTTAGGGAGGCTATTCTACTACATATCCCTAAGCATGGCTCACTCCCTGACTCTAGGCCTCTACTCCAAAGTCACCTTGCTGTCATCTAGAACATTCCACACCCACATTTCTTATTCTTCTTGCCGCTTCTTATTTTTCCATAGCACTTTCATTATCTGCCCTTTTATGCATTTTAAAGATCTGTATATTGTTTCTTTTTCCTACTAGACTGTAAATTTCAGGAGAGTAACATTTTCCTGTTTTGTCCTTTTCCTTCACTACTTATGTTCTGGTGTTTATGGGGCATACAGTAGATGCTGAATAAATAGGTGGTGAATTAATTAAATATTCAAAAGAGACTTCTTGCAAAGGTGGGGAGTAAGGGGATGCAAAAATATGTACGCTTGAGGACTTCTGAGGCCAGTAACCACTACCTTTGCAGAAGGTAAGCCAGGAGGGCGTCCCGACTTCATGTGACTACATTCTTCGCCCTTCCCCCACGCCGGAACGTTTCAGTTCCGGAACCATAGCTCTAAGGCGCTGGCGCGAGGGTACTTCCGGCGCCGCTCCTCTCTCGCCCGCGAGGAGAACTGCCAAGTCAGTTCCGGCCGAGAGCGTGGTGAGGAACGGAGTGCGGCCTGCTCTCCGGGCCCTCTGGGGCCCTCCGGCCTCCGGCCGGCGGGTGAGCTGGGGGGCCCGGGGACAGGCCGCGGCCTCTTCCCTGCAGACATCCGGAGCTCCCGCTGCGACTGCCCACTGGCTGGCCCTGCCTGTGAAGGACCTGCGAGCCTCTTCCCCTGGCTGGATGACCTGATGGCGGCGGCGACCTGTCGGATCCCGGCCCCGGGACCCCGCGGGCGGCCGGGTCTCGTGACCCAGTCCTGTTCGTCCCAGCCGAAGCCGCCGCAGAGCTCGTGGCGCCTTTGGGTGGCGGCGGGCGTGGTGGGGCGAGAAGAATGGCGGCCGCCCGGACGCCGCGGAGGCCGGCAGGGGCTTCGAGGGCCCTCGGAGGAGAGTGGACGCGCCAAAGCTCGGCCGCGCGTTGGACAGAGGAGCCGCGCAGACAAGGGCCCTCGGCGACCGCGCGGGGCGGCTCCTCGAGACCGCGCCCGGTCGGGACGGGCGAACAAAGGCCTTAACCGTCCCAGAAGGTGAGCGAAGCCCCGAAGACGACGACGGGTGGAACGGTTCGCGGCCTCGGGCGGTTGGTGTGCGTTCTCCCGAGAGAAGCGGTCGTCACGTGCGTGGCCGCCACCCTGGGGAGAGGTCCTGGCCGTGTGTAGAAGGCCTGTGTATATAATATGAAAAAGCTGCTCTCAACTTGCCCCCAACCTGTTAAAACCTGTGCTGCGTCTGGACATCTCAATGTGAAGAGGTTGCCGAGGTCTGATGGTTAGAAAATAACGTCTTGTAAATGGCCTTTTGTTTTTAAAAATCGGAAATGTCTTCTGCAAGTGGCTTTGGAATGGATTCCTTAGCCCATCTCTGGAGCTGCACGTGTCCACGTTTGTTAAGGGGGTTGGAGGACGTGGAGAAGACTGACCGTGAGGAGGAGGAGGTCCTGTGCAGACTGATTTTATGTCAAAGACATTTTCCTATTGTAACCATTGTTTTGTGTGTGCATTTTATTCCTCATTACTGTATAGATAGTTGAAAATGATAAGTACTTTTTTGGAAATATCTAGGCTTTCTAGATGTTCTAAAGTGCCTGATATATGTTAAAAGTAGAAGTGGTAACATGCAACACGTTTTGTACATTTCTTTTTGTTAAAATTCTTATGAAATTTTTTTTGGGGGGGGCAGTAGCCAAACCCCCTTTTGAGTCGTACATTGTGTGCTGGTCCTTGGGTGTGCCTACCGTGAGCTAAGACTTGTACTTTATGTCTATGGGTTTTGTTTTACTTTGCTGTGTATATAGTGTATATAAAGGACAAGTGAATCCTAATCTGCATCTAGTCTGTCTAGATGTTAAAGAGGTTGCCAGTGTATGACAAAAGTAGAATTAGTAAACAAATTTTGTATGTTTTGTGTTAAAATTCCTAGGAAGGATTGTCTTCTGAAAATTTTGAGCATTATAGCCCACTGGGTCGGTGACAGGCCAGAATGCTCGTATTTTGAAGACATTTTAAAATTAAAACTATTGTTACATGTGTGCAGTTTATTCAAGACTGTCGTGTACATAGTGGACAAACTGAGTCCTTACTTGAAACATCTAGTCTGGCTAGATGTTTAGAAGTGCCCGATGTATGTTAAATGTAGAGATAGTAAAATATCACTTTGTAAATATCTTTTTGCTAAAATTCATATGAAATAGTCTTTTGGGGAAGGGAACTGTTAAACCTCCTCTGTGAGCAGTATAGTACTGTCTGCACTTGTTCAGTGATGTGGAGGAGGTGGGAGGGAAGCAATTGCAAAAGGTAAAATGTTAGTGTGTTCATACCTGGGACATTTTCAGACATCAATTTTCTTTGTTTTGTGCATTTTGTTTTGCTGTGTATATAGTGTATATAATGGGCAAATGAGTCCCAGTTTTGCAACATCTAGTCTCTAGATGTTAAAGAGGTTGCCAGTGTATGACCAAGTAGTTAGTAAAATTAGCACATTTTGTACACTTTGTGTTGAAATTCATGGGGAAGCTTGTCCTTTGTAAATGACTTTTGAATATGAATTTGTTCAGCCATCTCTAAGCGTTACATATGCCTGTAATTGTCCACTGGACTGAAAGAGAGGGATGCGAGGATAGAAAGGTTCAAGGACAAAATGGTCATATTAGAAAATACCTCAGATTCTAACCATTGCTACGTGTGCAATTTTATTTACCAGTGCTGTGTGCATAGTGGACAGGTTCTTATGTGGAATATCTAGTCCTTCTATATATTTAGAAGTGCTTGATATATTTAAAAGTAGAAGTGGTAGAATTAAAACTTTGTAAATAGCTTTTAAAAAGTGATGGGAAATACTGTTTGGGATTGTTAAGCCACCTCTGAACAGAATACTGTCTGTACTTGTTCACTGGGTTGAGGGAGGTGGGAGGGAAGAAGTTGCAAGGATGTTTTGTTAAGAGTGTGCTAGAAAACCTCAGCTTACCCATTGCCCTGTGATGTGCATTTCATTTAACTTTGCTGTGCTGTATATATTGTATATATACTGGACAAAGGAGTCCTAATTTTATAATATCTAGTCTCTAGATATTAAAGAGGTTGCCAATGTATGACAAAAGTAGAGTTAGTAAACTAACACATTTTGTACACTTTGTGTTAAAATTCATAGAAAGGCAGTCTTCTGAAAAGGACTTTTGGAAGTGAAATTATAACATCATGTGACACTCAGATGTGGCACATGTGACATGGGAGAAAGAAGTGGAAGAAATGAAGGATTCTAGGCCAGAGTGATCCTACTTAGAAGACACTTTCAGATGTAACCATTGTTACATGTGTGTAGTTTATTTAACACTACTATGTACATAGTGGACAAACTTAAGTCCTTATTTGAAACATCTAGTCTTTCTAGATGTTTAGAAGTGCACAAAGTATGTTAAAAGTAGAGGTAGTAAATAAAACATTTTGTAGATATCTTTTTGTTAAAATCCATAATGAAATAACTGTCTTTTAGAAATGGAATGATCAAAACAGTTCTCTGAGCAGTACACGTTGTATTTGTGCTGTTCAGGGAGGAAGAAGGAAAAGAAAATGCAAAGGGCTTTATACCAACGTATTTTCTGTGAAGCAAGATTGACCATTGTCTCTTATATCTGAGTTTTGTTTTACTATGTAAATAGTGTATATAAAGGACACAAGTCCTAATTTACATCTAGTCTATCTAGATGTTAAACAGGTTGCCAGTGTATGACAAGTAGAGTTAGTAAACTAACACATTGAGTATACTTCATGTTAAATTCATAGGAAAGACTGTTCTTAAAACCACTTAGGAAGTGAAATTGTTAGTCATCTCTCAGCATTACAGATGCATATATCTGACCCCTATGTTGATAAGAAACTAGAAGGGGAAGGGTTCTAGGCCAGAATGTTCTTGTTTGGAAGACACTTTCAAATTCTAGCCTTTAAAAAGAGGGGGTTTTGCTTCAGAGTGTAGCCTTTGTTCAGTAAGTTGCAGTTTATTCAGTGCTACTGTATGTATAGTTTAAAACTTAGGTCCTTGTTGGAAACATCTAGTGTTTCTAGATGTTTAAAGGTGCACAACACATGGTAAAAGTTAAGGACTAAAGTAATGCCTTTTAAGTATTTTTTGTTACTGTATAGGAATGGTTGCCATTTAGGAGAATGGAATTGTTGAACTTGATGTCTTGGAGAATACGTGGAAGATTCACTGGGTGGTGGGTGGGGGAATGAGAAAGTATGCATAGAGAAGCACTCTGTGCCCTTAGATTAGTTCCGATTGTCTAGCCATTGTTATATGTGCATTTTAGTTAGTATTGCTGGGTATTAAAGGATAAGTCCTAATGCCCAAAGTTTGTTAGAAGTAGCAAAATAATCCCTATAAATATCCTTGTTAGTTTTTAGGAAGAACTGTCTTCTGGGAATGACCCTTGTTAATCCACCTCTTGGAGCTAAGGGTAGTCCTGAATTTAGTCACTGAAATGGTGCTGAGGGAGAAGAGAAAGGGTGAGGGGACATGCTCTTTGCTAGTAGCTCCATATCTGGAAGGCAGGTTTAGATTATAACCATAGATCTATATGCATTTTTGGTAAAGTACTTGTGTTTATTGTGCACAAAGTTCATACTTTATTTCACAACATCTAAGCTTTCTAGATGTCCTGAGGGTAACAGTGAATCATAAAAGGTAGAGCTAGTGAATTAGCCAATTTGTAAATAACTTTTAGTTATAATTGATAGAAAAGATGCATCTGGGACATGGAATTGCTTTGTCTCTGGGCTTTGTGTATCAGGACTTGCTCGTTAGGCTGGCAGCAAAGGGGCACAGGGGCGCACACAGGGAGAGACAGGAGCAAGTGCTCAAGGATTGACATTTCCATGTGAGCCACTGGTGTGTGCATCTTCTGGCTATACTATAGGAATACTTTAATTCACTGGGAACATGCATTCTTGCTAATACTTTAGTAGAAATCTGGTAATGAAACAAGCTTGGTGTATCCTGTTGCTTTGTCTCATTTTAAATTGAGCATTAAGGGAATGCATTATTTTAGTTGTAACTCTGCCAATATGTCTATCCTAGAGGCCTGTTGCCATTTCTGTCTTCAATGAAATTTTTGTCCCCAAGAAAGGATAACAGATTGAGTTGGTATAGTGTATTCTTGGTTATCAAAAATACTCATGTAGCTTTGGGATTTTGAATTGGTGAGTATTCATGATGTGTGGAAAAGCATGATACACACTACAATCTCAATCACAAATGGGATATTGTGTATGTATATGCACGACCTGGAGGGACACGTCCAACTAAGCTGCTTGTGACTGAATGACTTTGTTCTTTGCTTGTGTTTTTATTTTCCCTGTAATGCACACATTAACATTTAAAAAATAAATGCTATTTTAAAAACATGTATGAAGTCATTGCTTGTGGAATGAAGTTAGCACACTCCATAGAACCAGTGTTCACACTCCTTGATGCAGGGCTCTGCCTTCCTTAGCCGGGTGGTAGCCACCACCACCCCTGCTCTCCTGTTCTTCAAGGTGACTTTTCACTTGGGTGGTTCCACAGGTGCTAATGCTATTGTTGCCCATGGTGTCTTTTCCACAATGGTTAACCTGGCAAAAATAATTCTTCAGGGTTCAACTCAAACTCAAATTTTTGAACAATTTTGCCTGTTAGAGTCTGACATCAAAGTGTGTCCTTTACTTCGCAGCCAACTGTTATTTTATTCTTGGTGCTAGGGATGGAACCTGGGTCCTCAGGCATGCATGCTAACCAAACACTCTACCACTGAACTATATCCCCAGCTGTTCTCTTGTATTTGGAATCAATTTGTGTCATACTTGTTAACTGAAAGCCTACTGGATTAATCTTAGGTTTAAATCATAAAGCATAATGCCTGACCCTTAGCAGGTGCTTAGGAAATGTCGAATACAAGAGATAAAGTCCAGCTTTTTGAACTGCTGCTTAGATGACTTGTTACAGGCACCAACTGAATAATGGTCAAGGCTTCTGAGGTGGGAAGTTTCTATCATGGTACAGGTCAGACAGCACCACTCATCCCAAAATCAGGATACAGGAAATAGCCTCTAATGGAATAGCTCAGGGTTTCTTTCTTTCTTTTTTAAATATATTTTTTAGTTGTAGGTGGACACAATACCTTTATTTTGTTTTTATGTGGTACTGAAGATTGAACCCAGGGCCTCACGCGTACTTGGCGAGCACTCTACCACTGAGCCACAACCCCAGCCCTCAGGGTTTCTAAGAGCTGGATGTGAGGTTAGAGACGGTGACCTCCAAATGTGGGAACAGTGTATCTCTTGGTGTAATATGTGTGGTAGGGAACCTCAGGGCACGTAGAGGAGGCCCTTCTAGTTACTTTCCCAACTGAGCATCAGGCCTGGACCAGTGTTCTCTCCTGTTGATGCCCTTGTGTGACAGGTGTTAGCTGACTGAGAGACTTCAGGGAGGTACCTATTTCTGGAATCTGTGGTCTAACAGGTGTCCACCTAGGCTAAATACTTAACATGCTTCATACAGTCTAGAACTGGTTTGCAAATCTACCAGAGCTGGAGATAAAGCTGAAGCATAGCCTCAGCAATTCAAGGGGAGGTCTCCAGGAGGGTAAGCCTCAGAAAAAATCTGAGAGAGAAGGGCAGCTCACAGAAAGGCAGTCCTGGAGTCCTAAAGCAAAGCTAACCCTCTGCACACAGCCACAAGTGCAATTAGTCCAAAAGGGCCACAGACATACTGGGATCATGCCTCTATTAGCCATATATATTACCAGGGAAATAGCACTGGACAAACATCAGAGGTCTCAGCTCTAGTGCTAAGTTCTGTTCACTGACTGGGGACCTTGGCTGATGGATCTAGTCCAGGCCTAAGTCTCCTCACCCTTTAAAGTAAGGGGTTTGTTCTGGCTCATTGATGGGGCTTGCCTCTCCAGATGCTGGGCCTTTCAAAACTGAAAGTTTCATCAGTGGCAAAGCCAGGACCAGAGTGCCATTCTCTACTAAAAGGAATCGTGGACTGGGAGAAATGACTAATTCTAGAGTGGGAAAAAGTACAAGATCATTCTGGGATATCTTGTGGCAGAAAGCAAGAAAGTGGTCAAAGGATGATGGGTACATATCAAAAGAACACTAGGAGCCAGCATAAAGTGACTTCCATTGGCCAAATCTAACAATCAAAATATAGAAAGATTTAAAGAGTGATAGAGATTATAACACATGTAATGAAACAGGAAAAAAGTCCAATTCTGATACAAATAAATGGAGTTTGATGAGAAAGCAGGTGCTTTTCAAGGTACTGCCTCACAAAATATTTATTAAAATGAATAGAACAAAATCAACAGAGTGAAAAGACAACTTGTAGAATGGAGAAAATATTTGCAAATTATATATCTGATTAGCAGTTGATATGCAGAATATATAAAGAACTCATAACTCAACAAAATATCAATTATAAATGGGCAAAGTACTTGAATAGACATTTTTTCAAAGATGATTTCAGAAATGGCCAACAGGCATATGAAAAGATGCTCAACATCACTAATCATCAGAGAAGGTGGGTAAGAATTATGTAATAGAGTTTCAGATTTGCAAGATGAAAAATTTCAGATCTGTTACACAACAACATCAATAATCTTAAACATGAACTTTGACATTTAAAACTGCTAAAGTGGTAATGCTATATGTTTTTACCACAGTAAAAATAAATTTTAAAATGTTTTAAAAGGGAATAAGTAACAAGAGCAACTTCACACTGGGGACACCAGAAGCTCCAATGGCATTGGAGATAGCCAGGCATGGTAGCACATGCCTAAAATACTGGCGGTTTGGGAGGTTGAGGTAGGAGGAACACAAGTTTAAAGCCAGCCTCAGCAACTTAGTGAGGCCCTAAGCAACTTAGCGAGACTGTCTCAAAATAAAAAGTGCCGGGATGTGGATCAGGGTTAAGGGCCCTGGAGTTCAATCCCTGGTACAAAAAAAAAGAAGACACTGGAGATGCTATTTTAATAAAACGATCAAAGTTAACATCACAAGTGATGGAACAAACAAATCCTGTGCCATCTGATGGAATGAAAGAACAGCATCTTTTCTGTGGTTTTCTACCGAAGATACAGAAACTAAATCTAATCATGGGAGAACATCAGACAAATCCAAATTGAAGGACATTCTACAAAATAGCTGGTCGGTAATCTTCAAAAGTGTCAAAGTCATGAACATCAAAGCAAGATTGAGAACTATATTAGACAGAAGAAACCAAAGAGACATGACACCTAAATGCAATGCAGGATTATAAACTAGATCCTTTTGCTATCACTGGAACCACTGGCAAAATTTGAATGGGATTTGAGGATTAGATGGTCATAATGTATTATTAATTTACTGATCTTAATGACTATATTGTGGCTGTGCAAGAGAACGTCCTTATTTGAAGGAAATAAACATGGAACTATTTAGATGCAATGGTGCATTAGGCCACAACTTACTCTCAAATGGTTTAGGAAAAATATTTTGTATGGTAACAGCATCTTTTTCTAAGTGAAATCATTTCAAAATTTATAAATTATGCAAGAAAAGAGAAATGTATACTCTGTTAAGTAAAATCCCAAAATGTGACTATGTTATCCCTTATGGTAGCTACTAGCCACATGTAATGGTTTAAATAAAAATTATTTAGAATTGAAAATTCAGACCTTAACCACACTGTCTACATTTCAAGAACTCAATAGCCTTATGTGGCTAGTGCACATGCAAGTATAGAATATTTCCATCGTTGCAGAAATTCTATCAGCTAACACTGACATAGCGTAATTTTGGGGTAAAAATAAATGCAGAAAGCCAGCCAAGGACGCCTCTGAGCCCCTGGCCCTGGCTGGACTGGAGAAGAAGCTGCCTCGGCCCAAGGAGAACCTCTGGACCAAAGAGTCTCCCAGAACGCGTCCCCCGCCACAACTGGGTCTCCGCTGCTGCGCTGGAGACCTGCAGGCAGAGCTCAGTTCCCCCAAAATTCTAAAAGCAGGAAAACTCAAGGCAAGGAAACCCAATAAGTCTAGTGATTTCATCCATATGGCAAACTGGTCAACACCAGGAGAGTTCGCGAGCACTGGAAAAACCTTTTTGCAGTCTCAGAGTGTCATCAGCCAAGGAAATAGGAAGTCACAAATCAGAAAAGAAAAAGAAGAGAAGGTTGAAAAGAGGAGTAACAGTGAGAGCAAAGAAAACTGGGACACAAAATTAGACGGTCCTGTTGAAGATGTCCGTGAGGATAAGGCCAGGCCAGCAGTCAACGAAAGAGAGCCCATAAACACAAGTGGGCACCATGCACTTAGAGGGCATAAGACCAGAGTCAGGAGAGACCTGGATCCCGGAACAGCTCTCTGTTGGTGTCAACCTGAAGCAAACAAGTCATCCCATAATAATAGGAGAAACGACACACAAAATTGGAGGCAAGACAGAGAAAAAAGAGATGGTCAGGATGACATGTTACGAATGAGGTGGGTAATATCCGAGGGTCCTTCAGAGATGGAGAAGAGGACGAGGCAGAGGAAACCCTCGAATGAACTTTGATTATTTGTATGGTGAAGAACATGGTGAAAGGACAGATCAGCCATTTCAAACAAATTAACAGCAGTATGATGTATTACTATGACGACGTACGGGTGTGCAGGTGTATCCTGTGGAAGAGCATTAAAGAGTATATTAGGTGTCTGTCACGACCAGCTAGCAAACTCTGGGGCAAAGGGGGATTGGGAAATAAAGATTGACAGACACAGATCTTGAAGATTAGGCTGGGATCAGGTGGAGCCTGCTCTCTGATGCAGATGCAGATCTAAAGAGTTATGTGCCAGCATATATTTGCCAGCATTTATTTATATGTCTCATTTTGAGGTTGAAGACTATGCAAGCATTATTCTTTATATTCAGGAAAGTTACAGAAACTAGGACATCTGTGTAGCTTTTCCACAGTTGCAACCCACAGTTGCAAAGTGCAATGTTAGGGGCTTTGTGTTAGCTCTCAAGAAAGTCCATTGTTAACAGTTGCTATAAGGTGGGCAGGAACTGAAGAAGTGGAGCTGGTGAAACACTGTGGTTGTCTAGCATAAGAATTCCTTCCTGGGAGCTGTGTGCCTGAGATCAAGGTCAGAGTTGACAGGACTCTTGCACAGAGCCTCCTCATGCAGGGCATTGCCACAGCAGCTAGGCATCCTGTGCCCTTGCACATACACATTCCCAGGCACTGAGCATACCACAGCCATGAGGGCATCATGAGGGCTCTCAGTCACTGCTCTCCCCTCCTCCGTCACCGCACTCAACAAGCATCAAATTGAATATTACTTCAGTACAGAAAACTTGGAACGTGACTTCGTTCTTTGGAGAAAGATGGGTGGGCAAAGTTTCTTGCCTGTTTCCCTGACTGCTGGATGTCACTGCGTTCCGGCTCTCACCACAAACCTCAACTCCTGTTAGAGGCCCTGAAGGACAGCACAGAAGTAGAAGTTACAGATGAGAAAATGAGGGAAAAAAAAAAAAAAAGAGAACCAGAAAAATGGCCAATCCCGGCCCTCCTCCCAGAAGTGTGCCACATATAGACTTCCTTCAGCTGATGGCTCATCCGGAGTCCATGCCAGACCAAGCCTTTTGCTCACAATCAGGGTGATGATCTACCGATGCCCCGGATGTCATGTGTGGGAATGTGCAGCGGAACAGGTGACTCACTGAAATGCACTGTAAACACTGGAACAAACTGTGCTGCAGTGATGGAAGCCACCAGCCTGCCTTCTGTGTGAGTGTCCACTGCCGCCGACCCCCGGGCAGCACAACAGTGGAGATGGCCACCTCTGCCATGATGGGAGACAGCTGGGGACCGCTGCACAGTCGTGGCTCTTGATCTGCCCTTTGCCATAGTGAACCTTGGGTAACTCAGGTGTTACAATGTTTCACATGGACTATAGATTTATTAATGTGGACATTTAAGGGGTAAGAAATTGAAGCAATAAACAAGGGTATTTTTTCCATTATTCTTCAAAATGTATTTGACACATCAGAATAAGTCCTTCCCATCAGAAAAGCATTAATGGCAGACAGTTTCACAGAAATTTTTTTATTATTTTTTGATTCATTGTATACAAATGGGGTACATTTCATTTCTCTGGTTGTACACGAAGTAGAGTCACACCATTTGTGTAATCATACACATACACAGGGTAATGATGTTTGTCTCATTCTATTATCTTTCCTCCCCCCTGTCCCCTCCCCACCCCTCATTTTCCTCTGCACAATCCATCCTTCATTCTTGCCTTTCTCCCTCCCTCTCCCCATTATGTATTATCCACTTATCAGAGAAATCATTCGGCCTTTGGTTTTTTAGGATTGGTTTATTTCACTTAGCATGATATTCTTCAACTCCATCCATTTACCTGTGAATGCCATAATTTTATTCTTCTTTATGGTTGAATAATATTCCATTGTGTATATATACCACAGTTTCTTTATCTATTCATCTTTTGAAGGGCATCTAGGTTGGTTCCACAATCTAGCTATTGTGAACTGAGCTGCTATAAACATTTATGTGGCTGTGTCACTGTAGTACACTGATTTCAAGTCCATGGATATAGGCCAAGAAATTTTTATCTCATATTTGTCAGCCCTATGCTTCTAATCCCAGCAAGCAACTTGGGCAAGTGTTTTAAAAGTTGAAAAAAATGTGACATTGTTTGCTTGTTTTTTAAAGACATAATGACTGATTAGAGCTGGGGAGAGAGCTCAGTTGGCAGAGTACTCACCTTGCAAGCACAAGGCCCTGGGTTCAATCCCCAGCATGGCAATTTTTAAAGATATAATGGCTGATTGTAAAACTTAGATTTATTTATTGTGTTAACTTGGGTCCAAGATGACATTTTTAACCATCATTGGTAAGTTGAATAATATAGAAATTACTTTTTCTACAGGATAGTTAATTTAGGTCCGTCAAGTTGCTGATGCCTATCCATTAACCATTTATGCATTATTAATAAAATTACCAGAATAAATTTTTAAAAATAAATGCAGAGAGAGATATGAGCATGTGAACTTTTGGAAAGGTCATGTACCAAGTTACTAATTGGGTTATTTCTGGGGGACGAGATTAGATAGGGGAAGGAGCAGAAAACTCGGTTCTCATTATGTATGTTTAAAATGATCCACAATCCCCTACTTAGATTATTGCAGTGGTGGTGCAGTTTTGCTTTGGAATCTACCCTAAAGGTCTTGTACTGAAGGCTTGGTCTCCATCACAGCAATGTTCCGAGGTGGGGCTTTGGGGAAGTGATTGGATTACAAGGGATCTGGTCTCATCAGTGGATTAATTCACTGGTGGTTCATAATTGAATGAACTATTGGGAAGTGGTGGAAACTGTGGAAAGTGGGGCCTGGTCGGAGGAGGTGAGAGACTGGGGTCATGCTCTGAAAGGGCTTATCTGCATGGCTGCCATGAAGCGGGGAGGAGGGGTCAGAAAGAAGCTAAGCTAAGCTATGGAACCAACCTAGGTGTCCTTCAACAGGTGAATGGATAAAGAAACTGGTATATATACACAATGGAATATTACTCAGCCATAAAGAACGAAATGGCATTTGTCAATAAATGGATGAAACTGGAGACTACCATGCTAAGTGAAATAAACCAATCCCCAAAATCCAAAGGCTAGTCTCTCTGATATGCAGATGCTAACACACGATAAGGGGGTAGGGAGGGAAGGATAGAAATTCATTAGATTAGACAAAGGGGAACGAAGGGAAGGGAGTGGGGATGGAAATAGGAAAGACAGTAGAATGGATCAGACATAACTTTCCTAGGTTCATATATGAATATAAGACCAGTGTAACTCACATCACGTACAACCACAAGAATGGGAAGTTATACTCCATGTATGTACAATATGTCAAAATACATTCTACTGTCATGTATATCTAAAAAGAATAAGTTAAAAAATAAAATAAAAAATAAATCTTTCCTCCTTTAAGTTACTTTTCTCGGTGTTTTGTCACAGCAATAAAAATCTAGTGCAAGTGGTTTCCTAGTCAGATCCTATTATTTCTTGGCTAAGAAGTTTCTCAAGGCTTCCGTTCTGTGATAGTGACAAAGCCCTCAGTCCGCCTCTATCCTGTCTCCTTTCCATTTCTATCTCCTTTGATTCCGTTCTAGCCATGTCAGCCTTCTTGCAGTTATTATCCATGCTGAGCATGGTTTCCCTCTGCCCGGAACATTTTGTCCCGATATCAGCATGGCTTATTTCCTTTCTGGTGTACACACCAAGGTCATGTTCTTGGAGAAGACTTCTCTGACTACCCTTTACCAAGTAGTTAACTCCAGCCCACCTCCGTCTTCCACTTTCCCTGATATTTCTTGGGCATTTCTTGTCTGTGATCCTTCAAAATGATCCAGAACATAGGCGTCTTGAAGCAGGGGCTTTGTTCCCCTCTGTGCTATCTCTAAATCCTAACCAGTCCTTCCCCGCAGAGCACTGGGTGCTCTGGGTGGAGTTACACTGGCTGGAATCACCTAGATTTGGGGTTCAGTTAGTTTTGCAGTTCCCTGAGGTCTCCCGACTCAGGAAGATGCCCAGGAAACTGAGGCTGAAGGGCCAACAGAGGCAGAGAACAAGCGCTGGGGTGAAGGGAGGAGAGCAGGCAGGTAGCCAACAGGCTCCAGGACTCTCGTCTCGGAGAGGAGGACACCATGAGCGCAGATGAGGGCAGGTACAGAAACTGAGCAAAGAGCAAATGCAGGACGAGTCCCCGATGAGAGTCTTTAAATGCGCAAGCCCTCCGGCAGCTGTCATCTTTTAAACCCAGAAGTTCCGGAACACTGAGGATGCTTCAACTTCATCTCTGGACAGGGTTCACAGACCTATTATCTGTATCATTTTTTTGTTCCTTTATGCACCGGATCCTCTTACTCCAGGCATTTGCTTTATGGACTAACAGTACTTTTATTATTCCCATATTACAGATGAGAAAACTGAGGCAAAGAGAAGTCACCTGCCCAATGCCACACAGCTGGTCTGGGGCAGCAGGGTCCACGTCTAGAATCCCTGAGAAACAACCACCCATGGCTCTGTGATGTCACTAACATCAGACAAAAGGGCAGAAAAGGAACTGGTTTAGTGGGAAGGAGGCTTCCAGAAGAGTGATGAGCAGTTCCTTCCCATGTCTACCTTATATAAAACAAGAAGGAAAAGTCTATAACAGTAGAGCGAGTTAAGTTATAAGAGGAAGGATTTCCTCAAAGTATCTATTTCAAGATAGGAAGTTGCTCGAGGCAACAGATGGCCTCAGCTTTGGACCGATACCAACAGAGCCAGTGTTTTTAAGTTGAAAGGCCCCTAGTCCTCTGAACCAGCCTTCAATGAGGGAGCGAGCAGAACAGCACTCACCCACAGCCCCCCTCTCTAGGTACCAACTCCATGGTGTCAACAGAATGTGAGGCAGAGGTCAGAGACAAGAGATAAGCAAACCCCTAATTTAATGTACCTGCAAGGAAGGGAAGAGCACTGTAAATTGAGTAGGAGGCACATTAGAAAGAGAGCAGAGAAGACAAACTTCCCCGACCTCATGGGCTAAGAAAAACTGGTACCTGATTGAGGAACTGAGCAAATTTCTCCTTTCTAGTAAGGAAATACTAAGTTTCTTTTCTTGCCTTGGCCATCAGGAAGCTGAAAGTCAGTCTTCTGTTTTGTTTTTTGTAATAAGTTTTCCTTTTACTTTTTTCTTTCTTTCTTTTTTTGTTACTGGGGATTGAACCCAGGAAACTTAACCAGAGTTACATCCCCAGCCCTTTTTAATATTTTATTTAAAGACAGGGTCTTGCTGAGTTGCTTGGAACCTCACTAAGTTGCTGAGGCTGACTTTGAACTTTGATTCTCCTGCCTTAGCCTCCTGAGCTGCTGGAATTATAGGTATGTGTCACTCCACCAGGCAATAGGTTTTATTTTTGAGAGTAGTTTTAGGTTCACAGAGAAATTGGTGGAATCAGAGATTCCTTTATACTTTCTGTCCTTCTATGTGTATAGCTTCCCCCATTATCAACATCCCTCAGCAGGGTGGCACATTGGAGGAACCTACATTGACACATCATCACTAGCTAGAGTTCACTCTTGATATTGTACATTTTAAGGGTTTGTACAAACACATAATGCTGTGTGTTCACCATTATAGTACATACGAGTAGTTTCACTGCCCTAAAAATCCTCTTCTCCGGCATCCCTCCCTTTCCCTAACTCCTGCCAACCGCTGATCTTTTTGCTGTCTCCATACTTTTACCTTTTCATAATGCCATACAGTTGGACATAATTATATGTAGCCTTTCAATTTGGTTTCTTCTACTTATGAATATGCAATTTTAACTTTCCCTGTTTCTTTTCATGGCTTGATAGCTCTTCTCTTTTTAGCATTGGACAACAACAACATTCTATTGTCTAGATGTCCCACAGTTTATCCACTCACTTCCCGAAGGACATCTTGGCTGCTTCCAAGTTTTGGCAATCATGAATAAAGCTGCTATAAATATTTGTGTGCAGGTTTTTATATGGACTTAAGATTTTGAGGCCTTTGAAAACCAAGTCACGTGGTTGCTGGTTCACATGGCAAGAGTGTGTTTAGTTTCACAAGAAATTGCAAACTGTCTTTCAAAGTAGCTGTGCCATTTTGCATTCTCTCCAGCAATGAGTATGAGTTCCCGTCTCTCCACCTCTCACCAGCATTTGGTATTGTCAGTGTTTTGGATTTGTGCCAGTCTAATAGGTGTGTAAAAGTCAGGTTTTATAATCATCATGACTAGGGAATATAACAAATATACTGACATCATTTTTTTTCTTGGTATTGTCTTATTTTTAGTGAAATAATGTTTCCCTTTTCCACTGGCTATGGAGTTGATTGCTGAATTAAAATTCAATTGTCAGGGCTGGGCATGTAGCTCAGTTGGTAAAGTGCTTGCCTCACAAGCACAAGGCCCTGGGTTCAAATCCCCAGCACCGCAGAAAATAATAATAATAATAAAATAAAATAAAATAAAATTCAATTGTCACCTAATTATAAAGTCAACTAGAGTCAATATAATGTACTAATGTATTTTTTTCTTTTTTTGTTGTAATTTTGTTTTAAAATAATTTCACATTTAAAATTGCAACAACAATATAGTTGCTTTGGTATTTCCTCAAAAAAAATTAAAAAGTGGAATCACCCTAAGATATATCAATTCCACTTTGAGATATATACCCAAAAGAATTGAAAGCAGTTCAAAGAGATATTAATACACCCATGTTCTCAGCAGCATTATTTACAATAGCCCAAAAGTGGAAGCAATTCAAATGTCCATCAACAGATAAATAGCTAAAACATATGGTTTATGCATACATCAGGCTATTATTCAGCTATGAAAGGTAGGAAATTCTGGAACATGCTACATGGATGAACCTTGAGGACATCATGCTAAATGAATACGCCAGTCACAAACAAAGCAAATACTGTATGATTCACTTACATGAAGTACCTGGAGCAATCGAATTCCTGGAGACAGAAAGTAGAAGGGTGGTTGCCAGGAGCTGGGGCAAGTGGGAATGAGGAGTTAGTATTAAGGGGTAGAGCTTCTTTTACAAGACGAGAAGAGTTCTGGTGATGGATGGTGGTGATGGCTGCACACTATGTAAATGTACTTAATGCCACTGTGCATTCAAAAAAATTTTAAGTATTTTTTTAAACGATAAGAATGGTTCAAAGAACTAAATATCCTTTGCCCAGATTTGCCAGTTGTTGTCATTTGCTTATATTTTCTCTTTCTAAATGATTTCAAAGAAAGTTAAGGAAATCATCTCTTAACCACCAAGTACTTTATTTCCCAAGAACAAGGCGATTCTGTTGGAAATACTCTTCTATTTTGTTCATTTGCTCATGTTACCAAGGGTCTCAGTCTGTCTTCTTCTCCTCTTCCTAGCCCTTGGCCCCCTCCCCCCCCCCCCTTTTTTTTTTTTTTGTTGTTGTTGTTGTTACTGGGGAATGAACCCAGGAATACTTAATCACTGAGTCACATCCCCAACCCTTTTTATATTTTTTATTTTGAGACAGATCTCGCTAAGTTGCTTAGGGCCTCGCTAAGTTTCTAAGACTTGTCTTTGAACTCCAAGTCCTCCTGCCTCAGCCTCCCAAACTGTTGGGATTACAGGCTTGCTTCACCACATCCAGCTGTTTTCTTCTTGTTCCTGATTTCCTGTTGGGGGTGGTGAGGCAATGGAAATAGAATAGGTGGAGGGGAACAAAGGAAAAGGTCAGGGCCTGCCAGCCCCTGGGTGGGAGTAATGCTTTCGGAACATCTCCTAAACATCTTAAATTTTACAGAGATGGTGTAGAAGTTCCAGAAAAGGATGGAGCCTGGCTAAAAGTCATACTGCAAATGACAGACGCCACCACTCACTGCCTACTGTCTCCTACCAGTGGCTGTCCCTGAAACCCACGATCCTGCAGCAACCATGGAAAACCTTTGTTTCAACTTTGGTGCCACTTCTCAGCCAACCAGAAACTGTAACTGGCCCTCACTGCCTGCTCTGAACTAGCCTGGACCAATTCGGGAACTCTCAGCACCCCTGTTGTTAAACTGTAAGTCTTAACTCCCCAAATAGCAGAAGGGCAGCAGGGCAAAATAGCCTCAGGTATGTTATCCTAAAAGTGTTCCCCTGTAATTTAGCCCTCAGGAGGTAAGAAGTGACCCATCTCACCCGCTAGTCTTCCCATAACAAGAAGGTAAAATTTTCCCATGTTATAAAAAAGGAATAGAAGATTCAAAGAATGCTTTTGCTTCCAATCCCAAGATGGGATCTTGAACATCTCCTATAATAAATGCTGGCAATATCGCCTATGTTTATTTTTCAAATGGGTTTTTTCATTTTCCCCAAACAGTGGAGGCTTTCAGTGCTGGGAGCTCTATTTTTGGCTTGTGTGGCCTGAGCGCGCCTCTCCAAGTATGACTATGCCTATTTACATATGGAAACTCGTTCCAGAGGGCGAGTGTACTCCCTCCAGCACAGTTCCAGGGTTGTGTGTACAGAATGTCTTCTTTGAAAACAGGTGGCTCATTTGGGATAGATGAGTAACAGTGGCTTAACAGTGCACCCACTGCAAGGCTGTTTAACTAAGAAGGTGCCAGATTATGACAGCACGTAGACTTCCTGCAAAAACTCCCAGAAGCCGAGTGAGCGGATACAGGTCTTTCTCTCTCTGGGCCTCAAGTCCTTCATCTGTTAAATGGGATAATACCTCCTACTTGGTTGCCAAGAGATATTTTAAGGATAAGTGATAGACTTTTGCTATGGTTTGGATGTGGTTTGACTGTGTCCACCCCCCAAAAGGTTCGTAGTTCTCATGGGTTAGTTCTTCTGAGAGCAAGTTATTTTAAAAGAGAGAGCCCGGCCCCTCCTTCTCTGGCTTCCTGTCTGCTCACTTCTCCCTCTCATGTACATTCGCTCCACTATAATGCTGTCTGCCACTTGACACAGACAGGGAGACCCTCATCAGAGCTTTGGACCCTCACCATGCCCTTTGGACTTTTGGATTCCAAAACTGTGAGCTAAATAAACATCTTCTCTACAAATTACCCACCTCAGGTATTTCACTACAGTAATGAAAAAATGGCCTAATGCACCTCTGTAGAGTGCTTCACATAAAGCCCAGCAGCAGACATGGGCACTCCGTACCTGAGCCCAGGCCCTTCTTGATTCTTTACATGTGGGTTCCCTGGACCCTCCAATCCATGCCTAGGTTAGTGGTTTAAGGACCTTTGTAGCATGAAAAACAAATTGATTGCCAACATTTGTGTCAAGGGGCATCATCATATTTACTGCTTTTGAATAAACTTCTCTCCCAAGTAAATCCTGGTTTGTCCTTCCCTGCCTGATTCTAACCCCTATTCCCTGATGTGTTTTTCGGGGTGGGGGCGATATGTTGAGGGAGCCTTGAGAAATGCTGTCCATTCTTCCAGTCCATATTCTGCTCAGAGGTGCTTCCGCACTAAAAAGCCCCTCCCCACACTGCCCTTCCCAACCTTCTCTTAAGCAGCACCCTTCCCCTCAGTGTTAGCAGGTGAGTGAAGACCTCTGCTCATCCCTGCCAGGCTGTCTTAATGTTGACATTGGCCTTTCACTTAGAGAAGAGTGTGGGTGAGATGTCACCAGGCCCTCCCAGCCTTCTCAAAGCTCAGTTGCCTGTTCCACTGAATGGGAAGGGGTTTCTGGATAGTCAGATAGATCCTGATCAAAAAGATGCTAATAGCTGGACACAGTGGTGCAGGCCTATAATCCCAGCAGCTCAGGAGGTTGAGACAGGAGGATCAAGAGTTCAAAGCCAGCCTCAGCAATGGGTGAGGCACTAGGCAACTCAGACCCTGTCTCTAAATAAAATACAAAATAGAGCTGGGGAATGTGGCTCAGTGGTTGCGTACCCCTGAGTTCAATCCCTGGTACTCACCTACCCCCGCAAAAAAAAAAAGATGCTAATAACCTTGTGTGATAGGACTTCACATGTGGAACCCAAATATAACTGGGGGCCTCAGGCTGTCTACTCCCTGCTTGGGAATTCACAGAAGCAGTAGAATCACATCACTCTGTAATTAAAAGTCACTCAAATGTTACACATTTTCAGGCCCAAAGCAGCTCCCTGAGGACCTCTGTAGATTCCCTCCCACTCAAGTGCTTCTGTGGCACTTTGCTCTTCCTCCTCTACAGTTCCTGAAGCCCAACTCCCGAGTCCCACCAGTCTTTCCTCAGCAGGGCCCTCACCCCAGGGTGCCCTTCAAGTTCATTTCCTCACTGGATACTCTCACAGAAAACATGTTCTGCCTCATTCTAGGAGGTTTTTCTCTCACTTCCAGGGAAGGAGAGCCCAGGAATCTTGGAGAACGAAATTTACCATCATGTTACACACATACCACCCTCTTTTAATACTCAACAGTCATTAAGTGACAGAGCTGGCAGGACTTCATGGTCAGACGCATAGCCAGGTGGCTGGCATATAAGAAGTGCTCTGTCCATGTTAGCTCTTCTCCCCGTCTCTGGCCATGTTATGTCTGCTCAGGAACCTGCAAGGCTCCTTACTAGACCTTGAAATTTAGTCAGGGTCTGTAGCTTCACTTCCTCTCTCTGCCTTCTTATATTCACATGCAAGTCTGAGGGGAAAAAAAATACATACTCCTCCTTTTCTAGTTTACAACACATAAAGAATTTTAAATCCAACAAGAAAAATGCCAACATAGAACATGTTTTCAAACTATACTCACCTCTCATCAAATGTGCTCATTTTACTACTGGGGAAACTGAGGTTCAGGCAAAGTTCACGAGGTGCTCTAGAGGGTCCGTGGAGATAGAAATGGAGCCAGGTACTCCAGAGCTCCTAGTTCCCAGTTCAGTGCTCAGCCTACTCCTTGCCAAGGGTGGAATATGAAGGTCTGGGGAGGGCTCCTGTGCTGCCATAGCCTCTGCCAGGTCCCTCAGTGCTCATAAGCTAAACTATGAGGTTTCTTAAGGAGAGAGGCTGCTTGGCACCTAGTCCGTGGGGCTGAGGCTGGATGGAGAGAGGAACCCTGACCCCTAGGTCCAGGGAAGTAATAGCCTTAGACTGAAGACCCCCAGGGGGACTGAGGAGCCCTCTTTAACTGCAACCTTACTGCCTCCTTGTCTCTGCCCTGCCTCCACTGTCCCAGGGTGCTTGATTCTCATCCTTGACCAGCATGCCTGCTCTGTCATGCTGTTAACCTCTGATCTAGCTCCTTCTATCCCTCTCCCCAACAGTCACTCCCTGTCAAACACAGCCCATGTACACAGCCCATGTATATTTTGTTTGAATGACACTGTCCCAAAACAGTTTGAATTAGTTGCTTGTGTTTAGAAACCAACAGTAATCATCTAAAATGATGGATTTCTCGATTCTCTTGAACAATCTACAGCTTGGCAAGAGCAGGTCTGCCTTAGTTTCTGGCATGGCATCAAGTGCTTGGGCGGAAGAAACAGTTGCTCCATCTGGATGGGGAATGGTCAAATTGGGTGCCCAATATCTTCATCATTCTGTGGCCTCCTAGCCCTGAGGTTCCACTCCTTGATATGACCTGTCTGACCTTGAAAGGCGTTTGCATTCACAACACTAGTCTTGACCACTTTGATCTGAGCCTTGTGCCTCCCTTTCTGCTCATGGGATAAAACCCTCCCACCCTGAGACTCCCCAGCCACAACCCTCATAATCATCTATTCCCTCAGCCCAGCCCACAAGTGTCAGGGGATCTGCGCCCCAGTTGCTACACCCAAATACCTCTCTAGACCCCTAGCTCAGCCCTCTAGGAACTCCCTCCAAGTCTCTAATCCCCATGGTGGTCATTCTGAAAACACGGTGGGCAATCCAACATCCTTTATTGATTCTAAAGAAGGACCCCCGCATTCTTATACTGAGGAAGGAGTTCTTGGATTTTGTGCCGGGGTGCTGAGATGGCTTGGACGATCCTCAGTGGGGGAAGGTATTTCTGGGATGTCATAAAAACGGGATGATGTGGTTTAATCTTCTTGTTGACACTACACAAATCCAGGATCAAAGACTTAGGGTTGTATATGCTTTTCCTCTTGGGCTGGAATGGGGTGAAGGGTGGCATTTTGTGAGGCTCCACCAGCAGCCGCACCAGGTCCTTCCGAAAGATATTCCAGCTGTTTTCCTTGAGCAACCTCTGGCACATGTCATCATCACTGAAGGGTAGGAGAGAAGTTGAGCTCTCTAGCTAGCTCCCTGCTGCCCTTGCTCTTCCAGCCTTGCCTCCCACCACTCTTTCCCATCCCTAAAAACACTGGGCCCAGTTCCAGCTCTTGACTTTTCTCCAGACTCCTCCTGCTGACTCTACCTTCCTATGACCTCCTTCCCATAGACCTATGCTTTCTCCTGCAGTAGTTACAAGCCACATGCAGCTACTGACTGCCTGAAATGTGGCCAATCTGAATTAGGGATGTGCTTTGGATATAAAACACACAGCAGATTTCAAAGACTTATAACACAAACCAATGGAAAATATTTCATGAATAGTTTTTATATTGATAAAATGTTTAAATGATAATACTTTAGATATACTGCATCTAAAAAATAGATTATTCACCTGTTTTCATGTCTTATAATATGACTTTTGAGACATTTAAATTACGTATGTGATCACTGGCCATCCAAGAAATGTAAATAAAACCACAATGAGGGCTGGGGTTGTAGCTCAGTGGTAGAGTGCTTGCCTAGCATGTTATGAGGCACTGGGTTCAATTCCCAGCACTGCTTATAAATAAATAAAATAAAGGTTCACTGACAACTATAAAAGGTGGTATTAATCAGATACCGCTTATACCCACTAGGTCGGTTACCATTAAAAAGACTGACAGGAGAGCTGGAGATATAGCTCAGTAGCAAAGTGCTTGCTTAGCATGCACAAGTCCTGGATCTGATCTGTGGCACCAAAAGTGGGAAAAAATGACAGTAATAAGTATTGATGAAGATGTGGATCTAAATATTGGAATGAGGACTTTGCTGTAGGGATGTAAACTGCAGTAGCCATTTTGGAAAATGTTCTGACAATTCCTTAAAAAGTTTAAATATAGAGTTACCTATGACCCAGGAATTCATTCCAAGGAGTATGCCTAAGAGAAATGAAAATATATGCCTATACAAAAACTCATACAATAATGTTCAGCATAATTTATAATAGCTAAAATGGGTAAATAACCCAATGTCCATAATAGACAAATAAAGTAATATATATATATATATATAATGACTCCATCTATTTGAAATGTCCAGAACAGTCAAATCTAGAGAGACAGACCATAGACTGGTGGCTGCCTTGGAATGCCTTGGTGCTCTGGCCCTACCCTGGCCCCTTCCCCCATAGCACGTGAGGGTGGGGCAATAGGCATAGGATGGAATGCACTTTGCACTAACTGGCTTATTTCTGAGACCATAGCAAGGGAAGGATGTTAAACTTCCACTGACTTGCCTGCACTTGCCTAAGAACTAACAATCTAGAAGGTTCCTCTGGCTAGATGATACTGACCAGGACAAAGTCAACTGTGATCCTAGAGATCAATCTAAGAAAACACCCAGAGGTCAGAGCCGTCTTAGTTCCAGTGATGTTCCAAAGCCAGCTCATACCCTTTCACAAAAGCTAACGGTGTGCATTCTCTTCTCAACTCTACGCTGAATGACATCAGGTCAGTAGCTTGAAATTGGTCATGGTGGGCATATTTACACCACAAAAATCAGTAAGTTCTGCCAATCAGGAATTCCTCCTACCTCCTGGAGAGCTGGTTGTTAAACATGTAGCAGCACATCACTAGATGGTTTCCACTTTAAAAGTTCCATTAATTTCCAACTTCTTATATAATAATATCTGACTGTGACCTACTACTTACTAAGTGTCAGGCACTTCATATTGATTAACTCACTTAATCTCTAGTTCATAAACATGGAAAGTAAGGCTCAAAAAGGCTAAGGAACTCACTAAAACCTATGAGGGGTACGCATGGGATTACAAATTCTTAGGGGATTGTTTTATTTTTGGACCCAGAGTCCAAGCTGACACAGACAAGATTCCACATCATGTCTGGATGATGCTGGTCACACTGGTTTCTAGTCTACTCTGTTACTAAGCAGGGCAGCTTTCCACAGCCCTACGCTCTGCCTGGGAGTTCCATTCCAATCCCCTGCTTCAAAGGCTTTGACACTTCAGGTCATCTGGCTTTTCACCCCTTTGGGGCAACCCCAGCATTGGATCTTGTTGTTCACTTGGTTTGGGGGATCCTTTCATTCTGGCCTTTGGGGATTCCCCTAACTTTTTAATGAACTGAGCTCTCCATTTTTTTCTACGTGCCATGCCGGGGTTGTGTATGAGTGATTTTTAGGTTATTGAGCCCACACATTCACAGGACTGGTGCCTGTGCCCAACTGATTTTAGGACCTCAAGAGTCCTTAGTTAAAACTTAAAAGATTTGAGCTACATAATGGATACATTTCCGGCCTGCTTTGGCAGTCTAAAAACCCATGAGTTCAACAATTAATGAAGACAGACCCTGCCTGTCAGCATTAGAGATGACTAAAGCAAAGTGCTGACTAGGCAGTGCAGGCACCAAGTGCTCAAACATCTGTGCAGGCAAATCTATGTGAACCTTTTCAGAATTTCAATTCCACAAACACTAGCTGACACCAGCCATCACTCGAAGAGCTGAGGCTCATTAGATCTTTTTCAAGTAGGTCAGCCTGAACAGCCATTTTCCATATCGGTAGTGCACAGAAAACAGAAATGCAGCACCTCTGAACTGGGAAAAGTCACTAGTGAACCTTCACTTAATTTTCTCGTAAAATGGCCTCAATTTTGGCAACATCCACATATCATCTATTCTTTAATTTGCTCATTATTCTTAAATTCACTCATTTCTTTTACTTAAATATCTACGTTAGCTCTTTCCTGAGCAATAAGATCAGCCCAATCCTGAGGTTAGTAAGCTTAACCTGTTATTTTTCGAATGCACACTGCTATTAAATATGGTTAAATATGTCAATCTGTATACCACATAAAATCATCTTGCAAACCTTCTGTGGAATGTATTTCACACTTTGGAAACAATTTTTCTTGTTTCACTGATTGGACTCGGAAGTCTGAGAGGAAATGACTTGCCCAAGATCATAGAGCTTTTACATAGAATTATTTTATGTGCTTATTGGATGCACTGCAAGAATCTACAGATCTGAGCTGGGTGTGGTGGCAAACACCCATAATCTCAGCGACTTGGGAAGCTGAGGCAGGAGGAAAACAAGTTTGAGGTCAGCCTCAACAACTTAGCGAGACTCTTGTCTCAAAATAAAAAATAAAAAGGACTAGTGAAGTAGCCCAGTGGTGAAAAAGGATCTGCAGACCTGCCTGCTTCCACACCTCTTTCTCTACCATGGGACTGGCACTTGCTTCCAACACCTGCTGGCAAAACCAGGTAAGTGTATGTATGCTACAAACACATAGTCACAGCATACATATAATTTTGTACTGCTCTTTCTGTATATCACTAGCTTACTCATTTAACACTCCAGTAGAATCATTAAACTTACCATATTTTAATAAGACAGTGATGTTCTATCAAGTAAATGCACCAGTTTTCTTACAGTACCCTTAGTGTGCCACTGGGTGTGTGGGGGTGGTGGTGGTGATGATTTTCCTATGGTGATTTTCCTATTATGGATATGACTACTATGAACATTTTAATGCATGCAGCTTTCCCCATATATTTTGGCTTCATAAGGACAAATTCAGGGATGGACCACTGTCTCAAAGGGTAGGGATATATAAGGCTAAAATTAACATCAAAAGGAATATAAGGCTAAAATTAACATCAAAAGGATTGAGTCAATTTAGAATATAACAACTACCAGTATCATTTCACCATTGTCAGCATTCAGTATTATTGGGTTCTTGTTCTTTCTTTCATTTACTGTAACAACAGCTGAAAACTTGTTACTTTGATCTGATGGTACTTACACATACTCCCCATTACTGACCTGGGATACTCAATGTCAGACCTTGACAACTTCTCTCTTGTCTCGTCATCAATCATTTCATAAAATTTTTCTTTTCTCAATCGAAGCAACTCTGTTCCCAAACTTATGAGGCTCAAGGGCCGCATGTCACGTTGGTGCTCTGGAAGGAAGGCCTGATGAAAGCCCTAGAAAGAAGTAGTCACAGAAAACTGGACCTTAGAGACCAATCAGTTTGACACCAGATTTTCTAGATAGGAAAAATAAGGCCTCAAATGAGAGGTGAATCCACTGCAGTCACTGAGCACGTGATAGGGAGAGGCAGTCCAAGGCTCCTCTTGCAACTTGATGTTGCAGTCTTCTGATCCCTGGATTTAGACCCTAAGTGCTTTCTCCACTGTCCCACCTCCACGGAGCAGGCTGTATTCCAAGAATTACACTCAATACTATTGCTCTTGAGCTTTCTCCAATGTCCAATTCTCAACTCTTTTTTTTGAGACAGGTTTCACTCTGTTGCCCAGAATAGGCTTGAACCACCCTGTGCTCAGGTAATCCTCTGGCTCAGCTCCTGACCAGCTAGAACTGTAAGTGTGTGCCACAGCACCCAGGCTTCAACTCATTTTTGTCAAGTAGGCTTGTTTTCTCTTCCTCAGAACTTAGGATAAAAACCAAATAGCTAGTCCTCCTCTAGACATCCCCCTTTTCAACCATTCCTTACCCCATCCTTTTCTGCAGGCCCCAGTCCTCTCTGCAGCTCACTGCATCCCCTACTTTTTGGCTTGATTCATACTTCGTATCTGGAAATGAGATGGGAGAGCCACAGGCATACCTGCTTGCTTTACAGGCAAAGTAAGCCTCTTTATAGGGAGACACTCTGGGGCAGGTTGAGCCAGGCCAAGAACCCTTGATGCTAAACTCCAAATCCAATGCTCACTCTCCTGCATTTCATTTGTTAATTAATACTCAGGCAGGGAGGGAAGGGGAGATTACTGGCCCCAGAGCCTCCAGTGCCCAGCTTCCTAGGAATCAAGAAAAGAGATCCCAAATAAAGAGATCTGCTCTTTGGAGGCCAGGTGAGGATGGGATTAATCCTGGCTTCAGAAAGGACATCTACATTTTTCATTTGCTATGTGGCTTTGGGCAAGTGATAACCTCCCTGGGCTGCTGTTTGCTCACCTATGAAATGGAAGTGAAAGCCAGGCACAGTGGCAGTGTTACATACCTGTAATTCCAGTTACTCAAGAGGCTAGGTAAGAGGATTACAAATTTGAGGTCAGTCTGGGTTCAATCCCTAGTACTAGGGGACCCAGGGGTGGGGGCAAAGACTTTGCTCCTACTATGTGGAGGAAATACATACAAATGTAATCTTCACAACTGCCCTAGAGTATAGGGATTATTCTCCTTAACTGTGGAAAATGAGGTTCAGAAAAGGAAATTTATTTGTCCACAGTCATGCATCTTATAATCCCAATACTGGTAACACCAACAATTGTTATGGTTTGGATATGAGGTGTCCTTCAAAAGCTCCTGTGTTTATGCAGGAATAGTCAGAGGTGAAATGATTAGATTAGGAAAGCTGTAACCTAATCTATCCATCCTAATTTGAACGGACTGACTGAATGGTAATTGTAAGCCATATAGGTACCTGCAGTGGTTTGGCTGCAAGAGGTGGGTCACTGGGGGAGTGCCCTGGAAGGCTTCATCTTCCTTGCAGTCCCTTTCTCCACTTCCCCCTTTCTCCCTCTCTCTGCTTCTGGCCACCATGAACAGAGCAGCACTTCTCTGCCACTCCTTTCTGCCAGATGTGCTGCCTTACCTTGGGCAGAGCGATGGATTCTGCTGATCCTGGACTACATCTGAACTGTGAGCTAAAATAAACTTTTCCTCCTCCAAGTCATTCTTGTCAGGTATTTTGATCACAGCAACACAAAACCTGACTAACACAATGACAAAGGTTATTCCACCTTGGTTTGCTATGTTTGTTCAGTTCTGAGGAGCACTCTCTGAAACACTGACAAATTTAAGAGCAGCAGGCAGTGAGGAGACTGGAGAACATATCACATGAAGAATGACTAGAGGAATGTTCTGCCTGAGTAAGAAAATAGTTAATGGAACATTGGCACTGTGCCTGGCTACAGAAATGTTGAATGAAAACCAAAAGTTAACCTGGGTAACTTAGCGATAACTTGTCACGAAATAAAAAATAAAAAGGGTTGAGGATGTAGCTTAGTGGTAAAGAGTTCTATCCCCAGTACTGGTGGGTAGGAGGGGAAGTTACAGAAGGCAGAATTTCCTTGAACAAAAGGAAAAGTTTTCTAAGAACTCAAAAATATTCAAATCAGCATAGAGGGTCATGCTAGGGACCTGGTTCCCAGAGATTCTTGGGCTGATCTTTCTGATACACTGCTAGTAAGACAGGACCAAACATGGGGGAAGGAGGGCTTGAAGATGACCTTGGAGAGACTGTAACTGAGGCACAGCATGGAGCAGGTTCCCAGACTCTGCATGAATACACAAAGGTTTCAAAAGAGAACCCCTCCCAGGCAGGCTGAGGTCCGATGCTGCTCGCCAGAAAGCAAGTCGGCCTGCTCCATATCTGTCACCACCATAATTTTCATTCTTCCATTCAGCTCTGCACCCATCACCAGTTTCAATGGTGATTAACTCATGGCCATCCATACTCACCCCATCACTACTGGATTAAAATTTTTTTTTTTTTTTGTACCAGGGATTGACCTTGGGGGCACTTAACCACTAAGCCACATGCCCAGCCCTTTTTTGAATTTTATTTAGAAATAGGGTCTCGCTGAGTTGCTAAGTGCCTGGCTATGTTGTTGAGTCTGGCTTTGAACTGGCAATCTTCCTGCCTCAGCCTCCTGAGTTGCTGGGATTACAGGCATGTGCCACCATGCCCATTGGACTAATTTTTTTTAAACCTTTATTTATTTATTTACTTATTTTGTTTATTTATGTGGTGCTGGGGAACGAACCCAGTGCCTCACGCGTGCTAGGCAAGCACCTACCACTGAATCATAACCCCAGCCCAGATTAATTTTTTTAATGGTCTATTCTTTTAAAACAGCTTTAGATTTACAGAAAAACTGAGAAGTAATTACAGTATTTTCATACATCTCCCACTCTGTTCCCCCTATTAATATCTTACACTGTATGATATCTCTGTTAAAGTGAACAAACCAACATTGACATATTATTATGAAGTCAATGAGTTACTTAGATTTCCTGTTTTTAACCTAATGTACTTTTTTTTTGGTGTTCTTTTTTTGTTTTTTGGTGGTGGTACTGGATCAAACCCAGGGCCTCTGCCACTGAGCTACTTCCCCAGTCTACCTAATGTCCTTTTCTGTTCCATTATCTTATCCAAAACACCTTACATGTAACTGCCATGTCCCTTTAGTCTTCTCAAAGCTGTAGTAGTTTCTCAGACATACCTTGTGTTTGATGACCTTGATGGTTTGAAGGGGATGCATCAGGAATTTTGTGGATGCTCTAGTATTAGAATTTGTTGATATTTTTCTCATGATTATCCTGGAGTTTTGGGGTTATTGAGAGGATAGCCACAGACACAGTACCATTTTCACCGCATCAATACTGTCAATGTAATTTATTACCATTGATGTTGGCTTTGATCACTTAGCTGAGGTAGTGTTTCTTAGATTTCACCCCTTTCCTTACTGTACTCTTCAGAAGGAAGTCACCAAACACAAGTCACATCTGAGGAATGGGGAATGTAATGTAATGCTCTCCCTCCTTGAGGGCAGGGTATCCTGTCTTGGAATTATTCTGTAGGGAGATTTGTCTTTTTTCCATCTACTAATCATTTACTATTGATTCATTTATATCAATGTGACATGGATGTTTATTTTATACTTTGGGTTTACAATCCTGTACTGCTTTATTTTGTTGCTCAAGTTATTCTGCCTTTGGCCAGGAAAAGGTCTTTAAATTGGCCTATGCCCCTTTGACATGCCTCAAAGAAGCTTCCCCCCCACAACATTTCCTTTATTTTCAAGAACTACAAAATGCTCTAGTTTTATCTTGCATATTTCCAGGACCACTGTTCCTTTTATTGGAAAATGTTGTTAGAAATCAAGATCTGGTTTCTTGAGATTGGCCTGAGCAATGATTTTTATTTATTTTTTGCAAATGATCCCAAAAGAACAGGCAAATACAGATAAATGAGATAGCATCAAACTAAAATACTTATGTACAAGCAAGGGAAACAATGAAGAGTAAAAGGACAACCTACAGGATGGGAAAAATATTTGCAAATCACACATCTGATAAAGAAATAATATTCAAAATATGAAAAGCATTCTTACAACTTAGTAGTAAATAAAACAACCTGATAAAAAAAATGCACAAAGTGCCAAGTGCATGGCACATGCCTGTAATCCCAGCCACTTGAGACACTGAGGCAGGAGGATCACCAGTTCAAAGACACCTCAGCAACTTAGCAAGGCCCCAAGCAACTCAGTGAGACCCTGTCTCTAAATAAAATACAAAATAGGGCTGGGGATGTGGCTCAGTGGTTGAATGACCCCGAGTTCAATCCCAGGTACCAAAAAAAAAAAAAAAAAAGAGGAATTCCACCATTATGCGTAATTATAATACATTAATATTTCTTAAAAGGGCAAAGGATTTGAATAAACATAAATGACCAACAGGCATATGAAAAATGCTCAAAATCATTAAGCATCAGGGAAATAAAAATTAAAAACTCAAGGAGATACTGAATCATACTGTTATAAAACAGCAATTATCAAAAAGACAAAAATTACAAATATTAAAAACATTTAAAAAAAATCCTTTCACACTGTTGATAGAAATGTAAATACAACCATTATAATATAAAACAGTATGGAGGTTCCTTGAAAAGAAATCAGTATGTTGAAGAGAGATCTGCTTTCAGTGTTTATTGGAGCATTATTCACAAATTAAGATGTGAAACTGACCTAAGTGTCCCCAATGGATGAACAGATAAAGAAAATGTGGTATATATACCAATTATAGATCAGAATATTATCCAAATGTTAAAAAGAAAATAATACTGTCATGTGTAACAACACAGACAAAACTAGAGGATGTTATATTAAGTGAAATAAGTCAGTCACATAAAGATAACAGGATTCACGTATATGTGAAATCTAAAACAAGTTGAACTCTATAGAAGTAAAAAGTAGAATGACTGCCTGGTGCTGTGGGTAGGAGATGTTTTGGGGAGTTGTTGGTCAAAGGAAACAGAATTTCAGTTAGGAAGAATAAGTCCAAGATATATATAATGTATATACACTTGGAAATCCCAAAGAGATTAGATATTAAATATTTTCATTACAAAAATATACCATGATCTGGGTGCTAAGTACACTCATTGCTACTGGAGTATCATTTCTTTTAAGGCCCTATCAGCTGATACAGCAAAAGATAAATGTATTTGCACACCCATATATAAATATTTCTCTATGTAATGATCTGTAAAGCATATTTGAGCTAAACTTGAGTTCATACTGATGTCTTTAACCCATTACCATATGAATCCTTCTCACTGCCTTTCATCTGTAAATTTCCACTCCAATAGTGAGAAACCTAGCTCCCACCATTTGCCATTTGTTTACTTACTTGACCCATTTCAGTGTGTGTGTGTGTGTGTGTGTGTGTGTGTGTGTATAATATATATATATAATTACTATATATATATATAGTAATATCAGGATTATTAATCCATACCTACATGGGAAACAACTACCAACTAGAGTATAGGGTTCATACACAAATTCCTTTTGCCTTTAATAATTTTTCCTAAGTTTTTTTTAAATTGTAGATGGACACGATACCTTTATTTTATTTATTTTTATGTAGTGCTGAGGACTGAACCCAGGGCCTCACACATGCTAGGCAAGTGCTCTACCACTGAGCCACAACCCCAGTTCTGCCTTTAATCTTAATGACTCATTTCCAAAGCTACTTACGTTAATATCCTTTTCCCCAACCCCTTCATTCAGGATGTTTCATGCATTTGTAATGTTTGATTCTCTTATCATAGTCCACATTCCTTCCTCCTAAATGACTTTTTTTTAAATTGCATATATTAAGATTCACTCTTGCTGCCAGACAAGGTGGTACATGCCTGTAATCCCAACGGCTTAGGAGACTAAGGCAGGAGGATCACAAGTTCAAAGCCAGCCTCAGTAAAAGTGAGGCACTATGCAACGCAGTGAGACCCTGTCTCTAAATAAACACAAAATAGGGCTGGGGATGTGGCTCAGTGGTTGAGTGCCCCTGAGTTCAATCCCTGGTACCAAAAAAAAAAAAAAAAAAAAAGATTCACTCTTTGTGCTGAAAAGTTCTACCAGTTTTAACAAGTGCTTATTGCTTTATTTCTACTATTACAGTATCATAAAGAATAACTTTACAGACCTAAATATCCCCTGTGCTTCACCTATTCATCCTATCCCCTGAATTCCAAACCCATGGCAACCACTGAACTATAGTTTTGCCTTTTCCAGAATGTCATATAGTTGGAATCATAAAATATTTAGCCTTTTCATACAGGACTCTCTCACTTAGAAATGTTCATTTAAGGTTACACCATGTCTTCTCATGGCTTGATATCTTATTTCCTTTTACTGCTGAATAATATTTCATACAACAGTTTATTTATCCATTCACCTTTCCATATAAACTTTAGAAAAAATTTGTCAATATCCACAAAATAATCTGCTGGGATATTGTTTGAGATTGCACTGAATCTATACATCAAGTTGGGGGAAAACTGATGTCTTAACAATACTGAATCTTCCAATCCATGAACATAGAATATTTCTCCATTTATTTAGATCTTCTTTAAATTCTTCCATCAGAGTTACATAGCTTTCAGCATGTAGATTGTGTGTGTGTGTGTGTGTGTGTGTGTGTGTGTGTGGTGCCAGAGATGAAACCCAGGGTCTTTGTGTGTGTGTGTGTGTGTGTGTGTGTGTGTGGTGCTGGGGATCAAACCCAGGGCCTTGTGCATGCAGGGCAAGCACTCTACCAACTGAGCTATCTCCCCAGCCCACAAACCCAGGGTCTTATACATGCCAAGCATGCTCTCCACTGCTAAACTACATCCCCTGCATGGAGATTTGACATAAGTTTTGTTAGATTTAGACCTATGTATTTCATTTTTTTTGGCTATAATAAATGGTATTGTGTTTTTCATTTCAAGTTGCACTTTTCATTGCTGGTAGAAGGAAAACAACTGACTTTTGAATATTAACATTGTATCCTTCCACCTTGCCATAATCTCTTATTACTTTCAGAAGTGTTTTTGATTCTTTGGAACTGCAGACATAAGACAATCATGTCATGCAAACAAAGACAATTTTCTTTCTTTCTTCTCAATCTGTATATCTTTTATCTCCTTTTCTTGTCTTTACTACTGGCTCAAACTGTCAATACAATGAGGAACAGGAGTGATGAAAGGGAATATCCTTGCCTTAATACCCTTGGATATTTTAAAGCAAATTCCCACCTGTCATGTAATTTATTTATAAATATTTTAATATGCATCTCTTAAATATAAGAACTCTTTAAAAACACAGCTACAATACTTTTATCATATCTTAAAAATCAATGTTTTTGTTTGTTTGTTTTTGGTGTGGTATTAGAGATTGAACTCAGTGGTGCTCTACCACCCAGTCATACTACCAGTCCTTTTTATTTTTTGAGACAAGGTCTTACTAAATTGCCAAGGCTGGCCTTGAGCTTGCGATCCTCCTGTCTCAGCCTCCGGAGTCATTGGGATTGATTATAGGCATATGCCACCACACCTGACTAAAAATCAACACTATCTTAATCTCACCAAATACAGAGAGGGGTGTTTCTAAAATCTTTACTTTCATATTCAACATCCTAGCCCATTCATATTACACCCTGTATTATGAACAAAGCTCTCTGTACACTTACCACAATTTCCCCTTGCTCCACAGTGTGGATCTTCATGTAGGCCCCTACCACAGCCTCCTTGGGGAGCTCACCAAACTGGGTATTGACCATGGGACATCGGATTGACTGAGCACGCCTGGATCTGAAACATGAAAGTTTGTTAAAGAGAACTCATTTATAACTCAGTCAGTTCATGAGACCCTAAATAATCAACCCTCACTCTACCATATACTGAGAGTTCCCTTCCCTGGAAAATACACACCTTCCAGAAGGTAAGAAAAATCAAGCCCACTGCTAGGGATTAGAGAAGTGTCATAGGGAGGAGACTTGAAAAACAAAGGAGTGAGGGCCCCTTTAAACACCTGAAGATTGTTAGGTGAAGGAGTTGATCCTATGCAGCTGAGCCAGACTTACTAGACTTCTTTCTAGGCATAGAGTTGAAGTTACCCAAGAAAGAGCCAGTTGAAGCTCCAGTCTATGAGATTCAAAGTTCATATGGAGGGAGAAATTTTCTTTTTTCTCTCTTTGGCTACTAGAGATTGAACCTAAGGGTGCTTAACCAATGAATCACATCCCCAGCCCTTTTTATTTAGTTTGAGACAAGGTCTCACTGAGTTGCTCAGGGCCTCACTAAGTTGCTGAGGCTGGCTTTGAACTCTTGATCCTCTTGCTTTAGTCTCCAGAGTCACTGGGATCATAGGCTTGTGCTCCTGCGCCTGGTGGGAGAAATTTCTAACAGTCAAAGCTATCTGAGGGGCTGGGGTTGTAGCTCAGTGGTAGAGAGCCTGCCCAGCACATGTGAGGCACTGAATTCAATCCTCAGAACCACATAAAAATAAGTAAAATAAAGGCACTGTGTCCATCTACAACTAAAAATATATATATTAAAAAAAACTGAAAATGGAACCAACTGCTTTAATAAAGGGTAAACTGCTATATTGCTGCCTCCCTTAGGTGGGTAGAATTTTCTGAAGACTCTCAGAGAAAGGACCCAACAACACATAAATACAGAAGATACTTCCTCCTCTTCTTCTTTAAATGGGTTACTGAAGCCCTGACAAAAGAAGCAGCTGACCTCTTAAAGCAGCCCTGTGAGTTACAGGCAGGGAATACAAGTCCTGAGTATCAAACCTAGGAACTTTCTAGGCTGCTTCACAGACACGTCTACCCCTTTGAGGTTGACCTGCATTTGCCACCTCTGTTTCCTACTCAGCATCCCTGACATTTTGCCACGTTTGTCAAATCCCTCTTTACAACCACAATGGAGGCCACTCTATCTGCCAAGAGCTGAGCTTACTTTATTTTCGGGCCCAGTAACTTGGGGAGACTATTTCCTGAGGTTTTGATTGTATTATTGAAGCTTGTCTCCTGCTGCTTCCAGGTTTCCTGGAGATGAAGAAGTTTCAAAAAGCTAAAGTCCTGTAGAGGATATGATGCGATCTGGAATTCCCTAAATCTCAATATAGGATTCGATTCTGTTAGAGAAAGCACAGAAAAGCACATTAATGGGTCTTTTCATATATAACAGTGGCAGCGTTGCTGGTGGTGGAAGTATAGCATAGGAGCCTACCTGCATAGTCTGGCACATGAGGAAGTTAAGAAAAGAAAAAAAAAAGTCTGACTTTGCTGGGCATAGTGGCACATGCCTCTAATCCCAGCAGTTTAGGAGGCTAAGGCAGGAGGACTGAAAGTTCAAAGCCAGCCTCAGCAACTTAGCAAGACCCTAAGCAACTCAGTGAGACCCTGTCTCTATATAAAATATTTTAAAAAGGGCTGGAGACTCTGGGGTTGTAGCTCAGTGGTAAGAGTACTTGCCTAGCATGTGTGAAGCACTGGGTTTGATTCTCAGCACTGCATATAAATAAAATAAAGGTTCATCAACAACTGAAAAAATAAAAAGGGCAGGAGATGTGGCTCAGTGGTTAAGTGCCCCTAGGTTCAATCCCCAGTATACACACATACACACACACACACACACACACACACACACACACACAAAGTGCAACATGTGGCCTTCATGTAATGTCCCCCTGTGGTTGGCTCTATGCTGGACCTCTTCCATCCAGGCAAGTGCGATGAACAGCATAGAGTTCAAGTCATTCACAAAAAGGTTGATGCTTGGATTTGAACTCAAATCTATTGATTCAAATCTCATTTCTTTCCATTAACAGATCACACTTATCTCAGCTTTCAAACTGGGCTTTCAGATTGGGACAGGAGCAGCAATAAAAGATAAACAGATGACTACATGACTAGTCACAGAACCTTGGACAAGTCACATAATCTCTTGGAGCTCTGGTAAGGTTTTTGTAAGAATTGTGGATAAAGTACGAGATGCCTAGCACAGGAACAGTATATAATAGGCCCTTTATGCAAATTATTTTAAACAATCTCTAAAGTAATATTATTTGGAAATAAAAGAGCAAGCCAACTACTCAAAAACACTATGCTTAATAAAAGAAGTCAGACAAAGAATTCACACAGCATAATTCCATTTTTATGAAACCCTAGGAAAGGCAAATCTAACCTACAGTGATAAAAAACATATTGGTGGTTGCCTAGGGCCAGGAGTGAGGGGTGGAAATTGGAAAATGGCACGAGGGAACTCTGGGGTGATGAAAAACGTTCTATAACTTGACTGTGGTTGTTACATGGAGATACAAATTTGTCACAATTCATTGAACTACTATTTAAATGTATGCACTTTATTGTGCAAAAATTATACCTCAATAACACTAATTTTAAAGAGATAGTAACAAATAAATCCAACTCCATAAGCAATAGGTCTAGCTTAACAAGCACTTATTAAAAGCCTTGTGTATGACTTTTTGTTTTAGTTTTGTTTTTGGTAGCAGGGATTGAACCCAGGGGTGCTTAACCACTAAGCCATTTCCCCAGCCCTTTTTTTATTCTGAGACAGGATCTTGCTAAATTGCTGAGGTTGGCCTCAAACTTGTGATCCTCCTGCCTCAGCCTCCTGAGTCACTGGGATTACAAGCATGCGCTACCACACCCGGTTAAGTTTGAACTTTTTGAAAGTTATCTTGGCAATATCTGTCAATGTTTTCATAGCCAGTATGCAGTGGATCAAATACTCAATACAGTAATTTAAGAACTTGTTCAATAGATTTCCTTGCACAAGAATGCAAAGATAAACCTATTAGTAATTCACCACAGTAAGGATTAGACGCTGAGGCAGGAGGATAACAAGTTCAAGGCCAATCTTGGCAACTTAGTGAGATTCCCCCTTTCTTTTTTTGCAGTACTGAGAATTGAACACAGGGCCTTTCACTTGTTAGGCAAGAACTCTACCATTGAGCTACACACCCAGCCTGAGACCTTGTCTTAAATTATTTTTTCTTTTTTTTTGTACCGGGGATTGAACCCAGAGAGGCTTAACCACTAAGCCACATCCTCAGTCCTTTTTTGTATTTTATTTAAAGACAGGGTCTCTTTAAGTTGCTTAGGGCCTCCTGTAATCCCAGTGGCTTGGGATCATAGGCATGCACCACCTGGCTTAAAAAACTTTTAAAGGTCCGGGATGTAACTCAGTAAAGAGCCCCTGGGTTCAATACCAGTACCAAAAACTACAAACCAGGGCTTGGTGGCATACACCTGAAATTCCAGAGACTCGAAAGGCTGAGGCAGGAGGATTGCAAGTTCCAGGTTAGCCTCTACAACTTAGTGAGAACTTGTCTCAAAATAAAAAAAGGGCTGGAAAAGCTGGGCATGGTGGCACATGCCTGTAATCCCAGTGGCTCAGGAGGCTCAGGCAGAAGGATCGCAATTTCAAAGTCAGTCTCAGAAACTTAGCAAGGCCCTAAGGAACTTGGTGAGACCCTGTCTCTACACAAAATATAAAAAGGGTGGGGGATGTCCCTCAGTGGTAAAGCACCCCAGGATCAATCCCTGGTACTGTAACCCACCCCCAAAACACCCAAATCAAATCCAAACAAACGAAATCCCAAAAATTTATAGTGTAGACTTTTGCTTCTAACCAAGATGGAATAATAGAGACTGGATATTCCCTCCCACCTTACACTACTAAAGTACTGGACAAAACGTATACTAAAAAACAAACAAACAAACAAAAAAACCTTGCTTTTTCATGCCTGTAATCCCAGCGGCTTGGAGGCTAAAACAGGAGGATTGTGAGTTCAAAGCCAGCCTCAGCAAAAGCAAGAAGCTAAGCAACTCAGTGGGACCCTGTCTCTAAATAAAATGCAAAACAGGGATGGGGATGTGGCTCAGTGGTTGAGTGCCCCTAAGTTCACCATCCCCCACCCCACCAAAACAACAACAACTCTTTTTATTTTTATTTTTTTTTGTGGTACTGGGGATCGAACTCAGGGCCTTGTGCTTGCGAGGTAAGCACTCTACCAGCTGAGCTATCTCCCCAGCCCAACAACTCTTTTTTAAGACATTGAACATGAAATGACAATCTAAAAGAGGTTCAGGGAGAGGAAACCCAGGTGGAGCCCCTCAACCTCCCTGAACTGATGAGAGAGAGCAGACTCAGGGAAAGGCAAGGTGGGAAGAGTGTACAGAGTAGGGTACCACAGAGTAGAGAGCTGCACAAAGAGAGAACTTCAAACCTCTGCAGAGGGCTGCCTTGAGGCTCACCTGAATACTGATCAAACAGTATTAATAGTAGATTAGAGGGAGGCTGAGAAAGGAGTACCACAAGTTTGAGGTCAGCCTCAGCAACTTAGTGAGCCCTGAAGCAACTTAGCGAGAACCTGTCTCAAAATAAAAAATAAAAGGGCTGGAATATGGCTCAGTGGTAAAGTGGCTCTGGGTTCAATCCCCAATACCAAAGGAAAAAAAAAAAACTTGATTTAGACAATACAGTAAAAAGCTTAGTAAATTTGAAGACAAGTAACACAAACTAGCAAATGATAGGAAAAAAAGACAAGTTAAAAACAGTAAGTATGGAGAACATCAGTAAACTGTGAAACAACTTTGAATAGTCCAATATACATGAATTGCAGTCCCCTAAGTGGAGGAGAGGGAAAGACAGGAAAATATTTGAAAAAATAATGGCCAAAATTCTAAACCTGATTTAAAAAATACAAATCCAGAGAGTCAAGAAATTAAATGGCATGAAGAAACATGACAAAAACAAGATACAACATAATCAAATTACTTAAACTTACTGATAAAAAGAAAAATTTTAAACCAGCTAGAGAAAAAGGGCACATTGTATACAAAGGATATATGAAGTTATTCAGAAGTTATAAAAAAATAAGAAAAGTTAGAGGATCTCTTGCGGATTAACAATGCAAGTCAGAAAACATACTTCAATGCATTATTTTCAAATACTGAAAGAAAAAAATCTGTTCACCTGTGTTCTATACCCAGTGAATATTTTTTCCAAAAATGAAAATGAAATAGTTTCCAGACACAGAAAGGTGAAAGAATCTGTCACCAAAAAACCTGAACTATAAGAAATGTTAAAGGAAGTACTTCAGGCAGGCAGAAGGAAATGTTACCGGATGGAAATCTGGATCTATGCAAAAGAATGACAACGATAAGAAATGGTAATTACGTAGGTTAATATAAAAGACTTTCCTTATTATTATTCAAATATCTTTTATATATTTAAAAGATAATTGACTGTATTAAAGCAAAGTAATAACACTTTTTTTTTTTTTTGATACCAGGGATTGAACCCAGAGGTGCTTATCCTAGTCCTTGTTATTTTTATTTTTGAGACAGGGGCTTGCTAAGTCACTTAAGGCCTTGCTAAATCGCTGAGGCTGGACTCAAACTTGAAATCCTCCTGCCTCTGCCTCCTGAGTTATTGGGATTACAGTGTGAGCCACAACACCCGCATAAGGTTTTTTTTTTTTTTTTTTTTTTTTTTTGGTAGTGGCAATTGAGCCCAGGGGTGTTCAACTATTGAGCCATATTCCCAGTTCTTTTTAAATATTTTATTTAGAGACAGGGTCTTGCTAAGTTGCTTAGGGTCTCACTAAGTTGCTAAGGCTGGCTTTGAACTTGCAATCCTCCTGCCTCAGCAAAACTGCTGGGATTACAGGCATGTGACACCATGCCTGGCCTGCATAAGGTTTTTAATATATGTAAGAGTAGAACTATATGATAGCACAATATCTTATTGGAGAGAAATATAAGTATACTACTGTAAGGTTCTGATTCTATATGTCAAGTGGTATGTCACTTGAAGGTAGATTGTGATAAGTAAAAGAATCAAATGAAAATAAAAACATGACATATCAAAATCTGTGTGATGGGGGGCTGGGGAGATAGCTCAGTCGGTAGAGTGCTTGCCTTGTAAGCACAAGGCCCTGGGTTCGATCCCCAGCACCCAAAAAAAAAAAAAAAAAAAAAAAAAAAATCTGTGTGATGCAGTTTTTTCTCTAGTGAATCGGCAGTGGAAAAGAGAAAAAAATGACATGGGAGTTCATTAACTGAGCTCGTACCAGGTCCCATGCACACATGATCTCATTTAGCCTTCTTAGTAGCCATGTGATAATGGCAATGAATATCTATACACTAATTTATCCAGGTAGTATTGTAAGAGTTTTATATATTATGTCATAACAACCTATGAGGTAGGGACTGTAATTCACATTTTACAGGCCCTGAGGGCACTGCTACATAGTCAGAGAGTCAGTTTTCCAGCATCACATGGGTAATTAGAGAAGGACCTGCACTCAAACACAAGTGATATGGCTCCTGAGGCCAAGCTCTGAATCACAGCATTAGCCATGATGAATATGAAGAAACGGGGACTGAAACTGAATATTGATCAAAGTTACCCAGCTAGTAAGTGGGATTCAGTTCCAAGCTCTTTTTTTTACTACCTTTCTCCTCTGCCTCCCTGTTGTTAGCCTCCCTGCAGTCAGACCTAAGATTAGGATTTAGGAGGTTTGGCTGTATCTGTAACCGTGAGCTTTGGGGAGAAGGGCCCAGGTGTTAATGCCTAAATTATCATCTAAAAGATTAGTGGGAAGCATGTCAGTACTTAGTCAAAGGTAAGATTTAAAATACCTGAACCACTACAAATGTCTGGGGGCTGGGATTCTTGACTAAAGTGGATAAGACAAAACAAAATGAAAATCTCTAGAAGATGGAAAAGGAAAGGAAAATGTCATAACAGATGTGAATGGAAAAACACTGCCCTAGAATCAGAAAGCCTGGTCAGAACCTTGGCCATTTCTTTATTTATTTTATTATTATTTTTTTTTTTTTGCGGTACTGGGGATGGAACTCAGGGCCTTGTGCTTGCAAGGCAAGCACTCTACCAGCTGAGCTATCTCCCCAGCCCTTGGCCAGTTCTATAGGCTGTTGTCCGACAATGTCTGTGTTCAACAATGGGAACGGAGAATGAGGAAGACTGGAGATGATTATGAAGAGAAGAAAAGTCTGCAATTTGGAATCAGGCCTGAACTCTGAAGTTCTTCACTGCTATTTATTATCCCTATGATCCTTAGATAAGAGTCAGCTTTCTAGCCTTGGTTTTCACATCTGTAAAATGAAGATACAATCATAACTTTGTGAAAAGCTATTATGAAAATGACGTCATATGTATAAACAGCCAACCTGGATACTCACATATAATCAGAACTCAGTAAGTGATCCCTGTTTCTCATTAATTATGAACAAATACATGAGTTTGGATAAGGCTCTGTAGTGTGCACATTTGTAACCTGGGATGTATCCAGAACCATACACAGCACCTAGGATATGTTTATCCATTGACTCAGAGTTGCTTCTGACTAGCCTCTAGATGCCAGTCATAGTCCTAGGCCCTAGGAATACAAAGTTCTTACTGGGCTTAAATTCTAGGGAGAAATATATTTAATGACCATTTTAGATTTAATTCTATTATGTCAGTGGGGCTAAATATGACAGAAGAGAAATACAGGGTATTTCAATGGAATATAATGGGGAACAGAAGACTGATTCAGCATTTAAGAAATCGGGGAGAATTCTCTAAGAAAGAATTTTTAGTCTAAAATCTAAAAAGCAGAAGAAAGCTGGGCAAAAAAGAAGGATGGATATGTGTGAGGCAAGTAGATGGCTAAAAGGCAGAACCTGCAGAGAGGAAGAGAGCAGGCTCAGAGGAGGCTACAGAGGAGGCAGGACCTATGGACCAGGTTTCCACACTGGTAGAAGGGATCTAATCAGACAACCTGTTGGCTCTTGGAGCTCTATATGTTTTATTTTTATTATTTTTAAATTTTTAGTTGTAGATAGACACAATATTTTATTTTTATGTGGTGCTGAGGATCCAACCCAGTGCCTCACATGTGCTAGACAAGTACTCTACCATTGAGTTGCAACCCCAGCCCAAGGATCCAGATGTTTAAGAATCTATGGACTAGGAACTAGAAACAGGATAGGGCCTAGGTGTCCCCTTACTGTTCTGTCAGTTGCCACAAGTGGCCATCTGGCTTACCATCGAAGTGAACCCTTAAAGGTATGTTGTCTATCAGCTCCAGATGCTGCCAGATCCACTTGTAATAGTAAGGGGAGGTCTGGAGGTCTATCAGCCGCAAGACTTCACAGCTGCCCTGGACACATCAAAGGTCACAAACAAAGGGTTAAACCCAATACTCTAGGCAAGTCAGGCTTTAAAGATAAGCTCTCTGTGTTGCAACTTACCCCATTTTGTTGTATTTGCTTAATGCAAGTTGCTTCATGGTATTTTTTTTCTTAATAAAAATGTTTTCTACTTATCAGAAAAAAATCCAAACAACTACAGAAGCATAGAAACTAAATACAATGCTGGCACTGGAAAAAAATGTCACCACAGAGAACATTATTGGGACAGTCGGTGAAACTGATTATGAACTACAGATTATATATTCTATCACCAGTAAAAGTCCCTAATTTGGGTAATTATTCTGTGGTTAATTTTTATCATAGAAAATAATCATTTAAATACAATGAATGAGCTGGGCACAGTAGCACACGTCTGTAATTCCAGAGGCTCAGGAGGCTGGGACAGGAGGACTGTGAGTTCAAAGCCAGCCTCAACAAAAGCGAGGTGCTAAGCAGCTCAGTAAGACCCTGTCTCTAAATAAAATACAAAATAGGGCTGGGGATGTGATTCAGTGGTCAAGTGCCCTTGAGTTCAATCCCCAGTACTAATAAATATAATGAACAATACTTAATTTTCAAATGATTGAGGTAGGGAACAAACACAAATAAAAGCAAAAGTGGCAAAATATTAACTAGTGAATCTGGGTTATAGTTTTTCAGGAGTTCTTTGTACTATATTTGCAAATTTTCTATAAATTTAAAATGACTCCAGAATGAAATAAAATTATTCAACCAAACAGAATAAGATTAAGTTAAAACTACATTAATCCTAACACCCAGAAATAACTAGTAGTCACATATTATGAAATGTTATTTCAAACTTTCCTCTATGAACATATATGATATATACATACAAATGTTCATAAATGAGTTATGTAACACAGACTCTTGTGATCTTTTCAGAAACTCAATAGTATATCAAAGATATCTTTTCATGCCAAAAATATTTGATGCATCATCATTTTTAATGATTGCATATTATTTTATATATGCAATAATTTATAAAATTAAAAACAAATAGTCAATTGTGCAGAAGTCAATCAAATGCAAAGACTACAAACTGTATGATTCTATTTTACATGAACTTCAAAAACAGGCAAAAACAATTGGAGATGACAAAGGTCATAAGAGTGGTTACCTTTGTGGAGGAATTCTGTCTGGGAAGGGTGTAAGGGGCCTTCTGTAGGGCTGAAATGTTCTTTTTTTTTTTTTTTAAATGATCTACATGTTAGCTATTGTATGATAATTATTACACAGATTACATTGATGATGGTGAAAATCATTATGATTTATATCTTCCCTAAGCCACTAAGTTGTAAATGAAAGGGCTGAGGAATCTAGCTCAGTGGTAGAGTACTTGCCTAGTATGTGCAAGGTCCTGAGTTGGTCCCAAGTACTGCTAAAACAAACAAATACCAAGAAAAAAAAAACAGTGAATGAAAACAAATAACCACCAACGACCTTGACTAAGCAGCTAAACATTCTGGGTCAAGCTAATATAGCCTTTCCTATTTTTTAGGGCCAGCCATAGTCTTTAGGCTGGATGGTCTCTTGACTGCTGAGCTGAGCATATTCAAGTTGAATTGTAGTGGCCAAAGCAATTTTTTATATTAATTAATTAACCCAGAGGCACTCTACCACTGAGCTACATCCCCAACCCTTTTTATTTTTTTTATTAAAATCTTTTTTTTATTTTCACAGACTGCATTTTGAGTCATTATACACAAATGGGATACAACTTTTCATTTCTATGGTTGTACACAATGTAGAGTCACACCATCCACGTAATCATAAATATACATAAGGTAATACTGTCTGTTTCATTCTACTATCTTTCTGTCCCCCACTCCCTCCCACCCCATTTTCCTCTATACCATCCAAAGTTCCTTCATTCTTCTCTTTCCCTCACCGCCCCCTCTGGTTATATATCTTCATCTACTTATCCGAGAAAACATTTGGCCTTTGGTTTTTTGGGCTTGGCCTATTTCATTTAGTATGATATTTTCCAACTTCATCCATTTACCAGCAAATGCCATAATTTCATTCTTTATGGCTAAGTAATATTTCATTGTATATATATACCACAGTTTCTTTATCCATTCATCAACTGAAGGGCTGTAAATGTTCTTTAGCTAGACAGGGGCAAGGATTACATTGGTGCACACATATGCAATAAATTATCAAGTTGTACAAGTTGAGATTTGAAATCTTACTGCATACAGATTATTTCTTGGGAAAACATTTTTTTCAAGATTCATATTTGACTGTCCTTTAATTTGTCAGTATTATATACAACTATAATTTGTTTAGGACAGAAAAGTCCCCAGTTTAATTAAGGGGAAAAAAAAAAAAAAAAAAAAGAAAGAACTCCACCACCTTCCCAGATTCTTGCAGTGGGATGACAATGATCTAGTTCTAGCTAATGAAATACAAGTGAAAGACTGCTAGATAAGACTCCCAGGAAAGTTACTGTCATTTCTCCTTCCCTCTGCCTGAAACTCGAATGTAATGGCTGGTGGTGAAACAGCCATACTGTGAACATTAGAAGAGAAAGGAAAAAAAAAAAAAAAAAAAAAGCCACAACTATAGTACAGGAAGGGAAAAGCTAGCAGGGGCCTGAATTCTTGATGACTTCCCAGAATAGCTGTTCTAGCCCTGGAATGCTTAATTCTAGACTACTACATGAGAAAAATAAATTACTATTTAATAAGTCACTTGCAGTTGGCTTTCTGTAGCCTACTGACGTTAAAGTTGTTCACAAATACTCAAGTTCTTCTAGGCACATGGCAGAATTATACTTTTTAACTCTTTGATGAATTGGGCCTAGGGTGAAACCTTTTTATTTGCTTGGGTCAATTTTCTTAGATTTCCTAGCAAAAGGAACTCATACTCTGAGCGGAAACTTTACAGGAGGTCAGTGCTTGCTTTCTCTCTCTCTCTCTCTTTCTGTACTAGGGATTAAACCCAGGGCACTGCACATGCTAGGTAAGCACAATACCATGAGCTACAAACCTAGCCCAGTGCTTGATTCTCAACGTTCCTTTGTCCTGAGAATTTCTATGCTTCCTTGATCATGTAAGCATGAGTCAAGATAAAGTCTCCAACGGCCTGGGCCCTTGAGTGACCAAAAGGAGCAAGGCCTCTCTGATGACCCGCTATGGGCAAGTAGTGTAATGGAGAAAACCTTGGTTAGTTACTCCACTGAGACTTGGGAATTATTTATAACATAGTTTATCCTAACATAATACCCACATTTTATTATCTTCTTGAGAATAATCCCTAAAGTTATGTGTGTTTTAAATTTTGATACATATTTCCAAACTGCCTTCCACAGAGATGAGCTCTGTTTACTCCCACAACAGTCCATGAAACAGTCCACTGCATATTTGTCAACACTGGGTTTTCAAGATCCTTTTAATCTTTACTAATCTGACAGGTTACTCCTGTCACTTACTTTTTCTTTCCTATCTTTACAAAATCTTACCCTTTTTTAGCTGAAACTTCAGGAGACACATTATAAAGGGTTAAGTTGCAAGACAGACGACTGTTGGCAAGGAAGAAGAGAACAAACTTTTTTTATATATTTTTTAAGCTGTCAATGGAACTTTATTTTATTTATATGTGGTGTTGAGGATTGAACCCAGCTCATCACACATGCTAGGCAAGCACTCTACCAATGAGCTACAACCCGAGTCTGGGAACAAACATTTAATAAAACCTTATTATATGCCAGGCATCATGCTTGGAGCTTTACTCAACATTCGTTCAACAAACTTTCATCACCCAGGAAATACTGGTACCAGAAAAAAAACATGAACAGTTTCCTCTTGGAAAAGTCTCTTGTGGGTCTTAAATTGCAGCTATAACTGTGGAGAGAACAGTCTCACCATGTGTCCCCAAATGATAAAATTCTCAGAATGAATTCATCATGGACATTATATTTGTGATGCCAGCAGGAAATCACGTTTTCCAACTTTCTGCAATCCAAAGAATGCCCAGCTGCTGATTTCGCCCTCTGGTGGCAGTATAATTAAGGTTACAGGAATCAGGACTGCAGAATCTCCCTCCAGAGGGAAAACACTTAAGGCACTGATCAGGCAGGAAATAAAAGTGAGAAAAAAGAAAAGTACTTTTAGAGGGCACGGGCACTTTTCAGTTCCAGACAGAGGAGGCCATACCAGGAAAAAAAATAGCGTTTCCTGATTGTCTGAATCTCAAAGCTAAATACCAAAATGTTCATGTACAATCTTCAAATTAATGATTAATCAGATTTTAGTAAAATACCCTAATGGAGAAACCAAACTCATCTGTTGGCTAAGAAACCCCCTTATCTGCTGTGACCTCTGTATTCTTTGTGACCTCTGTATTCTTTTATCAGAAAGCCCAAGCACCACTCCATTAGAATCACCTGTGGCACTCACGCCACTGCATATTCAGAGTAATGAACAAATCTCTCCACAGAGACAGGAATCTGCCTTTCTAAAAAGCACCCTAGGCCTTTTCATGATTACCAAAATTTGAAAACCATTTCCCTTAGATTAGGGGTTCTTCAACTTTAGCGTGCATCAGAATCATCTGATAAAATCCATTTGGAGGGCTTGGGTTGGTAATGAAAAAATTAAATATTAAAAAAAAAAAAAAGAAGCCGGGCGTGGTGGCCCACACCTGTAATCCCAGCAGCTTGGGAGGTTGAGACAGGAGGATTGTGAGTTCAAAGCCAGCCTCAGCAAAAGCGAGGTGCTAAGCAACTCTGTAAGACCCTGTCTCTAAACAAAATACAAAAAAAAAAGAGAGACTTGTTTGGGTACCTATGGAATTTCATGGCTGTGGAGGAGATCACCTTAAAATTTTAGGAAAGAAGTAGCAGGTAAAAAAATGCAAATTATTCAGTTGACTTTCAGGGTTCTCTGATTCTAGACTCTCCAACCCGTCTCCTACCTCTCCTCACATCGTCATCAGGAGTTTCCAAACTTAGGTAAACCTCAGGCACATTCCTACTGCGTGTGTGGCTCCACACTATTCCCCTCAGCTGGTAGTGACCTCAACCCCACCCTCCTCTGTGGAGATCCAATTCCTTTTTAATTTGTAGAGACTAGAAGCCAGTCACTTAATTTCCCAAACTCCCTTGCAGCAAATGTTCTGGATGTGATTTGGGTTCCACCAATCCAATATACCTGGACTAGACTTGGAAGTACTAGCAATCCACTCTGCTACTGGAGGTGGTGGCTGTAGGAGTGGCTTCTGAATGTGGCAAGGGCAGCAGTATCTCTGACAGAACAGTCCAGTTCTGGCCTATGATTTGGAGTTGTCTGGGAGTCATTTTCAGTCCATGGTCTGTTTCTGTAGATCCCACCTCTCCACACACCAGCAAATCCGTTACCATTTATCATCCTGCAATAAACTTCTTTCTATTTATATTAGATAAACTTGATTCTGTTCTCCAGGACTGACCCCAGAATAACACACTCCTAGTGGTAGTTTTAACCACCTGGCTAGCTGGAAAAATATAAGCATGTATGTAAATTGTAATGCTATAAATGATGTGTCACAACAATTTATAATAAAATATACTAGTCTTACTGGAATTTCCATATAACCAATCCTCAAGGAAGATTTTGTGGTATTGGCTGGACTCCTGTATCGATGACCAAACTACAGCTGAAGTTTAACTATGATTTGACAAATTAAGCTGCATCCCGATCCACCCTTCCCAGTAAGTTTAATGTTATTAAATCTTATTTGTGAACTACTATTTAACTATTTCTCACCCTCACATAAATTATATTCATTACATTGAAACTTGTTTTAGCTTTAACACTATGTATTTCAGAACTTCCCTTGGGGCTGGCTCAGTTGGTAGAGTGCTTGCCTTGGGTTCATATCCCCAGTACCACAAAAAAAAAAAAAAAAAAAAAAAAGAACTTCCCTTGTTCACCAAAGATTACGTTCTATGATTAATCAAATAATAGTTTCTAAATACTGGAAGAGCATTTTCTAAAATTTCTTCTCTTCACAGTCTAACAGCTACAGACCCAGAACAATTTTAAATTTACTCGGCATTGAAACATTTTCTCTTAATGTTTTCTTAGGGCAATCAGCAAAGCCATAACCCAAGACCAGACTTAGGGTATTTGCTGATTCTCATTGTGTAAATACTACCACCATGCCTGATTTTAAGTTAGCAATGTAAGCTCTCTAAATGTGGAGTTGGGAAGAGGCACACAACTTTAAAGTATTTCTACCATACAGATATAGAAGACATGACCTCAAGAGCATAGATAATAGTAAAATGCAGCAACATTAGAAAATGAAGTTCTTGGTATTACCCTTGATTCCAATATAATTTATTTAATTATAGGCTTATATAATTTCAGTAAGTATTGTGTTCACCAACTCTGAAAATTTTACTATCAGTTCTTACAGGCAAGTATAAGCCAACTCCAGTACACAACCAATCTTGCCCCCTTCTTTTGTCCAATGGTTCAACTTCAAGGCTTGTCTTCCCCCTCACATTCTCCAGGAAGCCTGACTTGAAAGCCTCCAGTCTTTGGAGAGTTCCCTCTCCTGAATTCTTGGAACTCACAGTTTGCACCTATTGCTTGATACTCAGCATTGACAACTTTGTCTGTCTATGCTCTGATCTAGTGGAGAAGATACATCTAAAGAGAGAGAACCAGCCTTTTCCTCTCCGTATGCCTCCAGATCCTGTATAATGTGTCATGACCTTGGCGAAGATTCAACAAATATCTGTAGTGGCTTAACATGTAAGGAACTGACAGGTCAACTCAAATCTCAGTTCCTGAGAAGGGTTTGGAGTCACAGACTATGTTGCACCTTGCCTCTGACCATCATCAACTATTGATACTGGATAGCCACTTAACCTCCCATATCTGTTTTCTCCTCTGTTAAATGGGAATAATGACCATATTAACCTCTTTTGGGGGTTATTGTGAGACTGGAATGATTTAAAGCATGTGAAGCATGGCCAAAGACCTTATCTATAGTTTTAGTTACCTACAGTTTACTATGGTTAATTATCTATAGTTTACTATGATACAAGAATGTTACATGGAAAATACCAAAAATATACAATTTATAAGTTTTAAATTGTGCACCAATCTAAGTAACATGATTAAATCTCTAGCCACCCTACTCCGTTCTTCCTGGGATGTGACCCATCCCTTTGTCCAGCATTTCCATGCTGTATATGTTACCCAGTTAGATGTTGTAAGTTGTCTTGGTTATCTGATTGACTGTTCCAGAATCACAGTATTTTTGTTCAAGTAATTTTTATTTTACTTAATAATAGCACCAAAGCACAAGAAAAGTGATGCTGGTAATTCAAATATACTAAAGAGAATCTATAAACAGCCTTCTTTTTTAAAAATATTTTTTAGTTGTCAATGGATCTTTAATTTAATTCATTTATTTATAGGAAATGCTGAGGATCAAAGCCAGGGCCTCACACACGCCAGGCAAGCACTCTACCACTGAGCCACAACCCCAGCCCTACAAAGAGCTTTCTTTAAGTAACACCTCACATCATCACAGTAAGAGTTACATATAGTACAAAAACATATTTTAACAGAGCACATTCTCATAACTTTCATCATAGTATATTATTATAATTATTCTATTTTATGATTATTTTTAATCTTTTACTGTGCCTAATCTATAAATTAAACTTTATCATAGATATGTATGTATAGGAAAAGAGACAATACCAAAGAGGGTTAGGTACCATCCACAGTTTTAGACATCTACTGGAGGTCTTGGAATGTATCTCCCTCCATAATAGGGTACTACTTCATACCCTAAAGTTCTCAGCAACCCTTCGCATCAGGCAGGCCAAAGTATGATGCTTGCCTGTTCCAGTTGGGACATGGAAAGTCAGAAAAGGAAATAAATAGGACTCAAACCCTGCCTGTCTGGTCACAGGTCATTCTGCTGGACACACACCTCCCAGCTTTATCCCCACCCCAAAATTTCTCACCTTGCAGATCAACAGGATGAAGGAGGACTCTACAAAGTCTTTTTCGATCAGCTGCCCATATGAGTACTTCTCTACCTTCCCCAGGGTTACTAGCTCCCAGAGCTTCTCATCAGACCACGATCCAAACAGATCCAGCTTCCTGAGGGGAAATGGCTGTTAGAATTCATCACCTTTGCTGGGCTGAATGCCAGTGGCTCAGGAGGCTGAGGCAGGATGCAAGTTCAACGCCAGCCTCAGAAACTTGGTGAGGCCCTAAGCAACTTAGCGAGAACCTGTCTCTAAATAAAAAAATTAAAAATTAATAAATAATGGATTAGGGATGTGGCTCAGTGGTTAAGTGCCCCTAGGTTCAATCGGTTCAATCTCTGGTAGCAAAAAAAAAAAAACCAATTCCCCTTCATCATACAAGGGACCCAGATCTCAATACTTTCCAGAAAGGGAACTCACCTCACTCTTCAACTCTTGAAAATATCTAGGTAAAAGATTTCACCACCACCCATCGCATTGCCTGACTGACTTAGCCCATAGCCAATCTTCTACACCCTCTTCTCAAGGCCTCCCCTGCAGCCAAGTGCCCCTCCTTTGGCTATTCAGATACCTCTGGGTGATCCAGCTGTGTTTTTCTCACTTCTTTCTTTAGGAACCTTCTCCCCCAGTCCATCCTTGCTGTTCCATCCCAATCATGTAGCTCACTAAGCTAATCCCATCCAAGGAATATCCCCCAGGATAGTTCCTTACTTCAGCTCACTGACTATCCTGTCCCCACCACCCCAGCAGTCCTGGCCCTACTTTTGGCGTGGGCAGCCCTTTCTAATCCATCTCCCTCTGGCATATTGCCTTCAAATACTCAATTCTGGGCTGGGTAATGAGGGAACATCTAGACTCTCCTCGTTGCCAGTTGCTCCCTGTGGCTGAAGGCCTACCCTGCAGTGATAGCTTCTTCCCCTGACCTTGTGCTTGCCTTCCCTCATATGTGACCCGTCAAGCTGTGCTCAATCCCTACAGGGTATGGGCTCAGATCTCAACTAACTCAGGTTGGCTACGTTAGTCAATTCAGGTTATCTCAAGATGACTCAGGCCTCAAAAGTGCTGAGTTTATTTCGGGTACCAATGAGAACAGGTTCAGTGCCATGGTCAGAGACACAAGGGTCTGGAAAGAGAGAAGGAGGGCTACCACAGGAAGAGTACCTATGATGTGTCATGTATAGGACCACAATCTTCCCATGGTCATCTCATTCCATCCTTACAATGAACTTAGGAGAGACAAATCATTACCGCCCATTTTATAGAACAGAAGGTTAAAGCTCAGAGAAATGAAGTAAACTATCCAGAGTCACATCACTGATAAACCTGATAAACAGAATTTGTGTAAGGCCATGAATTTGGACTGGGCTCCTACACTGGATTCACAGACCAACTCAAAGTCTAATCACATAGCAGTTTTAGCTGGGTGCAGTCAGTTAACTAATTAAGCTGTAGACAAGTATTTAAACTGTAGGCAATTGACTGGTTGACTGACTAGGGTATAGCCAGTTAAGCTATTTTCTATGCCTCATTTCTGCTTTCCTATCAATAGTGTCTGATCACACTGGTGATTGGAGTTCTTAATACCTGCTTTGGTTCTGGGAGCCGCCTGATTTGCAAACTGTTTTTCTTTTGTTTTGCTTTGTTCAAATTAATCTCTACTAAACTTAATTCGTCTATGGAATTTTCCTTTTAATAAGCCTGTTATGGTTTGGATATGAGATGTGCCCTGAAAGCTTATGTGTGAGATAGTGCAAGAATATTCACAGGTGAAATGAGTAGATTTACAGAAGCTGTAACCTAGTCAGTGGGTTAACTGATTTGATAGATTAATAATTTGAAGGCACTACAGTAGAGGGTGGGAACTGTCAGAAGGTAGGGTAGGGCTGGAGGAAGGAGGTCACTGGGGGCTTGTCTTTGGAGTTTATATTTTGTCCCTGATACCTCTTTCTCTCTGCTGCCTGGCTGCCATATGCTGAACAGCTTTACTCTGCCATGCCCTTCAACCATGGTGTTTTGCCTCACCTTAGACCTTAGTCTTCTGATGATGGACTGAACCTTTGAAATAGTGAGCCCCAAATAAACTTTTCCTCTTCTGTTTTTTTAAAATTCTTTTTAGACATGACAGTAGAGTGTATTTTGACATATCATACATGCATGGAGTATAACTTCCCATTCTTGTGCTTGTACATGATGTGGAGTTACACTGGTCATATATTTGTATATGAACACAGAAAAGTTATGATTCATTCTGTCTTTCCTATTTCCATTCCCCCTCCCTTCTCTTTTTCCCTCTTTGCCTAATCTAATGACCTTCTATTCCTCCCTGACCCTCCCAACTTGTTCTTGTCAGGCATTTTGGTCACAGCAACAAAAAGCTGACTAACACAAAAACTAAGAGCTGAGATTGGAAGTCAGACCTATTTTTCCAGTGAGAAAATGAACTGCTTCTCCTTTTAGAACTAACTCCCCATTTTTGCAGGTCCATTGCCCCTCATAATACTACCTCTCAGAGGAGACCAGACTCCTTTACTCAAACCACTTCCCTATAGCTGTGCAACCCTGCAATCTATTTTCACAGCCAATGCAGATAATTTCATTGGGTTTCCACTTTTTAATATAAAAGCAAATAACCAAAAAACGAACAAGATTGAGTTTACATATCTTTATGTGGTCTTGGCAGTAAGTACTCAAAACAAAAATCTTGCTATGTATGAGTTCTGCTTTTAGGTTGTTATATAGAGTACCCATAGTACTTTCTGACCCACACATGGTTACCATTATTTGTATCCCATCATTCATTTTATTCAATATTTGTTAAACATCTGCATGTACCTGGCACCATGACAACATGAGGATTACAATGGTGAAAAAGACAAATTGTCCTGGTCACCACACAACTTATAGTCTGATGGGTCATATAAGCTATAAAGAAACTATTATGCAATGAAGAATTACAATATGGTTGAGGGTTTTAAAGAAATACAGAATGCATAGACAGGGCATCCTTTCTATTCTGGGTCAAGGAGAGATGGGGTGAATTAGCAAAGCCCAGGGACTTTTGAATCAGACACACTGGGCATATCATCATCCTGAGCCTTGGTTCTCTCTCTATAAACTGAGGAAAGTAAGAGAAACGATCATATGGGATTTAAATGTGAGATTAGATGCAACAAGTGGTACAAAGTGCTTGACACCATGCCTGACCCAGCAAGAACTCAATCTTCATTATCCATTCTTATTTTTACTACTCCACAAGAAAGGGATATAGGAGCTGAGACCTGAGGTATCATAGCAGTTAGGGCTACACAGAGAAGGTGGGTGATAAATGGGTATTTGAGAACATTCCAGGCAGAAATAATAGCACCAAGTATGCTTCCCATCATGCCTAGGACAAAGTCAAGCACTAATGAACAAAGAAGGGTAAAAAGATGTTGAATAGAGTTACCTAAAAAATTGAAACCGATACTCAGCATCCTTTTGAACTTCTTCATCCAGCTTATTAGCCAGAAAGTCCTCCCGGTCAACAACCAGGAACTCTGTTTCCTCCAAGCAGACCACAGTGGCCCTCCTTATTCCTGCACTCAGAAGGCCCATTTCCTGTTGGGTGAACAGAGATAAGGGCACATGTAAGGCACCTCCAGTTGTCCTGCTCATAGCCCTGCACACATGTTCTCTCCTTTCAGTCCCCCGCCCCCGAAATCTCTCCTCCCCTGAATGCAGGTTCCTTGGCCTCCTCCATACTCCTGTTTGTTCCCCCCTCTTCATCTGCTGCTTGTGGAAAACAAGGCAACAAGTCTAAATAGGCCAGAGAGAAAATTGGAGAGGTCTCACTAAAGTTTTACAGGGAACAAGCTCCTTAATCATGAGACAAAAAGGTTAGCTTTGGACATTACCTGGTCCAACTCACTCATATTTGACAGGTAAGTGCACTGAGACCCACATGGACCAGTGACATGAACAGTATAAGGCAGGACAGGGCCTGGTCAAGAGTTTTGAGCAAGACTCCTGCCACACCCCGAACCCCAGGCCAGGAAGCCATACCCTTCCCCTGGGCTTACCCCAAAACAGCTGCCCCTGCATAGCAATGTTGGGTGGGGGTCTAGGAAGGCACTGCTGCCATCTTCATCCTCAGTTACTGCAACTGTACCCACGTAGATGAAATAAAAGCTGTTGCCCCTCTGTCCCTTTTTGAGAATCACACGCCTACGGCCAAACCTAGGAAAAGACCAAGGTCAGGTGACCTGGTAACAAGAGGGAAAAGCTCTGGACTGGTTGTACTCTTTGCTCTGGTGTATGAAAGCATAGACCTGGACTAGAAGAAACTTCAGAACAGCCCAGCAGACCCCTTCACTAATACCTACCCAGCTACCTACCTCAGTTAGACTGAAGTCTCCTTAGAGCAGAGCCTTTGCCAGTCTGATTCATGCTATATGTGCTTAGGCACATGGTAAATGCTTTGTGAATAGCAGCTGAGTAATGAAGAGATGTGAAAGCAATGGGTGGGTTAGCAGAGTAGCTAACTGATTATGAGCCCTTCAGAGTTAGATTAGTATCCAAATCCTAGTTATGCCCTTGGCTGTGTGACACTGGTAAGCTCACAGTCCCTCTCTGAGCCTCAGTTTTTCTTGTCTGTAAAAAACAGATGAGCAGCCTGGAGAGAGAGATTAGTAGTCTTATTATGATCCCCAGTAGCTTATTACCCAACTGGGCACCCTTAGGATAGAGGCACCCAGGCCCAGAGCAAACTAGGATTTAGTTCTTAAACTTAGATGCCACAGATGTTTCAGGAAAAGCCAATGTGGTTCAGGAAGAACTAATCCCAAGGCTCTGATCTGAGTGACTGGGAAGAGGTATCCTTTTTTTCCACTGAAGACTGAATAGAAGTCAGAAGCTATGATTATGGCAGCCAACTTGCCAGTATGAGGGGACAGCATGACTGACAAGGAGATTTATATGAATGAAGAATCAAAGAGAGGGACAGAGTCAGATACAAAGACACTAGATCCTGGTGACACTGAGCCTCTGAATCCAGCTGAGCCTGAAGCTGAAGAACCCTCCCAGGACTTTTCATAAGCCACCAATGCATTCTCTTGGGCTGTTTTCTCACATTTCCAACTGGGAGAATCCTGTCTAAGCTGCTAATTTCCAGTTCTAGAAATTATCAACAACCATCAGAAACCTTAATGATCACCACTTGCTTGATCTTCCTCCAAATCTTATTATCATGCTTAATAAAATCCTTTTTGTCATCCTCATTTTTCTGATGAAGATACTGAGGCTCAGAAAGGTTAAGTGACTTGGCTGAGATCACACTGGAACAGATGGGGCATCAAATTCCTGGGTTCTAGCTCTATAATTTTATTCTTTTGACACCATCCTGCTGTGAAGTCTGTGCAGACAGTGGTGACTTGCTTTTCTTCCCTGGACTAGAACAAAGCAAATGGTCCTTTCTACCTAGAATGTTCTGATCTATACCCTCCAACTATCAATCAAACTGTTCAAACACAATCTCCTCAGTGAAACCTGTGACCAAGCCAGTTTTGCCGAGCATCATGCACTGATCATAAAGGATCCTGCACCAGTGATAAAAGAGCTGACTTGAAAATAGTTGTGTTCATGTCATAGAGTGACCACCATGAAGGAGGATGTCTATGAACCTATAGTGAGCTTATATCCTGGATTTTCAAAACAAGCCTAACCTCAAATATTCCACTAGGTTGCCCTGTGAAGTCATTGAGATGTCCTAGAAATGGCAATATTTCCATATGCCCACCTCTTAGACTTCTTTAGTACAAGTTATTTACATCGTACTTTTTGTGTCACAGAACTTCAACAGTCTGGTGAAATCTTCACAGAATAAAGTTTTAAATATATAAAATAAAATCCAGCAGAGTGACAGCTGACAAATGTTTTTTTAAAAACCCAAATTTGGGGTATAGCAATATATGTATCTTTGCTAAGGCAATGAATAACAAGATCTAGCAGAAGATCAATGACTACCCTAATTTTGAAGATGTGAACATAAATTATTTTTCAAGAAATCTGCAACAGGGCTGGGGTTGTAGCTCAGGTAGAGTGCTTGCCTAGCATGTGTGAAGCACTAGGTTCCATCCTCAGCACCACATAAAAATAAATTTTAAAAAAAGGTGGTGTGTCCATCTACAACTAAAAAATAAATATTTATATATACATATACACATAAACAGAAATATATACACACACACACACACATATATATATATACATGAACAGAAATACTTTAAAAAAAGAAATCTGCCACAAATGGAACATGATGTGAAAAATCTATAATTTCTTTAGTGAAAATGTCACAGGGGTGTGTTGCTGCCTACTTTCAAGAAGGAAGAAAAAGAGGGCTGGGGAGATAGCTCAGTCGGTAGAGTGCTTGCCATGCAAGCACAAGGCCCTGCATTCGATCCCCAGCACCCCCAAAATAAAAAAAATTAAAAAAAAGAAGGAAGAAAATGATAAATTTCATTTAGAGAATAATGAAAATAGAGACTTTTTTTTCTTTTGGTCATTGAAATTCACAGATCCCATGAACATGGGGGCCCATGCCTGTAATTCCAGAAATTTGGGAGGTTGAGATAAGAGGATAACAAGTTCAAGGCCTTCCTCAGCAAGTTAGCCAGATGCTCAGCAACTCAGCAAGACACTGTCTCAAAATAAAAAATAAAAACGAGGGCTGGGGATGTAGCTCAGTTGGTAGAGTGCTTGCCTCGCATACACAAGGCCCTGGGTTCAATCCCCAGCACCACAAAAAAATTTAAAAAATAAAAAGAACTAGGGATGTGGCTCAGTGGTAAAGCACATCTGGGTTCAATTCCTAGTACCAAAGAAAGAAAGAAATTCACAGACCCTATTCTAATACCTACACCTGGATAGATAGCACAATCATCTGTGATCCATTATGGCTTTAAGAGCTTGGATTTGAGTTTCAGTTCTGTTTCTTATTATCTAAGTGCTCTGGTTTTAATTTGCTTTTAAGTCCCTTCTGAAGTTCTTGCTGAAACTTAATTTCCATGTAGGGTATTAAGAGGATTTAATCCTACTATGACAGTTAGATGTAAGTCTTTGGGTGGTGATTAAGATTAGATAAGATTGGGATGGCAGTATAACTCAGTGGTAGAGCAGGTGCTTAGTATGTGCAAGACCCAGATTTGATCAGCACAGGGGGAAAAAAGATTAAAGTCCTAAGGGTGTAGTCAGAATGACAGCATATTAGTCGATGTATGAGAGAGTCCAGAGAATATAAATATGTTCTCCCAGTCTCTCACCATGATTCTGTGGAACTCTGCCAAAAAGAAGGTCATCATCACCAGATGTGGCCCCTTGAATTTAGATCAGATCATGAGCCCTCCCTTTTTAGAGCACTCACCCAGTCTGTGGTATTTTTATTAACAACATAAAATGAACTAAGACACTGGGTGTCTAGGATAAGTCTTTTCCCTCTCTGACCTCAGTTACCTCATCTGAAAAATGAAGAAAATGGACTAGATCCTTTCAGAGGTTCTTCCTAGAGTCTCTCCAGATTCAACAGCTCATTAAATCTAGGAAGGCTCAGTAAGTGAATAAGATAAGCTGTACTACCACCTTAATAGTAAGCACCCAGGAAAACTGACAAAAGACTTCACTGCTGATATTTTTCAGAGGGGTGAGTAGAACCTGCCATACCTTCTCAGTCAGGCTCTTCTTGACCAGTTCAGTCCCACCCAGCCCAGGGGCCAGAGGTATGCCCCTCTCTGACCTTTCAAAGCGCATGATCTTGGCCAAGAGCAGTTGTAGGTGCTCTGTGTAGTTCCGGTAGCTATCCAGAACCTGTAGGACATTGCAGAGGGCCTGGATCTCCTGCTCTGTCCTCCAGGCAGGCTTCTTCTGTGTAATCTGAATGGCCCTTGGAGGGAAGTGACCCTAGGGGGAGAGAGGGCCAGAGTGACAGAACCAGTAGTTTCTCCCCACATTCCTGCTTGTATGCTTTCCTGTTTCCCCATACAATAGTGGCTGACATGTACTGAGTGCTTAGGGTGTGCCAGATGCTGGAATCAGCATCTTACACACTCATCTTGCTGCATTCCCATTAAGTCCAAGAATAATGATTCTTGCCCATCTGAAAAACAAAAGTTCTTGAGCAGAATTAATTATAAGACATAGGCCAAGGCTCACAACTCCCTGCAGCATCCTCTCAGCACACGTACACTGTAATCAGAGGAGAACACTGCCCATGTCTCAGTTAAGATGTTCTCTGCATTGGACCAGTCAGATATGACTCACTGGACTGCCACCTATAAGCCTTGCCTATAACAATGGAGTTTTCCCTCTGTGCCCTCTTCTATCCATCAATTGCTTTGCCCAGAACTGCCCTCAGCTCTAGAGTTCTGTGGCTCTCAGACAGACCCCTGTATTTCCCTATTTGAAGGGTATACTTGGGTTAACTTTCAATGCCAATGTCAGACACTAGCTGGTCTAGAAATCTAATGAAACAAAGAATTTGGAAGACTTACCTAATTATGCTTCATTCATAAGGGGATATAAGAAATAAGATTATGTCCAGAAGAAGAAAGCAACAGAAACCATACCTTGGCTCCAAAGGGATGAGGGGAGGAATAAGGGATGGACACAGGTGGTCCAAGTAACAATTTTAAAGTTGTTTTCTCTTTCCCTGAGAGAAAAATCAACATGGCTACTCCAAGACCAGGGTCAAGTTAGGTCTGCATTGGTAAGAACTTCAAATCTTCCTATAACTAGGTAGGTTCCTTTAAATTTAAAACTGGAATTTAAATTTTAATTTCACATCTAGGATTTGGTGGGTAGAAGTAAAGAAGATAACGATGCCTGAAATTCAAAGAATAAGTCACAAAGCACAAAGCGTCACACAGATAGAAAGCCATTTTCTCATCAGAATGAAAAAACTCTTGAAGGGTATCCAACACCTATGTGGGGGCAGGTGTGCCAGGCCATCTCTTGGAGTGTTCAAGACAAAACCAGAGTTCTCACACAGGTCAAAAAATTTTCTACCATCTGGTTTCTTTCTCCTCTGTTTGGGTCTCTCACATCCTGTTTTGTTTTCTGCTATTTTCCCATGTGTCTTAACCCAGGAACTTTGCCCTATTGATTCCACTCAGCTCTTCAATGACAACCAGTTTGGGGGTCCCCACGGTCTTAGAATGCCAGGGCTGGACAGGGTCACTAAGATCATCTACAGATGAGTAATATAAGTAAGTGGCTAGCTCAGAGGTGACATAATGGATCAGCGCAGAGTATGGACCAAACCACTTCTCCTGATACCCAGTGTTTCTTCCAGGTCATGATACAACAGAACATTCCCCCACTGTGTTAGAGCTATGCATACCTCCTCAGCAACAAAGTCCATGGTATCAAATGTAATTCGGCCTTGCTTCTTTTTCTGAAAGAAATGAGGCAGGGAGAGAAGGAAGAATTAGTAAGGAAAGAAGGAAGAATCAGTAAGACTACTCCTGAATTCTGCATCTGAAATCACTCTGTGTACCTGGAGCAGTGCAGTGGGCAGGAAACAACTGAGAAATGCCCTACCAGCTGGCCCTTCCATGTAAACTGCCCCAACACAGCACACACCTGTAATCCCAGCAACTCAGGAGGCTTAGGCAAAACGACTGTAAGTTCAAGGCAAGCCTCAGCAATTTAGAGGGACCCTCAGCAACTTAGCAAGAACTTGTCTCAAAAAATAAAATGGAGCTGGGCGAGGTGGTGCACACCTGTAATCCCAGCAGCTTGGGAGACCGAGGCAGGAGGATCTTGGATTCAAAGCCAGCCTTAGCAATGGTGAGGCACTAAGCAATTCAGTGAGACCCTGTCTCTAAATAAAATACAAAATAGGGCTGGGGATGTGGCTCAGTGGTTGAATGACCCTGAGTTCCATCCCCAGTACCCCTCAAAAATAAAATAAAAAAAAGGACTGGGGATGTAGCTCAGTGCTAAGAGTGCCCCTGGACTGAATTTCCAGTACAAAAAAAAAAAAAAAAAAAAAAAGAAAAAATAGCCCTAACTCAGCACTACACTGTTTCCAGCCATTAACATTGTTAAGAAGGTAGAGAAATGAAGAAAGGGTGCAGAGAAAATAGAGAAAAGAGGGAAAGGAAGAAAACAAATAAGAAAATATATATAGAAAAAGAACAGGGATAAAAAGGAACAAATGAAGCCAAGCTTTGTCAAAAGTGTAGTGAGCCAAGCATGACACATCTTTCTTACCTTACTTCGTTTAGTCACTAGGACAAAGCCCTATTTGGGACTTGAGGCAAGTGAAGGAACTTTTTCAAGGACCTCACAGCAAGTAGATCTGAACCTCCAGGTAGATCTGAACCCAAGGCTTTGCCTGGAGCATGGACAGAAGGGTAAGAGATCTCAGGGATGAGCTAATCCAACCCTATCTTCTGACAGATGAAGACAGAATGTGGAGAGAAGAGAATAAATTGAAAGGGGAAAAGGGAAAAAACAAGGCCCTGACCACCATCCTGGGTCAAACCAGGAAGTTCATTCTGGGTATATCTCATGCTATTCCCTACATTCCACTCAGATCCCTGCCTTACCACCACCCAACCCTCTGCAGTTTATCATTTTTGTATCCATGCAGAGCTTCTCAGGGAGGTTACTGAAGGAAGTGGTGATGCTCTAAAATATCCAGGTTTACACTCTTTTGAAAACCAGTCTCTGATTCTCTGTCCTTGTGTTCCAGCTCCCCAGCTCTCCACCTGACAGTCATAAGACCTCTGATAGGCATAAGACCTCTGGTAGGCTGCCCTTGCATTCTGCTAAGCCCAAAGCCACTCAAGCTTGGCAATATGGTTAGGTTCAGCTTCACGGCAAGCCTAAATCTGGGTCTTTAGCTCCCAAATACCCCATGCAACAGCCTGCAACTCCTGGGGAGCCCCCAGATCTCCAGGGCTCATTGCTTTACCACTGCAAGCCACTGTGAGAATCAGTTTCTTTCCTGGAAGCAAATATGAGTCTATTAGGTTATAGTTCTATTCCATCTCTTCCCCATCTCAATGGCCCAAATTATGTGACTGCAGATTTGTTTGATTTGTCCAGAATAATGTCTAAAAATAGATAAACCTGAATGTCTTTTGAAGGGGCATATCTTTCCTCTCCAGCCAGCTCATAAACTGTATACCCTACTTACTTACTTACTTTTTTCTATCTATCTATTTATCTTTCTTTCTTTCCCTATTCCCTCACCCCAGTACTAGGGATTGAACCCAGGGGTGCTCTACCAGTAAGCTACATCCCCAGTCCTTTTTTATTTTGAAACAGGGTCTTGCTAAGTTGCCCAGGCTGGCCTTGAACTTATGATCCTTCCGAGTTGTTGGCATTACAGGCATGTGCCACTGTGCTGACTTTCCTGCTGTATCTTAACTTAGCCACCACACACATCAGTTAGATCACCTGCTGGCCCCTTAGAAACCAATGGAAGGTTACCTTCCTATGCCCTACTTCCATTCCCCATTCCCCTCTTTAGCCACTACCTTTCAGGAATCATTGTGAGAAATTTCTTGGAGTGACTAGATGTGAGAGGTAGAGAGTAATTGTGGGTCTAGTCACTCTTGACACAAGAAGAAAATGAGCAGGCTTTTCTAAGTATTAGTTGGGAAAATGCTAAAGGCCTGGGAACACACCAAGCAGTAATGAACATACTTTTGAGGAAGCAGGTCAAGTTAACAGAATAGTGACCAAATTGTCACCATTTCTGAGCCAAAAAAATACCCCTGATCTACTACTGGGATAAAATATTTTTAATTGGGTGCTTCTAGAAAGTCTAGAAAGCAGGGTCATCACAGTGAACATGGCCCTGAAAATGTTCCCTTCATGAGGGAATGGAAAAGAAAGTAAATTTGGTATATAACTTGTGGCCTTCAGAAAATTCTGACTCTGTTGTGGCTCCTGGATTCCTTTCGGCTCTTATGATCATGATTGGAATCAGACCACATCTTCCTCACTTCTGTGTTCCTTTCTGTATGGAAAGAGGGGTATTAGTAGAACACTGTTAATACACCTATGGAGAAGGAAGGACAAACTCCTTGGTAAGTCTGGAAGGAGAAACTGAGCATGATCATTTCCTTTTTCTTTCCTGAGTTCACATTCTGCTTCTGCACATTGCACTGGAATCTGCTTCATTCAACACTGCCTGCCATGAGGAATGAAAGGCTGTCGAATTCTGGAGGTATTAGATAATCCTCTCGCTTGATGATAGAAGTCCCATCTTCTCCAACAGAAGTCTGTCCTTAATAGTATTAGCTGACTGCTGGATCTCATATCTGCTTTGTCCTTTGTCTTTTCTCTCAGCTGATTCTGAGCATGGACTAGGAAACAGGGTGCTATTTAATAGACCCCCTTAAATCCTAATAATTCTACTAAGCCAACTGCTTACATCCCAGAAGGAGAAGATAGGGTGCTTTCTGTGAGAGGACTCAATGATTTGATATTCTCGGAATCCCCTGAGTCCTTGGCGGAACATCTTACACACTCGGATCATCACTATGATATCCATGGAAAGCTGGTACAGCCCCTGAGGAAATAAAGCAAACAAGATCAATGGAAATCATCTGTTCTCCATGGTCAAAAGTAGACTGGATGGCACTAAACAAGATGAAATTTAATAGTACTAAATGCAATGGTGTGCTGAAGCAATGGTTAGATTGTAAGGAAGTCTGAAAACCTGTTGAAATTATGTTGGTAGCTTGAAACTGGACATGGTGAGAATATTTATGCCACAGAAATTGGCAAGTATTACAAATCAGGGCATTCCTCACTCCAAGAGTTAGTATTAAACATCTACCACTACTAACTAAACATCAAGTCTTTTAGTTCCATCCAGAAAATAAAGAGCACAAGTAACTGTAGACAGTATTGGTGGTGGTAGGGGGGTCATATAAAAAGTCTATATGGCAAAATGTTGATTAGGAGTTCTAATAGATGATCAGTAAGCATTTTTTCAAGTTTTACATTTGAAATTTTTCATTAAAAAATCCAAATAACTAAATAAAAAACTTGTTTACTAACTTGTTAATAAGCTCATCATAAAGTGAAAAGACAAACTATATACTGAAAGAATATATTTGCAATGTATATAACTGACATGACTACACACCTAGAATTGTTTAAAATACTACAAATATAAATAATCCAATAGCAAAATGAGCAAAAACTATGAATAATCCAAAGGAAAACTCAAATCACCTATAAATATGAAAAGATAGCTATGTGCAGTGGTACACACCTGTAAACCCAGCAGCTTGGGAGGCTGAGGCAGGAGAATCATGAATTCAAAGCCTGCCTCAGCAAAAGTGAGGCCCTAAGCAACTCAGTGAGACCCTGTCTCTAAATAAAATACAAAACAGGGCTGAGGATATGGCTTAGTGATTGAGTGCTCCTGAGTTCAATCCCCCAAACACAAAAAGAAAAAGATTTTAACATCACTAGAAATAAAGGAAATGTAAATTAAAATGATAATAAGATACTATTTTACATATATCATTGCAGAAATGGGAAACATGGTATAACAATGTTGTAGAGCAATTTTTTATAAGGTTGAGGATGTGTATACTTTACCATCAAGGAATTATACACACTTTATGTATGTATTTAGAGAAACTCATATGTGTAGAAGGAAAGAGCAATGAGGATGCTCATGGCAGCATTGTCTGTTAACAGTGAATGGCTGAAAATAATTCAATGTCCATCAGTAGGGGAAGGGACCAACACATTATGGGACAGTCATAGGATTGAATATAGCACTAAATCTGTGTGTGTTGATGTAAATAAAGCTGAAATCATTTTGAGTGAGAAAAAAATGAACTATGATGTCATTTATGGTGTCCTTTTAGAAAAGTGGCTTATATATACTATATGTTGTTTATGAATATATACACATACAGTAACAAAAATATAAATAGGAATGGGAACACCAAATTCAGGAAAGTGGTTACCAGTGAAGAGAAACAGAAGGGCTTTACCTGCAACTGTAGTATTCTATTCTCATTAAAAATTAGATATCCAAAGGAAATACAGGGAAAGGTACTTTATTAATGAGATTACATTTATGAAGTACAATTCACTATTGTCAGCCATTATTCTGGTACATATTAGCTCATTTAATCTGCAACAGTAAATTTATGCAATAGGTCCTAACATTATCAGTGCCTTTTACAGTGGAGAAAACAAAGGCAAAGAAGCTGAAGAACCTTGACTAATAGATAATGGAGTTCTAAACCCAAGTCCACAGCTTACCCTATTATTTTACTTTGCCACCCTGTCTTATTCTCTTTGCCTCTAAATAGCAGAAAGACTGGGTATAGAACAGAACTCTAGGACTCATGATGTGGCCTGGTGTTTGCCCAGTGTCCAGAGGTTAGGAGGCTGCAGGGCAGTAGTCAGAATTTAGTCTTTCTGAGCTTAGTCTGGAGCACCTTCCTTTGTGCCATGCTGTGACTCCAAAAGGTACAGGGTGGCCACCACTCATCCAAGGCCCCTTCTATCTCCTTCTTTCCTCAAAATACCTGTTTGTTTAATCTTCCTCTCAGGAATTCCCTCAAGGACCCTTGATCCTCCTTACCAGTTCCTCCTTCAGGAGCTGCCAGGTATAAGACACCTCACGTCTCCTCATGGTTCCTGAGTTTTGGCAAATGATACAATTAATCCCTTTGCCTTTCAAGGGAAAGATAACTAATCTTTCCCCAAGGATCCAATTATACTAGAAATAAAACAGCTTCCCTCAATGGCAAGGCAAGAGCTCCTCTCCCCTCCTCATACCCTACCAACAACTGCTGAAAGCCTCATTCTGAGAAAGACTCATTCTCAGAAGCTACTATGTCATAATGAGATTCTGGAAGGAGGAGAGGACAATGGAAAGACAATGAATTTGGGAATCTTATATTTATTAAATACTCATTGGCACGTCAGTTAATCCTCACAAATACCATAAGGTGAGCGAGCTAAATCCTAACTTCACGCTCAAGGGCAACTGGGTTCAAAGTGGCTAAATGACAGCTAGAGTTCTGGAGACATCTTACACAAGGTGGGTTTTTGAGCTAGGGGTAGGAACATCCACTTTAGCCTTGGGATCACTCTGAGACTAAGCACTTGCTAGACCCTGGAGAATGGGTGCATAGCACTATCCCTGAAGTCTTGTTAAATCAGGATAATGAGGCAAACTCAGCAAAATGGAAGTCCTCAACCTAATGTGGCATCAAATGTTGAAGGAGCTGTGTGTGGTGGCTCGGGAGGTTGAGGCAGGAAGATTTCAAGTTCAAAGTCAGCCTCAGCAATTTAGTAAGTACCTACGCAGTTTAGGGAGACCTTGTCTCAAAATAAAATTTTAAAAGGGGTTGTGAATATGGCTCAGTGGTTAAGTGCCTCTGGGTCAGTCCCTGGTACCAAAAAACAAAAAAGCTGAAGGACCTTGGTGACAGAAATGACTCCAGGTCTTTCTAAAGACAGAGAAGATGGGGGCAAAAGTATTTTTTTCTTCTAGATTAAAGATGACAATTGATTATAGCATCTCAATTTGCTTTTGCAACAGTATGCTCAGTGGGAAACTGATTTCATGTATCACCAGATCTGCCATTCCTACCTAGTTGGTTTCTCTGCTACTCACGCCCTGGTCAACCAAGAGAGAAACAGAAGGATACATAACGCAGTGGAGACAGCTAGAAGAAAGACCCAGGTTCTGGGGGTGTTGCTCCACGGTAGAGCACTTGCCTGGCATGCATCTAAAGAGGAGTCATAGTAGGCGTATACATACACATACACACACACACACACACACACACACACACACACAACTGCATGCAAAACTGGGGACTCATGAAAATTAGGTCAGTGGATTGCACCTATGTCAATTTTCCTGGTTTTGATATACTATAGTTGTGCAGAATATTATTTTGGAAAAAAATTGGGTGAACAGTATCACCCAATTAGTATTTTTGAGTCTTTACGATTCTGTAATAATTTTATCAAAAGAAATTATAATAAAAAAGAAATAGCACCAGACCTATGTAAACATATTTCCAAAAAATGCAGAAGGGGTATGCAGGGAATAAGAAAAACAAATGACAGATGAAAGACACCAAAAAAAAAAAAAAAAAGACAAATTAACATGAAAGAGATGATAATCATGAACGACAAAGAACTTAAAGAGCTTGGTACATGTTAGAACAAGATCAAAGCGAGGACACAATAATACAAAGAATAAAAATTTAAAAAAAAATTGGAGGAGATGGCACTGGCAGAGTTCAGGAAACAAGTATTTTAAAAAATAAAGCATCTCAGAAGTGAAGGACATTTCAGAAATGTCAAAAAGGAGGCTGCAAGCCTTGTTGAAAACAGAAGACAGGACTGAAAGAGCAAGTGAAGGAGTTGGAAATAAATGATTAAAAAGGAGCCAAGAGGGGCTGAAGTTCTGGCTCAGTGGTAGAGTGCATGCCTGGCATGTGTGAGGCACTGGGTTCGATCCTCAGTACCACTTAAAAATAAATAAAGGTACTATGTCCAGCTATAACTAAAAAAATGTATTTTAAAAAAGAGTCAAGAAATAATATAGATAACAAGTATGGTGGTCTAGAAGGAAAGGAAAGAGGTTGTATAGAAATACAGATTCTTAGCAGGGTATGGTGGCACAGGCCTGTAATCCCAGTGGCTTGGGAGGCTGAGGCAGGAGGATTGCAAGTTAAAAAGCTAGCCTCAGCAATTTGGTGAGGCCCTAAGCAACTCAGTGAGACTCTGTCTCTAAATAAAATATTAAAAAGAGCTGGGATGTGACTCAGTGGTTAAGTGACCCTGAGTTTAATCCCTGGTATCAAAAAAAAAAGAAAGAAAAAGAAAAAGAATAAGGATTCTTTGACTCATTAATTTCCATAGTTCTAAATCTTAAGACATCATTCAAAACTGCTAAACTAACAAACAGATGTATAAACATATTTAAAAATATAAAAGGAGCTGGGTATGGTGAAGCAAATCTATAGTCTCAGCAGCTTGAGAGGCTAAGGCAAAAGGAAGGCTAGTTAAAGGCCAGCCTCTGCAACTTAGGGAGACCCAGTCTCAAAAGCTGGGGAGGTGACTCAGTGGTTAAGTGGCCCTGTGTTCAATTCCTGGTACCAAAACAAACAAACAAGAAATAAACAGAGAACTAACAATAATAATTTAGATTATACAGGAAGAAAAGAAGTATAAAAATTACCCTTTTTTGACTTTTGAATTTTGTACTATAAAAATTCTTTTTAGTTGTTAATAGACTTTTATTTATTTATTTATTTATATGCGGTGCTGAGAATCGGACCTAGTACCTCACACATGATAGGTAAATGCTCTACCACCTAGCTACAACCCCAGCCCACACTATATGCAATTTTAAGGAAAAAAAAAATGGGAACCAGGAGATTTGCAACAGAACAGAAATTAGTGAAAGGAAAAAAAAGGCAAAAGTACCTAAGTCCCTAAATTTACACTGGGTTTATCAGGCATGAGAATTATTAATAAATGAGTTAATTATAAATAGTCTAGCTAGATAAAGTACTCTGTACCAGTTATCTCCAGCTCATCAAAACATTTTCATCCCAAGATCAAACACATTTGATAAATAAACTATCAAAATGAAATCAGTAAGGGGTTGAGGCTATAGCTCAGTGGCAGAATGCTAGCCTATCATGTGTGAGGCACTGGGTTCGATCCCTAGCACCATATAAAAATAAACAAAATAAAGGCATTTTGTCAATCTACTACTAAAAAAATTTTTTTTAATGAAATCAGTAAGAAAAACCAGGGCAAGTTTCTTAAACTTGTTATTATTAAAAAAAAAAAAAAAAAAAAAAAAAAAAAAAAGCAGAATAGAACATCCTGGGATTTTTTTATCTGAATCATGTTTTAACTTGCTTTTCCCTTCCCCAAGATCCCCAATGACCCCCCTTGAAATGAGGTATTTGCATATGGAATATGTAAATGAAATCATAATATTACTAAATCTGTTGAAAATTTGAATTTCTTGTCCACTGGTAACATACCTTAAAATTTTATACTGAATATCTCACATTAAAAAAATAATGCAGGGCTGGGCTGTAGCTCAGTGGTAGAGGGCTCAGCACCACATAAGAATAAAGATATTGTGTCCATCTACAACAAAAAAAAATATTTAAAAAAAGTAATAATGCAAAGTAACAACTCTTGGCAAGGATGAAGAAAAACCGGAAACTTCCCACATTGATGGTGAGAATGTAAAATGGTGGGAGCCACTGTGGAAAATAGTATGGTGGTTCCTCAAAAAGTTAAATACAGAATTACTACATGATCCAGTAATTCCACCTCTGGGGATATACCCAAATTAACTGAAAAACAGACACTCAAACAAATATTTATATAACAATATTCATAGCAGTATTATTCAAAATATCAAAATGCTTATAACATGTGAATGAATAAACAAAATGGAAACACTATTTTTAAATTTTGGACAAATCCTTCATATGCTGACTTTTTTTTTCAAAGTCTGTTCAACTTTTTAAAAAATATTTTCTTTAGTTGTAGATGGACACAATACCTTTGTTTATTTATTTTTATATGGTACTGAGGATTGAACCCAGTGCCTCACATATGATGGGCAAGCACTCTACCACTAAGCTACAATCCCAAGCTCCTTGACATCTTTTTTTTTTTTAGTTTTCTTTAAAAAATGTTTTAGTTGTAGATGTACACAATACCTTTATTTCATTTACTTTTTCTTTTTTTAATGTGGTGCTCAGGATCAAATCCAGTGCTTCACACTTGCTAAGCAAGTGCTCTACCACTGAGCTACAACCACAGCCCCAAATTTTGACATTTGACACTGCAATCTGCAAAATTCAGAAGAATGGAATGTATATAAATATATGTATGTACATACATATGAATATTTTAGCCTTAAAAAGGAATAAAATTCTGATAATGATTCAAAATGAATGAAACTTGTAGACATTATGCTAAATGAAATAAGCCAGACACAAATGGACAAGTACATTACTCCATTTACAAAAGGGATCAAGAATAGTCAATTCAAAAAAACAAAGTAGAAGAGTGGTTACCGGGGATTAACAGAAGGGGGAAATGGAGTGTTACTCTTTACTGGGCATAGAGTTTCAGTTTGGCATTACGAAAAAGTTCTGCGGATGAATGGTCATAATAGTTGTACCATAAAATGAATGTACTTTATACCAGTGAACTGTATACTTAAGAATGGTTAGAATGGAGCTGGGAACAGCTATACATGCCTATAATCCCAGAGATTTGGGAAGTTGAGGCACGAGAATCACAAGTTCCAGGCCATGCTTGGCAATGCAACTTAGCAAGAACCTATCTCAAAATAAAACATAAAAAAGGTCTGAGAATGTAGCTCAATGGTACCAAGTTCAATCTCCAGTACTGAAAAAAAAAAGGTTAAAATGATAACTTTCAATGTTATGTTTATTTTACAAGTTTTAAAAAAATGGAATTAGGATAAGTTAAAAAAAAAACTCTCACCAATAAGATAACAATAATTTAAAAAAATACAAAGAATATAAACAAACATTTTGCCAAAGAACATAAAGTGATGGCAAATAAGCGTATGGCTTATTATCATTAGTTATTGGGAAAATTCAAATTAAAGCCACAATAAGATACTACTAAACATCTATTAGAATGGTTTTCAAAAACATGACAATAGGGGCTGGGGTTGTAGCTCAGTGGTAGAGCACCTGCCTAGCATGTGTGAGGCACTGGGCTCAATCCTCAACACCACATAAAAATAAAATAAAGGTTTGAAAAAAATGATAATATCGATGCCAAAGAGGATGCAGAGCAGCTTTTATTCATTGATGGACCTTGGTTCTGTCCTAACTAGTACTTCTACTCTCTGAACTTTATTGTGCTCATCTGTGAAGTAAAGAGGTTGTTCTAAGGATCAAAGAATAAAATACAAGACTTTAAAAGAAAAGTGGCAATAAATAGCAAAGAATTTTAATTCAGTCCTCTTTCAGGACCACAGTTTAAGGAAGCATACGTATGCTTTACTTGTCAAATTCTTGCTATTAGAACCCTTGTTTTTCAAAATCAGAAACTAAATAAATTTGATAGCAATACGCATTTGTAATCAAAGATACAGAAAGAACTTTAAATACTAGATGACTGTCATATTTTAATAACAAAAAGTAAGAAATAACCTAAGTAGTTAGCAATAAAGCAGTATTCTTTATCGAGAGTGAGTCTCCTAAAACAAATCACCCCTTCCCTGTTTCAAGTCCTTCCATGGCTTCCTCTAGATTCACCAGTTTGAATTTCAATCCTAACATATATTGGCTGAACCTGGGAAAGTTAATTAATATTTTTAGACCTTAATTTCTCATCAATAAATAAAGTGTCACACAGAGATGTTCAAGAATGGCTAAGGCTGGGGTTGTGGCTCAGTGGTAGAGTGCTTGCCTGGCATGTGTGAGGTACTGAGTTCAATCCTCAGCACTACATAAAAATGAATAAATAAAATAAAGATATTATGTCCATCTACAACTAAAACAATTTTTTAAAAAAGAATGGCTAATAATTGCAATGCCTGGGACTTTCAAAATTTTACTTGTGCATTTTTGGTGCTGTGGATTGAACCCAGAGCCTATGCATGCTAAGTACACTACCACTGAGCTATACCTCCAGCTTCCTGTGAGTTTTTAAAAATACCATATACTGGGCTGGGTTGTGGCTCAGTGGTAGTGCACTTGCCTAGCTAATGTGAGGCACTGGATTCAAGTCTCAGCACCATATAAAAAATAAATAAAGATAGTATGTCCATCTACAGCTAAAAACATCTTTAAAAAAATACCATATACTATAACTTACACATTTAAGTGTTGCCTCTTAGTAACTATTACCATTTTTAAAAACTACTAAATGCATACTCTGTGCCAGAGCCCGTACTAGTTCCTTTATTCACAGACTATCCAGAGCTGTCCTCTGAAAGATTATATAGTTACCTAAGACTATATCATAAGGTAATTCATAACAGATTTACTTGTAATATCCCTAAATCAGAAATAATCCAAATGACCTCCAACCGGTGAATGGTTAAATAAACCTTGATACATTCACACCATGGATTACTACTCAGCAATAAAAAACAATATGCTATCAATACATTAAATGACCAGGATGAATCTTTTCAGAAAATTTTTCTGAATGATAAAATTATACAGATGGAGAATAGACTAGTGTTTGTCTGTGGTTAGCAATGAGGGGAAGGGGAGAAAAATGGGTACAATTTTAAAGAGCATGAAAGATCTCTGTGGTGATCGAATAGTTCTAATACTGACTGTGGTTAATAGTTACAAGAATCTATACGTGATAAAATTACATAGACCTATACACACAAATACATACACATACATAAACAAGTACATGTAAAACTGAACGATCATAATAATAAGGTCTGTGGATTGTACCTATGTCAGATTTGTTTTAATATTGTACTATGGTTATAATATAAGACGTTACTATTAGGGAAAACTGGATGAAGAATATACAAGAGAGCACTCTGTACATTTTTTGCTATTTTCTATAAATCTATACTCATTTTGAAATAAAAAGATTTTTATAAAAGTGTTCAGGCTTATTTTACACAACCCCCAGCAACAGTGTATCATTAAGACACTAAAGTCTCTGAAAGAGTCCAGGAATCATGTTAGACTTCTCCCTTCCAGAGATGGTTTGCTTTCCATGTCGTCCTCTTTTATTTTTAAATTAATACTTACTAAGGGTTTACTGGAAGTCAGACCTTGTATCAGAAGCTAAGTTACACAAGATGAATGATTTATGATCACTTCCCAAGAAAGCTCTCAATCTAAAGATAATAAAAAGGATATGATAGGGCTGGGGTTGTAGCTCAGTGGTAGAGAGCTTCACATGTTTGAGGTACTGGGTTTGATTCTCAGCACCACATATAAATAAATAAGTAAAATAAAGGTCCAGCAACAACTGAAAAATATATTTTAAAAAAAGAATATGATAAAAGTATTGGAACAGAAGTCAAATGATTTCTGTCCTCATGGAACCACTTACTAGATTTTTGATTTTGGACCAATTCTTCACCTTTTGGTATGCTGACTTCTTAATCTGCAAAACAGAATAGAACATATATAAATAGGTTGGGTTTTTTTGTTTGTTTTTGTTTTTGTAGCAGAAATTGAACCCAGAGGCACTCAACCACTGAGACACATCTCCAGCCTATTTTAATATTTTATTTAGAGACAGGGTCTTGCTGAATTGCTTAAGGCCTCACTAAGTTGCTGAGGCTGGCTCTGAACTCATAATCCTCCTGCCTCAGCCTCTCAAGCTGCTGTGATTACAGTCATGTGCCACTGCACCCAGTTATAAATTTGTATTTTAAACTTAACCTGGGGCCTCTGAGTAGAATCAAGGATATATGTAAATTACTTGAAATTGTATGCGGAAGCATATAATTGCATCTCTTTTCTAGGAAGAGGTATTATAATTCTTTTTCTGATTCTGGGCAACCTATAAAGGTTTAGGACAACTGAGCTGGATTTTTCTTTTTTATAATTTTTTTTAGATATTGCTAGACCTTTATTTTATTCATTTATTTATATGCGATGCTGAGAATCAAACCCAGTGCCTCACACATGCTAGGCAAGGGCTCTACCACTGAGCAACAACCCCAGCCCCTGGATTTTTCAATTTCTAACAGTCTTACATTCTAACAGTTCATTTTTTAAATAGATCTCTAAGATCCCTACTCTAATATTCCATGATTCCAATAAGGATGGAAGAAATGGACTAGAGATGTGACATTCCAAAATTCATGATTCCAAGTACCATGAGATTTCATTCTCTTTTCCAAGGAGAGGAGGACTAAATTTTAAACATGGAACTCTACGACCTTTATGACTTACCCTCCCACCAACCTTCCAACAGCATTTTGTCCCTTCTCTGGATCCTAATCACTCCATCTAGCCTGTAGTTTGCACAAAATTTTGTTCCCACTCACTATATCCCTTTGTATAGGCAGTGACTTCTTCACATGACCCCAAATTCCACCCTTTTTCTTCTTGAGTCTCAACTCAAAGGGTCCCTTCCCCAACGAAGACTTTTAAGACCCCTCGCCCTTGCAGCAGAGTTTGGTGTGCTCCTTTTGTGCTGGAATCTGCCTGTGGGTACATATGAAATGGGATTGTTGGTTCCCTCAGGGTGGCAACCCAACTGCAAAGGGGCTAGGCAGGAGAAAGTTTGAAGCTAGTAGGTATAACAAACACTAGGCCCGTTTTTCCACCTCTGAAAAGAAAATAGAGAAAAATATCAACTCTAAGAAAAACCCCTTGAGAGCAATTGTAATACAAATAACTTTGTTTCAGGGAACAGTACATAGTGGCGGGACTGATTATTATTTTGTCTAAAGGGAGAAAAATCTCTACTCAGTTTCTGCTGCTGACCAGCAGGAATGTGGGAGGGAGGGACGGACGAAAGAAAGAAAGAAAGAAAGAAAGAAAGAAAGAAAGAGAGAGAGAGAGAGAGAGAGAGAGAGAGAGAGAGAAAGAAAGAGAGAGAGAGAAAAGAAAGAAAAAAAGAAAGAAAGGAAAGAAAGAAGAGAAAGAAGAGAAAGAGAGAGAGAGAGAGAGAGAGAGAGAGAAAGAGAGAGAGAAAGAAAGAAAGAAAGAAAGAAAGAAAGAAAGAAAGAAAGAAAGAAAGAAAGAAAGAAAGAAAGAAAGAAAGAGAAAGAAATCTCCCAAGATCTACAGGTCAGCACTACACACCATTGAAGACCCATTGTAATGACTTTCAAGAGTTTGAAATGTATTCCACTGATCTACTTCTACCCATTCAAAGGAGACATCCTACAGGAGGGCAAGTTTTGCTTAAGGGCCAGTGTGTATGTTGATCCTTTGTTAAATACTCCAGTCCATCCTGCGCCGAGCTCAAAGGGGCAGCAAAGGTCATATGGGGTCTTTATCCATTTCTGGATCTCGGTTTCTCTTTCTGTAAAATGGAGATACAAAACCTGTTTATGAATCAGCTGTCAAACAGAAATATTTACCAAAGGACTGTCAGGGCTGCACACTATTACCTGCATCTGCAGGTACCATTATTGCCAGGGGCGATAAGGGAAAGAAACCTGCAAGGGAAATTCCAAGCCAGCCTGACTTCAACACTTCAGCCCAGAGCTGCTCAACAAAATTATACTGTAAACCATATATGTAATTTAAATTTTCCTAGGAGGGACAGTGAGAGAGCTTAAGAGTGTTAGTTTTTTCGCTAAATACCGGGACTTGAAGTCTCTCTTGGATTTCGGGCTCCGACTCCGACTTCCATTCCAACTCATGCTCGGACACAGACACCGAAGCCGACACCGACTCTGACTCGGACTGGAGCTCGGAGGCGCCACCACCTAGAGAGTTCCCCTGTAGGCTGAGATCCGCCGGCCACACTCGGGTCTCAGCGACCTCCTGATGCGACCGCTCAACGCTAGGAGGCGTCGCTTCCGGAAGCAAGAAGTCGGCTTCCGGGTGCTCTTGCGCTGACCTAATCATAGAGAAGCCAGGGAGACTCCCACTTCCGGTCGCTCTGGCTGCTTCGCCGGTGCAGGTAAGCTCGGCGAGCCTTTGGTGGGTCCCGCGTCCGCCTCCAGGAAGGGTGGTGCGGGCTCTGCTCTTTAGCGAGAAACATCTCCTGCACTCCAACCCCGCGCAGACGCAGTGCTGACCCCACAGCTGCCGGACAAAGAGTGACGCGGGGAGCTGAAGTCATGGCGGCAACCGAGCCGAGCTTAGCAGCCACAGGGAGCCCAGCGGCAGCGCCGCCCGAGCAGCAGGAAGGAACCGGCCCGAACATAGACCCTGAACCCAACGCTGCGGGCTCCTGGATTTCAGAGTCCTCTGCGCCTGCTCCTGAGCACCCCAGGGCCAACGCCGCGATCCCCGAAGTGAATCCTATGCCCTTGGCGGCCGCGGAGCTGCCTGTGGGACCCGCACCCCTAGGTTCTGCGCCTCAAGCCGAAGCCGCCCCGCGCCTCCCCGCAGGTCCGGGTGGCTCCCGGCCCGGCCCCGAGACGTTCCGCCAGCGTTTTCGGCAGTTCCGCTACCAGGACGCGGCTGGCCCCCGGGAGGCGTTCCGGCAGCTGCGGGAGCTCTCTCGCCAATGGCTGCGGCCCGACATCCGCACAAAGGAGCAGATGGTGGAGATGCTGGTGCAGGAGCAGCTACTGGCCATACTACCTGAGGCGGCGCGGGCCCGGCGGCCTAGACGCCGCGCGGACGTGCGCATCACCGGCTGAGCGACGAGGCTGAGCACTTTCTTAGACTGGGGCCATAATGGGTGTGGGGTCAGAGCCTGGCACCCCACCCCATATTAATGAAAAACGAGTTTTGACAGCTCCCGTGGCTTTGCTGTGTCTATTTCGTTCGTCCTTTATTCGGTTTATTTTACTGAGTTTATTTTCTACCTCCTTTCTGGGTGATGGCGAAAGGAAGCTGGAAGCCCATGAGAATAAAGCTTTTGCTGTTCCCTGGGCTTTCGCTGCCTATTGTGAGATCCTTAAATGTTGGCTAGACCTGGACCATTCCTCCACCTCATCTGTGAAGTTTTTCTTCTGGACTCCCAAGAACACTCTTGGGTTTCCTTTGTTTGGCGGAAGGCTGTCTGATGAAGATTTCAGCAGTTCCATTCCTCATTTGCCTCTTACTGGCTAGAATCTGTGTTTTCTTTCCTACCTGAAAAGATAGATAGGGATACATCATGGTTGTGGGATTCTGCAGGCAAAATAGCTGACTCTTATTTACATGTGCACTTCACTGGCTACCTCTGTACCAAAACAACTTACCAACTTAAATAGCTGACTCTTATTTACATGTGCACTTCACTGGCTACCTCTGTACCAAAACAACTTACCAACTTGCTCCACCTGCATTTTGGGCATAAGTTTCCCAAGTTTTAGGTTACTTTCATGTGAAGTGTTTTATTTATTGCTTTACTTTACAGAGAGAGACTAGGTCTGGTTTGTGAGCTAGGGTTTGTGCCATTGGACTTGCTTATCTCCTTCCTTGTCAAAATTTAGGCCTCTGGTAGGAGTTAAGAACTGACCCACATCATCCCAGCAATTTAGGAGGTTGAGGCAGGAAGTTGGCAAAATCAGGGCCAGGCTCAACAGCTTAGACCCTCAGCAAGGTAGAGACCCTGTCTCAGAAAGACTGGGGATGTAGCGCTCTTGGGTTCAGTCCCTAGTACTGCAAAGAAAAAGTTACAAGAGATTAAATAATACATATTAAAAATAAGAAAAAGAACTTTGTAATTAATATGTGACTGAAACAGCAACAAGAACCTGTTTTATTTTTTCCAAATACAAATACAGAAGTTTGCATGTTTTGCAAATATTGCTTCAAAGCAACATTTCTATATACAGCGCCTTCTGTTCTACTAGCGCGTAAACATAGATATGTGTCCACAGTGCAATGTTGGCTCATTGAGAATCCACCTTGTATACACTCATCAATTAAGCAAAATGATTAGTCAAACCAGAACTGTTTTTGTCAAGGCAGTTTTTTTTAAAGGTGGATAGTTTTTCTCAATAGACAAAACTTAGGTAGTGCACATATTTCTAAATGGTATCAGCAATGTTTGCAATTAACAGTTTCCAGTGCTCCAACTTGGGGTTAATTCACCTTGACCCAGGAATTGGGAATGGAGCCCCTCAACATGGCTTTATATTAGGGAAGCACACTGAGGTTATCAGAACTTGAGGGAGTCTTCCCTGCTTCCCTAAGAACAAAAGTCACAATGAGCAAAACAGGATTATTTTACAAAACCTAAATGATAAATCCAGTAATGGCCACTTGACAAAATTAGGATAATTCAGGTTCAGCTTCCATCTTTGACCAAGACATTAAATTGACTACCTTTAAAAAGTACAGCTTCCCCAGATGTAATACTCAAATGTAGTTTTAGAAAAATCAGTAATAACACAACAATTGTCATGCCTCACAGTTGTGGCTATAGAAAATCATCCTGTTTCTTCCCTTTTCAGATAAGCATCACACAAATCTTAAAGTGCAGCTGTCTGTTAAATTATCCAGAACACAGATGCCACACAAACCCTGAGCCATTTCTTCCCACACCAGAAACACTAATGCAGTGCGAAACAGCCTATTGTAGAGGAATTGTGTCAGCTTCATTACAGATGTTACAGCCACATGGATCAGCTATACAGGTCAATTTGTCCTATAATTCATTTTTTACCAAGTGATGGATAAATCACCTTATAGGGCATTCCCTGAAACATCTTAGTCCAGAGGCCTGAATTCATGACCACAATGACCTGTGTCTTAAAGCCCAACCATTCCAACGGTTGCTGGAGATACTGCCATTGCTATTGAGATATTGGCTTTCACGTTTACATAGTAAATAGTTGCAGCATATAACATTACAGATTTATAAACCCATAATTAACTTGTGAGTGTTAATGGACAGCTGTGCTTTGATTTCTGCCTTTAGTGATTAAAAAACTAGTGAAACAGGTCATTCCTCAAAGCATGGAACATTTTAACTTTGTCCAATAAAACAAAATACAGCAATTACATGTGGAACTGTAACCTGCAAAAGTAACAAATATTGTTTCAAAAGGTACAAATAAATTGTACCTGGACCTTAAGCAGCATAATCACTTGACCTCACAGAGTAATATAAACAGGAAAATTAAAGTGTTAAAGTATATTAACAATTCTGAAAATGCCAACTACTGAACATACCACTCAGGGAAGGAGAAAAGTGATACATATAGAATCTGAAGTTTGTTGACCACGATATAAAATAAGGTAATTCCCCAAACCGCATTCTTTGTAACAAATCTTTACAGTGAAGAGTTCAAAATTTGGGGAAACTTTTTTTTTGGACTTTAAATAGAACTGGGAAGCTGTCAATATTAAGAAATGGATAGAAAAGGCTGTCCTTTGGGTTCCAGACCCTGCCTACTTCAGTTTGGAATTCCTCCTAGATTCTTTTACAGCAAGATTCTAGTTCCTTCAGCTGTATGGCCTCTGTGAAAGCCAAAACCCAGCCAACTCGGGTGAAAAACATATAAAACTTGTCCCTGGTACCATGAAGTCATGCAAAAGATGTGGTGAGAAAGGTGAAGAGTCCTAAGGAGAAAGCAGGGCAGTTGAGGCCTCTGCTCCTTCCCAACATTCCCATGAAGCTGGAAAATGAAAATGATACCTGCTGCCTAAACATGCCAGGCAGAAATCAAAAGGTTTGGCATGTGCCCCAACCTGACAGAAAAGTCAATTAAATAAACTGTAAATTGAATTTACAACTGTTTCCAACAACTTTTTTGGCTCTCATTCCATTTATCATCAGTGGCACGATTTCAAGTGAAGTTTGTGCAAAAAGACTCTCTTCATTCAATGATGTGCACAGAAGGGAATCCCGAGTCTATTTGCTACCTTCTTGGTAGGCTTCCAGATCAGAGTGCCCTGCCATCCAGCAGCCAAAATGGCCTCTTTGTCCAATGTCATCACACTCCTGGCCAGATCCCTGAAGTCAGTCCGTGTCACGTGCATTCGGCATGCTAGGTTTATTTATTTAAATATGCGAAGCTCCTCCTGCAGGTGCCCCGGGATTGTTTCCCTATTAGTCTTGGGTGCCCAGTTTCATGTTGAGCAGCAGAGGGCGATCTGCTGCACCTTGCCCAGGTCTGTCAGCAGCTGCTTGATGCAATGCTTGAGCTGTGGAAGCCTGGCCAATGGCTCTGGGGGCTCCAATTCCCCAGTATAGTCCAGCCAGCTCTCCAGCACTGTTGGCAGAAGAGAGATAAAACCCAGTGAGGCCCCAACACTTGATTTTCAAGAACCTCAGTGAGAGTTTCAGCTCCTTATCCCATCTCACAGGAACAGGGAAGAGGGCCATTTCAGCTAATGTTGCTTCAACACCTGCCCCACAAAGCATTACTCTTGGGGCAGAGCTCAAGTGCTTTACAGCAGCATGGTCCAAAAGAACTCTGACAATGAAAGTGATCTATGTCTTTGCTATCCAAACCAGCAGCCACTATCATATGCAGCTATTGAGCACTTGAAATGAGGCTAGTACGACTGAAAAGTTCACTTTTAAATTTTATTCAATTTTAACTAAATGGCCACACACTGCTAGTGGCTATGATGTTGGTGCAGAAGTCTAGAAGGCTTTAAAGGACCCACTTTCTTAGTATCACTGCCCACTCTTTCTAAAGTTTTCTCATGTTGTAAACAGTCTGGTTTTTAGCCTCCTGTCAAGAAAGGTGGAACTCTGCCAGGCTTGGTGGCACACACCTGCGATCCCAGCTACTCAGGAAGCTGAGGCAGGGCGGGTCACAAGTTCAAAGTCAGCCTGTGCAACTTAGCAAGACTCTGAACAATTTAACAAGATCCTGCTCAAAAAATAAAAAGGGCTGTGGCTCAGTGCCCCAGTACCAAAAAATCTACAGGAATTGGAAAAGGTCTGTTTTTATCACCATCAATTCTGATTTGCTTCCTACTGCTTCTTGATTGATACATAATTATTGGCTGCATAAAATACTCTAATATTCTGCCTTTAATTATTTAATGTATGTTATCTAGGTACTAATACACTTTATAATTGGTTCAACATCTAGAAAGCTATTTTTCTTGTGAGTGCAGGGATTTCTGTATGTTTGCCTTGCCCTTAACAAAGATCTGGCTTTGGTGGAGAGACCATTGGGAATCCTACACCTTTGTCAAGAGCCACTTAGATCTTCCACTTAGACCCTGTGCTTACCCCAGCTTGCCTGTAGCCTTTCTAGTTCATGCACCAATCTGTACTGAGTACCTTCTGGATTCTGGAAGGCAGAAAGACCCTCCCAATGCTTGTTCCTCAAGCAGCCTGTCACCTGCCACACAATCACCACCCCTCCTCAGATGGGTCCCACCTTACTCTTTATCCTCCTAAATTCTCTGTTCCCACAAGATTACCTTAGGGATGCCTTCCCCAACTCTCCTCCCTGAATCTGGTCCCTGTGTTACAGGTGCTATCATGCACTCTTCTTTGGGCACTTACCATGGTTTGTAATTACATGTAATGAGATGATGTCATTGATATGTGTCTCTTCTAACAGACTACAAATGTAAAATGAACTGAGGATCTGACTCCCTAAAAAAGGATTCTGATGAATCTTAAATACAAGTGTTAACTAAATAAAAAGTCTGTTTACCTAGATAAAATTGATTCATGCATACCTGGTACCTCTCAGGGCCTGGAATACTGGAACACATAAGAACATGTGGGCTCCAATCAGCAGGACACAGGAGAGGTCTGCTGGGAGGCCAGAGGCAGCCCAGGCTTATCGTCTTTCCATAATGCCCACTTGGTGAGCCCAGGGCTCAAGGAAGATAAGATCTGCACAGGTTCTGACTTCTCCCCTGAGAACTGTTCCTTTGGCAACAATAGGACATTCATCCTGTCTCCATGGTGCTAAGCCTCCTCTTAGAACCCAGAGATACTTCTGCCAATCTCTCAAAATCTACAATTTCCAGTCTGGCATTCAATCTTAGCATGTTTTTCACAGCGGCATCAATTACAATTTTAAGGAACCTAAGAAACCTCTTAGAAGTAAAAGATATACAGAAATGCCCCTCTAGATGTGCCCTGGGGCTTGCCTCAGAGACAGGATGTGAGCTTGAGGATATGGAGGCCGGTCAGTAGGTCTGTCTCCCTACCTGCTCTCCCTTCCTTTCTCTTCTCCAACAGGTCAGCCCTTTTCACATTGACTTCGTGCTCTCATCAACCACCAAACTGCCCCCTCTCCAGCAGAAAACATCACCACTCCATTCAAGGTTTGGCACCAGTTCCAGGAGTTCCAGGAAAGCTTCCTGTCAATGTTTTCCTGCCCTGGTGTGGCCTCAGCCACATGGGAGTCCTGGTCATTCTTCACCTAACTTATGTAACATAGCATTCTTCTCTGAGTTATTTTGTATATGTTTTATATCCCCAATAAAGGCATCCTAGCCTGACTGTAACCAGAATCCTCAAACTGAACATTTATTTCTTAATTGGAAATAAATTAATTAAGAAAACAAATTAAGAAACAAATAATCAGGAAATAAACAAACAATAAAGAATTTTATCTTCAGGGGCTGGGGAGATGGCTCAGTCGGTAGAGTGCTTGCCTTGTAAGCACAAGGCCCTGGGTTCGATCCCCAGCACCCAAAAAAAAAAAAAAAAAAAGAATTTTATCTTCAAAACCAAAACTGGCTATTTCCTGAGGGTCAAGAGAGACTGAACTTGATCATGTACATAATTACAAGTTCAGTCCTTCCGGCCTGCCTATCACCAACATCAGAGAGAAATAGCCTGAGCTACAAAAATGACTCAGTTAAGTTCTTAAATCTTACTAGCTAGAGAGAAGAAGGCTTCATTTCAGAGTTTACCAAAGGTTAAAATAAAAGATGTTTCAGATTATATCTTTAAACATCCTAAAAACTCAAGTCAAAATTGTAATTTCCCACAGACCTGTGTGAGTAAAGATGTGCTTAGATTACACATTTCCCACAAGCAGGGTCCAGTTGCTCTTCTTCTGTATATGTGCCTTTTATTTGCTTAGTTTTGTTTTCGTGGTAATGGGGGTAGAACTCAGGCCTCCCGCATGTTAAGTACATGCTCTACCACTAAGTTACACCCCCAAGCCCTGCACCCTAGCCTTTACAAAAGGAATTGGTTACAAGAGGCAGGACCTCTGATATTACTGGACTTTACAAGTACCCAATACTACTAAAAAGTAAGGTTTGTCCATCTTGAGGTGCGATGAGGCTAAAAAGAAGAGGCAAGAATATAGATGTCTCTGGATAGTCAGATCTTGTTTGTGTATTTGAGGGTGCCTGTGTGCACCCAGAGAAAGGGTTTGTGTGTGTGGCACAGTAGTGGTGGTGTCAAAAAAGCAACTCAAGCTGGTGTGGTGGCATGTGCCTGTAGTCCCAGCTACTCTATAGAGGCTGAGGCAGGAGGATCACTTAAGTCCATGAGTTCAAGACCAGCCTAGGCACGATAGTGAGACCCCAATTCAAAAAGGAAATAAAACAAACAAAAACCCAAGAAAGCAGCTCATGGAAGGGAGAGTTCATGCCAATGGACAGGTAGCCAAGGGAGGAACCCTACCGTCCAACTCCTTCTCAATGGAATCCATTCTATGAGTGACTTCATCCTGAAGAGACTCCACGTGTGTCAGTAGGTTAAACTGCCACTGGTGCTGGGAGCTCAACAGCCCCTCTCCACCTCTGTCCAACAGCTTCCGAGCAGGGGCTTCCTCTGGTAGGACCTTTTTGGAGACATATTCCCTCACCTGAGGATGTGATGACATTTAAGTTACTAAGCAGAGAGAGCTAGAGTGCTTGCAACCCTCTGACAAACCAGCTGCCATCTGAATATTCCAAACCCTCTTCTCCCTTTCCTCCTTCTCATGTGGGTATTGAGCAGAAGCCTGCCCAATGCACCAATGCCACTTCCTTGAGCAGTACAGACCTCTAGCTCAGGTGGCCCTGAAGATGCTTCCCGTGGCTAGTCCAATGCCCCAGCCTAAAGTGGGCCACCCTGGGCTCGGAGAGCTTTCTAGAGAAGGGTAAATGTGGAGGAGAGTTAGCACATGGCTCAATACAAGTTTGGAGAGTCCTGGCTCTGACTCTTGCTGAATGTGTGGCCTGGTGAGTTACTTCCCCTCTGAGCCTCCAGTCCCTCACTAGGAAGACAGAGGTAGTAAAACCTACTTTGAAGGCTCATGAGGATCAAACAGGATAAGATACATAAACAGTGACAGCCTTAGTCAGCTCACCATCACTTGATGAAACCCTCGGTTGCCTTGCCAGGTATTTTTTTGATTTTGTATTAGAAAACATGCCTACTCCACAAGTTGCAAACCTCTTCTGGAGTTTGGAATCTCAACCTTTCATTCATTCAAAATCAAACAAATTCCTGGGCTGGGGTTGTGGCTCAGTGGTAGAGCACTTGCCTAGCATGAGTGTGAGGCACTGGGTTCAATTTTCAGCACCGCATATACATCAATCAATAAATAAAATAAAGGTCTATCAACAACTAAAAATATTTTTTTTAATTAAACAAATTCCAGTTAATATTGATATAGTGTTTACTATGTGCAAAGCAATGTTCTGAGAGTTTTTCATAAACAAATTCCACAATAACCAAGAGGCCCCATTCTACAAATGAGTAAATAGAATCTAATGAGGGAAGGGAAATAGCATCACAAAAGTGGCTGATACCAAACTTGGAACCAGGTCTCTCTCAAAAGACTGTCCTTCCCACCCTGGCCCCACACTATTAAGACACAGGAAAGGACCAAGTATGAATGAGATGTAATCCACACCCTAGAAGGCACAATCTAGGATGTTCCCTCTTGGCAGAATGCAGCAATGTATTTAATGTTGATGATGCCAACTGGCCAGACAGCATCTGTGAAAGTTAAGGAGGAACAGAGAAGTTCTAAAAATCACACAAAGTCTCACTGACAACCTAAGGACAGGCACAATGAACAGTTAAAGATGAAAACACTGGCAACTACAAGATGACACAAGAGGGTTCCAGAAGAGAATAACAAGACAGAAGATTCTTTGGAAAATGATTGAAAGCAGTAAATATTCTGATGAAAGAGTCCTCTTTATGATACAATGGCAAAGTTAAAAGTCAAAATGAGGATATCACAATTTTATCAAAAACATTATGCCTTATAACAATGAGCAATTATTATTGCTAGGTACAATTACAATATGTTTTAAAAAAAGATAAATTTTTCTTAGTTTCACATTTTCAAGTTCCAATCAACCCTACTCTCCTGCTACTTCCCACCTCTCCACCCCTCATCTCCACTCACTAATGCCATTTCCTGGAATCTATGACCTTCGGCTTAAATGGACTCTCCTGACTTTGCAGCCATTTTAGCAGACCAAATCACAATCTATGATAAGCAGATTTAAAGTTCTATAAAAACTTATGAGCACTCAAATATGGAATGAAGAACAAATACAAGCAAAGCACATACCTTTGGGGAGCTGGGTTTGGGGTCACTGTCCCCTCTGGTCCTGTCTTGGTCTAGAGGCCAGCCCAGGCGAGGGGAGAGGGAACCGTCGCCATTCTCACAGAGGGGGTTAACTGCATCATCGAGGGCAGAGCCCCGTGTCTCTACCACCAGCTTCTGCTCCACAGCAGGGTAATAGGCGCGGGGCTTCTGGTAGCAGTGTTCACTGGTGATATAGGACTCTTCCACCGATCGGGGCAGAGGCAGAGGTTTCTCCACCACCCCGTTCAAAGTTCTATAACTTGGGGCTTCCTCCTTGCTCCTGGCATCCATACCGTGGATATGTCTGGACTGGGCTCTTCCCTCCCCTGAGTGCTGTTTCCAAGGCTGGCACCACAGCTGCAGATCGGGATGCTCCCTGCTTCTGTTGGGAGGGTGAACATGGAAAGGGTTTGAAGGTAAATGACACCACCGCAGGACTTCTCAGTTCCCAAACACTCTCCCAAGAAGAACAGTTCCCACCTGAGCCATCTGGCCACACACCACCATTTTCCAAGCAAGAAGGAGCATAAATCCTTGGTCCTTTAGGTGACCACTTCCTGAGAACTCCCACTGTGGACACATGCCACCAGTGAGTAGGACTGGACCTAGCCCCTGAGCAGCAGAGCAGCTGGGACAGCTCCCTCAACCAGTCTCATTCCTGCTTCCCCCTTCATTCATTTTTTGCATTAGGAATTGAATCCAGGGTTGCTTTACCACTGAGTCACATCCCCAGTCCTTTTTATTTTTGAGACAAGGTCTCGCTAAGCTGCTGAAGCTAATCTCAAACGTGCAATCCTCCTAACCTCAGTCTCCCCGACTACTAGGATTACAGGTATGTGCCCTGCTTCCTAGTCCTGGCTCCTGCTTCCGCCTTCAGAAACTGGGCACATATCTATAATCCCAGCAACTTTACCAAGACTGTGTCTCAAAATAAAAAATAAAAAGGACAGAGTATGTGGCTCCAGTACAAAAAAACAAAACACAAAATAATTCAAAGCAGAAGACCAATGTCTCAGCTCAAAGAAGGTCAGAAGAGCTGGGCATGATGGTACACGCCTGTAATCTCAGCTACTCAGGAGGCTAAGGCAGGAGGATCACAAATCCAAGGCCAGCCTCAGCAATTTAATGAGACCTTGTCTCAAAAGAAAAATTTTTAAAAGGACTGGAAATGTAGTTTTGTGGTAGAGTGTACCTGGATTCAATTTTACTACCACAAAAACAAAAAATTAAGTGAACGATTTAAGTACTCTGTTGGTAGTCAAGTGCTCTTAAAAAACACAGCAATCCTGGCATGAAATGGCACCTGATTAACAAAATACTGTCGTGACTGGCAAAAGGGTATGCAACTATCATGCATGTATGGCCATTAATAATTTAGTTTCTTTTTGTTTTCTGGTACTAGGGATTGAACTCAGGGGTCCTCTACCAATGAGCTATACTCCTAATTCTTCATTTAAAGATAGACAGAGTTACCCAGGCTTGCCTTGAACTTGCAATCCTCTTGCCTCAGCCTCCCAAATGGCTGATATTACAAGTATGCATGACCACACCCAGCTAATAATGAAGTTTCTAAAATTTTTTTAAAAATTTTCTATTCTCACCATTCTGAAGAGAAAAGTTTGTTATTAAAGAGAAAAATTCCTTAAAGATTTTCTTTGTAGGGTCACAGACTACTGAAAATCTGCTCAAACAAAACTGTGCCTATGGGCTGGGGATATAGCTCAGTTGGTAGAGTGCTTGCTTTATAAGCACAAGGCCCTGGGTTCAAATCCCCAGCACCACAAAAAAAAAAAAAAAAAAAAAAAAAAAAAAACTGTGCCTACATGAATGTGTACACAAAACTGTTTGACTTTAAAGTCTCCCAGGATCATTCCCTCTTGAGCTTCAACCCAACTGAGGGTCATTAAATTAATTTATTGGATTGTAATCAATTTTTTAAAAAGAAAAAAAAATAGGAAATAATACAGTGTACTAAGCAACAGTAGGTATTTTGTGAAATTTTAGCTTTGGTTTTATATATGTGATAAAAGTTTATTTCTTTACTATGGAATATACATTTTCTAAAAGTTTAAAAATCAATACATAAAATTTACCTTTCAATTCTTCTGTACCACCCAAAACCTCCATTACAACTTGTGATCATCAAACAAAAGAAAGGAAGGAAGGACAGAAGGGAGGAGGGAGGACGAAGTTGCAGGAAACAGGGGGCTTCTCCATTTAGTACCGGTTAGGATGACAGTACCCTCCAGGGCATGTTTGGAAACAAGTGGGAGGACAGAGAGGTGCTACTCACATTTAGTTCATTTAGAAATGTATTTATAAACATGCAGAGCCTTTCAGGTTACCACAATCCTAAAAGGTATACTAGTCTTTAGTTCACAGAATCCATACAATCCCACACAAAGAATTGTCGCTCCACAGTACTGTCAACAGAGCCTTCCCAGCCCTCAGTGAGAAACACTGAAAGTAGATTGCAACTTAACTCACATATATGGAGACACCCTGGCTCTTACCTGAAGTCTTCCTGCAGAAGTGGTATTGGACATGAACAGGGAGATACCGACTCATGTTGCCGAACCTAAAAATCTAGGGCCTGCTAGATTTTCTCAGCTTCCCCACTCCAGCAATCCCATGACACTCCCATCCACTGGGGAAGGAGAGGAAACGACGAGTATCAAGGTAGCCTGGGTCACTAGGTCACCTCAAGGTAGGGTATCAGAACCTGTACCAGAAACCCACTCAAGATCACAGCACACCTCTGAAATCATAACTGTACAGGGAAGATGGAAATCATTGATAACTTCCAGGTCCACTGTCACCTGAAATTCATAACCATGGAGCACATGAGCCACAGTACAGACCTGCCCTTTATAAAACCACAGAAATCTTTTGCTACCTCCCTCCAATAATTTTTACCCTCCCAGTTAAGATCACAGCCTGTTATTCCTCCTTCCAAGGATGAATGACCCTTACATCAATGAAGAAGGTATGTACAGCCACCCATGCCACATTTTTTTTTTCTTTTTTAGGATGACAGATGGTCTGAAATTATTCCCAGTTTTATTTTTTGCCTTTTTTACCAGGTCACTTGGAAACATTATTTCCAAGAATGAAGACCTAGAGCCCCTGACAGCAGAGACTATCCATGTGCACACAGACATAACTGGGGCCATCTCTACCTTTCCCAGGATCTACTCTTCAATCAAGACCAAAAAAATCTCCCCATATCCTCTTCTGTGGGTAGAAGTTAGATATCTTTCTTGTACAAAGTCACTTCTATAAAAGTAAAGGCTCAAAACCAGGATTCAGAAGAGACAAAGCTCCAGACTATGGAACAGGAACAGAGCACTGGCATTTTGATAAGAAGAACAATTCCATCTGGTGGAATCAACCAAGAGCATCCCTGAGGTTTCCCAAGCCCACACACAGACCACCTTCCACCTACTTCAATTTCTGGCATCCCATTAAAAATACACTCATGTGGTTTATGTGGAGTAATATTTTTCTATTTTATATAAAGTGAGGGCATAGTTAGTCTCTGACATCCTATCCAGAGCAATCATTTGATTCAGTTCAACTCAACAGATACGGTCACAGTAACTTCTAACTGCCCCCAGCATCCATCCTCCCACACTCCTCTTGTAGCACATCCAACCCTATTCCTGAACTTGAGCAGGGCACATGGCCATCTGGCTAGCCTCTCCTGAAGTTGGATATCCACAAAACTGCTTGCCCTCCTCTTTTTCTCTCCTGGGGATAGGGACAGAGTCAAAGAGTATTTGAAACTGCCTCAACCAGGCAGATGAGGAAAATTCCAAGCAATCAGATGGAAGGGAACTCAGACCATGCAGATGAGGGTAACCCCAAGAGAATGCCAAGGTAACAGAATGATGGAAATCAAATCCCAAGTCCATGGACAGAATTCTGCCCTCCCTTAACCACTCGCTATGTGAGAAAGTCTCTACTGTGGGCTCTTTGTTATAACAGCTTAGTTTTTACCCAAACCACTTTAGATTCTTGCTGAATGTTCCCTGCTTAACCAGGCCTCTGAGTGCCAGAGCCCACAAGAGGAAGCAGACTTCCATCTTGCCCTCCCAGAGCTCTGACACTACACTTGCCTGGCACCAAGAGTCCTCCAGGTGACAAGAAGGAGATCTTGTCAAGGAGTGGTCTACCACATCTTAACTCTCAGGGCACTAGTTTGTCATTGTTTATGACTTCACTATAAGAAGTCCTATAGGACTAACTTCCTATAGGAAGACTCATGGGAGGAGCAATCTTTATAGAAGAGAAGCAGTTCCTGCCAGACTATAGCAAGACCAAAAGGAAGTCCACACAGCTATGCTGCAGCATTGAGCAGAAGCAGTTAGTAAGGTGGAGGACAAGTATTTGACAGGAGCTAGGACTTGGTTATAGTTTTGGCTCCACCCCTGGGAAGCATGCCTACTCAAGGGCCTAGCTGCTATATTTGGTAAAGAAGCGTGGGTTATAAAAGCCAACACACTCCAATAAAGTTATGCATCTTTACCAGAGGTTACATAAACTTGGGTCATCTGACATGTAGAATGTAACCACAGAAAGAAATTCACATTCAGTTTCACTCCTCAAACTTCTGGTCATTAAAAGTCTAGATCCAAAAGGCCAAATGTTTCCATATGAGTAAATCACCAAGAAACAAATATATTAAGCAACTAACCAAGCTAGAGAGCAGGCCTGCCAACAGTTGCTCTTCTGGCAGCTTTCAACTTTACTTTGTTTATTGATCAAAACTGTTTAGGACAGTCAAATATGGTGGTATGCACCTATAGTACCTGGGAGGCTGAGGCAGGAGGATTGCTTAAGCCTGGGAGTTCAAAACCAGTCTGGGCAATACAGCAAGACCCCGTATCAAAATGTTTTTTCTTAAATAAAAAGGTAATGTGGTAGACTTTATATTACATATACGTTACCACATTTAAAAACAAAAAACTCAGAATGTATAGCAAAACAAAACACACACACACAATATTTACTTATTTGTTTATTTTTGGGCTGGGTATTGAACCCTGGGGAACTTTACCACTGAGCTACATCTGCCCCCTTTCTCCCCTACACCAGGGGTGGGGGTGTACCGGAGACTGAACTCAGAGGCACTCAACCACTGAGCTACATCCTCAGCCCTTTTTTATATCGTATTTAGAGGCAGGGTCTCACTGAGTTGCTCAGCAGCTTGCTTTTGCTGAGGTTGGCTTTGAATTTGTGATCTCCCTGCCTCCTGAACTGCCAGGATTACACAAGTGCATCACCACACTGGGCATATCCCCAACCCTTTCTGTTTTTTATTTTGAGACAGGGTCTCACTAACATGCTAAGGACCTTGCTAAGTTGCTGTGGCTGGCCACAAACTTGTTATCCTTCTGTCTCACTCTCCCAAGTCACTGGGATTACAGGCATGCACCATCATACCTGGCAATATATACGATATCTGGATAGTGGTGTCAATAAATTATTAAAATAGGTGAACATAATTGTAAGTAAAATATTCCTTAAGATGGTTGATCCCTTTAAAAAGGAATGTTGATCATATAACAGAATGTTTAGTGAAGGGCTCAAACTTACCGCTCTTATGTCTGATTTTGTGAATATTCTACTTCTCAAATTTGTCCCACCTCCATCCAGTACCAACCCAGACTCCTCATGAAAGTTTCAGGTACAACACTTACTGCAAAATGCTCATTTTGAGCTGCAGGCCATGCAGAACCTCGATCACTCTCTGCACATCACCAAGAAGCTGGTGGGTGGCCACAATCTTCTTGGCATTCTGATGGGAGTAGTTCTCTTCTAGAAATGCCAGGCCGTGCATATGTCCGCTGCTCAGCCACTCCTTGTCATACCAGTACTTGAAGCCAGGCCTCTGACCTAAAGCAGTGACGATGAGAGGGTTAGACATGGCCTGGAGGAAATCCAGGTTACTTCCTTCATCATTACATGAACTACTGAAAGGATTGGCTGCTATGTTCATTCTGTCCACTTATTCATCCCAGGTACGTTCACTTTACATGTTTACTTTATACTGACTCCATAGTGGGCTCTCCTCTAGGTGTTGTTCCTGATCTCATGGAACTGGCCAGAGGTGGAACATGAACCTGAGTTGCCTCTCTAAATTTAAATCATGTCATTCCCTTCCCTACTTAAAACCTTCCACAGCTTTCTACTGCTCACTGAAGAAGACCCGAAGTCCTAATTCTGGCTTACTGAGGCCCTCAGTATCCAACGCCTTCCTTCCCTCTTCTCCCAATCCTTACAGTGACCTCCTCTCAGTTTCTAGAACATTAAAAAAAAAAAAAAACTCTTCCCAGGCTTGGCCTCTTTGTTCAAGCACCCCTCTGTCTGGAGCACTGTTCCCTCAGGGGGTTGCAAGGCTGGTCCCTCCCCACCTCCTCAGAGAGGCTACCTCCCAATGTTAAGAGAACTTTTCAGGGCCTCTAGTCACTCCCTCTCTTATTGTCCCGTCCCCGCCCCACAGTTTCATCTCTACCTAACACAGTTTTGTTTATGTAATTCTTTTTAACATCTGTTTTTATTCTCAACCCCCCTAAGAATCAAAACAGTGGGAACCATCAAGTTCATGGTTGTAGCTCTAGTTCTTGGCAAAAATTGCCTTGAATGAATTTATCAAAAGAAGAAAGAAGCTCCAAGTCCCATTCCAACTGTACCACCTATTGCCTAACAAACAGAGATCAGGCCCCCTTCCCCTCTCTGGACCTCTGTGTCCCATCTGTTATGTAACAGATGGGATGGTTTCAGTAGTCCTACTCGGTCCTACAGGGCTCCTTAGGAAGGACTAAAAACATAAGCACAGGTGACTCAGCAACATTTTCTACTCCAAAAGCCCAGGGAATAGCTTCTAACCAGACTGTGGGTTGTTCACTTGTCAGTAACTACAAAAACCTGAAATAACCCAAGTACTCCCTTAACAAGGTCCTTGGGCTCCTTCTGGCCTTAACTAACACATATAGTAGAGAGACAACTTGATTCTGTTAGAAACATTTTAAGAAATGAATCTGTTAGGTAAACTTTTGATCCAACCCACTTCAGAGTCAAATAGTCTAAAAAAGCAGAACATGTGACAGACATTCAGGGCTCAGTTCAAGGAAGAGTCTATCCACAGCCTTGCCAATTAAAAACTTACACAAGAAGTTCAGAAAGTTCACAGGACTTGATGAAAACAGTGTGTGCAATTTCTAAAGAGGGAAAAGTGGAGAGAAAGACAAGGTAAAAAGATGTTCAAAGGGTATCCTAGGGTGCCTTTGAGATTAAGGGGAGAACCTCATAGGCAGATGCTGTAGCAGGGCCCTGGGAGCAGGATTCGGAATAGCACTACCCGTTTTACAAGACAAGGGTCTCTGACCTTTGTCTCTGGTCCTCATCACCTTTCTGGCACTAATTGGTAGAATGCTCTTGGGCTAGTCATGTCCTTTTCGAACCGTTTGCTCATCTGTCTAACCATCGAACCATATTCTTTGGATGGGATATAAAGAGAATCAGAGGCAGATTCTTCTCCATCTATGGACTTATTTGGTACAAATTAAGACAGTGTCACAACAGAGGTCTTCAGGATCCGATTGTTGGAAAATGAACCATGGTGGTGGGTTCCTCCCTATATAACCAGAAAAATCAAGAGATTCGGCATTGTGAACAGTTCTAATTCCAATTATTTTATGAGGTTAGGAAAGTCATTTGTATCCTCTGGGCATCAATTTTTTCCTCATAAGCAAATGGAAGTAGAGACCCACCTGGCCATCTCAATAAACCAAACAGAATAAGAGAAATAGAGGTTCCCACGCATTGTCTAGCTGCAAGGGAACTGGGGGACAGGTAGTGAAGGAGAGACCACACAGGTGGTAAAGGGAGATAATGTCACCATCCCACTGACAGCAGGATGGGAGAGGTTTATAATCCTCTCTTCTGGGAAGGGGCACAGAAACCACAGATGACCCCTGTAACCACAAAACTAACTGATCCTGCTAAGCAATCAAGATACTGCTCTGGGTGTTGATAAGTCCTAAGCAACCATGACTTTGCCCTTACCCTCCAGGTCACCTCTCCCTTCCAGGTGGCAATGATGCAAGAGGAGGCAGATGCCACCACAGGGCAGAGGCAGGTTTCTAATCCGGCAGCAGCCCCAAAATACATGTCCCTCCTCAGTAGCCCTCAAGAAAAGGAAAAGGTACCCATGCAGAAGCACATATGCTAAAACTGGATCACTACAGAGAAGATTAGCAGGGCCCTGAGCACAGATGACATGCTAATTCGTGGGGCATTCGGTATTCTTTACAGAGTTTCAATCAAGCCAGATGAAAGTTCTAGACAACATTGTGCTTATCATTAACAATATTGTACTAAATAGGTAGATGTTTTTTTGTTTTGTTTTTGTTTCTAACCACAACTTTAAAAAGGAAAAAATTCTAACTCAAGGCCAGGTCTTCTACACATACTCTCTCTTCACACATACTCTCTCACAGTTAAGCTCAGGAGAGCTGGCCACCAGGTGTGCTAAAAACAAAGGTGAGGAGAGGTCAGAGTCTATCTGATGCTGAAGAAATGAGTCTCAAGAGCACATACACTTAGGATGCTTCATGATCAGCTGTGCTAAGGTAAAGGCTATATATTTTTAATACCCCTGACTTTAGAAATCTCTACCTGGAGGGTCTTGGCAAACATAGCAGGTGTATTTCTCGGGCACATTTTCTTCCAGCAATCCCATGCAGACCCCATGCTGCCAGCACTGGCACTCTTCACACTGTTAGAATTAAAAGAAGCAACAAAAATTAAACTCAGAAGATATCCTCTAACCAAAAGTAAGACCCACTTGCTGGGGGAACAGGGAGAAAGAGAGGGGAGGGAGCACTCCCTTACTGACTTCTAAACCACTATCCAATATGGTAGCCACTGGCCACATGGGCCAGTATATTTAAATGAACAAGTTAAAAAGTCAGTTCTCAGTCCCACGAGTTACCTCTTTAATGCCCAGCAGATACATGAGGCTAGCAGCTACTGTACTGCACAGTATAGATAAAGAACATTTAGCTCTATCAAACAGTGCTGATCTCAAAATAATGACAGTTTCACTTCCATTTCTAGAGGCTTTTACTTTCCTGATCACTTTATGGAAATTGAATGAAAAATCATTCAGATCTTTAGAAAAAGGCTAACTTGAAGTGACAAAAAGCTGAGTTTGCATTATGGTTCATTCATCAGCTGTGTGACTCGGCACATGTCACTTCTCCCTGGGCTTCAGTTTTTCCATCTGCAGAATGGGATACTATTTATATACATCCCATGGCTGTCTGTGAGGATGCAATGAATCATATACAAATCTCCCATTATAAAGCTTAGCACACAGCTTTATGTGTTGAACTCCTATTACTAATGGACAAGCCAATTTACTTTGATCCCCCCAGAATAATCATGATAGCATTTCACATTGATTCTCTCCAAACATTACCAAACATCATACAACTGAAGAGAGGCAAAGGTGGATCAGAACATGAACCTGGCTAATTGTGTGTCATTCTTTTAACCCCTAGGCTCTATACTGCCTTTCCAGGGTTTTGGAGAGCAGAGGCAGAGTGGTAGGAAGCTAAAAGGGAAAGGAAGGAGGTAATGAGGGTAGAATTGGGAGACATGTGGATAGTTATAGTCTGAGAGCTAAAGGTTACTCCCAGAGAGGTAACAAGGACACATCAAGCAATTCCAATGCAGATTCCTAAATCTTAACTACCCAACCAACAGAAAAATTCTGGAAGGCAGACAGTGAACTTCCTGACATGACTCTGATGGTGGGCCACCAGCCTGGCAACAAGGAAATAGAAATTCAAAGCTTAGACAATCTTTAACCACTTTAAGTGACATAGGTCCCAAGCATCAAGAAGGCTTCCCTGGGGGCTGGGAGATAGCTCAGTTGGTAGAGTGCTTGCCTTGTAAGCACAAGGCCCTGGGTTCGATCCCTAGCACCCAAAAAAAAAAAAAAAAAAAAAAAAAAAAAGAAGGCTTCCCTGGGCAAATATAAGACTTCTAGTAAACTAACCATACCAAATCATCAACGGCAGAACTAGAAGAGAGACCTCAGATAAGAGTCTCCAATTTACCCCTGTGAAAACTAAGGCTCAAAGGAGGAAAAGTAAAGTGTGTAAGAGAATAAAGGCAGTCAGTAGCAGAAAACAGACTAATAATTATGAATGAAAGTCAGGCTGGATGCATTGGACATGCCTGTAATCTCAGTTATTCAGGAGGGTGAGGCAAAAGGATCACAAGTTAAGACCAGCTTCAACAATTTAGTGAGATGCAGTCTCAAAATAAAAAATAAAAAGGGCCAGGGATGTAGCTCAGTGGTAGAGTGCCCCTTGGTTCAATCCCCAATACCGAAAAGAGAAGGAAGAAAATCTGCCTCACCACTGACTGTGTATTGAGAATTAGGATTCATATCTAAATTTCAAAATTCATAGTGATGAATTTTCATATGGGTCTGGCTAATATATATTATTCATTTAAAAAGTTTAAATTTAGAAATCAGAATAACCTGAAAGATTATATATATATATATATATATATGTGTGTGTGTGTGTGTGTGTGTGTATATATATATATATATATATATATATATATATGAAAATGAACATAAACCTGCAAGATTTTTATGAAGAAAATCTTAAAATACTATTTGCACAAAGACAATATAGTACATTGCACCCTAATCCTGGACAGCAAGTTAGTATCATAAAGACATCAACACACCTTGGGTTAATAGATAAAAATAATGTAGCCCCTCCCAAAATAATAAATTCATAACTGTGTAACATATGAAAAAATGGTAAAAACATTTGTAATTCCTACTACAGCCTATACAAAACCTCTATAAAAAGCCCCTACAATTGAGTGTGTTGGTATACCCTGTAACTCCAACTACTTGGAGGCTGACACAGGAGGATTGCAAGTCCAAGACCAGCCTCAGTAATTCAGTGAGACCCTACTCAAATAAGGGGGGTGGGGGAACTGAAAACATAGCTCAGTGGTAGAGCACTTGCCTAGCATATTCAACGGCTCTGGGTTCAACCCCCAGTACTCCCCAATAAAAGCCTATATAGTTAGTAAGAAAATGACTAACCCACAGCATAAAGGATATAAAGACACAGATTAAGGGTAGAAGGTTAATTCTTAATAAAAAGATGTACAGGTCAACCATTAAAAAATTAATATTAACCAACTGAATTCACATAAATTAATATGAAATAAAACTAGACAAATAATATGTACATATATTATTATTTCTAGGTTTTAAAGCTTAAGGTAAATATCAGTAAATAAAATTCTTTATAGTATTATGTATGTCATAAAGTGTTTATAATAAACCTTACTTCATTCTAAGAATGTTATTCTCATTGAAAAGCTGTTTCTACTTCATACACACACACACACACACACACACACATTCCAGAATATCAACAGCAGTTATCCCTGAATTATTCTGGGTAATTCTTATTTTCTTTGTGATTTTCTATATTTCCTAAGTGCTACAATTATAAAATTTTCAAAAGTTTACTTAAAAATAAGTTTCAAAATGGCTATACTAATAGACTAATGTTTCATTCATCTAAAGGGCAAAGACAAAACACCCAAATTAACAAAGGTTCTGGACAATTCTTCAATATAATCATCAGGGAGATTATATATAATATTGCTATGGCAACTAGCAATTATCTGTCAAAATTATAAATATATATACTCTTTGGCCTAGGAATTCTACTTCCAAAATGTGGTTTGATAGATATTCTTATACAAATGTAAAATAATTTATATTAAAAATTGTTCCTACAGACACAGTAGCACATGCCTGTAATCCCAGCAACTCGGGAGGGTGAGGTAGGAGGATCACAAGTTCAAGGCCAGTCTCAGCAACTTAGTGAGACCCTACCTCAAAACAAAAAACAAAAAGAACTGGGGATGCAGGTAGTGGTAATGCACTCCTGCATTCAATCATCAGTAATAAAAAACAAAAACAAAAAAACTAACATTTGGTTTAGACAAAAAAAAAATTAAGATGACTGCAGAAAAATGTAAAAATAGTTAATGCTACTGAACTCTATGCTTCAAAATGGTTAAAATGGTAACTTCTATGTTATGCATTTGTTAGTTCAGCCAGAGAATATTTCTGGAAGGATACACAAAGCACTAGTAATAAGGCCTTCAACCAGGGAAGCTGGGATGAGATGGGGATAAAATTTTCTTTTGTGAACTAATAAGAGTGCAAATTTAAAAAAATAAAATTTAAAATATGGGCTTCTTGGACAGGTATGGCAACACATGCCTGTAATCCCAGCAACTTGGGAAGCTGAAGCAGGAGGACTGCAAGTTCAAGGCTGGACTCAGCAACTAGGCGAGGCCCTAAGCAACAAAGCAAGACCCTACCTCAAAATAAGAAAAATTTAAAAATAAATAAAAATGAAAATGAAAGGGCTGGGGATCTGACTTGGGTAAAGCACCCCTAGGTTCAATCCTTAGATCTATGAAACAAAGAAAGAAGGGCTTCTTGTTAAAGCTGTAACATAATTTTCCCTGAAATTGGGCACCTAATTTATTGCTCTGGGGTAAAGGTCAGCAAACTATAGCCCATGGGACAAATTCAGCTAGAATCTTGTATTGATAAAGGATTATATGAACAAAACCACATTTTACATATTGCCTATATCTATTTACAGCAGCTTTTGAATAGTTGTGACAAAACCATATGGTCCTCAAAGCTTAAAATATTTATTATCTAGCCATTCACATTCTGCCAAAATCTGCTCTAGAATAATTAAAATAATTTAAATATCAAATGTGTTTTCTCATATTCATGTGGTACCCAGATTTCTCAAATATTCATGATTATTAAGTAGGATTTTAACCTTCAGTGATTTAAATAAGCACTAGTTAATAAAGTCAAATAGTAATACACTCAATGTTGATAGCAATCAAATATTATATATGGTCAAAGAAAATATTCCTCAAGTAATACATGCGCTTCTAGAAAAACTCAAAATGTATTCAAGCATTCAAATACAAATTTAAGTTAAAAAATTATTTTAAGAAAAAAAATTATTCATGCCTTCTTAACTAGATGATCAATGCATTTAAAAAGTTACTTGTATTTGTTGCAGTTTTCTTGCTCTACATTTGTGCCTTTTGCTAAAGTTACTGAATGGAACAGGTATACTGCCCACAATGACAGGAACTGTCAGAAACTGCCCCTTCATAATACACAGCCAGCTGGAAAACTTGGCTCAAGTGGACAGCAGAGGAATGTCCTCTAGAACAAAAGCCAAGGTGCTTTGATGTGAGCTGAACACCACAATGCCAGACCCAAGTGTTGAACTGAGAGCTGGGGAAAAAGACAGAAAGTCAGCTCCTGATTCTGCCATGTAACAGCTGGTGTGATCCCAAGAGCCCCAGGGTCAGTGTCCTCATATAGCACATAATGGCACTTTAAGGTCTACCCTTAATACCCCTTGATCATTACTACTTATAGAAAAGTCAAAGGAGAGATTACCACAAAGGATCAGAAATGGGTCACGTACTGATTAGATAGAACAGCCTTGCCAGGAGGAGTCTTCAGTTATTCACCCTCTGAAGATTTCTTCAGATGAGAACCAAATTTGATCAGACTACCAAGGCCCAGAACTAAGCCTATGTCCGGAGAAAGAGAGTTGAAACTTTGAAACTAAAGATCTTCAACATCCTTTTAAAAACAAATTTTAGACTTGGGTTATAGCTCAGTGGTATAGTGCTTGCCTAGCACATGTGAGGCACTGGGTTCCATCCTCAGCACCACATAAAAATACATAAATAAAATAAAAGGTATTGTGTGTCCACCTACAAAAACAAAACAAAAAAACTATTTAAAAATTCTACTAAAAAATCCTAATAGTCTTCATATTGTGTAACAATTTCCAATTGTATCCCACAGAGCTTCAGAGGTTTTGCAAAAGTGTATGTTTTAAAAAGAATGAAACTATTTTTTAAAAAACAAGACAAAAAATGCACACTGAAACATGTTTAGGCCAAATGTTAAAATAACAGAAACCACCAGTACACATAATTTTGTACTATACACATAATTCTGTCCTAGAACAAAGCTTTTTCCTCCCACCTATATTTATTCTAAGTGACTACACAGCATGCTGTTTAGGAAAAGTCATTCTGACAATGGCCATGTGCATCAAGCTCATCTCACTGGTATAACCAAATACAGAGAAAAAAATAAAAAAAAAATAAGCCACTGAAGTGCTCCAAAACATCAGTCCCCAGCCCTTTTATTTTTATTTTTATTTAATTATTTATTTATTTATTTTTTGGGTGCTGGGGATCGAACCCAGGGCCTTGTGCTTACAAGGCAAGCACTTTACCAACTGAGCTATCTCCCCACCCCCTTATTTTTATTTTTAAATTTTTCTTATTTTGAGACAGGGTCTTACTATGTTGCTTAAGGTCACAACTCTGACTATATATCAGAATTCATGGGAACATGTGTGCTGTTCACATTTCCAACCTTAAAAGTGAAGATTACTCATTTTAAACTTTACTTTAAAACTTTTTTTCATCTTAAACATTTAAAACTATTGCTTTGTGGAGTTGAAAATATAGCTCAGTGGTAAAGTGCTTGCATGAGTGAGGCCCTGGGTTCAAATCACAGTACCACAAACAAAACTACTGCTTTTACCAGTAAGACATTTTGGAGTTCTACAAAAAAGTTCATTAGGAACAGGGTTTCTGATGCTGAAAAAGGTATAAAAAGCACTAATATCAAGAAGTGTTGAAGACCATTTATATATCTGTAAATTCCAGAAGTTACTATGAAGACCTATCAAAAAGAAGTGTGCTTCACCTGAAGTATGTTTGTGTGTACATACTGGTTGGGGTGGGAAAGGGTTGGTCAGCCAGCCTAGACAATGTGACTTTCAAAAACAAATTTGGACTTCTGTGGCGGCCACCGCCTCCTACCCAGCTCTGCATGCTCCTCTGCTGCCGCAGTCGCTGGCGGCGGCCGCGGGCTCCGCGGGGCTACAGCCAGGAGTCCAAAACTACCTACCTGGAGGACTTTCCACAACTCCCTGAGTATGAATTGGCCCCATCCAAGTTAGGAGAGGAAGTGGATGATGTTTATCTCATTCGAGCTCAAGGATTGCCTTGGTCGTGCACTGTGGAAGATGTGCTTAACTTTTTCTCAGACTGCAGAATCCACAATAGTGAGAATGGAATTCATTTCCTTTTAAATAGAGATGGGAAACGAAGGGGTGATGCCTTAATTGAAATGGAGTCAGAGCAGGATGTGCAGAAAGCCTTAGAAAAGCACCGCATGTACATGGGTCAGCAATATGTGGAAGTATATGAGATAAATAATGAAGATGTAGATGCCTTAATGAAGAGCCTGCAGGTCAAGTCTTCACCTGTGGTGAATGATGGTGTGGTTCGTTTAAGAGGACTTCCTTATAGTTGCAATGAGAAAGACATCGTAGACTTCTTTGCAGGACTGAATATAGTGGACATTACTTTTGTGATGGACTATCGAGGGAGAAGAAAAACAGGGGAAGCATATGTGCAGTTTGAAGAACCTGAAATGGCCAACCAAGCCCTGTTGAAACACAGGGAAGAAATTGGTAACCGGTATATAGAGATATTTCCAAGCAGAAGGAATGAAGTTCGAACCCATGTTGGCTCTCATAAGGGAAAGAAAATGGTTATCTTCGCCTACTGCTAAGTATATAACTGAACCAGAAGTGGTCTTTGAAGAACATGAAGTAAATGAGGACATTCGACCCATGACAGGTTTTGAAAGTGAGAAGGAGATAGAACTGCCTAAGGAGATCTCAGAAAAGCTTCCAGAGGCTGTTGATTTTGGAACTACGCCTTCATTGCATTTTGTCCACATGAGAGGATTACCTTTTCAAGCTAATGCCCAGGACATTATAAATTTTTTGGCTCCACTGAAGCCTGTGAGAATCACCATGGAATACAGTTCCAGTGGAAAGGCTACTGGAGAAGCTGATGTGCACTTCGATACCCATGAGGATGCTGTTGCAGCTATGCTCAAGGATCGGTCCCATGTTCACCATAGGTATATTGAACTGTTCCTGAATTCATGTCCAAAAGGAAAATAAGACTTCCAGGGACTCCTGATAGTAAGGATGAAGCAAGAAGCATTTCATTTGCACATCTTTCTTGGACATGGGCTATAAAGTTCCTGTTTATTGGCAGGAACTGCTAGAGAAAGGATTTTGGGGTTTGGGGTTAATTGCTTTTAAGAAAAATTCATAGTGAACTGTTGAGAAGGAGAAAGATTCAGTTTGGTATTATGAAATAAACCACAAATCTTAAATTTTTGTTTAAACCGTTCAGGATCTGATTAAGAAAATCTGATTAATTCCTTATTTTATATAATTAAGCAGTTTGTTTTTATAGAGGATATGTTATCCATTGTAAAGACTACATATTTTTATTCAATACTATCTTTAAAATCTTTTTCTCATTTAAAAAATAATCTGTTTAAGGTTTCGATTTTGCCTATGAATTGAGAGCTCTGATGTAAAGCGTCTTATGGATGAAATAATGTTTTATTGTAACTAAACACCAAAGCAAGGAAAGGGTTCAGACCTTTAAACCAGTATGGTGTGGCAGAATAGTTTTAATTTTAGCTATATTTGATTACTTAGGGGTAGCAGTTAAGATAAATAAATACCGCAGGTTAGTGAGTAACGACAAGTGGCAGTTTTATGTCTTTAGAAATGTTTTGCCTTTCTAAACCTTGTGGTTAAAGGCATTTAATATTGGTGCCTGTCTGTTTAAGGGGAAGTCTAGTCTCAACTTAAAAGTTGACTTCCCCCTCCCCCCCACTGTTTTTGGTTTTGGGTAAACCTTAAGGGTGTTTGTTAGTCTTGAAACTGTAAAGTGATATGTCACCATAGTCCAGACTGGTAAGGACATTAATGGCTTCATTTGATTTAAACCAGCTTTAGACAGGAAAAAATCTAAGTCTCCTCATTTGCTTTTTCAGTGCAGTAGCACATCCCATATTTTAGAACAAGTAGGGGTGCCTTGCTTTAAATAAAAATAGCATTTACTGTATAATTGTGTGAAGGGTTTATGGATAAAGCTACTTCTGCCACATTGTGGCAGTACCTTCTGCTTTAATATTAACTTGTTATTTAAATATTGGACAAAAATGGCTGGCTTCAAAATGTAGTCATTAATAAACTAACTTTATGTGCACCTGTGTAGGAGAATCAAAGTTCTGTATACTTTCTTTGCCTTGTTCCTGTTCTCAGGGTGACAGCTGTCACCAGGAGATGCAGTTCTAGTTCTTAAAATTGAATTCCCAAGATTTCAGAGAGGTGATATCTGGAAGAGAAATTATGTTTTCTCTCACTTAATATATAACCATCTTCGATTACCAGCTAAGATATGAAATCACTGTACTGTAAGTAGTCAATTAATGGAGGCTTGTTTCAGTTTGAAGATTAAAAAAAAAAAAAAATTTGTTTTTTGTTTTAATTCTTAGTTATAAATAGTGACAGTACTTGAGTATACTGACTGTGTTACTGGTTACACAGGCTATACTTGTTATAAAATTGTGCAAAGCTACATGCATACATAAATAAGTACAATACAAATATGTAGCTGGTAAAATCTGAATAAGCTTGCAGAATGTGCCAATGTCAATGTCTTGGTTTTGATATTGTGTTAGTCTGTGGGATCCTCCTGACAAGGGAGGAAGTCTGGGCAATAGTTCATTAGACTTCTCGTTAGTAGTATCTTTCTCTGCAACCTCCTGTGAATCTAGAACTATTCCAAAATAAAAGTTTAAAAAAAAAAAAAACTTGGTAAATAAAAAGTGAAAATGTAAGAATACCTACTCCCTCTGGCCTTTCTGAGTGTTTAAATTATGGCAAGTCTAATATTTCAAGAAATCAAAGGAAAAGAGATTGCTGAGTAAGAAAAGACAAGTATAAGATAAGACAAATAAATTACTTTATAAATGCACATAAATTCGATGTATGCAAATAAATTATATTAAGTAAAGATCCAAACGTTAATTTCAAAAATTGATGTACATATTGACCTACAGCATTATTAAGGATAAGGAAATAATATTCCATCACAGACAGGCTGGGTCTTTTTCTCATAATTACCACAGATAACCCTCTTTACTGGAAAACATCTCCAACCCCTTCTACACAACCAACAGAGGGAGGCCCCAGGCAGCCTTTTTGTATATTGTGAACCTACCCACACCCCCAACCTGCCCCACCACCAGTCAGATGATTAGACCAAGGGTGGGCATTTAGCCTAGGACAAACCTCTGTCCCCTCCCACAGGTGACCATTCCAAAGGCTAATATCTGATCTCAACCCAGCTGGAATTCCCTGCCCAGGAATTTAGAATTGGACAGAGCTAGTCTCTTGAACACAAAAAGTTAAAATGGGGAAAGTGGGAAGGGACCATGGGTGACCACTTTGCAATTTCCAAGAAAATTAACAAGTAGCAAAAAGGTTTTAAAAAGAACCAAATCAACTCCAGGAAGAAGAAGGAAACAGGCTAGACCACGCCCCTAAAGATGTAATTCTAGACTCCTAAGCCTGGATGCAATTCTGCCTCTGGGTCTAGGATCTTGCCTATTTTCCCAACAATGTTTGTACTTGCTCCCAAAAGATGCTAACCAATGTCTCAGTATTTCTGTTCAGGAAGGCAGATGCCAATATACTCACAGTACTTAGGATAGCCCTCAGAGTTAGCCAGACAGCAGCCACCTCTGCCATAACTATAATAGCAAGTGAATGTCAGGGCAAGCAAATGGGGCCAGGGATCAATGATGGTCTCCCCAAGACAGGTAGAGAGGTACCACCCCACAAGCCAAAGAGAAAGATGATGAAGATATGTCAGGAAAACAATAGGAAAGAGAAATGTTATAAAACCAGCCTCCATTTCTTTACACCACAAAGAAAATTTACCTCAAAGACAAGATGGGTCCATAAGAAAGTTAAATTGTCACCCCAGGTCTTGGTTCCTTGCTATCCAACTGTGTGACCAAGACCCTTCCCCTTTATTGGCTTCAAATACCTTCAGCAGATAATAAGTTGGAGCTATGATTCCTCAAGTCCTCTCTTATTCTATTAATGGGCCATTTAAGGCAGCCTGAATAACTAGAAAGCTGAACCCAAAGGCAGACTCAGGTCACTGTTAGTACTGCATAACTAGGGCTTCTGACATGACTCCCCATTGTTGCTGGCTTCAACATTCTCTCCCAGGACAAGTCTGTGCTTCTCTACATCTACACCTGTGTTCTGGAAGCTCAACCCACCTGAATCATGAAGTCATTTTCCTCCTGGACTTCACAGATACAACGGACCACCTCAAAATCATAGCGGTCATCCCCATCGAGTTCCTCATCTGGGTTGGTGGTCACATCGACATCTTGGCCATACTCCTCATCACTCCAAAGAAAACTCTCAGAAGAGGATTCGCTCAAATTATCCTCCTCTGGAACGTGAGGGAAACCAACAGTCACTATTTTAAATTATAGTTATAAAATGTATAAAACCGTAGCTTGTTCAGAATAGAAAATGACCTTACTCCAGGGCTGGGAAATCAGGAATCAATCTGTTCCTTGGGGTTGTCATTAGTCCAAATGGAGTACACTGCCTAGCAATGAACTGAAATCCATTTCCTCATTTCACTGAAAGAGCATGAAGCTCAAGGTCAGTGGCTGCTTGAGGTCACAGATCTGTCAGTGAGCTTCAATTCTTTATAAACTACATAGTCCATAACTAAAATTTTCCTTAATCTTCCCATGGAGCCAGCCCTGATGAACAAGGCTGTGTCCACAGCCACCTTTAAAGTTCTGCAGACAGTGGGGAAAGAGGAAGGGGAAGATCCCAGGAACAATCAGAACCAGAATCAGTAAGTCTTAGTACCCGATTAACTATAATCAAGCCAACATTTACCACATGCTTATTCTGTGCCAGACACTGTTCTAAGTACTACTTTCTAACAAATGATCAAGTCAGCAGTGAGCGCCCTTACCAGCTGCTTTCAATTTCCCTTTGTGGTTTCCAGATTCTGAGCCATGGAGCTGAGGGCTCATATGGACTCCAGGCTTGTGTGACCCACACCTGGTGACAGCAAACGCCTTGGGTGGAGAAGGTTCCTGGGAGGTGTCACTGATCTCCTCACTGCAGGGGCATTCTGGAAGAACAGCATGAGAAAGAAATGAGCAACTCCAGACATCATTTTTTTTATTATTATTACTTTATTTGTTTGTTTTTTGGTACACAGAATTAAACCCAGGGACACTTTAAAACTGAGTTATATCCCCAACTCTCTTTAATTTTTATTTTGAGACAGGGTCTCACTAAGTTGCTGAAGCTGGCCTCAAACTTGCAATTCTCCTGCTTTGGCTTCCCATGTTGCTAGGATTACAGGTGTGTAACAGTTGCTAGGATTACAGGTGTCTAACACCACACCTGGCAACCCCAGACATCATTAGGGTATTACAGAACCAACCTCATCCAACCAGTAAGCCTGCTGTTCCAATAGCTCAAAGGTTTAACAACAATTCAACCAAGAAAACGTATGGAGGGCAGATTTAGGATTTCACACTTCCAGTTACCTCTGAGAACTCCAAACCCAAATATTCCCTTTTCACCATCATCTTCCTCCCCTGTTTCTGGTAAGATTGTTTTTCTAAGTCAGAAACTACAATGAACGGGGGAGGGTAAGGTGGCAGCCTGTAATCCCAGCAGCTCAGGAGGCTAAGGCAGGAGGATTACAAGTTCAAAGCCTGCCTCAGCAATTTAGCAAGGTCCTAAACAATTCAGCAAGACTCTGTCTCTAAATAAAATATAAAAAGGGCTGGGGATGTGGCTCAGTAGTAAGCATTCCTGAGTTCAATCCCCTGTACCAGTACCAAAAAAAAAACTACAATGAAAATAAAACCTGGCATCTCTTTAACTGCCAAGGTTTAACATAGACTTTCTTAAACATTTTTGTTGAGGTACACCCACACTTTTCAAGAATGAATTCTTTCTTGAAAGATATATGTGAACAGTCATTCATCTACACATCCTCTCAGACTTTGTTGCCTCCGTATATACGGTCCTATGAAGGGTATACTGGTCCATGAGGCTAGTGGGGAGGCTTTCATAAATGCCAGGCAGAGCTGGTCATGGTGGTACATGCCTATATCTCAGCAATTCAGGAGGCTGAGGCAGGAGGATCAAAAATTCAAAGCCAGCTTTAGCAACTTAGTGAGACTCTGTCTCAAAATTTAAAATAAATAAATATAAAGGGCTGGAAATGTAGCTCAGTGGTAAAGCACCTCTGGGTTCAATCCCTAATGAAAAATAAAAAATGCCAGTTGGGCCTTGTAAGACCTGGCGATGTACCCCACCCCAGGCCACCCCCAACAGCGCCCATGCTAGGCTCAGTCCACAAGTCCAGGAAAAGGCCTGCTGGTCCCTCCTCTCCTCAGTGCAGGTCCACAGGCTACCACAGGAGGAAGTCATCCCTTCACACCCAAGAAACCCTCAGGAAAATTACCAGGTTTGGTTTTCTTTTTCTTTTTCTTTTTCTTCTTTGGCTTCACTCTCACAAACTCTTTGAATTTCTTCTCTTTGTTCTTTTCCTTGTCTTTTGCAGCTACAATTAAACACAAGTTTATGTGTTTGCATTTTAATGTTTTTTCAGCATAGGGATGTTTATTCTTTCCTTATAATTAAGCACATCCAGCGGGAAGAAACAGAATATGCAGAACTAAGTTCTTGGCTTGGCTGTGCCACGGAGGTCATCTTTCTTGCCTTTGAGGGCTCTATAGTAGCTGTAGGACAGTGTCACTCTTCCATCACTTGGCCTCTAGACCCCAGGAGACAACTAACTGCTGGCTGCTACTGTAAATGAGTTTTGGTGAAACATGCCATGCTCGTTTGTTACATGTTGCCTATGGCTGATTTCATGCTTCAAAAGCAGAGTTAAGCAGCAAGGACAGAGGCCTTGGGGCCTTCAAAGCTAAAAATAAGTATTATCTATTCCTCCCACAGTTCATTTGTTTGGTACTTGGGATTAAATATCAGCCTCTAGCCTATCCTAGACAAAGTTCTATTATCAAACTTATTATCCAACTATATCCCCAGCCCTTCTTATATTGAGATAGGGTCTTGCTAAATTGCCCAGGCTGGTCTTACATATGTGATCCTCCTGTCTCAAGTCGCTAGGATCGATCACAGGTGTGGGCTGCCACACCTGGCTATTCTTATCTGTCCCTTTACAGAAAAGTTTGCCAACCCTATTTGGATCACTGTTCCTCAACCCTGTCTGGAATCGTTTAGGGAACTTTAAAAAAATAAATAAATAAATAAGAGTTAGTGATTTAGCTCAGCAACAGAACTCTTGCCTAGTATGCACAAAAACAAACAAACAAAACAAAACAAAACCAAAAAAAGCTCGGCTCAGTGGCACATTCCTTAATCCCAGAGGCTTAGGCAGGAGAATCTAGTTAAAGGCCAGCCTCGGCAACTTAGCAAGACCCTTTCTCAAAATAAAAACAAATAAAAAGACTATTGCAACATTGAGATACAATACCCGTTCTTTTTGTTTTTTATTCTGAGACAGGTTGCACAGGGTCTCGCTAAATTGCTGAGGTTGGCTTTGAATTTCTGCTCCTACTGTCTCAGCCTCCCAAGTTGCTAGGTTTACAGTTGTACACCACCATGACCAGTGCTCAGGCAGGGCTCAAGTGTTCCTCCCACCTTATCTTCCCAGATAGTTGACACTACAGAAACAAACACACTACCATGCCCTGTGTCTCAAAGATATTTAAAAGGAGATCTACCTGACTCTCAAGGGTCATATCAGCACTGCAGCCCTAATCCCTTTCCCAGATAGGTACCCAGGAACTGTCAGAGAGGAATAATGGGCTACAGTTAGCTGGCATATCTGAGGTCTCTAGGCTAGGGAACATATAGGACTCTCTTTGGGCAGCTTTCCTGCTAAAATACATCAAGACTGAAGAAGAAAGTCCAACAAATGAGAAATCTAGAAAAGAACTTTGTCTATTTTTCAAAAACACTCATTTTTAAATCAAGAACTAAAATTCAGAGAAATAAGTTGACTTGGTCAAAGTCATACAACTGATTAGCAGAAACAAACCCAAAAACCAAAGAAGCCTGAGCTGACCTCTGCAAGACATCAGAGCTGGTATACTGTGAAACTTCACTTGGAAACACCAATCTACTTCGACCCTCTACATTTGTTTATTCAACTCGAGGCCTGGCTGACAGGAGAGGAGGCATTGAGTGACAGAATTACCCAAGGCTAAAGTCAGAAGGGACACCTTCAGGACAGATGATCAGCATATTCCCCTTGGGACCTCTGAACCTTTGCCCTGCCTGTCCCAGCACAAGAATACCTTTCTTCTTCCCTTGCTTTCTGGGGAAGCTCCTCTTTAACTTCACCCCTGAGGGCCTGGACTTCTAGCTCAGGCTGCTGTAATGAAACAGACTGGGTGGCTTCGACAACAGACATTTATTTCCCAGAGTTCTAGGTGTTGGCCAATCTGATTTGCTGCATCCCCACATGAAGCAGGGAAGGAACATCCCTCTCTGAATTCTTCTTAAAGGATGCTAACCCCATCATGAAGGCCCCACTTTTTAACATCATCTAAACTTAATTACCTCCCAAAGGTTCCCTCTCCAAATACCGTTACACTAGAGGACAGGACTTAACATATGAATTCTAAGAGTGGGGAGGAGTCTGAGACACAAGTCAACCCAGAGCAAGGCCTAACTTGAATGCCACCTCCTTTCATTCCAGCTCCTACCCTACAGGCAAAAGCTGCATCTGTGTTCTCACAGCATTTTATGTATTCCTAAAACAGAAATGAGCCCTTGTCACTGTTTATGTGTTTCTTCCCCCACACGAAAGGGTTCTGACTCAGTTATACAGTTCTGCATCACCACTTTGAGAAATGAGGAAACCAGATTTGTGAAGAGAGCTGAGTGAAGTCACACAGGAACAGTGTTCACTGCTGAGATGGCTCAAAAGACTCACAAGAACTGCTTCTTATGCTCTACCTTATCCACCCAGAAACTGAGGGGACCAGATCCCTCAACAAAAAAAAAAAAATTCTGCAGGGTGTTTTCTACTCCTGATGGTTCTCCTAGAATCCCCAGGCTCCATCAGAGAAATCCACTAGAACCCATAACCAAATAGAGTATTTGCTATATAGTCAAACAAGAGTATTCAGCATAAAGAGTGTGTGTGTGTGTGCGCGCGCGCATGCATTTTTTTAAACAGTCACCATCCCCAAGCAGCACTATTGTCACTTAAGCAGAAGAAGTATCTATTTGTCACTTAAGCAAAAGTCAAGTCCGCACACACTTCATATCCCTGTGAATTAGCAAACAGAATACCTGGTATCAGAGTCTCATCCTAAAACATCCTTCCACCTGAACTCCCCACGCTGTCTGAAATTCCACTCCAAAGATAAGGGCTTTCTTAGAAGGCTGTGGTGTAGCGTGGTTCTATTCTTTCAAATTTTAAAGCATCGTTATCAGGTTACACAAGTATTAGCAAACTGACACACCAGGGAGGTTCTGATGGGAGAAAGGTGAGGGGAGATGCCTACCACAGAGGTTCCCTCCGGAGGGCTGGGGAACAATGAGGCAGCCACACTGAGGAATCCTCAGAATGCTTTGCACATTCACTCTGGTTGACAGCCAGCAATGTAACAAAGGCTGACCTTTCTAGAGAGCCTAGTCCTCAGGCAATGATCTTGAAGCTCCTGCTGACTCAGGCAGACACCGGACTAGTGGCCAAGGTTTCAATTTCCCATCTAGATCACAGCAAGATGGCCAGTCTGATGGTAACTGCTGAACATCTCAGCAATCAGGCAGAAGACATATTTGGACAGTCACCAAGCTGCCTATGAGTTCTGTGTCCACCTGATAATGAGGGTAGGGCTGTATTCCTTGTTGGATGCACAAATGCTATCTTCCACCTGAGGGATATAGAAATGACCAGGCTATAGCTCTGACAGTGGGTGAGTAACCTGTGTGGCACATCTACCAAATGGACCAATTTTACTAAGAACACTTTAAACAGGCTAAAACATAGGAATTTAAAGGACCCAAAAGTATCTCCTAAAGCATTATTGTATTTGACCATCCCTCTCACCCTGGTGAGTATACAGCAGGTGCCATTTTTAAAAGCCAATAGGTAAAAATTCCCAGTTTACCCAGAGATTTTCAAAACTCCACTGAAAGGAATCCTGCAGTATCAGAGAATAAAATGCCAGGTAAACATAATGTATGAGATCCAAGGTGTTACAAGAAAGCAGAAAATCAATCATTCAATTCTCTTCAGTATTCCAAAATGGTGAGGGCTTACCTAGGCTAAGCGGTCCTATAGCCTAAGAGGTTGGCTGAATTTAGAACTCATTTCTGCCTGAGCTAATGTTTCCACTGAAACAAGGAGCTAATGTCTTATTAAATTTATTACAGGCTAGAAACTATGCTAAATATTTAATTTAAGCTGGGTCATTTAATGTAACAAAGTTATTTCCATTTTACAGATGAGGAAAGTGAAATTTAGCAAGTTCTTTCCCAAGATCATAGAGCAAGCAAATGGTAGAAGCTGGCTCCAAACTTTGGTGAGCTGACTTGGAGCCTGCACATGCTACTCAACATGAACCAAGACAGTGAAGGACATACAGTTAACCAGGAATCCCAAAGCCAGACAGTGGACCTGCACATGGCCAGGAACATCTACCCCACATTCAGGTGCAAAATCTCTCTTCAGACAATTACCATGAACAGGGACGCACAGGGGAACTATGTCCTAGCACAGAGATAAGATTATCATCATGGTGGTCAGGCAATTATGACTTTCCTGGGTACCTTTATGGCCTCCTACCTGCCAAGTCTAGGCTTTGGAACAACCTGGTTCTGGTGACTCTGTTGTTTAGGGTAGGTAACAACCCTTTACAGTGTTACATCCTAGTCCTGCCAAGATGTTACTTCATTACTCCATCCAGTTCTGCTACTTCAACTGGCTCTGACACTTCAGTGATCTCCACTTCCCTCCATGCCATTTCTAATCCCTGAGTCCTGGCTCCATCCACAGCTCTGCAGAGCCTACAACATGTCAGTGAGTCAACAAAATTCTTCCCTCAAGGCTCTTGAAATCCAGCAAGAGTTCACACAAATGCACTAACTTCAGCCACATATGGTTGAGATGAATGAAATCCTGGAACAAGGGGAAGGCCTTGCAATAAGATCAATAAGTAGACTAGCTCATAGATTCATCACAAGAACTCAGGAAGTTTATACACAGAAAGGCACAGAAAGTTCAGAAGACCTGCAGAGTCCAACTGTGTCAAAGGAACCGAATGGGACTCATGACCTATATGCCCAACTCCAAAACCTATGCTCTGAAGAAGCAGTATCCCATCCTTAAATAACTTATCAATGAGTAATATAATCAATGGGGATACAGCCCAGTGGTAAAGCACCTATGGGTTCAACCCCCAAATATCAACAAATTAAAATAAAAAGGGACAGGAATCTAACTGAGTGGTAGAGCATCCCTGGGATTAATCATTAGCCCCATTAAAAAAAAAAAAAAAAAGTTGGAAGGCTAGGGATATAGCTCAGTGGTAAGTCACATCTGAATGTCAATGAGCAAGACTCAGTCTTTAAATATGTAGTCTTTTGTATTAATTTAAAGCTATCATGTCACTTTTTATATTTGGGTGAAGTACAAAAATTACAAATTGTACATTTAGGACTTGGCACCTGGCTCAGTGGTAAAATTACCTACCTAGTCCTTGCATGTGTGAGGCCCTGAGTTCAATCTCCAATACCACCACCAAAACAACAAAACTAAACTAAATTTAGCACCACTGAAATACTGAACTGGAATGTCAGCAATAGGCTACATATACAACAGTGGTCCCTTAAGACTTTTTTTTTTTTTTTTTTTTGTAATGCTGGGGATTGAACCCAGGGCCTTGTGTGTGTGAGGCAAGCACTCTGCCAACTGAGCTATCCCCAGCCCCACTTAAGATTTTATCACTTAGTGATGTCATAACCCAGATTAGTTTGTATAAGTACATCCTATGATAGTCACGCAACTACAAAATTGTCTGAGGACACATTTTTCAGAACGTGTACCAGCAGTTAAGCGACTTACAACTGTATTTTTAATAAGTCATCCAGTGACTCCCATGCAGGAATGCTGGATGCTGCTCCATGTGAGATCTGGGTCAGGTAAATATTGTAGGTGGTATTTGTGAGGTGGGGGAAATCTCAATGACAGGTCCCCTAACTCCTAGGAAATAAGCCTGAACCCAGAATTAACCAAGTTATCGAAAACAGAGAGATCTAAAATCACCTAAAAGATAAAAATGGTCACCCAAGGCAGCAGGACTGGCTAGTAACAGACATTAACATCCCTAAGGAATAAGTGTTTGGTCTCAAAGACAGCAAGTAGTGACCAGGCAAGAGGATATTATAGCCTAAGAACAGAACAAGTCCCTTGCTGCTTTGTGCCAGAATAACCACAATCATGAGCACCAGGCCAAAAGGAGATTTATGTCTCTTTTGCAATGTTCAGGTCAGAGCCTGGTAATAAATTGTTGTTGAACGAACAGGTTGATCTATTTTAGCCTGAGGCAATCTAACTCTAGTACTCTGATCCCAAGCTCAAAAAGCAACTTTCCTTTTCCAGAGACTGTCTGAGCTGGACAGAAGAAAGATAATTTGGGTAGCTGTAGGCAGACCCTTTTTTTTTTTTTTTTCACCTTTTAGTGGTACTGGGGATAAGCCCAGGCCCTCATGCATGCTAGGCAAGCCCTCTACCACTCAGCTACTTCCAGTCCTTTTTTTAAATTCTATTTTTGAGACAACATCTCACTATGTTGCCCAGGATAGCCTTGAACTTGTGATCCCCCTATCTCAGCCTCCTGAGTGTCTGGGATTACAGACGTACCATCACAACCAGAAAGACAGACTTTGTTTTAAATGAATAACTGACACTGGGCCTCAGTCTACTGTAGTCTGGCTTCTACAGGTCTTCTCTGAGAGACATCCAATTCCCTGTGGGGGCCCAAGGAAGACTCTAGTAAGTCACTAAGTTGGTGCCCTGCCCTCAGCCCACATTGGATTCTCTTCCTAGTATCCCCTGGCCAGCTGGTCTTCCTCGGGCAACTCCTTTAGCTGAGTGCTTGGTCTAACCAAGTGCATAACCAGAGCACCTATAGCTGAGGGTAACAGAGCTGTACAGTCCAATAAATTCAATATCCACTAACCACATGCAGTTACTGAGCATCTGAAATGTGGTTAGTCTAAATTTGAGATGTTCATTAAGTATAAAACACACACTAGACTTTAAAGGTTTAGTACTAGAAAAAGTATAGAACTTGTAACTTATATTGATTATGACAATGATAATACAGTCATATGTCCCTTAACGACAGGGATACACTCTGGAAAATTCAACATTAGGCAATTAAGTCACTGTACAAGCATCACAGAGGGTGCTTACATAAACAAAGACGGCTGTATCACTACTCGATATACTCTTTTGGGACCACTGTCTCTTATGTTGTATGTCACTGACCAAAATGTCATTATATAGCACATAACCATATTTTGGATATAGTGAATCAAGATATATTGTTTAAAGTAATATCTGTTTCTATCTGTTGATTCATCTGTTTATTTATTTGTAGAACTGGCAACTGAACCCATGGGTGCTTTACCATTGAGTTACATCTCCAACCTTTTTATTTGTTTATTTTGAGATAAGGTCACCGTAAGTTGTTGAGAGCCTCATTATGTTGCTGAGGCTAGCCTTGAACTTGTGATCCTCCTGCCTTGACCTCCCGAGTTGCTGGGTTGGGTTTACAGGTTTGTGCCACCACATCTGGCTTCTTTTCACATTTTTACAATGTGGTTACTAGAAATTTTTAATTTATACATGTGGCTTACAAATTTCTGATAGATAACGGCACACATGACTAAGAAACTCCAAACTGGCCTGAACGTGTTGTATCTTCCCAGCATGATGGTTGAATGATATCTTAGAGGACCAGAGATAACCTTCAGATGGCATGGCTCTGTCCTACTGTCCTGAAACTTCATTTAATATGTATTTCCTTGGGGATGCTGTCGGATGCTAGGAATTCCGCATTTCATTTAAATCTATACACCTGAATGGAAAAAGCTTTATAATTCAAAAAGATATGTAGATATTACAATTTCAGGTGAAAACAAGATGGGAGGTCATAGAATTTGTTAGAAATCCATTATTTTTTCTGAAATTTCCCTAAAAACATAATTTCTCAATTTTTATGTTTCAGAAGAGAATTCCAAAATGGTTCTCTATAATTAAATATGAAATGAGATTTTGTGGTGCTCCATACTAGGACCATTGTGGTTTTTAAACAAAATAAACAAGTTAGTTTTCTTTGAAAATAACTTCAACTGCAATTAAGAAGAAAGAGGATTTGTTCAGTAGCAGAATCACATATAACTTTTTAGTTCTTTTGTGCTTTTGTCCTGCTGGCAGGGATGGGACACAGGTTTGGGGAGGAGAGGAGAAGGGAAGAGGCTAACACTCACGCTGTTTTGGGCATGAGTTCTCTTGCTGGTTTCTGAAGGAGCTCCCTTGCTCAACTGCTCCCCACTCATCTTGGGACCACCAAGGCCTTCAGAGACTAGGTAACTTTCTCAAGATAACTTGGGCAGCAAGAGGCAGAGACAAGAATGAGAGTTAAGTATTTCTGCTTCCTGCAGGAGGACCATAGCTCCATGATACAATGCCTGGGGAACACTTATCATTTTCAATCATGTGGGATTAACCAGACCAAACTAACCTAATGCCTGCTTTCTGTGTCACAAACATAAACACAGTGACCTTTGCAGCAGGGTCCTCCAGAGCACAATGCAAAACCAAGATACTTACTTGGGGAACTGGCAGAGACTCGCTTCCTGGTCAAGCCTTCCTGGCTGGCTTTGTCAGAAGTTGAAGAACCCCTTGTCTGGACATGTCTCTTCCCTGGGCTCTCTTCTGGCTCCAGCGATTTATCCATTCCATGGAAATACTTCATGTGATAATGCAACAGTTTCGCTTTGCGGAAAAATTTTAAACAGTCCACAACCTTGCATCTAAACTTGTGATCTAGGTCGACAGCTGGCGCATTAGGTGTCCCAAAATCATCTGTTTTCTTAAAAGTATTTGGTACTGGAAAAAAACAAAAACAAAAACAAAAGATCCCTTTGTGTTTATCCTAGTTATTAAAAAACATGCATTAGCATCTGGCAATAGAAAGTAAAACTTATTATGTAGCCCGAGATATCAAGCAGACAGCAATTACCTCCCAAAATTATTCTTTGCAGAAAATCACAGATAAAAACTGTGATTCGTATTTAGAAAGAAGAGGTCAACATGCTCATTTTAAGTAGCTTACAAGTTCTCAGGGTTTCACTGATTTTGGGGAGAGAACAGGGGAATATCCTAAGGAAAATCAGGGACCTCAAGTCAGCACTTGTTGCTTGTGAGTTGGACTAGATTGATATTTGCTGCACCCTATACCCATCAAGTAGCAGAACTAGGGAACATTCTACAGGATCTCTTTATGAAACCTACGGAAATCTACAAGTGTCTGCATAAGGAAAGTGTAACTGTTAAAAGGGTTTTAGTATTGAGCCTTTGAAATTTCACCATATGCTTTGTTGTAGCAAGTATTTTGTTGGATGAAAAAAGCCCACAGAATGCAAGAAGGAAAAAAAAAAAAAAAAAAAAAAGGCAACCAAATCAATGGAGCAGGAGGACAGGAGAAGAATTTGAAGGACTCAATAATCAAATTCAAAGAGAATAAAAGTTTGACCCCTCCCCCCCAAAAAAAAACAAATAGAAAGTAACTGTCTTTTATGTACCAATGACAAAGTGTAAATAGAGTTGTCACAGGATCCTCATGTATGTTAGAACCATTCACTGAAAACTCCCTTCACAACACCCTTACCCCAGGAAGAGCAGTCACCTTAAACTCAAGTCACTACTCCTCTACAGACAGGGTCATCCAAGAATATCCTTAGTGGACCTTTCTTGGGTAAATCCAATTTTTCCTAAAGGTAATGATATAACTTCCATTAAAAGCAGGTAGCACAAGATAAATAACATCTGGTTAAGTATTATGATTACTTTTTTAAGTATCATAATAGAATCAGAAGAAATTTTTTAAAAAAATCTTAAACTCAATTATAATCTACATTTAAAAAATTAGGTTTGATGATCTGATGGATGCTGTTACATAAAAATTTAAATAAAAAATTATACACACACACACCCTCCAAAGAAGAATGTCTTAAAATCACTTTCTATCTATGATAAAAGATAGAGATTTCAGTCAATTGGTTTACAGGTTAAAAAAAGAAAAGGTAATATGAAGTAATGCATACTTTTCAGATAAATAATTATATGGGAAAAACATGTCAGAGAAGATAAAAGCTCAAATCTCTAACATATTCTAAAATTCCTTTTTTTGGATACTGGGGATTAAACCCAGAGTGCTTAACCATTGAGCAATACCCCCAGCCCCCCCCTTTTTATTTTTTATTTTTTTTGAAACAGGGTATCACTAAGTTTCTTTTTTTTTTAAGCAATTTTTTAGATGTAGATGAACATAATACCTTTATTTTATTTATTCATTTTTATGTGGTGCTGAGGATTGAACCAGTGCCTCACACATGCCAGGCAAGTGCTCTACCACTGAGCTAAAACACCAGCCCTGCTTTCTGAAGCTGGATTTGAACTTGTGGTCCTCCCAACTCAGTCTCCAGAGCCACTGGGACTACAGGTGTGCACCACCACATCTGACCTAAATATCTTTTTTAAAAACCAAAGGTTTCTCTGCAATTTCCTTCTCTTAGTCCTACTAGGTTGAACCTATAAACCTGCCATTTCTGTAAGTCAAAAAGGTTCAATACTAGCTACTCCAGATGGCTTAACCCTAATAATCCCTTTTCTTTTTTTCTTTTTTTTTTTTTTTAGATGTTGTTAGATCTTTATTTTATTCATTTATGTGGTGCTGAGAATCGAACCCAGTGCCTCACATATGCTAGGCAAGCGCTTTACCACTGAGCCACAACCCCAGCCCCTAATAATCCCTTTTCTATATGACAGACCTCAAAAACCATTGTAGATAACTCCATTTACCACTTCTTGAACAAAGATAAGATCCAAGGTCAAAATGTATCAACACTGCCTGTAACTATTTGAGGGTAACAGTGGTCAAGTCCAGGTACAGTAACCCCAACCATTCCTGGACTTCTTTGAAGCCCTAATGTGTGATAAAGTTGTTTATTTTGAAAAAGAACATAAAAAACAAATATGTTTTGGGGCTGGGGTTGTGGTTCAGTGGTAAAGCATTTGCCTAGCATGCGTGGGGCCCTGCATTCGATCTCCAGCACCACGTAAAAACACAAAATAAACAAAGGTATTGTGTCCATCTATAACTAAAAATTTAAAAATTAAAAAAAAAGCATGTTTGAATTTTAAAGATAATACAGAAGTTAAAAATAGTAAGGAATTTGAACCAGTTCCATGAAGAATTATTAAAAACTCTGCACCCTTCTGTATACATACCGGCCATCTCCACAAGGCAAACACAGCACAGCAGCTCCAGATGTGCACTCTGCAGTTTAATGGACTATTTCAAATTCTGGCTCCTCTATTTACTACCCTTGCCTCAGTTTCCTCATGTACAGGTACACATGATAATGGGGACTACTTTATAAAGTTATGAGAATTAAATAAATTACAGGCAAAGAGCCTAGAAAACTACCTGGCATATAATAAGAGCTCAATAATTATTAGCTAATATTACCAAACAATATTATTTTGGACTTAAAAACAAATGGGAGTTAAAAATAGTTTTTAGGAATTTACCTGCTTATAAGCAGACATGGTTACCACCCTCCACCTCACTGCATACTTGTGCCACAGGCACCTTACCACTGGACTATATCCCCAGCCCTTTATTCATTTTGAGATAGGGTCTTGTTACATTGCAGAGAGTCTCACTAAGTTGCTGAAGGTCTTGATAAATTGCCCAGGTTAGCCACAAACTTGAGATCCTCCTGCCTCAGCCTCCTGAATTGCCAGACTACAGGCATAAGCTACCTCGTCCTATCAACCTATGTATTCTTTATCAAAGTGGTTGAAAAGAATTGGGAATTTAGCTCAGTGCCACAGCACTTGCCTAGCACATACAAGGCCCTGAGTTCAGTGCTTGGTCTGTGGAGAAAAATAAAAGTAAGGGGAAAAAATCCAAATACATGTTGAAAAAGATGTTCAGAGGCTAAGGAAAGCCTTCAGAACAGCCTTCACGCTGACATTAACCATTCTATACTCTCGACAGTTCCTGAGTTAATTCAACTTCACATATGCAGACTACCAATGTCCTAATACATCTCCTCCTCCTCCAAAAATAGATTTCAACAGAGATGTGGGCTATCTACTGAAAGGAAGAAATGACTACCTGATCATCTACCCATTCAGCAAGCCTCTCAAGTAGAAATAAGGTTAGTTGAGCAGGATGAAAACTCCTCCCACGGGGGGGTGGGGGGGGGAGGACTACTCCTCATTCTTGTGCATAAAGCACAAGGTGGGACAACTGTATTTCCAGCAGAGCAAGATTGGCACTCAGGTAAGGGGTAGTGCCAGGGTCACAAAAGCTCAGGTGGGCACAGAAACTCCCCAATGAAAAGACACTGCCAGTTGTCACTATCAGAAAGCTCCTGGACAAAGAAAGAACTCTTTTCACTCTGTGAGCTGCTACATTTTATGCGAAGAAGTAAACATCAAAAGAAGAAAGATTTGAACATTATGAGTATTTAACCATGGAAGTTTAGGAAGTCAGACTCCCCCCCAAAATTATCTTGGTGACATATATTTCACTGATACACAAAACCTTCTGCTCCTAAGCATGTTGATAACCTATACTAGACCATTAGAAAAACAATTAACATGAGCATCAGATAAGGTGGGCAGCAAACAGGCTACAAATCAGCTATGGGTAACAGCCTGTGTCAGAATCTTTCATCAAACAACTATAATTTCAGAACCACAATCAAAAAGTAGATAAAAATATAAGATAGGAATAAAATGTTCATGCTAAATTTTGTTTTGAGGGGAGAGTACTGGGGATTGAATTCAGAGGCACTCAACCACTGAGCCACATCCCCAGCCCTATTTTTGTATTTTATTCAGAGACAGGGTCTCACTGAGTTGCTTAGGACCTCGCTTTTGCTGGGCTGGCTTTGAACTTGAAATCCTCCTGCCTCAGGCTCCCAAACTGCTGGGATTACAGACATATGCCACTGTGCCTGGCCCAAGCTAAATTTTTTTTTTTTTAAGTTGTCAATGGACCTTTTTTTAATTATTATTTAAATGCAGTGCTGAGAATCGAACCCAGTACCTCACACATGCTAGGCAAGCACTCTACCACTGAGCCACAACCCAGCCCTGTTCATATTAAATTTTTAATGATAAGTGTTTAAGGATGTATTAAATGAAAACAAACAGGAAAAAAAAGATATATAAATGCCCCAAGATTTAGCAATTGTTCCTTTCTAAGTTCTTACAAACTGAACTGTTTTATTTCTAAACCTAACATTTTTAGAGATACGAAAAAGCTAACATTTTTAGAGATATACTCCCACCAAAAAGAGCCCTCTGTGCACAATGAAGGCTCCTGGCTCAGCCAGTTAGGCCAAGTGGCTGCCTCTGTGGCACACCCCTTCCACACACAAACTGAGTCCTGCTCAGCCTTCTAATGCCACCTGCCTGCATAATGCTTTCCCCTTGGTTCCTGTGCAGAACAATCTGCCCTGCCTTCCCTGAATTTCCCTAAGTTCTTCATGCAAAATAAATCTTGTAGCATTTCTCCCTTTCTATTTGTACAACAGCTGATTCTGAAAAGCTGAAAAGGGGAAGGTGCTTCATTCTTCTCTTACAACTTTAATCTTAGATTATTACTACATCAAATAAGGGACTTAACCCATTGCATAAGAAGAATACTAATTTCACAAGGTTCCTAACATGTTTCCAAGAGAAAACCCATTATTAACTACAACAAGGTATTTCAACAATAATTGTCATCCTCATCACTGACCTCATATTTGCTTCCTTAAAACAAATTTATGCATAATCTCAGCCAGTGAGAAATATAGCTGAAGCACAATCTGCAAAATTCTAACATCTAATTGACCCACTTTATTAATCAATAAATGAGGTATTAATGGCAATTAACTAAAACAAAAGGAATAGTAAAATGATACAACCATCAAAGGTATTTTATAGCAGGACATGGTGATGCATGCATGCCTGTAATCCCAGCAGCTCAGGACACTGAGATAGGAGGATCTCAAGTTCAAAGCCAGCCTCAGCAACTTAGTGAAGCCCTAAGCAACAAAGCAAGAACCTGTCTCTAAATAAAAAATTAAAAAGGCTGGGGATGTGGCTCAGAGGTTAAGTGTCCCTGGGTTCAATCCCCGGTACAAAAAAAAAAAAAAAAATTCCAGTAGGCACAGTGGTGCACACTTGTAACTCTAGCAACCTGGGAGGCTGAGGCAGGAGGATTCAAAGTTTGTAGCCAATCTCAGAAACTTAGTGAGGTCCTAAGCAACTTAGTGAGACCATCTCAAAATAAAAAATGAAAAATAAAAAAGCTGGTAATGTTGCTCAGTGGTTAAACACCCCTGGATTCAATCCCCAGTACCCCCCCACCAATAATTTACAAATGAAAAGAATAGACTATATACAACATAACTATGCTAAAGAAAACTCACAAAAGACATAAGCAAAATATAAAATTATATACAACATACCAAATATGGTACCTATTATTTCCTAGAATAATAAGAAGTTAAACAATGAAAATTTTCTTGTTATGGGACAAGAAATCTTTTTTAAAAAATTAGTTTTTTTGTACTTTTCCATGTTTTCTAATATGGTAGTCACATTATTTTCCTAGTAGAAAGAATCACCATTTCCTTTATATTATATTTTACTTCTCCCCAGAACAGTGCTCCTTTGAGTAGAGAAACATGGTGATGAAAACATGGTCAGGAAACCAGGAGGGGGGCTGGGGGCACAGTTCAGTGATGGAGCGTATACCAAGCATGTGCAACTGCCTAGGTTCAATCCCCAGTATCAAACAGACGAGAAGCTAGGTGAGCCATTGGGACCAGCCTGCGGAACCAGTCTACCAAGGCCCAAGTCTCACACACAGTGGGTATTCCCCAAAGGGAAGAGAGTTCATTTGGAACATATGTCACTGATGGCACCAGTTAAGTGACATCATTCACTCCTGGGATATTATGGTCCTTGTCAAAATGGGAGATTACTAGGACACAGAGGACAAAAGATTCATAAATTTAGTCTTTAAGGAAGCCTGGATCAAAATCAAAGCATAATAGAATTTTTTTTAAGTAAAGGGTAAATTACTAAAACCAATTTATTCCCATTTCAGAAAGCAGTACGGAACTCTCTATTTCCAAGTAGTTACTGATAATACCATTTAGATGCTCTGTGCTCTTCTGCATGTTTTTGTTTTGTTTTGTTTCGATTTTGGTGCTAGGAACTGAACCCAGGGGTGTTTAATCTCTTGAGTCACATCCCCAGCCTTTCTTCTTCTTATTTTTTTTTTTTTTAATTTTGAGATAAGGCCTAGGTAAGTAGCTGAGGCTGCCCTTGAACTTGTGATCCTCCTGCCAAAGCCTCCCAAGTTGCTGGGATTATAGACTTACACCACCCTGCCTAGCCTCTTCTATATGTTTAAGATTTTTATTGGGATGAAACAAGATAGCACAGAGCTCTCTCCCAGACACCAGTAGTGTTATCATACATGTATATATGGTAATAATGTCTGTCTCATTCTACTGTCCTTCCCATTCCCACTGCCCCACCCCAGCACCTATAACTTCTAATAGAATATGACAAAAGTGACAGTATGTCACTTCTGTGATTATGTTACAAAAGACTATAATGTCTGTCTTATGAGTAGACATTCTCCTTTGCTAGTTTACAGAAACAAGTTAGGTTGTGAGCTCTGCAGAGAGGACCATAAGGAAAGATCTTAGAGGGCCAGGAAAAAAACAAAGGCCCTTGGTCTGCCAGCCTGCAAGGAATTGAATGCTGCCAACAACCATACAGGTCTGGATCCTTCACCCCAGCAGGTTTTCAGATAAGAATGCAGCCCAGTTCAACACTTCGATAGAGTGCAGAGGACCATGCTGCTCTTGACCTTCTCACCTACAGAAATTGTGAGAAAAAGTGTTGTTTTAAACCACTATAAAGTAATAATTGTTACACAGTATTTGATAACAGTGAGATCAACAGCCTACATGTTTTCCATAAACCTGGGTGATTCTTTATACTTTTCCTTTTATAATAGTATATACTATTTCATACTTTAAAAAAAAAAAAGCTTTCAAATATGCTTTCTGTAGAAGTCCTGCTTAATACTTTTGTTGAATGCCCATTGTCATTAGTTATCTCCAAACTTCACAAGTAGATGACTCTGATGACAGTATTAGTTGGGCTGTATTCCTTGCCCATGTCAATCTAAGTGTCATCCTGTTCTCAACCTCATCTATTGTCATTTCAAAGTAAGGCCTCAGTTCCTATCCAGCCAACTGCAGGCCGCAATGACTGCTTCACTCTCTCATAGTTCATACCTCACTTGTAATAAGCCTTCTTCCTGCCATTTCTCCCTGGCTCAGCTAGGCTTCACTTCCATCTAGACCCAGCTCATTCCAAAAACAGGAAGGCATCCAGATGGCCCTGGCTCTCAGAGACCACATGCCATCTACTCCTGGCACAAACGACTATCTGCTGCACCTCATCATTAGCACTTAGCATCTGGCTCCTGGATCCTGCTATCTGTCACTTCTCCAGCCAGAAGAAAGGGCCACTTCTCATTGTCTTGTGCTGCCTCATATAGTTGATATTCTTGTCAGCAATAATACCATAGGGCCCAGCAGTTTAATACCTTTTGACAAATACTTCAAATACGACAATGACTGATGTATTTTTCATGTCTGTGAAGGAATAATTTTCTTAGCTTCAAAGCAACAAAAAGCAATCAAAGGAAAACACAAACAGATTTAAATAGTCACAAGTCTGGTCAAATGCTCAGAATAGAAAAATAACCAAAATTTTCACAAGTGGAGGAGCAGTTAAACAAATCACGGCAACTCTATATTATGTTTAAAAAAAATTGGTACTGAGGTTGAATACAGGGGCACTTTACCACTGAGCTAAATTCCCACCTCTTTTTAAAGGTTTTTTATTTTGAGACAAGGTCTTGCTAAGTTTCTGGGAATCATGCTAAATTGCTGAGGCTGGCCTCAAACTTGTGATCCTACTGCCTCAGGCTCCTGAGTTGCTGGGATAATAGGCATGCACTCCCACACCCAACCTGTATTATGTAATTCTAACAAACCCTTAAAAAAATGATACAAATAACCAAGGTATATTGTTAAGTGAAAACAGAAGTTACCAGTATATGTGGAATGACTCCATTTATGATTACAGGTGAAAAATGAAAACAAGATGTTTGTACAGTGAATGTCACCATTGTGTACATCCATAAGACTGGGGTCCTAATTAGAAAAAGATATATTCTGTGCTTGTATAATTATATCAAAACAGATTCTACATTCATATAAAACTGAAAAGAACCAATAAAATTAAAAAAAAAAAAAAACATAGTTTCCAATCCATGAAAAATAAATAAATAAATAAAGCATTGAAGCCCAGTGGAGTGATACACACCTATAATCCCAGTTATTAGGGAGGCTAAGGCAGGAGGATCACAAGTTTGAGGCTAGCTTCAGCAATTTAGTGAAACCCTATCTCAAAATTTAAAACAGAAGGGCTAGGGATGTAGCTCAGTGGTATAGTACCCCTAGATTCAATCCCCAGTACCAAAAAGTAGAAAAAAAGAAAAGAAAACTGAAAAAGAAAAGGCACTGGAAAGAAACCTGGATAGACGTTAACCTATTGACAGTAGCTTCTTTTAGAGATAAAGAACTTCCACATTTTCTCTACATATTTCAGGAGCAATGAGCAAACCTAGCACTCAGATAACTTGGGTTCTTAAATACAATTTTCCACTTTAAATTAATCAGAACTTCTTGGAGAAATGGCTAAATGTAGAGTTAGTTAAGTACAAGATAAGCTTGGAACACATTAATATGCCAGAAAATAAGGAAGTGCTCACAGAATGACAAAGACATAGAAACCCATTTGAAGGGCTCCCACTGGCCAAATCTGGAACAATCTGGATATTTTTTAAAATGATAGGAACAGATTATAAACATAAAACAAAAGAACCAATGAGCCCATGCAGACATAAATAAGTAAGGTAGAGAAAGAATGGATAAAGGAAAGAAAGTTCCTCCCTATGACAGAAATTAATAAATACAGAAGGAATGACAAGAGTTAGAAACCACTATTTGGCACCCACCGGAGTAAAAACGGCTTCAAGCAAGAAATACCAGCGAATACAAAAATAGTGGCTGAAAGTTTGGTAAGGAAACAAGACATTTACGTAGTATTAAGGTATCTCCTCACAAGAAATTCACTATAAAGGGGAAAATAAGAGTTTTACAATGGAAAATTCTGATACTATCTTATGCAAGTAATCATTTAATACTATAATCAAAGTGTGTGTATGTGTGTTTGTGTGTGTGTATCCATAATACATCCTTACCCTTTGCAAGTGCATTCTGTCAGGATACACACATACCTGTTTGTCTCTTTTACTGGTGTCTCTCTATGTATATACATACATATACATATAGATATATTCATATATGTACATATGTATAAAATATATGTGTAGTCAGGAGCAGTGGCACACACCTATAATCCCAGCGGATGGGGGGATGAGACAGGAGAATCACGAGTTCAAAGATAGCCTCAGCAATGATGAGGTGCTAAACAACAGTGAGACCCCATCTCTAAATAAAATACAAAAAATAGGGCTGGGGCTGGGGCTCAGCGGTCAAGTGCCCTTGAGTTCAATCCCTAATACGCCCCAAAATTATACATGTGTGTATAAAATGTATGTATATATGTATAAAATATGTGAGTATATATATTTACATAGATGTAGATCTCATTCATATATAAATATCCACATATACACTAAATATATACCATATGTACTATGTATTACATATGTATACACATATATGTAGCATGTGTGCATGTGTGTATATGTGCACACATGTATATAGACTTAAGAAAAATACTTTGAGGTCACAAAATAGCTGGATGAAAGGAAAGCAATCCTACAATCCACAGTTCTGGTGAATATTTCAATGCTCTCCCAAAGAATGCATTTGGCTCCCACCTAAAAATAAAATAAAATCACTGAGCATTCACTCCACAAGATGGCAGAGCTGTCCCACTGCCAGAGCTGGGTTTGGAGCAGCCAGCTGCCTCTTCAGCTCTTCAATTCTGTGTTGCCTTCACCAGTTCCTCCTCCTGCTGCCCAAAAGCCTCCTTCACACCAATTTCTCAGCAAGTGACTCCACCTCAGTTTAGAAACACCAAGGTTTTAGCAGCAGCTTGGGGCAGTGATCACTAATCAGTGACTCAGGCCCCTGGGAGGTCTAGCTGGATGTTCTGCGGAAGATCCTGCCCCATTTCCTGCTCACTTACATAATACATTCCTGGTAAATGATTCTCAGCAACAGCCTCTCCTACAGCAATCTTTCTGAATCCTCTTCTATTTACCACCAAGCTTTTTTTCCAAAGAAACACAAGAACACCACTACTCCTAAATCAATACATTTCTCCCTCAAATTAAAGAATTCTGAGGGTGCCAGTCTGTCCTGGAGTACCCCACATGATGTGCAGCACACACTGCCCTTCAAACCTAGCTGCCCTCTCCACCTCTCAGTCTAAATGTACACACTGCTCTAACAAGCCCTCATGGGAGTTCTGTATCATGTATGTAAAGATGCTAAAGGCAGCAATTCCACTTGACGTAATAGCACCCATCAGATGGAATGAGACACCCAGACAGAAGATAGGAGTTAGAGGTTCAGTATTACCAATCAAGTGGGAAATGTGCAACTGTCTAGTTCACTTGTTTTTGCCACACATTAGGCTCCTTGTCTATAAAACTGGGAGAATTAATTAATAGTGAAAACTTAGAAATAACTAATGACTTTAAGCAGAGGCTAGTTACATAAACTTTGTTCATCCATATAATGAAATAAACCATGTCACTGTGAAAGAGACAGGAACTGATGTGGGAAAATACCATATATGAAAATGGCAAGTCACTGAATATAATAATATGATCCCATTCTTTCTTTTTTTTTTTTTAAAGCCATGTGTGTTATATATGGTTTATATGCACAGACCATATCTAGAAGGATGGAACCAAACACCAAGTTGTAACATGTTTCCTTCAAGAAAACAGGGCTACTGCTGGGTACAGTGGCACATGCTAATAATCCCAACAACTGCTGAGGCAGGATGATGACAAGTTCAAGGATAGTCTGGGCAATTCATCAAGACCCTGTCTCAAAATAAAAACTTAAAGGGCCGGGGGATGTAGCTTAGTAGTAGAGTGCCCCTGGGTTCAATTTCTAGTTCCATAATATATGAAGAGATAAATAAATGGGACTACATAAGGGAGAACTTTTCATTCTCTTTTGCTCAGTTTTAATTTTTCCTTGCATATGCTGAAATTTATAGGGGAAAAAAGGGAAATTGACTTTTAATTTAAAAAATTTTAAACATGGGGTGTCTAGCTGCCTTAACTCAGAGACTTAAAAGTTGTAAAGACTCATTAAAAACAAGTATGCGTAAATATAAGGACCTGGTCTTCCTCAATGAATATCTTGCCTGTGAAAAATCAAATTTCTTTTAATAATCAAGATTAAGCAGAATCTTTCATTGTTTTCTCAAAAATAATGAACATAGCTGGGTATGGTGGCATATTCCAATTACTGAGGAGGCTAAGGCATGAGGATAACAAGTTCAAGGCCATCCTCAGCAACTTAGTGAGATCCTGTCTCAAATGTGGGGTGTGGGGGTGGGTACTGGGGATACAGAGTGATAGAGTGCCCCTGGATTCAATCTCTAATACAGGGAAAAGAATAAGCATACAAAGCCAACATGTGTCATGGGATGATCGTACATTCATGCATTATTATGTTTTTAAGTGAAGACCATTAATGAATAACTATGTGATTTAACCTTAGAAAACATACCAAAATAACATTTTCACAATAATTGTCAAAATATTCTCTATTTAATATTTGATATATGTTTTAAAACTGCCAAATCCAACAGGATTCTTGGAAAAGGAATTACTACACCAAAAATTAAGATACTTGAAACTCCATTTGGAAAAAGAGTTGCAATATTATGCAGATCTAGAAACAATGAAGCTGGGTGATAATCAACTAATAATGTTGTTCATCAGTTATCAACTGGCACTATCCAGGAAAATCCCTGCTTAAAAGTAAGTGTCTTGGACTGGCACTGCAGGTCAGTGCTTGCCTCATATGTGCAAGGCTCTGGGTTCAATCCTCAGCACCACATAAAAATAAACATATCAGGGCTGGGGAGATAGCTTAGTTGGTAGAGTGCTTGCCTTGCAAGCACAAGGCCCTGGGTTCGATCCCCGGCACCGCAAAAAAAAAAAAAAATACAATTAAAAAAAGTAAATATATATATCGTGTCCATCTACAACTAAAAAAAAAAATTGAAAAAAGAGAAAAAGTAAGTGTCTTGCTGGTTTTGATGGTACACACCTGTAATCCCAGCAACTCAGGAGGCTGAGGCAGGAGGATTTCAAGTTCAAGGTCAGTCTCAGCAATTTAGCAAGGCCCTAAGCAACTTAGCAAGACCCTGTCTCAAAATAAAAAAAAAGAAGGGCTGGAGATGTGGCTTGGTGGTTAAGTGCCCCTGGGTTCAATTCTGGTACTAAAAAAGAAAGAAAGAAATATCGACTATTCAAAAAATAACCTAAATGTTCATCAAAAAGGTAATGGTTAAGTATATGATAGAACATTCTATTAGAGATGAATAGTCAACCTTTAGGAAAAATAAGACAAGGTGTGGTAGTCCATGCCTGTAATTCCAACAGCTGGGGAGATCCACACAGGAGGATAACAAGTTCAAAACCAGTCTTAGCAATTTATTAAGGCCCTAAGCAACTTGGTGAGACCCTGTCTCAAAATAAAAATTTTAAAAGGGCTGGGGATGTGACTCAGTGGTTAAGTGCCCCTGGGTTCAATCTCTCGTTTTAAAAACAAAGAGTGGAAAAGAAAAGAGACAAATGTGCTAATAGAAGAGTTCAAAAATTGCTATAAAAATAAATCTGAACAATAAGCCTAGGTATGTCTCAATTACATTTAAAAATAATAAGTGTTATTTACTTCCCTATGTAAATGCACAGGAAAAAACAACGTGGACAAAGTGCAAACTAATAACAATATCCTTAACCCAAGAAAAAAATAGAAGACATCTTTCACTTTTAATCAGAGTATCTCTAATATTGTTTGTTACCAATAGCATATATTATTTATATAATGCTTTTTTGTGTGTTTGTGGTAATGGGGACAAAACCCAGGAGCACTTTACCACTGAGCTACATTTTCATCTTGTTTCATTTTTTTATTTTGAGACAGGGTCTAAGTTGCCAAGGCAGGTGTCAAACTTTCAATCATTCTGCCTCACCCTCCCAAGTTGCTATGATTATAGGTGTGTACCTTAGCACTGCTTTCTGAAAAGAAAAATAAGGGTCCAGGGTATAGCTTAATGGTAGATGGCTTGCCTAGCATGCAGGAGGCCCTGGGTTCGATCCCCAGAACAAAATGTTAATTAATTTTTAAAAATAAAAATGCACACATACACACAAAAAAGGGAGATTATATGCTTTTCACTTTTTAGGATAAAGATTGATATTTATTCAAGGTTCAACCATCCTGGATTCTGACCATTTGCCACAAACATATCATTATCAAAACTAAAAGTATGCATTATCAATTACATTCAAATGTCCAACAGTACAAAAAGCAATCGCTATGTGAGAAAAAATTCCTGTGTGACCATAAAGGTATAACATTTCCAAAGGCTGTGCACTAACACAAGATGGAAGTTTCTCTTTCATTAATGGTAGAATAACTCATACTGGAACAACCCTTCTGTAAATAATCATTATAAAATCTGGAAAAGGCACTGGGGAACACCAAAAAAATTGGCGGAAACAGAAGAGGAGTCAGACATTTGAACTAATGGAAGGGTACTAGAGGAGTTGTTCATTTTTTTAGTCTTTTTGCCCCAATTCAGACTCCAGTCAATTGCATCAGGTAGCTACAATTCACATAGAAATAGAAACTTTCAGTCTTGCTGGTTAAAGAAGCAAGACAAAGTTCAGTGCAGCTACAACTTCTGCAAGGGGTGGGGAGGAGCCATTAGAAAGAAGAAAATCACAAACAGGTGGTTCCAATTTCTGCATATAAACTTTGCCTATGTCTCTGATTTCTAAAGATAAAAGAGTTACAAACAGTCAAACAAAGACCTGAACAGAAATTTCAGCTGCTGCCCATTACAGAGAAAAAAATTTGGACTTTGAGTTCAGTCAGGTTAATTGCCCTTTAAAAAATAAAGAACTCAGTACTCCTTAGAGGAACAAACATAATACCAACTCCACAACATATCAGTCACAATGTCCAGGATAGAATCCAAAACATTAAAGCAATATGAAGAAATGTAAAATATGATCCATAGTCAAGAGAAAAGTCATTCAATAGTTATTAACCCCAAGAAAATCTAGATGTTGGAATTGATAGACAAGGACTTCAAAACAGCTATTAAAACTATGCTCATAATAAATATACACATTGGAAATCTCAGCAGAGAAGTTGAATCTAAAAAAATGTAAGTTCTAGAACTGAAAAAAATTTTTAAAAAACAGTGGATGACTTAACAGCAGATTAGAGTTGAAAGAAAGAGAATTTCAAAACAGAGGGAAATAATTATTCAACCTTGAAAGCAAGATAGACTAAAAAAAAACAAAAAAGTGGACAGAGATCCAGTAACCTATGAAATAATATGAAAATCTGACATAGCTGGGCATGGTGGCACACACCTGTAATCCCATGTGGGAAGTCAAGGCAAGGAGGATCGGAAGTTCAAAGCAAGCCTTGGAAACTTAGTGAGACCCTCAGCAACTTGGCAAGATTCTGTCTCAAAATGAAAAATAAAAAGGACTGAGGGGCTGGGGTTGTGGGTCAGTTGGAAAGTGCTTGCCTAGCATGAATGAGGCACTGGGTTCAATTCTCAGCTCCACATATATATATAAATCAATAAAATAAAGGTCCATCAACAACTAAAAAAAATAAAATAAAATAAAAAGGATTGAGGATGTGGCTCAGTGGTAAAGTGTCCCTGGGTTTAATTCCAGCTCTACCCTCCACCAAAAAAATATACATACATATACACATAGATAGATATACATCATACACACAAATACATATATACATAATTGTTTAGAGCAAAACTTATAATACTGCATGGAGAATTCTACAGCATATGTAATATAATTCATGGGACAACTAGAACATAATAGGAAGTTAATGGAACCATACAAAAATCTAAATAGAGCAGTTCAATATTTATTCTAAACTGTGAAAAGTTACGGATATATAGAGTAACCAAGGAAGGAAGGGGCAACATATCAAAAGTCTATAGAATGCAGTTTAAGTAGTACTTTCTGGGAAATTTATAATTTTAAACTCATACTAGAAATGATGAAAAAACCTAAAACCACTGAACTAAGGTATGCAAAGAATTGAAAGAAAAAAACAGAAATTAACATTTTAAAAAGACAAACAGTAGAAAAATTAAAACAAAAGATTAGTTCTTAGGAAACTCCCTCTCTCATCCTGTGGGAGGTCTGTCTCTTTTCTTCTCACTTGAATAAATCCTACTTTCTTATACTCAAAAAAAGTTCTTAGAAACTACTAACAAAATCGATAAATTCTTAGCCATGCTAATCAAGAAGAGAGGGAACACAAAATTACCAAAATCAGCAATGAAAAGGGTAGAGTGGAGCTGAGGTTGTGGCTCAGAGGTAGAGCGCTTGCCTAGCATGTGAGGCACTGGGTTTGATTCTCAGCACCACATATAAAGGTCCATTGACATCTTAAAATATTTTTAAAAAGGGGGTAGAGCATGAAAATAAGAATATTATTAATAAGAGGTGATAAATACATCATTAGAAAAGTCTTTTTTTTTTTTTTTTTTTTTTTAGTTCATAATCAAAGCACAAGCAAAAGTATATGTAAAAAGAAGTTTGAGTTAACTCTAAATATGAACCTTCCACAGTGGAAATCTCTTGTAATTCAGCAAGGGGAGATGTCGCTTCTGTTTCATAGTGTTTTCTCCCATTGAGTTGCAGTTCAATTCCAGGCCTGCAGCCCCCAATCCATCCCCAAAGGAATGGCAAGTTAGTGCAGATGAGACCTGGCCAGCTTCCAAAGGAGATTTCAACTGACCTAGAAAAGAGAAAAAAAAGAAAAAAGAAAGCACGGACATGATATATACACATATAGATAGATATACACACACAAACACATCAATCAATCAATCTGGAAACCTGGAAACCAAAAGTCCCACAACAGACAAAGAAATTCAGGGACTTGGAGGAAGTCATGCATCTGATAACACATAAGAGTACTTTCGGTGGTTAGGTGCTATGGCACATGTCTGTAATCCCAGGGGCTCAGGAGGCTGAGGCAGGAAGATTAGGAGTTTAAAGCCAGCCTTAGCAAAAGCAAGGTAATAAGCAACTCAGTGAGATCCTGTCTTTAAATAAAATATAAAATAGAGCTGGGGATGTGGCTCAGTGGTTGAATGTCCCTGAGTTCAATTCCCAGTATCCACCCCCATCCCCCCAAAAAATACTTTCAGTCAGGTGCAATGGCACACACCTATAATCCCAGCAGCACTGGGGCGGGGGGAGGTGCTGAAGCAGGAGGATCATGAGTTCAAAGCCAGCCTCAGCAATTTAATGAGGCAACTTAGTGAGACCATGTCTCAAAAAAAAAAAAAAAGTGGGGGGCCGGGGGTGGGGGGTGTGGAGTTGTAAGTCAGTGGTGGAACGCTTGCCTAGCACGTGCAACACACTGAATTCAATTCTCAGCACCACATATAAATAAGTGAAATAAAAGTCCAGTGACAACTAAAAAATTAAAAAGTATATTCACAGGTTCCAGCTCATACAGCCAAGACTGTGAGCATTTTAAGAATGAGGCTGTAAGTGAAAGGAGAAATTACTGGAAATGTCAACAAATGGCAGAGGCATGGAGTGAGATGGCAGGAGAAAGACAGAGACAGGGTTCTTCTAGTACTGTACTCCAACCCAACAAGCAGTGATATATGAACAAAACTAACCACAAATGCATCCAAAAAGTTTGTCTACTGAATGAATAATCAGGGAAGAACAATATAAGCATACTGCAGCTCATTTAATAATTAGATTTCAAGACAATCTAACACTTATGGAAGTCGGAGATTGGTTCTCACTAGAAAAGCACAGGTTGGCAAAACAATTCCAAAACAGACTCTGACTCACCTCCTTCAGGTTCCTTTGTACTAGATGACTTGTCTTGTGAAGGATCCGTACCAACTTTATCAGTCAAATCTGGTACAACCAAGTCAGGATCCAGGATCTCGTGGGTTCCGTTAGTGGACAGCCTGGAAGACCGTCTCCTGGACAAGTCTTTGTCAGTGTTTTCAGAACAATTTTTTGACTTTTCCTGGGCTATAAACCATTAAGAGAGTTGTCATCCAGAGAGCAACCGGAATAAATAACTGTTACTACAGATTTCTGGGTTAACTGCCACTATAAGGAATTTATAAGAGAGACTTCTGGAATGTTAGATTATTATCCTTTCCTTATAGTTTCAAGAAAAAGCAAAGTCTCTGCCAGGATAGATTTTACTTTGTTAAGAACTGAGAGTCTGAAAATATGTGCCAGATCATATCCCAATCTTGACAACTAAGTTCTACTTTGGAGTTTCCCAACATGAGAGTCTATAATGTTAACTTCCAAAGTCAACTGAGGTTTTGTTTATTTGTTTGAGGGGCAGGTTACCGGGGATTGAACCTAGGGCTTCACATGCTAGGCAATCAAGTTTTATAAGAACCTTATTTAGAGGCATCACAAATTCTTTAATAGGGTATTTTTTTAATCAATAAAATAAAATTTTTAAAAAGTTTCACTTTGGGTATAAAGTCCATTCCTTTCTAAGCCTTTACATTTCCAGAGGAGTTAAAATCAAATGTAGTTAATGGAAATGGATATGATACCACTGAACCCAACACTAATACCATTTTGTGTTTCTTCTCACAAAAACTCCTAATTCAACTATATTCCATCACATTAGTTTATGCAATGAAGGACAATCTTTTTGGGGGGCAGAGTAAGGGGATCAAATCCAAGGATGCTTTACCACTAAGCTATAGCCCCAGCTCTTTTTATATTTTATTTTGAGACTGAGTCTAAGTTGCTTTAAAACTTGCTAAATTGCCCAGGCTGGCCATGAACTGTCAATTCTCCTGACTCAGAATCCTGAGTCAATGGGATTACAGGCATGTGTTAACCATGTCCAGCACAGGAACAATCATCAGAGCCTATAAGGCATAGGGGACAGGATGGACCAAGGGGAGGCTGACCCAAATAATGCCCAATTCTAGCCACACATATACAAATTGGAGACTCACATGAACTTTTATCAAGTCGAGGACGTTTTAATGGGATGTCACTTCCTTTTGATATTTTCCGTCTTCTCAATTCCAATGTTATTGGTTGCAAAGTTTGAGAATTTGAATCCACAGCTATGATACAGAACCACACAAAAAAGATACGTAATTTCTTAGTGTCAAATCTTGCATTTTATATAAAAATTACTTGACATATGCAGATAACCTTACATTATAAATAAACCCTCAAAAGGGGCACTCTTTTCAAAGCAAAAGAATAAACAGTGAAAAGAGTGAGAAATTACTACCTCTGGGACATGCTGACACTCTGCAGATTGGTATCCTAAATGTCTTTTGTATTTTCTCCTATGACCCAGCTCTCCTAAGAAAACCACAGTGCAACATGACTGCTTAAAAATCTGAAGATGCATGAGCAATGGCAAAGTTATTTTTGTTACTGTTAAATCATCTCATCAAAATTTGACCTATCTAGAAAAAAAAGTGGGGGGAAAAATCTAACTTATCCAATATTCAGGAAATCCATCATGCATGCTAATTCCTAAAATGTATATCATAGAACTAGGGTTTGATTACTGTTTTCAATTTCTTCTTGCTGAATTTGTTATCATTAGTTCTAGTTCTGAAGGTTAAAAAGAATGTCAACATTTATATTCTTTAAAAAAAACAATCCCAGGCAAATCTCAGAAGAGCATGCTTTTGACAGTGTTGTAAGCAGCTCTCACAGAATTCAGCAGTGCAGACGCAAAGCCCTTGGAGTGTGCTCACTCTTTATTTTTAAGCCTAAAACTTATAAAATTCTCCCCAATCTGAAAAAATGAGAATCCAAAAGACAGGCAGACAGAAGCAAAAAAAAAAGGGGGGGGGGGGAAATTGGGGAGCTTTTGGCAGGAAGACAGGGCTAAAGTGTCTAAAAGAAGAGTGAACACAGAAAGGGGAAGAGATAGGAAGGCAAGTAAATGGTAAGAGAAGGGAGAGGGATGAAAGAAGAAATAGAGAGAGAAAAAATTCAGATTCTAAGTTCAATATCTGCATGTCTGCCATGTCAAATGGCTGAACACAAACAGGGCTGAGCTCTAAGGAGGCCACCCTCATTCTTGGCTCTTCCTGTGTTCAGACTTCTTAACATGCCAGCATTATTCTGTTCCAAGTTGTGAGAACTTGGATCACACACATTCCAAGTTAAATACAAATACAAACAACCCTCTCAAAATAGCTCGGATCCTGTTCCCAATCAATTCTATACAAGCTAGGAAAACCTACCAAATCAATGAAAACTTATTCCAAACAAGGGGATTTGAACTATGTATGAGATATTTGGCAAGCCTTCCTCTTTTTGTTCTGGGGATCGAACCCAGGGATACTTTTACCACTAAGCTACATCTCAAGTCTTTTTTTTTTTTTTTTTGGATACTAAGGATTGAACGGGCTCTTTTTTTGTGGGGGAGGTGGGATGGAGGGGCAGGTACCAGGGATTGAACTCAGGGGCACTCGACCACTGAGACACATCCCCAGCCTTATTTTGTATTTTATTTAGAGACAGGGTCTCATTGAGTTGCTTAGGGCCTACTTTTTCTGAGGCTGGCTTTGAACTCATGATCCTCCTGCCTCAGCCTCCCAAGCCGCTGGGATTACAGGTATTAGCCACCATGCCCAGCTGAATGGGCTCTTTATCACTGTTACATTCCCAGTCCTTTTTTTTTTCTTTAGACAGGATCTCACTAAGTTACTGAGGCTGGCCTTGATGTTAGGGTTTCATTAAGTTGCTAAGGCTGGTCTCAAAATTTTGATCCTTCAGCCTCAGCCTCCTGAGTAGCAAGGATTGCAGGCATGTTCCATCATGCCCAGCAAGCCTCTTTCCTTTTGATACCATTTACAAATGAGGACTGGGACTGACTATACAGAACTTGAGTACTGTTAATAATTCACATTGCCAAGAGGATGTGGAGAAAAGGGAACATCTTTACACTGTTGGTGGGATTGTACATTAGCACAACCATTAAGGAAATCATTGTGGAAGTTCCTCAAAAGACTAGGAATGGAACCACCATATGACCCAGGTATACCACTCCTGAGTTTTTACCCTAAAGAATTAAAAGTCATCATACTACAGTGATACATGCATACAAATATTTCTAGCAACACAATTCACAATAGCTAAACTGTGGAACCAGCCTAGGTGTCTGTCAGTGGGTAAATGGATAAAGAAAATGTGGTATATACACAATGGATTTTTACTGAGTCACAACAGAATTATGTCATTTGCAGGAAAATGGGTGGAACGTGAGAACATTATGTTAAGCGAAATAAGCCAAACTCAATAAGCCAAGGATTGTATGTTTTCTCTCATATGTAGAAGCTAGAGAGGAAAAAGGAAACGAAAGGTGGTTGCAGGGGTGGTTCTCATGAAATCATGAAAATCAAAGAGAGATCTATAGTGTATGGGAAAGGGATAGGGAGAGGGAGGAGGAAAGGGAAAGGAGAAATACTAGGGGATGATATTGGTCAAATTATACTTATATTGTATGCATGTACAAATATATAACAATGAATCCCACCATTATATACAACTGTAATCCAATTATTAAAAAAAAAAAAAAAAAAAAAGGGTTAAAAAAATACACAATATCAAATCCCCATGAAGACATTCTGACTGGGGAGGGCAGAAGCATAGCTGGAATCTGCTTTTATAAATGCTTCAGACAAAGTGAACTGTATACTGAGAAAATATCCTTTTTTCTATTAAATTTCTCCTACCTGGTTTGAAATCCTGCCTTTAAAAAGCAATAAACTAAATCCCCATTTCCTTATCTGAGTTAAGTCATATGGCTTCATAGAAGCAGTTTGCAAATTAGGGGTACAACTAACCCAGGACATACTTCAAAAGGGTACAAGCCAGAGCATGAATAGCTAAAGGGGAATCCATTTCAAAACACTCAACTCTCACATATACTCTTTTCTCAATTAACCTGAAGTACACATCAGATTTTCACCAGGTAACATCTTCCACCTCTCCTTGTATAAAACTATCCTTTTCTCACAGTACAAAAAAGCCTGCCTATCACTCAGCCCACATCTTAAAATGGTGTACTACCTAGAGGTTTTAAACCTCCAGATTCTCAACTGGGGTTCTTCATCTGAACAGAGAACACAGAGGTTATTTCCCTGAGAGTGGTATACAACTATTACTATTCTCAATGTACAGAAGTCAATTCATCACAGATCATGGACACCTTGGGCATTAGGGCTAATTCTCTCTCAGAAGACTGTCTAGAAAGCAACTATATTTAAGGACAGTACTGTCCTTACAGTATAATGTACAACAGAAGTATAATGAAAGTCACTAATAGAAGTCACACATAATTTTTTAAAATTTTAGTCATATTAACAAGTTTTTTAAATCAAATTAATTTTAAGAATACATTTTATTTAAACATATTAATACATTTAAAAACATTTAGTCAATATAAAAAAAATTACTGGGGCTGGGGATGTAGCTTAGTGGTAAAGCACTTGCCTAGTATACAGAAGGCCCTGGGTTTGAGCCCCATCACCACACACACACACACACACACACACACACACACACAAAAGAGAGAGAGAGAGAGAGAGAGAGAGAGAGAAAGAGAGATTTTGCAGTCTTTTTTTGTACTCAGTGTTTGAAATCCAAACGTTCATTTTACACTTACAGCACATCTCAAATCCAGGAGCTCAACAGCCACATGTGCCTTATAGCTACAATAATAAGCAGCACAGATCTAGACCCTATTTAGGCATAAGGACAAGTTTAGCATCTCAGCTCTTTTTTGTTGTTGTTGTTGTTACCAGAGATTGAACCCAGGGATATATAACCACTGAACGACATCCCCAGTCCTTTTTATTTTGAAACAGGGTTTTGCTAAGTTATTGAGGCTGGCTTTGAACTTGTGATCTACCTGCTTTAGCTTCCCCAGCCACTGGGGATTACAGGCATGTGCCACCATGCCCAGAAGTATCCTCAGCTCTTAAGGGTAAAATCCAGCTATAGTCACTGAAAGGAGAAGTCCCTTATTTCATCTGAGGACAAATTGGTCTATTATCTAATTTCCTATAACATTAGAATTCAGATATGAGAAGCTAGTCTATTGGGAGTGAAACAAAATACATTTATTTGATGTAAATTAAGGTAGACTTTTTCCCTCAGAAATTGGATCTGATGGAACAGTTTGGTTTGATAGGGAGGATTGGCTTTGCAAGCTACACCATTAGAGAATAATGAATAAGCTAACATTGTCATTCCACAGTTTTGATAAAAATTTATTTTACATCAAATTTTATATTTTAAAGTTATTTGAAGTTATTTAACCCTGCATTAAAAGAAAACTAGGTATTACTTGAAAATGTGCTAAGAGATCCACAGTTTTTCAATAATCATGTGGGGAACACGCAAGGAAGAATGTCTAAAAACCAATGCTACATATTTAAACACGAACACATTTGGTCTAGACACCCTAGGGAATTTTTCATGTTATACAATCAATCTGGAGAATGAGTAGTATTTGGCTTAGGAAGGAATCAGAATTTGTTTCTTTCTTGGTTATTCTAGGAGTTCCAACCTTTACTTCCTTTTTTAATAACTATATCTTCTTCTAAATCTCTGCCCTCTAACCTTGACTCTTATCAATTAGCCATCCCAGCTTTTTATTTTTACTATTTATTTATTTTGCAGTGCTGAGGATTAAAGTCAGGGTCCTTCACATGCTAAGCAAGCACTCTACCAACTGAGCTATATACACCCAGCTCTCAACTTTTTATTTAGACTACAAAAATTTCAAATCAATAATCACTCTTTAGAGAGATCAATTTCAAAATGCACCTATGCCTCCCTAGCTCCAGCATCATTTTGGCCCACCTTTTCCTTTTTTTATTTTTCTTTTTTCTGGTTTTTGGTTTTTGGAATTGAAATCAGGGTCTTATGTACACTTAGGTCATGCTCTAACACTGAGCTACACTCCCAGCCCGTGCCTACCCTTATTTTCCTCCTCTCTTTTCCCCTTTCATGTCTATCTAATTAAAACTTAATTTCCTGGACTGGGGTTGTGGCTCAGTGGTAGTGCGCATGAGGTCCTGGGTTGGGTCCTCAGTACCACATAAAAATAAAATAAAGGTACTGTGTCCACCTACAACTAAATATATATAATTTTTTAAAAAAGAGAACTGTATTTCCTAATCCCAGGTTTTATCAGATTTCCTTAAACTGAGATCATATGAACAGACAAGCAAAAGACCTTGGCTCATTGGGCTTTGTTATATAAGCTGAAGTCTCTGAGGACAGTCTACCACCCCAGAGATGGGTCATGACCACACTTCCCAACATGCCTCACTTAGAGCCAGTTCCCTGGCACAACTTGCCTTGAATCACAGCCAAAGTCAGTCAGAAACATGAAGAACTGAAGTGCAGAAGGTACAAAGACCTGCGAAAGGCCACAGAACATTCTGGCATCACCCACTGCAGAGCCCACTTGGGAAACTCACCAGTAGGAGCTATGGAAGGGGGTCTGCCTCGTTTTCTTTTTGGCTCCCTCAAGTTCTCTTGTGGACTCTTCACAATATCGTTTTCAGGTTTTTTATCCACTTGGGTGTCTGCAGAGTACTCCCTGTCATTCTCTGAAATGTTCTCTTTATCTTCCTTCTCGTTCTTGGGAAGGCTTTTCTCCAACACCTTCCCTTTTTCAGCACAGATCAACTTTCCTTCTTTGTCAGGCAGCTTGGGTCGCTTTTCTGACTTTAAGGCTTTGTCCTCTTTGTCTTTCTTCACATTGACCGTGGCTTTTCTCTGTTCTTTAAATTTCTCTCGTTTATCGGGAGATGATGAAAGACTTTTGTGATCTGTTTCTTTAGGCCTAGCATTACCCACAATATTCTAAAATGAGCAAAATATCGATGAAACACACTTTGTGATTACTTGCAAATAAAAAATTAGAAGGTTGTTTGCAAATTTAAGAAGAAACTAAAGGAGGACATTTGCCATGTCACATAATGCAAAGCACCACTGAAAATATTCACCTATATGCTGCAGTTTGAGAACCAATCCTAAGCTTAACAAAAATAACTACCACGTTCAATTTCTTCTGAGACAGAATCGTCATTCTTCTCAATGAGGATGAATAAGTCACTAGCGAATAGTTAAAGGAACAGACAACTACCTAGGATCTTTTCTGGAAGCAATTATTCTGACAGAGGTGTTCTAGGAAAATGCTCTCAGGTTCTGAACTCCTTGTCTTTAGCCTGACTCAGGGCTTTTCAGAGGCCCACCTCAGTTTGCAAGTGTATGCTGATGCCTAGTTTTTGTGTAGAGAAAAACCCAAACTGGTAACTGGGAGGTTCTAAATACAATTTCCCAGTTCTAGACAAGCTCATAATTCCGTTATTTTTATCTATATTCATATATACTCATTCCAGAAACTTAACACAAACAAATGCCAAATTTAAGGCCAAAATAACATTGTAGCATACATATGGTTCTTAAATGTCTGAAAGGAAAATAATTGAAGAGAAAGCATCATTAGAACCAAAACTTTATAATTTTGTCAACTTCCTGAAGAGGAAATCCAGAAGGCAAAAAAATATTCTTGAGACTACCTTCATAGGTATCATGTCTCAATCTTCAATGTATGTATAGAAGAATTTGTTAAACATTTGTCAAAACATTTGCTCATCACAGGAAAAAACCCAACAGGTTACAAAATCACCAAATATTGTCCCATCAACTATCACTGAAAGGTGAGTAACTTGTTACGTCTCAGTAATAAAGCCTTTTACTAATTTCCTTAAGGCTGTCTTAACAGCTAATCTAATAACAGAATTTTTAAAAACACTAATTCCCAAATTTTGATCTCCACTTTCCTCTCACCTATACCATTACAATATTAAGATGACAGAGATTAACAGGAAAAAAATCATGAGTAAAGTAGAAAACTCTTCTATAGGCTCATATCTGTTTAGACCAAATTTGTGTCAACTCAGGCCCCATGCTCAGGTCAAGTACAAACAAAGTGAATGGGACACCAGAACACTATATTCCCAAATCAGGCATATCCAGCACAAGTGAGTGGTAAACCCACAGCAAAGGGTAAGTGTGTAAACCACCCAGTATGGACCTAAGTCATGGTAGAGGACAAAGCTAGATCAGGAGAAAATGTGACCAGGTCTGCTCTAGTGTTTCAACAAGTTCCCTATGATGGGTTACACCTCTGGGGGCAGGGCACAGAAAGAATGAAAAAAGAAGAGTCATCAGATACTTTTGAGAAAAGATGAGGAAAACAGGTATCAGTTAACAGTGTCCAAATATCCAGCATTTTTGAAAAAGAGAATCTGTGTTTAAAAAAATAGCAAAGATAGACAAACATGTACAACTTCTGAAAACTCATGTATTACTTTTTGGTGAGACTGTGTCATATGGAGGAAATAAAGACGTGCCATCATAACAAATGTAATGTCTTTATTTAAGAAACAAAAGTACAATGTTGGGCTGGGGAGATAGCTCAGCTGGTAGAGTGCTTGCCTCAGAAGCACAAGGCCCTGAGTTCGATCCCCAGTACCGCAAAAAAAAAAAAAAAAAAAAAAAGTACAATGTTAGCATTATTCATAACACAAAGCACAAAACCATATTTCTCACCTGATCTTTGGAAAAAGCTTTGACATGAATATGTTTGACAGTCTGAACTACTCCATCATAAAATTTCACAGTGTAAGTACCTAAAATTCAAGAAGATATGATTTTAACATGAAGTTTCATGAAAGCAGCAATTTTTCAAAGCATAAACACAAGGGAGCATAATAAATTTATGTGAGTTTTTTAAAAACTCTTCTAAGAATCACTTTCAGCTAAGGATGTAGCACAGTGGTAGAGCACTTGCTTAGTATGAATGAGGTCCTGAATTTGCTCCCCAGCAACACACACACACACCAAAAAAAAAAAAAAAAATCAAATTTAGTCCTACATATGTTCAAGATTATAACATGCTTATCTTCATGTCTTAGTCCAGATTACAGTTTGATTTTTATCTATACAACTCAAAAGTCACTTAAAAAAAACTTAATTTTTATGATGCTTCATTAAAATATAAATAATCTGCACTGAATTTAGGCTAAGAACAAAAAACAGTAAAACAATTAAAAATGTGAGGAAAATACAGACTTATTTTTTTCTTGGAGAATTATTCATTTTTGTAATTTAATATTTATTTTCTGGGCTTGGGAGCAGTAATATCTTTTTGGTTTTGTTTTCTGATGCTGGGAAATCAAATCCACAGCCTCCTCCATGCTAAGCACATGCTCCACCACTGAGCTACACCCTCAATAAATAATATCCTCCAAACTTCAAAAATTCTGCTAAAAGTATGTTTTTAGAGGTTATACTAATCTTAAAATCCATATGAATTATCTTCCTGTTACAATATTTTAAAAGAGACTTAGTCAAAACACTAAATGCTACCTGCCCTATTGTCAGTTTTATTTTATTTTTTTCCATTAGAAGAAAGTGTTAAGGATCATTCCTCCCCCGACCACTCTGTTTTGGTGCTAGGGATCAAACCTATAGCCTTGCACGTACTAAGCCCAAATTCTACCACTATGTTACACCCCAACCCTCAAATATTCATATCTTCCAAAATAAAAATTCAACTACAAAAGTTCTCATTAGTTACACACAAACCAAAGCTTTCAACCCTTTACCTCTTAGAAGCATAACTAATTCTGCATTCTTTCTCCCTTGCTCCAACCCCCAGAGATTAAAAAAAAAAAAAATTTTTTTTTAAGTTGCAGTTTATCTCAAGATTTCTAGTTAACAACTGATAATCATGTAATGGTTCACCACTAGTAAACAGTTCAATTTTCAGACTGATTTCCCACCTAATAAAAATCCCTGACAGGTGGGAGCAGAAGAATGCAACAAGGAAGTTAAGATCTCCTGGTTACTTTCTTCTTTTTCTTTCTTCTTTTAAGAGACAAGGTCCTGCTATGTTGCCCAGGTTGACTCCAAACTCCTAGGGCCAAGGGATCCTCCTCCCTCAGGCTCCTGAGTAGCTAGGACTACAGGGGCTTGCCACCAGGCCGAGCTTTACCTCATGAGTACATTCTCTCCCCAGGTCACCTTTCCTTCTGTCCTAAACAAGACTTGTCAACAGCTAGCCGACTCTCTTGTATTCAAAGTCCAACACAATCTGAGCCCATTTTTCAAGACTCTCTGTCTTTACTAGAATCAGATACCCACCAACTCAAAATGACTTGCTATCCACTAAAAGTGCCTGTAACACTCCCATCTGCATGTCTTTATCAAAATGTTTTCCTGCCTGGAATGTTCCACTTACTGATTCTCAGATGGTCAGTTCAAATGACCAAAACACTCCTGGGAAAGCTTCCTGGCCTTCTCTCTACATTTGGCACCTGGCCTGCAAAACTTCACACTTAGGTTTACCTTCATATATATATAGATTCTAACTTGAAGTAAGGCTCTTCAGGACAAAGCCAACATCTTGCATCAGTTTCTTCCTTACACAGTGCCTAGGTCACAGTAGACCAGTGTTCAAAGTGTGAACAGCAGCATCAATAACTCCTGGGAACTTGTCAGAAATGCAAATTACTAGCCCTACTTCAGATATGCTGAATCAAAAACTCTGGGAGTGGAGCACAGAACTGTTTTAACAAGTCCTGCAGGTGATTCTGATATAAAAGTCAGAGAAGCACTGTCATAGGCAATTAATAATCACCTACTGATCTTTACTCCTGGGCATTACAAAACAAAGGTGATTATTTACTGATATGTCACCAATCAGAAAGAAACTGACTAGCAAAGATATCAGGATGCATAGTTAGGCTTGGTGGAGTAAAACACCAACAATAAGATGGCAGAACATGATCCAGGAAGACTAAGGATGAAAACAGAAACAATTCTCTACATAAGGCAGCTCAGCAATGACTTGTGAGTCCCTACAACAGAGGTCTAGGATCCTCTCTTTCCAAAAACTGTCTAAAGTGCGAGGGTGCAGGCAAGCAAAAGAGTAACAATTAGTGATACTGCAGAATTCTGAACAGAACCTGCTTGTCCAAATGTGGTGTAGCTCTGCACAGCCTGGAAGTAAAGTAGGAGGGAGATGGATCAGGAAGTTTTTAAGAATCCAGTTCTAGTGAAATCTGAAAAATTAGCCCGGCGCAGTTGTATATGCCTATAATCCCAGTAACTCAGGAGGCTAAAGCAGTAAGCCTGCATGATCAACGCTGGCCTCAGCAATGTAGCAATGCCCTAAGCAATTTAGGGGAACCCTGTCTCAAAATAAAAAATAAAAAGGTCTGGGTATGTAGTTCAGTGCCTAAGTGTCCTAGGTTTAAATCCCCAGTACCAAAAATTACATGTAATTTAATTTGCTGGGAAGTCACACAAGCCTATACTTTCAACTGTTTATCATCAAAGTCAGTAACATCAAAATAAAAACTGTCATTTTTACAGACATTTCCACCATGCAAAAGGGCAATATTAGATAGTAGTACCCAACAGCTATTTGGGGTTAATTCTGAGGTTTGATTAATTAATTAATTAGTTCTGGAGTTTCCTCTTGAAGGCAGACTCCAGAATGAGGCCTTATATGAAGGACCCCCAATTCCATGGGAAGTCTAAGGCAGAGAGAGGATGAGAACCCAAGCCTGCCTGCTAACCTATGACCAGTTCTTTTCCTATAAGCTCACATTGCCCATAACTCAAGTTGCTCAGCCTATGTCTAAACTATACACCCAGAACACTGCTGGTCTCTCTGAAATGACCTAAACTATGGTCAAAGGTGCTCAAGGGCCACTGTCCTTAGATATCAATACTCTATTCCTGACCTTTTTGACTTATAGGAGACTACAAGAGATCATCTTGAAACTTCCTCCCAGGATCATGCTGAACACAGCCTAACTTGGATTTCAATAAATCAGAAGGGCCGGGTGGCATTTGCCTGTAATCTCAGTGACTTGGGAGGCTAAGGCAGGAGGATCACAAGTCTGAGGCCAGTCACAGCAACTTAGCAAGGCTCTAAGCAACTTAGTGAAACCCTATCACAAAATAAAAAATAAAAAGAGCTGGGGACGTGGGTCAATTCCTGGTAAATAAATAAGTAAATAAATAAATAAATAAATATCCAAAGGAATAATAGACAAGCCCGAAATCTACTTTCGTGGTTTCATGTATAACTAAAAGAGGGTCTTCCTGTGGAATTCTCCCACAGGTTGCGAATAACAGAGCTCTGCTATGGTCACAAACAACATCTAGTGAATACCATGTAAAAGACAGAAATCAAAATAAATACTGGCTGGGGATGTAGTTCAGTGGTACAGCACAAGCTTAGCAGCATGAGGCCCTGGATTTTAACCCCAGCAACAAAGGAAACAGTGTATTCTGTTGTATCTCCTCCAACTTGACACAAGGGTTACCACCTTGGGTTCCCTTAAGAAACCTCTGTTCTTACCCATACCAGATGAATCAAAGTTTCTCAGCCTTGCGTCTCCAAGGATTAAGAATTCCATGTATCAGACAATCTTAGAGCAACCAGGAATAGCTGAAAGGATGTTAAGAACAGAACCAGTGATGCATGCCAAGCTTATATTCTCCAAGACCAAGGAAGTAGGGATACATAGATGACTTTGGATTGGGCAATTTTGTGTTGGGGGGCGGGGGTTGTTTGGATTTTGTGTATGACGGGGGGAGTGGGATTTTGTTTGTTTTTTGTGGTATTGGGAATTGAACCCAGGAGCTATCTACCATTAAGCTACATTCACAGCCCTTTTTATTTTTTAATTTGAGATAGGGTCTTGCTAAGTTGCTAAGGCTGGCCTCAAACTTGTAATCTTCCTGCCTCAAACTCTCAAATCACTACGATTTCAGGTATGTGCCAATGTGCCTGGCTCTGGACAGATTTCTGCTGCTCTTGGATCTATCACAACTGTTACTCCAGGCCCCTTCTCTAGCCCATTCATTCTCCAAGAATCAGAGAATTCCAAAGATCACAGATGGTGGGTTCCTCAAGTCCTGAGGTTTCCACAACTTGCCTCAGTGGGTGGACAGAAATATGCATAGGATTGAAGGCCCACCTTCTCTTCCCCTAAGCCTTTACTTCTGAGCAATTTTACATACTGGGCTTAATTTCTGTAGCTGAAAATTTCCAAAACTGCTCATCTGTTACAATTCCTTGTTTGATTTCTAGTTGCTCAAATGAATCTGGAGCAAGAGTCTGTAATTACTAAGCAGGGTCTAGGACTACAGTCCCCCCCCCGACCTCTCTCTCAATAAGGCCTCCAAAGACACCACCAAGCTTCAGAAAACACAGAGCACCTTCACCTACACTAGCATTATACCAGGGAACACCAGGCCATAATCCGCAACTCCTGCCCTTTAAGGAAAACCCTCCTCCAATGCTGTGGAGAACAGCCTGGTACTGTGGGAAATGCAGGTCAGGAACTCCTGAGCCCCCACAGACCTCCACTCAGATCTCTGCTCTACCATTTATGTGCTTTAAGCAGTCTCTCCCGCAAGCTCAGTTCCTCATTTATAAAAGGAGGACAGGGTTAATAGCAATAAACTTTCCACATTTGTGTAAAGACTGAGCTAAGACATGGAAATCACCTGGCACAGGGCCTGTCACAGAGTAAGGGATCAATAAGTGATTCTAATTACCATCTACCAAGTCACTTTACAAGGGAAGCACCAATCCTTTCCCCCAACAGAAAATGACAACAAAGTGCTGTAGCACCTGCATGTGTGGGCCTCAATCTTCCTTTTATCTCTGTGCAAAGCTGTTCACAATGTACCAAATTCCCCACATTTCAAATGTAGGATCAGTTACAGCATGAAGAAAACAAAAAATAGGAACTGCTGCAGCAGAGACTTGAGCATACAGACCATTTCCATAGCATCTCCTGTTACAAAAGAACGCCTTGGGCACTGTCCCAAAGAGACTGAACTAGGGGAAAGGGGAAGCACATGACCCAAAAATATGCATGTTTTTTAGGAAGAGGGACCTGATTTGTCCACTCTGTCAAGTTAAAGAACCACAGATCCATAGGAAGAAACAATCCCCCATTTTGTCATAAATGCTAACCTACCTGCAGTTTCCCCAGAAAGAATGCCTTGCAGAGCAGAGTGCCCCTCTACTGGGGGCATGGAGTCCTGAAAGACAGGGGGCTCTGATTTCCCCCATGTTGAAAGGGGGAGTTGAGCAGTCCCAGCAAAGAGATGAGGTCAACTCACAAGAGCTAGGTTCCAAACAAAGATTCTATGAGAGGGCTGGGGAGATAGCTCAGTCGGTAGAGTGTTTGCCTTGTAAGCACAAGGCTGTGGTGTAAGCACCAAAAAAAAAAAAAAGATTCTATGAGAAAGCAGAATCCCTTCTTTTACTCCAACATAGACTGGGGGTCTACCAAGCTACCAACTACGATTGCCTTCACACTAAATGTGGCTCAGTTTCTACCACCACAGAACCATCCCAAACAAAAAGCTAATTAATATGGCACTGTCCTCCTTATTTTCCAAGTGCTAACTAATTACCCTAAGAAATTCTCAAATCATTATTTAGTTCTGATTCAATCATTCCAGATTCTGTAGTGCCAGAAGTCACTGCTCCCCACTAACCTGCTCAATCAATGCTCAGCCTCAGCAAAACCACCATGGAGGTTAAGAGTGGTAAGAAAATCAGACCAAAGAAGAATTTAAAAGTTGTCACTTCATTATCCATATCCTCCTAGCAGCACTAAGAAGACAGAAGTGCCATTTACAGGAAATAAAGGAGGCACCTTGCCAGCAGAGCTCCTCCTCACAGGACTATTAAGCTGTGGTGGCCCTTCCTAATGACAAAAGCAAGGCACAGCGGAGAATTCCAGGGAAGGAAGGAGCACTATAGCTCCTAATCCCATATGCCTTATAATGAACTATGATGAAGTAAAACTGCCCGCCAGCTTCCAGGGATAAACTCTAATCCCAACACAGAATGAAAAATCATTGTCTTGGGCTGGGGTATAGTTGAGAGGTTTTCTTAGCATGTGCAAGGTTCTGGGTTCCACCCCAGCACTGGGAAAGGGGGTGGTGGGGAAGAATCCTTATCTTTACCTCCAAACCAGGCACAGATCTGAGCTCCCACAAAGGCCAGCTTTCCCTTCACTACCCCACTGTGGCAATAGTACCACCAGCCTGTACCATTAAGTTCCCAGGTTCAGGATTTTCCCAGCCTGTGCCCTCTACTCCTTCATTCAATTAATCTCAAGAACAAGTAAGGCTGGCAGCACAATACAGAACTTCAGACCTAAGAACTTCAGGAAAGCAGGTTTTGGCAAAAGTTTCTACTCATTCTTCATGTGCATCAATTAACTAAAATTCACTGGACAAAAAGACCATTTTAGAAACAACCATAACCTCAAGATGCTCCCCCTTATAATATCAGTTCATGGAAGAAACACAACTGAAAAGACATTTTTCTTTCCTTTTCTTTCTTTCCTTTTTTTTTAATTTGCAATGTCCTGGCTGCCCCCATTTAAAAATCATTGAAAACACCTAATTAACTATCACTAATAATGTGGTCAACAACTTTTAGTCCTTAAATAACTATTTCAAGAAATTTCAGTCCCATCCCACACATGAAACTCTGTAGAGTTCCATGCTCCTGCCCTGCCTACTCTTGGTAGCTCACCTCAGCACTGACTTCATTCTGTCTGGAACTAGATTCCACCTGTCCCCCAAATTCTGAGATTTGCAGATACTAGATGAAATCTGTAGATTCCTAAGCCTTTGTTGCCTCCACTAAGATACCCTCCGCTCCTCTAAAAGAGGACTGCCGGGGCTCCTAAAACCCTCTTTGTCAGCCTGCTCCTCCTTTGCCATTCCCTCATCCAATCCCACTGCCCCCCCCCCCCCCCCCCCCCGTGTCTGTTTCCCATGGGACTCTAGGATATCACTGGAACAAAAGAGAAATGTTCCTCACCATCTGCTACCTCCTTTATCTAAGGAGTTACTTATCTCACCACTCAGAACTTTCATCTGAGCTAAAGAACAGTCATTCCCCAAGGAAGCAAAACTCCAATGGATATATTATTTGAGGGAGGATACGACTTGATCAGCACACATCAGCCCACTGACTTTTCAGGAACATTTACATGCAAACAGAACATATGTACTTCATATCACTGACTTCAAAAGTCATTTAGAGAAGAAAAGGCAAACTTAAAAACAAGAATCTGAAAAGACAAAGTATGTCTTTTTTTCTCCTTCTTCGCTCACAAGTATATCTGTTGTTAAAATGATTTGAAGCAGTTTAATATATGTAAGCTTCCCCCCAAAAGAAGACTTTTTAGGTCAATGTGATACATATGAAAAATAATAACAGGGATTTTATTAGGAACACAGCTTATAGAAGTAATTTAGGGAAACAAGATGCTATCCAAAAGGACTAAGCTGCCACAAACTGGAAGACCAATAACTGCTTACTCAACTCAAAAGACGTAATTGTGCTTTGGAGTCTATTTCAGCTATTCTCAGACAAAACATAGTCAGCTTAAGAACTAGCTCTTAGCAGAGTACTGAACAAATACGTGAATAACTTCACTGGGGACGGGGAGGGGAATGTGTGGAATCAAGCAGGTTTGTTTTTTCCCCTTCAGTGCTGGGGATGAAACCCAGGGCCTTGCGCATGCTAGGCAAGCACTCTATCACTGAATTACACACTCAATTCTGCAATCTGGCTTTACAGTCACCTCTAACAGTGGCACAAAGAAGCCCAACTGCCCTAAACATTCACTTCAGAGAGCAAGCTATACCACAAACATCCTGTAGAATGTTTTTAACAAAAGGTGATCACCTGGATCTAGAGTTTGTTCTGTGGGTGCCAGGATCCTGACCATATATAACCCTTCCCCTACCCTTGTGCTAGCAAAAGGAGAGTCTCTGTGTCTTGTTTCCCCTGTCCTGTCTCCTCACAAGTTCCAAACTTTGGCAAAGGCAACCCAACTTTGTATCCCTGCATCTTCATGTCTTTCCTCTATGACTTTGTAGCCACAAAGCACAAGAAACAACAGAGGCTTACTACAAATTATATGATAGTCCTAAACAGCAAGGACGCATACCCTTCCCAGCAGAATGACAGATGAATTATGATTGCTTTAGAAAACAAAGACTGAAATTTAGGAGAAGAATCAAGACTCACTTCTTATCCAGCTTTCTTTCCATTTGTAATCTCTTCCTAACTCCTAAAATACTGATTAACTTGAAGAAAGGGGACTCATAGGTAATAAATATAATATGCTACCAAACTATCATGTTATAAACATCCCCTAAGTCATAAGTAAAAATAACTACAACTCAAATGCCTTACCATCCTTGTTAACAGCAGTGACTCTGGCCGGGTAAAAACGACAATCAGACCAGCAAGCAAGGACCTGCTCGTTTATTTGAAATTCCTAAAAAACAAAACAAAAACAAACAAAAAACACACACACAAAAAAAAAAAAAAAAAAAAAAAAAAAAAAAAAAACCCTGTTACCAACTGAATTCCATAGGACACGCATAGTACCAAATTCATAAAAGAAGCTGGGATTGACAAGAGAGTGAGAAGGGGGAATGGGCTATTGGGAAAGAGAAAGATGATTCTGCTGTTCAGCAGAGAGTCAAAAAAAAAAAAGGACTGGGACCAGATCCCCAGGCCAGGGAGATCTGGGCAAGGACAGCACAGCTTTGAGGATATACACCCCCATATCCAGAATAAACAATAAAAGCAAGTTTAAGAACCCAGGGTCACCAGGGAATACACCCAATTTAGAGCTGGAAGAAATGAAGTTACTTCATCTTCAAGGAAGCAACAGTCACACTATTTAATGCCACCCACACGTCTATAAGATTTCTTGCCAAAGGAGCCACCCATTCACCTTTAATATTTTGTACTCTTTTCCCAGCACATGGTTTGCATTGATAAATTCTGTAGAATGAATACTGAATAATCAAATAAAACAATATTGGAAGGAAAACCCAAAAAAGGCCAGCCAGAGTTCAAGTTCCCTAGTGAAGGTTAAAATGGAAAACAAAATCCAGGTTGAGTCAGATCTAAAACCAGCAGAACTATTACAGAAGTCTCAGTGCCTGTTTTAAAAACTTAAAACTAATACTTCATATATCATTTTATTTTATTTATTGTGTGTATGTGTGTGTGGGGGGGGTGGTGCTGGAGAGTATAAACCCAGGGCCTTGCACATGTTAGGCAAGGACTCTACCACCAAGCTACACCACAGTCTGGGTAAGTCATTGTGAAGTCAATAGACGCTCCAGGCATAGTGATAAAATTCAGAAAACAGGAATGCAATCCAATCAATTCTGGGTTCCTCAAGGGCTTATAAAAGACCTAGAATAAGTAAGCAGCACAGAATCCACACACAGAATGATAGGTTTACAAATGATCAGGCATCAGGTGAGCTTAATAAATGATCTAGATGTTTAGAATATCTATATACAGTATTCTAGATACAGAGGATCTAGAATTCAATCATTCATTCATTTATTCAACAAATATTTACTGAAAGCCTATTATGTGCCAGGAATTGTTCTAAAGGCAGGAAAACACTGGTATAAAAAAGAAATAAGGTGCTGAGCATCTCAGTAACTCAGGAATTCCACTGATAATTCCAGCACGTCAGTAATCCCAGTAACTCTAGACACTGAGGCAGGAGGATCACAAGTTCAAGACCAGCCTCACCAAATTAGCAAGGCCCTAAGCAACTTAGTGAGACCCTTATCTCAAAATAAAAAATAAAAAGGTCTGGAGATGTAGCTCAGTGGTAAAGTGCCCCTGGGTTCAATTCCCCAGTACCAAAAAAGGGAATAAATAAATAAATAAGGTCCCTGGTTCATCATCGATGCAGTTCAGCCTAGTTAGTTTATAAGCTGTCATGTCAATCACATCAAACAGATGAAGAATGAAATACTTCAAGAGCCCCAGGCACCAGAGAGATCTCAGGGATACAACTATAGGCCAAAATAAGGACTGGCTCCCAGCTGCTATTGACTTTCACACTGAACATCAAAGACATTTTGAATGGAACACAAACAGTCCAATGGTTGATACCACTCATTATAGAACTCGCCAGATTTATTACTCACAGAAGAGCCGTCCTCTTCATGTAAACCCTCTTTCCTCAGTTGTATTTTCTCTAAAGGGCGTAAATAAGGACTGTCCCAGCAGAACCACTCATCATAACGATGGTTCCAACGCTTGAAATGAATGAGTACTTTTCCTTCTTCGTAGTCAATGTCTTCTATATGAGCTGGATACCTGAGTCAGAAAAGAATTAAAATTCCTTTAATATCTACCCAAAATATCCAAAAGGTACCCTATCAAACCTCTTCCCACAGAAACATGTTACCAAAGTCTTAAAGGCCTAACATTTGGAGATCTGTGTAATTGGGTCAAATAAACTATGCAGGTAACAGGTTCAAATCCCAACCTAGATATTACACAGTTTATGAACTATTAAACTAACCTTTCAGAACCTGAGTTCCCCCATGTAAAGTGGGTTGCCAGTTGAAAGAGATGACATATACAAAAGGCTGGAGCACACAGGTAGCAGGAAGCAAATATCTAATAAGTGGATTATATTTAATGTATGCCAATATATTAGAATGATCATGCAACCCAGACTCCACCTGACAGTCTCCATTATAAGTATTTTGTAATCCATGCAATGGAATGCTATGCAGTCCTTAAAAAGAACAAGATGATTCTATGTGCAAAGGTATAGAAAGCTCTCCCACAATGTGATTCAAAACACTGAATGTGTAAACTGTCTATTTCTAAAATAAGATAAAAATATACGCAAAAAACTTATAACAGTGGTTACTTGTAGAAAAGAATGGTCAGTTTAGTAGATGAACTGAACTTTTTTTTTTCTTCCCTGCAGTGCTGGAGATTGAACCTTTTGCACATGCTAGGCAAGTACTCTACTGCTGAGCTCAGCCTTACATGGGCTCTTTCACTCCACTCTACCCATCCTTCTGGACTGAGAGTTGGGAAGTAATGTCATTTTCTGGACTCCCTTATAATTTATAATTAGCAACCAAGGTCACAGAGACCCATGGATTAGTGGCCAGACCTAGTACACCAGTGCAAGGCCTCTCAAACTTTCAAGTATATGTAAACCATAAGGGGATCTTGTTTAATATGAAACTTCTGATTCAGTAGGCCAAACTAGGGTGAAGAGCTTTGACAAGGATTGGGCATGTAGCTCAGTGGTAAAGCACTTGCCTAGCACACATGAGGCCCTGAGTTCAACTGCCAACATCGTTAAAAAAACAAGTATTCAAGCATTCTGACAAGCTCCCAGGTGATGCTGCTGGTATGAGGCACTGGGTTCAATCTTCAGCACCACATAAAAATAAATAAAATAAAGGTATTAATCCATCTACTAAAACAATTTTTTTTAATTAAAAGTAAATAAATAAAGCTGGGGTTGGTGGCACACACCTATAATCCCAGTGGCTAAGGAATCTAAGGTTGGAGGATCGCAAATTTGAAGACAGTTGCAGCAACTTGTAAGGCCCTAAGCAAATTGGTGAAGCCTGTCTCAAAATAAAAAATAAAAACTGGGGATAAACTTCAGTGATAAAGTGCCTCTGAGTTCAATCCCCAGTACCAAAATATAAACAAACAAAAGAAAAAGAAGATCTCTTAAATATATTAATCAGACTGTTATTTTGGAGTAAATTTTAGGGTCTACCTATATTTTCTCCCTTGAATTTGCACATTTCCATCCTACTATATCCAGCACCTAGAATAGTACTGTCCTAATAAGTAGGTGCTACCTAAATAAACAGGCTTGCTTCTAGTATCTGTAAATTGTGTCCTCTTCAAACTTCCCACTCATGTCCTCTAAGGCAGTTTGCTTGGCACTAACCTTGCATATACTGAGCACTCAATAAATGTTCAGTAGATAAATTCTGCTCTCCCTATTCTTCCCAAAGGTCACATGTCCTGTGAATTTTTCAATTTCAAGGTTCTCAGACTCCAACTTCCCATTCCAATGTCAGTCCCTCCCCAAGTTGAGGCCTCTATCACTTCATGTACATCCTCCTACAGGAATGACACAGCATTCTTTCCAAAACTCCTAATGGTACTATGCACACATTATGTATTGCTCAAAAAAATTAACAGCCAGGCACAGTGGTGCACACCTATAATCCCAGCAGCCTGGGAGGCTGAGGCAGGAGGATCTTGAGTTCAAAGCCAGCCTCAGCAACTTAGCAAGGCCCTCTGCAACTCAATGAAACTCTATCTGTAAAAACAAATACAGGGCTGGGGAGATAGCTCAGCTGGTAGAGTGCTTACCTTGCAAGCACAAGGCCCTGAGTTCGATCCCCAGCACCGCAAAAAAAAATAAAATAAAATAAAATACAAAAAAGGGTTGGAGATGGGGCCCCTGGTTCCCCAGTATTAAAAAAAAAAAAAAAAAAAAAAATCAATCAAAGGAATAAAAAGTCCTGAAACTAGTCTTCTATGCCAATCCAACTGACAGCTGCAATAAATATGTCTTAACAGCATTAACAGCAGACTGGCTATGTGATCTGCAGAATTGAGTAGTACAATTGTAGGAAATAAGACAGGATTTCCCAAATCTATTCCTCTTGGTAAAATGGGAAAAAGGACACAAACATCTCAATTATAAACTTCTTGCTCTCTCATTCATTCCGCCTATAGGCACTGATGACCTCTGTAAAGTAACAATCTGAGTGAGGCTGGGGTGTTGTAGCTCAGAGGTAGGGTGCTTGCCTAGTATGTGTGGGTTCGATTCTCAGCACCACATAAAAATAAATAAATAAAATAAAGGTCCATCTACAACTAAAAATAAATAAATAAATAAAATAAAATAAGTAAAATAAAAATCTGCCCTAACATATCACCATTCAAACCACTCTCTTTAATGTTTTACTATCACCAGCTGGAGCTTTCAAAGACAGGGTCTTTTAACTAATACAGTGAATTAATTTTTACAGACTTAAATTTATTTAATTTACAGAACCTTTCTTTGTACTGTAATTACATTCTTTCTAAGTTTTGGTGTTGAAATATACCTTTTAATTAAAACTGGTAATTTTTTAATACCCTTACTACTATTAAGCAGCTATTAAAAAGAATGAAGCAGTTTTAGGTGATCTTAAAAGATATCTAAGAGGACTGGGGTTGTGGCTCAGTGGTAGAGTGCTTGCCTAGCATGTGTGAGGCACTGGATTCGATCCTCAGCACCACATATAATTAAACGAATAAAATAAAGGTCTATCGACATCTTAAAAAAAAAAAAGATATCTAAGAAAAGTGGCGAAGTGGCGGTGGAAGGCAGAGGGGACCCTGAGATGTAAAACCGAACATTGGAATGCACTACCGCTTATTTGGGGGAGGGGAGAAAGCCAAAACATTCATACCTGTGTTTAACTACATGGGCTATTTCTGGAAGGATGATCAAGTGGGTTGGTCTCTTGGGAGGGGAACTGGATAGTTAAGGAACTAGACAGGAAGTACAAGACTTATTTTACTCAATGTATATCCTTTTGTATGTTTTGAATGTTGTACATGAGCACATATTAACATGCAAACTATATAATTAGATTTTACTCTAAATTATCCTTACTTGGCAAAATAGAAAGTGAGGAAACTCAGGACAAATTCTTTTAAATTCTATTGGTTAGTGCCTTCTAAATGTCTGGGAAGGGGCTGGGGTTGTGGTTCAGAGGCAGAATGCCTGCCTAGCACTTGGTTCAATCCTCAGCACCACATAAAAATAAATAAATAAAATAAAGATTTTGTGTCTATATATTAAATAAATAAATAAAAGTCTGGGAAGTCAAGATTCACAAAATCAAGTCTGAACTCCTACACTACAACTCCACTGCACACACACAGATCTGAAGGAATCTCTGCGTCCTTAAAGACTAAAGTTTTATCCTCACTCAAAAAAATCTTCAACAGGCAAAAAATTAAAAAACAAAAATAATTTTTTTCTTCCCCTGGGCAAGGGTATTCCACTGTCTGCAGAACTACAGAAACTACTCCAAGAGCCTTAACAGTAGCCAAGGGACAACGTTTCCTCAAGAGATAAGTGGTCCTATCTATTTCCCTAAAGTGTGACAAGGAGGCAAGTTACTCATAGGAGGGTGGGGTACCTAACTGCATTTCAGAAAAGAAGGAGGCAGCAAAAACCATCTCAAAGATCACCCCAGTGAGTCTTGGCAGATCACAATTACTATCTGCCTTGGGGACAGTTCAGCTTCATAGTCAATAGGACTTTATTAAGTGTCTTTCATCTGACCTGCCAATTCCAAGTCCTGGAAGAAATTATACACACATATGTGTTCAAACCCCTGCCCTGGATTGAATCCAGGGGTGCTTCACTACTGAGCTACATCTCTAGACTTTTTTATTTTTCATTTTGAGACAGGGTTTCACTAAATTGCTGAGGGTCTTGCTAAGTTGTTGAGGCTGGCTTTGAACTTGTGATCCTCCTGCCTCAGCCTCTTAAGCTGCTGAGATTACAGGTGTGTGCCACTGCACCTGGCTGATTAAGCTTTAAAACCATTAGCTTGAAATACATAAAATGGCTGGTAACTAACTTTTTTATCCATAAAAAGAGTAATTTCACTCTTAGATAACTATAAGGTTGGCTAGAGAGAATGAGTTAAGATTAAAAAAAGAGAGAGGTATAAATGAAATTTGTATAGGCAGAAAAGGGAACAGAATTTCAAGCTTCAATTTGTGGCTGATAGTGACTGATGAAATTGATATGTTAGCTTCCAAACCAACACTGCACCTAGAACTCACCTTTCTAAACAATGGGAATATCAGTCAGAAGAAGCAGATATTAAACACCAAAGTATCAGTAAAAGTTAGCTATGGGGAGCTGAAGATGTAGTTCAGTGGTACAGCAATTGCATGGTATGTGCAAGGCCCTGAGTTAGGTACACACACACAGAAAGGTACCTATTGGGGGGGGGTAGGGGGGGAAGGATTACAAATGGCCAAGAGGTTTTTGCTTATACTTCGAATTTTTACAAGATTTAGTCACATATTACTTCTGTAAATAAAAATATATTTTTTTTCAAGGACTGGTGATTCCAGCAATTCAGGAAGCTGAGGCAGGAGGATTGCAAGTTCAAAGTCAGCCTTGGCAACTTAGCAAAATAAGTCTCAAAATAAAAATAAAAAAGCTGAGAATAAAAATATAAGAGGTGAGAATGTAACCCACCCAGGTAGAGTGCACCTGGGTTAAATTCCCTGCAACACAAAATGAATTAATTAATTATTTGAAACACAACTAAACGTCCCCCACCCCCTTAGCCCGCCTGGGATCTGGAATGGTTTTATTTTAGTATAACTCAAGAAAAAATATGTATCTTGAGAGAGTTGGGGTGGGGAATAATATAAAAGACTTGCAGGCTGGGAAAAAACAAAGGCCTATTTTTATAAATGTTTAATGTTTACACCCCTGGATGCTCCAAGAAGTCATAATTGTGACAGTCGGTTATGTGTGCCATAAATTTAGTTGCTAGTAAAAATTCTGCCTGTTTGCCCTGAAAAAATTAATAAATAAATAAAATAAATAACTAAATACTTCTAAATTAAAAATTCTAAAAATTATTTAATGGACAGATATCAACCAATAGCTTCATGAATGGCCTGTGCTTATATGCAGTTATTACACGCACAAAATGAAACATCATACAGTTGTGAAGAAAAAGAAAAGAATAAAGATTGTAGACATGGTGGCACATGCCAATAATCTCAGCAACTTGGGATGCTGAGCCAAGAGAATTCCAAGTTCAAGGCCTGCCTCAGCAACTTATCAAGATCCTATCTCAAAATAAAAATAAAAAGGGCTAGAGATGTACCTTAGTGCTAAAGTGCCCCTGGGTTCAATCCCCTGTACAAAAAAAAAAAAAGGAAGAAGAAGAAGAAGAAAGAGATACTGTATGAATTAATAGATACAGAAAAAGTTCCAACATATATTAAATTTTGAAAAAGAAAGCTACAGCAGCTGGGGTTGTGGCTCAGTGTGAGGCCTAGCACGTGTGAGGCCCTGGATTCAATCCTCAGCACCACATAAAAATAAAATAAAGGTATTGTGTTCACCTACAACTAAAAAATATATATTAAAAAAAAGCAAGCTATGGAATTGTAGCTATCTATATAATACAAGCTATCTAATGATTAGCTTTGTGTTAAGTATAGATTGGTTTTGTTCATACAATATTTTAATAAAGACACATTGGTATGATAGAAAGAAATAGACAATCTATGAGGGTAAAGCAGAAACAGAATAGATAAAGGAGCAGAAGCAAACATTCTCGCTGTATATACTGTTTCAGTGTTCTAATTTTTTTAACTTCTTGTATTTCCCAGAAAACTATCACATCACATTCCAATGATTACTTTGTCACACTTTCAAAACTGATACCTGTCATTTATTTTTTGTATGTTACCACACAGACTGGTGCTTCTAAAATGATGTTGAAAATTAGCAGGGAGCCAGCACAATGGAATACACCTGTAATCTCAGCTACTCGGAAGGACTGGGCAATTTAGCCAGACCTTGTCTCAAAACAAAAAATTAAAAAGGGCTGGAAATGTGGAAATGTAGTTCAGTGGTAGTGTCCCTGGGATTCATCTGGAGTAACACACACACACACACACACACACACACACACACACAATAAAATAATATAAAATAAGAAGAGGAGGAGGAGCAACCAACCTACCTACCTACCTACCTTCTCTACGGCCTTTTCAGAAAGTAGTTCCTTACCTACATTTTCCATTGCTTCTGTGGTTACTAGTTGGATCAAGTTTTCTACCTCTTTTTGAGTCAACTGTGCCTAAGCTAATAAGAGCATTTGGGGGGTTTGTTGCTGGGGATAAACCCAGAGCCACCTCACTGAGCTACCCTCAACCCCCCAAAATAGAGTTTGAAATGGCAATCAGAAATTAAATATAAAAGTGTTCAAAAACTTAGCATCTTCCCTCAAAGAAAGGAACTGAAGATTCCTCACACGTACTTGAAGCTTAAGTCACAAACAGGATTTTTAAATATCCATATAAACACATGACTGTTAAGCACTTTGTAGGGCAGGGACTATGCCCATTGCTTGCATTATTCAATAAAAACTCCTGAATTTGTATTATGAAAAAGTCAAACTGCTGGGTCCTAAAGAAATAGACGACCAAGCATCAGGATCTCTAAGGTGGAAAGAACCCAAAGAAAAGCTTGGTGGCTTCATTGGGATTCCCTACCCTATCTTATAAGCAAAGAGACCAAGTAATACAGTCTGGAGGGAAAAGGGTAAAGGAGTATATCTCTAAAATTACGCAGACTTCCTATACCCACCCATACCAGCACCACTTGGAAAAGAGACACTGTCTTTCCATGGCCTGCCTGGGCTCAAGAATCTGGGTTCCAGTTACTCTCTAAAGCACCTGAATGAACCTTTCCCCATCACCGCTACCCTCTCTTTAAGCCCATGGCCTCCCACATGCTAGGCAAGTGCTCTATCCTTATACTATTATCCCCAGTCAAGCCCCATTCTCTCTCTTTTACTTATTTGTTTGTTTGTAAGTTTGTTTCTCTATTTTGTCATGCTTAGGATTGAATGCAGGGGCAATCTACCACTGAGTTCCAACTCCAGCCCTTTTTAAGTTTTTTTATTTGTCTTGCTAAGTTGCCCAAGTTGGCCTTGAACTTGTGATCCTCCTGCCTCAGCCTCTTGGGTAGTCTCTTCTCCCTCCTCTGACTTTTTTTTTTTTTTTTTTTTTTTGATTTAGGGATCTAACCTAGGGTCTTGAACATAGAATGCAAGTACTCACACTGAGCTACATCCTTAGCTTTTCCCTCCTTCTCTTTTAAAAGTACATTTTTCCTTTTTTGCTGCTGGAGATTGAACCCAAGGGTGCTTATCCACTGAGCCACATCCCCAGCACCCTTTATTTTTTTATTTTATTTATTTATTTTCATTTTGAGACAGGGTCTTGCTAAGTTGCTTAGGGCCTCGCTGAGTTGCTGATGGCTTTGAACTTGCATTCCTCCTGCCTCAGTCTCCCAAATTGCTAGGATTACAGGCACATGCCACTGCACCCAGCTTAAAATACATTTTTCTACCACTCACCTCCCAGTCTGTTCCTGAGTCAAACCTACTTTCTCTGTTTACTGTCCACAGAAGCAGCAACTGAGTGTTGAAACCTACTTCAAATTTTTTCATCAGACTTCCTTTTTTTTTTTTTGCTGTGCTGGGGATTGAACCCAGGGCCTCATGCTTGCAAGGGAAGCACTCTACCAACTGAGCTATATCTCCAGCCCCAGACTTCCTTTTACACTAATCAGATATTAGAAGTTTAGGAGAATACCTTTAGAGAATCCTCAACATTTGTACTGAGAGAAAAGCATTTGCCAAACGTCTAATTCTCCCCTAGAATGCCCAGTATATGGTAGGCATTCAAAAAATGTTCAATGGATGCATTTTTTTTTATTTTTTATTTATTTTTTTTTTTTGAGGCACCCAGGATTGAAACAAGGGCCTCAAGCATGCTCACAATCACAAGTGACCTACTTGTGCCATGTATCTTATTTTAAAAAAATCACATATCAATACCAGGAGCCATAAAACCAACACACACACATACACAACAAAAATCAAAAACAAAATCAAACCAGAGGGGCTGGGGAGATAGCTCAGTCAGTAGAGTGCTTGCCTTGTAAGCACAAGGCCCTGGGTTCGAACCCCAGCACCCAAAAAAAAAAAAAAAAAAAAAAAAATCAAACCAGAATGAATGATCAAAATTAACCAATGATATCACTAGACCAACAATAATCCCAGCTACTCAGGAGGTAGGACCGCAAATTCAAGGTCAGCCTAAACAATTTAGCTAAGACCCTACATTAAAATAAAAAGTAACGACTGGCAGAATTTTTTTCCAGGTGCTTCCTCTATTACTATCCTTTATTCATATTAACTCTTTTTAAAATTTTAGGTTATTTAAATAATTTTAACAGAAGTAGGCTGAAAAGCCATGAGTTTTAGAATTCAATAACCCTGTTTTCCCATCCCTCACTTCCCAAGGCACTGAAGCTGAATCTTCCCCCTTGCAGTTAAAAGAAAGATGGCATTGGCAGAAATGTTAGGGAACTTTGAAACTCTTATTCTCCCCATGTCCCATATGGCTTAATTTTAACATAAAATGCCTTCACACTGGATTGTAAAAGGCATGTGGTTTTAGAGATTTTTTGTGTATGATGTATTATCTTCTGCAGTATTAAAGGGAAAGAAGTATTAATGTGCATCGCCCTATCTTGTTTTTGAAGCCAGGGAAGTTGTATGATTTTGTTACCAGCAATGCTAACCTGAATATGATCTGGTTACCCTGGAAATGCAGGAACTTACATGAATGTACTGTAAAACAAAATGCGGACTGATTTTTAAAATAAATAAATAATAAAAATAAATAAAAATAAAAAGTAACAAAGGGCTGGGGATATAGCTCAGTGGTAAAGTTACCCTGGGTTCAGTCTTCAGTACCCAAAAAAAAAAAAAAAAAAAAAGGGATATTCACATTTGAGATGTGAAGAAGACAAACCAATCCCAGTAGATCTGTCAATTTCAAGATAAATGTACATGGTGATTACCAAGATAAAAGTGCTTTATTCCAAAGGTCAAAAAGTATGAAAAGCACTTATTTAGTAGTAGGGTAGAGCACTTGTCTAGCATGCGAGGCCCTGGATTTCATCCCTAAAAATCACCACCAAAAAATAATAATAATAATAGTAATCTGAAATTCAACTTGGAAAGGACAGATAACTAAAACTTCATAGTAAATGAGATTATTATGACATCCTTATTAAGCAAGTCGTACAACTGGTCACCAAGTCAACCAAAAAGCTACAGAAAACCAGGACAGTTGATGTCAAACAGAACAGGACAAGAAGCTGACACAGTGGGGCATGACTATAATCCCAGCAATTCAGGAGGATCATAAATTCAAGGTTAGCTTCAGCAATTTAGTGACACCCTGTCTCAAAATAAAAAATAAAAGGGCTGGGGATGTGGTGCAGTGGTAGAGCGTCCCTGGTTTAATCCCCAGTACTACAAACACTCATATAAAACAGGACAGGGAGAATGATCAAAAATTAGAAGAAGGTCTTCGAACTAAATTCCTCAGAAACTTTCTAAGTATCTATCCCAAGTCAGGAAAGTATGCTAGGTTTTGGAAATGCAGAACCAAATCTATGAAGACATGTGATCATGGTAGCTAGGAAGACAGACCCTCTGATACAAGACACACCAGCCTTTCAAGTCCTGTCAAACCATGCACATTCCCACATCCAGTCTGCTTCCTTTACCTGAAACAATTCCCCTGCTTGTACTTTGCACGTAATATCCTTATGCTCCTGCAGCCTCAGGACCACACTACCTCAAGTGGCCCCTATCTCCTGTGTCAGTTTCCTGCTTGCTTCCTGCATAGCATTGACCTCAATCTGTGATCATTTCATTGGTTTCTCTATTTACTTGTTTAAGTTAATGACCTGCTTCCCCAGAGGATGAAGTACCCCTAAAGGCATCTGTTGCTTATATACTACAGTATTCCCAAGAAGAATAAGATACAAATAATTATAATAAAGTATGCCAGATCCAACAAGAGAAGACTCCTTCAGGTAACAAGGACAGAGAGAAGCAAAAGGCAGAGAAGGAGAGAAAGAGGGACAAGGAAGAGGAGGGGCCCAGACAACTCTAGGGAAGAGGAGACACTTGATTACAGTTCCGAAAGACGACAAGGCATTTTCCGGGTGATCAAGAAGGGGGTGAGGGCTGGGGCGATAGCTCAGTCGGTAGAGTGCTTGCCTTGCAAGCACAAGGCCCTGGGTTTGATCCCCAGCACCGCAAAAAAAAAAAAAAAAAAAAAAAAAGAAGGGGGTGAGGCTGGCATATTTTTGAGAAAGCATGTGATATATGAGTAAATCAGCATAATACAGAAGAATAAAAGTACAAAAGAGGACAAGGATATGCAAGTAATTGAAGAAAAGGAAGGAAATAGCAACTAAATGTAGGGGACCCACAGCTGGGCCCTAAATGAATGTTTCCCCAGAGCAGTCCATAGACCAATGGGTATTGGCAAGCACAGAACTGGTGATCAGCAAGGTCTCCATGGGGAATCTTTTATTGTCCTTTTACATAATCTGGACCTCTTTATCAGAGCTGTCCAGTTGTGGTATCACAGAAAGGTTAGAAAGCAATGACCACAAAGATCCAGGGCTAGAGACACAGTTCAGTGGTATAGCACTTGCCTAGCATGCAGGAGATTGTGGGTTTGATACAGGGAACCTAGCATTAGATAATCACTTTCAAACAGTAATTGCAGTGACTTTAGAAGATGTCTGCAAATTTGATACTCATCCCTTAAAAAGATAGAATCTAATTATTCCCCTGAATGTGGTCTCAATTCTAACATACAGAATATGATGGAAATGATGGTGTGACACTTCCAAAAGCTGAAAGTTCAATTCCACTTCTGGGTAAATACACAAAAGAACTGAAAACAGAGACTCTAAGAGATATTTCTACACCCATGTTCACAGCAGCATTATTCACACCATCAAAAGGTGAAAGCAAGCCAAGTGTCCAACAGAAATAGATTTTTAAAAAATGGCACATTCAAACAATTAAATATTATCCAGTCATAAAATAGAATGAAATTCGAACATATGCTATACCATGGATGAACCTTAGGACATTATGCTAAGTAAAATAAGGCACTCACAACAAGACAAATACTGTATGATTCCACTTATATTAGGTATCTAGAGTACCTAGACTAGAGGTTACCAGAGGCCAGGGGACTGGAAAAGGTTTTTTCTTTTGTTTCTTGGTTTTTGTTTTGAGATGTTACCCAGGCTGACTTCAAACTCCTGGGTTCAAGTGATTCTCTCACATAAGCCTCCCAAGTGGCTGGGACTGCAGGTGTGCACCCCCACATTCAGCAGGAGTTGTTGATTGATGTGCACAGAGTATCCGTTTGGGAAGAAGAAGAAAAAGCTGAGGATATGGATGGTGGCGATGGAATTACAATGTGAATAAATGAACTTAATACCTCAGAAGTAAACCTTACCTTTAATGTTATGTATTATTTTAACATACAGACATGCACAAATGTGCTCTCTTGGATTCTCATTCTAGGGGAAGTTAGATGCTGCATCTTGAGAATATTCTAGATACCTATGGAAAAGTCCTCCTGGCAGGGAACTGAGGCATTTTGCCAGAAACCAACACCAACTTATCAGCCCCATGAGTGAGCCACCTTCAACTACAACCTTGTGAGACCCTGAGCCAAAACCTCAGGTTAGGCTGCTCTGAATGTAGTTCCTACAGACACTTCAGAGTATAATGACTGTTTATTGTTCTAGACCACTAAATTCTGAGAAAATTTATTACATAGCAACAAGTTACTATTAAAGTAGCATTTTACAAGACATTTTGCTGTGGTTTCTAAAAGTTACATCTAAACACAGTTTTTGGTTAGGGGCACCACTCATGTTTTCAAGTTTGAGAAACAAATTAATTATTAATAGCACTTGCTTACCAAGGAAAAGGAAACGATTGTTCCAGTTGAGGAACAAGGACTACCGGCATGTCCAAAAAGGCAGAAAGCTCAGGTCTAATTCAGGGATACAACGCTGATTTGTAAACCCTGCAGGTCCTTGAGCCCCAGGAAGCCTCACTGCTCAGAATCATGACTGCCTTCCAGTAAAATCAAACTGCCTAACATCACACCCTGGCAGGGTGCAGTGGTGCCGGCCTATAATACTAGTGACTCAAGAAGATGAGGCAGGAGGATCACACGTTTGAGGTCAGTCTGGGCAATTTAGTGAGACCCTGTCTCAAAATAAAAAATAAAAAGGGCTGGGGATACAGCTCAGTGCTCCCCTGGATTCAATCCCCAGTACCCCCCCCAAAAAAAAAAAAAAAGAAAGAAATGCTATAGGAGTGGGTGGGAACCAGGAAGAAAAAGAATTTCCTTTTGAGTTTCTACTCCAATTAGTCAGTATTTACCCACATATTAATATCTCCAGGATTTATAAACTACATTTACATATGGCATCTCTTTTTTGTTTTTTTATGGCATCTCTTTTGATCCTTACCACCATCCCATGAGATTTATGAAGGATTATTATCGCTGCACCCAATTTACATTTGTGAAAATGAAAACTCAATGAGAGCAACTAGCCAGATATGGTGGTACACATCTTAATCCCAGACTTGAGAAGCTGAGGCAAAAATGTCAAGTTTAAGGCAAGCCTCAGCAACTTAAACCCTGTCTAAAAAAAATAAAAAGGAGTGGGAACGTGGTACAGTGTCCCTGGATTCAATCTCCAATACTAGAAAGAAAAGAAAAAGAGAGAGAGAGAGAGAGAGAGAGAGAGACAGAGAGAAAGAAAGTGTCTAGGAAGATGAAGAACCAAGATCATTATCCAAATCTTCTACCTTCACTTCACATCCAGTGAAGAGCTTTCTGCTCTTAACTTGACTTCGCATTTAAATATTTTTATAGTGACACACATCACAGAGGTGTGTTATATGGTGCTATTTAAGTCTATCTGATGGTTAGCCCACAATTTGCCTGAAAATTCACCCAGAGGTTGGAGATTCAGCTCCTCCAGATTTTTTTTTATATAATAGACTTCCTGCAAACATACAGCATTTATTTTGCTTCAAGAATCAAAGTATGACTATTCCTGGCTTGGGAGACACATCAGAAGCCAAAGATTTCTATGCACAAAAGTTAACATTCTAAGCTATCACCAGTCTTTGCTGGAGAAAGGATGAAGACAGAAGATATATTTAGTGAAAAACAAAGAGTCGACCATTAAGCTGCAGGAAAACTGCTGTTTTCAATGCTTTAAGTCTTTCCTTACTCCCTCACCACTTCTATTAATCAAGACCTCATACTTCTAACCCAGGAAGGGTCTTGAATTCATCTTACCTCCCAGCTGCTTTTCACCAGCAACAGTCAGTGAGTACAGATGACCCCTAAGTCCCTCTATTAGTAGTACCAGGCAAAGAGACTGATACAGAACCACTCAATAAATACTCAGTGACTCAAAGAACACCTACTTTCCCATTGCAAACAGGGATCTCTCTCCTGATTCAAATCTCCCCTTTCAACCTCCCTGCTCTGTTCTCTCTCTCTGCATCCTCTGAATACACCATGTTCTTTCAAGTCCTGAGTACTTTTGCTGACATTACTCCTGCCACCTCCAGCCCTCATCCTCATCCCCAAAATTTCCTCATTCCCTATTCTCACTTTATTGAATACATTGGTCCCTCTCTTCCTCCATCGTGGCTACCTCTAAAGTCTGGTTATATCAGATTCTCCACATTCCCAACTCCTGCACCCAGGACACTGAACATGACCTGGGGTGGGGGCGACACCAACATGCTGTTGAGACTCACTTTAAATGCAAATATGGCTTCCCTCTGGAGAGAAGGGAGCTGGCATAACTGGGAAGAAAATAAAAGGTCCTCTGAAGTATCCAAAATTATCTATATCTTCATTTGGTTGATGGTTACAGAGGGGTATACATGTGTAAAAGTTTATCCACAAAGTTTTACACTTAAGATTTGTACACTTTATGGTAAATTATGTATCAATAAAGTCTTTTTTGTTTTGGGTTTTTTTTTTTTTTTTTTTGTATTGGAGGTTGAACCCAGGAGTAACTGACCACTGAGCTACACCCCTGACACTTTTTACTTTTTATTTTGAGACAGAGTCTCATTAAGTTTCTGAGGCAGGCCTTGAACTAGTGATCTTCCTGCTCAGGCTCCAAAATCACTAGGATTGTAGGCGTGTGCCAATGCACTGGGCTCAATAAAGCCTTTCTAAAATAAAATAAAAGACAGTCAGATGTAGTGTTACATGCCTGTAATCCCAGAAACTTGAGAGGCTAAAGCATGAGGATTAGAAGTTTGAAGCCAGTCTGGCCAACATAGCAAGACACTGTTTCAAAAAGGAAAACAAGGCCAGGACCAGTGGTGAACACCTATAATCCCTAACTACTTGAGAAGCTGAGGCAGAAGATCATAAATTTGAGGCCAGTCTGGGCAACTTATCCAGATCCTGTCTCAGAATGACAAGAATAGGAGCCAGGTGCAGAGGCACATGCCTGTAATCCCAGCAGCTGAGGAGGCTAAGGCAGGAGGATCTCAAGTTCAAAGACAGCCTCAGCAATTTAGTGAGGCCCTCAGCAACTTAGCAAGACCCTGTCTCAAAATAAAAAATAAAAAGGGCCGGGGATGTGGCTTAGTGGTAAAGCAGCTCTGAGTTCAATCTGGAACCAAAAAAATAAAAATATATAAAAAAATAAAAGGGATAGAAAAGTAGCTCAGTGGTAAAGCACTACTGGGTTCAAACCCGTAACGTTAAAAAATAAAATAAAATAAAATAAAATAGTACCTTTGTTTTCTTTATTAGTCTTACTACTATGAACTGCCATGAAAATTAATATCAAAAATGTTTTATAAGACCAGGGATGTTCCTTAAGTGGTAGAGCACGTGCCTAGCATGAGCAAGGCTGTGAGTTTGATCCCCATCACTTCCCCCACCAAAAAAAGAATTTAAAAAAAAAGTTTTTATAGGAAACAGATACGGTGGGGCAGCCTAAGTCTCAACACTCAGGAAGCAAATGTGGGAGGATCATTTGAGTCCAGGAATTCAAGCAGCCTGGGCAACATGATAAGATCTCATCCTGTGTGTGTGTGTGTGTGTGTGTGTGTTGCTGGGAATTGAACCTAGGGCCTTGTGCATGTGAGGCTAGCACTCTACCAACTGAGCTACATCCCCAGTCCTCCATCTCATTTTTTTTTAAAGTTATTTAAAAAATCAAGGACTATCACTGGCCCAAGAAGAGGCACAGTCCAGATGGACACAGGGAATCTGTGAGGAGATACTGCCAACATCTAGAAGATCCATAATGAGAGCCTAGACCAGGTCAGGAGGCAGAGATGGCAGCCAGGGTCAGTCAGAATAAGGATGAACTCTGAAGGTAGAACCCATAATATTAACTGAAAGACTGGTTGAGGGTGTGCAAGAGAAGAGATGAAGGTGTTCCAAGGGAGCTCTAAAGGTTCTAGGTCAATTTAGTTCTGTGACACTTGATTTAGTTTTTTTATTGTTGTTGTGGTTTTGTTTGTTGGGTTTTTTTTTGGGGGGGGCGGGTTACTGAGGATTGTTGAATATAGGGGTGCATTATTTATTTTTAAGACAGGGTCTTGTTAAATGGCTGAGGCTGGCCTCGAACTTCAATCATCCTGCAATCATCCTGCATTAGGCTGAGGCCTAATGTGTTGCTGGGATTACAGGCGCATGCCACCACATTCGCCTAACACTTGCCTATATTTTACGGCAAGGACAAGTATTATTATAATGAGGAAAAACAAAGATATACCTTTTACTTTGAAAGAAAAAATCAGGAGCTCAAAGCACCTCAGTAGCAAAGAATACAACAAGTTCTCAGAAATCTTTTTTTTAATTTTTTTTTTAGTCGTAGATGGACACAATACCTTTATTTTATTTATTTATTTTTATGCAGTGCTGAGGATCAAAGTCAGTACCTCACACATGCAAGGCAAGCACTCCATCACTGAGCTACAACCCCAACCCCAGAAATCTTGATATTACATCCCATTCTTCCAAAAAAGGAACTGGGAACCGGGCATGGGTGGCACACATCTATAATCCCAGTGACCCCAGGGAGGCTAAGGCAGAGGATTATAAGTTTCAGACCAGCCTCAGTCATTTAGTAAGACCCTATCTCAAATAAAAATAAAAAGCATTGGAAATATAGCTCACAAGTATAGCAACCCTGGGTTCAATCCCCAGTACCAAAAAATGAATTAAATAATTAATTAAATTTTAAAAGACTGAGACAAGTCAGGCATGGTGGTATAGTCCTATAATCCCAGCTATTTAGGAGGTTGAGGCAAGAGGATCACAACTTTGAGGTCAGTCTTGGAAGTTTAATGATACTCCTGTCTCAAAATAAAAAGAGTTGGGGATGTAGCACAGTGGCAGAGTGCCCTTGGGTTCAATCCCTAGTATCAACAACAAAAAAAAGTCACAGAAGCCAACTGAAAGATCTCCTGAAGGAACAATATGAGCAACAAAATAAAGTAGTACTGGATTATAACCCAAAGCATAAAATAAATATCTGAGTCTACACTGACATAAATAAATGAATGGGGAAAAATTTAAAAATTAAAAATTAAAATAACCAGAAGAGAAATTTTAAAAATGAAAATGTATGCCTTTATGCCATGTACAAACAGAGAAACAACATGTATCCCATTTGTGTACAATAATAAAAAAATAAATAAATAAATAAAATGAAAATGTTACATATATATATACATATATACATACATAAGTAAAAGAGAGAAGAAAATTTCCTGTGCAAATAATATATGTAAATACTCTTCCCTCGAAATGAAACAAAACATTCCACTTTCTAAGTGTGGGCCACATATGGTGATAAGCAGGACAAGAAGTAACTGCAGTGGAGAAACCAATAAACACTCCTCAGCCAGGTGACCAACGTGAATATCACATGATAAATCACAAAGATAGTAAGTACTTTGGAAAAGATGTGACTACAATGGCACTGTGATCTTTCTTCCCAAACCCCAATCTAATCATGAGATAAATATCAGACAAATACCAACCGAGTTACATCCTATACACACAGGTCTACCTTCCTACACTGATTCATCACCTTCTGAAGACCAGAAAAACTATGCCTGTGCTAAACACCACTATATCTCCAGCATCTGACAGTCAATGAGTAATTTGGCTTCAAAAGTCATCTTTGTGAAACATTCTGAAATTCCCACATATGAAATTAACTGTTCTTCCTCCAGGGGTTTTTATACTTACTTTGTACAGAGTAAACACCCCCTTATGATATGATATAATTAATTTCAGGAACTTTATTCTCTACTCTAAGGTGCAAGACTCAGCATGGTATCAAAGCCATACACTAAGCAGAGTTTAATGACACAGACCTGTAATCTCAGGTATTTGGGAGGCTGAGACAGGAGGATTGCAAATTGGAGGCCAGCCTGGGCAATTTAGTGAGATCCTGTCTCAAAATAAAATACAAAGAAAGGGTTGGTGGTATAGCTCAGTAGCAGCACTGAGCTTAGCATGTGCAAGGGCCAGGGTTCTAAACCAAAACAAACAGAAAAGAGAAAAAAGAAAACAAAAACAAAAACAAAAAAATCTAGCATACTTGGAAACCAGACTACCTGTATTTAAATCCCAAATTTAGCCAGGCATAATGGCACATGCCTATAATTCCAGCAACTTGAGAGACTAGGGAAGGAGGATCAAAAGTTCACAGACAGGAGGCTGGGGCTATAGCCTGTGGTAGAGCACGTGCCTAGTACATGTGAGGCAACAGGTTCAATCCCTAGCACCACATGAAAATAAAGAAATAAAATAAAGGCATGCTGTCCATCTACAACAATGAAAAAAAGAAAGAAAGAAAGAAAGAAAGTTCACTGTCTTCCAATGGCAACTTAAGACCCTGTCTCAAAAAAAAAAAAAAAAAAAAACTGGGGATATAGCTCAATAGTAAAGTGCCTGTGGGTTCAATATCAAGTACCAAAAAAAATTTATTAAACTAATTAATTGATTAAATCCCAAATTTACCACTTACTAGAGTGTAAACTTTAGGAAATTTACTTAATGACTGCTTCCTCATATAAAAAATGAGAATAATAGAACTACCCAATTTATAGTGTTGTGAGGTGTTCCCTGAAAAACCTTCAGATTTGTGACTGGCATAGAGTAAATCACTCAACAAAGGAGAATCATTAGCAAAAGACAGAAGCATGAGAACATGTGATTAAGAACCCTTGGCCATAAATGCTAAGGCCAAAATCAAATACCCTACACATCTCCAAATTTCCTGAAGGACCTGTGTGATTTTTCCTCATTCCATGGTACTCAATGGAATGCCTGACTCACAGAAGACATTCCAATACATGTTTGTGGAAAACTCAAAAACAAAGGTTACTTTAAAAAAAAAAGTATGAGTTTGTCAGAATGAACATAACTACTAAGCATAACTATAAAGCTCTAATTAAAAAGAAGGAAGGAAGGAAGGAAGGAAGGAAGGAAGGAAGGAAGGAAGGAAATTAGTTAAGGGAAGACTACTGGGAGGTTGAGACAAAAGACTACTAAGGAAGTTGAGACAGGAGGATTAGAAGTTTGAGGCTAGAGCCTGGGCAACTCTGTGAGAGTAAGTCTCAAAATGAAAAGGGTTGGTCAGGCGTGCCTGTAATCCCAGTAGCTTGGGAGGCTAAGGCAGGAGGATCAAAAGTTCAAAGTCAGCCTCAGCAATTTAGCAAGGCCCTAAGCAACTCAGCAAGACTCTTGTCTCCAAATAAAATATTTTTAAAAGGGCTGGGGATGTGGCTCAGTTGTTAGCACCCCTAGGTTCAAGCCCTGGCACCAAAAACAGAAAAAAAAAAAGAAAAGGATCGGGGAATCTACCTTCATGGTACAGCAATAGGATTCAATAGGAAGCAAAGGAGGAAGGAAAAAAGAAGAAAGGGGAAAAGGGAGCTAAAAAAAAAATTTTTTTTTTTTTTTAAAAAGGGCATAAAATGTGAAGATGAACCAGGACTGGGATGTCACTCAGGGGTACAACACATGTCTGTCATACACAAGACCCTGAGTTAAGTCTCCAATGCCACAAAAGAAAGTATGAACCAGGCACTCGAATAAAATTAGTGTAAAAAATAGTGAGCCAGGCCCATGCCTGTAATCTCAGTGGCTTGGGAGGCTGAGGCAGGAGGATCTCGAGTTCAAAGCCAGCCTCAGCAAAAGCAAAGCACTAAGCAACTCAGTGAGACTCTGTCTCTAAATAAAATACAAAAAAGGGCTGGGGATGTAGCTCAGTGGTTGAGTTCAATACTCGGCACCCCCCAAAAAAAATCTTAGTGAAAAACAAACAAAAGAGCACACGAACATTACAAAACTCAGATTTTTAAGCCCTTTGTACATGAAATGAATGGAAACTATGATCATCTTAAATGGAACAGTAATGGAAATGTGCCAAAGGACCAGGAAAGCAATAGACAGAAGGAGCTTTTTCACTGGATTCACAGCAAGCACAGGCAAGGCCAGCCTACTGCTTAGGACAGATGGTGTGCTCCTGACAGATGACAGGAAGAGGGTGGAAGGCAAAATCAGGCAGGGCAAGCAGCTTATATTCCATCCATGAAGAATCTTTACTGGGAAACTGCAGCCTGTCACATGTTTGCAGTTCAAATATACAACCCTGGAAGTGAGCAGGGCAGGCAGGATTACCCACACTACAGAGAAGGAAATGGACATGAAAGCTTACCCTTAGTGGAAGCTCCAAAATTAGAACATGGATCCTTATCCATATTCCACAGCCTGCTTGGTGAGATGACATGAGAAAAATTGCCTTGTGAACTAACAATCTCCAAGGAAAATCTAAATCTGTTTTGTTTATTTGCAGTGCTGGAGATGAACCCAAGGCCCCACTCATGCCAGATAAGCACTCTGCCACGGAGCTACATCCCCACACCCTAAAAATTTTATTTTTACTTTTTATTTTTTGATACTGGGGATTGAACCTGGGGGTCACATCCACAGTTCTTTTATTTTTTATTTTGAGAGGAGGGTTTTGCTAAGTTGTTGAGGGTCTGGCTAAATTGCTGAGGCTGAACTTGAACTTTGAATCCTCCTGCCTCATTCTCCTGAGTCTCTGGGATTACAGGTATGTGCCACCATGCTTGACATCCTTTTCTTTTCTTTTCTTTCTTTCTTTCTTTTTTTTTTTTTTTTTTTTTTTGTGCTGAGAATTGAACCCAACATCTGAAGCATTCTGTGTGCTCTAGCACTAAGTAACACCCCTCACCGCAAATGAGCATTTCTGTGGAAGATTAAATGAGACAGTCATGTAAAGCAATTAGCATCGTATCTGACACAGCAAAACTTGAGATGTGTTAGCTCTCATTACCATTATTAGTTTAAAAGAAATATAGTATGTGCAGCATATAAGATGAAAGGAAAAACTAGGTTTCTGTATAAGCAATAAAGACAATAAATAAATCAAAGGTACAGTTCTATTATAAATATGAAGTATTATTTCAGAAATCCACATGTCCACTCTAAGCAACGTTTGCTTTCCATGGATTTCTGCCCTCCACCTTCCCACCCAGCAGTGGGAACTGAATCCAGAGGCACTCTACCACTAAGCTATAGCCCCAGTTCTTTCTTAAATTTTATATTATTTTGTATATAGAGATAGGGTCTTGCTAAATTATTATTATTATTTTTTTTTTTTGCGGTGCTGGGGATTGAACTCAGGGCCTTGTGCTTGCTAGGCAAGCACTCTACCAACTGAGCTATCTCCCCAGCCCTGGGTCTTGCTAAATTGTTGAGGCTGGCCTTGAACTTGCAACCCTCCTACCTCAGTCACCCCAAGCACTGGGATTATAAGTGAGTCGCTGGGATTATAGTCCTACACCACTGCCCTGTCACTTTCCATGCATTTCTGTCACATGGGTTTTGAAAAATATGATATTCCTTTTTAAGTTTTGGGGGGGTTTTTGCAACTATCAACAAAACTAAAAAACAAGGAGAACACCAGAAAAATACCATCAGGGCAAGAAATGGGAGATATGGCTGGTCTTCGGAGTCAGATGAACAGAGGTTCAAATCCTAGCTCTCTCACCCACCAGTTCTGTAATTTGCAAAAAGGGATCTTCAACTCTACAAACCTCAGTTTCTTCCCTCATTTATCATGTGAAACAATAAATAACCACATGGCTTGCTGAGAAGATTTAATGGATAAGATATACACGGAGAGCCTGGCATAGAACCATCAATAAATAGTAGGTCCTTGTATAATTGCTATCTAATTCTGCAATAGTAAAAACATTTTCTGGATTGGGATGTAGCTCAGTAGTTCAGTGCAAGGTCCTAGGTTCAATTCCCGGCAATGAAAGAAAAAGGAAAGAAAAGAAATTTCTGGGTTGGGGTAGTAGTTTAGTGCTAGAGCTCATACCTAACATGTGGCAAGGCCATGGGTTCTGAGACACCAGTGAACAAAACAGATAGCTCACCTGTGCCAGACTCAAAAATACACCTATCACATTCTCATCTATAGCTCAGTAACCAAACCCAGCCACAAACCCATCAGAACCTAGAGCCATTACCACACTCCCAGAGCTGGCTTTCAGCTAATGACTGCGGAAGCAAGCATCTCTCTTTTTGGAAGCTGGGACTCTGCTGACAAAAGCTTTGGCTTGAGGACTCTTCATTTGCTCTGCCAAAACTTTCTTATGTTAAACAGGTATTACAGGGGCCATTTTTTGAACTAAATTACTGCATTAGGCTCCAACAGGTCAGGCTTAACCAAAATGGAATCACAAATTCACTTCACCAAGTTGAAACTAAGAAATCAAAATTGGAGTGATAACAGTCAAATTTATCAAACTATCCAGTTTCAACAGACATGATAATGAAATTTCTCATACCATAATCCTCAGACAGAAAAGATAATCTGAAGTAACCTGATATTAGCCAGTTATTATTCTATTATTCTGTCTACCTGCACTGCCTTAAAAGGAAATTAACTGAAATAACCAATCTATTTTTTGCTTTGTTTCTTCAGATCTTCTCTATCTACAAAAGTAATTCTTTAGCCCTGTCCTTCAGAACACTTTGACTATTTTATGGAATGAATTGTTGCTGGTTCTAATTTTTCTTTGTTTTTTTAGTTTTTATTGTTGTTGTTTTTAGATGGGGTGTCCCTAAGTCACCCAGGCCAGTCTCCAAATCAAGTGATCCTCATGCCTCAGTCTCTGAAGCAGCTGGGGCTACATGCTTGTAGTCTGAGGCAGAAAGAGTGCACATTTGTTCAAGGCCAACTAGGCAACTTAGAGAGACCTTGTCTCAAAATAAAAAGGCCAAGAGATGTAGCTCATTGCTTGCCCAGCATCATGCGAGGCCCCAGGTTCAACCCTCACTAAGAATAATTTTTTAAAAGGATAAAAAAGGTTTAAATTAAACTATTATAATTTTTTCCTTTCAGGTATATTACTGCACCATAGTCTAAGACTTTTTCTAACTTCCTTCTCTCTATCCTCCCCAAGGGCAGGATTAGGAAGGCAGTCTGAAATCTTTCCTAGCCTCTTCTAACCCACTTCCTATTTCCCCCAACAGTTTTCCCAATTATTACTCTCTTGCTTTAATCCCTTATTTTTTTTCTTTTTTTTTTTTTCTTTTGTGGTACTATAGATTGAACCCATTGGTGTTCTGCCACTGAGCTATATCCCAGTCCTTTTATCATTTATTTTAAGACAGGGTCTCAGCACACTGCCTAAGAAGACCTCAAATGTGTGACCCTCCTCCTGCCTCAGCCTCCAGAGTTTCTGGGAACAGACAGGATTACTTGTTTTATGTCTTAGGAAACCCAATCTAACACAATATCTCTCAGCGACCTTGTACTCTAATGGAGGAAGACAGATAAAATAATCAAATCAAATAATTAAGAGATTGGCAAAGGTCTACATGAGAGAACAACTTAGGGGGTTAAAATTGTTTTGCAACCTATTATTGGAATTGCTAACAAGAAACTATACATAGGATGGGCACAGTGGTACATGCCTGTCATACCAGAGACACTGGAGGGCTGAGGTAGAAGGATCCCAAGTTCAAGGCCAGCCTAGGCAACTAAGCAAGACTGTCTCAAAAAATAAAAAGGGCTGGGGATGTAGTTCAGTGGTAAAAGACCCCCTGGGTTCAATCCCCAGTACCCAGAAAGGAAAGAAGGAAGGAAGGAAGGAAGGAAGGAAGGAAGGAAGGAAGGAAGGAAGGAAGGAAGGAAGGAGGAAAGGAAGAAAGGGACGAACAATTTTTTAAATCAATTTATTTGGTATGGTGGTATTGGGGATTGAACCCAGGGGCATTTTTACTACTGTGCCACATCCCTAGTCCTTTTAATTTTTTATTTGGAGACAGGGTCTCACTAAGTTGATGAGGGTCACATGAAGTTGCTGAGGCTAGTCTCCAACTTTTGATCTTCCTGTCTAAGCATCCTCAATTGCTGAAACTACAGGCATGTGCCATTGTACCTGGCCCAAAAGAAAAAATCTTAAAGCTCACTCAGTGTATTTGTTAGTAATATTGTTATTGTAACTTTGAAACTATTTCAGGTATAATGTTGAATATGGAAAATAGATAAAGGTATGAGTAAGAACAAAAATTTTCAGAGTAAGAATATAAAAAGACAAAATTTAAAATATATAAATTCCTTCTGTCAACTAAACCTCAATAAAGCTAAAGACTACATACATAAACATATATAATATATCTTGTATACATGTATATAAATTCTAAAATATGAAATTTAAAGATATCAAAATGAACTCATAATTTTTCAAAAAACACATTTCTTAGCTCTATCCACTGAAAAGGATTTATAGTGACAATCCAGAAGCAGTATACATATCCAGTGACCAGAGCTTAATTTCTAAATACAGTCATCCCTGCCCCTTGGTATCCAGGGATATTTGGTTCCAGGACTCCACTGATACCAAAATATGCAAATACTCAAGTTAATTTTCAAATGATATAGTATTTGCCTATAACACACACCCACATACATCCTCTGTATATCCTCTCTCCTATACTTTTAATCATAAAATCTTATAAAACTAACATAATGTAATGCTATATAAAGTTTTTATACTGTACTGTTTAGAGAATAAAGACAAGAAAAAGACTGTACAGGTTCAGAACAGATGCATTTTTTTTCTTCCAGACACTTTCAACCAAGACTGACTGAATTCAAAGATATGGAACCCATGGATACATGGGGTCAAAAGTACTATTTCCTTACAAAAGAAACCTGGCTCTCTTGGGAAACTGGCTGAGTGTGGGGTCAGGGACAGAAAAAGTGGAAAATAAGCCTGGGATTTCTGGGGATGCCAGAAAAGATAATTCTCAAGGATGAACATGACTATGTTAAAAAAAAAAAAAAAAAAAAAAAAAAAAAAAAGGAGCTGATTTATAGGGCTTCCCATTGGCCAAATATGGGATAATTTTGGAAATAAAAACAACAATGAATAGCCAGGAACAAAGGCATGCACCTGTAATTCCAATGTCTAAAGAAGCTGAGGCTGAATGATAACAAGTTTGAAGTCAGCCTCTGGGACCTAGTGAAACTCTGTCTCAAAATACAAAATAGAAAAGAACTGCAGATGTAGCTCATTGGTAGAGAACCTCTGGGTTCAATACCCAGTGCCACAAAAATGAAAGGAAGAGAAGGGTTTTCTTAGAAAAGAACATGAGCTAATAAAACACAGACAGGAGGTTATAGCTCAGTGGTCGAACACGTGCTTAATCATGTGAGACTAAGTTCAATGCCCAGCACAAATAGAAAGAAAAAGAATTACAGGATAAAATCACCATTTGACCACCATCAGTATAATAACTGATTCAGGCAAGGATATTAAAATCTTTAGGAAGATGGTGTGGGGTGACAGAATATTATCATGTACCTATATCCCTACAGGTTTTTTTTATTTGCAAACACACAAAAAAAATACCTTTATAATGGTGAGAGATGGTGATCATTACTTTATCCAAGTGATACACAGAACAGTGGGTCTACCTAGCTTTGTGTGTCCCCTCATGTGATACAATATGAAACAAAAGGAATTAACATTGAATCATTATATTTAAAAAATGTTTAATCTGAAGTCTAGGCCCCACTTCCAATTTATAGGAAATACAAGAGAATGTAAGAAACAGGCCCCCTTGTGCACGCCTGTATCCTAGCAGCTTGGGAGGCTGAGGTTAAGGATAGGCAACTTAAGGAAACACTGTCTCAAAATGAAAAATAAGGGCTGGACCATAGTTAAAGCACTTGCCTAGCATGTGTAAGCCACTGGGTTTGATTCTTAGCACTGCATAAAAATAAAAAAATAAAATGAAGGCATTCTGTCCATTTGTAAATACAAAAAAAAATGAAAAATAATAAGAGCTGGGGATGTGGTGCAGTGTCCCTCCCTGTACAAACAAATAAATAATTGTAAAAAGACTGGGGATCAAAAAAAAAAAAAAAAAAATTCAAGAAACAAACCCACCATGATAAAACAATGTAACCAACTTGGAATGTGGCACATTCTACAAAACAGCTGTCCAGAACCCATAAAATTGAATAATGCCATGAAGCAGGGAAAAGGATAATCATACATGAAAGCAACTAAAGAGATTTTTAAAAATACACGTAATATGTGAACCTTGTTTGGATCTTGGCTTGGGAAAAAAAAAAAAATTGTAAGAGGTAGTCTTAACCAGGAGAATCTGAATATGGTCTGGATAAAATAATAATGCTGATGAGAATATTAAGACACTCTGGAGAATTCTGATTATTACAGAGAGGCTGTGAACTCAGTGCAACTGGGTTCAAACCCCAATCACACCACGTGGAACATCAGGCAAATGATTTCATCTCTTTGAGTCTTTTTCTTACTACTAAAAGGAGATTCATTGCCAGATGTAGTGGCTCTCGCCTGTGATTCCAGCTACCCATGAGACTGAAGTCAAAGGATATCAAGTTTGAGGCCACTTAGAAACTTAGCAAGACCCTGTCTCAAAATAAATAAAATAAAATAAAAAGGAGTGGGGATGTTGCTCAGTGGTAGAGTACTTCACTAGCATGCATGAGGTCCTCGATTAACCTCCCTGTACTGCAATAAATAAATAAATAAATTATACATACATATATATATACACACACACACAAACATACATATATATGCATACACACTATATGTATACTATACATAAATACTATATAATATATATATATATATATACAAAATGAGATTCATAATAGCATCCATACTTCATGTCACAGTTAACTGGAAGATTAAGTGAACAATCCAGAAAGTCAATGACAACCAGTACTCAAAAAATGTTAAGTCAATTTGCCAGACACTGTGGCACATGCCTGTATTCCCAGCAACTGCAGAGGCTAAGGTAAGAGGTAAGGTAAGGCCAAGTTTGAGGACAACATCTGCAATTAAGTGAAACCCTGTATCAAAATAAAAAACAGCCCACACACCCATAATCCCAGTGACTCAGGAGGCTGAGGCAAGACAATCCTGAGTTCAAGGCTAGCTTCAGCAACTTAGCAAGATCCTATCTTAATTTATTTTTTAATCTTTTTTTTTTGGGGGGGTGGGTACCAGGAATTGACACTTAACCAGAGTCACATCCCCAGGCCTTTTTTATGTTTTAATTTAGAGATAGGGTCTCTCTAAATTTCAGAGGCTGGCTTTGAACTCTCAATGATCCTGCCTCAGTCACCAGAGCTGCTGGGATTACAAGCATGAAGCGCTACACCCAGCTCCTGTTTCAAACTTTTTTGGGGGAAAAAAAAGGGTCTGGAGGATTGCTGGGGATGTAGTTCAGTGGTAAAGTGCACCTGGGTTTAACTCCCACTTCCAATAAACAAATAAATGTAACAATACTTTTCTGGTCCAAGGATTCTCATTTAAATATTAATTTTGGAATTTTGTTTATAAAATTGTCCATGTCGTCTTTTTTTTTTTTTTTTTTTTGCAGTGCTGGGGATCGAACCCAGGGCTTTGTGTTTGCGAGGCAAGCACTCTACCGACTGAGCTATCTCCCCAGCCCTCCATGTCGTCTTTATTTCTACCTTAAAAATATGATGGGGGGGTTGGGTTATAGCTGAGTGGTAGCACACTTGCATAGTATGTGTGAGGCCCTGGGTTTGAATCTCAGCATCACATGTAAATAAGTAAAATACAGGTCCATCAACAACTAAAAAAAAAGTTTAAAAAAAATTATGATAAGGGGAAAAAAAGTAATGGCTGCAAACCAGGATTACATGCCTTTAATCACAGTTACTTAGGAGGCTGAGGCAAAAGGATCAAAAGATCCAGGCCAGCCAGGGCAATTAAGCAAGACCCTATCTCAAAATAAAAAAATTAAAAGGGCTAATGATGTAACTTGGTGATAGAGCATCACTGGGTTCAATCCTAATACCCTCCAAAAAAGGTTAGACTACAGAAAAGAAACAAAAAGTCTAATTTTTTTAAACTCAAAATGATTACATTATCAATGGATATGTATATATATCTAGCTTTTTCTTTTTCTTTGCATTACTTAGAACTGAACCCATGCTATGCCAGCACTCTAGCCCTTGGATACATATATGGTCAAATGGTAAAAACTTGAACAGAAAGTACACAAGCAACATCAGAATGAAGGCTACCTCTGGGAACAAAGAATGGTAATTGGGAAAGATACAATTGTTCTTCCATGATATCAGAAATGCTTTTTGAAATCCAATTAAACAAAAATATTCACATTTATTGCTCTTTTTTATGTATTTATTTTTTCATTCATGCATTCATTTATTTAAGATACTAGGGATTGAATTGAGGGCCTCAAAAATGCTAGGCAAGTGCTCTACCAGTAGGTTCCATCCCCAGTCCAAAATTATTTGATTTTGAGTGGCAAATACAGGTTAATTCATGATTAGGTATACTTAATTTTTTCTGTATTTTAATTTTTTTTCAAGTAAGAATTTTTTTTTTTCTTCTCTTGATTCTCTAGCACCAAAAGATGCTTTAAAAAATACTAAAACTGGGGCTGGGGCTATAGCTCAGTTGGTAGAGTTCTTGCCTAGCATTCACAAGGCCCTGGGTTCAATCCCCACCACCAAAAAAATAAATAAATAAAACCCTTAGGGCTGGGGTTAAGGCTCAGTGATAGAGCAATTGCCTAGCATGTGTGAGGCACTGGGTTCAATTCTCTACACTGCATATAAATAAATAAAATAAAGATCCACTGACAACTAAAAAATATTTTAAAAATAATAAATAAATAATACTAAAACCCAAGCTGGGTACAGTGGCACAAGCCTGTAATCCTAGCAACTCAGAAGGATTCCAAGTTCAAGGCCAGCCTCAGCAACTTACTGAAGCCCTAAGCAACTTAGTGAGACCTGTCTCAAAATAAAAAATGAAAAGGGCTGAGGATGTGGCTCAGTAGTTAAGTACTCTTGGGTTCAATCTCTAGTACCCAAAAAAAAAAAAAAAAAAAAAAAAAAAACTGAAACCCATAAAAGGAAATAATTATACATAATGCAAATAGCCTAAAGATTACTAAGTGTTCAGTGTCTCTAATTCCAATAGCAGAAACAGTTATCTGCACAGGTCACTTCCCCACCTCTCTCTCTAGACAGAACCCAGGAACTGGTTCATCTGTCTAGTTTATGATAAACCCCAAGAAGGCTAAACTTTACCTTACACAAACTCAAAAGGTTTGCATTCTGAAACCTCTAACCACACCTTGAGTACTAACAAATAACCAAATTCTAGGATATTCTCAATCACAACAATCATTTTAGTTTTTAAGAAAAAGTCTTAAAAACATATTCTATTCTATTATTTTGATTCCCATAATAGACCTATGAGGCCAATATTATCAATACCTATATTTACAGACGAAGCCAATACACAAAGTGACTACGACTGGTAGTCAAAAGTCAATAACACAGTTAGGAGGCAACCACTCAGCTTCTGAACTGAGGACCCTAACGGAGCTCCTGTGTGACTGTATTTCAGTCATATCACACCACACCCTGAAACCAGGAAGGGCGGAGCACAACACAGGAGCAATTCTGATCTAAGTCCCTTTCTTCACCTCTATCCCTAATCTTTCTCTCCTCTTCTTCCAGACAGGCAGCCAAGAGCAAGAGAGTCGCCACTATTAACTATTCTCTTCCCAGCAGCCACTTATGCTTCATTTTCCCTAACTCCTTCAGATTGACACGCAAAACGGGGAACAAATATGACCAAGGTGACACAGGATGGCCCCCCAGACACAAGAATCACTACTACAAAGAGAAAGGACATTCTCACCTTCTAAACAAGTTTCCTTCCATCTTCCAAGAGTTAAAGAGCATGAAAACACCACAGAAAACCCTAGGCTATCACTCTTTATCAGTGCCGGCAAAAAGCCTTTACTGAGGGGTTTAATTAACAAAATAAAAAAAAAATGTAAAAGTACCAGTTTTTTAAACGGTCCCGGGCTTCCAACTGGGCTCCCACTTCAAAGCTGATTCCTCGTCTGTTAGGTGGATGCTTTGTCATTTTCAGTCATCAACAGGGCTGCCTTTATTCTCCTGAAAAAGCCAATTAAATATTTATGAAACTTAGGCAAAGTCTGCCCAGAGTGTAGCATCACTCACTACACATAAAAAACAAACAGGCATTATTCAAAACACAAAGATCCATGAAACCCTGGCAGTGCCCTCCTCATGCCTGCCCCCCTAACACAGGTGAGTCCCTCCACTGATTCCTCCTCCAGTAAGCCCCATCCTGTGGTCTCCAGCACTGAGGAATTAAGAAACCTCCCTCACCTCTGCTTACCAAGGTCTTGCCTACAAGGGGTACCCTTCACAACTTCACAAAACAATTGTTCTTACAATTAAAGTCAGTCATTTGCTGGCACAGTCAACAAATAGTTGCTCAGAGACTATTAAGGAGAAGAATCAAGACCAAGAAACACATATTTCCTAACCTCAAGAATCCTTCAGTTTAATGGAGGAAGACAAAAATTTTGACAAGAAACAAAAATAATGGCAATGAAATTTAAGAGCTACAAAGGACAGAAACCTCTTCTGACACTAGCTGGGCAGGGTGGCACGCCTATAGTAGCCACTACTTGGGAGGCTAAGGCAGAAGGATCCAAGTTAGAGGCCAGACTCAGCAACTTAAAAAGTTCCCGCCTCAAAGTAATGAAAAAAGCTGGACACGTAGCTCAATGGCAAAGTGCCTGTGGGTTCAATCACCAGTATCAAACACGTACAAAAAAAAAAAAAAAAAAAAAAAAAAAAACGCATGTAAAGGATGTTAGTTAGTATCCATTAAAAAAACCTTTCCAATGGGCAGATGCTGGGAAACACAGGACAACTAAAATAGAAGCAAGAATGGTTGACAGTTTAAGGACACTGAAACATAATACACTGAAGCTATGTTAGCAGCAGGGTTTCACTTATATAGACCCTGCAAAAGGGAGTGTCAGAGGTTTCACTGGCTTTACTTAACACCATCCAGGAAATATTAGCAAACCTGACATGTAAGTATAATCCAATCAGGAAGAAAGCTTTCATTTGAGTTTTCTAATCTCTGGCTTCAGGCATACCAAGTGATATTCTAAGTCTGCAAACCCAGATCATATAAAAAGATGATGCCTAACAAGTAAGAAAGAGTGGAACTGAACATTCACTGAGCTGCAATTATTTGTCAGATTCCACGTAGGGCCCAACCCCATTACAGAGGTAATGTAATTTAATGTAATGGGGTCAAATTCCTGGCCATGAATCCATAGCTCCACCCCATTTTAGCTACAAGAATTTGTGTAAATTACTTAACCTCTATGATTTGTTTCTTTTCTGTAAAATGGTAAAGGTGATCATACTAATACCCCTCTCCAAGTAGTGGGTGTGTGCAAGTGAACTAATCCATTTAAAAAGCACAAGGCTGATACAAAGAAGGTAGCCATTAATAAATATTATCATAAATGAGGATATTAGTTTAAATTAACATGACTGAAGTTCAGACGCCAAGTGACAGGTCGTAGAATAAAAGTCCAGGCATGCCTGATATGTGAATTAATTCTTTTCATCACACAATCTCCCCCTAGCAGGGCTTCCTTTAAAATTCAGGCATGAGGGCCCAGCAAGGTGGTACACACTAGCCAGCCCAGCCACTGAAGCTGAGGTAGCTGAGCAACTTAGGGAGACCTGGTCTCAAAATAAAAAGTAAAAAGGGCTAAGGAAGCAGCCAGTTGTAAAACACCCCTGAGTTCAATCTGAAGTACCAAAAAAAAAAAAAAAAAAAAATTCGGGCATGAGGGAAAGAGGAGTAAATAAATGAAGATAAGCAAATTATTCCCAATGAATTAAAAAAAAAAGTTTCTCTTGAGGTTGAATTGTCAAAAACTTCTTACTAATCACGAACCTGCTTTAATATAACTCTGACCCACCCGTTTGGAGTTTCACTCTGGTATCAAACAAAACAAAATCAAACTAATCTGATTTTCTCATCCCATCATCAATCTTCTCTCCCTAACCCTAAACCTCTCTATGGTAGCAGTTTTTTTATTTTTATTTTTCCTTTGTGGGGTGGGAGACAGGGGGATACCAAGGGTTGAACCAGGGATTCTTAACCACTGAGTCACATCTCCAGCCCTTTTTTATTTTTCATTTTCAGACAGTGTCTCACCAAATTGCTTACAGGCTTGCTAAACTGCTGAGGCTGGCTTTGAATTTGAGATCTTCCTGCCTCAGCCTCCCAAGCCGCGGAGATTACAGGCATGCACCACGGGCAATTTCTTTTTAAATCCCACATTAGGGCTGGGGAAGTAGCTCAGTGTTAGAGCACTTTCTTATTATGCTTGAGGCCATGGGATTGTCCCCAGCAAAAAAATTTAAAAATTAAAGAGTTGGCCTGGGGTTGTGGCTCAGTAGGTAGAGGACTCACCTAGCATGTGTAAGGCACTGGGTTTGATCATCAGCATCACACAAAAATAAATAAATAAAATAAAGGTATTGTGTCCATCTACAACTAAAAAAATAAAAACCAATAATAGTCTAATATAGATGGGTGCTGTAAACAGGACTGTAATCCCAGCTATTGGGGATGCTGAGGACCTCAAATCTGAGGCCAGTCTAGACAATTTAGAGCCTTGTTTAAAAAAAAAAAAAGCCAGGCCCACACTTATGATCCCAGGGATTTGGGAGGCTAAGAAGGAGGATCTTAAATTCAAACTAGCCTAAGCAACTTAGTAAGAGACTCTGTCTCAAAATAAAAAAAACAAAAAGGACTGGGGATATAGCTTATTGGTTCAAACTCCAGTACACAGAGGGGAAAAAAAATTAAAAATTAGAATTTAACAAAAGGGCTGGGATGGGCATGGTGGTACACACCTGTAAACCCAGTGGTTTGGGAGGCTGAGGCAGGAGGACTGCAGGTTCCAAGCCAGTCTTAGCAATTTAGCAAGGCCCTAAGCAACTCAACAAAATCCTGTCTCAAAATAAAAAATAAAAGAGGCTGGGGATGTGGCTGGGGTTGTGGCTCAATGGTAGAGGACTCACCTAGCATGTGTGAGGCACTGGGTTCAATCCTCAGCACCACATGAAAACATATAAATAAAATAAAGTTATTGTGTCCATCTACTACAAAAAAAGGTTTAAAAAAAAAAAAAAAAAAAAAAAGAAAGGCTGGGGATGTGGTTAAGTACCTGGGTTCAATTCCTAGTACCTTAAAAAAAAAAAAAAAGTGGTAGGGGGCCTGGGGATATAGCTCAGTGATAAAGCCCAAGTTCAATCCATAATACAAGAAGAAAATAAATTTTCATTAATTAAAAAAATGGTGAAGGGGTGAGGCTGCAGCTCAGTGATAAAGCACTTGCCTAGAATTCCAAGGCCCTAAGGCTCAATCCCTAGTACTGTACAATAATAGAGTTCAAAATAGAAGCAGAATTTAAAAACAAAACAAAACAAAACAAAAAAATGCCTAAAAAGTACATTTTTACTTTTTACACTTAGTTGTAAATACAAATCATTTTAACTTATGTGTTCTTCTGGCCTTAGGTTTTCATTCATTCCAAAAACTATGTTCAATATGGACAGGAGGGAAATTTCATAAGAGAAGAAAATCTGATGCAATGTGTATCTACACAGGATTCCATTTTAAAGACTTTGGCAGGACTTCAAATTACTCCTTTACATTCAAATTTTCCTAAATGGAGAGCCCTAGGCGCCACAAGAGACAGAGAGCCTAGTTTATTTCATTAAATACATATTCAGTCAATGCCCCCTGCTCAGTGGTAATGAAAGCTTTAAATATATACTGCATAGCACAGTTCAAAAGGCACTTTCACAAACTACAAACTAGGAGAAAATAACTGTAAAATAAGACAAAAAGCTAACTTCCCTTTTTAACAAAGAATACAAACAGACAGAGGACCAAAAAAAAAAAAAAAAAAAAAAAACAATTGACTTAAAAATGGACAAAGTATAATAACTGACAGATTACTATGGGGAGGAGAACAGATACGAAGGCCTTATAACCATGTGATCTCATGTCCACATAATCCACCCAAAATTAAAGGAAATGCAAATCAAAACAATTTTTCACATTTCAGACTGCCTAATATGTAAAGGTAATATTAACAGGGCTAAGGAGATAACATGCTTATATACACTTCCACCAAAAGCATAAATGGAAAAGCTTGTCTACAGGCAACTTGGCACTTCTACAAAAATGCAAATACCCTCTGACCCAACAATCCCACACCATTAACTTATCTTAGATATACCTCCCAAAGTCTGTCACATTATCTATAAGGATGACTAATAAAAAGAGCTTTGCAATGTCTGCAGTCAAAATGTCCATCAAAAGAGGCCTTGTTAAAGGAATTGTGGTTCATCTACACAACAGAATATTGTACGGCTTATAAAAGGAATAATGACAATATGTAAATGCTTAGAGCTATCTGCAACAACTATTGTCTAGTAAAAGAACAAAGCTAAGAGGCATATAAATATCTATCCATTAATGTAAAAAATCAAATATGGACACAAACAGAGATGTAAATCTAGTCCAGCATGTGCATAAAATTACTTTTGGAGAAACTGTTTAAGTAGTTCTATGAAGGCTGGGGTTGTAGCTCAGTGGTAGAGATTGCCTAACACATGTGAGGCCTTGGGTTCAATTCCCAAGAGCACAAAAAAAAAAGATTCTTTGACTTGAAAATTTAACTTTCCATTTTTGACCTTTCTTTATTGTTACAAAATTTCTAGCCTTATGAATGCACTTTTATTGTATTTTAGTTTTTGGCAGGGATTCTCAGTAGTTAAGTAACATGCGTGAAGCCCACGCTAAATATATGCTAAACACATACTCTATCACTGAGCTACAACATAGTCCATGTAGTAAGATTTTAATTTTAGATTATGTTCACAATTTTTAAAAATGTTATTTGAATACGCAAATTTTAAATTTTTTTCTTCAGTACTGGAGATTGAACACAAGAGTGCTATACCATTGAGACACACCAGTAGCCCTTTTTAAAATTTTTATTTTGAGACAGGGGCTAGAAAATTGCCCAGGCAGAATTCAAATTTGCAATCCTTCTGCCTCAGCCTCCCAAACTGCTGGACTATAGGGATTTACTACCACACCCCACTTATATATGCAGATTATTAAATGCAAATTTCATTTTCATATTTTCATACTATTTTACTGGAATTTCTCAACCACTAGATGAAATAAATAACATTCCCAAGGTACAGAAATGAAAACTGAGGGTTGAGGTTGTGGCTCAGTGGCAGAGCACTTGCCTAGCACGTGCGAGGCACTGGATTCGATGCTCAGCACCACAAACAAATAAAAAAAAATAAAGGTCTATTGCCATCTTAAAAAATAAAGAACTGAAGTTCAGAGAAGAAACTGAGATGTTCAATGGCTAATAGCTTTGGAGGTCCTCCAAGACAAGAGAAATCCCTCTAATCAAAAATAGCAGGATTGAGGCTGGGAATATAGCTCAGTTGGTAAAGTGCTTGCCTTGCATGCACAAGGTCCTGGGTTCAATCCCCAGCACCATGCAAAAAAAGAAAATAGCGGGATTAGCAAGGCACAGTAATCCCAGCTACTGGCAGGCCGAGACAAGAGGATGACCAGTTTGAGGACAGCCTGGACAACATAGTGAGACCCATTTCAATAAAATGAAAAAGCAAATTCGGGCAAGGTGGTGTATACCTGTAAACCTGACTATACAGTAAACTGAGAGAGAATCCTAAACTCAAGGACAGTCTCAGAAACTTAGACCCCTAAGCCACTTAGTGAGACCCTGTCTCAAAATAAAAAAATAAAAAGGGCTGGGGATTCGGCTCAGTGGTTAAGTGCCCCCCGGGTTCAAACCCCAGAACCAAAGAAAAAGGGTTGGGGAATAACTCAGTGGCAGAGTGCTCAAACAAAAGGCCCTGGATTCAACCCCCAAGTCCAAAACAATTAATTAATTAATTTTTAAAAAGAAAAGGAAAAGAAAACAAAAATGAAGATTTTTCCCCAGAAATAGACAAAACATTTCCTTTCTCCCCCATTGTCATGCTTTATTCATGCTTTCAGATATAAACAGAATTGGAATGTAGGAAGACAAAGCAACTAGATGCTTTTTTAATGTGTCAGAGTTACCATATCACTATATAAGAAGCAGAAATATTTAATTTTTCAGAAAGGACAAAAGCTAACAGTGGCCCAGCTGTGGGGAAACTGGAACACTGCCAGGGCCCTGACTACGGTCATCTTTTTAGACCTCAATCTGGAAGCAACAAAAAAGCTGTAAAACCGCTTATAATCTTAGACTCAGTCATTTCAATCTGAAGAACACAGCCAGGATAAAAATAGATCATTTGTGAAAATGAAAAGAACCCAAGCGCTCTCTACATGCAATTCTAAAGAAAATTAGATATAGTTTACATGTTTAAGAAAATATTCAAATAATACTCAATACAGTAGGACTATACCATAAACTGGACAAATGCCTAATAAATGAAATAAAGAACACTAAGTAGAATGTGCCTATGCCTGTAGTTCCATCCACTGGGGAGGCTGAGGAAAGAGGATAGCTTGAGCCCAGGAGTACAAAGGCCAGCCTGGGTAACATAGGGATACCTGTCTCAAAAAAAGGAAAAGCCAGGAATGGTAGCACACACCTGTAATCCCAGGCACTACGGAGGCTAAAGATGGAGGACCTCAGCCTGAGCGACTTAGCAAGAGTCTGTCTTGAAAAAAAGGAAAAAAAAAAAAAAAAAAAAAGGTAAGAGGTGATGGGGGGAGAAAGGAAGTTGGGCAAAATGGGGATGTAGTTCATTGATAGAACACTTGAATACTCCAGGTCCTGGGTTTAATCCCCAGTACTGAAAAAAAAAAAAAAAGAGGGGAGATAGCTCAGTTGGTAGAGTGCTTGCCTTCTAAGCACAAGGCCCTGAGTTCGATCCCCAGTACGGCAAAAAAAAAAAAAAAAGAAAAGAAAAGAAAAGAAAAAACGGCCTTACCACATTCATATAGTATAAAGGGCTGAGCCAGCTGTCAAACTTAAGAGTCAATTGCTCCAAATTCAGATTCTCAACTAATACCCCAAGACTTTATGAGCTACCTTTTTAAACTATTTCCTTTCTTTATAATAGCTCCTATTAAAATGTCTACCATAGCCAGGTACAGTGGTGCACGCCTATAATCCCAGGGACTCAGGCTGCTGAGGCAGGAGAATCACAAATCACAAAAAGGTCAATCTCAGCAATTTAGCAAGACCCTGTCTCAAAACATAAAATAAAAGAAAATAAAAGGAGCTGTGGATGTAGCTCAGAGATAGAATGTCCTGCCCTTGGTTCAACCCCAGTACCACCAAAAAAAAAAAAAAAAAAAAAAATTCTAGCAGTTTAGCTGGGTGTGCTGGCACACGCCTGTAATCCCAGAGATTCGGGAGACTGAGGCAGAAGGATTGCAAGTTCAAAGTCAGACTCAGTAATTTAGCAAGGCTCTAAGCAACTCAGGGAGACCTTGTCTCTAAATAAAATATAAAAAAGGGCTGGGGAAATATAAAAAAGTGGCCCAGTGGTTGAGTGCCCCTGGGTTAAATCCTCAGTACCGAGAAAAAATAAAAACAAAAGTCCAGTAGTCTAGTACTAGTAGTCTAGTAACAGAGCATAAGTTTTAGCATAAATAAATAAATAAATAAATAAAAATAAGTTTGGCATAAACTAGATACTCAATATATGGAAGCAGACTATTCTGAATTCATAATACATTTACAGTACCTTTGATACTGCCAAGGGTTCTGGGTTTTTATTTGGGGATTAAAAAAGAAAAAGAAAAAAAAAAAAAAAGTACTGTTGCCATGGTAACTAGAGGTCTTGCCCTCAATAATTTCACTGTACTCTGGGAAAAGAGGGTTAGGGTTCAAAGCACTAAAGATTAAAAGAGATAGATGAGCCAGTGACTCTGGAGGCTGAGGCAGGAGGATCATGAGTTCAAAGCCAGCCTCAGCAAAAGTGAGACACTAAGCAACTCAGTAAGACTCTGTCCCTAAATAAAATACAAAATAGGGCTGGGGATGTAGCTCAGTGGTCGAGTGCCCTTGAGTTTAATCCCTGGTACTCCCCCCAACAAAAAAGTGATAGATGAGGGCTGGAGATGTAACTCAGTGGTACAGTGCTTGCCTAGCATGCACCAAGCCCTAGGTTCAATCCCCAGCACTGCAAAAGTAATGATAATAATAATAATAATAATAACAATAATAATAATAATAATAAAAATAGTAATAATAATAAATAAAAGTGACAGATATGAAACAAGACCTTCAATGAATTGACTTTGGGTCAGGGTGAGGGGAAAATAAACTCTTGGATACCAGAGGACAGAATTACAATCACCACATACTACAGAACACGCTTTGGGATAAACTACTGATTCTTACAACAAGAAATGCATTCAGCCTCTACTAGAGGGTGATGGTGCCTTTGTTTTGTTTTGTTTGTGGGGGTGGGGAGTATTGAATACTGAACCCAGGTATACTCTACCATTGAGCTAGATATCCAACACTTTCCATGATTTTTTATTTTTATTTCTTTAATTTTTTTTAGTTGTATATGGACATAATGCCTTTATTTTTATTTTTATATGATGCTGAGGATGGAACCCAGTGCCTCACACATGCAAGGCAAGTGTTCTACCACTGAGCTACAACCCTCCATGATTTTTAAAGTTTAAAGTTCTCCCTAAAGTGCCCAGGCTGGCCTCCAACTTGCAATTTTCCTGTCTCAACCTCTAGAGTAGCTGGGATTACAGGTGTGCAGCACTGCCCAGCTTGATGGTGTCTTTTAAAGTCAGTGTTCCTCACTTGAGAGATATTTCAGATAAAATACCAGCATGAACCTTCATTCAACAGAGTGCCTGCAATGTGCCAGGTGCTGAAGATAAATACCTGGAGGACAAAACCCTCTCCTTTACCCCCAATCTCTAGTTAGAAAGACAAATAATGAACAAAATAAACACACAGGTTGGGTGTGGAACTGTACCCTTGTCATCCCACTTACCTGGGAGTCTGAGGCAGGAGGATCACAAGTTAGAGGCCTGCCTGGGCAACTCAGTGAGACCCTCAAAATAAAAAATAAAAAGGACTTGGGGATGTGGCTCAATGGGTTCAATCCCAGTACCATTAAAAAAAAAAAAAAAGTTAACTGGTCACTGAAATAGTACTACAAATAGAAAAAAAAAAATGTAAAACCAGTATCACAGAAGGCCCATTTATTTATTTATTTGATGTTTGCTATTAAACCCAGGGTACTTTACCACTAAGTCACATCCCTAGTCCTTTTTTCTTTTTAATTTGTGAAAGGGTCTTGCTAAATTGCTAAGGCTGGCCTTGAATTTGTGGTCCTCCTACCTCAGCCTCCTGAATACTATAGGATTACAGGTGTGCACCACAGCACCAGATGGAAGGACCACTTTAGATAAGGATGTTTAGAAAGGGCTCTCTGTGAAGCTAAGCAAAAACCTAAATATGGAGGAGACAACCATGTAAAAACCTAGGGGAAGAGAATTCCAGGCAGAAGGAATATACTAAAGGCAAAGAGCCTCAGGCAGGAATAAGCCCTCAGGATAGCCCTAAGTCTAGAAGGTAGAGACTCCCTGCAGCTCATACTGCTATTCCAGAAAAGTGCTGAAACAGCAGGTCCAGTAACACAGGTTTCCCAGGAAGAAACCCCCAAGGGGACTCTGCTGAAAGTTATATCTTAGAGGAAAGCTTAAAGATATGTCCACAGACAGGTTTGAGATTCAGATTCTGAACAATTCTGGCTCTACTCTTCCACTGAGTGATGATGAGAAAAATTACTGAACTTTTGTTTATCCATCTATAAAAATGGGAGTTTAACATCCCATACCAGCTGGGCACAGTGACATGTGCCTGTAATCCCAGTAACTGGAGAGGCTGAGGCAGGAGGATCGAAAGTTCAAAGATGGGGCTGGGGAGATAGCTCAGTCGGTAGAGTGCTTGCCTTGTAAGCACAAGGCCCTGGGTTCGATCCCCAGCACCCAAAAAAAAAGGAAGGAAAGTTCAAAGCCAGCCAGCAACTTAGCTAAGCCCTAAGCAATTTAAGCAAGACCATGTCTCAAAATAAGACATAAAAAGGGCTGGGGATGTGGTTCAGTGGTTAAGCACTCCTGGATTCAATTCCCAGTACCAAAAAGAAAAAAGTACACCTTTATAACTCCTGGGGTTGTGATGAAGAAGTAAATTAATGGATGTCAAGTACTTAAGCACAGAACGCACTAAATATTCTGTTTTAACCACAGCAGTGGTGGTATGCTAGCAAAAAGGACACCAGACACAAAGGATTATAGTTAATACTATTATGAAAGAGTAACAAATAGTATCCAAAAAAGTAACAAACAAAATAGCACATCTCTAGTTCTAGGGAAGTTACAAGTTGATTCAGGTTGTCCCAGGTCACATCAAAAAGATGTGAAATAGTCCACTTTACCTGAGAGAATAAATGAGTGGAGATAGAGGGAAGAAATAGGCCTTAAAATTCCCTGACTCTCCTTTTACTGGTTTTTTTGTTTGTTTGTTTGTTTGCTTGCTTGTTTTTCATTTTTGTTTCCCCTGACCCTCCTCCCATACCTGAAATGTTTTCTCTAAGAGCCAAGCTTTTCCCTCCACAATTAAAGTTCAGATAGGGGTCGGGGTTGTAGTTCAGTGGTACAGCAGTTGCCTAGCATGTGTGAGGAACTGGGTTCGATCCTCAGCACTACATATAAATAAATAAAACAAAGGTATATGTCCATCTACAACTAAAAAAAAACATTTTAAAAAAATCAGACAGCAAATTCAAGTTGAGCTTACTCCTAACAAGCTACTGAGAATGAGTTGGTTAAAATCAATAGATGTTTCCAGAAGCAATAAAAGGAACCTGATATCCAGGCTTGCCTCTAGAATATTTTGCTATATGACCTTTGGGCACATTACTCAACCTCACTGAGTACTTACAAGTTACTTCTCCTTTTCCTCTCATGACAGTTTAAAGCCCAAGACTGGTCAAGTGCCAAGCTACAAACACCATGACTGCCCTTACCTCCTCCCTCCCTCACCTCCTATTCTGTCACCATTCTGTAGGACCCAAGTCTAGGTTTCTCCTATGACCTAGTCGTGACCCAGTTCAGGCCCCACCGCTTCTTATCCCAATTACTAGCTCTTAACTGAGCTCCAAACTCTAGCCACAAACCCCAAACCCCAAACCAATACTGTCTTAAAAGTCAACATCTTTTGGGTGCCTATTTTATGAAAGATACCAAGTGCCTTGTTGTAAACATCTCTTTAGTGTCTCATAGGTGTGTAATGAAGATATTGTTATCATTACCATTTTGTAGATAAGAAAACTGAGGTTTAAAAAGTTGCCCAAATAGCAAAACTAGTCATCAGTAGGACAAGGAATTTTTTTTTTTTTTTTTTTTTTTTTTGGTGGTGCTGGGGATCGAACCCGGAGCCTCATGCTTGCAAGGCAAGCACTCTACCAACTGAGCTATCTCCCCAGTCCCAAGGACAAGGAATTGAACCCAGGTTTTCTAACTCCAGTTAACTACATTTACATTGTGGCAAATCTTTCTACACCACTATACCACTATAACAGGGATATTTCCTCTTTTTTTTTTTTTTTTTTTTGGTGATGGAGATTGAATCCAGGAGTGTTGTTCCACTGACCTACAGTACTAGTCCTTTTATCTTCTATTTTGAGATAAGTTCCCATTAAAGTGCTGAGGTTGGCCTCAAACTTGTAATCCTCCTGTTTCAGCCTCCTAAACAGCTGGAATTACAGGCATGCAACACAACATTCAGCTTGCTACAGGAATTCCCCAAAACCACCGGCAGGTGGATGGGGGCAGGGGTGATAGGGATCAAAACCAGAGACTCATGCATGCTGGGCAAGCACTCTACCACTAAGCTATACCCTCAGCCCCACTACAGGGATATTTCTAAAATGTAAATCTGACCATAGAAAACACTCTGGTGTTTTGCTGTGGTTGTTTTTGGTACTGGTAATAGAACCCAGGGGCACTTTACCTGCTATGTTCCCAGTTTTGTTTTGTTTTGTTGTTTGTTGTTTTTAATTTTTTATTTTGAGACAGGGTCTCACTAAGTTACTCTAGGTCTTTGTTAAATTGCTGAGACTGGCCTTGAGCTTGTGATCCTCCTGCCTGAGCGTCCTGAGTTCCTGGGATTACAAGCATGTCCTAACAACACTGTTTTAAATTTTTAAGTTACTCAATGCAGCATTAAGGCCATCAGTAAGTTAGTTGTTATAACCAAACAAAATAGGGGTCTCTAAAGATGGTCAATTAAAAAGAGAAAAGCAGGCAAGTTTAGCAGAAGGGCAGTGGACATACAGATTATGAGCCAGAACTCTGGAGTAAGAATGTCTGGGTTGGGATTCCAACTTGGTCATTTTGCAGTTAACCTTGCACAAGTCATTTCTTCTCAGCCTCAGGCTCTTCATCTGTTAAACGGGGATAGTACAGGTACCTATTACATAGCTTCAAACAAGGTTGTAAAGATTAAAAGTTAATTTATCCCAGAGCATACAATATGCTCTTAAGGTTATTATTGCTCTTTCAGCGCCCACTCCTGCCACACCCAGACTCCTTGAGGTTCCAACCTCCAGGACCTGACACAAATCAGCTCCTTTCTCTGCCTGGTCCTTCAAGGCTGGGCTCAGTCATCAGTGCTTCCCTGCAGGGTTTAGTGAGTCAGCTACCCACTCCTATATTTTCCCAAGGCCTGGCCTCTGGGCCACAGCATTCATTACTCTATAGTAAAACTGCCTGGGTGATCTGATCTATCCTATAGGATGACCTCTTCAAGGGCACCCCAGATCTAACAAGCAGTGTGCTTATATGGTGGTCAGCTGTTTCTTAAATGAGGTAACTCCAGTTTTCTCACTGGCAAAATGGGAAAAAAACAGGAAAGAGACCAGTAATATCCTTCAAAGGAATTAAAGGCGCTAAGCATGTGGAAGCTTTTTTAAAAGTGCTAACCATGGATAAATGTAGGAGCTGTTACTACTCCTAGGGAAGGTGGGGAAGAAAGCAAAAAAGGAGAATTTGGTATTCTGTGTCCTGACAAAAAGCTGTATGTAGGGTTGGGACTGTAGCTCACTGCTGGAACACTTGCCTAGCAGGTATGAGACACTGGGTTCAATCCTCAGTACCACAAAAAAATAAATAAAATAAAGGTATTGTGTCCATTTATGACTGGTTAAAAATGAATGCCGTGTTCCTGGAATTAACTTACAGTGAGGAAATTAAACTTAAAAAAAAAAAAAAAAAAGCTGTATTTGTTTTGTTTTCTCAGTCCCTGGAGGTTTCAGTCTATATCTACATTCTACAGCATATAGTATGAAGCTCTGGAGTGAGTTTTGTGAGGGTTCCTTCTGTGGGAAGTCTTAAACACACCAGACTAAGCTGTTCTTACAGGATTTCTAAACGAATAGTTATTCCTCGATGGGGCCTCCAAACATATTTTGCTGAATTTATAGCCCTTTCACTGCTTATGGGGTTCTGAAAACACATAAGTTATTTAAAAGATAACTAATTTAATTTCCTTGTTCTTTAAAGATTATGTTTTGTTCCTGGCTCCTATCACTACCAGGAAAAGGTTAGCATCCACTCAGTCTTCACCGTGTGCAAAATTCTTGACAAATATCTCATTCCCAACAATCAGAGAAGTGGGCAGTAGTATCCTATATCCCACAAATGAAGAAAAGAAGGCTTAGAACAGATAACTTACCCATGGTCACCTTCACTGGGTAGAAGATCTGGGATTTGAGAAGCAAGACTTACTCCAAAACCCACACTTATATGGCTTTTAAAAAATGAGCCCTTTGGGCTGGGGATATAGCTCAGTTGGTAGAGTGCTTGCCTTGCAAGCGCAAGGCCCTGGGTTCGATCTCCAGCACCGCAAAAAAAAAAAAAAATGAGGTCTTTGCAAGGTGCAATGGCACACACCTATAAACCCAGCAACTCAGGAGGCTAAGGCAAGAGGATGGCATGTTTGAGGCCAGCCTCAACAACTTAGCAAGGCCCTGAGCAACTTAGTAAAAACCTGTCTCAAATTTAAAAATAAAAAGGACAGAAAATGTGGCTCAGTGGCAAACTAACCCTGGTTTAATTCCCAGTACCAGGATTAAAAAAAAAAAAGACACTACATGTAATCATTCACAACCATTGTCTGAGTTCCTTGAGAGGCTGAGGCAAAAGGATCACGTGAGCCCAGTAGTTCAAAGTCAACCCAAGCAATACAGTGATAAGACCTCATAACAAATTTAGGAAGGGGGGACAGGAGGAAGAGGACTTTAGGACACTTGATCATTAATGATATGAAGGGATTACTGTTAAGTTTTTATGTGTGAAAATGAAAAAAAAAAAAATTAAGTCTACAGACACTACTTATAAAAGTTATGAATGGGGCCTGGAGGTGAAGCTCAATGGTAGAATTCATGCTGTGCATGTGTAAAGCCCTGGGTTCAATCCAAGTACCAAAACAAAGTTAAAATTTCTGTAGGTGGAAGGGGAATAGATCAGTGGTAGAATTCTTGCTTAGCATATATGAAGCTCTGAATTTGATCCCCAGAACACCAAGGATAAAATAAAAAGAAATACAAACTAAAGAAGCCTGAGAAGGTATTAAAAACATTTTATAAAAGGAATAAAGCAGAAGTGATAATGGTAACATACACTCAACTTATAGATGACCAAACTTGGATTACCCTACAAACTAGATTTTCTTGTTCCTATTTTTTCAGATTAGGACATGGAGGAAAGGGTAACATTTACCGATACTTTCAATGATTGATGTGAGGCAATTATGAGTACTTGAGGGAGGAAACAGATCCAGGTGAGTGATTGGTCATGCTAGAAAAGTCTACCTCCAATGCCCATACCACAATGAGAGTCCCCAGAGGTTTAAGTCACATGCCCTAGTCACATGTGGTCCCAGAAGAGTGGCAGATGCTGGAACACAAACCCAGGAATTCTGCCTTCAAATACTGGATCCTTACCACCAACAAACCATGAAGCCCAGGCTTGAAAGGCAGCCTCTTCTACTACCTTGCCTTTCTCACACAGGTCACAGCATGACCAATTTCCTATTCATCAAAGCACACTGGACAGCATTTATAACTCCATGGGACCAAGAGACAGTCAAGCAGCCCAAAATGTCTGTGCCCATGAGCCTCAAAAAAGGAAGGAAGTAGTAAAAATTATAATAGAAAGTGGAATGGTGACCACCAGAACTAAGAGGAGGAGGAAATAAAGGAATTATTATTTAGTGGGTATAGAATTTCAGCTTGACAAAATGAAAAGTTGTGGAGATGGATGGTAACAATTATATAACACTATGAATGTACTTAATGCCACTGAGTTCTACACTTTGAAATGGTTAAGAGCTGGGTGTAGCAGCATGTCTGTAGTCCTAGCTATTTAGAAGGTTCAGGAAAGAGGATCTCAAGTCCAAGGCCAACCTCAGCAACTTAGCAAGTTCCTACCTCAACATTAAATATAAAAGGGCTGGAGATATAGCTCAGTGGTAGAGCACCCCTGTGTTCAAGTCCAACTATCAAAAAAAGAAAAGGCACTGGGGATATACCTCAGAGGTAGAGTGCTTGCTTAGCATGCCTCAATGCCCAACACCAAAAATAAAAAAAGAAACAAAATTCCAAAGGTTCAGATGGTAAATTGTGTGTGTGTGTTTTACCACAATTAAAAAAAAAAGTAAAGCCTGAGCTAAAAGTTCAGAGAAAGAGTGCTTGCCTTGATTATGCAAGGAAAGGCCATATGGGTTCAATCCCCAGAACCACAAGGGAAAAAAAACCACACACACACACACACAGAAAGGCAGCCTGAGTTGGAAGGACTGGACTTCTACAGTTTAGAATTTTTTTTTTTTTTTTTTTTTGAAACAGGGTCTTGCTAGAGTCTGAGGAGTTTGCTAAGTTGCTGAGACTGGCCTTGAACTTGAAATCCTCCTGCCTCAGCCTCCTGAGTCGCTGGGAGGCATGCTACAATTAAGGGAGATTTGCATGGTTGAGATTCTAAATGCCTTGGTCTTTGGTTCAGGGCTGCTACCCATTTGATACTATAATTAAAGTGACTTTTTCAAATGTCTAAGAGGAGTAAAGGCAACTGTGGAGAGGAGAATGTGAGTGTACCTGAATTAGAGGCAAAGATACCTGGCTCCAGTCCAGACTCCGCATATCAGCTAAAAGACCTTAGACAAGGGGCTGGGGAAATAGCTCAGTCGGGAGAGTGCTTGTATTGTAAGCACTAAGGCCCTGAGTTCGATCCCCAGCACCCAAAAAAAAAAAAAAAAAAACCTTAGACAAGTTACCTAGTCCCAGTTTGCGCCTGTTAAGAGGCTAATAGATCAATTGTAAGTATTCAGTGAAATCCAAAAGAGTGCTCCCAAAATGCTAGCTACAGTTATCATTTTTGTAAAATGCCCACATTTCCAGGACAGGTTTCCACAACCTAAAAATCCCAACACTTACGCACCAGTAGAAACAAGGAAGGTATTTCAATCCATGCAGTCATGGACCTTTTCCATGTGAGAAAGAGCCTCTTGAATATCAGATCCGGGTAGGAAAGAGTCTAAATACTGTATGCTAACTTAAAATGCTTGGGAGTCAGCCTTTAAACTTCTAGGATGATTTTCCTGATAAGAGATAAACTATCCTGGAATGAAAACCTCATTTTCAACCCTTTTGCAGGCCCTCCTCTCCCAGAGTTCACTAATTGAAACTCCACCTCGCTTTCATACACCCACCATTTACACTTAGTGACTCATATCAGGCCCCTAAAATTTTATGGGATTTCGGTTAGCTCATTAGTTCCACTATTTGGTCAAAGAAAGTAAAGTACAGCTGGAGAGCTAGGCCAAGATCTAGCAAAGTTGTCGGAGTATTATTACAAATTAAACTTTCAATTTTGACTAGTTACTTGTTAGTTAACAACCTACAGGCTAGCTCCTAAGAAAGATGGGTAAGGACAGCACCCTGCCTTTCTCCAACCTTATGGTCTAATCAAAGAAAGTGACAAAGCATACACTTTGATTGAAAAAAAATGCTATCAAGAAAACTGTAGCCAGGAGCAGTGGTGCATGTCTGTAATCCCAACAACTAGGGAGACTGAGGCAAGAGGATCACAAGTTCAAAGCAAGCCTCAGCAACTTAGAGAGGCCCTAAATAATTTAACAAGACCCTATCTCAAATTTTAAAAATATAAAGGGCTAGGGTTAAAAAGAAATAATAATAAAATAATAATAATAATAATAATAATGATGGACTGGGGTTGTGGCTCAGTGGCAGAATGCTTGTCTAGCACATGAGAGGGACTGGGTTTGATTCTCAGGACCACATATAAATAAATAAAATAAATGTCCATCAAAAACTAAAAAAAGGGCTGGGGAGATAGCTCAGCTGGTAGAGTGCTTGCCTTGCAAGCACAAGGCCCTGAGTTCGATCCCCAGTACCGCAAAAAAAAAAAAAAAAAAAAAAACTAAAAAAAGAAATAAAAATTTTTATTTTATTTTATTTTATTTCTTTATTTATTTATTTATTTTTTTTTTGTGGTGCTGGGAATTGAACCTGTGACCTTGTGCTTACAAGGCAAGCACTTTACTAACTGAGCTATCTCCCCAGCCCTAAATTTTTTTAAATAAGAAAAAGGACTGGGGAGATAGCTCAGTTGGTAGAGTGCTTGCCTTACAAGTGCAAGGCCCTGGGTTCAATCCCCAGCACTGCAAAAAAAAATAATAATAATAATGATAATAATAATAATAATAATAATAATAAAGAAAGAAAGAAAGGGCTGGGGATGTGACTCAGTGGTTGAATGCCCCTGGGTTAAATCCCCAGAGTTGAAAAAACAAAAGTAAAAACAAAAATGACTGGAGTTGTGGTTTAGTAATAAGCACCTCTGGGTTCAATCCCTGCTACCAAAAGATAAAATAAAATAAAATAAAATAATTAATTAAAATAAAATATACATTAAGTAGGAAAACTTTCAAGTAAATATGGTTTTATGTAATATTCAGCCTTATTGATGCAGAAGTAGCTAACATTGAATGGAGAACTCAAGGCATATTTCTTTGGGAATGTTAGGCAGTTTTGAATGAAATACAGTACAAAACTGGCAGAAGACACTGAGGCAAAAGAATGCTGAAGTTGTGAGGACAAGCTCACTGGCTGAGCTAGAAAAGACACAGTGGCAGAAGTGACTTGGACAAGGGACTGACTGGCAGATTGCCCAATAGTGCATGTGAAGGAAATCAAATCTGCTCTGATGAGCTCCCAGACAAGTGGGTTTCGAAGCAAAGTTTGACAAAGACTCAAGACAGGATAGACTTTAGAGATAATCAGCCCCTTATTTTTTTCAAATGGGAGAACAAGGTCTAGTAGCATCAAGTAACTTGCCTGAGGCCTCATAATGAGTGGAAGAATTGGGTTTAAGGCCAAATCCAGATCAAATCTGTTACTGAAGATGATCTGACATTCATTTGAGGAATGGAGGGATTGAGGAAGACCTGGGACACAAAAAAGTCTCGTCATTCAGGTTTGTCCTGATTAGGCCTGGAATAGGATCACATTGGAAAAGGGCCAGGCAGGTAACAGTCAAGATGATCTAAGACATTTGTAATGGAAAAACCCATGGAGACTTAGAAGAGATGAAACAAATGGGGATGAAACAAAAGGAGAAAGATTATGAGCCATGATCTCCATCAAAGAATGTCATCATCTCACCAGCACTGCCTTAGGGAGCACCCACTTAAAGAGACGAGCCAGCAGTTTCCATCCAAATTCCAGGCACCTAGCCAGGCGAGGTGGCACATGCCTGTAATCCCAGGTTTGGGAGGCTGAGGCAGGAGGATCGTGAGTTCAAAGCTAGCCTCAGCAACTGAGCAAGGCTCTACGCAACTCAGCAAGACCCTGTCTCTAATAAAATACAAAAAAGGGCTAGGGATGTGGCTCAGTGGTTATCCAGGCACCTACCTTTTCCCTGGTCTTTCTCAGGACCATTTCTAGAAGCCAGAAAAACCAGGAAGGACGCCTTGAAAATCCCAATACCTGTGACTGTGGATATGAACTATCTCAGACTCCCTACTCGTGGCAAAATGACAGGTGAAGAACCGGAGAGCCAAGTTGGCCATGCAGTATTTACTAGAATGAGACTATGTCAAGAATATGAAAAAAAAAAAAAAAAAAAAAAAAAAAGAATATGAGGGCTGAGGACACAGCTCAGTGGTAGGACACATGCACAAGACCCTGGGTTCTAATATCAGCACTACCTACCCGCCCAAAAAATTGCATTCACATTTCAGCAATTAAAATTAAATATGGGGGCTGGGGAGATAGTTCAGTCTGTAGAGCGCTTGCCTTGTAAGTACAAGGCCCTGGGTTCTGATCCCCAGCACCCAAAAAAAAAAAAAAATTAAATATGTATTTTAATATGATAATAGCCACAGAAGCCAAGAAGTTTTAGTCATGGTGCTAACCAGATGCAGTGACATGCACCTGTAGCTACTCAGGAAGCTGAGGTAGGAGGATCTCTTAAGCCCAGGAATTCGAGACCAGCCTGGGCATCACAGACCCCTATGTCAAAAAAGAAAAGGAACAAATTTTAAAAACTAAGTGCTAGGATAACTGTAGTTGAGTATAGTTAATAGGCCCCTTCAACAACCTTGTGCAAACTTTAAGGGATGTGTATCTGGAGAAAAGAAAAACAGAAAACAATGCCCCAGCACACAATTAACCACTACCTATTTTCTGTTTCATCAAGAAATCTTCAGCTTTGTGTTTAAAACACTGCTATTCAAGCGTAATTCACTAACACCTGCAAACCAGAAATGCAGATCAATACTCAGACCCCATCCTAGACCTACCAAATCAGAATCAGCATTTTAAGAAGACCCGCAAGTGACCTGTATGCACCTTCCAGTTTGAGAAGCCTTGGTGTAGAATACTTTAAGAGTGCACTGTAGAAGCAGTACACAAATAAAGTATCAAAAGGCAAATAAAGAGACAAAGTACCTGTTCACTTTCAGTATATCATATTTTATTACATACTACTCAGACAGACCTCCAATTTTTTTTTTTTAATTTAGTATTTACCAATGAACACATGATCTAAGTGTGGGATCTATTTCACTTCCTGAAATATTACAACTTAGTTCTAGAGCCTTCATGCACAAAAAATATAAAACAGCTTAGTTGTTCAGAAAACAAAAGAATGGTTAATTATATTCAAGTTCCAAAACTGAGTTCAGAGCACCTCCCCACAAGGCACATTAATTCCTACAGGTTCCTCAGAGTATCATTAAATCCCCCAGCATCCCTAGGAAGCAGGTGCTTGGCAAATATCCAGTTTCCAAATGAGATTCAGAAGGATTTGGTCCTGAAAATGCAGTATTCCTGCTTTGTCCTACTGGTGTCTTCTCAGCCCCAAGCTCTCCCCCACTGAGGCCTCGTGCAGCTGCACACTCAAGTACTTCCCAAAAGGGAGAAAGGTCAGAGGTGTCATTATCCCCCAAGCACTTGAGATTCCAGCTGTGGAGAAATTAATCTGGTTGGAGGTTCAGGTTGAGAACCCTGAGAAAGATCTGGAAAGGGAGAGAGACATACAAAAGAAAGAATCTACTAAGAGGTTCTTAAGAGAGAAGATGTCCAGATATCTATAGGTTTTTAAAGTGGGGGATTGGGGGCAAAGATTGGCAGATTAGTGAGAAGATGATGGGAGAGGATAAATATCCACCCCCAACCTGCGCCCCAGGGACAAAAAAGGATTCAAAGGATTTCCTTCAAATGACCTTTTTTGCATTACTGGGGATGAACAAGAGCTCTACCACTGAGCTACACCCCTGCCCAAATAACCTCTTTTCTTGAAAAAAGGAAGAAAGCCAGTGTAGGGGAAGAATTTGGAGGCTAGAAGCAATATAATACTAGAAAAATCTCTTGAAGGCTTTTTTCCAGTGAAGGGGAGATAAAGCAAAGGAGAAAACAACCCACCCAAATAGAATCTAAGGGAAGGAAAACCACCAGGAGGATTAGAGTTCTGTGAATAACCAAAGAAATGAAAAGGGTTTCCTTTCCAATTTGAATCCTGTGCCAGAAGGCCAGGCAGGCCTCCACCTCCAACACAGAAAGAATAAAGGGGGGAATCTCTATAGCCACTCGATAAACAGAACAGTGTCCAAAGGGAATTAGAAACCAGAAAAAGGCCTGGGCATAGGGCAAACCAAGAGAGAAGCAGTCCTGTTTGCAGAAAGATAAAAGATAAACCAGGCACAGTGGCACATGCCTTTAATCCCAGCCACTCAGGAGGCTGAAGTAGGAGGATGGCAAGTTCAAGGCCACCCTGGGCAACTTAGTGAGATCCTATCTCAAAACAAAACATAAAAATGGCCAGAGATGCAGCTCAGAGGTAGAAAGAATGTCTAGCATGCTGGAGTTCTGGGTTCAATCCCCAGTACTGTTTAAAATAAATAAACAATAGACATATGATGGACATATGAAAGGCAATTTTCAGGCATCTCCTTTTAGGAGATGGACTCTGGGGTGCAGGGGAATCTGGAGGGTTCAGTTGGTGTGACTATAGGAAATGTGCCTAGGAGGAAAAAAAAAAAAAAAAACATGGAAGCAGAGAGAAAGTGCTGTGCTGAACAAAGATATGCACTCACCAGAGGAAGAGGAAATGGGTGCACTGACCAGACTGGGAGAGCACCTAAAGGGGAATGTGGTTCAAAAGAGGGAAGGAAACAAATGAAAATATCTTGGATGCAAAAGAGCTAAAAAGGTATGAAGCGGGGGAAGGGAGCCATGGTGCTAGCCTATAATCCCAAGTAACCCTGACGCTGAGGCAGGAGAATCACAAGTTTGAGACCAATCTGGGAAACCTGGTGAAATCCTGTATCAAAATTACAAATAAAAAGAGCTAGGGGTATAACTCACTGGTAGAGTGTCCCTGGGTCCCATCCCTAATACAGGAAAAAAAGGGGTGGGGGTATGCACGGTATGCTCAAGAACCACAGAGCACTCACCCCCAGAGTGGTGCATTCATATATTTAGGGGATGCAGGAAGTAAATATGCTCTCAGATAGGAAGGAAAGTAAGTCTCCACCAAGTAGTTTGGGGAACGGGTAAAAAAGTGCAACCCCAAGAATATAAGTGACAGGGAAAGGCAGTGAATTCCCTTATTTGAGAAACTGGAAATATGTACCAATAAACATCAGTTTTTAAAGGGCTGAGAAAAGGAAGGGGCCCCTAAATTTAACAAATTCTGGAGACAGCCTGGCCAGTGGCACAAACCTGTAAGTAATCCCAGCAGCTCGGGAGGCTGAGGCAGGAGGATTACAAATTTGAGGGCAGCCTCAACAATTAAGCAAGACCCTCATCAATTTAGCGAGACCCCCATCTCAAAATAAAAAATAAAATCGGCTAGGGATGTGGGTCAGTGGTAAAGCACCAATGGGTTCAATTCTCAGTAAAAAAGAAATTCTGAGAAAATATTGTCAAATTGGGGGCCTAGGAAGGAGATTCTTTCTTGGAATTGTGGGGCATAAAAAAGTATCCCCACGGGCGCTGGCCTATAATCCCAGAGACTCCAAAGGCTAAAGCGAGAAGATCGCAAATTCGAGGCCAGCCTCAGAAATTTAGCAAGACTCTGTCTCAAAACATAAAAAGGTTTGGGGGATGTAGCTCAGTGGTAGAGCACCCCGGGTTCAATCCCCAGTATCGAAATAAAAAAAAAAAAAAAAAAAAAAGAGTATCCCAAAACTTTGGTTACAGCACCTCAGATTTGAAGGACCTGTTACAGGGATGAACCCCGGAATTGGAAAAGGAGTACTCAGATTGAAGGCTTGAAAAAGGGAGTGTGCTTCCCAGTTTTGGGAGAAAGGGATACACCCTCTGGGGAAATTTAAAAACAGATAAAACCACAGGGTTGGAGTTTAGTAAAGGGGTGGGCCGCCAGATTTTCAAAACTATAAAGGGGGCACTCCCATTATGGGGGTCATGAAAAAAGGGGTGTGCTCCCCAGAATGAGATTTAAAAGGTAATAAAAGAAAGCACGTTGACAAATCACAAGGTAACAGCCAGGGGCTGGTGATGGGGTTCTCAGGGACCACACAGCTCAGGTTCGGCCCTAGCGCTCACCTCCACCCCCAACATACACACCCCCAATACGACCCGCTCAGTGCCCGGGGCCAGCACCCCGCAGCCCAGCCCCCTCGGGCGGCGCTGATTGGCCGAGGTCCCCATCATTCCTGCGGGCAACCCCGGGGATTGGGCGCCGCTCGCACGCCCGCCACGCTCTCATCAGCGGTCCCTAGGCCTCCCTCCCGGCTGGGCGAACGGGGCCGGGAGGGGAGTGGGGCCAGGCAGGGGACTGAAGCAGCGGTGGCGTCCTTCACCGTTCCCGCCCGCACGGCGCGCGCGCGGCGCGGGCCCGACCCGACCCAACCACGACCAGCCGGCTTCGCCTTGTCGCGCCTCGCCGCGAGCTCACCTCACGGCCCCGCTCCTGCTGCGCCGCTCCAGGACCAACCGACAGAAGGACTCTGCGTGCTGCGCACCACGTGACCCCAGGGACGCGCCCAGCGTATCCCCCGCCCCCCACACACACGCACCATCGCCACCACCGAGTGACGCAGCGCCCCAGCTGCCCCGCCCTCAGCCCCGCCCCGCCGGATCACCCGGGCGACGGCTCCTGCAGACCACGCCCACGGCCCTGACGCGCGGGAACCAGGCCCGCACTCCATCAGGAACACGAAGTCCCCACTCAACGTTTAACCACTGAGACCACGCGAAGCCCGGGACTGGATACCATTCTTCCCATGTTAATTTTGCCTACTACTTCTTTCCATAACCCTGCCACCACTCCGGTCTACGCTTCATCACCTCTTTCCAAGTTGGCCATGGTCTGCACCCCATTATTCTTGTCCCTTTCAATCCATACTTCACACGGGGAGAGCTTTTCAAAACGTCATCCTCCGTTGCAAATCTGTTTCCCTCTCTTCTCGAGATTAAGATCTAAGTCTTCCCCTAGATTTATCAGGCTCTTCAAAGTCTGAACTTAACCTGCCTCTTTCGTTCTCACACATCCTGCTCCCCTACATTCTCAAGTGTCTTTCGAGACCTCAAACGAGCCAGGTTCTTTCTCACGTCAGGAACTTTGCTCCCATCTCTCCACTTTGGGTCATTAACTCCTAGAAAAGACTATCAATTGCTGTTGAAAGAAAGAAGCAGTATTTTGTCTCCGGACCAAAGTCCGAGTTACACGGACTACAGAAGATTCTGCGATGTTTTCTCAATGGAACCTGGCAAGTGCCAAGGAGAAATGCTACAATTTGCTATTTATGGGGGCAATAACGACTCTATTTTACACTTAAAAGATACGGTAGCCAGATTTCACTTAAAATATAAATCTAATCATGTCATTGCTCTACTTAAAACAACTCATCAAACGGTCTCTCCATCTGAATCCTACCCCCTTACTCATCCTCTGACCACACTGACTTTTTATCAGGTTTTTTGTTTGTTGGGTTTTTTTGTACTGGGAATTTAACCCAGGCGGTGCTTTACCAGCCCTTTTTATTTTTTTATTTTTAATTTTTTTTTTTTTTTTTTTTAATTTTGAGACAGGTCTCCCAAGGTTTGTTAGGGCCTTGCTAAATTACCCAGACTGGCCTCATACTTGCAATCCTGCGTCAGGTTCCCAACTCACTGGGATTACAGGCATGCACCACTGTAGAGGACCTTTCTGTCAGTTTCTAGGCTCTTTCCAGCCTCTGGGCCATTGAATAGGCTGTTGCTATTCATAAGGCTGACTCTTCTTAATAGAAACTTCAGTTTATCATCTCCTCAGTGAGGTCCTCTTTAACTACATAATCTAGAAGTGCTCCACTAAGATCACACATCTCCTTCATCGCAATTACTCTGTTCATTTTCAATAGAGCAGTTTACACAGTTTTAATTATTTCATGTTGTTTTTGTTCCCTTGATTGTATACAAGGTTAAAAAACTGTGATTCCTCTTTTAAACTGAGAGTGGAGCTCATGGTAGGGTGTAGGCTTAGCATGCACAAGGCCCTGTGGATTCGGCATCCAGCACTGAAAAAAAAAAAAAAAAAGAAAGAAAGAAAGAGAGAGAAAGAAAGGAAAGAAAGAAATGAAAAGAGAGAAAGAGAGAATAGAATGATTTTTCTTGGTTGTATTGTCCTATTTTCCGGGATAAAAGTAGGGACTACCTTCTTTGCTACTGAAGAGTGAGAATTTGCAAATAATAGATATTCAATATGTACCTGTGGAAGAAATTAAAAGAAAAAGAATAATATTGAAAAAATTAGATTATCTTTATAAACTGAGTCCACAGAAGAGATGCTTTTTGGAATCAGGGTTGGAGCTGGATGTGGTGGCACACACCTATAATCCCAGAGACTCAAGAGATTGATACAGGGGCTGGGAAGATAGTTCAGTCAGTAGAGTGCTTGCCTTGCAAGCACAAGGCCCTGGGTTTGATCCCCAGCACCGTGGGGGTGGGGGGGCAGACTGATACAGAAAGATGGCAAGTTTGAGGCCACCCTTAGCAATTTGGCAAGACCCTGTGTCTCAAAATAAAAAGGACTGGCGAACACCTCTGGGTTCAATTCTCAAAAAATAAGCAAATCAAAATAAATAAATCAGAACTTGAGATGAAGAGGGTTCCTCAGCTGAGAGAGCAGGAGGTAGCCCCTAGGAAGAGTTCCTAAAAAAAACAACGACAAAAACTTTGGCTGTGCTCATTTGGGTGGTATATATTCTAAAATGTAACAATACAGAGAAGATTAGCATGGCTCTTCCACAATGATAATTTGCAAAAATCATATTTACTTTTCTTTTTATTATTTTTTCTTTTTTTTTTTTCATATTGTTTAAAATGGCATTTTGAGGACCAGAACCATTCATTCATTCAAGTGCTCAAATAACAGGAAGAAAAGACCTCAGGATACTGTAGGCTTATTAACATGAAATTGCTCACATATTAATGACTATTGTAATATAGAGGATTTCTTGCTCCACAAACCATGATACTGCCAAGAATCCTGGACTCTGCAGCCCCGTACAAACTATAACATTCCTGCATTTATTGAGAGTCAGAATTGTGCTAGGTACCAAGGATGCAGCGCAGAATGAGATTTTAGGCCTTATTCTCAAGGAGCTCACAGCCTGGTAAAGAAATTGGCACAATTTGTAAGTTAAAATTCTTTTTGTCTGATACAAATACAAGCATTGACACTGTTGCAAGTTCAAGCAAAAAACAATTACAGCTGTTCACTTTGGGCATTCTATAATCCCAGTGACTCTGGAGGCCAAGGCAGGAGGATTGCAAATTCAAAGCCAGCCTCAGCAATTTAGTGAGACACTGTCTCAAAGCAAAACAAACAAAGAAAAAAAAGTTGGGGTTGTAACTTAGTGGCAAAGCATTCCTGGGTTCAATCCTCAATACAAAAGGGGGAGGATTAGGGCCAGGGATGTAGCTCAATTGGTAGAATGTTTGTCTCACATACACAAGTCCCTGGGTTCAATCCCCAGTGCCACAAAAAGAAAAAAAGATAAAAGGGGGGAGGGTTTGTATTACAAGGATATTTATATTACAAGGATATTGGGGGCCCTGAGCATCAACAGGAAATCAGGGCAGTTTAAGTAAGAAGCAGCACCACTGTTGGAATTCAGTCCTAATATCCCTGTCTTTGAGTCAGTTAAGAGGCAAAGTTTTGGTCAGCAGCCACCACTGATTGGCCAATCTCAGGTCACAGGAATGAGTCCATGCTGCCAGGGAAAGAGGAGAGGAATGCCCTAAAGATATTCCTCCAAATGGGGAAGGAAGCTAACATTAACCAGGAAAAAAACAAACGAACCAACAAACCTGACACAGATATGAATAAAGTACCTTGATAGTTGAACTCTTTTTTGGGGGTGGGGCGCAGTACTGGGGATTGAACTCAGGGGCGCTTGACCACTGAGCAACATCCCCAACCCTATTTTGTATTTTATTTAGAGACAGGATCTCACTGAGTTGCTACGTGTCTCGCTTTTGCTGAGGCTGGCTTTCAACTCTCAATCCTCTTGCCTCAGCCTCCTGGACCAGTCTTTTTGATGAAAAAACATGCAGAAACCTGACTTGCCAGCTTCTGCCAAACTGGATATTAATAGAATGCTAACCTGAGAGCTCCAACTTATAAAGTGGTAAGACTTGGTTGGGTCTCACCACTGCCTACTTTTTTTTTTTTTGGGGGGGGGGCGGGGGGGTACTGAGTATTGAACGCAGGGACATAACCATTGAGCTACATCCCCAGCCCTACGTTGCTGAGGCTGACCACAAACTTGAAATCCTCCTGCCTCAGCCTCCTTAGTTTCTGGGATTATAGGCATGCACCACATTGCCCAATTTTACCTGTGCCTTCTTAGTAGCATCTATCTGTTGCCTTAAGATCCTCCATAGCACCTTACTAACATTTTGGTCTTGACATCTCAATTCTTAGGAGTCTTTCTTTGCATGAGTAGCATTCAACTAGTGGTTGTGAATGAGTAAATGAGTTTATGAATGGTAGCCTCAACTCTAGAAAATAGAAACTCTCCTACTAAGCATTCAACTATTTCAGAACTTAGTCATCCTAGCCCATAAAATGACAACTCTATAAGAAAACTCTTCATACACACAAGGCATACAGTAACACAAGAAACATCCAATCCCTGCATAGAAAAGTCCTTGCCCTCCTTAAGCATTACTTTGTTTATATATATATTCTTTTGGGGGACTGGAAAAGGAACTTGATGATTCAGTGCTTGCCTAGCATACATTCAAGGTCCAGTATATTTAAAATAGTCCCTCTAAAAAGAAGTAGAACTAAAGACCTAATATGAGATAGGACATTCAATTAAGAAATTATTTTTCTCAGTCTCTATCCAACAAACCTTTTTACTCTGTCCTTATGCAACTACAAGGCACTCACAATGAGTCTGTCATGGCAAAAGGGGAGAACTAAAACAGAAAAGCAAGCCCCTTAGCTCTCACAAACCTCACAAACTGAATAACACCAAGCTTGATTATGTCAGACCCCAAAGCAGGAACTAGGGTGTGATCTCTGCAGCACAAAGCTGAGTATGAGAACTCAGGAAGCCAGAAACCACAGTTACCATAGCATCTGAGAAGTTCAAGAACTTCTAGGGACTAGGGGCCCAGAAAAGCGTGGAGTCTTGGCCCTGGTCTGAGGTCTCTCCAATCTGGGCTTGATGGAAAATTCCAGAGCTCCACTGCATTTTGCAATTTATATAGCTTTTTTCTTCATTTCTTTTCTATTTTAGCTGGGTGTGGTGGCCCATGCCTGGAGCAGCTCAGGAGGCTGAGGAGGGAGGATCGAGAGCTTAAAGCCAGCCTCAGGAACTTAGTGAGGCCCTAAGCCACTCAGTGAGACACTGTCTCTAAATAAAACATAAAAAAAAAAAAAAAAAAAAAAAAGGTTGGGGAATGTAACTCAGTGGTTAAGCCCCCCTGAGTTCAATCCCTGGTACAAAAAGGGGGGGAGGGGGAGTCTTTTCTATTTTATTTTTATTTTCCTTATTCTTTTTTTTTTTTTTTTTTTTTTTTTACAGTACTGGAGATTGAACCCAGGGACTCTACCACTGAGTTACATCCCAGCCCTTTTAAATTATTTATTTTTTGGTACTGGGGATTGAACCCAGGGACACTTAGTCACTGAGCCACATCCCAAGCCCCTTTCGAATAATTTATTCAGAGACAGGGTCTCACTAAATTGCTTAGGGCCTTGCAATTCTCCAGCGTCATCCTCCATAGCCACTGGGATTACAGGTACACAACCACACCCAGCCTTTATTTACTTTTAAAATTTGAGACACAGTTTTACTAAATTGCCCAGCATCTCACTAAATTGCTGAGGACTGGCTTTGAACTTGTGAACTTGTGATCCTCCTGCCTCAGCCTCCCCAGGAGCTGTAATTACAGGCCTGTACCACTATGCCCAGCAAAACTATGCAATATTATAAGAAAGCAAGAAGCCAGGCTCAGTGGTGTGCTCCTCAATCACAAGTTTGGAACCAGCCTCAGTCAATTAGTGCGGCCCTAGGCAACTTACTGAGACCCTGTTTCAAAATAAAAAATAAAAAGGGCTGGGAATGTAGCTCCCACCTCTAGATTCAATCCCCAGTATCAACAACAACAGCAGAAAAACAAAGGGGTGGGGGAGAGAACATTTTTAATTTTTGTCCTACTCACTAAAAAGATTGATAAAGTCCACTTGGCAGGCTTATAGCTCAGTGTTTGTCCAGCAAGTGTGAGGCCCTGAATTCAATCCCCAGCACTGTGAAAAAAAAGAAAAAAAAAAAAAAAAAAAAGAAAAAAAAAATCCACTTGTTCTACTTCAAGAGGCAAGGATATATCCTATTCTTCTTTGTCCCTGGGGAACCCCTATTACCTGGCACTATTCCCTGTAATTTAAATTCCTGAGATTGGCTTTGAAGTAGCAATCCTCCTGCTTCAGCCTCCGGAGTCACTGGGATTACTGGCATGCCTCACTGAGCCTGGCACTTCCCTATCATTTAAGCATACTTAAAAAATATTTCTTGTGAGTTGAAACTTCTGCCAGCCCAGAGATAAAAAGAAGGGGAAGGATTTTAACCCTAGAGATTTGTGGTTAGAAAAAAGCCACACTCTGAACTCTTCGTAATTAATTATTTTTTTTAAATTTGTCGGTACTGGGAATTGAACTCCGGGTGCTTAACCACTGAGCCACATTCCCAGTTATTTCTTTATTTTTTATTTTAAGACAGGGTGTCACTAAGTTGCTTAGGGCCTTGCTTAATTGCTTAGACTGGCTTTGAACTCTCAATCTTCCTGCCTCCCAAAATGCTATGATTACAGGTGCACACCACCACACCTGGCTTGTAATTTATTTTTAAATAGTTAATACTGTCACGGGGGGGGGGGCTGGGGAGATAGCTCAGTTGGTAGAGTGCATGCCTCCTAAGCTCAAGGCCCTGGGTTCAATCCCCAGCACCACAAAAAAAAAAAAAAAAAAAAAAAAAAAAAAAAATACTGTCACAGGGTTCAAATACCAGAAATTATATATAAAAAGACATACACATAAAGTGTCCCTCTAATTATTGTTCCTCATTGGTACAGTTTCCATTTTCCATTACTGTCTTATGAATCCTTTGAGGATTTTTTTTTCCCCCTGGTACTGGGGATTAAACCCAGGGAAGCTCTACCACTGAGCTACATCCCTAAACCTTTTTTTTTTTTTTTTTTTTTTTGAGGCAGGGCTTTACTAAATTGCCTGGACTGGTCTCAACCTCATGGTCCTCCTGCCTTGGCCTCCTGAGAAGTTTAGATTACAGGCCTTGCTAGAAATTATCTTTGTAACCATTATAGATGGAAATAGCCATACAACATGTAAAAGATAAGTCATTAAGGAAAACATTATAAATTTGATAACATTAAAAAAGTATGCTTGGAACAATTCAGGAGGCTGAGGCAGGAGGATTGCAAGTTCGAGACCAATCTGGGCAATTTAAGAGAGACCCTGTCTCTAAATAAAATTGAGAAAAAGGGCTGAGGAAGTAGCTCAGTGGTACAGTGCTTGCCTGGCATGTGCAAAGTCCTGGGTTTAATCCCAAGTCAAAAACAAAACAAACAAAAAACCTGAAATTATATTCAGGCTAGGAGTATAGCTCAGGATAGAATGCTTGCCTAGCACATACAAGACCTGGGGTTCAAACTCCAGCAATTGAAAAAATAAAATAAAATTTACAAGGGCTGGGGAGATAGCTCAGTTGGTAGCGTGCTTGCCTTGTAAGCACAAGGCCCTGGGTTTGATCCCCAGCACCCAAAAAAAAAAAATAAATAAAATAAAATAAAATAAAATTCACACACACACACACACACACACACACACACACACCCTCCCTGAATGCATACACATATATGGGCTTATGCTAGGGAAATAAAAGGGGAGGAAAAGAAGAATAACAAAGAGTGTCCACTCACTTTTTTTTTTTTTTTTTGGATGTTTATAAACACTGTTGCAATAATAATTCCCCTATGCTGGTAATTTACAACATTTCCAGTAATTATAAATGATGCTTCAATAAACATTTTCATGGGTTCAAAATTAAAAAAAAAAAGAAAAGAAAAGAAAGAAAGAAAATGAAAAAGTGACTTATGGGACCTGTGTGACAAGAAACAGAAGCATGATTGAATGTATCCATGTAATTATGTGCTTTTAAGGGTGAGGAGAAGACGTGAACTTGTTAATAATTGAAGCTCTGCCTCCCTAATACCCCTGGATTTGTTTTTGTATGCTCACTAAGACCCAAAATCTCTCTCCCCCTTCTATTTTGCCCTACACTTGTGGGTTTGAAATAGAACGCCCCCTTCACTTCACCTTACCCACAGTTCCCTTGGGTTGAAATAGTATCTGAAATCCAATCTGAATTCTCTACACTGGGGGTGTACCTCAGTAAAAGAGGGCATATGTGAAGCCCTAGGTTCAATCCTCAATACCCAAACAAAACAAACAACAACAACGAAATTTCAGGTTCCGAATAGAATCAGTAAAGAAAGTCACTGAAGGAACAATTAAGGAGAAACAGATAATCAATCACATGTACTCTCACTCTCAGACCTTAGTCCACTTTCTCTGCTTTCCTTGACTGTATCATTGAGTTTCTTCTCACCCCCTTGGCTTTTTTCTTTTTGAGCAGAGATCAAACTCAAGGGCCACTGAACTACATCTCCAGCCCCTTTTACTTTATTTATTTATTTAAAAAATTTCTTTCTAGATGTTGATAGACCTTTACTTTTTTCATTTATATGTGGTGCTGAGAGTTGAACCCAGTGCCTCACGCATGCTAGGCAAGTGCTCTACCACTGAGCCACAACTCCAGCTGCCCTCTTACTTTATACTTTGAGATAGTGTCTTGCTAAAATTGCCCAGGCTGGTCTCAAACTTGCAATCCTCCTGTTTGACCCTCCGGAATTGCTGGGATTACAGATGTAAACCACCATGCCCAATTTTTCTTTTCTTTTCTTTTTCTTTCCTTCCTTCCTTCCTTCTTTCTCTCTTTTCTTCTTTCTCTTTTTTAAATTCTTTTCTTCTGACTGCTGTACTGGCGATTGAATGAAGGGCCTCATAAATGCTAGGCAAGCACTCTGCCACTGCAGCTACATCACCAACCCTCTATTTAATTTTTTAAGTAATGACAAAATTGTTTTCAACAATAGCTGCATCATTAAACTGTAAAAAATCATACCATTGATGTACAAGGGTTCCAATTCTTCACATTCTTGTCAATATCCCTTGTTTCTTTTACAACCACAGCATTTAAGCCATGTTTATGATGTGTATGTTTAGCTCTGATGCTTTGTTTATATATTGGGTGGGCCCTGATTTCGACAAGTTATGTCCCTCTGGACCTCCTACAAAAAAATAAAGGATTTTTTTTTTCCAGCTCCAAAAAAGAATGAGTCTATTAGATACATCCTTTCAGAGATGCTGTGTCTTTCTGGGCTATTCATTGTACAAGCTCATTCAGTCATATCATGGAATCACATGCCTTTCATTGAAAATTACTGTGAGTTGATGCTTCTTTTGTTTCCCAACCACCATATTCAAGGTATATCTCCATCTTGTGATGCCTTGTCAGCAGAATCTTCCTCTTTATTGCTAATTTGCTTAATTCCTAAATCTCTTCCTATGCTATGTTTGATTGCATTATTTTTGCTTCTATGAGCAGATGTTTTAAAATAATACTCTGCCTGCTAATTTGCAGTTATTCATTTCTCAGATTGTCAAATAAGGATATGTTGGGGTAAAATATATTGCTTTCTCTGACCCTCTGTGTCTGCTTCTATCCTTCACTTTATTTATTTATTTATGCATTAGTGGGGATTGAGCCCAGGAGAACTCTACCACTGAGTTACATCCCCAGTCCTTTTAATTTTTTGAAAAAGGGTCTCCCAACATTGCCAGACTGGCCTTCAACTTGCAATCCTTCTTCCTCATCCTCCTGAGTCTCTGGAATTACAGATGAGTACCACTATGCCCAGCCATTTCTTCACTTTATTATTTTTAAATTATTTATTTTGGTACTGAGGATTGAACCCCAGGGGTGCTCAACCACTGAAACACATCCTCAGCCCTTTTTTATATTTTATTTTGAGACAAGGTCTTGCTATTGCTTAGAGTCTCACTAAGTTGCTGTTTTTTTTTTTTTTTTTTTTTGGGGTGCTAGGGATCGAACTCAGGGCCTTGTGCTTACAAGGCAAGCACTCTACCAACTGAGCTATCTCCCCAGCCCCACTAAGTTGCTGTTTGAACTCCTAATCCTCCTGAACTACTGGGTGTGCCACTACATGGGTGTGCCACTGTGCCAGGCCATTCTTCACTCTAAATAAAGTTAAGAAAATATTCCCTAATATGTATGCATTTATAAAAACTTGTCTTGGTACATTGTATTTTATGCTATATAAATTTTAAAACATTAGAAAAAAATTATGAAACTATTAAACCCTAGTTAAGATTGTGCAATGTTAAATTGTTTTGGGGTGAAGTGCACTAATGACCGCAATTACTTTATTTTTTTTTTATATATATTTTGGTTTTTAGTTGTAGGTGGACACAATACCTTTGTTTTTTATTTTATTTATTTATTTATTTATTTATTTTGCGGTGCTGGGGATTGAACCCAGGGCCTTGTGCTTATGAGGTGAGCACTCTACCAACTGAGCTATCTCCCCAGCCCCTATTTTAATTTTTTATGGGGTATTGAGGATGGAATCCAGGGCCTTACACATGCTAGGTGAGTGCTCTACCACTAAGCCACAACCCCAGCCCCAACAATCACTTCAAAAAGTATATAAAAATTAAGGTAGATGAATAAAGGAACAGAGGATGGTAGATGAACAAATATTTGATAGAGCAAATAGTGTGAAATGTTAATTCTAAAATGGGTGACTGGCATATGTATTATTCTGTCAACCTCTGAAAACTTTCATAATGGGCTAGGTATGTAGCTAGCTCAGTGGTCGACTGCTTGCTTGGTATGTGTGAGACCCCAGGTTTGATTCCTAGCACCCAAAGAAAAAGAAAAGAAAAAAAATCAATTCTCTTTAACTGCTTTGATGACCCTTATCAATCATCTTCTGGAAGTAGATTCTGTACTTATTTCCATCAGTCTGATGACTTCAATTTATTACATTCAATACAAGCAGGTAAACTTAGATATAGAGAAATAAATGGGATAATATATAGAAAATGGTTTATAAAGTGTGAAGTGCTATTTAAATATGCTCTTATTAATGCTATATTGTTTCGGGTTGAGCTCATGAAAATCTTTTTTATTTTTGTTTCTCTAGTACTGGGTGGGGGGGAGACACAGAGCCTCACATATGCTAGGGAAGTGTTCTACCACTAAGCTACATCCCCAGCCCTTTGCAAATCTTATTACTACAATACAAAACAGTATCTGGAACATGGTTCTATGTATCTTCAAGTGTTCTTTAACTATAAACTGGAAATTATTGAAGGAAAGGAACTATGTTTTCAAATTCTTTTGCATTCACACATTATCCTAAAAAGTATTAGAAATAAAAGGTACTAATACTCAGTGAATGACTCAGTAAAGAACATATTTCACTGATAAGCTCTAAATAAGGTTCTAAATTATATTTTAGCCAGGAGTGGTGGCACACACTTATAATCCCAGCCACTCAGGAGGCTGAGAAGGAGGATTGCAAGTTTGGGGCCAGCTTCAGCAACTTAGTGAGATCCTGTCTCAAAATGAAAATAAATAAAAAGGATTGCGGATGTCCTTTTTATTTATTTACCATTGAGGACTGGCTCAGTGGTAAAGTGCCCCTGGGTTAAACCCCCAGTAGCAAAAAGAAAAAAAAAAGGAAAAAAAAAAGAAATTATACTTTTCAGTGTATCCTTTTTTTTTTTCAACCAGGGATTGAATCAGGTGTGCTTAACCACTGAGCCACATCTCCAACCCTTTTTTAATACTTTGTTTAGAGACAGGGTCTTGCTGAGTTACTTAGCACCTTGATAAGTTGCTGAGGCTGGCTTTGAACTCACAATCCTCCTGCCTCACCCTCTCAAACCTGGGATTACACGCATGTATCACTGTGCCCTGCTTGTATTTTTTTATATCTTTTCAATCTAAAATGGTGTTTTGGCAATTCTTTTGGCTTTCCGTTGGGCTGGATATTATGCGTGCACATTAATTTTTGTTGCCTTAACCAGGGGGAGTTCAAAACACTTTACCTTTCAACCAAAGATTAAATTCTGGCAAACACAGCAATTGTTGTTTCTTTTTCTAGTTTATAGAGTATCTTAAGAAAATGTATCTTGAGTTTGGTAAAAAAGATTGACGGTGACCCTAAGCAGTTATGAGAGTTGTAGCCCATGTACCAACATCGCGTATGGCTGTGGACATACCCCTGAAATCATCTCTTCTTATGGACTAATCATTTGTGTGTGTGTGTGTGTGTGTGTGTTGTTGGGGATTGAATCCAGGGTCTCACATATGATAAAAACTTGCTCTGCCACTGAGCAACACCCCAACCTATACTCACAAATTTAAGTACATTACTTTAGGACGTGCCACTAGAACACTCTTGATATTGTGGTCAATAAACAGGTAAATATTTGAAACTTATGCCAAATTCAGTTAGTAAGTAGATTAATTAGGTAATCAAGTTCAGCAGGATCTAGGTGAGGTGATATCATTTCTCTACTTAAATCAGGCCAAGATCACATGGGTAGTAAAATTAATTCCATCTGTATAAAATGAACTTGAATTTACCATTGTCATGGTGACAAAAAGAAAAAAGCCAAAAAGACTCCTTTACCCATTAGTGGCTTAAGAAGAATTGTTAGAGCATCAAAGCTAAACTGTGGAATTATAAAGACTCTAGTCCTGGATTGCCAAACTTGAGGTCAGCCTGGACAATTTATTTATTTTTATTTTTTTTAAAGTTTTGGGGGCTGGGGAGATAGCTCAGTTGGTAGAGTGCTTGCCTTGAAAGCACAAGGCCCTGAGTTCGATCCCCAGTACCGCAAAAAAAAAATAAATAAATAAAGTTTTGGTACTAGGAATTGTATCCAGGTGTGCATTACAAGTGAACTATGTTCCCAGCCCTTTTTATTTCTGATGCTAAGTTGCTTTTGGGTTCAACAAGTTGTCAAGGCTGGCCTTGACCTTGTGATCCTCCTGCCTCAGTCACCCATGTAGCTGGGATTACAGGTGTGTGCCAACACGCCTGGCCAGCTTAGGTTATTTATTTATTTATTTTTCATTTTGGCACTTGGGATTGAACCCAAGGGCATTTTACCACTGAGCTATAGCCTCAGACCTTTTAGTTTTTTATTTTGAGGCAGAGTCTCAAATAAGTTGCTTAGGGCCTTGCTAAATTACTGAGGCTGGCTTTGAACTTGTGATCCTTCTGTCTTCAGCCTCCCAAGTTGCTGGAATTACAGGCATATGCCACAAAGTTAGTCAGCCTAGGTAAATTACCAAAAACAAAAAATATAGGGCTGTAGTTGTGGATCAGTGGTAGAACACTTTCCTAGCATGTATTGGGCACTGTTTTGATCCTCAGCACTGAGTATAATAAATAAATAAATAAATAAATAAATAAATAAATAAATAAATAAAATAAAGGTCCATCAACAACAACAACAACAATTTTTCTTAATTAATTAAAAAGGGGCTGGGGGGCTGGGGAGATAGCTCAGTCGGTAGAGTGCTTGCACAAGTCCCTGGGTTTGATCCCCAGCACCCAAAAAAAAAAAAAAAAAAAAAAAAAAGGGCTGGGGTTGTGGGGTTGTGACTCAATGGTAGAGCACTTTCCTAGTATGCGTGAGGCCCTGGGTTCGATCCTCAGCACCACATAAAAATAAAATAAAGGTATTGTGTCCACCTACAACTAAAACAAAACAAAAAAATTAATTAAAAAATATAAAGACTGGGGATATAGCTAGGTGGCAGAGCACCTTGGGGTTCAATCCCCAGTACCACACACACATACACAACAACAACAACAGCCAGATAACACAAAACATACGTGTGGGACTGGGTTTGTGGCTCAGTGGTAGAATGCTTGCCTAACACGTATGAGGCACTGGGTTCTATCCTCAGCATCGCATATAAATAAATGAATAAAATAAAGGTTCATCAATAACCAAAATATTAAAAAAAAAGTCATACACGGATATTAAAAAAAAAAAAAAAAAAACTTACACTGGCAAAATGTTTAATTTTCAGGCAAATTCTGAGTACACCATTTTGTCCTCTATCCTAGGCCCTGTTGTTATGCCGTGACCTCCTCTCTAAAAATTTAGTTCATTTTTTTATACTGCTGTGTATCTAATTCAGAAGCTGGCTCATAGTTAACCAAGTGTTCTACCACTGAGCTATATTTGTATATTTATATACACACATATGCACATATATATTTTATATATACCTATATATTTTATATACTTGCTTCATTTATTATTATTATTTTTTGGTATTGGGAATAAACTCAGGGGTTCTGTGCTCTACCACTGAACTATATCCCCAGCCTTTTTTATGTTTTTGTATTTTTATTTCTATATTTTTGGTATCGGGAATTGAACTTAGGGACACTCAACCACTGAGCCACATCCCCAGTCCTATGTTGTATTTAATTAAAGTCAGGGTTTCACTGAATTGCTTAGCACCTCACTGTTGCTAAGGCTGGCTCTCAACTCTTGATCGTCCTGCCTCATCCTCCCAAGATGCTGGGATTACAGGCATGCATCAAGTCTGGCATCCTTTTTTATTTTTTGTGACAGGGTCTCCCTAAGTTGCCCAGGTTGCCCTAGAACTTGTGATACTCTTGCCTCAACCTCCTGAGTCAGTGAGATTACAGGTGTGCACCAGTGTTAGAGGATTGGGCTACTGTGCCCAGACAGAAAATGTTCTTGATGGTGACCATTGACCTTCTCTCCACAAATAAGAGAATGATGAAAAGGAAATGAATTTACATACAATACTCATGAACCAGAGGGTGGTTTTACAAAGTGAAAAGCATGTAATGTTTTTGATATATTCTTTGAAATATAAAAAATACTTTTCCAGTTGGTGTTCTTGATTGTCTGCTAAATCGGAGGTCTTTGACTGGAAAACAATTTAAGGGACGTTCAATCAAGTGATTTGTATTTTTTTTCCCCCTACTAGGGATTGAACCCAGGAATGCTCTAACACTGAGCCACATCCCTAATCTTTTCTTATTTTTTGAGACAGGTCTTGCTAAATTGCTGAGGTTGGCTTATAAACCTGCGATCTTCCTGCCTCATCCTCCCAAAGTGCAGGATTACAAGGCTGCACCATGGTGCCCAGCTTCAAGTGATTTGGATCTTAAATCCTTTCTCTTCACAAATAAGAAGTCTAGAGTTTAAGGTCAAATTTTGGCCTGTCATGTTCCTAAACAAACCAAAAAATCTAGGGGGCATGTCGTATCCTTTAAACTTCACTCTGCTACTGAACCTTTATTCATTAATTTATTGTCTACCTAACCAGTGGAGTGTAACCAGCTTTGGTTTAGTTCTGAGAAGCTTAGCCTTTCTAATAAGATTACCCCCTTTCTTTTTTTTTTTCTTAGTACTGGGGATTGAACCCAGGGTCTCACATGCTATGTGTACCACTGAGCTTCATCCCTGACCTTTTTTTTTGGGTGCTGGGGATTGAACCCAGGGCCTTGTGCTTGCAATACCGACTGAGCTACTTCCCCAGCCCCTCATCCCTGACCTTTTTGTAAATAAATTTATTTATATTTTATGTGGTCCTGAGGATCGAACCCAGTGCCTCACACATGCTAGGCAAACACTCTACCACAACCCCAGCTCAACCCCTCATCTTTTATTATTTTTTTTATTTTATTCTTATTTTATTTTATTTTATTTTTTTGGGTTCTGGGGATTGAACTCAGGGCCTTGTGCTTGCAAGGCAAGCACTCTACCAGCTGAGTTATCTCCCCAGCCCTCCATTTATTTTTTAGGAGGAATTGGTAGATGTGTTCTGAGAAGTTACTTGTCTAAGGACACAAAATGTTGGAGCAGTTACACCAATTAAGGTGTTTAATCTCATTTCAAATCTTTTTGCCCTCATTAGGTTACTGATAGATTTCATCAAACTTGTTTGAAGACATCTTTTCTTCAAGCATTTTTTTTTTTTTTTGGTATGGAGATTTGAACCCAGGGAAGTTCTACCACTGAGCTACATCCTCAGCCCTTTAAAAAATTTTAAAATATTTTTATTAGTTGTTGATGTACCTTTATTTTATTTACTTATTTGTATGTGGTGCTGAGAATCCAACCCAGAGTCTCACACGTGCTAGGCAAGCACTCTACCACTAAGCCACAACCCCAGACCCCTTTTTAAATTTTGAGACAAAGGCTGGCTAAGTTGTCCAGACTGGCCTCAATCTTGTGATCCTCTTGTCTCAGTCTCCTGAGTCGCTGGAATTTCATGTATGTGTCACTGTAACCAGTCTCAAACATTTTTATCTGGGAGGGAAAATGACTTCTGTTTCCTCTTCTATGTCGCAGAATTAACCAAGAAACAAGTGGCGATTCATGCTTGGATTGTTAGGGTTCTAAGTGGTGAGGAGCTAAATTCTAAGTTCTCCCAACCCCCAAATGGAACCCAGGGCAAGTGCTCTACAACTGAGCAACATTCCCAGCCAAAAAACGGAGGCATTTTAAATAAATAATAGCAACACTGATAGAACGCCAAAACTCAATTCTGGGATCTCAAAGATGATCCAGTTTGAAAGAAAACACGTTTTTTCTTCCGTGCTCTCTCTGCTTTCACCCACTGTTTCTTCGGGTGTTTCAAAGCTCGACAGTCTAGGCCTTACCTAGCCCACTGTCCCCAAATGGCAGGGAAGTCACAGTTTTTATTCTATCCTCCTATCCCTGTGCAGTCTCTTCTTGCCGCCTCTTTCATATGCTTTCCCCTTGGTCTTCCCCCTCGGCTGACAATCTGAAAAAGACCGTTTTATCCTACCGCCATATGGACTAGGTTGCCTTATGGCGACCTTGACAGCCATCTGGGTGGGAGGCCGGAGGGGGTGGCGGTCAGTTGTGTGGGGGGAAGCCTTCAGAAGGCTGCAAGGAGGCGCCACCAGCAGGAAATCACGGCTGACCTCCACTCAGCTAGGAGTTCTCTGAAAGATTGACAAATAGTGCACCAACTGTCTTTGCCCTAGTTCTCTGCCCCATCTCGCGAGATTTGAAGGTCTACCTAGAGGGGAGTCCAAGGCTCCTCTCTGAATGGGGGATGGGAACGTTTGTGGCGCAATCATTGCGCGAGATTGGGCCACGGTCGCAGAGGCTAGATTCATATCTCGCGATACTTCGCTTTCTCAGTTCTGGAACTCCTGGCAGTTTCTCGCGAGAGTCCTTGCCGAGAGCTCTAGGAGACCCCGTGTGTTTGTGTGTGTGTATGTGTGTTAGTGAATGTGAGTACGGGGAAGCATCGGCCGCCATTTCAGGGAGCTTGCCGACGCTGTCGCAGGGGTGGATCCTGTGCTGCCGAAGCCGCCGTCCTGCTCCTACGTACGGGCTCTTCTAATCCCATTGTTTCTTTTAGATTCGCTCGGGCCTAGTCGCCCTCGGAGCCCGATATACGGGCTGGGCGGTACCGCGGCCTGGGCCTAGGGGCTTAACAGTAGCAACAGCGGCAGCGGCGGCGGCGGCAGCAGCAGCAGCAGCAGCCGCAGCAGTAGCAGCAGTAGCAGCGCAGCGGACTCGGGACAAGTACTACAGGCGCCCCAAAGCCCGCATAGGTACGGGCTTATCGTTGACCTCCGTATTTTCAGAGCTTTTCCGAGGTTTGGTGCTTTTCGGTGCTCAGAGGCACTTCTGGCGGATTTAGCGGGGTGAGGGGTATATCCGGCGAAATCGGCTTCCTTTCGGTGCCGCGCCCTTATTTTCTGGTCGAGTATGGACCGTACTCTTGGAGTGGCAAGGACCCTTGGGAGACCCGGGCAGATGGAGACCTGTGCCTTTGAGGCCTGGGCCGTCCGCGACCTCCCAACATGGCGCCAGTCGAACGCTGCCTTGGTACACAACCCCTCCCAACAGAGGGAGTTTCCCTTGGCCCCTAAAATGGCAGCGCGGGTTTTGTGCCGAAAGAGGCGCTCTCTCTCGAGCCTGTTTTTAGGGGTTCATTGCGGGCTTTTAAAAATCGGTCAGTTAAGTCTATTTTCGTGCGTTGTAAGGGACATTTTAGATGGGCAAGCCAAGGCTGATAAAATGCGTGCCAGTTTAGTCATTGTAGGACTTTTGAAGGTTTTTATTAAGTTTTGGAGTGTGTCGGCCAAGGAAAAATATCAACCTAATTGAAAAATGTTTACTCATAGGATTGTCTTATTCCTTCCTAGGCGTTTAGAGAAAATGGCAGACGATATTGATATTGAAGCAATGCTTGAGGCTCCTTACAAGAAGGTGAGAAAAAACACGTCGGTGAGGTTTATATTTCTTAATTTAGCATATTCACGAAACTACTGCTGAAATGTAAACTAACCTCCCCGGAGCCCTCTTGATTTATCTTATCAGAGATGCATTACGTGTAACTTACAAAAGTAAATATATGCTATTGATGTAATAATATTGTGCAGTAGTTTCACTTCAGCGTGATGAATAAATGCCCATCTATCTCTCTTTGTAGACTTGCCTAACGATATCTCACCTCTACTCCCATGAATTCACCTTTGATTCCAGTGTGAACTGTCAATCATAAGGTAGTAATTGAGTGACTTATCGCTGTACCGTGGTCCCCTAGGTAAAATGACTCAACTAAGAATTACCAGCTCCAGTTTGGTATAGCAAAAAGGTGAATGTAGTGGTTTGGGAAAATAGCAGGGGTCCAAGAATAACAAAGTATGACCAGTCTATGGCAAGTAAATCTTTTAATAAGTCTTTTGAGCAGAAATGGGTGAGATTTTAAAAAAATTTATATATATATATGTACACACACACAGTATATAAAAGACTGGTGATAGTAAATCTTAAAACAGGCAGGTGGAGATCTGCTTCTCAGTTAATAATTATAAAATTCTTGGATCCCTGAATAGAAATTAAAAAACAAAAAAGGCAAAAGAGGCAGTATCACAGCTTAGAGTCACTTGATGACTGTTTTACTGTTCTCCATATTGTTTTGTTTTTAATTAGGCCCTGCCATAGCTTTTCACACTTAAAAACTACAAAGGAATTGTTTTGGCTAATATAGTATGACCCATTTCAGTAGCACAGTAAAAGAAAGCTGTCTTTTCATTCTTTCACCCAATTGGTGGTGAAAATAGCAGTATGCATGCATTATCACTGGTGTCACAACTGTAAGTTAGCAATTATGCTTCTATAGCTGATGTGATCAAACTTTAAAATGAACCTTGCGCTAAACCTTTTAAAAATAATACATTTGTTTTGGAGTATGTAGCACGACCATGTGGTACCTTTTGGATGAATTCTGATAACTTTAAATAGTGTATGTAGTTTTGTAATGTTTAGACTCTTGAAGAGCTGCTTTCTGTTTTAATGTTAAAATTTTTCTTAGTTTAACATGGATGTAATTCCATGTAAACAGGTATGGAAATAGGAAATGTTTAGGTTGGACTGGTGGATTATTAATTGACTTTCGTGGGTTCTTGGGAGTCAACATTACTAAAGCAGTGTGAATCCCTGTTTGCTTCAGGGCGAGATGTGTGACAGAGGTGGCATCAAGCTCTTACAGTCCCAACCCTCCAACGGAAATGGGCGAAGATCTCAGGAATGGCATCGGTCACAGGAAATCGATAGTGGCTGGCTGCTAGCATGGCCACTTGGGGCTTAGGCAGAAATAGAGCCATGGTACTGATGAAAGGGACCATAGCACTTGGAATAAAACTCAAAACAAGACTTCATTTATATTTTATAGAAATTATGTTTAACCACTTCAGCATTGTAAATCTGGATAACTTAATACCTAAACTATGTAAGAAAGTAAAATTTAACATGTTAATGTGGAGAGATTTTTAATTTTTGTATCTTGATGACTTAATTGTAAGCAACAAAGTGGTTATACCATCTAAATTTTTTTATAGCCTTCCATGTTAAACTATAAATAAGTAATTAGTTTTAAAATTGTTTTGTATTTTCTTATTCCTATTCCCTTTACCCTTTGACAACTTGAAATGTTACCACTACGTCCTCATGATGTTCTTCTATCAACCCTGCTTAGGATGAGAACAAGTTGAGCAGTGCTAACGGCCATGAAGAACGTAGCAAAAAGTAAGTTTTAAGAAGGGACCTGGGGGGTGGTGATGAACTTTATGTGATTGAGATCTTGTGTTCCTGTGGCTAAAGCATCAAACCAAGGTTTTCTTCTGACACTCTTCTTTTCCTCTTAGAAAACTGGTTCTTTATCTTTTGGGAAGAGAAACTCCTTGAGGATAGACTATGGACTCTTTTGCCTAGATTTCAGGATATTATGGTTTCAGGGACCATCTGGATACCTTCCCCTTCAAGTCCATTATGATAATCTGGTTAAGAGTTTAAGATGGGCATGGTGGCAACGACCTGCCATTTGAAGCTTGAGGCAGGGGGATTGCAAATTTGAGGCCAACCTGGGCAAGATGGCAAGATAGTCTCTCAAAAAACAACAAAATGAGCCTGCTGCTGTGATAAACACCTACAGTCCCAGCTACTTAAAAGGCTGAGAGGGTAGAAGGCAAGTTTAAGGTGGCCTCAACAATTATTTTGAGATTGTCTCAAAATAAAAAGGAGTAAGGATGTAGCGCAGTGTTAGAATGACCCTGGTTTAAATCCCCAGAACCCAAGACAAAAGAATTCCTGCATTAGAACTTCTGTTTTGTTTTAAATTTAACTATGGCTTAATATTTGGTGATACGGTCGATAAAACTATCCCATTTGTTGAACTTAGAAGAAAGAAATAATATTAGGAATTATATAACCAGGCTGTGGGCAGTGTCCTAAATCATTAAAGGAATTCTGATCCTTGCTGTCTAATTGCATTTTTGGTAGCGATGAGATAGTATACTTAAAAACTTTTTAATGTAGCTTTCATTGTCTTAGGCATTTTAAACTGTAGAAGACTTAATGAGAATGTACTTTTTGAAAATTATGAGTATTTTATGCGATTTTGGGGGGTTAGATATGTAACCCTTTATAGAAACTTGCTGCTACAGACTAGTACAGATAAACTGGATCCACTTTATAAGGTTGGAGCCTATCAGTTGTTCAAGTTTCCTTTTAGTTCTAAGGTTAGTGATTCTTACATGTGCTGTGGTCATGTTAGGACCATTAAGTTGTTTCACTAGCCTGTCTTTATATGTTAAAACATTTTGTCATATTTCTGATCCCATAGTATATTTTAAAAAAATGACCATGTTTGGATAAATGTCAAAATAGACTGTACTATCATGTATAATTAAAAAGAACAAATTTTTAAAAAAAAGGAAAAATGATAAAATGGCCACTTAATTTGATTCTTTTTGGCTCTTTTTCTCCTAAGAGCTCAAAGTGCTTCATAACTACCTCAGTCATCCTCACAACAGCTTTGTTAGGTAGGTTGATATAATTTCATAAAATAGATGAGAAAATTTTGGGATTTGCTGGGCCCATAATTCTTTTTATAATGCCCTTAAAATAATGTGAATAGTAATGGATTATAAAAATAACCTGTGGAAATATCCTGGTACAGGCTTAGGTAGAACTTATTTAGTTTCTTATTTATTACAAGTGAATATGGGTATGAAGTTGGTTTTCATCTTGAATTTTGGTTTGAGATAATCAGCTAATCATTTTAGGGTTTATGTCATCTGGTTTACCTTTACCAAAGTAATGTTTTCTCAATGTTTCTGTTTTGAGTTCTTTAATCAAAAAACCCAGAAACGGGATTCTTTGTTGACATAATTATTCAGTACAGATATCAGACCTCCCAGCTAAGTAAACACTAAGATTTTACCTTAAATGTCAAGGGATGAGGTCGTTTTGGGTACAGTTCTTTATTGTACCATTCTCTGATGTCAGTGCTTGCCACTAATGTCATCTAGAGTTCATGCTTGTTTTTGTCCTGCATCTAAAATCATTAAGGCCAGCAAGCTTTTATAAGGAAATCAAGCATCAGGCTCTCCATAAAAGGTATTCAGTGGCCTTTAATCTAATGTAAAGAATCCTAAGGGCCGGGTGTGGTGGTACATGCCTGTAATCCCAGCTGCTTGGGGGCTGAGTCAGGAGATTTGAAAACTCAAAGCTAGCCTCAGCAACTTGGCAAGACCCTGTTTCAAAAAGGGCTGGGAATATTGCTCAGTGGTTAAGTGCCCCTGGGTTCAATCCCTGCTACAAAAAAAAAAAAAAAAAAAAAAAAACAAAACAAAAAAACCCTGAAGGACTAAATAGAAGAATGGGTAATTATTTGGCTGTATGATTCTTTAAGGGAAGCCTTTTTCCCAATACTCTATCTTTAAAAAAACCTATAAAATATGTCTGTCAGAATTTCTATCCTAAATTATAGCCTGTTATATAAATGATACATTTTTGTTTAGTGAGGAACTTTTTACCAATTTTTCTGAAGGAACTTAATCTTTCAAATTAATTTGAACATACAAGAAAATTTTTGTCTTTAGGAAAAATTGTCTTACCAAAGTAAAATGCTGCTTTTAATTTTTCACCCTAAAACTTTGTTTTAAAAAGCTATTGAATGTTGATACAGTTGTTAATAAGGTAGTAAGAAAATGCACAATAAGTAGAGTTCACTGTGTTTCTTTTTAACAATATTGTTTCTGAACATATGACACTTCATTGTATCCCAGTAGTAATAAAAGGAACTAAGTTTCATTATGACACAAGAGGTTATCAGTTAGCCTATTTTTGAAAAGCTACACCCCTGAGTTTGGCAAAACCTCAAAATAATGCTTTGTAAAGTAACTTAAGTACCTGAGGTTGCCCTCTTGGGAGTATTTGTTAGTGTAACGAATTTTGCAAAGTATAAACCCGCATCTATTCCTTTAAGCTCTTAGAGAACTACTCAAAAAAGGATAACAGTAAAATGACACAGTTGAAATATTTGGCTACTGTGGTGTGGATTATCTATAAATTTTGGAATAAATGACTTTTCTATTTTTTTTCTTATTTTCCAGAATACTTTGCATTTAAAATTTAGATCTTCTTACATGGAAGAGGTCAAATCCAGTTATAGCAAAACACCTTTACAGCAGAGGCCATATAACCAAAAAGTCCAAAGGCCCAGACCAGTGGACCATTTACTTCAATGATGTTCAGTACAAAATTCCACTGCCACTAAAGACTTTGGAAAGTCCCATTTTAAGTTGTAACAGGATTTGACTATTAGAATGGATTTTGATAACAGTTATTTAGTTAACTTAATACATGTTCTTTGAAGCTGGAATTTGTTACAGAGAAGTATACTGGTTTCTTATAACCTTAAGTTTTTGTCTGGGCTTGTATGTAGAAGATTGTTCTTTTGTGAATGTCTTAGTACATTGTTGTCTTTTTACCTGTCTGGGGTTGCCTTCAGATGTGGGCGGGAACTCATTTACAAAAAGTTCTAGGAAGGCCTTAAGTTAATTAAAATTAGCCCTCTGATTTTTAAGTCTTTTCTTCTGGCAGAATAAGTTTTGGGGTCTGTGAGAGGTAAATACGGAGGTTGACTTACCTCTCTGCTACAGGCCATCTGTGAGGAGAGCAAAAACTTTATTAATGTTCTTTTCTTTGTGGGGGATAAAATGACTTTTACCTCGTCCCCTAATTTGAATTTTGTATATATATGTATATATATACACACACACACATATAC